>NW_022060558.1:0-1255636 GCF_003285725.1 Scaptodrosophila lebanonensis
TTTGGATATCAGCCTCTTCATTTAAAATACATAGTGGTTTATTTTGTTTCTCACATTATTTTAAATAAATATGTATGTATATATGTCTTTTCTGCTATATTTATTCCATATACTTGCACATTGATATTTTTTCTTCCTATGCACACATACAAGTATGCTTGTGTCTCAAGCAGCTTTAGTTCTGTGGCTTAAAGCTTAATTATATTGTTTCAATATTTGTTTTGCTATTTAAATGTGTCTTGTCTGCTATACAAGTATGTATTCCATTTCCTTGCATGCAGCAACAAAGACAGCCCATTAAGCCAAGTTGCAGATTCATCTCATCTTCTCATGCCAGCGCCATGCCTGAGGCTCTATCTTGGTGCTTCGTTTTGGTCGTCTGACAACAGAAACCAAAGGACAACAATGGCAAAATTTTAATTGAAAACTTTAATTTAGCAACATGATGCTGGTGACTGCGTCTTGCCATTGTCGTCGTATTCGTCGTCGTTCTCATTCCCACTCCAATTCTCATACTTATTTTCATTGTTGTTGTCGTTGTCGTTGTCGTTTCGTTGTCATTGCCCTTGGGCTGTGTCGACTTTGGCACATCTTCCGAAAATTGCGGCTGAGACATGGAAATGTAGTCGAGGAGGAGGTGGTCGGAGGCGAAGACTGGAAAGGAATTTGCCAACAATAAAATGCTGAAATAAAACAAGAAATTTTGTTATATTTGCTTATAGCCAGGAAAGCAGGCGAGCAGGCAAGCAGACAGCATCACTCCCTCCGGCAGCCTGCTCGGATTTCGTCCTCTCGCACGCCATATCCGTGTCCCTTGTGTGTTTGCCTTCTGCCCAGACATTGCGAATGCCGTCCATTTCTTGTGCTTGCCTATTGCTCTTGATTTCGTGTTTCTTTTCTTTTCATTTCATTTTCAGGAGCCACACATGCACATGTCCTCGCTGTCCTGAATTGCTGTTATGTATGTACATATTCTATTTATTTCAACTGCTATCATTTATTTATAAAGCTGGCTCGCAAGTCCTTCTCTAACTGCTGCTTGTTGCTCTGCCATGTTGCTGCCATGTTCATTCAATTGTGTGTCCTGTCGGCCACTGTCTGCATTCGGCCTTTTGTTTGATTTTACGCAGACTCTGATGCATCTTTTGTCTAAAATATATTTGCAATTGATTTCTGAATTATTCACCAAGAATGTACCATTTCACGTTTTCTCTCCCCCCCTCTAATTGGCAGACTTACATTAGCCAATCGAATTCGATGCCTCCCACTCCCACTCCCACCGCCTTCATTGTGATCCTTTCGTCTATTCATAATGCTGTCGGCCATTGTCCGACGCTTCTGGTATGTGCCATAAGTCATCTTTTGCCGACTACTGACTGCTGGCTGCTACTTCTGCTTCGTTTGGCTTGTTTTTTGGTTTGGTTTTGGTGCACAGCTTGTCGTTGATTGCTCAACTGTCCTGCCTCCAGTTCCTCCGCCTTCTCTCGGCCCACTTGCTCATCCTTTTCGGGGCAGTTCATCAACTCAAATTTTATGCATTTTAGATGAGTTTTCCTCACAGTTTGTTTTCATCATTTCTCGTTGCAGCTGCTCTTGTTGTTGTCATTGCTGTTGTTGCACAACAAATTCTGTATTTTGGTGTTATTTTTATGCAACTTGATGAAAAATTTCAACATCAACATCAAGTTTGGGCAAAATGTCAATGGGCTGGCTAGAAGCTGTAAGCAGCGGGCGGCATTTTGTGGCCAAAACAGGAGCGGCTCAAGTTGAAGCAGCATTTTAAATTACATATATCTGAATGTAGAACTCTGGTACAATTCTCTACGCTCAGGAAGAATACATTTGCTAGATCTTAGCGAATCGAAGTTTAGAATAATTTGAGATTACTAAGAAGATCGAAGCCGTTGGTGCAAAGGTTTGGAAAATGATTTTCTAAAATTTAGAAAGCCAACAAAAAGTATTGAAGTTTTAATTTCATGTTATTTTTTAAAGAGTTGGCAACAAAATTGATACTGATGTGTTAATTTTATCAATAAATGAAGGTAAGATTGTTATTTTTATGTAATATTTCAATGAAGTTTTTGTTTATTTCGAGCTGTGAGACTGATTGATAAGTTTGATGGCGATTGTACTTCAACTATGTTAATAACTGTCATCTATATTATAAGTATATGAGGTTTCATCTAGTTATACATCTGAAAAAAATATCAATATACTAGTACATCTGATTAAAAAAAAGAATCGTATATCGGTGTTTGGGAGATCGAATAATTCAGATTAAGTTTAAACTCCAACAAACTATTTGGGTGAATCAAAAAACGAAAAACGGATTTAATAAATAGAATGTTTTATTTTAGATAAAAGAAGAAAGAATGTCTAAAATATATTTTAAATTTAAAGAGTATATAATATTTTAATATATAATATTTTCTGGTTTAAAAAACACTTTTCTTATTTCTAAAGATTTCTTAATTCCAAAAACAATGCCACCTGCATTTGAGTGCAAAATTGTAAAACGATTTCAGTATTAAAAGTATTCCTGGAAAATACAAAAATTGTCTAACTTTGAAAAAACAGTAATTCAATTTATATACGAGTACAAATTTAAAACGATTATTGTAAATGAATATCAATTGTTCAGATGTTATCTGAAATAGTATAATAATATAAGTGGAGTAACTGAATAAAGAAACCATGACGATATTATCAACGCTTTGTATTGAAATACTTTTTTAATGATTACACTTTTTTATTGTATGTGCTAGGGTCAGCAAAAGTATCTTATAACTTGTCCTGCGAGGCATATAGGAACTCAACAAATACTCTACTATGTTTGCATTTGTACGCGTTTTCACATATTTGTATCCAATCATTCTTTGTTTCTTCGTGCCTTCTGCATTATCTAAATCGGCCTTTGTCTGTTCTATCTAGTTTGAGTTTTTAACTCTCATAGAATCAAAGCTTAACTTAACAACAACAAGTTTAACGCTACAAGTCCACTACCTTGTTGTCCACATCAAGTGTACTATATTTTAAAGATATTTCGTGCTTTATAGGCTTTTTACAAAGCTTTTATAACAACAGCTTTTATATGAAAATAATTCAATATCGGCAATGTTTTTATATTACATTTTACATACCCGTTTATTTAGAAACAGAAATAAAAAATATACATTTTAAAAAACCTTTTTAATGCAACATGCGTAATTAACTACAATAGAACTACAATTTTGTTCCAGCCTCATATTCTATATACAATGAAATACACACCTCTCCCCATTTACAAGTTATTTGTAATACTTGTATTATCATCACAATCTAAAAGTTTGAAGGTCTGTATGAAATATTCAAGCTACGATTTACAGATTATCTCCACTTATTAGTATTGTAATATTATTATAACAATATAGTTGATTAAAGCTCTGTAGAACATATTTAAACTATGGCTCAGAGATTCGAACAGTTGTTGCATCATGGTCGAATTTACAGATTGAGTTCTGAATTGCAGGAAACTACATGTTGTAAATCCTTTTTTCTATTCTAAGCATGAGCCCTACCATTTAAATATTTATATTTAAATTGCCAAATAAATAAACTAAATAACAAATAAATAAATAATAATAAAAATATAACAAATATGAAACTGCATTTCGTTTAATGTTTATATTTGATTTAATAATTGATTTTTATGAATGAAAATGTCTACCTAGTTTTAAAATATAGTGCTTGTTGTCGATTTTTATGGGACTGTAAATAATTATACCGAAGAAAAGCTGAAATTCGTTACAGATATGTTAAGGCATTCCATTCCATTCCCTTCAAATCAAAAATGCTCTTCTAAAATAAAAGAAATCATTCTTACTTCCCCGGCTTTTATAAAATTGTTTTATACAACTTTTTATAACTCTCCGAGTTCAATGCTCTTATGGCGCCCCATTGCAGCGCCCAAAAGTCCGCTACCCGTTTTGCAAATTCATCAACTTTTCTGCACTTTTACTAATTTCAGCAGTTAACTTCCTTTGGTTTTCATAGTTAACTTTTACCAGCATGGAAAAATGTTGTGCCTTGGCAACATTCGCAGTTTCGGGCACAAGGACGACCAGAGATGGGCGGACTTGGGCCTGCTAGGGGCGGCTGTTGGGTGGCCGGAGGAGCTAAAATTTCAACTCCCAAGTTCAATAAAAGTTTTGTCGTCATCAACGTTGTTTTTGCTGTTCTTGTTCTTGTTGTTGTTGTTATTATTATTTTGTGCTGCCTGCTTGTTGGTGTTGCAATTTTATTTGCATGCAGGCTAAATGCAATTGGCCAACGCTCCTTCTGCTGCTCCTGCTGCTCCTGATGTTCTTGTTATGCAAGGACTTGGGCGAAAGCAAATTATATAAAGTGGAACATGGCTGCTATGCTCAAGCACAAACATATAGTAGTTGGCGGGCTGAGAGGAGAGCGAAGAGGTTGCATAAACTTTGGTTTTTCTTAATTTATTTTGCGCACGAGTTTTATGAATTATAATTACCATGGCACAGCAGCTACAACAACAGCACCAATATTGACTTACGCGTCCAGGACTAGGTCCGATATGGTCGCTCGCCTGCTGCCTGAATTTATTGGTTTGGATGCTAGTTCAATATTAGTGGCAAGGCTCTAAATAAATTTTGCACGGGCCAGTACATCCAAAAACACTAGAAAACAACAACAACAACAGCAACAACCACAGCGTTGGGAGAGGCAACACTTTGCACATTTGCGTCACCATAAATATTAAATATGATACTTTATGTGTGTAGATAGTTTCTGCCTCGTTTGGCTTTTAAGCTTGTTTTACGCTCTCCTGCAACTTATCAAATATTCTGCTCTGGCAATTGGCCATCAGCTATCGCCATCGCCATCGCCATCGTCGTTGCCTTGGCCACATCCTTGCCAAAGTTTGTTGCTAGTTTGAATGAGCTTCATTTGCTTGCCCAGATACGCGCCATCGCACTTTGCATAATAAACTCTGCTTACAGCTGCCCGTTCCAGCTGCCACCGCCCATTGGTGGCTTGTGACCAACGGCAAGAGAACGGTCGAGAGAAACGCCAGCCAAAGGCTCAAAACTAATTAGTCGCAGCATGCAGGCCAAGACACGTGAGTAGCGTGTAACTCATATTAATATTAATGCCTAATTGCGGTCGACTTGTGTTTTACGTCGCGACTTCCATCAATGACGATGCGGCCGACGCTTGAAAGTATGCTACAGATTTTGCAAAAGTTAAATTTTACGATTTTCCATTCATTTGAAAACGTCTTCGAAAGAAGTCAACAGATTTATATAAATTAAAAATGGTTAATTGTAATTAAGACTGAACAACTAGTTTAAGTAGTATTTCTATTTAACTATAGGTTTAATTTAAATTATAAATATAACCGTATAATTAAAAAAAAAGAAGTGTCATCCGAAGTATCACACGAGATTCATTGTGTAAGTATAATAATGTAGTATAATATATAAAATATAGTATAATATAAAATATATTCCATATTTAATCTAAAAATATTGTAAATATGTATACTATGCACAACTCTTGTATTCCCCATTAATTTTAGACTACAAGTAAACCAGATTTTTCAAAAGTTAATTTTTAAGATTTTTCATTCTTAAATAAAAAACCGTCTTCTAAAGAACTTCCATCGGAAAGATCCATTGTGTGAAAAATATAACATAATATCATAAAATATATTTCATATTTAATCTAAATATATTGTAAATACATATTCCATTGTATAGATAGATTAAGTGCAGATTTAAGTGTGTCCTGTAGATCTCCTATATACTATGGACTACTCTTGTATTAACCATTAATTTTTAACTAGCTAGCAGAACACTGGCTGAACAAATTGTAAAACCATTTTTTAGAAAAAAAAAACTGTTGTTGGTTTTTAGAAGAATAGCTTAAAAATAAAAAGGGCTGATGACGATGTTGTGAAAAGATATATGTATTTGTAGTATATATGTATATGAAATTATTTAATTATCTTAACAACCAACAAAGAAAGGGTGCTTGTTTTGCCGACCTAAGGTCGCCTTTTAATGAAACCCACTTCTTGCACGACGAATTCTTCACTGGTTCTCGTTGAATATTTAACAATTAGGTTAATTAATTAAGTTAATTAAGTTAAATATTCAAATAACGATGCTAGCCATGCAGTTAAAGCGTATACTATAGAGTGGAATCAATGGCTGTAATTTTAATTACTACAAAATAAATAAAAATATTTACTATTAAGTTGGAATGTAAATCAAAGGGGAAGCATTGCAAAAAACATCGATGCGTCGATGTTTTGAAAAAATAACTTTCCATAGAAAAAGAAGCTTATATTAGGAAGAAAATCAATCGCAATGTTTTAAATGAAAAATGTTTAGATATTAAAACCTCTCTCACTCTCATAGTATTTTACTTAATGTTGTTAAGCCATAAAGTAATCGCAATCCTGACCTTTGGATGAACTTGGGATAACTTTTTTGGTTTACTTAGAAATATATTACAATATAAATTATAAAAGCAAATCAATCCTACGCTTTGCAGTTACGCATATACGAATCAAAATTAAGATTAAATGCTTAACAATCTAAAATATATATATAACAAAATACTCATTTTAATGAAAAATATATATACACTCTCCGATAAAGCTCACCAAATAAATGACCGCTTAACAAAACAATGAAAATGTTCGATGTGCTGTATTTTTTTTTATAACATTAACATATTTAATAGAAGCTTTTTAGAATTTCCTTTAATTTATGAATATACTTGTATTTAGTGCTGAGCATAGATGTTACTTAATTTGCAATTTAAGCTACTAACTATATGGCTTTTCTATCTTTTCTTTGATAAAATTTGGGCATTATTTAATTACTATTTAAAAGGCTTGTCTTCCATTATTCGAAAACAATATAAAAATTTATCGTTATTATATGGAATCATGTGGTATATCAAAACTTTTTGAAAAATTAAAACTACATTATTACTCATGCACATTTAAATGAAGCATTTTTAAACACTTGCATACTTAGGCATAAATAAATGAGCTTTTTCAAAACGTTAAATAAACCCAAAAATGGTTTCTCAGTTGCTCGGTCTGGACAGGAAATGTTAATGCTACTCCTTTGCTGACTAACAGTTGGAAACTTTGTGAGCTCATTAGAATAATATCTGCAGAAATTGCTTCCCGCCCCTGACAAACTTTACACACAGACAGCGAAAAAAATGGGAATATATTTCATTGCTGGCAGTTTATTCAATTCCTCCACAAGTCGCTTGTGTCCTTTTACTTTTTAAGCATCCCAATCCCAAACTTGTACATGTTCTCAAGCAGCAACTTGTACCGGTCCGCTTGGTCAGTCACCTTTGAACCAAGTGCACGCTGGAGATATAATATAAGTAATAAAAAACGGGTAAAACACCCGAAGATGCTGCATTCGAATTCCAGCATTTTCTCATGATTTTCTTGAATGCCCGCATTCAGGCTGCGAAACTGGTCGTTCGCCGGTCCAGCTCAGTCTCTCCTTCGGGCGGATGGTCAGGTAAGAAGCCAACTGCTGTCTGCATCTCACATCCTTCTGTCCGTTGACCCGCAAGGGTTAAAATGCACAAGAAACCCGTTTCCTAAAGCGTTAAAGTCTGATGCTGATGCTGATTTGTTTTGGGGCGGGTTGGGTTCCGGATAAAAATCAAGCAGTTGCAAGCAGTTTTTGGCTTAAAGTTACGTCTATTCTTGGCTAGGTGGCGTTTTGCACCGCTGGATAAACGTGCAAGCAGTGAACATTTTCTCTTAGTTGCCTGAAGGGGTGGCCTTGGCTGCCCCTTGATTTGTATAATGAGGGTAAGAAATGTGTATAACGAAGGAGTTTCCATATCAGCTCTATATGAGTTAGGCAGAAGTTTGTTTTTAAAATATGTATTTCCGTATAAATAATATATAAGCTCTCTGACAAGCTCACAGAAACAGACAACAGAAAATAAACATTTGCCTTTGAGTCGCATACCCGTTTCCTTTTCAATACCCCGCTATACCCTTACACATAAAATAAGCCCTGTTCGATCATTATTCAATAATCATTAAATTTTTGGAGTGTTTCAAACTAGATTGGGAAGTGTAAGGATGTTTCTACTACTTAATTGAAGCCAGTAGTTATTTTCAAGGATTTTAATCATTATAAGTGTTATTATAAAAATTACAAAATAATGTTTCTTTTTTAATTTTATTCATTCGCTCACAATATAATGATTAACTTTGAGTTTTACTTTCAACTTAATTAACTCATTAAATAATTAATATTCTTTAAGTTTTATTTTTTCATCAAAAATAAAGCTCAAGTTGTAATTGTTCATGCCGTTTTCATAGCGAATAAGCACAAAATTTATAAATACCCTTCAAAAATAAAAGATGAACCCCTATAGTACAGTTTTGGGCTAAAAACAACGTACTTGGAAAAATATTTTCAAGCAAAATTACAGTTTGAGTTTTATTTTTGATAAAAAAATAAAGCTCAAAAAATAATCATTATATGATTAAATTTTATGAATTTTTAGAATTGATCCTCATCCGTCCGTCTTGCCCCGATTTCGGAGACCAAACTTTCCGCACGTAATTAAAATTAATTATACTCTATTATTTATTTTTGTTTAAATTTTGCATTACATTACATTTTAAGAAAACTTGTTAGCTAAAAAATGGACAGGGCGGCTTCGCTCTTCTTCTAGTTTTTGAAATTTTTTCATGTAATTGCTATGATAAATTATTCTTTTTAATATGTCTTAGAACATAGTTTGTATTTCATGTGTGATATTTTAGTGAATGTAGTTCGATCGGGATTATTCAAGCTGATGCTTCGTGAATCGATTTATTTTTGGTTTGTTAAAAAAAATAAAATGCAATAAATACATTGAAAAAGTATTTTAATCCTTTAGTATGATAAATATTCTTATATAAAATATTGGACATTAAAACAAAAATTGAATAAAATGCATTAAATATATTGAAAAAGGAAAAAGTATTTTAATCCTTGATTATGATAAAGATTCATATATAAAATATGTTGGACATTAAAACAAAAATTTGAATAAAATGCATTAAATATATTGAAAAAGGAAAAAGTATTTTAATCCTTGATTATGATAAAGATTCATATATAAAACATAAAATCAATATTTTGTATACGCCCTTTTGAGCAGATTGCATTCATTTCTTGGCTCTTTGTGGGGATTATAATTGTTGTTAGCATTCAGGCCACATACGGAATTTCGAGCTTAAATGTACCTTAATACGAAGAAATATTCATATTTATAATGATTTCCATGAAAAGCGAGCGTAAGGGCATGGCTGAATACCACGAGTGAAGCCTTGCCTGGAAGCTATTCGTGTTTCATTTCCATTTGCTTTATTATTTAATTTTTTTACCATATTGCTATGTCTTTCAGTTTGTTGCTTCTGCTCATAAGTTATTTGTGGCGATGAATGCAAGGCTTAACGCCATTAAAAATACTTATGCCATCACATACATAAATGCCACAACAGCAGCTGCAAGTGGATTCGAGAAGCTGCTCCCCCATCGGACCGCACCATTGCTTTTCATTTTTATTTCTACTGAAATGCCTAGCAACTTTCAATTAAAAAGCAACGTTGGCACATGGCTATTAAAAATATAGACCCTGGCAAAGCAACGTCTGCCAACACCATCACCATCACCACCACACGACATCCTGCGCTGGCTCTGCAGGAGCAGCTGGACTGGGCCGCAGCAATCTTATTGGCGAAGGAACCTTTAGGACGATGCCGGGCAGCTGAGCAGCTGAGCAGCGACCTCAAGCCAAGCAGAAGCGGCGACAGCGACAGGAGCGGAACAAGGAGGCAACGATACGTTGGTTGAGGGTGCAAGAAAAAGGCAAAAATTAAATAAATTAAAAGAAAGAGCAAACAGCAGTTGAGGCGGACGAAACGAAGGACTGCCAAAGCAAGCCAAAGCGCAGGAGAGATGCTTTACATTTTTTAAATAGAAAAGGGGCGGAGCACATTTAAATGTGACCGACGTACAATTTTCTTCTTTTTTTTTTCATATTCTTTGTTTTTTTTTCCTGCTTTGCAGCATCTCTGCTTATGCATGGAAGCAGTCCAATAAGACGAAACGGCAAGGATAAGCACAGCCTGGCGAGAGAGCGAGTAGAGAGCCAACGTTGAGGATGATGACGATGATGGCGATGCTGACGACGACTACGAGGACAACGAGCGAATGAGCGAGAATGCTGGCAGCGGCAAGGACGAAAGCAGGAAGTGCACTTAAAAGTATAAAAGGCAGCAAAGGAAAATTATAAAACAAAAACAAATATTAATGCAAGACCAAAAAAAGAGAAGGAAAAAATAAGTAAAATAGAAAATAAAGGAGGAAGAAAATGCAAATGTTAAAACGGTCAGGAGGAAAATATTTCGGGTAGCAGCATGGGAAGGTGACAAAATGGCACTTTGAGGGCACGTAACGATGGTCGAAAAGGATATGAAAGAATTTTTGCAAACTATGTTAGTTCGGTTAGATGGCAAGGCGGCCATAAAAGGCAGAGGGGGTGCTAACAGGGGCCTTCGCCAGAAGGCACAACTGCCGCTTGTCTGGTCGGTCGTTCGTTCGTTCGCTCTTTGGTTCCTTTCGGTCTGAGGATGCTGCATTCATTTGTAAATATTGTAGCTGCAGGATACGTATGCAAATAACATTAAGAGCATGGCATAGAAAAATGTAATTTCACTTGATTTGCTAAAAAATGCAAACAGGCAAACATACACCCAGCCAAAGGACACACAAACACACACACACACACAGACGCATACACTCACACACACATACTATATTCCGAGCGACAAACACACTCGTAGACAAACAGAATCAGAGCCAGAAAGATAACGAGCGTAACGTGGTAGAAAGTTAAACGAAGATAAGTACGAGAGCAGCATCATGAAAGGCAGCTGAACAGGATATGAAGCTCAGAGGAGACAAGGTTGTTTGTCAGCATACTACCATAGCACATTCTAAATGTGTGTGTGCGTGTGCGTGCGTGTTTGAGTGTGTTTGTTTGTAGGAAGTAGGCAGTAAGTTCCGCACGACAGGTGGGAACAGAAGAAAGGAAGTAAATTCAGCGTCGGCATGAAAAAAGTGTAAGAGTAATAGGGTGGTGCACGGCCATTTTAGCCGTTAGATTAATTTAGTTAATCTACTTACTTAATCGCACATGTTGGCAGCGCATAAATACTCAAACAATATAATATTTGTAAAGAATTTTATTTTTTTATTTTTACCCAAATAATAAAATATTTTTAAAGAATTTTTTATTTTTGGTTTTAAATTATAACCTTTAGATTAATTTAGTTAATCTACTTACTTAATAGCACATGTTGGCAGCGCATAAATACTCAAATAATATAATATTTGTAAAGAATTTTATTTTTACCCAAATAATAAAATATTTGTAAAGAATTTTTTATTTTTTGGTTTTAAATTGTAACCTTTAGATTAATTTAGTTAATCTACTTACTTTTTAGCACATGGTGGCAGCGCATAAATACTCAAATAATATAATATTTGTAAAGAATTTTTTATTTTTTGGTTATAAATTTTTCATATATATATTTTTTCGAATGAGCTACCAACACACATTAAAATTAACAGAAACGCTGCACAATTGCGATTTAGTCTAAAAAAAATATTTACAAAATTAGCATTACTAAACTGACATGATAACAAGCATGACATATTTAATCATTTTTTAATGTAAAACTAACTTATAAATAATTAAGTACTAAGAAAAACCAACATTTTATTTAGATTTTTATTATTTACTATTAGTATAATTTATTTGCTTTAATGCCATTAAGAACAAATTCTTTTTTCTTTGCCTAAATCTTTTATTTAAAAGTTGTTAAAAACTAACTAATATATAGTACATAAGTAAAACTCTCGACAAAGTTCTTCAAGTGACTAGTGCTTTAACATATAAGTAACTCTACTAGTTGCACTAGGAAGTAATAAACAATAAATAAATAAATTATAAACTGATCCATCAATAAAAATGTTGTCCTCCTTAGGACGGATCTTAAATAAAGAATAAAGATTTAAAATAAAATAAAACAAAAAAAAAATAATTAAAATGTTAAACATATAGCAGTAAACTAAGGGCAAAACTTCTGAATATGACAATTTATTTAGTTATTGTATTCTGGTAAGAGTTAGCCTGCACTGATATTTTTGAATTCATCGCCATACCCAAAACTTGAATGGTAGCCATTTTTTTTATTTATTAATTCGACCTCCAATTGGGGAAATTAGGAATCAAAAAACCATCCTATTTTACAAATGAAAATAAAATTTTATTTTTCTGGTATATTTGGAATCGAGAGAGTTCCCAAAAACAAGTTAGCAGAATATATCAGCATTGCAACATTTTTTTTCGAAGTAATTAGGCATCTGTCAAAGGACTGGTTTCGGCTGGCTAAGTAACTAAGATCTAAACTACTAATATGCTCCTAAAATTTTTGTTTAATCGAGTAGCATTTAATACTTTTTTTATGTTTCTGTAAGAATATTTTATTTGCTTATATTTTAAAAAATTTATTTTTATTAATTAATATTATGAACACCTCCCTGATTTCACACACAAGCGAACGGATATATCGGCTCTGTTTATTTAATAGACAGCTCTTTTATTCGAATCCGTATCTAAGTATCCTCTTAAGCGGACACTCCTTTGGGCGGTCAAAAGTTGGTCGACGATAAGTGAGAGTTTTCACTGTACTTTATTTCGTACACGCACGTGTTATATTTAATTTTAATATTTTAGTTTTGTTATTTTTTTTGTTAAAGAACTGTCATCTGAACTATCTCCTCATGATTTCTTTAAATATATTTAATATTTTATATATCATTTAATTTATATAGACTTAAGTGTGTCCTATAGATATATACTATGGACAGTTTTTGTATTCCCTTTAATTCTTAACTACCTTAAGCTGTCATATTGGTAGCAGAATACCAGTTTAATAAATTGTGAATATTTAAAAAAAATAATAATTTATTTACACATTTTTATACCTAATTTTTATATCTTGTTTTTGTGTTTCCATTTTTTGTGTCCATTTTATTTCCTAATTTTATTTTTACATTTTATTTGTTTATTTTCTCTTTACATTTTATATATATTTTTTATTTTTACATTTTCATCTTATATTTAGGTTTTAGATTTTTGTCTCCAAATTTTTGTTTTATTTTTTTTTCATTTTATAAGTTAATTAAATATTTATACTCAAATTTTATACTTTCCAAAAATTGAATTCATGCTTAAAAATGTAGCTTTTGTTAAATTTAAAAAAATTAATTAAACATTTTAGAATTTTATAAATTGGTTACATTTGTTTTTTTAAATATTAGATGTCATTTTTTTTATAAGCGTCATATAATTATAATTTTACATTATGTTACTCATAGCTATTGGTTTTGTCTTTCTCTTTCAGCTTTATTTAAGAACTGTCCTATTTTGAACAAATATTGCATTTTTAGACACCTTTGATATTTTTGAGATCATGCTTTCTGTCATGATGGTTACTCGACTTAAACTTTTTAATGAGCGACCTATACTTAGTTATAATTTAACATCATGTTACTCATAGCTATTTGTTGTCTATAATCTGTGTTATCCTTTTGAGTCACCCTACTGGTAAGCTCGTTACTGCCAGGCAGTTAGCCAGCCAGCCTGCCTATCTGACTGACTGCCTGTCTGCCTAGGCTGGCAACTCAATCGGCTGCTGGAAGTTCAGTCTTACACAATGAGTGTGTGTGTGTTTGTTTTGAGTGTGTGCGCGTGTGTGCGTTTGAAAATATCTTATGGTTGACAGCTATGAACACCGGAAACACACACTCGCACACATACTCACAGGCAGTCGTTGGGAAACGGCCTTTAGCTTATATTTTAAGTGTCTGAGGCCTCAATTGCTTTACTGGCTTTTCGACTATAGACGAACAGAGTGAGGCAACTAAGGGTGGAGGTCGACACACTTAACTGCAAACTTCAGTTGCAACGCGTCCTGCCTTTCAATGTTGTCCTGAGTCAACGTACTTCCTCCTCGGATCGAGGAGCGGCGATGGCAGCAGGAGGCGGTGTGGCAAGGCGGAGGCAGGGGCGACAACTTCGCAGTTATCCTTTTGTTGCACATTTTATCTCCACTTTAACGTTCAATTCAATATAATGACTCCCCTATGCATAAAGTGCCAGTGCATGCCAGCAAGAAAATGGCGTCTGTCCGCCAGTCTGGATGTCTCAATGTCTGGCTGTCTCGATGGCTGGCTGCCTCGATGTCTGGCTGTCTGACTGTCTGGCTGGCTGTCTGCTTGGCAAGTGGATCTCAGCCTTGTTCCAGCATCTGACTGAACGAGGCTCATCCTTTTTATGGCGCCCATCGGCCGACCGACTTAAGGGGACGATTTTAATTTGCATTCGTTTGCTTTTGGGTCGGACCCAAAAGCTATGGCTCCATCGCCTCGTTGTTCCATTCTCCTTGCATTGTTTTTATGCCCTGTGCCTATATTTAATCGTTTTTACAATTTTTCGTGATTTCTCCGACAGTTTTTGTTCTTTTCTTGTTTTTTTTTGTGTTTTTGTTCTGCTTTTGGTCTGCGCTGCACTGCAAAATTGTTAAGTCGGCCATAAATTTGACTTGTACTGGGGTTTGGCTACTCCTTTTGCGGCATCGGGGCACAAACCTATTTGCATAATGGTTTATAGAAAAGACAAAGCCAGCCAGCCAGCATAGGACAATGGCCAAATGTGGCGTGTGTGCAGTGTCGTAGATTTTCAGCTGAAATGTTTCCAGAGGGCACTACGAAATGGCGCAGAGTGTGTGCTTAAGTTTGGGTTTGCGGTCTTGGCATGCCAAGGTATTGTCGTTTGTTTTTGGAACTTATTTGGCAGTGAACAAAAAATTAATGGCGTTTCTTTTTTTTTTTTTTTGTAAGCATTTGTCACATTACAGCACAGCTGGAAGACAGCTGGGATGGATTTGTAAATTTGTCCGTCGTCGGTCAACTTGAAAGCAAGTTTTTCTGAATTAAAAGTACTTATAAATACGCGTATAAAGGATCTATAAATATTTTTCAATTTCCTAATTACAATTATGTTTTTTAATTAAATTAAAGTTGAACTAGCAAGCTTAATATTTATTTAAGCTATTTTTTCTTTTTTGTAAGCATTTGTCACATTAAAGAATACTTATAAATTCGTGTATAAAGGATCTATAAATATTTTGCAATTTCCTAATTACAATTATGAACTTTATTTAATTAAATTAAAGTTGAACTAGCAAGCTTAATATTTATTATGTTAATATTTATTTATCCATTGCAATACCATTTTGGTAGAATTGCTTTCGTTATGAAAATATAAACAGTAATTTTCTTTAATGCGTAAATGATTCATATAACAGTTTAGAAAATATAATAAGGGTATACAAAAGGTAGCAACTATATCAGAAGTAAGTGCATAATGAGTCCAAAAAGTTCTTTTGTTTCAATGTAGTTTTATCAGCAATTCTCGAGTCGCTTAGTTTTTGTAAAGATACTCTTTAATTCTCAAAAATTTTGTAGCCTCGAGCTGCTTCGAGTGTCAAATAAAATTGTGTAAAGGTTCGCAGAATGGATAATAATTTGCGCATTAATTCGTCGCATCTTACAAGTAAGTATGTATGTCTTAAATTTGTTGCTATTTATTGTATTTCTTTTTATATTTTATTGCTTTTATAAAATAAATAAAGCCTATACGAATTTAATACAGCAGTATATATTTCAGTTACAAACAAAGGTTTTGAGATTTATACGTAATTTTCAATTCAATATTAATTAAGTAAATTGGATTTAATAGCAGTACTTCGAGTCCACCTCATGGTCATGTCTAATAAGACCAATTAAGAAAGAAACTAAGAACAACTTTTTAACACAAAAGGTAACAGAAATTAATAGACCAGTCAAAATAGAAATAATAAAAACATATTTTGAACACAAAAATTAAACAGAAATTTAAAGTAATGGCACAACAATAAAGCCTAAGAAAATGAAATGTCCTTGGATTTTCATTTTTGACTAACAATTGCCGGGAATTTGATCTTGAATCGGTTCCCTTTGTTCCTAATTGAGAGAAGTATTATCAATTGAAATTTATTTATGGTATTAGGTTCTATATTGCTTCTGCGCTAACTTACAATTTATATTTGAAAATTGAAATTTTTAACAAATTAACAGTAATACTTCCACGAACTGAGCTTTAGTTGGGGAAATGAAAATAAAAAAACATTGCTCATATATGCTTGCAATCATAATTTCTTGTTATAAATTATTGTTGGCTTTAAGAAGTTTTGATTAAAGAAAGGAGGTAATGCAGAATAATCGTTTTTAACACACTTTAAGGCTAAATTGAAGTCTGAAGCTTAAATTAAAATGATGCATTAAAATGTTATCGTTCCGAATGTAATTTCTTTTCCTTTTTGTGCAACTTAAAACCATCAACCACTTAAAATAAATTAAGGCGACGCCATTTTCTTTTTCCTTTTGGCAAACAACCCCAAACCAGGCAATGACCAACGAACGTAGCACATTCTGGCAGATATACTAACACACACACACACACACATACTCACACACATATACAGACAACCAACCGCCATGCACACACACACACACACACACACACACACACACACACACACACACACACAATTACATTTACGAACAAACACTTGGCCATGCCAGGACAAACCCCTTGGCAGGAACACACGGCTAGCCACACTCGGCCAAATGCCCAAGGAGGTTGCTTCGCTAGCAGTTGGATATTACTTTTTGTGCTCGTTTCTATCTTCTGCTTTATTTTATTTTACGACGTTGTTTTTTTTTATACTTTTGTTAAATATAAAAAGCCATTGCATCCCCTCCTGGTTTGTTATTAGTCGCTGTCGTAGTCGTTGCTGCCATTCCTGTCAAGTACAGTTTCGTATTCTTTTGCTTAAGCATAACGAATGCCCTTTTTCCATTTGGCAGCATAGTTGTAGCTTCTGGCTTCTGGTGTAATTCCCTTAGCAACGTTAATGCTCTGCCAAGGGTTGAGAGCTGTGTGAGGGCTGTGTTTGAGGTTGGAATGGGTGGGATGGGATGGGTGGTGGTGTTGTGCTGTGTTTTGCTGCTCGTTGGCCATTTTTAGCAGGAAAAGTAATTTTTTACTGTTAGTTAAATAAATGCGAGCCAAGCTGGAGCAGCTGCATTTGCTGCCACAGCAGGCAACGTTCGTTAAAACTTTTACAATTTACTCTCTTGCAGCCAACACAGTTTTCACTTCTTCCATATGCATACAGTCCAGCATCCATAAGCATAACATACTAAGCATTAGAATTGATTTTTTAATCCATGAGCAACTGAAATGACAGCATAACATTATTTGATAACAAAACCTTCTGACTATGTTTGAGGAAATGCAAAATGTTAACGTTTTTCTTTGTTCAAAATTTTTAAATATATTTGGGGATTCATTTTTTTTTCTATATTTAATATAAGCACTGAATCCGTGCATACAGGTTCAGCACCTTAACAATACATTTTAACAAATATAAATCGCGAGGATTAACAAGAAAGTTGTAGCCTATGCTTATCTAATTGTTTTGAAAAATCCTAATGGTTTTAGCCTTCTCAAAGGTCTGGCAGGAAGGAGGATTCATGGAAATAAAATTCACATCTCTTGTAGCTTTTAAACAATTGCTTGTATTTTTTATTCAAGAAGCTAATAATTTTTAAAAACTATTATAACTACAGTGATCTTGAATACCAACTCTGTTGTTCTTACAAGTAGTTCTATACATTTATATTTTGTTTTGTTTTGAATCGAAGCCATTTTCTTTCAGTGGTATTAAGCTTTTAATAATAATATATTTAAAGCATATTATTATTATTTTAAATTATTAATTGAAAAGGAAATTCTTTTCTTTTGAATTTTAAAGAAAATCTATTTTTTTATTTAAAAAAAGCCTTAAATAAACTTTACTAAATGACTATTGATTTAAATGTAATATTTTGTTGTTCCCCAGCGTTATCTTAATGCTATTATATTGTATTTTGAAAACAATTGAAGATTTATATTTTTAAGGCCTTTAAAGCGCTATAGACTTGTCCAATCTTCGAAAAGATATGAATGACTATTTCTACCCAGATAAGCAGTAGCAGATAAATGTTTGAAATGGTTTGTTGTTTGAATTAAGCTCAGTATATAATTAGTTGGGGATAGATTTATAAACATTTTTTGGGTTCTATAGAATTTCACTTCGATTAAATTAAAAATAATGTCAAATATGTTGCTGCGTGCGAGTATTTCAAACTGAATTCTATCAAATGAGCAATTAATCTCTTTATTTATCTGATCGAAAAGATGTGAATGAATATTTCTAAGCAGATAAGCAGTAGCAGATAAATATTTGAATTGATTTATTGTTCGAATTAAGCTCAGTATTTCATTAGTTGACGATAAATTTATAAATATCTTTTATGTTCTATATAAGTCGACTCGAATTAAATTAAAAGTAATTTCAAATATGTTGCTGTGACTATATCTAACTATCTATTCTATCAAATTAGCAATTAATCTCTTTTTATCTGAGAACCCAATTTTGAAAGTATGTACCTGCCGCTTAGGTTTTCAAAGCACTTAAAAGGTCTTTCATTTTTTCAAAATATTATTTAATATTATATGTATAAGAAATGTTATTAAATATTCTGTGGACTTTTATTTAAAGTAAGATATTGCATTACAATTTTAATTTGGAGCATAATAATTGGATTTATGGAAGTCTGACTGTATATAGGTGCGTGCTTGTGTGCTTATGTGGGTGTTTCTGTGTGTGGGTTGGGTTTGCATTTTATGCGCATTTCTTCGGGGACTCCTGGCCATGTGTATGCATATAACTCCTTGTCTCGCTGCTTGAAAGACATGCTGGGGCCATAGTTGGCAGCAATTGTGCAGCAAATGTTGGAGTGGCAGGCAGGCATGCAGGCAGGCTGCCCAGTACGGTCCTGTATTCTCCCCCAGAGCTGAGAGCCGCTGTAAGTGCAGGTTCGTGTCTTGTGCCGTTGTGGCCGTCGCTGCTGTGGCTGGCAAGATAAAAAATTAGTTTGGAAAACAAGATGAATGCCTTTTCCTGATTAAAACTGCACAGAAAACCAGGCATTGGACAATGGGCAATGGGCAAATGGAGCTGCCCTTGTTTGCTTGGTCCTGGACCGATGCTTGTGCCTCTGCATCGCCAACGCCAGTCCTTCGTTGGCTCTGTGCACTAATGAAATAATATACGCCATTTTATTTTGCTTTCTTGCCTCCGGATACAGACAATTTATATATTTAAATATTCTGCCTCTATTTACACAGCACTTCACATTTTATTGGGTTATTCATTAAATGAGGCAAACATTGTAAGCTGAAATGAGAAGGGAAGAAAGATTTCGAGTAATTAGTTAATAATTTTTTTAAGATATGCCTCACTTATGTACATTAACGATCAAAAGGCAGGCGAATAGATGGAAGACTATAAATGCCACAAATTATTCCTTGAGTAGGTTGTTAAAACATTCATTCATTAAATTAATTAAGCTAATTTGAGGTCATAAAATACAAGAAAAATATTAGTAGAAAATTTATAAATTAAACGATTAGTAGGTAGAAATGTTCGCTATAATTTGTGCAAGAAAAATGTATCAAAATAAAAATTAATTTGGAATAAGACAACAAAAGAGCATTGACCGGAAAATACTGCAAAAATAACACATTTAACATTTACGAGGAATTCATTTTCAATATTAAATTTAGAGCACATGTGTTTTACATTTTCATTAGTGATTCCCTTACTGTGCGTTTCAGAACAGGATTTATGTTAACTTCAAGCAAATAAATAAGAATATTTTTTAGAAAGATTTAAATTGAAATAATGTTATAAATTTATTTATAAGGAGTGGCAAAATTTTAGAAATAGTTTAATAAATAATGCCTTAGTTCTTGCAAAATTAAATTGTTTTGACAAAATTGTGGAGAATATAAGAGAATAGTTGGAAGTAGCTTGGTATGTAGCAAAAACAACATTTTTTTGTTACAATACCATCTAACAATATCTCTGTCTCATTGGGGGAACTTTGTAGACTAAGCCTCGATTTGTTGCCAATAAGTATTGTCATAAAACAGAAACGGCGGAAAAACTACATAATGATCAAATAAATAGTTCCCTTAATTCAAATTAATAGCTATTAGATAAATACTGTCTGATTTTAAAGCCATTTAAAGCCATCCTGCTGAGGATGTGGTGAGAGATTTCCACGAAGATTAGCTTATTATTATACAAATGAAGTTTTCAGACTTGATATCTTCGTTTCTCAAGAGATAAGCTTTTATTATTAATATTATTGTGACAATTTCCCAAGCTCCCTTTAAATTAAATGCATGAAAAAAGTAGCATTGGAGTTAAGCTATTTTGGTGAGCTTGCCATCGGCTAAACGGTTACAACAACTTTATTTAATCCAAATTTATTCAATAGCTATGCTTGTATTTTAAATTACCATTTCCAATGTTAAACTGATTAAATCTGCATACAGGTGGGTGGATGGATATAAATGCCAAATTCTGGTCGCATTTTTGGATATTTAAACAAATGTTTTCTGGCATGAACGGCATGTGGAGCACAGAGAATCAGCGCTTTTTACTTATAACTGTACAATGGGGGCATTGGCATTAGCCAGGGCCAAAGCAAAGGTTGCTTTGGCATGATTTACGTTTAATTGAATTATTGAACAAAATACGAGTTCGTGTATGCGCAACTGTTGCGCCAAATTGACTCTTAACCCACAGCCAGTTGGGCACTTGGCCAGCGACTGGGCGACTGCGACCATTGTCGGTCATTTAAATATGAATTAAACCAATTTCGTTTCGATTAATGCCGGCGCACGTCATCGCTGGCCTTTTATTTGGTCTGTTTTCATACCCTTACATTATGGCAGATCAAACCACTTTGTCGACATGTTTGTTACAGATAAATAAATGCAATTATTAATTTTATTATTCAGCAAACCAATTCCATATTGATGAAGAGCTTACTGGCCCAAGCCACCTTACAGTACATGGCAACTATTATTGATGAAATATAATATTGTTGTTGCAAAAGTTGTTAAGGTTAAACTTTATTATTTCATTTAAAAAAAAAAATTGTTGTGTTTATCAAAGCTAATTAAAATAATATAAATTTTATTTAGAGTGATAATAAGTTGCAACTTAACAATGCTTTTGATAAAAATTAAATAATTTAGTTAAATTTTTGATTGTACAAAGTTTGAAAAAAGCAATTATATTTAAAAAATTGGTTGAAAACATAAAATATGTTGAGGCTATTGTTACGAGTAGTTGTAGTTTGTTGTGGCTTTAATGAATGCTGCTATTACTTTCAAAAGGATTTATGTTGTTGCTCAAGTCTTAATGAAACTGGAAATCATTTCTATTTCAGTAACATGCTTTTTTGTTTTGCCTTCCAGAAATATAAAATCCATAAACCATTTATTCGCTATGTAGACTTTTTATTTTAATGCTCTCCTATGTGGGTGCCCTGCAAACGTCTTCGGAAATCTGAAACGCAGAATTGAAATCTTCCATATCCTCTACATACCTATCGCATTCTTCACAGCACTGAAGATGAAACTCCACGTTGGATGTAAAAATATAAAACAGAAATAAAAGTCTTAACGATAGTGTAATGGGGTTTATTTTAGTTTAAAATAAATGAAGAAGGATCACACTGGGATAGAATGGAACAATGGGTTTGCTTGAGTTTCAATTACTTGTATGTACATATATGTATTTCAACTCAAAGAGCGGAAGCTAAAAAGTTCAATTTAAAACCATATTAGTCGACAATTATATTTTTTTACTTTGAAAATATAACGTATTGAAGACGTTTTCCTTTGGCCACAACTTATATTTGTTGACATTATGACTAAATTAATAATTAGTCAACAAATTAATAAATTAATAAATAAATAATGTATTAATTGACAGCGTATGCATTCTTCGGCTTGCTAACAGTTGCTTTTTTATTTTATATGTTTGTTGGTTTTTTTTTTGGCTGCAATTATATTTTTCGGGCGTTGTTTTTTATTTTTTGGCTGACCGGCCGGTCGGTAAATTCAGAGCCGGCTGCTGTTTGCCGGCTGCCGGCACTTTCACTCTCTCTCCCACACACACACACACACACACACATATACACACGTGTCGCATGGGCCTGGCAACTTATTAATGCGGCATGTGCGTATATATTGATGAAATACGCACGCACACTCACACGCACACACATATACGCACGTAAGTAATGCAGGCAAATGCAGTGACTGTTCTGGAATTTTTTTGTGTTTCTTTTTTTGGTGGCACCCTCTGCGAAAACAATAAAAAAAAAGAAATAACAAAATGTATAAAAATGCATATTATGTAAAATGTATGTTTGTATGCGCGCGCTTATTGTGTTGTGCGGCAACAACAATGGGAGAAAAAGAACATACAAAAATAATTCTAGGTGAAGGACGAGGACATTGGCTGTCGTGTACAACGCGGCGTATGCGCTACAATTTTTTGCCATTGTATTTTAATGTCATCTTACGTGGTGGTATGTGTACGGGTCCAACAGTTTGTCCGTGCGGGTGCTCTGTTCCCATCATCCAGCATGCCACATACTTGCATACATCATCGCCACTGCTCGCGAAGTGTTTAAGTGTGTATGTGTGTGTGTGTGTGCGTTTCATTAAGTGCAATAAACTGTGCATGAAAATAAAAATTAAGTTCCCCCATATCAGAGGCAGAGGCAGAGGCGTCCTCCACTTCATCATCATCGCCATCAGCATCGCCATCATGAGTGGCTTGGCTGCCTCACACGTTTTCCCATTTCATTGCATACTTTTGGGCTGCAACTTATTTACTACTTTTTGTGCATTGCACTTTTTATCCCAGCATTCGCTATTTGTTTTTTTTTTTTTTTTGCAACTTCTGGTGCTTTATTTTGAGAGATGGCGAAAGTGTTTGCTGTGTGTGTGAGTGTGTGTGTGTGTGTGTCCATGGCGACGGTCGCTCGTTTGGTTAATGCGGTTCATACACGTAATTGGCATTAAATTAAATACCCCCAGTGCAAACAAAGAGCAACAAAAACAACAACGATAAAAAGTGAGAAAAAAGAAAAGCGAAATAAGAGCTGCCGCGATGACCAAACCGGTCAACGTACCGGCGTCTGTAGCATGTTTTTTTTTTTATATTTATATGCGCACATACATACGCTGCATATATCATGCGCGACTGTTGCATCTGTCTGGTGCTGCTTATGATAATTGCTGACTGCCACGGCCACCACGTGGCGCATCTCGTTGTGACCTTTTTTCGGTGATTTTTTCCGTTGTAATTTTTTTGGCCGTTCATTGACATTGTCAATGTCATTGTTTGCTATTTGGTTTGGTTTTTTTTTTGGGGTTTGCACTTTTGCCCGCTCGCTGTTTTCATTTTTATTTAATTGCAATTCATTTTCGAAGCCGATGCGCCAATGTGTAAAGTTTCGCGGAATTTTTTGGTTTTGTTCCTTTTTTTTAATTCCGCAGTTGTATGCTATTTACATGATGACGTCAGAGCCAAGTGTCAAAATGTAGCAGCTGGTCGATTGCTCGTAAAGCTTCAGCTATGTGTATGTGTTTACACTCATACATTGATTGAACTTTCAACTGTGTCTGTTGCCTACTTTTGAGCGCTGAATTCTGTATTAAGTACGTAGTGCATTTAAGATAATTGGAAAAAAATGGTGGAAATAAAACAATTTTATTTTCTTTGTAAGTAAATAAAATATAAAGGTGCTATTGTTATTTAGACTTCGGAATATGACTAGTTGACAATTCTTTACAGTAGATTCGTATATGAATTCGACGATTTCTAGAAGACACCTCATGGAACAACAAGAAGAACACCAATGTATTTTTAAAAAGTTTGGAGGACAAATCAATACAATTAATTGATTTAATCATTATATAAGTCGCGAATATTTGTTTGGCTTAAAAGGAAAATTATTTGGCATCCATACTTCGTATTGAAAGACTTTTTAAAATTTAAAAGCAACTAATGTCAGCCAGATAAATTATTATTGTACATAACATAAATAAATAAGAAGTTAATTTAATTTTTGTATCAAATAAAGCAAAAAACCTGTGAGTCTAATTTGAAAATGGCATGTTTTGTTTATGTGGGTTAGTGATAGATCAATCAATTATTCTACAGGCTGCTGTTAATTAAATATCTTAATATAGTTGCAATGATTAATTAAGAATGATTAACGTTTTAATAATTTAATTAAATATAAAACTGATTTTTTTACGTTCATTTTTTGTTGATAATTTTACGTAGTGAGGCTGTGGCGAGAGAATTAGGCAAAAATATTTTTTTAGAAACGCATGTTTTTTTTTAGTTCTCATAAATACAAATTTTAATAATAATTTTTCTTTTAATATTATGTTTTTGGAAGAAATAGCTTTTTCAAATTAAGCTAGTTTTTGAAAAGGTTTGGATAAATTGAACAAGTATTTGCTTGAAGTTCCACAAAAACTTAAATTTTAATTTTGCTTTGAATTAAGAAAGTTCGTTTAATTTTGCCAAGGTATTTGTAAAGCTCCAACATATTGTATTTTCAATTATTTTCAATCCGAAGTACCGGTATCGACTATATATATCTTCTTATCTTGAGGGAGTTAATTTGTTCAATTTTAATCTTAATAGACTAAAGTGTAGTAGTAGTAGCCAACCCATAAAATTATCCAAGATTTAGACTCTAAGGATGTTTAGTATATTTGCATAGTTATTGCCATTCTCTTCCCCTTTTATTCTCTCTTTGTCCAATAGCTAATTTTCATGTACAAGTTTATTTTCATTTTATCTCTATTTTTGTTGCTTTAAAAGTGAAGAGTTTTTTTTTTTTTAAATTTTCATCCTTTTCAGTAGATGAGTTCGTTCTTTCCAAAGGTGTGGGCCAACAATGTTGTTCAAGGCTAAAATGTGGTAATCACCACCCCCCTATAGTAATCAGTCATTTTAACTAATTTAGTGATTACTCTGTGCACGCAAATGTTTTTAAACATATTGGAAACAGTGTTTGTTTCTGATGTTGATGTTGATGCTGTTGTTGTTGTTGTTGTTGTTTTTCATGTCATTAGCGCAAATCACTTGCCTGTCTCAAAGCATGGCCGCATATATCAAGTGGAAAAATTACGAGCACTATTTGACATGCGGAGGGAAAATTGCGAAAATTTAAACAGCTAGTCGACGATGCTGCTTTTCAGTACTAACCAGCCCTACTCCCTACATCCCTTCCCCTTCCTCCAGCACTTCAAAATGTTGTATTTCATTTTTCATTTTAATGAATTTTTGCTGTTGGCTATTATTGTTGTTGTACTTGCTGCTGCTGTTGGCTGTCGCTTGCTTGTTGCTGTTGCTCTCGTGGGCTGTTGACTGCTGGCGTTGCTCAAACACACACGCACACACGCACACACTTTAACACACACATATGCACAGGCAAATTACCTTATTTAGTGCACACTTGGCCGCATATATAATTTACTGTACATAGACCTTTTTTATATGCATGCAATGTGTCAGTGTGTGTGTGTGTGCGCGTGTGTGTGTGTGTGCTCAGCTGCCGGCTTGGGGCTTTGCCTGACGTATATAATTTACTCAACTGTTTTTGGTTTTTGTGGGCTAGCGCTTTTTTCCATAGCGCCATGCGTTATATTGTTGCTGTTGTTATCGGAGTGTGTATGCGCAGCTCTCTAACCTGCGTGCGTGTGCGTGTGTTTGCGAGTGTGTGTGTGCATGCCTTGCGTGTTGCTGCGGGTATTATTTGTTATGTATATATGCATGTGTTTGTGTGTGTTGTGTATGTCATGTGGGCGTTTTGGGGTTTGCATTTTATTCGTGTACTCTTCCCGCGTCGCACGAAGCCTATAACTAGCCTTCAAATTGCACATTTCGGTCAAAAAAATGACATAAATGTTGATCATGCAAAGAATTGCCTTTCCGTAAAGCCTAAATGTTTCGAAATTTTGTAATTTTTATGAAATTAAATTATTTTAATAGAATTAATTATAACATTTATTTAGTGTATATATTTATAAATTTTTATTTTAAAAGTTGTATTTTGGCTTAAAAATTTGTTATTAATTTGATTTATATGTAAATTTTTGTATGAAAATTAATTTATTTTAAAAATATATTAGTTTTTTTTTTCGCAGTAATTAATATTGTTAATTAAAGAAATTTAGAAATAGCAAAATTAAAGAGTATTTGTGCCAGCAACTGCGGTTATACCAATAATACAAATACATTTTTTTAGATTAAGTTAAATTGTTTTTATTTAAATAATATTAAATTTATTGGGTGAAATTTAAAATTTTTATTATAATAAATATTTAAACTAAATTTTTTTTTTGCAAAACCTAGGAATTTTTAAGAATATAAATTTTATAAGTACGATTTCTCATTAGGCAATTATTTCATAATTCGGTTCAAGAAAAACGCAATTAAATATCATATCATGCTCAGCCCAACTTAATTGAAAATGTATACTAGTATTTATTTTTGAATATCGATGTTCAAATAACAATTACTTAAAGAACTATCCCTTTCACTAGCTTGGAGGAATAAAAAAATGTAGTGTAATCGCATATTTTTGAGTATCTTCTTCTATTAAATGTTAATGGAGGAATACTATATATTGTTTAGATAGATAGATAGACTATTTCTTACGAGTCCCAAGTGCTTTGGAGAGTGAATTTTAGAGAAGAGCGTAAGCCAATGAGCCAACATATAGTAGACTTGCAATACCGAAGTGTTTCTTGTTGGAATTTGAAAATGAAATTATCTCTATTTGTCAACTAAGTTTAATTAATAATTTAAAGAAAATCAAATAAATGTATAATTTGTTGCCTTCCACACCGAAAGTCGAGTATAAATGTTAGCACTTAAAATAAAATAAAGAAACATAAATTTGTAATGAGAAGGTTCAAGTTAAAATCAAATTTATTGCTAATACTGTAGGTTTCCCGTACTCCCAACTCCTTTGGCAACATTTAATATTCTATTTTTTGTTGAGGCAGTTTGAAAAAAATGTCGATATGATAACAAAAATAAATGACGATATACATAAGTCTTCTAATTCATCACTCTTTATAGAAAAATGTTGAGCATTAATTTTTGGTTTTAAAAAGGCATTTAAATTAGTTTTAAATTTTTATTTATTAACAACTTTTGCAGCATTCTAAGAGTCTATACATTTTTCAGCTTCGCTTATTGCATTACATTTAGCCGAAGGGCAAATAATATTCCCCCACTGAGTCGGAGGCGTTAATTATATTTATTGTAATTTGATTAGATTTCTCCTTCTCTTATAATTTTTATATATTTTCCTCCTGTAGACATAGGATGTTTGTTGACATAAATAAAGAAATAAATAAATACATAAATAAATAAATAAATAAATAAATAAATAAATAAATAAATAAATAAATAAATACATACATAAATAAATAAATAAATAAATAAATAAATAAATAAATAAATAAATAAATAAATAAATAAATAAAGAAATAAATAAATAAAAAAATAAACAAATAAACAAATAAATAAGTAAATAAATAAATAAATAAAGCGCCCATCGATGGTCGGCTAGGCCGGCACTTGCAACACTTTATTGTAACTTTTTTGCTGCCAGCTTAAACTAAAAATGGCAAAATTTTAAATTATTCTTGCACACAAAACACACTCATCCACAAACACATACATGCAGGGTGTATATGCCGGCTATCTGGATGTGCGAGGATATTTTATGTAATTTGACACACGCAATGTACACTTTAAATGAATCAAGGCATATAAGGATGTGGGTAAATACATAGCAGAGCATTGGTGTGTACATAGCCCTGGATATATTAATTAAAGGCCTTAACATATACATGTGACTGATCGTGTGCATGTGTGTGTGTGTCCGTGTTTGAGGTCGTATTAAGGTTGCTGGACAGCTGCTTATCATTATGCTTTGCTTTGAATTGCTTTGCAGGCGAGGCCGCAACCGAGTTGTATGCAAAATAAATGCCAATGAATGCCAAACAATTCCTGCAAACGACAGCTGCTTGCGGATGAATAAAAAGGGAACCCACCCCATGGCCAAAACTCAAAAAACAAACCCCTAAATATTTGATTCAAGCTGCACAAAATGAGGGTAAGTTCATGTGGTCGGCCATTTTGAATTTTTTTGTTTCTTTTTTTTTTGCATATTGGAAGACAATTTGAAGCATCAAAAAGAACTTTTTGCAACAAATTTTGCTGAGGTTTAGTTGCTGTTGTCGTTTAAAAGCCACACGCATACGCACACACACACACACACACAGACGCAGAGGCACACGCAATGTGTAGGGAACTACACACAAAAGCACTTAAATGAAAATAAATAAAAATGCCGCATTTGCCGCGTTATTTGCACGTTGCAGGGATAGGACGATGGCAAAGCAGCGGCAAAAGCAACAACAACAACAACAACAACAATGGCCACAGCAACAATAGCGGCAGCTGCACGCCAGACTATATATCCATGCAACGGCCAAAAGTATCTATTAGATGCAAACAGCGGCTGGACTGCCGGCACCTAAACCTGTTTAAATGTCGCGGCTTTGTTTGCGCGCTTTTATAACGGTCGCTATCCGCACATTTCCCAACAGGCCGACGGACAGACGACCGACCAACCAGTCGAACAGACGTCCCAGCCCCAGTTAAGAGTGTAGTCCATGCTCGCGTCCTTCGGCTAATGTCGCTCTTAGCCTTGGGGTTTGAGTTCTAGTTAATGGTTATTCCATTTGCTACACGAAAATGGGCTTAGCATTGTTTGTGGGCTTGGTGGGGTTTTGAAAACAGACGTGCAGAGCTTCGGACGTAATCTTTAAAGCGATTTTAGGCTGCCAATCTCAATACTGTGCAGAAATGTAATCCAATTCTGTTACTCTTTTAATCTGCCAATGTAAAGGATTCTATTGGAGAAAAGTTTAAATAGTGAAACGATTCAATATAATCCATTTGGTCAGGATTTTGCTGATATACCTATTATATCATATTATGCATTATAAAACTTACAATGTTTGTTGTTGTTTTTCCAATAACATGGCAAGACACACATCAATTAATCAATCAGACAGTAGTTGACTAAGTGTAAGAATGATTGTTTCAATTCTAATCTCAAGCTTTCTTAAGTATCCAAATAACTTATAACACTTATGAGATTTCAGTCTGTTTTGTAATCAGCGGACATCGTTATTATAACTGAAGTGGGTTTGATTAACCATAAAGCTTGATTTTTAATTTTAAAAATAGTTCAACTCCTATTATGGAAGTTTAAAGTAAATTCAGACCTCAATTCTCTGTCTGCCCATCCGTGGTTCAAATGACATTTTGAAAAATTTCTAAGAACAGAATGTGTCTGGAGCTCTGGTGAATTGCATAATTGTAATTTAAATTCATTTCAAATTTTAAAGGGTAGCTATTCCACACAGTGCTTGCCTTCGGTATTTCGTATACATATATACATACAGGGTGCGCCATCTTTTATGTCGGTATGCAAACATTGAATATCCTTGAAAATAAACAACCGATTTTCAAGTATGGGATATTTTTATTTAATTTGGTTCTGTACAATTTCTTGAACTGAGGTTTTCAACACTGGTCTACTCAACTCAATCGGTTCACTAATGACAAAGCCATTCAATATCTACACACCGACATAAAAGATGGCGCACCCTGTATTTATATATATATTTTTTGATTCACACTTTTCAGTAATTACGGTTTTTAATCAAAATCAAATCATCAATTCAGTCACTTATTTTTATTTTAAAAACTGCTTTACTCATTTTAGGGAATAGACAGTGATAAAGATATGGCGCCTAGTACTTAAATATTTTGTGCCATTACTGAGAGATACTTACTGAATCAATGATCATCTTTAATATATAACTTTAATAGTTTGTTACTTTTGAACCAAACTGTGTGCGTTCGAGAATTCACGATTTTTTTAAACTATGAAGAGCCTTTCCGTCGATTATATAGTACAATACCAGGTTTCTGCTTAAAGCTTGTTTTTTAAAGAAGGTTAGTATCAATCGATTAATAATCTTATATAATTATTTACTCCTCATATATAATTAATTACTCCTCATATGTAAGTTCTACACAATGTATAACAATTGAAAGAGTACAAAAAAAAAAAAAAAAATAAAAAAGAAAGAAGCTTGCCAATTCTTTAGAAGTGTTGCAGTATATTTGCGTTATAGTTTTTCGCATCTAAGGAGTATCTTAATCCTTTGTCCACATGTACAACCATGGAGCTGTTAAAGCCAACCACATTCAAAACTTTGGAGCCAATCTTGTTATCAATTATTAAATATTTGAGTTAATTATTAATAAATAGGACTCGACATAATTTGTTCTCGAGATAAGAACTGTTGCAAATGCTCGTATGTTATCGTTCAATTTTAAACCAATTGTTTAAACTGTTTTGAAATGTCAATAAATTGAATTTTGATTTTTAAAACTATCAACAACCCTTCATTAACTAAGACTACATACTGGTATGTATGTATCTTTAATACTTAGTATATAAGCAAGCCCCATGGTTTTGAAATTCATTTAAATGCTGTCAATAAAATAAAATAGCTTTCCCTCTTTATTTCTTTCGTGTTTCCATCTTCGTGAACTATTAACTGATTTGAAAACTGCGACTGAATTGAAAACTTAGATAAATTAGACGTTGCAGTAATTCACATGTTTGTTTCATCACAAAAAAAAAAGAGTAACTCGAATTGTAATGGAAATTAAACGTAGCCTCAACATTTTGTTGTTAATTTTTTATATGCATTTAAATTTCTTTTCCACCAATGGGATATTGTAATTGATGAACATCGGGCTTAATTAAGACTTGCATTTTAGCAATTAGGGTTGACAGACGTTCTGAGAGCAGCAAGTCTGCAAATTTGCAAAAAGTAAGTGCCAATATGTACTCGAATCTTGAAGATACTTTGCGTTGAGCGCATTACACGATATTTACCGTTGCCTGTCTCACGGCAAGCGGTGCAAACAAGAAAAACTTATTAATGTAATTAATTAAAACAAACAGCTTTAATTGAATGTTGAAAAGAGAAGCGTCTGTCTGCGTCTGTGTGTGGCTATATGTGGGTGTGTGTGTGTGCATACATGTGTATGTGTGATGAGGGGCGGGACAATTAAAGGAGGATGCGAGTCTGTTGATGTTGGTCTGTCTCAATGTCCCTTCGTCTCTGCGTCCGTCTGCCAGCGACACACATCAGAAGCAGCAGTGGAGGCAATGGTTGAAGCAGAGCCAGCGACTTGCAGACACACACACACACACACTCATACAAAAACCCATACACTTACAGACACATTACACCTACACACACACACACACACATATTCAGGCACGACATGCCAAAGGACAGCAAGGACTGCGACTTCACACCAGCGCATGAATTTAAATCATAAATCATGAGCTTTTCCTCGGCATTTTTCATGCTTTTGTTGCTGCCGCTCCCACCGCCGTCATCCTCCATCGCTCCATCGCTCCATCGTTCTATCGTCTGCCCTTTTTGCATTTTGCGCTCTTTCTTTCCTTTTTGCTCGTTTTACGCTCTTTTTTCTGCGTGTTGCTTTTTGTTTTTCGCATTTTTCTTCGCTTGATGGGGCGGCCGCTTCGCTTCGCTTTTTAGTACGCGTAAAAAGAGAAAAACAGCCGCCATTTTGTTTTTTATTTGCTCATTTTCATTTGCTTTCGTTGTACACACACATGTATGCATATAGAAAATAAAATGCCACAACAACAACAATAACAACACCAACAAAGCCACATTGCTGCATACAGAAAATACGGCAGGATGCTAACAACACACACCTCACTCCCTGGGTTAAGGCTCATTTATAAAGCGACAGGACTCAACTTAAGCTCTATTTGGCATTAAGGGTTTTTGGGTTTTCTGGGTTTTGTCCTATTCATGTATAGTATTTCTCGTTTTTTGGTTTTTTTATTTGCCTGCTGTTGTTTTGATCAAAAAGTTGACGGTACGTTAAGGACCTTAAATTATTTACGTCAGACACACTGAAGGAGCAGGAGTGGAGAAGACAGAGAGCCATGTCAATGCCAATTCGGCCTGTTAAATAGTCTGGGTGTGGGAGGCTTTGGCTCTCTGACATGAAAAATTTCGTAATTCAAAATTAACATTTAAGGATGACTTGGAGTTGCCGTCGCCGCTGCCGTTGCCATGTCGACGTCGACGTCCACGACAAGGATGGGGACGAGGATGAGGATGAGGATGGTTGAGTGTTGTGAGCACGGCGAAAGGATGTGCACAGCAAAATTAAAAACAAGAAGAGAAAAACAGCAGCACTGAAAATAAGTACAGTCACGACAAAATATATGTGTGTGCTTTTTACTTTTGCGTTTGTTACAATTCACGCAGCATTTGGAATTGCAAAGGCCAAGTTGGTGTGGGTGGTTGGCTCGCAAGACATCCTCAGCGTGGGTGGATTCCCAACCGATGAAGCAAGTTGCGTGGGTTAAGCGGCGTAGCATTGTCGGAATGTTAAAGTGTGATTGAGTGAAGAGTCCAGTGAGGAATTGCATTGAATTTCTTCCCCAGCTGATGAAAGCTGGTGTATCAGCAGTGTATCAGGAGTGTATCAAGATATATCGACACCCAATCGACCTATATATTTCGTATTGGTTGGCTCTATGAACAACTACTTTGTTGTGTAGTCGCATCAATATTTTCGGATTCGAATAATAATAAAGCCTGCATGCGTACTTATTTGTTGGATTGGTGGTTTTTGTGAAACCCATGTCAGAGAGGAAGTTTCTGTGAGTTTCTCCCTTCTCCCCTTTTCTAAAGTTCAAGCCAATTGTAAATTAAAGCAACAGATTTAAATTAGTCAACCGACTTCTGTCTGAAATATTTTAAAGAATAGCTTTTTCGAAAGTCAATATGCCGATTTGGATCTTTAATAGCCTCAAATTGTTGCGCAATTTTTAAACACATTTCTTATTGAATTGTTGAATTGTTCATAAAAAGGGGAGGTTTATTTTTTTTTTACAGTAAACAGGGCATTTTATAATGCTCTCCTAGACTTTACCAAACTGCATCAGAAAAGATCCAGATTCCTGGAAACAACAATACAAAAAATAACTTCAACCAACATTTATCAAACAATTGAAATTGCTTTGTGATTCTCTACCACCTGATATACAAGAATAAAAAAAAAAATGATAAAAAAAGCCAAAAAATAAATCTAGAATTAAGTAAACATGTTTTAAATAAATTAATACTCATAAGCTTAAGGCCTGAGCTGCTATAGCTGTAATTATAAGCTGCTAGCATTTTGCAATTTTTAGTGGATTTAACAATAATAATAATAATATTTGTAAAGCTTTTTAAAGTATCTGTGTTTAATTTCAGGAATATCAGTAGAATCTTGTGCGTATAGTTTCTTTTTATTGCTAGCTCAGCTTCACCAATTTCTTTTTTAAGAAGTATGAATATATCGATGGAAGTAAGATTTTAATAACAGACTTTAATTATGACACGCTGGTGAAGTCAAATTATATTCTTTATAAAAATCTTTATACAATTTTAAAGGCTATATCATCTACTTATGGCATTAACAGCTTGTATATATTTAAGTTAGAAGTTGGGAAGATAAGCAAAAAAGATAGTATCTACTTGTTTTTGTACAGATAAAATTATACTGTACCATAATAATGTATAATTTAGAATGCAATTTTGAATTGATGGAATGGTCGGGCTATCGGCAACGGATTGACAATCTCATAAGCTGTAAGCAAAGTTAAGATTTTGTGGAAATATTGATAACAGCATGGCAGCACTCTGATTTACATATTCGTATGTATATTTTATTATAATAGTGGTATTCCTGCAAATCATTTAATTTTGCATATAATTCAAATAAATTTGATTGACAAAACGACCATTCTAAAAGTATAAAAATTTGTAAAAATATTTTGTTCTTTGGAGAATAATAATTTGCTTGTAAAATGCAATTATCGCCCATTGTTTTTTTTACCAAAAAGTAGCCACCTACAAATAATAAAATAAAAAAGTCAACAATATTAATATTCAATTTTGTCAATTTAAGTCGATTCCAGGAATACTTTGCTGGAAGACTTATAGCTTTCGATTAGTATTGTTATGAATTATTATATTTTATTTTGAATTATTTATTTATGCTAAGATGTTAAACGTTTATTGTTTCTATTTTACGGTCCAGTGCATTGCAAATAATCTATGAAGTCTTTCAAATAATAATAATAATTATTTCAATTATTTGATTATCCTAACATAGCCTGTGTAAAAGAAAAAGGAGTATAATTTATATTACAGAATCTGCGGAACATTTGCAATAAAATAACTAACTGGAAAAGCTAGTTAAACGTAACTTTTAACATGGCCAGTTATAATAAGAATGTATATATATTATATATATAATAGAATCCTGTTTTTAAAATATATATACGAGTATATCCTTAAAATCAATAACTTTAATGTCACCTGGCAGCTCACTGTTTAAGTTCACCTGCCACTGTCCTGCCAAGCTGCCCGGAAGCAAACAATTTACGCAATCTGCCTGCCACTACAAAACGTCAGGCAGAACTCCCAGCCCCCGAAAACATGCTCACTAACTCTTTCCAGCACCCCTCCGATCATCAAACTAAACGCACAAATGCGTCGAGCTTGCAGGACCTATGTACGTGCTGTTGTTGGCAACGGCGTGAGCCGCAAAAAAGTTTGAATAAAATAAAATAAAATCAAATAAAATACGCTGCCCCAAACGCAAAGCAAGCAAAAACTTGTCGCCCGACAACGGACGCCAACAGACGCGACATGGAATGGCGCTCTTACCAACACACACACACACACATACAGACACACATTCTCAGTCACATCCTGCCTCAGCGTCTGCTGCTCCACTCGGCTGTCGTCAGCGTCATCGTCGTCGTCGTCGTCTCCGTATAGAAAAACGTTGCAAAAAGGCAAGCCAGAGGCCGCCATCCACCCAACACCCGCTACCACCCAGAAAAGGCAAAAATTTTGTGTTTGGTCTCCCATGCAGAAAAATTTTTTCTCTTTTTTCCACTCAAACACACACACACACACACACACACACACATACAGCCGCACAGCAGTAAAGCAAAATTTTTTGTCTTTTTTTAAGCTCCACCTACTTGCTGCAAGCGGATTGGCTGATGCTTCGTATGGCGGCAGCCGAACCAACAACAACAGCAACAAAAACAATAAGGACGACCTAAAAGGGGGAAAAAAGGCTAACTCGGTGCTACAAAAAAACCCCAATGCATACAAGTATCCATGTATGTGTGTGTGTGTGTGTGTGTGTGTGTGTGTGTGTGTGTGTGTGTGTGTGTGGACAATGTGTATGCATGCGAGTTTTTCCTTTTTCCTTTTTGGTTGATTTTGTGTTTTTTGCCTTTTCACATTTTATTTTTAACATTTATATTTTTGCATGCGTGGCCATTAGATGTGCACATTATATGAGTCTATTTATATATACACCATGGGTGTACCGATACTGATGCCCACAAACACAAACACCCTCCCACCCACACCCACACACATTTACATAGTATTCGCACACATACTTGCACATTATAGTTGTGCTTTCTAACAACATTATGAAAAATGAAAATGCTCCGTCGACTGGATCCGTAGACGCGTCTGTGGTCGGCGCCCCTCTCCCTGTCTGCCTTTCTACTTGTTTTGTCTCCTGCCCTTTTGTTTGTACTTTTTTATTTCTATTCTTTCTATTTTTTTTTTGTTTCTTATGTCGCTCGGTCACATTGTCAGGCGGCATCCTGCGTCTGTGGTTTCGAGAACACAGTGAGCGCAGAAAAAAGGAGGAAAATAAGAAGAAACCCGTTAGTTACAACAACAGCTGCTGGAGCAGCGGCAAACGAGGACTCCTCGTCCTGGTAGTTGTTGAGTGTTTAGTAAGTGGTTTAGTAAACACATTTAGTTATTTGCAGTGCGCCGACAACGGCAGCGACTTTGATTGCAAAGAGACCACATATATATACACACACACACAGGCACGCATGAGTGTCCTTTGGCTCTTTCGCATAAAGGCCCAAGCACTTAATGACACTTAGTGATACTCAATTATCACTGGTGCAGTTCTTTGGTTAATTACTTGATATGTTGATGCACTCGTTTGTCCAAACGAAAAAAAATCAGCACTCCTTTCTCCATTTCCTCCATTTGCCCTCAGCAACCTCAGTGAATAAGTTAAACTCAAAACTCAGTCAGTTGTTTATTAAAGTAGACCTAACCCACCAGCTAGATTACACTAAGCTACAAATTGTGGGGCAGAACATTAAGAAAATTGGGACAATTGTTAATTAGTATGCTTGCATTTCCAAAAACGAAAAGTTGGTCGCCCTATTGTTTTTCCAGTGTAATTTCAATTTGTGTCATTTTTAAATTTATTGTTAATATTTTGGAAAAGCATGGATATTATATTTCAATATGTTTTACTACAAATTTTTAAATAAACTTGAAACCCACTTTAAATTTAAATTTTGATAAAAGAAACTTTTTTATTTCAGTGCAAGCTAGTAGAAGTGTCTTATTTTAATTATAAAATATTATACACCTAATTAACGGTCTTTTTCTGACACGGTTTTAATTTAATACGATTTGAAAATTAAAATTTTTATATATGGTTATTATTATTTCATTTGCCACGATTCATTTTCCACATGATTAATGTTTTTTTTTTACACGGTTATTTTTTTACATGACTTTTTTAGGAACCAATCTACCGTGTTAAAACAGAATTAGGTGTAATTAATATGACTACAAAAAGCTGATTTTAAGTGCGTTATTTCCAGATAAGCCCAGTATTGCGGATTTGAATTCTTCAACCCCTTGAAATAGTCTATTGTTCTTTGTGTAGTCTCGTTTTATTAGGTTTCCCCAAAGGCATTTTCAATTTAACTCAGCATGTTATACTATATAGTATATGAATAATATTCAAATAAAAGTCAAAATAAAATTTTCTGCTTATGGACTAATCATCTTATTATTTGATTAAATAGTGCTGCCAGTTCTTTTTGCTAAAAATAACATTTAATGCATTTTCTTTATAATCGGATGAGCCTAAACCATTTGTCCTCAGCATTCAGTAGTTTCGAACGAATAGATAATAAATAATTATTTTATCAGCATTTTTAAATTATAACACACACACTTTCGTTAAACACTTTAGGAACTCGCACTAACTCTACGCTTTATTTAAGTCTGCATTTTTTTCAGTCTTACTTTTGACCTAGATATCTAAAAGATTACGAACAAATTTCTGAAAAATACTAAATATTCGTGATTAAAGTATCCAAACTATAAATAATTGAGATAACAACTATCCTCTGTTTAGTCCAAATTAAAGATACATGCAAATTTTGATTAAAATCGGCTTAGTAGTTTCGGAGTTTGTCAATGACAAACATTGAGACACTAGATTTTTATATATACATATAGAAGAAGATAGATAATTCACACATAGATAGATTCAAACATTCATTATTATGGCGCCTATTTTGCCTTAAAATGGAACTAAGTTTGTTTAAGTTTTTCTATATATTCATATATTCATAAATTATTATTTTAACGCATCGAGCATTATTTCATCAAATTGTTAATTTGTTTGGGCCCCCCTTTGGGAATAACTACGTACACCCTTGGATATAGCATTAAGGCCCTTTAGGATTTAAATAACATTTGGGTGTCCTATAAATACACTTTGCCAGTTATAGTAAGTTATTGCAAGTAAAATGTATTCCCTCTGACTTAATTTTTGGAAGTGAAAGAAAAATATGGTGTTTTGTAGACTAGCGTTACCTTCCGGCTATCCCCCCCCATCACTTCTGTGGACCAAAAGTTGCTGGCGTGGCAGATGTGGCGACGCCTGTGTGGACTGCAACAACACGTTACCATTTATTTGCCAGTTTTTAGTTTTTGGTCAACTTTTATTAGCTTTCCTGCTAATTGCTTCTAATTTAATTAGATTAAAAAACTTTTGGTGCTTTTAGTTAAAATATATTGTTCATGCGGGTTTTGCCTCAACGCTGAGCTGGCACAAAATTGTATAATGCATAGTCAGAGAAGGAGGTGTGTGTGTGTGTGTACGTGTCGCTGTGTCGCATAATAGTTTAGCTATAAATTTTATGCGTCTGCTTGCATTTTCGAGTAAAATATTTTATAATTAAATATTTGTTTAATTAGTGCGAGTGCTCGCGTCGGCGGACACTGCCAGTTGCAACGAAAATTTTCTATTTAATAATTGGCATTTAATTTAATTTATATAAGCAATCCAACATTTGCACAATGGCGGCAGCTGTGCAGTATATTTTGGCTTCACACTTAATGGGTTTTTATGGCCATATCCTAAGCACAAGTCGTTGTGAATGACAAGCTCTAAGGAAATTTATAATTGGTTTAATGCTGAAATTGCTGCATAAAGGATATTGGAAAGGACAAGAAAACGTGACGTCTCTTGCATGGGATGAACATTCTCTGCATTGTAATTGCATTTTTGGTTGTTGGTCAGGTTTTGAAATGATTTTTTTTTTCCTGAAATTCGTGCAAATTGAAATAAAACGGGCTGAATGTGGGCGGTAATTGGATTATTGCTCATATTTTGAGAATACAATTAAGCTTACGAGGTAATTTATTGCGAAATCAAAGAACGTTTTCGTAAGCAACAAACTCAAACAAATTCAAGGAGACAGAATTTTAATAACACAGCTAACTAACACTAAACTGTAGAATGATTTGTACATTTTCGCAAAGATAGCTTGACTTAATGGCGTTTTAAAAAATTAAATTTAATAATAATTGGTCATCTTGTCAATTTTCTTTTCAACCGATTGAAAGATGGCGAGCTTTGGCGGCTTATCTTATTTGGGGCAACTAAGTATAATAAAATTTCGAATAGATTAAATGTTAAATGCAGATCAAAATGTTTTCAAATATATGCACAATTGTTTCATTAATTTTATATTATCTTAACAAAAAACACAAATCGATGCACGATGACATATTTTGTCCTGTCTTATACTGGTAGGACAAATTTACGAATTGTATCTTGTTTTTAAAAAACTACGTTCATCTTAAATAGAAGTTTATTCCAACTAATAGCCTCTGAAAACACTAGAAAAATATCATTATCGGAAGACTTATTGTTTATGTGGGAGTAAAAGCTTATTGATAAGCATAACCTCTTGAATAGTTATAGAAACATTTAATGATATCGAATACAATATAAGCTAATCGATTTTAGAATATGTGGATGATGTGAAATGAATATTTGGTTTTATAAATGTATTTTACAAGTTTTAAAGTAACATTATGTCTCACCATTAATATTAATAAGTATTAACAAATATTCTTCGAAGTCAATAAATTTTTTTGCTCCCTAGGTCCTATAAGTAGCTTATAGTTCGCCTGACATTTAGATTAATGCAACAAATTAAATTGTCTAGTGGCAGTTTCATTAAATTTGGTCTATTTTGGAATGCCATTAGCAAGGCATTATCCCCAAGCACTTAGAATCCGGCCAGTAATTAATATGCGAAGCGCGTCAAATAATGCCCGCCATATATCAGAGATGATGTGGAGAATACGCTAGAAGCCATTTTGTGCCTTCAAAACAAATTATTTAAAACAACAATAAGTAAAATTAATGAGGCAAAATGTAATTTTATAAATTGTGAAAAGGCTTCCGGCGCATTAATTATGAAAAAGGGGCAGCGAGAGAAAAGCGTGAACACCGAAAAACAAAAAAAAAAAAGGAAATTACTTTTGACGAGCGCTTACATAATGAAAAGCGGCTATGAATTAGCGTGCGGTGGCTGAAATGAAAAACAAAGCACAGCTTTGCGCGCACAGCTGTTGCCTGCGCCTACGAACAAAAACACATGAACAACAATAACAAAAGCAAAACAACAATAGACAATGGACAGCGAACGAAAGTGAATTGCATGAAACGAGACAAAACAAAACAAAACAAAAAGGAGAAAGACGGCGACGACAACGACGAGAACGACAGGCCAATGCAAATGAAAAGAATAAAAGGCTAAACAAATTATAGAAGCCATTTTGTCGGGCATGGAAGGGAAAAGCATGCCCCTGTTGCTTTGCAATGCTTTCCCTACCCTCGCTCCTAACCCAGCAGAAGAATTTATGCACAACAAGGGTGAAAGTAGATTTACTTTCGTCTACGTGACACGGCCAGAAAACCGTCCATTGCGACCAACTGTGGTTACTGCTGTTGCCGCTCTGGATAATGACGATGATGATGATGCTAAGCCTGGCGCCAAGGCTGCACCAAACACGCTCACATATGAGGCTATTGGATCTAAACAAAGCGCAAAAGTACAAGCAAGAGACACGCTTGAAACGTCTGCAAGCAGATTAATGCGCACATGCTATGTTGCCTGTCACGCACACGCACAGATACACCCACACACACCCACACCCACACACACACATATATCCACTGATTCACAAACATCCAGCTCCAATGTCTACACAACCACCCAGCTAAGCAAAAGCCACAGCAGCAACAAAATGATGGCGAGCAATGCACCCTTTTGGCAGCGGCCATGATTTTCAAAATTAATTCAACTTGATTTTGCTTTCTTCGTTGTCGTTTTTGGGTTGCCCCCCAAAAAACTCACACACACACACACACATGCTCATCATGCATGCGTGTATATTTGTATGTTTGTGTGGCCGGCCAACGTAGACAAGAAATTAAAATTCATTTGCTGCCGTCTGCTGTCTAGCAGCAGAAAAATAGAAAAAGGGGAACAAGAAAAGGTTACACACATTAGAATATTTAAGGCGCAAGCCTAAAAGTATGCAGTGGAATATCTAGACAACCCTTTTTTTATGTTTGCCGCAAACAACCCTCACCGTGCTTCTTCTGGCCCGCCAACCACCCCTCAATGCACCTTTTAATTTCCACAATGGCTGCCATTCGTTGTTGCCGTTTGCCTGTGCCTTTTTCTTTTGTTCTAATGCTAAAGTTTCCTTTTGTTATTAGTTTGCTCTTTTTAATGTTGTTTCTGGTTTTTTTTCGAATGTTTTTTTTTTTGTTTTGATCTGACATGAACTTGTTCCTTTCTGCTCGCATACTTTTGGCTACAAATTTTCATGACCCTCGACCCCCTAACCACCGATCGTCGCATACATATTTTATTCTGCTCGACTTAATGCCACGAGCTCACATGTCTCGCACCCAGCTGTCGTCTTTATTGCACATATCCATTAATATTCTGTGCTTCAGGTGCTTCCGCTTTTGGCCTTTTGTTCTCTTGAGTAGCACAAATACACGGAAATACACGGAAATACACGCACACACATCAACTAAGAACCCCTGACAGTTGGCCCTACGAAATTGAGCCGTTAAATTGTCGAGTTGGCAGGAAATTCGTAACAAATCATGGTCGCCGTCTCGGGCCAGTTGACAATGGCAATGTAACTCGGGCTTGTGTGCCTAGTTGTAGAAGTAGGCAGCATTGTGCAACTTCAAACAACTTTTCTTCTGCATTGTGTTTTTTGTTCTATTCAATACCCTGTAACCAAGGCAGCAAGGAGAGTAACTCTGTAGTGTGGCTAGACATGCAGTGTCTTAATGAAGGCTTTCTTCGAGAATATCGTAAAGAAGCTATAGGTAGATTATTTGTTCTAAGTCTTCAATTTATATATTTTAGTAAATTTCACAATCTGTCAATTTTATTCAGACAAGAATAATACTGATAGTCCCATTGACTATGAGGAAAACCGGGCTGCAAAAATGGGATATCAATACGATTTATGGTTAAGCTAATAGCTTATTTTATTTCTTGTAAATATACGCAACTATAGAAGTTTTCGGTGATGCTCCATTCAATAAAATAATAAAAATTATTATACAAGTACATTTATTTCCAATTGAAAAATGCCAATCAGTCAATTGTCACTAAAATTGCAATACTCAGTACATAGTTTTGCTAAACATTTTTTTATGTGCCGCGAAAAATTTTTAGTTTTCTAAATGTATTCAATAGTAGTCCCAAAGGCCATCTTATAGTCGCTTCGATGGAGCACAGCTCTGACATTTTATCTTGCTTTTATGTTATGTATTTGTGTAGCTACTCCTATGTCTGCAAAATGTAAACTTCATCTTTGTTTTATTTGTGTCTAAAGAGTCGGTGTTTTTATGTGCGAAAAACTTTTTAACCCTGCTGCAGGCCGTAAACGAGTCATAAAATTAAAACCATCATGGACTCTTAGGGTGCGACTGATGGTGATGGCCGCGCTGCTGTGGTCTACTCCGGTTTGGTCAGATTGCCTTTGAAAGCAGCCCCCGGCACTTGTTCGGGTGCACCCATGTCCCCAACCGCCTCGTTTGCACCCCCGGGGGTTTCTTTGACTTTAACAGAGACAGCCGGGGAGACTCCTGCCCCCCTCCTGCCGCCCCAATCTTCTGCCCATCGTCCCAGCCGTCTGCAAGTGAAATTTGAATGCAAGCCTAACGACCTGGCATTGTCGTTGATAAGGCACAAAATGCTAGGCTGTCTACCTTTTTGTCGCTCTACAGCATTATGCGAAAGGTGGGCGACAAAGGTTTGTCTGTGCACTCGACGACGAAGGGTTGGCATTTTTTAATGTTTATGCATGGGGGGTATTAAATTTTGTTATGCATTTTTATTTTTTCAAAGCATGGCCTGCCTGGTCGCACAAGATTATAGCTGGGCGATGGCGACTGCTTCAGAGTGTTACCCTCGCAATATACTCTTTATATATGGAATGTGTATATAGTACATTGAAAAATTCGAATAAATGTTGTTTTAAGCATCGAAAATGATTCTTATGTGCATCTCAATAATATATAATGTGTAAGTAAGAATATATTTAAACACATTTAACTTTTCCTCAAAAATATTCGTCATCAACTTCGGATCTTTGGCCATAGAAAGAGATTAAAAGGCTGTTTTTTCAATTAAACGCTTCGTGCCACTTACTATTCAAAGCATAAGCTTCGATTCCTTATCGTCTTAATGTGTTAATTCTATTAGAAGCTGCCATAAATCGTCAGACAAATTGACAAAAGTTGGATGCACTATAATTCTGTTTCAATTTTCTTAATATTAAGAAAAGTAGTAAGATATCAACATAGACGTTAGTACGACATCAGTACATCAGCAAACTATGTCCTTCCAACTTTAATTAGTTATTTACTTTCTAGCTATGGCTATTTATTTGTGCAAATGGTGTTTACTAATGAATAGGAAGTACCGATATTATTGTGGTTTCATATAAAATGTTTAATTTCCTAACTTTTCTTTAATAATTATTACAATAAGAAAGTCAAAGGCATATCTGCATAAAATCTTCTGCTATAAGCATGGAACAATTACAATATTCGCTTATTAAAGGTTCTTTTTTCGATTGATCCATATTTTTTAGATATGTATAGGAAAGAAAAGCTAATTAGCTTTGAATTTTATTTATGGTCAATTATATTATATATTATTATATATATTTGACTTCCTCGGCAACTACATAAAATTCACCTAAAGAGTTTTAATAGCTATTATAGATTTTATCTTTATTTTAAGGAACATTTTACAATGTATTGTCAAGTTTGTTAATAAATCTGTGTAACTTTCTTTTTACCAAGGACATATTGGTAATAGAAAAGTCTGCATAATTTTAATTTAGATAGCCTCGAGCTTTGTTCGAGCAATCTCTCAGTCAATCAATTTCTTCTAACTCACGCCTAATTTTAAATTCGAGGCATCCCTTTTATTCTTAGAAGATTGCTCAAAATGTGCATAATACTGCTCCTCCCATTAAATTCAAGCGGTAATTTTGAATGAGCATCCCTGGAAGAAGTATCTAAGCTGCAAACAATCTAATTGGCGCAAAAAGTTCAAAGCTTTCGCGTACGAAGCTTTCTGATTTGAAATGTTAGAAACCGTTTCACAAGCACAAGGGTTGTTTTAGCTCAGTTGTGTGTGTAAGACAACAGATGGCGCATGTCTAGTTTTTTTTAAATGCAAGAACTTTTTTTTTTTAACAAACTTAAATATAACCTTCATAATTTTATTATTTTTTGGCTGATGTTTATTTTTTAAACATGACTCGTACTTTGTTTTTTTAATATTTTCGATAAACTCTTGTAGTTCTTATTGTTACACAAGTACGTAAGCTTGAAAGCATTAGGAATAGTGGGATTTGTATTTGTGATAAATTTATTTTACTTTTATTGGTAAGCCTAAGCCTATATTGCTAGCGTTAAGGATATTTGCTTATTTTTTGGTAAACAGCACTCAATATTTTTTATGTAATTTATTTTTTTAAGTAGTTCTGGGAAATTATGTGTTCATCAAAATAAAGTTAAATATTACTTACGAGCGTTTTAGCAATGTTCCATGTGGCTTTTATTTTATGCCTAGAACGTCGCTCCTCGTCCTTACATCCCATTCATCTTCTGTGTTTAATTCAATTTATTCAGAAAGCAAACAAGCAAAAAAAAATTGCAACAAAATCAAAGCATTTTATTTGCATTAAACAATTCAAGCGTTACAAAAAGCATTTTCTTAAAAGCAACTACAAAAGCAAACTACGAATATTTAATTAATAAATAAAATCAAATTAATATAAAAGCATCTCTTATCATCTAAAGGCAACTAAAGTTAGCATCTGTGCGCAAGTAAGTTTTGGCAGCGTCAGTTGAAGACCTGAAAATAGAATATCATAAAAAATTCTTTTAAAATGTTGTTGTTTTTATAAAATATTATTTGTGTTAAAAGCAAAAGAAAGTTTTGATAGCAGCGTGGAGGCAAAAGCCACATGAGGCCAATGCTTTGGTTGTTTTCCTTTGAAAATGAAAAAAAAAGTTTACAACAAATTAAACTTGCTTGTGGGCACTTAACAACAACAACAACAATAACAACCACATAAGCGACAACAATGGCAACATGGCTACATGGCGAAGTTTTCAGTTGTTGGGCTGCACAAAGTTTTAATAGAAAATTTTAGTTAATAGTTTTGCAACTCGAACTTTTCAGGCTCTTGTTTTTGCTGTTGCTGTTGCTGCTGCTGCTGTGGTGGATTTGATAAGGGACCTCATGTAACAACTTTTGGTTAGTGCACAAAATGACCGCAACAAATGATGTAGGGTATGTAGGGTATGGTTGGGAAGGGGAGGGCATGGGGTACTTGTCTAAGCTCTAGACCTGTGCCTGCTTGCAACAGACTCGTCTAATTAATTAAAATCGCTTTTCGCAGAGCGATGTACGTGTGTTTGTGGCACCTATGGCCTGGCTGCATACATCAAATTCCATCTAAGCTCTAAGATAAGCAAAAAAGTGCCTTTTTAATTTCCTGTTTGCTGATAAATAATGCCCAGGATACTCGCACACACACACACACACACACACAAATACATGCTCACTTACACATATGCATTTATGTACATAGATGTGGAGCCGGCCAACGAGAGCGTCGTGCCACGTTCGGGTTATGTAACTTTAAAGCACCTAAAATATTAAAACCATCCACCCACAGCCTCATTCTAAAAATGGTCCGAATCTGCCTTGGCGTTTGCCGCAGATAAGGCGAAGCAGCAGTAGCAGCAGGACACGTAGGACACGTTTCTAAAGAGCTTAAAATGTGGACCTAAAATAACTTTGTCGTTGGCCCAAAGCGGTTGAGTTTTTGGAAGCTTGGCCCAAGCAGGCACACAAACAGCACAAACACACACACACACCCCTACATGCAAGCATGTGCTCTGCTCCTAGGATTTCAAAGCCCGCCCCGCCACACATATAAAATTTTTAACTGCTTGGGGCATACATCAAAACTTTTGGCTTGCGCTTACGCTTAGGATTTATTTATTTTCATATTTGCAGAGGCCAGCAAGCACATACACACACACATATATATATATATATACATAGTACTAACACACACAGGCACATGCACAAATGAGCTGTCAGTGGTGGGCAGTCAGACAAGGATCTCAAGGATTTGCACCTTTTTGGAGGGAGTCAAGCACACCTAAAATTCAGGCGCCAGCGGTCATAAAATGCGCAGAGACCCAAAGTCCAAGCAGCGTTGAGGGTGTCCTTCGTGTGTGCTTTGCAAATATATATTTTAATGACTGCGTGCCCCGCCTCCCTGAAGCGAAGCTGCCTGGACAGCATGGCGTATGCGCGATATCAGCGACATGGCATCTTTTTGCGCCTTTGCCATTGCCACGCATTCTGGCTCTGATTTTATATTTTAAGCTATTAAGAAATGACATTAAAAAACGAGCAAGCCCTTGCTGATGCCACCCTACTACCCCTCACAATTTCCCCACCCCCCTCCCACCCCACGCATACACGCATCCCCACATACATTTAAATGCGCCATTTGCATATTTATTAGAAGCAGTCGCCTGTTGGCTCGGACTTCTTTGCATTTAATGTTGAATGCTCGTGAGCGTGGGTGCCTTTGGGTTGTCGGAAATTATTAAAATAAGACAGCGCTACATAATTATACGGCAGGCGTGGGCAGCAGGAACATCCGTATACGCTCTTTACCCTCAGCTATACAGAATTTTTATGAAAAACAAACAAAAGTTAATTTAGACGCTGCTTTCATTTTACAAGCAATTTACTCGACACACACTCGCATACACGTACATACATACAGACAGACAGCCAGACAGTCGTACAATCGCAGTCATTTATTGTACCTACTACATGAATGGCGTTTTTCCTTTTTCTATGCCCGAACTTTGGGATGGTTCGTGCTTTTCTCCACTCATACCTTTTATGCTGTTCACAAACAAATTTGCACTTCCACGCATTCATTAATTTGCTTATTAAAAAATTTGTAGGGCTCTTCAGGGACTCAGGGGGACTAGAGTTACTTAAAGCTTTAAAGTAAATGGAAGAGAAATTCCTTCCCTGAGATTGCAGTCATTCCCAGCTTTAAAGAAAAGTTAGCAAATTGCTTATTAAATATTTAGATAAAAGATTCATGAAAAATAAAAGAACGTTTCACAAAAAAACCAAAACAACCGAAAAGTGCGACAGAGTTGAAGACATGAGTATAATGGTGAGCCAAAAAGTTATGAACAATGTGAAGATAAGTGATTAGATATTTTAATTGTTGTAGAAACTAAACTTTTATCATATTTCTCGGCCAGCTTTATTTTAATGATATTCCTTACATGGAAAATTAGATGCTTTCTTCTCAGAACTACTTATACATTGATTTAAAACAAACATAAAAAAAAATATAAAAAAAAAATACAGACGAATTGATAACCTCCTCTTTTTTGAAATCGGTTAAAAACAGTAGTCTATGGATACACTTTTCTAACTAATTGCTGGAAGATTCACTCGAGAAAAAATTAAAGCTCCTAAAGGCAGATGGGATATCTTCCAATAATTCTATTTTAAATTTGGTAACAGCCTTAAATATGAGTTGCTGGCAAAGAAAAACGAATAAAAAAACGTTTCACAAAAAAAAAAAAAACAGCCGAAATGTGCGGCAGAGTTGAAGACATGAGTATGATGGTGAGCCAAAAAGTTATGAACAATGTGAAGAATAATGATTAATAAATTTTTATTGTTGTGGAAACTAAACTTTTCTCATATTTCTTGGCCGGCTTTATTTAAATTCTATTCTTTACATGGAAAATTAGATGCTTTCTTCTCAGAACTACTTATACATTGATTTAAAAACAGTAGTCTATGGATACACTTTTCTAACTAATTGCTGGAAGATTCACTCGAGAAAAAATTAAAGCTCCTAAAGGCAGATGGACAGATCTTCCTATATTTCTATGTTAAATTTGGTAACAGCCTTAAATATGAGTTGCTGGCATGGAAAAAGCCATAAACTTACAACGTAAGTGCTACAATAAATGCATATGACAGCATATCCTTTTTAGTGACAAGAAGAACTTTGCGCAGCGGTTCGTTGGCAAACCTCATGCATAATACACGCAATTGTAGATGTAGTTGTAAATGGCTAACTTGTTTTCGTTGTTGTTGTTGTTGTAACTGCATGTCAAGTTACAAAAGAGTGAAAAGATATGCACGCAGCACAGCAGCGCCAGGAGCAGTTGAAACTAAAGCGGCTACAAAAAGCAGGCTACGAAACTTAGCCAGGGTAGCTGGCAGGACGGTGGGTCCGGTCGACTGGCAAGGACAAGCGCCAGACACTTGGCCATTATGTGGTAGGGGGGATACGATGGGCCTGCAAAGGTTTTGTGGGGTGCTCCGAATACAAACTCTCAGACACACATACATATACAGAAACTTGCAAATATAAAATTGCACATTTAAACACACACGTGTGGTCGGGGAGGAAGGACTTCCCCACTAAGTACTGGGCATTGTAACAATGTTCAGGCAGCATCTAGCCAAGACCAGCCATATACAGGGACTACAGTGGTATAAATTAAATAAAATATGTGAACTTACTATAGTTGCTTAAATATTTTAAGCGATTAACTCAATTTGGTGACAAAACACAACTCTTTTTTATTATTCTTCATGTATTTTTTAAAATAGCCATAACATTCTGATGAGGTTTTGAAAGAACTGTTTGCTAGGCTCGAAAATGGTTGCGCCTATGAAGAGAAGGATTGAAGGATCTAATACTGTTATTAATCAAAATAATGTTTGTTAGAAATTTGAGTTGTTCATAGAAGGATCATGCTTCTTTTTATCTTAAGCATCCTATGATTTTTTTCTAGATACCTATCCGGCAGTTTTTATCCTTAACCAGCTGATGTTGTTGGAATGGTATTCGAGATCGATTTGGAGTTTAAAAAATTAACACATTAATAAAAACTTTGCTTAAAAATAAGCCCAGTATTTCTTTTGTGAGACATTTATTTGATATGTATATATATATATATATATATATATATATATATATATATATATATATATATATATATATATATATATATATATATTTTGATATTTCCTATTTATTTTCTGTTCCCTTTGATATCTAACAATTGCAAATTGCAAAATGGGAAGACCGTGAGCTCATTAGCTATGAATATCTCTGAGTTGGAATAAATATGAGTTATGTTCGGGTTCCAGATCTACTTGATGTGCTATCTGGATTGAAAAAATTCAAAATTTTTAAGTGTAATGTCTAAAACAATTCAAATAATTTTAATATTAATATTTATTGATTTTCTTTAATTTATATAATTTTTTTAAACAATAACTATTTATCTTTAGATGTGTGATTGATTCAATTGGCTTTATCTTTTGAAGAAAAAAAAAGTAAGAGAGAAGAAAGACTAACATAAGGTTTTGAATAAGTTTCTTTAATTTGGTAGTAAAGCCAATTCTCTCAACTATTTCTCTCAAACCGAGTCAAAAAAGTATCATAAAATATTTATTTATAACAGGAGTTCCACAGAGTCAAAACTAGATCTTGTTTTAAATCCAATTTATATGGATTGCACCACAGTGCCTTATCCTGACGACTGTCCATTGAGTCGTTGGAATTGTACGTCTGTGTGCTCTGTGCCATTTACAATTCACATTTTTAGTTTTCAGTTCAGTTGAGTCATTATTTTATTGCCAAGATACGGGAGTCGAACTGCGTCGACTCTGGCGACGACGACGACGACAACGAGAACGACAACGATGACAATGTTGAAGGACACAAGCATGAGGAGGAGCAGCAACCATACCGCTCATCACCAACACTTTTGCTTTTGCTCCACACCATGTATGGGTGTGTGAATGGGTGGATGGGGAGGAGTGTGTGCTTTAGCATAAAGGATAAGGGAGCAGAGAAGTGTCTCGACTCGACTGGCACTCGAATGCGTTCGTATGCATGAGCATTGGCGCCTTTCCTTTTCCTCCCTTTCTATTTCTGTGCGCACGTGTGAGTGTCTGTGGTTTGGTTTTCTCTGTGTCTGTGTCTGTGTGTGTGCATCTATGCATGTATGTGTTATTAGATTGTTTCTACTGAAATGTTATTAGAAAATTTTGAATTCAAATTCAAATGACTTCATACTTTGCGATTGTGTGCGACCAACCAGTGCCGTGTTCTATCCTTTCCCCTATACTTTGCTACCCAACATGAAAAGGATGTGTGCACTCCTTTGGTGCGTGTGTGTCCCTCTGTGTGTGTGTACTTTTAGTCTGTATCTTGTGTAATAACAAGGATGCCGGCTCGTCTATTAAACGTAAAGTGTTTGGAGTGCAATTTGCACATTGTGGCACGTTGGCTCTCCTCTAATGAACAGAGCCAGAGCCCAAGGCGGTACTAGACCGAGCTGGACGGGACGTGTTTGTTAGAGGAATAGGGTTTCATTAAAAGTAATGTGTGTGAGCTGGCGATGTCGGCAACATTCAAAATTATTGATGATATTGGTCTACAACTTTTAAGTATTTTTTGTTGAAGTTCGTTTATTTTAGAATTAGAATACCTCACAAATGTAGAAAGTCCTGAGCAGCAATGCTCTCTTCCCACATTCTCGTGGACAGTTGTCACAAAAAGAAAATTTCAAATATGCCCTGCCACGTTCGTTGTAAATAAAAGTTTCAATAAAAACCAAGCACACAACCGAGCTTAGACCGAACTGGCAATTCTACCCACCAGCCCAATACCAATGCCATTACAGAACACCCACGGCAACCGCAGTCTTCATGTGGGTTGGAATGGGACAAAGCGAGGTGAAGGTCTGTGTGCGTGTATGCGTGTCTATATATGTGTGTATGTGTGTGTGTGTGTGTGTGTTGCAACCAGCACCATTTGCAAACTATCTGAACTGAGTTGAGTTGAGTTGAGGAACTGCAACTGCGGTAAAGTTGCGAACGTAATCATAGAAAACCCAGCTCTTACTGGCCAGTCAGTCGGTTTGTTAGTCTGACCGTTTGGTAAAGGGGGGAGGGGGAGGGGGAGAGGGAGGAGGGGTGTATGTTGAGGTTGGGCGAATCAGTTGACTGTATGTGTGCCGCTGCTTGTTCCTTTCTGCCACAGACAAAAGACGACTTTGTGGACTTTTTAACATAAGATGGAGAATGTGCCGCATTCGTTGATGCCGCAAGGGAGGGGCTACGAGTCGGCTATTTTATATTCAAATAAAATGAAATTACATTGTTTTCAGCTGGCAAACAATTTGAATAGAATTTTAACTTTTTACTATTATTTTATTTCAATGCATACAAAGACGGACAAGCAGGCCGGCACACAAAGGCCGCAGGATGAGAAGTGTCTGTATACTCGTATGTGTGTGGTTATCCTTGGCAACACAAGGGTCACAGCTGTCCTTATTTTATACCCATGGATGCTTAGCCATGGATTGAAACAAGTTTTGCAAATGACAGTCGTAGACTTTTGTTAGAATTTCTCAATTACGAGTATAAAGATTTGTTGGGGCGCTCTTATTACTTAACCCTCCATACATACTACTTATATTCATTCTTGCCTGGACTCCATTCCATGGCTCCAAAAAATATAATTAATTTCACTTGCACATTTCTGTTGCCATCGGTTGTTTAGTCACGTTTCACATTTTATTTAAACACCTTCTTCTCTTTTTAGCAAGAACACGAACTCTTATAGTGCCGCTAAAATTTGTGCGACCCTTTTTGACATTCTCGTTATTTTGGGGTTACGTGACAATGCCATGAGGCTGGGTAATTTATGATGCTAGAACGTAAATTTGAATTTTTTAGTTTTATGAAATTGTTCCGCTCAATTAAATGAAGAAATTACACTTTTTGGGCATGCCCCAAAGGGTCTCAAATTCACCCTTTTAGGTTGATAGTTAAGGTGGGAGAAAAGGTGAGCAGATAAGCCGGCTGAGGACAGGAAGGAAGCTGTATATATCTTCTATTGATATACCGTTGCCATTAAATCGAAATTGATTAAATCGATAAAAATAATAATAATTAAAAAACCCGAATTTGTGACAAAATTGTGCAATTTTGTGAGGTAACCAACAATAATTATTTCACTTGCTATGGGAAAAATGGAATTTATAATTCTTATCTACTTATCTTGTCTGACTCTGTTTGAATTTATGGATGCCTATCAATCTATTGTCTTGTCACTATTTTTCAATCATTCTACTCATATTTTATATTTTTTCGCCTTAGTGTATGGTTCATATTTATTTACTTTTTTTCGAAATTTAATTTAATAGTTTGTTCTCTTCTTTTTTATTATTTTATATTCTGAGTTCTCTTTGTTAAGTGCAATAACGTTACTGAGTATTAAATTATTAAATTTAAATATTATTATAACTCTAATACGCTTTTTTCCCATAAATTTTCTTTTTATAATTTGAGTTTTCATGTCTAGCTGATAACTACTGAGCCAACTAAATGCTAGAACGCAAATTTGCATGTTTTAATGTTATGAAATTGTTCGGTCAATTAAATGTAGAAATTAAACTTTTTTTGTAAGCATTCGTTGGTTATATTTGGACTGTCAAGATAGCGTGCCTTACCAACAGAAAAACAAAAAGGAGAGATTTACTGTAGCTGGCATTTTTTATTAACCAATTAACTTGATACTCGTAATATGTAAAAAAACGACACGTTGATAAAATGTGGTTAGACTTTGTATGTATATTTGAATTAGAATACGTATTGGCTCACAATAACTAGCTAGGTTATTGTAATTAAATAAATAATTTTAGGCATTGATTACATTATTTGATTAATTTAAAACAAATATTATTTTTTTTAATGGGAGTTATTGATGTTCATGGAATTTCATCACATTTCATTAATAAATTATTTTATTTTTAAATATTGCTCGCTATTTTGAATGTTGCCAAACTTTCTATTAGGGGAGGAGTGTAAATTTATTTATTTATTCATTTTAACATTTTTAACTTAGAATTAATCTGCAATCACAAAAATGTGATACATATAAAAGTATATGTATAGCCAGAGCAACGAAGGTCTTCAGGCAGGGGAGGAGTGTAAATATAAGTACATCAAGGGCGTAGGCAGGGAGCGTTGCCCCCCCCCCCCCCCAGAAAAAATTTTGCAATATAAAGTCAACCACACGTTCATTATTATGACGGAATAGTTTGCCCTAAAATGGATTTGAGTTATATTTGTTGAAGTTTTTTCATTGATCATATGCATAAGTTATTTTTTAAATGCATCGTGCATTATTTAATCAAAATTTTAATTTTTTGGCCCCCCCTTTGGTAAAAGCTGCCAACGCCCTTGAAGTACATACATACATTATATTTAAACGTACATTTTCAGATCATTTCTGTAGGCAGAAGTCATAGCATACATCTCGCGGCAAAGGGTAAGAAATCATTATTTTTATAAAAACTGAAAAATTATGTTTGAAATAAATTTTGGTATTCATTGTTAGATTTAGCCGTTTACTATAAACTACCGTATACGAATTATTTCGCAATGGTTTCTTATAATAAGAATGTATGTTTTAATTTGAGTTGAATATTGGCTCTAATATTTCATATTTAAATAGCAATCAACTCTTAGCCATAAAGCTTTTATTTTTGAAGACAAAAACACAAAATTTTAAATAGAAGCAAACACAAAATTCAGGCTATATACATAAATAATATAATATTATCAGCTTCTTTAGTATGAATGTTAAGTCTTGGAAAAGCTGGTGGTGGTGACCACAAAATGTCTGACGATGAGTCGACGAGCAAACAAAAATATCTTAAACATCTATGCCTTGTGTTGAAAAATTTGTTTTTATATCGTTGATGCACTTACACGTAATGCAAAGAATAAGTTTTTAGACATTTTTCCGTAGTTTTAGAAAATACTGGCAATTAAAATTATAATGTAAACACTAACTTACTGGCTTAAAATATAAGCCGATTTTTTTTTAAAGTTAATTATCATTAGAAATTAAATAGAAGAAGTAAATAAAAGACGTTGGCAAACAAAAAATTTTATATTTATGCATATATTCTTTCTAGAGACAATTTGGTCTAGGAATCTTTTCCAGAAAAAATACTAAAAAAAAGGATAACAGGTGAAATGGCTTGCAAATAAAGGAATTGTGTTGGAGGAAACCAGCGAATTGGCCCTAACTTCATGAGCTTATGCATGTATCCTTTCTAGAGGCAATTTGGTCTCGTAAGGTGGATGTTTAGATGCTTCATAATCAGTCACGACCAATTTGTAAGAAAGGGGATCGTTGATATGTACATAAAAGTTGCCTATTGACCATAAAGTTTGAAGTTTTAAAGACCAAATGTCTCTAAAAACAGCTGCCGTTAGAAAAATACATGGTGCATACAAAAAATATACCAGTTCTGGGTTCCATGTAATGTCTGGCAATCTATCTGCATGTCCCACAGCGAGTCAGCAAATGCATTTTCCCCAACCAAATTTCAGGCTTTGAAATTGCAGAATGCAGAATTTCGTTTTTGCTTTTTGGTTTGTTGTTTTTTTTTTTTGTTTTTGCTAAAAAATTTGCATTTTTGCTAGAGCGCGTCGGTAAATGAATGCACATGCAGGCATACTCATATACATATGCATGTACTACATATGTACTATTATAGAGGCTGATGCAGAGCATGCAGCGACATACTATATAGTGAAAAAATATAGATACACACACTCTCGTGTAAGGCAGACAAAGCGTCACTGCGAATATGCACGGCCAGGCCTTTGTTGCATTTTTGCCTAGATTGCAATTTTTTGCCAAACCAATTCAAAGGCCCATGACCAGAGCACTGAATCCAGAACCCAGAACCCAGAGCCCAGAGCTCACAGATCTGTGCTGAGCTGAGCGCACTAAAAATATTGTACATCAAATGTGGGCTCTTCTCCATATGTCTACATGTGTGTGTGTCTGTTTATATATATATATATACGTGAGTGTGAGTGTGTGTGTGGGTGTGTTGGTTGCCTAGCAAATGCATTTGCACAACTGTCGCAGTGAACCGCCTAAAATGCACTTTTTCCATACGTCCGTTTGTGTGTGTGTGTGTGTGTGTGTATCTATGTATACATACATACTCACAAATAGGCGGCCATGCAACGGCAACTACATACATACAGCAGCAACAATGCGGGCCGGGCCTATAACTCCGGGCTGGTTGACTGGCTGGCGTTGTCGGAGTTTGAGCTTCAGAAGAAGTTGAGAAAAAATTTTCAAATTGCATTTCAAATGAATAGGTTCAGCGAGAGAGAGAGAGAGAGGGCGGGAGGGAGGTAGGGAGGGGGAGAGCAATCTAAATAGAGGGAGGGACAGAGACAGGAAATTGTGGGGTCTGACAAAAAATGCTATTGAACAACGGATGTGTTGGGATATATGATGATGAAGCAGCAGTCGGACTTCTCTATAAAGATTTAAACAAGAATTGAAAGGACAATTGAAAGAGTTTTAAAAATTGCAACTGTCCAGATGCAATCTGAACAAGTCCTGGGACAATATAAGGTTTGAAGGTTAAGGAAAGTGGAGCATTTTGCTAAATTGTGCCTGGACTTCTCATTGGATAATGAATATCAATTTTAGCAGAACATTTTTAAAACTTCCATAATATATATCTGCGCCAGACCTCCGAGCAATTGCGTTTGGTTAGATGTAATATATAGCTGGATATTTAATGCTCGGTTTGAGAATTAAATGCTTGATAAATAAATAAATAGATTAGTTATATTTGCTCTTCTACGACTAATGACAGAATAAAAATGTTGAGAAAATGTACATTTTTGCAGTGTTAAAAATCTGAGGAAAGATAAAACGCTTTGCAATTGTATTTCTTCTTTTCTATAACGAACTTTCAGTTCCGTCGAGTCATCAAAACTAGGTGCTAGATTAGTTTTTGAAGTTTCATTGAAATGTAACAAATTTTGTGTTCACTGAATAATGGAAATGTAAGATCGATTTTGGCATGGGCCAAAAGGCAGGAAGTTTTTTTTTTTTGAAAAATTGAATGTTTACAAGTATGAAAGTAATGTTTTTAAATACTGAAGGAAAACTGTTCCTGTATCCCAATACGCAATTATATTTGCATGTATTGTGCCAAAGCAAATGTTGTGTCAAAGCATTGGAGATTTTTGGAAGTTTAATTAAGATTTTTATAATATACAAATGCCAATAAAATAACAATTTATGGCGTTATTATAGTTTTCGCAAGCAATTTATTATATTTTCCGAATTATGTACTTTCTTCGCGGCTTCTAAAGTTGCGTGGGAATAAATTTGGGATTAGCTATACTAAAAATACGTGTATGTTCAGAATTCAGAACTAAAATTGTGACTATAAATCCAAATTTCACCTACTGATAATAAAATCTAGTTTTTTTTCACAAAAATGAAATGTTGCAGATTTCTGCTTAAAACTGATTACACACATTATCATTATTCAGCAGAAATTAATCAGGAGACAGAAAATCTGAGATTTTCAATGAATTGCTATTTGTTGGGACTTACACAAACCTTATATATATAATAAGCAAATAATATAATTTTGAAAAGAATACAAGTATGTTTCACTTAAGATAAAATGTTAGATAAGATCCTGAACAAAATTGAAATTTAAAAAACTCGTGCACAATCGGGATTAATACTCGATGCATTGTGTAAACGCACGTGATCCAGTAGACTTTTCATTATTAATCATTATCTTGGAGTTCTGTTCCTCCACGAATTGATTGTCGGAGACGTTGGACTATGGACTATGCTTTTAGGTCGTATTAATTTTTCTGTTCCTTCCAGGCCAACAAAGAACTGTCTGCCTCTTTTACTGAACACATGTACTAGCGATTAGAGAGAGTTCTCCCCTCACTTAAGTCTTATATTTTCAGCTACCTCCAGCAGAAACACTAATCACGACTGCTGTGAGCAGTCTATGGTTCACTTAAATGTATTACAGTTTTATACGAAAAATGTACAAAATGAATCCAATAAGTACTGCCGAAAGAATAGAACGCTTTGATTGAATCGTGATTATTGTCACAAATGACTACAAACGTTTTGCTCAAGCAATTGACTTATCGGGGTGTCTCTTACAAAGCCGATACAATTCTTTTCGGATTTTATGGCAACCTATAATGCATATTTTCACCTGATCTGAAATTGTCTCTTCCTGTAATAAAAGCTTCTCATTTCAGTCATCTCCGGAATCTCTGGTCCAAAATGGCTGTGAGATGGGGAATATATTGCCGGACTTGCCAATAAATCTTCCCCCACCGGCCCTGAAACTCTATTTATTTTTGCGTTATTTTTTTCTTAGATTAGCTTCTAAGCTTCTTCTTTCTGTTAAGTTTTTCTTATATTTTTCTTATATAGATAGATCTATTGATGCATTTGACCACACTTGGGTGTGAAACGGGGTACAGCTAGTCGAAAGGCAAATAATATTGTCCCACGGAGGCGTTTATTAGATATTATTGTAATTTGATTAGATTTCTCTTAGACTTTCCTATCTAATAAGGTTTCGTTTATAATTTTTATATATCTTTTTCCTACGCCGACAGTCAATGTTTTTGGACGCAAATATAAAATATAAATAAATAACAATATGAAATCAATACAGCTCTTAAGCCATTAGCATACAAGGTGGCCGTGGTCTCTCATAGCGAAGTTTGACTGTGAAATTATGCACGTGTGCGGCTGTATGCGTATGTGTGCTATGCATGGTTAGCCGAGCGAAGCGGATCGTACACAGAGCTCTGCCATTTTGATGCAAATGCATTTCAAAGTCGGAGCCAGGAAAGTTCCATGAGCATGTTGGTCGCCACAGCCATGCAACACCACCAACAACATACTCCTCCACTCTGTTGTCTTTGTTGGATGCAAAAATGCATTTCTAGCTTTGTGCTTATGGCATCGCCTTTTTTGACTAAATGCCATGCAAATTACTGAGCTGAGAGATTTGTCCTTTGCGAGATGAGCAGAACTTTAATTTTTCATTAGGCCTGTGTTTGTGCAGCAGATTGTTTTCGGGTGCCGAGATTCTTGTCTGACTGCCATCTAAAAGTGCAGCCTTAAATTGCAAGCTCACACACACACACACATATATATACCCTATAGTGGTTATAGAGTGAGGAGGAGGCAATGGGTGGTTTCCTGCACCCCATTGAAAAAGCAAAGCAAGCATCGTTGCATTCGTTCATTTCTCTTTTTCCTAATTTTTTGTTGCTTCGGTTAGTTTGTTGATTTCTGCTGAGCTGCTGTCCGGGCTAAAATGCATTGTCAGCTGCAGTTTTAATTGTTGTGCCTGTAGCCATTGCAATGGCTTGAATACAAAAGGTTTTTAGTTTGGCTAGTTTCGTGGCTGAAACTATCGTAGGCACATGCTTTGAATAGTACACGCATCCATAAAATACAAAATATATCCATGTATGACTCGATCTTCGAAGAATAGTAGCAGACAGCAGAACCGAGTCACTTGCTGAATACTCTCCCTGTCTGTAACAATAGCTGATGTAAGTTGAGGCTATCTATAATAATATTTGTAAATTGTTCTTGTTTATGAATCAATTTAACATTTGGGTAATAATTATTAAATTACTGATTCAGGTGATTTTTAAACTGTTTGAAGTCCCTGTTTATAAGAAAAACTGTTCACAATTATACCTCGTTTAATCCTAGGCTTTAACATTTCAGTAATTGTACCTTTTTATTTGATTGATTCAGGTGATTTGTTTTTAAGTCCCTATTTGCGAGTATAAGGAAAACTGTTTACAATTATAGCTTGTCTCATCATAGGCTTTAGAAATCAATAACATAGTAGATCCACAACAAGCATTTCCCAAATGCATTCACTTAAAAAACGATTCATTCCTTGAAGTCTTTCTATTTGGGGTCGGTGCTCAGAAGTGTTTCTAGTTTAAACAGATAAATTTTGTATAAAATTATAAAAAATTCGCATACTAATAAATATGCTTTAAAAAACAATGCTTTGCATTTTAAGCTAAAATTTGAAATTTTTGATTAGAACTAATAAGTTATGCAACTCCTGGAAAAGTTTTGGAGTTTCAAGCTGCAGGAACTGTTTTATAAACAATTGTTTTTTTCTAGTGATGAAAAAAAATATTCATACATTTCTTTCTCCAAAATCAGGATATAGCTGTTAAGCTTCACTTTCAGAATGGTTCAAAGCCGCTCTTCTGCTGACTCCCTTGTAGTCTGGGCTCTGTGAGGTGCGGTTTGAAAATATTACGCCTGGTTCCAGCTCCCTACGAATGAGGCGCTTGTTACACGTACATACTATATATACTATATATCATAGTTTGAACGTCCGTAAATGCCTTCCAATGTATGAGAGTGGCTCTGCCATGCATTTTTAATAAAATATAGTGGCAATACAATACATTTGTTATTTTGTTTTACTTCTGCCGGATTGTTATCATAGAGCGTTTGCTTGTAAAATATTTGGTTTTTCTTTTTTTGGCTAATTTTCCAGAAGTCCAATCAATTTTAGTTGCGTTTTTTTCTATTTGATTTTATTTACTTTGGCTTTGAATTGTGCATTGCATTTTGTTTATTTTCATGGCAGGCGGAACGCCATGCATTTCTATTAGTTATTTGTTTTCTGTACGTTTGTAATTATTTGCGAGGCCGCGGCATGCTAAATTGCCTACGTAAATATTTGACAATTTTGCATTTGGCTCACACACACACACACACATACACATACACACACACACACACACACACACACACAGACCCATAGAAACTCTCAGATAAACCATCTAATGACCAGGCGGCGTATCTATGACCAACCAATGTCCATTGGTAGGCCCCAAACATTTAGTATTTGTGTGTTTACTTTGCTGTTAGTTCGATTAACCGCACATTGAAGTCGCGGCGGCGTGCAGCGGACCGATCTGGAAGTATTTACTATATTTGTAACATTTTAAAGTGCATTTTGTGTGCTGTGCAGTGGACTGTGCTGATGGAGGTCGGGTGGCTTTTCCAATTGTTGGCCACGTCTTGTGGAACAGTGTGTTTCGCAAAAATAACAAATTGCTACAAATCTAACTTGGAAAGCATTCAATTTGAATTTCTATTAAACGCTTCAGAAAATACTCACAGTGTGTTGGCGAAGGACTCGAGTTGGGGTGGAGTTGCCGGGTCTACTGAAGAGCTTAGGGCACATCTGAAAACAAAAGCGCATTTTCCATTAAAATAATTGAATAACTTGCAGGCATTTACAAATAGTATAAATTCATATGAGAGTGATAAAATAGAGCTTAAGCCAAATCCCAGAGAAACCGTTAGTGCGCTCGTGTGGGACGAGGTGGGGTGGAAAGATAAAAGGCAAAGGTAAAGTTTTCCCATAGCTACAAATATTCTATATATATACTATATATATATATATATATACGTGATGAATATGAACGCCAAAGTTTTCAGTTGTTGTTGCATGAAAGCATAATTGAAAATTTCCATTTGAGCTGACGGAGGTGTCAGTGGGAAGTGCAAGGGTTTTGAAAACGCCCAGATTCTTGCCCACTGTTTCGAAATTCTCTTTGACAAAAACGAGCTGAAAGCTTAAAATGTAATATTGCCTGTGGTTTTTTTTTTCTTTTTTGATTCTTCCGAAATTGGGAGTTCTCTTGTTTACTGTTTTATTTCATTATAATTATAATTGCTAATTTAGAAAAAAAAATCTCAATTTAATAAGACTTGAGCCTTATCAGTTTTTAGTTTGTCTTTGTTTGGTCTTTGGTTTTTGAGTCAAGAGTAATTAACGAATTTCGAAGTCAAAAATTTGGTTTGGGTCGCCAATTCAATTCTGCACCGTCAACATCTTATTTTGCTCCTTAATTGTAATTTCAATTTCTGTAAATGTGAGAAAAGATTGTATTTTATGAATAGTATACAAGTATACTATAAATGGTGCGCTTAAGACTTTGGTACAACGTCTCGATTCTCAATTAACTGATTAAACATTTATACTTATAAGTTAACGCATAAACACGTAAATACAATTAAGCAGATTTTTTGGAAAATGATTTCTATGACACCAATATATTTAACATATTAATTTAATCTCGTACATATACTATAGATATGACATGTCAAATAACCGATATGTCGATACGATAGGTTTTCTTGTAACTACAATAAATACGATTGGCCTTCTTCCATTCTATTGATCTCAATTCCTCTTATATAAAAATGACAATCCGATACTTAATTACTGCAATGCAGACAACACATTAATCGTATATATGCTAAGCCCCATTCTAAGTACCTGGTTATATATATATACCTTAAATAATACAATTGAGCACTCAAATATTGTTAATAGTTTCCGACTTCTAACTGATAATAATAATAAAAAAAATAAATAAATAAACTTGGTCTGCGTTTATTCTACAAGTTGGGCTTGAGGTAATAATCAAATTTCCTAAAAGTTTGAAATGCTCATATGGACGCAGAGACAGACAGACGGACATGTGGAGAAAAAGACAGTGTCACCAACAAGTTTCTGAAGAAAAAGACTTTCTTGTAATCGGATTTCTAATAAGTGCTCGTATATCCATAAAAAGTATATATATGTGCAGAAAACGCGCCATAGTTTTTCTAGAAGTCGCACTTCAGTTCCCATTTGAACGATTAATTTTTACATCCATTATCGTTTTATCAATTCCATCGAGATACACTAAATTGTATATGAACCAACTTTATGTCTGTTACCTAATGCAAGTTCTATTTGAGAACATACTATATATGGATGAAAGCCTTTCAATCGTCTCCATCAATCCGCAATGTTCACTTTACAAAAGTCATCAGTCCTCCGGCCTCCCAATTTTCAAAGTAAACGGCAACACTTAGGCGTCCAGGATGTCAAAAAAAATCCACATGTTCGTTGTTCGTTCTTGCCTTCAATGCCCTTCAACTACATCAAAATGCATTTTGGCAAGAATTGAGCGCGACGTCGCGAATTTATGTTTTTTTTTTTCTTTTTTCTTTTTCATAAACTCTTTCTACGAGTGGCTGGCGCAATCGAGAAGCGAAACAAAGCAACGACTCCTCGTCGCAGCATTCAACAAAAATAGCAAAATTTACAATGGGCATGGAGACGGAGTAGGAGATCAGTCAACCATACGACCGCTGTGCTGTTTGCACTGTCCCAGTCCACCATTTTGAGGAGTCGCAGCGCATAATTTGTATGCGCGGCCTAGCTTGCCTGGAGTTTTATTCAGTCCTTACACTTTGAGAAAAGAGCATTGTAAAGCAAAGCCTGACATTTTCCAAATAAGCTTTAATACTCAATGCGTTCAACTTAAGCGTATAATGTAATATCTTGAAGTTTCCACACTTTCTAAACAACAGAATATGAAAGAATAAAATGGAATGGAATGAAATATTATAAAATATAGAGGAATAGAATGGAACGAAATGGAGGGGAATAGAATAGAAGGGAATATAATAGAGTTGTTTACATTAATTCAAAATTCCAATTTCCATAAATTTATGAAACAAATGGGTTTTCGGTTGCATCAAATAATATCCAAAGTTTTTCTATACATTTAACTTTTCCTAAATACTTTTTAATGTAGCCCACTTCTGGTTTAAAGTTTGATGAGAAATAATATCATTTTATTTAGTAGAATGCATATAAATGGATTTATACTACAATTTGTTGAGCTATTTATTTCTCTAAAGGCCAACTCATAGTCGTAATTGCAATTGCTTGCGTTGTTATTAGCAAATAGCAATATTATTGCTAATACGGAATTAACATCAGAAATATAGCTGCCTAAACAAAAACATCAAACTTGCTTTGTTTGTTTATCATGCAGATAATTATTCATTACATTTAACAGTGCTGTTTTTGTTTTTGGTATATAAATATTTTACTTATAAATATTCAAAATAGATAGCAAATAATATTTCTTTTTGTTTCATTTAACACTTTTAATTTGTACACATTTGCGGGGCAGTTTGTTATTACACTTAAAGATTTTAAATACTCAGATATACAGATATCTGTGAAAATACCAACAATAGTGTATTTGTCGAGATGTATTTTTTTTGGATTATACAAATTTTTTGATTAATTTTTTTTTTAGGGGCCTACTAAAATCAACAACAAGATGTAAAAAGAAAATTAATTATACAAATCTTTTTTCCACTTTAACTTTCGGAATTCGAATAATATAATAATATATTACCCAAGCATTTATTTAAACTTCTCGAGCTGCCACAATTTACTTCTTATTTGTGTTTAAACTTTTGTGAGTAATACAGAATTGAACCAAAGCAGCAGTAGCAACAACAACAACAACAACAGCTGCTAGCATAGCATGAGAAGATACTACATCTATGGCTATAGCTTCCATTAGAGTTGATCTGTAACAATGGAGACACATAAGAACTAAGACCACAAATTCCAAAAATCAAGGGAGTTATGGAATAACATAAATAGAAGTGGGGTACGGGTTTTATTTTTTTATTTTTTTAAAGTAAACATATACTTTTTTGGATTTAGAAGAATTTTGGAATTTGGTTGTTCTAGCTATTAGACTTTCTGACATTCTCCCTGGGGTCTGCCACACATCCTTCTGTGTGTTACCATTAGCCTTGTAAAAAAGCTAACTACAAATTTTGTTGCAGGTTGCGTTATGTGTGTATTATTTTTAAGCTGTTCACTCATTATATAAAGTAGTAGGTTTATTTCTGTAAGTGATTTAGTTTTTTATAGAATTCAAAAATTACTTCGCCTTAGAATTTCTATGAACCACTTGTGACAAAATCTATTAGATATATAAATACTCGTATGCTTGGCTTTATTATGAGCTCATCATTTTTCTTCGAGTGCACTCATTTGTCGGGGGACGGGGAATCAGTGCAATGCATGTCCACACCAACCGCCTAGCCAAATTACAATGAAGAAAAATTGCATTGCAGTGTGTGTGTGTGCGTGTGTGCATGTGCATGTGTGTGCATGTGTGTGTGTGTGTGTGTGTGTAAGTAAAGCAAAATCCCTCAAGGCAAAAGTCTGAGTGAGCGCTTTTTGCATATTACAGTTAGACATTGGCACGTTAGTGGCCAACACGGTTTGAGGTTTCTGCCCCAGACGGCGTCTGAAATGTTCATCAAATCAACGTTGCAGCTGTGCCACGTGCAACTCCCCACACCCCCCACCATCCACCCACCCATCCCTAGTGGCAGCCATTTTTGTATTGCTGCGTTTTATGCATTTTTTCAGCGTCTGCAGCGACGATGACGACGTCGGCGACTGTTGTTTCAGTTTCAAGAAAAATGCCACAGTATTAAGCCATGCCATGCCATACTCAGACTCAGCCTCAGCCTCAGACTCCCGGACCCAGACCCAGACCCAGACGTTGCAAAAAATTGCCAAAGCTTAAAATTTCGCGTTTTCCCCACCTATCCGTTTTTTTTTTCCTATTTTATCATCGCTTTGCCAGCGGCGCGTACGTGCCCAAGTCGCCTTATTGTGATGTCCTGGCGAAAAAATGCACTTCATATGTGACCAGACCTTGCATCCACCTTGCCTCCCCCTACTCCACATCTTCATTTTTTTCTCCCACCGTGCGAGTCAGTTGCAATAAATACAAAATGCACAATGCCTGCCGCCATACATATCTTCAAGGCACACAAACCAACTCGAGCCTCTGACCCAGGCTCAATCCCGATTCCAGTGTTCAGACTGTTAATAAATTGCATATGCTAGGTTTCTATAAAGCTATTCATTAATATTTTACGAGTCATTCTTACAAAGATCAGTTGTATTCCGTTTTCTGATAATCATTTAAGACTTGGCGTAATGTGTAAAGATTTGAAGAATCTAGCTATTTGAGTATGCTTGGCAAATCTGTTCTTCCATATCTGTACTTAACAAAATATCTTTAATAGAGTTGAATATTTGATAGCTTGAACATATACATTATATTAATAAAATGATTAATTCATGATCATGATTGAAACTTTTTAATTAAATTGAATTGGAAATTATATTATAATATACTTGTAAAAACAAAAAATTGATGATCATAATTTAAACTTTTTAATTAAATTCATTGGAAATTTAAAATTATTAAATATCTCGTCAAAATATCTTTGAATATTAGAAAGAAATAAGAAAATGAATAAGAGACACAATGATTCCAGATCCAGTGCTGGAAAGGAGAAAGCTATTATGTCAAATAATCGGGGAGAAAATATTGAAGTTGATATTATTAGAGAAAACAAATATAGTATTTAAATAAATTATAAAGAAACATTAGTCGTTATTAGTTAAATACGACATTTTAACAGCAAAACTGGCTCAGTAAATTTTTATTTAATTTTTGAAAAATTGTAACAAAAGAGAAATAGTGGTTTCTGTAACCCATTATCAACTTAATATTGAAAATAGTAGCTCTGCATAAAAATTGTTTGCATATCAAAGGTTGTTTACCCAACTACAAGTAGTAAAAGAACACTTTATTTTTTTATTCAACAATGCTTTTTTTTAATTTTTGAAAAGTTAGTACAAAAGAGAAATTATCAACCATTACCATTACCATTATCAACTTAATATTGAAAATAATAACTGTGCATAAAAAGTGTTTCCATAACAAAGGTTGTTACCTAACTATTCAAAGGAGAATTCAATGATTTGAAGCCTTATGAAAATGAATTAATTCACAAATTTGTTAAATTGTTTGATTGAAGTGCAAACAAGCCTTTGGCCGGGTTTGTGAAACTTTCGGGTGCTGCGTGTGAACCGCCCCTTACAGTCGCTACTCTCGCATTGCATTTTGCTGGCAAGGCGTCTAGTGAGTCGCCATGCGGCTGTTGATTTGCTTCTCCCACTACTCCCCAATGCAGTGGCCAGTGCCCTCGCATGGCCACCAATCCAATCCAATTCCACTGCCGCTGCTTTTGCTGCCTAACAATGTGCATCCTCATGTCCTGGCCACTGCATGGACATGCGGCCACTGATTCGCCGTTGCTTTTGCAGTTTTATGTCGTTCGTTTCTGTTTCTGTTTTTGGCGTTGTTTTGTTTTTGTTTGGCGCGTCCTGCACCTTTGTTTTGTGCCATTTTTACTGCAGCCTTTGCTTGCATTTTTTCTTGCCGCCATTCACTTGAACTGTTTGAAGTAGAAGCAGCCATAGCAGCAGCCCAGTCCCAGCCCCAGCCCCAGTCCCAGTCCCCGTCCCATTCCCAGATCCACTCTTCTCCCCAGCCACTTGAAAAAATGAGCAGTATGCGCCTCGGCTGCAGTTTTTGATTTCACTTTTTTTTGCAGCTGACTCAACTGCGACTGCGACTGATGCACTGTTTTTCATTTGGCCAGGTCTGTAGTATTGGTCCGAACGCAGGCTGACGGCCGCCCCCTTTTGCGTCATGCATTGCACATATCGTTGTATGCGATTTTCTTTTTCTTTTCGATTTTTTTTCTTCTTCTTTTTGTTTCTGTTTTTGTGCTCTGCAGTACGCAAATACCTTTTTTCGCGACTTTCTATTTGGCAGCTGCAGGATTTTGCTTTGTTGTGCGTCGGCTTACCCCCTTGGTGCGCGAGAAGTGGCTCTGAAGTAGGGGCTGCGGATGGACGAGCGATTGCATTGGGCTGCAGGTTAAAAGAAATGCAATTAGACACCATTACTAGCGCCGTCACCTACCGACCAGTATCAAATGAGTTTTGCACTTGCTCCGCATATTTCGAAACATCACACGTTTTTTTTTTTCTACTACTAGTCAAAAGTTTCTTATAGAATATGCATAGTATGAAATGCAATTTTTTGACTAAATTTTCAGCATTTCACTTGTAAGATGATGAGCTCAAAAGATATATTAAGTTAAGAAAACGTTCATAAGTTGACAGCACTTCATTCCAGGTCGGTAGAAAAGCTCGAAAAATTGTGAAACTGATTAGCCCAGTTTTTAAAGAGGCTAGTGCGGGAAACAACAAAGTTTTCTTTCTTTTTTTTGTTTTCAAAATAACAAGAAGCCTCGATTCGCTGACAATAATGGTTGGTACTATGAAGTGATGAAAGGTACATATATAGTTTAGCTAACAAGAGCATGACTGTTCCTGAGCCAGATAATTAAGAATAGAAAGGTGTGCATTTTGGCTTGATAATTACGATTTACCTATGTCTTTATGTACTCAGAACAAGAGCAGAACAGAACAAAGACAATTAGCCCGCTGATCAGCTACTTAACATTCACAAGACCTGAAGGTTACTCAAAATTTGAAAACTCATTTATTTATTTTAAACTTCCAGTATACTGTGTTCTAATAGGATATCAAATCGCATATAATATTTTTGTTACGATATATAAACCAACATACATTACATTACGTTTGTATGCCTTTCAGACTATTTTTCTTTATATTTTTTGAAAATTTTCTCAATTCTCAACATAGAGTTTCGCAATTTTAATATTCAGGGCATGGATTTTCAGGACAGGAAGTTCACTCATGTTCAAGTAACGGAAAAGCGAACCGCGGAACAATGTGAGAAACAAACATAAACAATAATATGCACAATCGAACCGTTTCAGTTTAATAAACATTCGTTTTTTATAAACATTCATTAAATATAAATCGATCCAATAGGGTCTGAAAATTTTTAAAATAAATTTTGAAGAGCTGTATAAAGTTGTCCTTCGTTCACTAAAAAGCATCAACACGAGTTATCCGCTTAACGAATAATGTTTCAATAAAAATGTACATAAAAATAATTTTTGAATCGAAAGAGCCAAATTGAAAATAATCGCCTTTTTGTAAAGCAAGTTTTTGTGAGAAGAGAGTTTATGCCAATTTATTGAAAATGGCTCAACAAAAAGGTGGGGCGTGAAAGATTTTTTTAAATTGCTTTGAAAAGTTTTGTATAGGGTATTTAGAGCCCTTTAGAGCGCACTCGAATAATGGCAATAGCAGCTTCAATGCAGACCTAATACATGAACACATAACGAACATAGCGCTGATTGCATTTGGTCTGCCTGTCTCTGTGTGTGTGTGTGTTTGTGCTTGTGTTTGTGTGTTTGTGTGTGTGGATGTGTTTCTATGCGTCTGTGCAACGGTAAAAGTTTTGAGCCCAACTGCAGTACCAAAAGCCCAACTTGTTGTTTACGTTTTTGCGCAGCCTTCCCCCATTAGCTGCAATGCATGGCTGTCTGTGTGTGTGAGAGAGTGTGTGTGTGTGTGTGTATTTGTGTATGTGCAATCTTATGACGCTGACAGTTGTCGCCAGTGCTGCTGGTCTACAGCAGACAGCAGAGCGAGCACAAGCCACCCTCCTCTAGCCCTTATGCGAGTAGATGTCCAAAACCATTTCCATGGCCTCAGCCTTCGCATTCTGAAATGCAGTGTATTGGTAGAGCAGGGGGTATGGGGTAGTGAGTATAGGTGGGGGGGGGGGGGTGGGGGGGTATCAGGTCGGTACGACATTTCATTTCTGAAGAATTGCTTTGTCGGTTCACCATAGCCATCGCCATCGCCATCGTCGTCGCCATCGTCGTCGTCATCGTTTTCCTCACGCTAGCCAAGGGAGTGGAGGGCATCTGCTGAAACAGTTGCCTGGGCGGTCGCTTCACCCTTTCCCCTCATTCGGCACGGCACTCTGTTGCTATTGTGGGTGTAAGCTGGAACCAATGCTGCATGCTGATAACACATTTTGCTACCTCCACGAAATTGCAGTTTTGGTTGTATGGGGTTCGGGCTTTAGGCAGTGGAGTTGGAGGTGGAGGTGGAGGGCTGCAACACACACACAGTTCGGCCACGTTGCACAAATGAAATTTTGCATTTTCAATTTTTTGAAATAGGCTTTTCCTCTATGTCCGACAGACTCGCCCCATACTCGCCCAGCAGCTGTGGCTCCATTGCAACTTTGCACATTTGGAATTGTTTTTATTTTTTGGGTTTTGGTCGAGCAGCGTCGTTGTCGTTGTCGTCGTTATGCTCGCGTTGTTGCTGTTGTTGTTTTTTTGGGGGCCAACTGAAGTCGCCAAGTGTTGAAAAAATTGCTACTGCATGCACACACACACACACACTCCCATACACCCACTCACACACACTTATATGCGCAAAAAGACGACTCGAGGTTCGTTTGCTTTTTAGCCTTTGTTTTTGTTGAGCGGCATGAAATTTTATTTCTCGGCATTTGATTTGCTTGCGTTTTTTTGTGGCAACAACTGGACGAATGCACATCCTGTGCTGCAGCAGCACTCAAAGGCTGCGCCCCCGCCACTCGCCCCCACCAGCATTGCAACTGCAACACACTTAGTTGGATGAAGAAGGAGCTGTGGGGGTGGCAGCAGCTTCTCATGTTTTGTTGTTTTGTGCGGAGGAGGCGCTGCACGTATGTAGTTATTGTTATTGTTAGTGCTGCTGTTGTTGTTGTTGTTGTTGCAGCTGCAGCGGCCTGCACAATTTTTTCTTGCACTGCTGCACTGGCAATGCATTTTTCTACAATGCTCGTATTTGCAGGACATGTGGGTGTGTGTGTGGTGGTGGCTCGAGTTCGAGTTCGCCTTGCTTTTTGTTATGCGTTTTTGGCGCGCACTTGTTATTCAAAATGGTTGCCATGCAATTTGATTTTTTGTTCTTATTTTTACTGGCATTGCCATGGCATTTCCACTGTTTGCTTTTAGTTTGTTGTTTTGCCAGAGTGGATGGCAGGGCTGGGCGTTTTGTATTTTGTGTGGTTGTAGGTTGTCGGCTGTAGGGATTGGGATTGAGGCTGGGACTGTGGCAGGCACTCGCTCCGGCTGTCGCTCTTGTATTGGAAACTCTTTTAGCTTTCATTTGCAACTTGAGGAACTTGCCGTTAGCTGTCAGAGACAATGGCCAGCACTTAGGCAGGCGTTCAATTGCATTTTAATATATCAACTGCCGACGTCAGCATTGCAGCTCAGCATTTTATCTATGTATCTATTGGCATGCAGTCATGGTCATAAATGTGACAGCCAAACGACAGCCAGCAATGGCAAAATCTGCGAAGTCAGCATTTTCGCAGCAAGAGAAGCACAAAATACCACACACACACACATAAATAGTACGTACTATTTGGATGAATGCGAAGCTCGAACAACTCTACAGTTTCCGCTTAAATTAAAATTAAATCATTACGCATTCTAGCTTCCTTGCTTCTCAAGTAAAGCAGCAAATATATTTACTTTTATTTAATAGCAGTGCAATCCTATGTTACAAAAAATTTTTAGGCATTCATACTATGTTCCCAAGTCTTTTGCATTTTGCATCGAATTATTATTTAGTCATAAAGTTTGTTTCACCAATGGTTATTGTAGTATTTGTTAATATTAAGACAACGCAAAACCAAATAGCTTTAGAAGCAAGCTGAAAAGGAAACTCTGCTCTTCTTAGAAATCAAAATAAATAGGAGTGAGTCCGATAGCATAGGTAAAGGTCTTGTGGTCTTGTGTCTTTTTATAATGGTTTTGTTTCGTTTGCAGACTAGATTCAAAACTCATGAACATTGTGTAGAACATTTTCATATTCTCTTTTCTCAGGCCTCTTAAATCGCAAACCCATGTTCTTTTGTATTTTGTTTTAAAGCAAATTACATTTTTTATTTGCATTTCTAATAAATCATATCAAAGAAGTCAACTAACGATTCTTTTGTGTGAATCGGAATACGAATAATATTCGTATGTAGGTATACAAGTACATGTACTATATGTATTGTAAAACCTTTATGGCTTATAGTATTTGTTGTATGGCTAAATAGTCTACTTCCTAAATATAATCATGACAGCCCGGTAACCAGTGTTTTTTCCGCTACAGACTTTTCACTAAAGTAAACTTATTGTTATGAAGTATCAACATGCTTCAATTTTAGTTACCATACGAGTATGTCGAGTCACTAGAAAAAACTCATAGACCCCAGATTGGCTTAAAATATCTTCATTAACAAATAAGTTATCATACTAAGAGTAATATTTTAATCGGGCGAAATAATGGGGATATATGACTATGGTTTCTAATAAACTGGCTCTGCTTAGGGCTACGACAAGCATACAAAACAATTTCGACGACCCTCCTGTATCATTTGTTGCTTGCTTTAGAATATTATAATGTTTATAGTTTTAGAATATTGTCTTGCAAGTGTTTCCTCTTTACAAACTTATTGACTCTAATATTCTGAGGAATGTATTGCATAAATCGTATCCTTGCAATTTTAAATGTCTCGGATAAACTAACTGACTGCAAAGTTTTAATATCCCCGACCAAGTCGTGCTGATTCAAAGTCGACAACGTATGCTTTTCGCTTTTATTAGTTTTCGGGGAAAAAGTGCATCTTGTGGCGTTGTCGGCGATGTCCTTGTTGCTCCTGCTGCCACTAATCCGAAAAAAAAATGCGAAAATCTATGTGCAACATCACCTGCAGCGTGGCAAAGGCCATGTCCAAAACTTTTGAATGCACGGCACACCAACCTACGCAGAAGCACACAACCCAAAAGTTCGTTAGTGCATCCTTTGGCAGGATTTGCAAATATGTTGTTTTTTCTTTTTTATATGTTGTTTGGGTAACGCAACACAGCGTGCAGCAAAGTTGTCCATGTTGATTTTCAGGGAGCGTGATCAAAAGCCACGCATTGCAACTCCATTGAACCGAGAGCGGAAACCCATCCACAGTCCATCGGCCACCCCAGCTTGATTTTTAGTTTGTTTTTGAAAGGAAAATAAAACATAAAATCAGCATTGAACCCACGCGATTTCAATCTGGCAAATGTGTTCGTCGTCTGCCTTTGTTGTGAATTGTCGCACTTAAGTGGAAAGCGGCAGGAGTAGAGTGTTGGCCACGTCTGTGTGCCAAGATTGATTAGGCCCGGATATAAAGGTACATACTTGTATGTTGTGCTTGGGCTTGCTTCCTAACTCTACATACACTGTAAGTAATTCGCCTAGATAATAAAGTTTTTAAATAAATGTTTGGGGGATACTACTTGGGGAACAATTGTAATTGATTGTCTAATATATTAACAATATAATTTGTAATCAAGAACCATTCAATATCACTTGGTTATTATCGTAGAAACGACAAAAAGTTACAGCAAAACATGTTTCTCGTATTCTGAATATTTCCAAAATGAATCATATTTAACATAAATGTGAATATTTAAATCATGTGTCAACGAGCCACATTCCTAAATAGCACCTAAACGAGTTTTACATATATTATTAACTTTTTGGAATTGCACTTTCACTTCGGAAATACTTCTGTACAAAAAATGCGTAAGCTTAATGATAACATTTATTATTAAAAAGTAGATATAAAGCTATAAAACCAAGAACTGCGAAGCAATATAATTAGATTTATCTTTCTTAAACCTATCTAGATCATTGGTTACAAAGCTCTTGATCCGAATCTCTGTTGTGGGAAGATCAGAACTATAACTAGATATAAGTGAATTTTGTGAATGTGTCCGGATGAAGATGTTCGGCTAATAATCGGGCGCTTTTATTGAATGTAGTATTATTATTGGACTATAACTGGATCATGACCGAACAATATTTGGACACTGGCGGCGATATAATCAAGTAATGATCGGACAAATATCAGGCAATATCGTAGGCTGGATCTCTCATGTCTTTATCGAAATTTGGTCTCAGGGCAGAACTTTATCAAAATAAACTAAAACTAAGATCGAGGTCTTATGTCTGGATTCGCTTTCATTTTCCATAGAGATTACTCAGTTTCTTCTCTTTATTTCTACATGGCAAGAAAAGTGTAAAAAATAAACTGAAACTAATAGCAATTGCTTGCTTTTCTGTGCTTAGCGCTTGCTTAAAATTACTTTAATTTATAAATCATTACAGTAAAGTATTCAACAGTCAACTACTTATATCCTTATGCTGCAAATATTTTAATAAATGTTTTGTGTTAATGCTTTTTATAGTACTTGTATACCTAAAATCTAGAGTTCAGTGTCATTTCTTATGGTGTAGAAGCAGCTTGAATTACTGCAGGAGCTTGGGACAATTTTGCGTGTCACTCAACTGTCAAGTCTTGCCAATTTATATGCATTTACTTTTCTGCATTCGTTTATTGCTTTTGAGACTTATACCCCACACATACCATGCATACACGCATGTGGAGCATACTTAATGGCATCAGTATAATCAATCAAGTGATGGGAAAGACAATGCTTTAGATAAATCCATATGGATATCTGTCAGATGCAAACGGGCATTATGCGTGCATCCGGAAAATGCATCAATTAAATTTAAAGCCATCCACCCATGACCCATGAGCCAGCCTTTTTGATTAGATAAAAGTGCAATGCACTTGCATATCATTGTACATATGTACTTGGGCATGTGTTGCATGCATGTATATATAGTTGGACAAGTACATGCATGTTTCATGTATATGGTTAGCTGACTGTCTGGCTGGATGGCCGGCTGGCTGGCTGGATGGCCGGCTGGATGGCCGGCTGGATGGCCGGCTGGATGGTTGGCTGGATTGTTGGCCGGCTTACATGGCGTATGAAAATGCATTTTGGCAAAAACATGATTTTGGCCTGAACCAAAGGGCAACAAACATTGCAGCCGTCGTCCGACCCCACTGCCAACATCATCATCTCTGCCATCATTTTCAGTGCTGGCCGACAATGCAAATAGGAAACCGGAAAAACGCAACGCATGCATACACAAACGCACGCACACACACACACACAGTCTAAAACAACAGGCCTATAAATTGCCAGCCATACCGAAAATATCTGGGTATGAAGTCTGTTGTGCTTAGACCGGCCCATGCACCCACAACAAAACAATGGACGACATTGCGCAGATGACGTGCATAAATTGCATATCAAAGGTGCATCAAGAGCAGCAGCAGCAACGACATCCAGGGAAGCTGGCAATGCAATCTATAGATTTATGCACACAGCACCCCCTTCGGTGCATAGATATCTGCCATACATACATACATATAGTTATGATGCATAACACAAAAGCTAGAGTCGTCACCAAAACCATAGCCATCCACACCGCCACCGCCACCGCCACCACCACCACCACCACCCAATGCCTCCAGTAATCAAAAAGGCTTTGTATACCCTAACAAAGGTAATGATACCGTTTGTAATGCTGTTATCTACGATACCAAAAACTCCATCTAGAAAACCAAAAAATTTTAGACACATATGTGTATATATAGTTTTGAAGTAGACAGTTCGCTTCTTATATATGATGGATAACTTTTAGATATATCCAGGACATTTATGTAAAGATTTGATGATGAAAATATGAATTATATATTACATATTGAAGAAAATTGAAAACAACATTATTATATAGAATTTTCTTCTCTCTAACAACGATGAAAAGGAAGCTTGATTTGCATGATTGCAGAAAATTCTCTGAATTCTAGAAGAATCGAAATTTACAAGGACTTCTTTAAGTTAAATAAAAATTACTAATCCTTAAAGAAAAAGTGGTAATCGTTAAAACTTAAGCAGTTTAAAGCACTTTAAACTTGATTGTATATTTAAGCCCACAACAGTCGCTTTGGCTTAGTTCCAAATATTATTTATATACTGGTCAGGTTTATAATATATATATATATATATATATATATATATATAGAGGGGAAAGACGGGAAAGAAGGACGATCAGCAGTCGGAAGTGCAGCAGTCTTAGTTTGTTGAGTTGGACAGCCGTTTCGAGCAAGAAAACGACGACTTTTGATCGCTGAGTACTGTTTTAAATAAAATTCCACACATATTAATTACATTTGAAAAAATAATGAAATATATAAATTAATCCTGAACCTCAACTGTAGTAGCTGGCTTAGTAGCCGGAGAGATCTTGAAAATGTTGCTTTATTAGTTTATTATTATTTTTATTCTGATGTCTATTTTCTATTAAATTTCTATAAAAGTCTTAAATCATAATCAAAAAGTGATATCAAAGAACTACTTTCACGATTCATTTGTATAATAATGAGTATTCCTAATAAATAAGTATTCATATCACAAAACAAAATAACACGATTTTGTCAATGCTCGCCAGGAGAGGCTCTCCTCTAATATTAATTTATGAATTTCGTTTTACGAATTACTCAGGAAGATAAGTGGTTTTCTTTATAATACGTTTTGACAGAGTATGTTATCTTCGGCTCGCCAAGTTCCGTGCTTTTGTTTTTTTTTTGTTTACATTGCATATAGCCCGCCGCCAAATCGCCCGATACCCCCCACCCACCTCTCCGATGAAAAATGATGCACTTGCCGTGGCTGTTGCTGCAACTTGGTGGGCCCGTTTCAATGCACCTTCTGTTGATGTTGTTTTGTTGAACAAAATTTTCAATTTACCCGAGCCAGCGCCTGCTGTGGCCAAATTGGAAAACGCCACTACCAGGCACAGGCGTACATAGGCGGCATAGGCCTAGGCCCAGACCCGAACTCCGACGAACTCAGACGCACGGTTTGTTCTGGCCTGCCTGTGCGACAACCAAAATATTTTTAATGAAAATCAATACATAAATTCTCGCCATATTTAGATTGTTTCGGTTATGTGTTTATTTTGTATTATAGTTACGTTTATTATGAGAGCTGCGAACAGAACAATGCCGAGCATGTCACACAATCCGTAGTAGGAATATGTGTGTGCATGCGATTGTGTCTGTGTGTGTGTGTGTGTGTGTGTGTGTGTGTGTGTGCCACTATTAATCTGACTGTTATGAATTGTCTTTAATATATTTCCAATTTAATTTCATGCACATAAAGCTATGAAATTTCGGGGCTACACATTTATCATGCTTGGCTATAGCTTTTCTTGTGTCTGTAAGGCATTGTTTTGCCCGAAATTAGGAGCTGCGCGAACATTATTTATATGAGATGATAGCCCTGACATTTTTAGATTAATGAACTGGAATTTAGGTGAACAGACCAGAAGACAAGTTCATATGAGTTCAGTTAGTTAGTTCAAGCTACTTTCACTTCTTCTTGAAGAGTCAAATATACTACTTGTAGAGATTCGGAAAGACTTGTTGGCAAATAATGAAACGAGAACAATATTAACGATTTCAAAATGCTGAGAATTCTATCTCAGTAAGTTATTACTTACTTACTTCACAAACTCAATTTTAATATGTTAATAACAATATCACATAAAACGAAACAACTGTTTAAAAAAATTAGAAATTGTTTGCTAAATATAAAATATTTTAAATACGCTTCAATAAAAATATATTTTTTGAGCATAATGATTTGAAATGTTCGATATTATTAAAGTTTGGATATTATTATTATTTAATATTGATAAAAGCTTTTTGTTACATCTATTGCTTAAGCATAAACTTTTGTTTGCTTTTTTTTCGTACAGAATTTTCCACTCCAGAAAATAAAATCTCTTGAATACAAAGCATATTGCGCAATTTTAATAAACTTAAGGACTGTTGTTTCTATAGGTTTGAAGTAATATCTTGAGTTTCTAACTCTACCAGATTCATCATCTCTTTATGAGGCCAGCAGCTATGTCCGATTTTGTTATGTTACAATATTTTAATATTTATTTACAAGTATTTACAATATTAAGTGATTTTTATATTGAAAAATTATTTATTCCAATTCAATCTATGCAATCCGTTTTTGTTTTCCTATCAATAATTACTTATGTGGATCGCACACAAATCAAACACACTATTGCAGAAGAACCACTTGGACATCACAGTCCTTAATAACGAACAAATAATGGAAGTTGCCAAAAGCTCAGAATATTGGAGTAAGATATCTCACTCAAACCTTAATCAAGTTAAAATTTTTCAAAATGAATATGTTGGGATTACTCTTATGCAACTTAAATATGCAAAATCTCAATCTCGATCGAGCTGATTTAAACATATTCGTACTTTCGAGCATAAAACTAAGTACGCGTTTGAATTCTGAAACGTTATTTATTATTTCCCAAGCTTATTTATTAATGGACATTCAATAAAAGGTTGTAAGCGATCTAGAATAAATTTCAATTAGTTTCAACTAAGCTGTCAGTTTGTATGAAAAGATTATGGAGGCATCTTCCGCTTTAGTGTTAAGCCACTTTACTAAAAAGAACAATTATAGTACGTTGGCAAAATCTTAGCATAAACCTTAATAAGGATTATCAAGAAGCAATCTCCGGACAGAAAATGTTGCAGCTATTTGCAATCTGATGCATATTTAATGGATATAAAATTATATGCGTATATCGGGATGCGTGCTTTATCCTCATTATAGAGCACGCACAGTCACACACTCACACACTCATACGCAAGCACGCGCACATATATACATAGATATATACATATTAAGTATTAACTACTTAAGACGCCCTACACCACCACACCAAGTCCACACGCATTCAGTGAAATGAATGTATGTACATACAAATGGCCAGAGGCATATAAAATAAAAGTACATAAAATGTGAGAGCGTCCTGGCAGAAGCATTTTTGTTGCTACTAATGCTTCAAGTATATAGAAAAAAGAGGAAAAATTGAGCAGAACAGCCACCAGTCGAGAGCGCACAAAGTAGGAGAAATGCATTGTATATAGGGAAGTGGTTGTATAGGAACTACAGGCAGTGAGAGGTCCTTGTAATGAGCATCTAAATTGAAGGCTGCCCATTTTTATGTTCGTTTGAAACACAATTATAAAGCTCGATCTTAAGTGCTGTTTTAAAATCGTATTTCTACCCGGAAGCCTTAGGATATTTGGGTAAAGTCTTTGTCTTGGTTTTGGGCAAAGGACGACCAATCTCCTTTGTCTTCAATATGTCGGCTCTCTCACGTGGAGCGTGCTCTTGCGCTCTCAGCCTGCCTGCCACCCAACTACATCTACACACTACGTCTAACACAGCAGGCCTTGCTGTCCGGTCTCTCGCTCTCTGGCGCGTTCGTTCGCTCTTTGAGCAAACGCGCAGCTCACCAATACACAGAAAACTGGGGCACATTTTTCTAATGTCTGTTTCTCTTTCTCGCGCATTAGTTTTTAGTGTTTTGCATCTCGCTTTTTTATGTCGTTTTTTGCTGAACGGACACACACACACACACACACACACACACACACTGAAAGAGATGCGCATGTAAAAGCGTCTCGTCGCTACCTTCTTGTTGTTGTATATAGAACATGGGCGTGTGCGCGTTCTCTGTCGCGGACGCTGTCGCTGCGCTGCTTGCGCAGAAAAATTTTGTGTACTTTTTTAGGATATCAAATAGGGATACGAGTCACACACACACTGATACGCACATACATGCAATGGCACCTATGTATATGCACACACATATATGCAAACATATACTATACATGTGTATATATGTATGTGTGTATATATATGAGGAGAAGCAGCGCAAAAAGGGTGTAAAAATGCATTTGGCATTGCTGCTGCTGCCGCTGTTGTTTTTGTTGCTTTGGGTTTTTGTACTTTTTTTGTTGCTTGCACCAACTAAAAATGCGCTTGGCCCCCACAGTTCTCAACCCTTCGGCGGAACCTTGGGACGGGGTGGGGGGCGGCATCCCTAGGGTGTGCAAAAAAACGAAAAACTGCAACGGCAAGAACTTGTGTGAGTGTTTGTATGTGTGTGTGTGTGTGTGTGTGTTTTGTTGAGTTGCATTCGTGCTCTCGCTCTCTACAAACACACTCACACAGATACACACATGCACAGACACACGCAGATACAAGCAACTACACCAAAACGTTTTTGCCATTTTAGGCAGCCATGTTGCTTCGGTTGGGCTCTAATGCAAATGCAACGCCATTGCTGCCACACCCAGAAACGCTGCTGCATTTTTCTATCAGTTTTTGGCTTCTGCTTTTATTTTTCTTCTTGCGTTTTTGCCTTTTCCTATGTACACATACAACAAATATTCACTTGCTCTTTTTTCCACATGCTTTATTTTAGGCACTCGTGTATGTGTATGTGTATGTTTGTGTGTGTGTGTGTGTGGAACTGCATTCGGTTGGTGCTGAAAGTTGCACTCTATATGCACATTTTGTGTGCGTGGCCAAAGCCAATCGGGTGCCTTCGTTGCTGCACTTTTCTGTGCTTCATTTCTTCTTTTGCAATGTTTGTTATTCATTTTTTTCTCCCTGCAACGCATACGCCCTGTAGCCAGAGAATTTCTAAAAAGAAAAACATGCCTGCACCGGTTGCTGCAGTCCAGTTTTTTATATTTCCTTTAGGGCATCTCTCTCGAGTTGCTGTTCCTATGGATTCCCATATTGCTTTTGTGCTGCCTTAAGACGTACCGCTTGAAGCCACCAGATATCCAATTGTTGGACATAAATACTCGTATAATAGCAATTAGTTTCTGTTGATAGATTCAATTGCAGTTGAAATTGAATTGCAGCTTAAGGGAAACGGTAAAGGGAAAACGTATTTATATTCAATGAACTTTTCTCTTTAATTTAAAGCACGCTTTCTTATACAATTGGTGTTATCCTTCAACTAAAACCCCAGTGGTGTTTTATATAAAATAGACATGCTATAGTCGACAGGTCAAATGAATCGCTTTAATTGATTAAATTTATTGCTAATAAAATACATACAAAAACAAAGAAAAATAAATTATTGATTCTGCTGGCTGTTGACGAACTCGAATGGTATATAAAGGCATAGACTTTCGATGGCGTTTTTTAATTCATGCCAAAACTGTTTCAAAAATGTTTATTTATCGAATAGCAAAAACAAATTGGCTTAGACTGGAGTAATAGGAGTGGTAGATCATACTTAAGTTGGATAATAGTCTTGGGACTAATTTTTAAAGATGTTTGCTGAAGCATTAAATAGAAATGGTTTGTAAGGTTACTAAATTTTTCCACCACGTAAAAAACCAATTATCTAAAAAGCAGTCAGGTCAAAAGCATTAAAATTATTAAATAGCAAAAGAATGTTGGTAAATTTTTAAGCTGCGTTCCGAATAATTAAATCAACATTTTCAAGAAATATTTAAGAATTGAATTAATCTATGGAGCAATAAAGAAATAAAATGGTTGTGCTTAAATGTTCCCAGTTAATAATAAATACGTGTATTCTTTATCTATTAATTATTTTTTTAATTCTGTTGCACCTCTAATTAATTTATTTATCGAAACTCAAGTCCCTGGAGATAGTAAACTGGAATTTATTTTTATGAAAAATTACGAACTATTTAGAAATATTAACAAGGACTACTTTTGTTGAAACGAAGCTCCCAAATCAAATATCAAATCAAATAGTTCTCTGTAAACTCTGTAAGGTTGTATGTTGTCCGAAGTCTTATTAAAACAAAGACGATGTTTTATAGAAATAAATTATAATGCTTTGTAAGCAAAGTAACTAACTTGTTTGTTATTTGGTAGTCTAAATAATAGAAAAATTGACACCTAAAAATATAAGACCCTATATAGAACCATTTTGTTGTGTCTAACATTTTTCAGTTTTATAAAATGCATTCCGAACTACTACACTTCCAATTTATTACAAAGCACTCAAAAGATGATTGGATTTAGGCATTTATTATAACGACCTTGGCTAATACTCTTTTTTGAAGCAAATCTCACGTTCAAAGCCCTTTGAACTCGAAGCGAAATAAAAAACAATAATAAACATGAAATAAAAATTCAGAAAAACACTCTGCACACAAATCTGTGGCAATTAATAACAAATTAAAATCCGCCAACGTCGTCGTTGTTGTCGTCGTCATCGCAGTTCCCGACGCCGATTCTAATAAAACAAACAATGGAGGGCCATGGAGGGCAATCAATAGGTATGGAGAGCGACGGAAAAAAGGAGGAATGCACATGTGGAGGAATACTATCATCAGCAGCTCATTCACATTTATAATATTTTTTCTATAACATATAGAAAAGCAGATACAGTCACACACCCACACAAACACACGCAGACAGACAGACACACACACATACAAACGTATGGTGTATGGTGTACACACACCGATGATTTTTTCGCGCGACTTTGTGGGGTCTGCTAACGGATTTTTTGCGCTTTTTAGCGTTTGTTTTGTTTGTTTGGGTTGTTAGAAAATTTATTTTTTGTGAAATTGTCAGTGGACGGCGTCAGGAAAAGGAACAGCGAGTAAAAAATATGTATATATGTGGCTCTGCAAGTGCGTGTATTTGTGTGTCTTTGTGTGTGTGTGTGTGTGTGTGGAAGTAAAAGAAAAGTGGCAACAATTTTTTTTTTGTTTCCAGAGTTTTTCTATGCGACTGCGTTTTGTTTTGTTTTGCTTTGCTTCGCTTTGGTCGTTCGTTGGTCTGAAAATATATATTTTTTTCATTGCGGCATTTTAGGCGAAGGCGAAGGACGTTTGAGTAACCTTGTAACCTTTTTTTGTGCCCGCCATTCGCTTTTTTATGTTTTGTGGGTTAAAACTGTGCCCTTTAAGTGGCCACTTGGCGCAATGAGTATGGCAAAGTTTCGCAAATACGTGCATTTCAGAATTAGTTGCAATTACGCGATTAAGTCGCAACTCGTGCCAGAGACTCACCATTAGTTAGGAACTTGTGCTCGGTTTTTGTTTTTTTTATTCCTCTATGCGCGTTTTTCTAACTCACGATCACGACGCGCTCGTTTGTGAAATCAAACTGATCTGCTGATGCCCAGAGCCAAAAGCTAGGAGGCAGTACGTTAATGATAAGGCCAACTGATGGAACTCGAACCGGATTTTCTCTTTTTCCTCCTTTTCAAGCGCAAAAACAATTTTTTTTTCTAATATCTGTGGCGTTTTCTTTTGTTTGTCTCGTTGCTCGACAATTAATAAAAGAAGATCTTCAGCTCAGCAGCTTCGCGGGTCTTTTACAAAACCCTAAACGAGTTTTCAAGTTGCTTGACGTGTTGTTGTTGTTGTTGCCATTGTTGTTGTGATTGCCACACAACGCCTCACCTTTTTCACCCTTGCTGGCTGCAAAGGTTCACACAAATTTCCAAATAATAATTTTCTATTCTATATTTGCGCCTGACAAGGGTGTTGTTTAGGCATTAGAGATCGACGATCCTAACAATCGACGTGGCATGGGAACCAAAAAGTTGATAAACGTGTTTTCTCTCAAATCAAAGCTAAATATTTTTCATGGCATTCTGATATAGTTTTAGATATCTTCTTCGAAAACGCATGTAACTTCGTTTAAATGTTTTATATTCTAAGTAATAATATCCTACCTATTATATGTAAGTTTCATCGAATATGGATTGTCTTCTTACGCTGTTCCGCTCTCTCCCTCTTTGAAGCTAATTGGGGTTGCTTTAAGCGCCTGTCCCGTTTGGGCATGCCCCATGATTAAGGCGCGTGTCAGAAGTCAAGGGTTAATTGATCTAGCCCGTTTGGGCATAGGCCATTGTTGTCTGTGTTTGGGGTATGCTGACAACCCTTGAGCGTGGCAAGCACGCGTGCGCAATCGGGACATTCCAGAATGGGACCCTTTTCACAATTGTAGATGCGCGACTGAAGGGATTAACATAAATGAGACCCATTTAAAGTATTCTTGAGGTCAATTAACACAGACCTTGGATTATGAAAACAACTGGGAAATCCTGCAAATTAAATCTTTATATTTATTAATTTTATTGTAGGCATTGACATAAGGCTGAGCACAATTTGCATTTTAAGTGCAAATGAAATGAATAATAAGTTGAACAAATGATAATGATGTGCAAAAATAAAAGACTGGCTAAGTAAATCTTCATTTTGAATACAATATAAATATTAATTAAGTTACAAAATAAAATTAGGCATTCAAAATTGAATTCTCAAAATATGAAACTCCTCCCCGTAAAGAGTGAAATTAAGTCGTTAAAAAAGCACCTTCAGTTGAATATGTTCATTAGAATTTTTAGCTGTCGCAGTTTTTGAAGACTTCCGTTAATGTTGACTCTGAAGGTGTATCTCAGATTGTCTAGAATATGGATTCATGTCGTAAAGTATAAGTATAAAGTATAAAGTATAAAATAAGACTTTAATAATCCGAAGAAGGATTTCAACATGAGATTTAAATTTTGTAGATGTTTGTGAGGTTTTACATTCATTAGACGTGTTTTGTGGCTAAACTTCAATGCTCAACTATAAGAAATGGCAATTTTTCAATTATTGTCCTTTCCATTGCCATAACAAGAAACTCGAAATATGAATTGAAAAGTATGTGGTAAGCGACATATTCCTGCGTTCAATAATACTGTACATTTATTATTTGTGATTGTTAGTTGTTAGACAGTTCTGCATTGGAAAATAAAGTCAACACGCATGCTTGTGCCATAAAGCTTACTTATTTAATAGTTATTTAATTTCTACATATTATAAATATTTCCTCGTGAGTTATATCCCTCTAATAGTTTCAAGTAAATATCAATATTAATATTGCTATCACCTCTCAGTTACTGTTATCTAATTCTCAAAGCCAGAGGGATTCATTGCAAATCATAGACCAATGAGTGAACACACAAAAGTTGTTTCCAACTCTGTTACATTTCAATTCGCATTCTACATTCTTGAGCCCTGAAATTACTAGATTGCTCTGAAACAGATGCAGATGTGTGCAGAGGAATGCTATTATCTTCATGAACATAATTCCAGTGCATTTTGAATTCCATTTGGGTAACTAGTACTTGTACAATATTCCACATTTGTCTTGTTGCAATTTAGCATTTAGCTTAACAACGAAAATTGAGAACTGAAATTAAAATCTGAGTCGTTGCTTCTAAAAACGCACCCACACCGACCCCACACCCACACCCATTCCATGGGGTAAGCATGCCAAAATCCTTGGTAGAAAATTTGAAAATTGCTTTTCTAAACTGCTGCGCCATTGCTGCGATAATTGTTGTTGTTTTTGCATGTTTTCATAAATGTAGTCTCACAACACTGCCATTGTTGTTGCTGCTGCTGGTCCTGGTCCTGCTGCAACGAGAGATTTCCTGCAGCCAAACTTTGAGGATGAACTTCTGATGGCTGGCGAGTGGGACAGGGCTGGAGGAGGAGGCGGGGCGGGACGGGGCAGGCAGGGGAAAGTTGCGTGTGTGGCAACTTTTAGGTTGCTCTTCCAAAAATAATAATTATGATTATGATTTTTAGGAATTACGCTGCCACTGCCACTGCAGTTGCTACTCCTGCTGATCCTGCCTTCACACTCGCGCCCTTTGGCGCCTTCACATGTCATATTTTATGCATTAAAACCACTGAACTCTCGGCGAGGCACTGACTGCGTCGCTTTATTTTCCATGTTATTAAAATTCTAAAAATATAATTTCAGCTGCGGCTCTGCTCTGCCTCATCCACGCAGCCCAACACAACTCGCTGCAGTTTTGCAGTTTTCGACAGCCAAGGTAATTTACTAGAAAATTTGCTTTGCAATTAGTGCAATTAAAAATTTGTGTGTGAATTAACAGCAGTATAGTAGCAACAGCTCAAAGTTGCAAGTATGCATTAGATAGGAGCTTAGTGGTGCATTACCACTATACTTGTATGTAGATGAAGGTGCAATCTAGATAGTTTCTCGAATAGAGGATACTCTGACAACTTGTATGCCGATCTAGATCTAGGTTTTGCAACCAGCAGATTGCTACCGGCATCCTTATCAAAATATTAGCTGCAAAATATATTTTATATCCAGACTAATCATTCAATTACAATTAGGCATTTTTCATGGCGAGCTATGTGGCATGCTAGTCTTGCAAATGAGAAGCCACCATCTAGTAACAAATATTACTAGCCCAGGTATAAAACAGCAGTAAAAGCAATTTTTCTGAATAATTTGCAAGTAAAAAATTTAGAAAAAAGGCATAATTTCATAGACATAGATACATAGAATCGAAATAATTGAAATATGAATGAAAACCATAAGAAAAATGTGTGGAAAGACACCAATCGGGACAGAGGTCTCATTCAGAAGGTTAAGGAACAAACTGCAAACCTATAACAATAAAAATATGTAACTTGTAGATCAAAATATTGAATCATGAATTTATTTGTATTTTTATTGCAAAAGACAAGTCTCCCTGAAAATGTGGAAAATATGTTAAAAATAAATAACAATAATATATGAGAGAACAATTCTGTACACATTGCTTAAAAAATTAACAGTATAAGTATGTAAGAAAAAGAACCTATGTAGTATGCAGGATTGAGTACGACTGTGGACATTTTTGGTGGCAAAAAATAAGACTCGAAATATTTTATATTTATCACAGCACATGAAATGAAGTGTACGAAATACGGTAGTTTATAAGAATTGCAGGGCATTCACCATACCTGCTGCCTTTCCAGCGACCAAATTCGATTTCTATCCCAGATGTAAACAATATTTTAAAAAAGATTGAATAAGAATTAAAAATGTATTCAGTTATGAAATGATCTTCCAACTATTTGTGCCTTTCGCTTTATAAAAAGCTTTAGCATTCATAAATTCATAATTTGTATGTAACTATTTAGTCAAATTTCCCATTTAACTCTTACCCTCTTACCGCATCAGGAATAAAGCTCTGTTTTAAAAACTGTGCAATTGTTACATTGTCATGCTCAAAATATATGAGAAATACCACCAATAATAACAGCATTATTTTCTTTTGAGTTAAAGAAAGCCCCACTAAATATTTAAAGCAGCTACATTAATGCCTCTTTAGACACATGTTACATTCTCCATCCATTTTGGACGCCATATTGTACAACATTTGACTCAGCGTTCGCCGTTTGTCAAGAAAACGTCACAATAAATCTTCAACTTCTGCAAAGCGACCCAACATCAAACGCCCACGCCACCAGCAGGGACACTCAAGGCCTGGTCAGAGCTCTACGTGACTTAACATAATGAGCTCCAGAAAGAACAACAAGAAGTGAGCATTGCACACTAATCCATTACTAAATTAAACAATACACTAAATATAAATAAATAGCTAGACAGCGTGACAGCAAACAGACCGGACGACAGGACCTGAAGGTCATGGGGGCTAAGCAACGCACACTTGCAGATATTTAAGAACCCTTTCTAATTTGCCTAAAATACAAACAAAAACGCAAACACGCACTACGGACTATGGAACTTTTGTCTGCTAAACAATAAATCATCAGGAGTCGGGAGTTGGCGTTCGACCATCGTCTAATTTTAAGAACTGCCCTCAGCAAAAACCAAAAATGGCCTGGCCTCGTCCTTTAATTACACGTAGGCTCAAGTGTATTTTGAAACTAAATCTGCATGGACAGGGGCGTGGGCAGCAGCTACCAGCTCCCAGTTCTCAGCTGCTTGGCCTCTCTGGTTTTTACACCCAAAACAATTAAACCCTTTGTCTGCCTCAGCCTGTGCCCTATCCATTATCAGTTTGAGTTCCCCATCGGCTTTGTCCATTTAATTCCTTGATGGCCTGCCATTTTTATTTGCTGGCCGGGCTGGCGTTGCCCAAAAATTCCAAGTAAGCTTAAAAAATTAATGACATCAAGAAGCTGGACGCGTTGCCCAAGCCACCCGAAGGCCGCTCGAAGGGCACTCGAAGTACCGATGATGGTCTCAATGGAGATGGTGCCGGAGGAGGAGACGCAGGAGGAGAGAATGGAGACGGTGGCATATCAAATTGCTGTACAAACTAAAAATTTACATTTCATTTCGTTGTGGGAGCGACTCTGCTGCAGCATTTCCATTTCTTATTAATGGCCTTTGTTTAACTTTGTTAAGTGCGTTGGGTTATATTGGCATTAACCCTTTCACAACACAACGAAATTCGAGCGAAATACTCAAACAAGCCGGGGCTATTTAATTATGGAAATTTCCTTCGAAAACGCACCGAACTTATGATTAGGCTGGTCGCAGCAGAACTCCTTCGAAGTGAGGCTATTTACATAGGAGTACACTCGTATATTGTGTTTGTTCATTCTGCTAAGAATGGTAACTAAAAACAATAAATTTGGCAGTAATTGGCATTTAAGTTTAAGTTTAAGAAAACTTGAAGTTTTTTCATTACAGACCAGAAAAGAATTAGTTGATAGAATTAGGAAAATTCCCAAAATAAAATATGCAACACTCGGAATCAGTTTTGAAACAAATGAAGCAGGCAATTGAACAACTTAGGAAGTTATTCAATTATTTAAATCTATGGAGTGATTTTTGTCGGTCTTTACATTATTATTTTTTTGACATAGTAGCATAGTATCCAAACTTTAAGGAAATATTTGTCCTTATATCTACAACTCGCTTTCAAATCGCCAATAACAAAAGCGTCAGTAAAAAAGATTACTTTTTATTAGATTGTATAAGCATAGAGCATAGAGTTTTGAGCTCAGTTAAATTTATTATTTGTGTATCCATTGCAACAAAAATAATAATAAACTATGCTCCATTGGAATGGGGAATAGAAACTCTTAAGTACTTTGTAGAGATATGAAAGAGAATGTCAAACATGTGTAGTATTTATGGACTTTAATGTTATTTCATTGGCAAGAAATGTTTATCTCTGATCTATTATCTCTATTATGTGGTAGCTGTATCCATGAAATACTTTAAAATGTAATTTTAAGATACGAATTATAAAGTTGTTAAACAAGTTTTTTAAAACATCCTTAATTAGATACAAACCACATTTGGCCAACTCGGAAAAAACACCAAAAAAAAAAAATGTATGTACTAAGTATTTAATCTGAATCGCTCAGTTATATGGGAGGTTCATGATATAGTAGTCCGATCTTGATGATTTTGACACATTGTCATCTTACTGCAAATATAAGCCTATAGCTCCACTATATTTATTGCCATGCAAGTCCGACCACTGTGCAGACTTATTAATGAAGAAAGAGCCTGTCTGCTATAATAGAAAGACAGGAATATCTTTTTGTACTTTGAAAAAATTATAGACTTGACTACGCCTAGTATTGGTAAACTTTGATTTTCGTATTATTTCTTTATTATATGATTATAGTTGTATCATTTTGTTTGACCAAGCCCTCCAAGCTAATGCCTATAAAGCATCCAAGACGGTTACTATTTAAAGTTTCTATATAAAAACTAATACGTTAATTTATGGGCCAATCAGCTCTAAGTATTGTACCTAATATCTTTCACAAAAAATACATTTAATTCCAATTTCAATTTCATTTTATTCACATTTCTTAAAAACATTATGAATTTACAAGTGAGATAAAGATATCTTAATGTTAAGAGTACAGTATTTACAAGTGAGATAAAGATATCTTAATGTTAAGAGTACAGGCAGCTTAGCCTTTTCTACTTATACATTTTGTTCCATTTCATTGAACCTTACCTTTTCATAGATTTAATGTTATTTTAGTGTAGCACAAATAATTTTCTAAGGGCAAAAAAATCTTTACCCTAGTTGAGATCCTGGCTACGTCCACGTATCTCACACAGAGTGCTAATTAATATTGGACTAAGTTTTTAATGATGTCGTCGGAGTTTCCTAACCCTTGAAGATATATGTATATTCGTATATACATATGTATGTCGGCATGCAAGGGGGTGTAATGATCTTAAATATGATCCCTTCGAGTTCGCAGTCACCTTAATTGCTGTTCATGTCATGGTAATGCATTTGTTGGGCTTTGGTTAAGCTTAATGCATTTTGCCACTTCATACAAACACACTCACACACACACACACACACATATTATAAAGTTAACGAAATCGAATTTGCCATGTTCTACGTATAATGCTAAAATGAGCATCAACGAATACAATGAGCGGCCCCCAAATAGTAGAGCAGGGGAGGGGGGCGGGGTTTAGTGTTTCGATAGAAACTGGAAACTGTGGCCCCACAACCGCAACATGCAGAGCGCCAAATGCAAACAGAAATTTAATGAAGCAACCATCGGCACACAAAGCTGTAGGGGCTGTTGTGGAGTGGGGCCAGAGTTGGCGGTCAAAGTGAAATTCTGGTCAGTGTAGCCACACACACACACACACACACACATACACACAAACACACACACTCCAAATTCAACTCGCACACATACTACATAGATTGGTTATTATCTTTTAGTTTAGTGCATAACTTTTTCACTCTGCATGTAAATTTGGATTCTGCTGCCCCTCCCCCTCCCGAATCCTGTGAAAGCGTCAGGGAACTTTGCCAACAGCCTCGTGGTCGACGCCGTTGCCTGTTGGCCCGCACCTTTAGTTTTAGGCGAAATTATTTTATAATGAATGTTCGTATTTAGCTAAAGTTTCATGAATGACGTTCATTATGGCGGATATGTGTAAGTGTGTATGTGTTCGGTGTATTTGGCTGTACTTTTGGCACTAAAGCGAGGCGCACTGAAGTGAACCACAAAAATATGAAAACCACATTTATATTGTACATCAGGCAGCTGTTCTGAAACTTTGTCTATCTCCTGAGTCTGCCAGTGTGTGTGTGTGGTATTATACGTGTGTGTGTGTGTGTGTGTGTGTGTGTGTGTGTGTGTGTGTGCCTTTCTGCTTCATATGTTCCTACGCGGTAGCGGTTGTGTCTGCCAACGCTTTTGGCCAACATTGCCAGCAAACAACTTAAAAATTTTAAATGGTCGCATTGCTTTTGGTTGTGCTAGAACTTTGTTCCATTCGCGAATGTAACGACTTTTTAAATAGAACACGAAAATAATGAAACTGTTGTGCATATATGGATGGAACTGGTGCCCGATAAATAGCGAATACTAGCCAGATAATCCCATGAATTGGCCAAGAAGTGGATGTTGTTCGAGAAAAATGATTTGTTGTTTCGAAATTAAAAGAAATTATAATTCATGTATTTTTTTGAAAAATTAATAGTGTCCCACAATTTACAGAGAAATGAGAGAAATTGCTTGAGAATAAATAGCGACTGATACGTACTCTCATAATGGATCAAATGGATCAACAGTAGTAAACTAATACCTACTTCATGAATCTTTTGATTTACAAATAATTAAATATTTCATTATAATGTAAATAAAACAAAATAAATGAAAAAAAAAATTTAATAATACCTTTTAAGAGTGATAATCGAATAGAGGATAAGAAAATATTATTAGAATGCAAATTGAGTAAATATTAAACAAAGAACTTTTATATATATTTATATGGAGTATATAGAATAAGAGATTTGAGATGCACAAAGAAGGTATTATATACACATACTTGTACAATAAGATAGATTATTACGTAGTACTACTAATATAGAAATCTGATTGTTTCTTAAACGGCCATTAATGTGTATAAATATAATAAAAATAATATATATAAATATGTGGATGATTAGATAATGAGATATATAGGCAACTAAATAAATATTAAATGATATTTTAATAAGGATTTAACAAAATGATCTTTTATGAAAATAGAGATGGGTACTTTAATATATAAATCATTATATACAAAGTTAAAGAAATATATATTTATATTTGCTTTATATTGATATACAGCTATACAGATAGATAAATGGTTCGATAGATAAATCAATAAAACATATGTTAACACCTAATTAAATAATATACATATATACACAATATATAAGTAGATGGTAAAAAAATTCGATTGATAACAGGAAAATGGCTGAGTAATTTAAAACCAACAATCTACATACTTTTTTTATTTATTTATTTTCTAATTTAATGATGCTTTACATCTTACGTTAATAGCTTACATTAATAGAAATGCACAAAAAAGCAGATTGTGTTATATACTTGTATATTGTTTTCATTATATCTTCTATATCTCATTACAGAAGTTATTATCGTAGTAGTACATACAAGTAGCTTAAGAAAGATTTAAATATAATACATTCAAGTTGAGCATAAGTGTGGAATTTAAAGCATTTGCTTCTCTGAAATCGCTCTGGTACTTGGAGCTCTGTGCAGCCCTTCTACTCACCCAGCCCCTGGCACATCAAAAATGTAAATTAAAAGCGAGTGAGCAGAAAGTGCTGCTTACTTTTGTCCTTCCAAGTATTCAGCATCAGTCGCTGACAACCCAAAGCTCAACGCTGCAGCTCAGCGAGGCGAAAGCGAACGAAAAATTTAACTTATGTGGCAAAAGGAAACAGCGGCAAGAGCAAGGAGGAGGAGGAGGAGGAGGATGTGGAGGAGGAGGAGGAGCAGCAGCAGATGTGGACAGAGAGCGATGAGGCAACGCTGACAACCCTTTCAAAATTCAAGCTTGACAATTAAGTAAAATAAATGAGAACTTGCCTGGGTACGTGACGCAGGCGAAAGATGTAGATGGTCGTTGGTGCGCTGTCCTCTGTCCCCAGTGCCCATCCTCTCACTATTTACTCTCCGCAGCTTCACACCCTCGCCAAAGAACCGAAAGAGTGGACACTGGCCTCCCTGGAACTGAAGCGTTGCTTGTACTTGTGGTAGATTGTACCCCAAGGTACAAACGAATGAACTCATTCCTTTGGTTGGCTTAGCTGCTGCTGCTCCTGCTGTTGGCAGCCATTATGGAAAACTTATATTTGCACTAGAAAAACACAACAAAAGCACACACACACACACCCTCAGACCTTTCCACTCACAACACACTTGATTACCCGCCACGCAGCCGACGTCAGAGTCGCATGTTTTGTGTTTGTTCGCTCGTCGCTGCTTTTGTTGTTGTTGCTGAGGTCACTAATGTCGTAAGATGAATCCTTTCGGCAAATGCCTTCAGGGTGCAAAAATAAAACATGCAATGAGGACACGTAGTCCCACACACACACACACACACACTCACACATTCGAAGAGTTGGCTGTGTTGTCCACCCGTCTCCGCTTTAAATGTAGATTAGTTGTTTGTGGAGCTGCGACGGGAGCTGGAACGCGGGCAGGAACCAAACATGAGCATTTCAGCGAAAGAAAATAATGAAAACAGCAACTTTCATAATGAAGGTCCTGCCGTTGCCGTTGCTGTTGCGGCTGCTGCGTTCTCGCCCTTATCCCTTGCTTCTGCCTGTTTGCTGTCCTTCTTTTTGGCTCTTTTGAAATTATAATCTGCACCCTGGTCCTCAAGCTGTCGCTGGCGTTTGGCCTTCCGTCTTCTGAACTCAAGGTTTTGAATATTTTAGTTTGAAAAATTGACATATTTTCTAACATTTATTGAGCTAAGCAAATTATATCAGTCTAACCAATAGAATGCTCGAATAATTGGTAAAGTTTTTTGGTTTTTACTAATTGCTATTTGCTAATTGAAAAATCATTTCTTTATTGATTTCGTTAGCTTGACAAATATTTGTGTTAATCGTTATGTTATTGCAGAAACTAATATTATATACTTATATTAGAATTTGCGATTTTTTATCAGCAAATTCTATTATAATTAGGTGGAACATTTTTTCATCCTGTTCTTGGAATAAGTTTGCATCAAAACTGCATCGAAACTGTAAACTCTTCTTTAATCGTGTAATATTATAAAATTATTAAAAAAACCTAAAAGGAACAGCAACAAAACTAAAGAAGTTCAAGTTTAAGACTTTCGTCTTGCATCGAAACTGTGAACTTTTCTTTAAAGAAATAATATTATTAAATTATTAAGAAAAACTAAAAAGAAATAGCAACAAAAAGAAAGAAGCTCAAGTGTAAGACTCTTTTAATAAATTGGTTTACCTTGAAGCTGGCTCAAATATTAAATTTTATGCTGCTATCTTGATTTGAAACTACTTATTTTTTTACAAGGAGAAGAAGAGAGAGAGAGAAAGAGCGACAGAGTCAAAATTACTGCTGAATTAAAAGCGAAATAACTTGCATTATAGTTTTTGGATGTATTCTATATACTATAGTACGTGTTTCCCGAAATTCAGCGTTTTAAGAACTGCATTCATTTTGAAATATACACTCAATCGAATTTCCTAGAATTATTAAACAAATTCGGGTTTATTTTTCACCTACAAAAATGGAATATTATTGTTTAAGATTTCAGCAATTGTGTAGTGTATTTACGGTGAGTTAATCAGCATTTTGTTATTGCCCAACACATAAGAACTATGTTAATAACCATCTAATAATGTGTAATAAATATTACTTTGAAGGAAGCCAAAAGGACTTTGTTTGTTGGAAATCCAGTTGAAAGCAGGAGCAAAAGAGTTCCACTGAGTCGAATAGCAATGACGGAGCTGAAGATTAATTCCAGGAAAGATAAGTCTATCAGATGGTCATAGTCTAATATCAGCAGATTTTGTCAGATTCCGAGCTTCATTATTGTGGTAATTCTGTCTAGTTAAGCGATAAATCCTTTTAAAACGTATATAAAAATCCCTAATTTTTTATTGTTGTTGTGGTTTTGTAGAACTTTCTTTTCTAATATATATTATAGGGATCTCGATTAATTGAATAAAAATGTAGATCGCTTGAAACCTGTTCCGAGTTTGTATCGGTATTAATATAATTGTGTAATCTCTATCCTAGCGTTACAAGTATTTGGTTACTGTTAAGTTAGTACATAGTCACTAAATATTTAGATCTATATCAATATAAGTACCTTAACAATACATATCATATAATTTTATCTGAATACATTCAATTTAATCTTATATTTAATATCATAGTTTTGGAGGTTCTGCTGAGAGGAGAAACCATATCTTATAATTGAAATAAATATTATGGGATGAGATAGCTTATTAATGTTAATTTATATGATTATTTATTCATACCACTGTGCGCTTTCGTCAGCTTATTTAAGGACATGCGCTCATTTTACACGCTTAGCTATAAACGCAGGCGTTCGTTTTTGTTGCTTTTTGTTGCCAAGTGTTGGAATGGGGAATACAAGTATGTATTACGAAGTTGTGTTGCTTCTGCTGATGTTTTGGGCAAACAGCAGAGGAGTTTTTGCTTTGGCTGGTGCCTAGAACTTTAGGTTGAATTTATTTAGCAAATGACCGAGGCCAACTAATTTACATGCGCAGATCAAATAATGAAGCGAGGAGCAGAGTTGCTGGCCAAAAATGGGAAAGTCCTTCAAAAATTTTACTAATTACTTTGATGAACAAAAGCGAAATTTGAGTGACGCAAACAAAAGCATGAAAACCAACATAAACGAGAAAATTGAAAAGTTTTAGGTACAATCGTCCGGGCGCTGATGGTGATGATGATGCTGGTGTTGGTATTGGTTTTGGTTTCCATGCTGGCAATGGTCCTTTCTGCAGCGGCTCTGAGTGTGAGTTGGTAAGTGAGGTGCGAAGGAATGTGATGTGAGTAGTTGGGTTAGATTGCAGCGGCGAGCGCAAAACATATAATTTCTATTACTTCTTTGCTGGCGAATTATTTACCAACTACAACTATAACTATTCAATTTCCTGACCAGACTCACAGACCCGACTACCGACTGCCAACTACCAACTACCAACTAATTCAATTACACACAACCGGGCCGCCTCGCTCGCTCGCTAGTTGTAGGTTGGGCTGCGCAACCGTAAAGGGGTTCGCCATTGCAGGCAAAAGGAAATAAGTTTTATTGCACTCACCCCAATCATGAGCATGAGCATTGAATGTGCCGGGCTTGAGTCAGAATGCGACCCCTAACCCTGCCATGGGCCAAGGCAGAGCCACCCTCCCAAAAAGTCAAACCCACATTTGTGCATGCCTGCACACAAAAGTCACAACTATCCCAGCTGGGCATGCGGCCCGCATGCCCGTCTGTCCGCATGCATGTACATGTATGTATGTATGTGTCTGTGAGTGAGTGTCCTTTGCGACCCTGTATCCACCCCTCGGACTTGCGACTTTCTGGCCATGATAAAACTAAAGACGCCATGTTAGAAAATCTGGCCAGCCTGCACGATGTGGGTGCAAAATTCAATTTGCATTTTACTCTGCTGGAAATATTTGTTTTTTGGGTGGCACGAGTTATTGAATTACTTGTAGTACAGTCGATGGGTGGGACTACAATTTACGGCAAGCGAGAGCCAATGATACTAATGCTGGGCCTTATTTGCAGAGTTTCGCTCTAAATATACACACAATTGATATTTTAAAGTGTAGGTTATTCCAATTGAGTCTTACGCCAGTTAAATAAACTATAAATCTCCAATTCAATATTGAAATATATATGGAAATATATTAAATATGTACCTGGACAGGCAATATACTTGTAGGTTTCAAAGACTTGGAACGTGCTATTGATTATTGGAAAACATTCATTAGTTTAGTCAAACTATGAATTTGTTATATTTTTAAAGGATCAGCAAAGACCTGTGGAATCTTCGATTAAAGCAGTAAGCAGACTATTGCTGTGGAAGTTGGAACAATGTTTTCTAAACGGGCAAACAAATCATCGCTATCTGGATCAGAATACTACAAATTTTTGATCAAAATCTGATATAAAGCACAATAATACAAAAATAATAAGAAATTCATGTTAATGTGTGGGCATTACTAAGATTTAATTAGCATAACAATGCAAGGCATTATTTAAAGATTAATTATTGGGAGGTATTTAATTTCTACTTGGAAACAACTTTCAGAAGAAATGTGATTAGTAATTGAGCGAAAAATAACTTATTCCAATTCAAAGTATGCCTTTTCAATTAAGGTTCGGTTCAAGAAATGAATATGAGTTCCTCAATGACGGAACAATTTCTATCTATATCTTAGAAAACAAACGATGTGAGTTTTTTTCATCAGAAATAGCTAAAGTTTTTCTCTGTATAGTAAATGTGGAAGTTAATATGACTTTTGACTTAATCGAACAGTTTCATTTTAACATGTTTATTTAAAATTCATATTTTATTTGTTGCGAGTTGCTATTATTTGGAATTTAATTTAATTTTTAATTTTAGTGTCCCCTCGAAATAATGAAATATTACTCTAGACTAAAATTAAACTGAAAATTTAGATTTTGGCATTTGCATTTATTCGGCAGAGACGAAAACAAAATATAAATCAGAACTAGTACTAAGACTCGTATTACTTGGCAAGTTGTATATAAGTTTATTTTTTATTTTAATATCTTAAGGCGCTTAGAAACATTAACTATCAATTGTATTAGCTAGCTAATCCTAATTCAATTAAACAAAGAACAAAACGGTCAAAACCCTCAACATTTGAAAGAAAACGGTATAGATTCCAGCTGAATTGATCGTTTGCCCATAATTTTCATTCCCTTTTCTCTCTCTGTGTTGACTGATTTGAAGAGCCACGACTAAAGACTGGAAAGATATTTCTTTGAGTCAAATGCTCAAACGTATTTTATATAATTTGCTTTTAAAATAAAGTATATGTAAGAAGAAAAAGAATCAGATGACTTGTTCGTGCACAAAAGTTGAAAAACCACATACCTTTTGGAAACACATGACTTGTTCTCATTATCCTTAAAATAAAAGCACTTCTGCAAAGAAAAGGGGGGGAAACTGCCCAAGCAACTAGTTTCTCGTATTTAATTAAGCAAAGCAGCATATCTGCATGATGAGCTGAGCCAAGGGAAAACCCTTCCAAGTCGCAGGATTGTAAACACAGCAAAAAAAAAGGATTTCGAATTGAGAGTCTTGTGTGCTGGCCAACCCTTCCTTTGGCTTGGCTTCCCTCGGCTTAATGTATGCACCGCAAATATTGTCTCAGACAGTTGAATGAGTTCGTAGCTCACTGTGGAAGGACAGCTAAGCCAGACAAATAGCTAGACGAGGCAGACAGGCTAGATGCGATGTTCATAGGCAAGGCACAAGACGACGAAGGAAACAAGAAAAAAGGAGCAGGAAATGCAAGCGTAAAGGATAGGAATGAGAAGAAGGGCAGCTCGCTGTTGAGGTTGCGTCTGGCTTCGGACCAGTTTTTCATGCTGCGGTGAAGAAAAAAAGGAGACATTTTTTCATCGCTTATGTCAGTATCTATGCCTGGCTTCAGCTGAGGTGACGTTCATTCACTTGTGTTGCAACTTCATTGGCCTATCAACTGTTTTATGCTCTCCACTCGCTTGATGAAGTCCCATTTGGGAACGTTTAGCGCGCGTGTCTGGCCTGCGGCAATGGGTCGCTGATTGGTGGTCGGCCATAATAAATCAAATCGGACTGTAAAGCGCTTTTTAATGCATCCACAATGCTGATGCTGCTGCTGCTGCTCCATTAGGTCTCCCTAATCCTTGTTCTAATGCAAATCACAAGCAATTTACAATTTAAATAACTAAATAAAAGCGGCAACAGTCGCTGCAGACCAAATGCAATAACAACGCTGGCAAAAATCCATTAATAATCCATAAAAATGATTAATTACTTCAATGTGCAACGCTTTATATCTATCTATGAGAGCGTGTAAGTGTGCGTGTGTGTGTGTGTGTGTGTGTGTGTGTGTGTGTGTGTGTGTGTGTGTGTTTGTGTGTGTGTGTGACATGCTTTGTCTACTGTCTATCAATACATTTGCTGTTGTTGTTGTTGGGGTTCCGCTCCAACAGCAGTCGCAGCCACAACCCAAATGACCACAGGCCACAAGTCACATACACAGATTTATGCACTGGAAAAAAAATGTGGAAACCGGCATTTCGAAGCGTAACTAAAAGCATTTACTTATCGAGCATAAGTCCCTTTGCGGCTGAATATTTGGAAATGCGGCTTTCAGTCTTTGGAAGCAAAATAATTAAAAATGCCTTTGAATTGATTTTAATTTGCTTTTTAATTAGTTATTTTTTTAATGAAACCTAATGTGTGATGATCTTAATTCCCATCGAACTCATTAATGTTTTCAACTCTTCCGAAAACAGTTCAAATTATTGAAATTATAATTGCACGAAAATTGGAATATAAATAAGAGAGAATGTATGAGTCCAGCATCCTGTATCCAAAAAACTTACGCCACTGTCTCATATGAGTCCTTAAAAAGAAGAAGAGCAAACCCGTAGTATAAGTTCAGAATTAGTTATATTACGTATGCAAAGTTTAATCTATAAAGCTTTGGTATTGTGAACAGTGCTTATGAATTTCTGTAGTAATGGAAGGGGGAAGGAATTCAAAAAATTAAAGAAACTCGTGATGCCTAGCAATTAGTTGAATCTATACACCAAGTTTGGATAATGTGGATTAAACCAGTTTAGTAATGCTGTCAGACGCATGCACGGCCATTAAGAATTAATTAATAATTAATTAAGAATCTATGTATGTATTACATATTCGGTTTGGAGATGCTTTCATCTGCTTGTTACATACGATGCATATACACCAAACAGATTGGATGACCTATGGAGCCGTGGTGCATGATTCCACGCGACCACATACATAATTTAGTTAATAGTATTCCCAATTGCATAAATAGTGTAATTAAAGCTATGGGTCTTTGGACCAAATATTGAAAAAACAAATTATAAATTTAAAAAAAATCGAAAACTTGAATAAGTGGATACATTGACTTTTTCCAGTTAAGTTAATTTTTTGTTATTAAAATTATGTTTTTAAAAAGCAGTTACTATTTTTTTATTAAATTAATAATGATAAATAAAACAAAAAAGGAATTACAAGGACTGATGCATCTTTAAAGAATTCATAGGCATAATAGACGAAAAGTGATAAACTTGTATCCACATGTGCTCGGCACTGTATAGTTAATATACATTCTTTATCCTTCGGATACTGCATGTAACAAAAATATCTTTCATTAAACAATTGTGATGAATTGTATTCTGAAAAGTAGTTGAAATATTTTAGCAATTTTTTCATTAAGATTGGTCCTAGATTCTAGCAATTGGCAATTATATTTCAAAAAAATGCCCGTTTACTTTCTAAGATATAAACATATACAAATATTTGTTGTTATGAATATTTTTCTATGGCTATCAGCCCTATTTATATTTCCGTACATATGCACGTTCTACTGCTTTTCCAATCGGGAATAATAAAATGGGAAATAACCACTTTCCATAGATATGTGGCCGCGATTATTCTTCAGATTACAATCCGGCAGTGAAATAGCTTGAGCTTTTAGAGAACGCAGTCAAATATTTTAATACAGTTTTTCAAATCAACAGGGGCCTCGACACAGTTGCTCATACGGCATAAATATTCAATTTTAAACTAAAATAGTTCGGACGCTCTATTAGAAAGGCATGACAGAGCTGGAAGAGCTGGCCTGCGAGGCAAATGGACCGCATTTGATCGAAATTGGCAACGAAAGGGCCATCGAGGAATGCAAGAAGAGAGACAATGAATCCAAAGGGTCGTTGTTGAAATTCGTTTGCATTTTAGTTGCCTTCAATGTAATACTATTCGCAATACTGATTCTGTACTTAACTCTCATTGATGTAATGGATGAAATGAAGCGCACTATCATTCTATATTTATTGTATGGTGCTGGTGGACTTCTATGCATCGCTTTACTTTGCAAAGCGGGTGAACTAGCGGGATAAACGAATGTTGCTGCTCTTTAACCTTTCTAAATGTTCTATCCAACGAAAATAGATCTCTTCTAATTTTTAAATGTAATTTATCGAATGCTGTCATATTTAATTGAACCATGTATTGCTGGTGTAAAATTACTTCACCTTTCTTAGAATTAGATTACTTGTAGATTAGACCGACTATTTCGGTTATAGATCGGAAGTTCGAAATGAGATGCTTAGAGAGTAGTAACTTAAAAATTATGAAGCTTAATTTAAATGCATTATTTACTTTTTGTAACCATTTAACAAAATAAAATGTTATTGTTTGACATTAGATTGAATTTTGTTCTGCAGAATTGAATATTGAAATCTTGTAAAAGTGTTTATTAGGAACGTTGTTAGATTAATAAACTTTTGTACTATATACGAATAAAATGGTCGGTTAATAAGTTTTTCATAACGGAATTAATAGCTTCATCCTTAATAAAGTCAATTGAGCCCTTCCTCAAAATTGATAAAGAAATATATACATATTTAATATACACTCTTTAATATTCATCATATCAGATCAAAATTTTAAATCTTCCGCATGCAACGAGAAGCAATTTTGCATTATATTCTTAGGTGCAAAAATTTAGGTAAAAGATCTTTATACTTTGCGATCTTTTTGCTTAATATTTGAAATTACTTTGCAATTTACTTTTTGGTGAATTTCAGACGTATAAGTCTGTTTTTCTCGCTGATGTATGTTTTCATATGTGAGATTCGATTACGAAAATGTTGTTCACTTTTGTTATATATTGTTAATATTTGCGGTTTGTCCTGTGACGTGAATTTTCAAATCTAAACCAGTTTTTTTTTTGCAATTTCCACGGCAATTGTTTGGAAAATATTTTTCATTTGCAGCAAAAGCCAACGTTTGGTTGTGAAAGAAAGTTTTAATGCTTTCTTTTATCTTTTATCAGGCCGTAATTTGTAAAGTTTGAAAAGTACATACGTTTCTTTAATTATTTATTTGGTATTATACTCTTTAAAGCGATATTGGCTTTTATTAAAAGTGGACATAATTCCTTATATATAGTAGAGGCTGCAATCAATTCTCTCTATGCCTTTGCCGATACAGACAGAATAATGCCGCGTTGCTAAAGTATTCCAATTGTATTGTATTATTTATTTGGTATTATACTCTTTAAAGCGAAATTTGCTTTTTATTAAAAGTGGACATAATTCTGTATATAGAGGCTGCAATCAATTCTCTCTATGCCTTTGCCGATACAGACAGAATAATACCGCGTTGCTAAAGCATTTCAATTGTATAGTGTTAATATATTTTTGTAAAGCATTAAAACTGCTAGTTCTAGTTCTTATTTTCCTAAACACTTGTATAATAAATTAGATACAAAAATATATATGTATTGCTAAAATAGAAAACAATTTTCCAACCGTAGCAGCTTCCATGCTCAACTGGCCGTTGTTTCTCTGAGTGCTGACGGGGGAGTCCCCACCTCTACAGTGTTCGCAAGCTTAAATGCAATGCCAATGCTCATCGAACACCAAACCCAAGTGTTGCTTTGGAAATTTACCAATTTATGATTATACTCGCAACTGTATCCATGGACTAGGTGCTGTGTAGGCATCAGTTGGAGGCAGTTGGAGTGCCGTCGGCAGAAACCACCATCCGGCGATTGGCACATGCGCAGAAATCGGATCGGCCTGTGTATTTGTGCTTCTGCCAGCTAAACAATGGAAATCCGGCTGGCGCTTGCCACAGAGTCGGCCATGCCACCATTATGTCAGCGTCGGCCATGGCGTTTAGTCGTCGGCGTTTTCATCCTCGGCCGCCGCATGACTGGCTCTTGCATTGGCTTGGCAGCACTGGCAGAGTGGTCGGTGAGTGGTGGTTGGGTGGTTGGGTGGTGGGTGGCGGACGGTTGCTGAGCTGGCGTGGTTGCTTGTTGCTGTTACCCCTCAATAGAGTTTAAGAGCAGAATTTAGAATATTTAGGGGTTTGCGTGTCCTTCTCTTAAATTATCCGCAGGCAACTACTTTATCGACATTTCCTTGTTCCTATTTGTTGCTAGCTAGCTGTCCATAGATGGCGCTAGCTGTACTAGATTTCTCTTTATACAATTGAATTAGAATGGCATTAAAGCGCGTGATCCCAATTAGAATGTGGGTTTTTAAATAAAGATCACTTTCATTTTGGGATTTTTATTTGCGTTGTAAAGAAAGAGGATATCAGGCTAAAGGGAACTATTTTGTAAAATGTTATATCCTGGGAAAGCGTACATATTTATAATGGGAAATGTATCATATTTGTAATGCCAAAAGAAGAGTCCGTCCAAAATTTATCGGAATAACAAGATGACTTTGGTAGATCATGTCCATTTGTATATACGTCTGTTCTTATGAAAAGGATTTTTTTCTGGATATATATTTTTTGTCGAAACCGAATCCATACCTCCCGTTGGGACTATCAGACCAAAATTTCTTTGATTTAAAGGCTTCTTAACCAAGTTTAGATGTATGAGCTGGTTTAATATAATGAATTAATGAATTAATCCAACCACTATTCCAGTGCTTGCAAAGTACATTAATTAATTTCAAATAAATGATAAACAATGTATTGACTGTGCGTTAACTTTAGTTGAGATTATGCGTTTCGTTTTTTGGAGTATCATTTTCTCTTCCTAGCTCCGTTTTTGTTGAAATTGTGTAAAAGAATAGCTGGAGATATAAATAATTGATAGATAATTTTTGATTACTGATAACATTTTAGTTAATTGTATTGCATTTGAGTTTGCATAATATTTTTAGAAGATTCAGTTTATTGATGATATTGGAAATATTCGTGTGTTATACGTGCATGTAATACTTCGAAGGCTACCATTGAGTTTTTATCTAAATAAGCGGCTTAAGAAATGCTGTTTCAAGCGTATTGGTAAGATTTCAAACTTGCCGGATACTATTTTGCTATGCGGGCTTATTAATTTATTTGATAGCGACTTTTTGCGATTGTAAATTGAAAACGAAACAGCTAATCACATAAACTAAGTTAAATGAAATACTTTTAAACTTATTTAACATCAGTGAGAGAACATTAGGAGCTTAATGCCAGAATATAGCATATGAAGAAAGTCTACAAAATGAAAGTCTATGAAAAATTAAATAAGTTCTTGATAGAGAGAAGGGCATGTCAGAAATAAAAATATTCCCTAGCACTGTCATTTCACACGTCTATTTTATTGGATCGTATGCTTAAAATTAACTCCTCGCAGCCAGTTCGTAGTTGTCATTATTATTCGAGAGAGTTTTTGCAATTAGCTGCAAAATATTTACATAAAAAGCGAGGTAGAAATAAAATTTGTATATTTGGGAAAGTTCGGCACGAAAAAGATATGAAATCTTTACTCTTTCCACGTAAGACCTTAATCACATTATTTAAATTGTTTTGGAACCATATTCTTTGTATTATCTTTCTTTTTGTATTCATTGTTAATGGCAATGAAAACCCTACTTCGTCTGAACACAAACTCGAGAGGGGATCGCTTTCATAATTATATATTTTGTATATCCCTTGCACAGATCCTTCTATATAAGAGTAGGCGAAGGGAAATCGGAGAGCAGTTCCACAAAATAGAGTACTGACGGCACAGCCTTTCTATGTTGTTTGCAGTATTGTAGCCTTTCCAATCAAAAACATTCTGGCTGATTACGGGAACACCCTGCTAAATACAAGCCAATCCCCTGATCACACAGGGAGCTGGATATTACTCGTAACAGAGAAACAATCCATTTAAATAATTTTTAGTGAAAACTAACTTACCTTGGTGCAGACATCATTATATTGATATTCTTTTTATGATGAAGGCTGTCATCAAATATAACAATAGTTCCACCAAGAACAAATCTTAATGAAAGGCACAATGAAAAATAATAGTTTACTTTCTATAGAAAATGTGATAATTCTTGTACTTACGTTGGGAAATTGCCATTAATGTATCAAAAATATAATGAAACTCTATCATGTTTTGCTCTGAACCTCCCCTGGAACTAGCCAGATACTACATTATAAATGAAATAAATTAACAAATGTATTTAACCAATTTAATGATGGTCCGCGATGTACAGTTTTAAATAAGAACACACTGCTAATACAAAAAAAATCTTATTTTTGCAGCTCTATTATATTGACATCTAAGACCGGAAATTATGTGTGGCTGCCCCTCTTACTCGTTACGAAGAGTTCTTTCATTTAAGAAAGAAACAAAAAATGTCTAATTTGGCTTTTTACTATGACAGTAAACAATGAACATTTAACGGCTGCCCCCAGCACCCATCATAAAGAACAAAGCTAGGCTAAGCTAACAATAATTTCCGCAAATCTTTGCTCGCAATTAAATTAAATTAAATGCTGAAATGTTCGCGACTTCTGTCAATTTTTTGCTGTTTTATGCTGGCCAATTAAATGTGAGACTGTCGCGGCCAAGTTGTAAGAAAACAAAGCGAAACAAATATGAAAAAGTTAAATTGGGCAATTCGCCATCATCTTGGCCATAAAATGGCAGCTTAGCACCATTAAGAGGTCCTGTTAATGTAAGGCGCAAGTGTCGCCTTGAGCCGCACGCATTCGATAGATGAGCAATTTACAATTTGGTTGAGACAATTAAGTGTCGCGGTCATAAAGCTAAGGTGCTAAAAAAGACAGTTGGGCGATATATATTGGGGATATAAACATCCAAACACATGCCGCTTTAACGGGCGGTCAAAAAAAAAATGATGGGAATACATATTTTTTTTGTTCTGTTTGGTGGTTGATTTCGTTTTACTGCACGAGCTGGCGGCAAAGTTTTTTACGTCCGAACAGGGGGTGTTCAAAAGTCGGTATTATGATATTGTTTGAAAAGTTGCGCGGGTCAGGAATTTGGACTGAAAAGTATACAACAATTGGAACAGGTCCGCGCACGCAGACCATTAAACAGCTACAACGCGCCACAACGCGGTTCGAAAAATGCAGCCATGACAATCCGATTACTCAATTTTTATATGAACGGACATCCCAATAAAAGCCAACATATCTGGCAATACCAAAACATTTGCTCACCCCCCATCACATAATCAATTAATGTTGGCAATTTGTGCAACTGAACGTAACCTCAATTATGTGCGCCAAGTGGCGGCAAAAAATGAAAATCCAAAATAAAAAACATAATCAACAACAGCGACCAAAACGCAGCCAATATCGTGGATTAATCGCAAAAAACAACAACAACAACAATTTGGTCTAACAAAAAGAGGAAACGTCCTGTCGATTACAGTGCAGGGTGGACCAACACGGGGCTTGACATTATGCCGACCTGCCGGCAACGGCAACATACGCTGCGAATTATAACAAAAACAAACAAACAAACATCTGATGGCCGCGGGAGAGGGGGACTAATCGAAAAAAAACGTCGAAAGTCAAACATAATGACAAAATAAATAGAAAAAGAATTGCGCAAAAAATGGAAAATAAAAAACATCACAATATGGTTTAAATGTAAACAAAATGACGGCGGCTGCAGGTAGACTTTGGCACGGACCCTTTAATGGTGGGGTAGTTTATGGAGCTCGTACTATTGATTGTAAAAGAGTGATAGCACCGATGCTTTTAGAGGTACTGGATTCCGAATATCTCACAACAAATGATATTTGTTTATGATATGTGAGCATGGTTTAATAAACTGTAGAGCAGCTAAATTATTACTCTGCTAACCAAAGACCATTTTTCATATCATTCTTATTATCGAAATAATTTGAAAATTTTGAGCATTAATTTGGTCCTGTAACGCTTTTAAGTCGAAACGCTGTTAAAATGTAACACTGTTGAACTCTTACTCTGTTAAGCTGCTTTACTCTAAAGTGTAGCTCTGTTAAGCTGCACTAATGTTAAACTTGAATCTAATGTGTAGCTCTGTTAAACTGCATTAATGTTAATCTTTACTAAATCGCTGGAAAAGTGTAGATCTGTTAAACCCAAGCACATACTTTCGGAGCGAAACTCTATTCTATTTTATTTTACATTAAATTTCAGCGAATAAAAATTATATTAAAACCCACCCGGTGGATGGCCACCAAAATATAATTTCAAGTTTTTAAATGCCCTACAAATATACTTACAAATATCCGATATTGGACTCAAATACTGTGCTTTTAATCAAACATGCTGAGATTGCGACTTACTCACCAGAAAGTATAGCAGTACCATATACTCTTCTATTCTTAATCAGCATAACGAGATACATACATCGATCTAGACATGTCCGTCCGCCTGGTTGGGCGAACGCATGGATTTCTGCAACGGCTGAGCCCATATTGACTAAATTTAGTATACTCTGTCTCTAGTCTCTCCTGATTGCTTCTACTATGCGTTAATAGAAAACATACCATAATACAGTGGTGGATGTTTTCAAACTTCCTGCCTATGTGTTGTTATTGCAGTTGTTGTGTAACTACTCTGTTAGTGGCTCTGTTATTGATACTTTGAACATGCCTGTGAGAATGTTAAATGCAAATTGCATTGCTGTTAAGGAATTCTGTGATTACGATCGCTGTTTGCTGATAACAGAGACAAATGCTGTTAATGAATGTTCATTTCATTTTCTATTAATTGTTAAATTTTCACATTTTAGATTCTTTTTGAAGAAAACTAATGTTATATTATTATTATTTTTTGTTTTGAGCTGTTCCATAACAACAATATTTACATAAAATTTCGAAATGTATGTTAACTTTGCATTAAATTTCAAGAACTGTAAACTTTATAATTGTTTTAAGTATCTGCAATGAAAATGAACGCAGCATTCACGAGTGATTTACGAGTGGTAATAATGGGTTGGACAATCTCAGCTTTTAAGTCATCAGTTATTTATTTATCTATAATAATAACATGTTTTCTAAACATTTCCATTTACTTAATAATATTTGAAAAGGTGTTTAGGCTCTTAAAATCAAGCTAAATTCAGTTTGTTTGTTGAAAGTATGGATGTTGGACAACTACAAAATAAAAAATTAAATTTGTAATCAAGTGTTTTCTAAACATTTTGAAAAGGTGTTTAGGCTCTTAAAATCGAGCAAATCTCAGTTTGTTTGTTAAAAGTATGAATTTAAATTTAAATTTTACAACTAAAAATAAAATTGCATGCTATTGCAAAGAAACGCTGCCGAATCGCCGCAATATATGCAAATAGTTTCTATAATTGTGACTTTTTATGCCAATCGGCTGCAATTGCGAATGCCTGAGATTATAATGCTGCAAGACAGATGTGTAAATATTGAGCTTGGATATGGTAATTTACACTTTCATTCTCATCGCACCGTGTCAAGGCTATAACTCAGATTCATTTATGATACCATGTTGGTAAGCCTTATGGGCAATTATCATATTTCTTGCCATATCGAGCAAACAATATCTGTGCTCTTTGGCCTGACTGCAACCCTAGGCTATATCGTAACTCTCCAGTGCAGTGCAGCACAATGGGTTGTCCGTACGACCCGTCGAAGGGCAACAGCGATAGAAACAAATTGCAGGCTCTTTTATGGACAAGTGCAGCAGCTTAAAAAAAAAAACACGAACTGCATAGCATGGGTTGGCAGGCAGGAGGAGGTCAGATTCGGAGATCCAGTGAGCAGTGCTGGGCAGAACCTTCGCCCCTCACTGGCAGCGTCAAAAAGCGCATTGCAGTCGCTCCCGAACGCACTGCAGTGCGACGCATCCTTTTAGATGCTTTTGGTGTGAGCGGGTTTTCAATCAAAATCGCTCAAACTCTTGACAGCAACAACTGCTGCCTCGGCAGTAGCAGCCACAGCAGCTACAACAACAACGATGGTAAAACAACAAGCAAACTTCACAAAATTGCACTCAACAGCATTTTGCCAAACTCGCGACGCACACACAGAGACGCGCATACACATGAGTGCATACAACAAACAATTTGTTGTTGGTATGTGTGTGCGTGTGTGTGTGTGTGTGTAGGCACTTGTTCTTTATCTTTTTGTATATAAACGTTGCTCCCTCCCCCATCCGTTCTTTCTTCACCTTCCACCAATGCTGCTCACAACTCTTGTTGCTTCTGCACTCGCAGTGCATTTTTGGTCAGTTGCAGTCCGCGACTTGCTCGCTATTTTTTCTCGCTGCACTTTAAGTGCAGTTTACCTCTTCGCCAGTTTTATGTTTACGCCCACCGCCACCCCCACTTTCCATCTGCACATCTGCATCAGCATCCATCGGCCTTCCCCACCAAACGCACGCCCTCAGCGCTCTTTGGCGACTTTGAGTGCGCGGCGTTAGAAATTCCGAAAAAAAAGTTTGTGCTGCAAATGAATTCTTACAAAGGACGTACTCTCATACCCACAGACATATACACACACACGCACACATATGGTCAACACACTCGGGTGCATTTGCATGTGCGGACTAGCCGTTACGTCTCTGCCATTGCATTTTTGTGCGTCCTTTGGTTCGTTGACGACCAAGTGCCAATTCGCTGGCATGTCGGTTTAAAACGCTGGAGTGCCGCTTAAGTGCCACTGGTTCTGCCGTTGCGCTGCATTTCGTTTCTTTTTTATTTAATTAAAATTATTTGCCTTTGCCTTGATACCACTCTTCCCCTCCTCCTCCTCCTCCTCCTCCTCCTTCTATACCACCTATCCGTCCTATGTGGGCAAGAACTAAAGTGGAATGGGGGCGTTGGTAAATTTTGAACATGCCTAGCCGTCTTTGCTTTATAATTTGTAGTTTTTAAGTTTACATATTCGCATAGTCAATTAGCATTGCATTTGTTTGACCTGTCATGTCCATCCCTCCATCCCCTTCACCCTTGCATCCCTTCACCATTGCACCCTTCCGCCGATGTGCCCGAAAGCAGCGATGCATTCAGCCGCACAAAAGTATGCTATGGAAAATGCTCAAACATGTTTCAATGCAATTATTTGTCCTGCAAATAAATAAAACACAATGCCAAACGTCACAAAAAGCACTGAAATTAATATGAGAGAATAAAATAGAGGAATTGCGGAAAATGTTTCCGTGTATCCAATTACAAAGAAAAACGCACATAGCAGAAACAATTGTAAAGTGTCCTTTTACTGCTACATAGTTCGAAATCTGTATACCCTTTGTTTTGGGCTTTGCATTTAGTTTTTCTTTTTATTTATATAAGCCATAAGAGCCGAATAAGCTATTACAATTTGTATAATACAACTGCTTACTAATTAAATTGTTATTATTAATCTAAAGTCTAAACTAGAAGCTTTATTTACTTTTACATTTATTGCTTTTCCTATTAGTTGCATAACTTAATTACTATTTCTTAATTATAAATTTAGTTTTTGTTTTATTAGTTTGAGTGACTATTTTTTAGAACAACAATATTTTTTATAAATAAATACAAGCTCAACTGGTTTATTTTCATTTATAACTTGTTATATGTATGTACGAGTTAAAATCGACTTCAAAACAAATTTCTTCTTTAAATATTTTTATTTCTCGTTTTGTTAAAAGTTTTTCTCATCTATGGAAACCATCATCATTTTTACGGTTTCAATACAAAATATATATAAACCCTCACTAATATTTTAATTTTAAATAAAGTATGCTAATATTGTTGGACTGTATATCATTGCAGTCGATAACTAAATCCGATAGTATTCAATTAAATGATTATATTTATCCCTTATACATAAATTCTAGTAAGTATACCTGATAAGGTGATGTATTAAAATGGCGTCTTATTCTATTTGTTTTCTGAATGTTGAATAAATATTCAACAAAATGTGGAATGTTTTAAAGAGTATGTGGAGAAGCGACAAAGCTTCGACAGAACTTAGTAGTACAAGTACTTGACATTTCAAATGTGATTGGGTTTCTATAAAAAAATGCTGATTTTGTAATGCTGAGCTTGCATTCGTGGTCCTGTGACATTTCCTAGGGCTTTTTCTTGCAATCAACTTACCCATCTGCTCAGGCACATGTATTTTTTCTCCTGTCCACCTATTAATAATTTCAAGATGCGTAATTATTGATTTTACATTAACACTTCAGAGAAAGGGGCGCAAAAAAATAAATCGAACAACTCACGCATGTGTGGGCGACACTTTGAACTTGGTCGGGGCTCTGCTCCTGGTTTGCGTCTCATGCATGAAACTAGAAAGAAATGCCCCCCATTGTAGGCAGCTGGGAAAACTCTTTGAGCTAACGGCGGCGATGATGTCGCCATCGCCTTTGTGTCAATTAGTAGGCGGGCACGTTATTAATACATTTTTTACACTTCAACGCCTGGGGTTAATTGCATACATCATGCGGAGTAAGAGGGTGAAGAACGAGCTCAAGCGGAGTGTGCATTGCTTTAGAAAAGAAGAAGTAGACACTACCTAGAACTACATACATACAAGTGTATGCTTAGACTAACTATATTAAACGAACTGACAGCGTTTCTTTACTCATTAGTTATTCTCGCTGTTACAAAGTTACACTTTTATTCAATTTTCCAAAGAATGAAATAGAAGGCAGTTGCTGATTGTGCTAAACACAATCAAATAATTGGTTGATAATAATTTGATAAAGTTGTCTTATAGAATAAGTTAAATAATAGGTTTCTTAGTAAATACAATTAACAATTTTTCAATTCTTATGACTAACATTGTCTCAAAATGTTGCAATCTTCATTTGTAAAAACTGAATAGTTTTTAAATGCATAAAAGAAATTGCGTTATTTTTGAGCAAAAGCAACCAAAGGATAATGACAATGGCTTTTTGTGTTCAAAATCAGCAGGCTAGTCAAAGTTTATAGAATAAGTTTATAGATGATTTTTCGTTTGTTTTAAATGGTCGGATGCCGTTGAAATTTGTTGAAATTTTTCAGGTTTTTTGATAATATTCTCATTAGTCTTTCAAACACTGTATATGTTGGGCTTAAATTACTTTCAAGTGTCATATATCTTTTGAAAGAATAAATGCTCTTGCTCCAATAGTAAGGAAAAGAGGAATTTCCGAGCCCTGAAATCCTACCTTCCTTGTATTTAAATAATTGTTTGCAACTCACTTTGGGACCATACATTTGATTGAAGAATTTTGGAACCGGAATAATGTACATATATGGATATAAGCACTTGGAAAGCCGCCTAAAGAAGGTACTATTTGTGCTGAAAAACAGGCTGATGATTGCACAAAAAATACAGATGTTATTTATGTTTCCGAATGTTAATTAAATATTCTTTTCATTATTTATGCATAGCTTGCCGGTCTAATCACATCGATTACTTAATAATGCATTTCTTTAATCATTGTTGCTGTCGCCTTTGTGTGGGTGTGACAACGCCAAAGTGGTCAGATATATATATTATATAGAAATAAATCTGTATTTTCAAATACGTACAGAAAAAGAAAAAAAAGAAAGAAAGAAAAAAGAAGAACTTATAGAATCAGCAAAAGAAGAATAACTTTTAAAAAAAATCTTGTGGTACTCGTACTCTTAAAAGTAAAGTTGAAGAAAAATCTTAACATTAATCGGGTATGTGGGAGCGACAAAATATAGTCAAACTATTGGGCATATCCAGCGTTGCATATTTGCTTTAGCGTCCTCACTCCTGCCTCATTTTTTCAAATCAAAAAGAACCACCAGTCGCTAAATCGATGATTGAAACCTTGAAGGTGTGCTTTCTTGTGAAAGCATTGTCTGCGTTTATTGGCTTCCTACTTTTAGGGACTTCAATTGCTTACATACTCTTATATCTATATCTTATATGATCAACAATTTCAATATCTGTTCTTGCAATGGTTTACTTTATACTATTTACCAAATTGTATTCAAAAAAACCCGATGCTTTTATTTTCTTTATCCATTTCTAATTAAAAACTTGGCGTTTGTCCATTGGACAGCCGCTCGCTCTGCCTCTGTTACAGTCTCGGCCTTTTGTTATTAAACTTGGAGCGAAATTAAAAGTCAAACTGTTTAAGACAAAGCACAAACATACTTTAAGCATCAGATTGACAAGGGTAGCATGGGACTTGAGTTGGCCACGCTGCGTTGAATTTGAATTTTGCTGCGAAGTGACCGCGAAGATGGACAACAGCACAAGCATCAGAGGCAGTGCCACTCGCAACCCTTCGTCGGTTCGCTCAGTCAGTCAGTCAGTCCATCAATTTACACACACACACACACACACACATTTGAATACACACATTCGAACACACACACATAGTCGTACTCCGCACGGACCGCTGCACGCAACGTGGCGCTAATTTCTTTGATTACGTGTGCGCTGCAGGCGCACATCCTTGCGCTCGTCCTCGGACATTGTCGGTCCCGTGGACATTCGCCTGACCGCCTGCCCGCTAGTAATCCTTTGTATAATACGGCCGCATGCCTTGTCTTCGGGCATAAGCGAACGGAAATGTTCTTCTCACAGATGTGCCCGTGAGCAATAGGCCTTTGCCAGCTTTTGTTTTCAAGTCACAAGACAAAATCAAGGGAAAATGTTATTTAAAATGTTGTATATATCGGTTGATAATACTTACTACAACTACGCATTGAACATTCATTCATTAAATATTAATGTAACAATCATATTTCTTGATGAGTCGAAGAATCGATTGACTCCCAAGGTTTTTTTAAGAAATCAATACGAATTTGTTTCACTCCGGCAAAACTTTTATATAAGTGTAGAAAAACTTCTCCAAAGAGGTGGCCAAGGTCGACTTACCCCATCGTTTTATTTTAGATTATATTTCCTAAAGGTAATTAGGCATTATTTCATAACGCACGTGTTAGTTTAAGCTGTTAGTTTATTTTCTTAAAAGCTTATGCTATTATAAACACATTAAATGGTAAATTATTAAACATTTTTTAGTTTCTGTATTTATGGCTTCAAATCATTATTGAGAGCATTTTTGGAATGGAAACGGTCTGATCGGATAATGTTTTGATCAAAGTGTTAATTCTCTTACTGTTTCGATGCAAGTAATATGTTTTTAAATGGCTGTCCTCCTTTTGTGATTTCATTAAATTTGATCAAATCGTGAGTATTTATCAAAATTAAATAGAACTCACTTAACAGAACACACTGATGGTTGAGTTTTCACGCTCACGCAGGCGCTCACGCACATCTCTAGCTGCCGCACTCGAGCGAATTCAATGACCAAGTGAACTTCAAAACTCTGACTTGGACGAGCAACCCCCTAAGGCCTTGCATTTCGATTCCTTCGTCTTAATTATCGAGCAGCAGACTTTAAAATTTGTTAATATTAAATGAGTTCCGCACAGGGTGGCGCCAAATTGCAGCGCACCCTGTTTCAATTGAAAACTCATAAAGGAAGTGCAAAGAACAAGAGCACAGACGGAGTGCCTACTGGTAAATAGAAATTATAGCTGACTGACCAACAGACGCTCCCACACCAGCGCCAAAACCAGCAGCAGCAGGAACAACAACAAGGACATCCATGGGCCATTCAACAACGTCAGTCGACGCCTGAGGCCTTGTTTCAACGCAGCAAGGCATTTAAATAGGCGCGTGTGTGTGAGCGTTTGAATTAGAAATCAACATATTCCGCTCAGCGATATACTATATGTGAGCTATATACGAACATAAATATGAAAATGTTGTTCAACATTTGGCATTCAATGCATATTCAAAAAGAAAGTATTCAGCAACGGCAACAACAAAGAGCCAAGCAGCAAATGTATGCTGGCCTGGCCTGCTAATGATTGATGCCTGCTTCCATAAGCACAGAGCGGGAGGTGGGAGTGGGAGTGGGCGTAGTAGTGGGCGTGGTGGGAGTGCTCGGCACAAGCATGTGCACTTTTTTCTTTCATAAATGCAAATACCAGAGAATGCACACACTCCAAAAAGGAACTTTTGCACGCATGCTCTTGCCGACTTGTGCATAATGTAAAATGAATGCCCAGACTGCTAGTCCTGACGGACAAGGCTGCTTTTTGTGCCCTTCTTAGTCGAGGTATCATCAGTATGCTACACTTCTAAGCATTTTAGAACATATTTTAGGCCATGCCAGAGAAGTTTCAAGCAGGCTTGTATGACAGATCTGTTTGAGAGCAGCCCTAGAGACGATAATGCCATGCGGCCAAAGAATTAATTTAACAATTATATTTCTTGAAGAATCGATAATTTTCCAAGTGTACGTGGTTCGTGGGCAGTAAAAAGAATCCAATCCTCTTCCAGTCGTTTTTGAGAAATCAATACGGATTTGTTTCACTCCGGCAAAACTTTTATAAAAGTATAGAAAAACTTCTCTAAAGAGGAGGCCAAGGTCGACTTACCCCATTGTTTTATAGTAGATAGTATGTATTTCCGAAAAGTAAATAGGCATTATTTCCTAACAAACTGGCACAATATATTGTACTTCGTTTGCTCTTCCTCTCTCTCCCTCTATTATGGTTTCAAAACATTTATGATCTATTTAATATTAATTACAAAAAATCCTACTAAACATGTAGTAAGCAATCTTTATCGTCTTCATTTTTCACGAATTTTATAGACATTTATTAATTCTTACAGTCATTAAGCTTTTAGTTTTGTTTTCCTGTTTTTAAACTTATTCAGTGTGCCAGTGAAGAGAGTTTCGAGAGAAGGGTTGAAGAGATTTACTTTGCCAGAGGTATTATCTAAATTTTGTCCCTTTGAAGACGTGTTCAGGAAGATAGTTTTCTCTGCAATGGAGATCATTTAACTGGAACACATTACTGTTTATTACCTCTTTCAAAACAAGTTCTGGAAGGGAAGTGCTTACCTGCGAACGATTAGTTATCTAAGTGTTTTATGTATTTGCTGGATATAATAATTCTATATAATAGTAACTGAAAAGTTGTCCAATAGAGTTATTCTAATAGAAGTTTTCTTTCTAGTACCAAATTCGTTATTTAGACGACAAATGCCAGAGTCTTTCACGGTCCAGAATAAAAGGTGTATATGAATGAAATGTGTAGAAATTCGAGAAGACGATTTACGACTAAATGCTAAAGAACAAATTACATAACATTTGAAGACTAGTGACTAGTTTCTCCATCTGTGTATCCGTTTTTAATTTATTATTTCACAGTTCCTTTTTACCACGAATTTCTATTGAATTCTTGACTTAATTTGTGACATTTCGAATCCTGTAGGGCATCTCATAGTCGTGGTGTCATAGCCAAATGCAGCATGCTTCTTTTTCCTTTGTATGCATGTGTGGTGCCTGTGTGTGAAGTTCAACCAGGACGCTTGGGTAGCCAGCCAAGCGGCTGACGGACCGTTCCATATGTGCCAGAAGCTTCGTCGGGCCATGAAATGAGAATTCTTTGATTTGATTTTTATTTGGCTGTTTGTGCGCGCTTTTCGTTGACGGGCAGCGCCACTAAAAAGTTAATTGCACGAAAAATAAGTTAATACTCAGCCGATTCAGGCGCTCCAGTCGGTGTTTAATTTAATTAGCGCGACGTCCTTCTGTGCCCGTCGCCGCCAGTGCCGCCTTTGTAGTTGCCAGTCCCCTCCTTCTTTTTGTGTTTTATTTTGGACTGTTTGCAGCGAGCTCTTAAGTCAATTAGTAAGCATTTTAATTGCTCGAAATTTGCATAATTTCTGTCAACAAGAAGACGACAACAGCGCCGGCAGACACATGTCGAATCCCAAACACTTAGCCATCAACTACTGCGCGCTTAGGATGTGATGTGGACTGTTGTTTGATTTGCATTTTGTGTAGACTGACTTAATGAGTCAGTCAACTAAAGATTTTCTGCATTAGTTTCAATTAGCTATGGCTGGGAAGAAAGACAAATCCTTTCCCAAGGAAACTAATGCAATGACCATTAGCAAGCAGCTTGACTAAGCTCTGTATAAGTCCAGTGTCCAGTGTCCACTTTGCGGCCATTTCAATTAACCCAAACGCACCTTAAACGCGCACCCACTTGATGCCATAAAGCTTGAAAGACAAATCCATGGCGCATGCCAAAAGAAGGACGACGCACATAACCAAAATTTGACCTCGTTTTGGAAAAGAAGAAGGCACAACTAATTAGACACATGCCGGCCAAAACGAGCGCAATAAGCGACATTTGTTTGTGCCCGTGTGTGTGTGTGTGTGTGTGGCAATGAAACTCTATTGGAGGTGTGCTTTTATTTCTCTAAATGTGTGTGTGTGTGTGTGTGTGTCTGCTTGACCGTGCGCAAATAACTTGTGTCATAAATTTTACAACAAAAACCGGTAAAGAAAAGTCGCCCAACCGAAATGACAGTCCAAAGCTTAAAGGCGCACAACATAGTCTGGCCGAAGGACAAGTTATGTCAAGAACGAAAACTAAACAACAATGTTGGACTATGGGAAGAATTTAGTTTGTGACTACAGACTAACTTCCGCATAACGAACAAACACTTGCTAGAGTGGTTAAACAGTTTACCAATTCGAGTTCATGAAGAGATTGTGAGCAGTCTCTGGATTTTTATATTATATGTATATTTGTGGCATTTATTTCCAACTAGCTTGAAGAATCTGTAAATAACGAATATGTTGTAGTAGCAAAAACTATTTCATAGGAATCTAAACTTTACTAAAAAATATATGTATGATGAGTTTGGAGTTGTGCCCACTAATGGAGTAAGTTGCAATTATTTGCAACCATTTAAAAGAGTAAGCGGTTCTAATAGATGAACAACTAAGGCTTGCAGATACAAGTTCGGTAATTTTAAATCTTATTATTTTTAAGATGTTGTAAGGGGCTGTTAATACAACAAACTAACATTGGTGTTCAATTGCGAATATACCAGGAACTGCAAATAATAATTATTATTATTTTTTTTTAAACGAAAAAATCATTCACTTATTGTAACTTTTAGAAAGCGAGGAATTTAGCAATATCCCTTTATCTATTATCTATGCATTTCACCATGATTTAAAATTTTCAATTCTTATTCATTCTCTCAAAATTTAATGATTAATTTTGAGTTTTACTTTACAACTTAACTAATAGATTTTATTTATTTATTTATTATTTATTATTTTTGAGCAATAAAATTAAAATCATAAAACAATGATTATTCGTCAAGTTTAGTTTTTTGGTCAAAAATATAACTCAAGCTGTCGGAAAATATTTTCTAAGGATGTTTTTTAGTCAAAAACTGTATTATAGGAGTACGTCTTGTCTTATTGTTTAAGGATATAAATTTTGTACTTATTTCTCTATGAAAAAGGCAGGAGCAATTACAAATTGAGGTTTATTATTGATTAAAAAAATAAAACTTAAAGAATAATCATAATTTAATTAGTTTTATGTTTTGTTTGCTCAAAAAATAATGATTATTAGTTAAGTTGAAAAGAAAAGGTAAAAAATAAAATAAAAAAATAATCATTATTTTGTAATTTGTATAATAACACCTATAATGATTACAGTCCTTAATATATATACAGTAACGATTCTTAAACATTTTATTTTTTGATTTTTTCTGCTCTCTTTTAAACACGAGCGTGGTTAGATGTTTTTTATTTTCATAAGAATGCCATTATTTTTATTACTAAAATTTAATATTAACATTCAGCTATAATTATTTAGTATTAACCTATATACACATATCAATGCTTGCATTTAAGCATACTAGAATCGAAATCAAAAACAGAATTATGATATATATATGAACCTCTTCATATTAAGGACGATTTATTTACACTATTTAGAAGTAACCTTAAAGGTGGTACATCGATATTTTCTCAGAAAGGAGCTTTATTTGTGCCACGAGTAGACACACTTTTAAAACTCCACCAGTTGTAGGTATTGTCACAAAGTCCTTAATATCATGAAGTTCTTAAAATAACGAAATATTTGTTGTTTTTGTTATCCTTTCAAAAACACAATGCCTTACTTCATATTGAGTGCAAAATTTTGGCTTATACGTATATCATACTTTCCACATAAAGTTTGTAGATTTTATTGCCCAACCTGCGCAATTATTCAGCACAAAACTTTTGATAACTAAACCACCCAAAACTTGAATCTATAGCAATAACAGTAGAACTAACAACAGCGAGGAGGACGATGACGATGACGACGACGACAACGACCTTCATAAAGATTTCTATCTTAACGATGACAATACGAAAATGTTCAGGTTTTGCCTCAAGATGAAAACTTGTACAGACTGCCACGAACATGGCCGGCCATTGTCTTTGATTTAAGCGGCACAAAAGTTGACTTAAAAACCCAAAAACCAGCTACACACACTCGCCCGTAAATAGGATGCATGCCTATAGCTTCCACGCTTATCGAAGCCATTTCAATGCCGGGACTGAAAACTAAAGATGCAAGTCCGACGATAAGCATAATATGCCTTTTCCTCGGCTACTCATTAGGTTAGCTTAATGGTCGCCGTGTGTCGGTCGCTTGTGGCCCCCTCCCGCCAAGGACATGGACACATGGCAATAATTACACGACGCTACTAAATTCATAAACACTTTGCACGCACAAACACACACACACACACACACACACACACACACACACACACACATACAGAGACACACATGTGTCGCAACCCTTGCAAGTGTGACAAACAAAAGGTGAAATTGTCTCGTCCCCCTGCCAGTCCAGGACATGCGCTGTCCAGGGGCTAGAAAACGTTGCCGCTTAGCCTACGGGTGTGTATAGTTTCTTAATTTGCATTACGTGAGTGCCCTGCAGTTGAATTGAGCCGGGAATTGCCTCTGGCTTCTGCTCTCGTTCGGAAAGTGTAGATTGTTTTCCTTCACTCTACTACTTATTGTTTCTTCAAGATTACCATCGTTTGTTGAATTATGTTCAAAGTTGTACAAATTTAAAGCATCTTTAAAACTACATACTTGTACGTTTTTGATACAAGACTTTAAGAATACTGCTTTCAAGGACGTGAATACATAAATACATTTTTGTGGGTATGAATGCTACGTATTACTGCACACTTGTAGTGACAAGTATAGCTAGAGCACATGAAATCATATTTCAGCAAATGAAAGGTGCAGCCTTGCTTGTAATTTTTGTCCTTTTCACATTCGGGCCTGATATGAAGCTTAATAGAATGGATTAAGCAGCATACATAATTTGTTCTCGATCGATTTTCATGTGACATATCTCTTTAATATGGAAAGCCTTAAAGCAGCTAAAATAAAATAGGTGTGAACATTTTAAATAAGAAAAAGAAGCCAATAGTTTAGAGAATTTGGGATAAGCATCCAATGCAACGCAATTAAAGAAACATTATTCAAGAATAGTTAACTTTCTTCTACTGTAGTTAGATAGAAATCTCTCCGTGTTTAACAATCAACAACGCGAGCTTCAAGGTATTCATAAAATACTTTAATATGTTGATATGAGGAATAAAGTGAAGCATGTATAGACACATTTCCGAATCAATAATATAATTGTGTTTTTTTTTTTATATTATAAAACTTTAAATTATAATATGTACCACCAATATAAAAATGAAATGTTCACTTCCCGCTAATGTCTTTGTTTCTTTATACATTTCTACTTATATATGATACGGTATAATCCAACTCCAATGCATCTCTAGTAGAACGCCTATAAAAAGTTCTTCCTAGATTCCTGCTTGATTGAGACCCAATGGTGTTCGCATACGTGTGATGAACATGTATTTTAGTTGCAGTTAGAAATTAACAATAAATACATTGCATTGCATTTATCAACTGCTAAGCTGAATTATTTGTTCGTAAAATTTGACACCAACAAGAATAAATAATTTGGTTTGCAGAATGTACAAACTAGCCAGCATGGTAGCGAATTTCTTTATATTGTTTGTTCGTCTGCTTAAATTTAAATAATTTAAAAACTTAGCAGCAAAAGTAACTTCAGTGTTAAAATTCAACCACTCTTTAATACATAAAATATTGTATATGAGTGTAGCATTAAAATTATAATTAGTAAGTATATCAAGAAATTTATATTTAGCAATTTAGAAAAAATTTTATAATAATATGGAATATAAAAAAATATATATATAATATAAAAAATAAAATAAATTAATGAGAAATTTAATAATTTGAAATTAAATAATATGTGTGAGGTAATCGAGTTCGAATTATATAAATAAGTTCAAGACTTTTCAACGTTATTATCACTACTACAAGTATTACCTATTTTCTAGCTAGATTGGTGTTCTTTCTTTTATTTTTTTTTTTCAGAAGCATATTAATTGAAATACAGTTGACAATAAAGAATGATAATGGCTCATATTTGTATGGCATTTACTGCTTCCAAAAGAATCAACAATATATTATAGACATCTATTATCTACTTTTTATATAAATAGATACATACTATATATACATCTATGCCCTTTAAAATAATGCAATAAAAACTAAATAGTTTGTACTTATTTTCTTAATTTCGAACAACATTTTTGACTTTCTTTTCTTCCATAAAATATATACAAGTATGTATGTAGAGCGCAATAGGTCTTCTTTAGTTATGTTATACATGCATTAAATTTTTCACTGTTCCTGGAGACTAAGATCATTAGAAATGCATCATCTATCATGCAAATTGAGTTCTCAGGCACTCGGATCCGCCATTACACATTCTTTGTGAACTAAGACGAAATCAAACTCAAATTTTGGAGTAAATTTTTATAACTTTGCTGACAATTATAACGAGCACGAGAACCTGTGCTAATTCAAGAGCTGATTGAAAAACTAAACATGTTGTTAAATTAAGAAAATTGTTTTTAAAAACTAAATAGGCTTGATATGAAATCGCAAGTGAATGTCAGAGGCACATAAATGTCAATGAACTTCATTTAACGCAACTACGCGCTGAAAATCATGAATGAAATTGTGAGGGTATAAAAAAGGAGTGAATAAGAAAAAATCAGCCGCACAATGAAAAGTGAAAACGTGCGAAAATCCAAATAATAAAAATAATGCATGTGTGTAAAACAACAAGTATAATTTTCGCTTATCGAGTAATCAATTAAAATTAACCAAAAAACGAAATATAAAATGAAATACGTTACGCATGTCAGGCAAACTACTCACCCACACACACACACACACATATATATATATATATATATATAAATATATATATACATGTGTATATAAACATATGTGTATAAATATATGTGTGTATGTGGGCACAACAATGTGGGGACAACGGCGTCGTTGGGCAGCGGACAGACAGACAGTGAAGACAGACAAACATTGGCCATGAACCCCAAACCATATGATGCGAATGCAGTTCGGGGCCGGCCCAGCCCAGCCCAACCCAACCCAGCTCGCTGACCCCATTCCAATGGGGTGCATGTGTGCTTCATTAACCGGCGAAAGCGTGCAAAGTAACAACAACAACAACAAGTACAATAATAACAGCACACTCACACTGGCAAATTTTCTCCCAACTGCTCATATACATAAACACACTCACACCAACAGTCACATTCGACCGTTTAACTGAACTCATTCACAAGCCCGGCATTTTTTTACGCACTCACACCATTACAATAATATGCGGCAATAATAACAACAACAGTAGCAGCAGCATTGGGCCAATGCCACACACAAACACACACACACACGCACACACATACAGGCAAAGCTTCTCAAGGTCAAACCATAATCGTTGATAATGAAAATTATTTGCATCAGGCCTCATTTTTGTTTTTATCTTCCCTTTTTTTTGGTCATTCATTCGTGTACACAGATTTTTTTTTTTTTTTTTTTTTTTTTTTTTTTTTTTTTTTTTTTTTTTTTTACATATATACAATTTATTAAACTAGTTTTCTACTACCAATATGGCAGCTTAAGCTAGTTGAAAGTTAGGGAATACAAAAGTTGTCTATAGTAAGCATCTATAGGACGCACTTATATCTATGTACATATATACAATATTTACAATGTTTTACATGAAAAATGATTATATTTTATGATATATACTATGTATTTTATACAAGGGCTCTTGTGGGGAGATCCTTTGGATGGCACTTCTTCAGTCTTCTCTTCTTAGGTTTGGACAGGAGCCGCCTCGCTAGTGCGTTGGGGTGACTGCCGAGTCGCTTCTCGTAATTGCTTGCGTGCATTTGAATGACATCGCCAACCTTGGGGACACATAAGTCTCTTTCGATGTCCCTAGTGCGCATATACCAGGGAGCGTTGCATATTTTTCTGAGTATTTTAGCTTGCGCAACTCTTATTTTGTTTAGGTTTGAAGCAGCGGCAATGCCATAAATTGGTAGCGCATACTTCCATATTGGACTTAATATGGACTTATATACTGTCACCTTACTGTGCAGGGACAGCTTGTTGCATGGTGCAAGCAGCCATGCCATCTTTCCGGCTTTCGCCATGACCGATCGCTTGACCATTGTTGTATGCTTGCTGAAGTTGAGTCTTCTGTCCAGAATTACACCAAGATATTTGTGCGAATTTGTATGACTGAGCGTGGACCCCAACATTGTGATATCTCCGCATGACGACGGCCTTGTTGTAAATGTGACATTCGCACACTTGCTGGCGTTGATACCAATGTTCCAATTCAGAGCCCACTTCTCGAAACTACTTACATACTGCTGTAAGGCTTCCGAAGCTACATCGATATCTCTGCTTCTGGTAAGCACCGCAGTGTCGTCTGCGTAAGTAGCTATTAGTGCGTCATCCTCGTATACTCCAATGATCTCTTGCGGTGCAGGCATATCAGCAGTAAATAATGTATACAGGGTAGGACCGAGAACACTGCCTTGGGGCACTCCTGCACAAATTGAGCGCCTCGTGGATTTCACTCCATCAACAGCAACTCTGAAGCTTCTGTCCCTTAGAAAGCTTTCGATGAGTTGAAACAATTGAGGAGTTAGCATGCCTTTCAATTTGCAGAGGAGACCATCATGCCACACTCTATCAAAAGCTTGTTTAATATCCATAAACACAGCCACTGAGTACATCTTTTGCTCCATGGCTTCCAGGGCGAAGTTGACCACACGGTGGAGCTGTTCCGGTGTTCCGTGACTTCTTCGAAAACCAAATTGCCATTTTGGAATTCTGCGCGCCACGGCTTCGAGCTGGAGAATCCGGTCCAGAATCACGCGTTCCATCATCTTCCCGAGGGCAGGTAGCAGACTAATCGGCCTATATCCATCTACTTCAGTATGCTGTTTCTCTGGCTTTGGAATCATCGTAATTAGCGCCATTTTCCAGCAGTTTGGAAAGTGCCTCAGCCTGAGTATGTTATTCATGAGCAAGACAATATACAGCAGAGCCCTTGTGGGGAGCAGTTTCAGCGTCCTGTTGTCTAAAAGGTCTTCTCCAGGCGCTTTTTTTACCTTTAGATTTTTTATCTGCTGTACCACTTCTTGAAGTGTAACTGGGCTTGCAGGCAAGGCCATTTGGAATGGCATCTCCAGCCTAAGCTCGACTACCCTTCGCCTATCTGCTGTTGTAAAGTCAAAAGGCTTAAATCTTTCCTCTAGGCTGTTTGCAAAGATTTCAGCTTTCTGCTGACTGGAGTAGCTCCATCCACCTGTAGGATCCTTAATTGGAGTCTTAGGGATGACCAGCCTCTTAAATCGCCTCGTAAGCTTCCAGAGCGAGTAATTAAATGATGCATCTGGACCAGCACTTTCCAATATGTCATCAATTCTGCCTTGTCTGATTTTAGCAAGCTCTTTTTGCAGTCGATTGGACAGTCTTTTGTAGATTTGATGAATGCGAGTATCTCCAGTTCTTGCATATTCTTTCCTGACTCTTCTTTTCAGGCTTAAGAGCGCAGCAGCCGTTGGTGGTAGACTAGCATGACTATGTTGGGTTGGCAAGCGTAAAGTTTTCGGTGCAGCAGAAGACGCAGCCAGTGAAATGTTCTTCATGAGGATTGATATCGCGTCTTCGATATCCTCTGGGCTGTTAATTTCGACGTTCAGGTTAATTCTTCTTTCGAGATCGGCTTTAAAAACATCAATACGGGAGCCAGGTGGTAGAATATATTCCCTCTTGGGATTATATTGCGGTGCATGATGTAGCGTCGCTACTACTGGAAGGTGATCCGATGCGAGCTCATATTTTGTTTCAACGGTGAGTCTGTTTAGGGCAATCCTGTTGACAATAAAGAAGTCTAGTGCAGAGGGGTTAAGCCGTGTGTTGTAAGAGTAGAAAGTTGGCTCTCCAGTAGCAAGAACTTGGCAAGTAGTACTAGCTATGGCCTCTTGCAAACACCTTCCTCGCCTGCAAGATCTGGAATTACCCCACCATTGGTGTTTTGCATTAAAATCACCGCCTACAATAAACTTATCTCCTAAGGTTGCAAGCAATAGATCAAAGTCGGCCCTGCACCAAGCTTCATTGGGAGGAAGATATAGGGAGGAGACTTTGATGCTTCCACCATTCGTCGGTATAGTTACGCTGGCCGCTTGGATGCTTGTTTTTAGAATTGGCTCATTCTGTGAATGAGCGATACTTGATCTAATGATGACTGCAGAACCACTTTTAGCGGTGCCACTAGGATGATTAGCGTAGTACTGGTCGTATCCTGGCAAATATGCGTTCAAGCCAGGACGCATATGCGTTTCGGTTATTAACATGATATCGATCGAGTTTGAACTTAGGAAAAGCCTGAGTTCATCATTGTTTTTGACCAGGCCCCGTGCGTTCCATAATCCGATTTTTAACAGCGGATTTAACATTTGGATATTAGTTTTTGTACCAAGTCACGGAAGGCTCTATTGGAATCCATATTTTCCTGTATGAGCTTATACATTTGATCCATTCTTGCGTTTAGATCTAAAATCGCCTTTTCCAGCATACTAAATTTGTTGTTTAGATGCCAATCTTCGGCGGAACTGTGTGATCGGGGCGAGTTTTGGTTTGTTGGCGCGCTGGTACGTTTTTCTCCAATTGGCCTAGCTGCATCAGCATAAGAGAAGCCACTCTTAACAGTAGAGTTTGAGATAAACTGTACTTTAGTGCCTTGGTTATTTGGGTAACTCCTATTGCTACCGATAACTAGTCCATCTTTCGGCAACCTCACAGCTGGCTTAAGTTTTTTGGCTAGATCAATTCTTACCTTGCAGCCTCTGAAGCTCGACATGTGGTCTTCGCCGCAATTAGCGCATATAAATTCCCCATTATCATTCAGGTTACATGATTTTGAGCCAGTATCATGGTCCCCCGAGCATTTACCGCAAACCGGCTTTTTAAGGCAATAGTTCCTCGTGTGCCCGAAATCTTGGCATCTGAAGCATTGTACCAGCTCTTTACTCTGTTTGGCCTTTGATATTGTAACCCTGTGTCTACCAATTTGAGTTATTTTTAGTGCCTCAGCAACGTTGGGTGCGTTCTGGAGGTTAACGTAAAACATATTTTGTCTTGTTTTAACATTATTTATGTCCTCACCATCCTCCTCATTAATTTGAATGTTACGCCAGTCCGGTTTTCTGGGGCAATATATATTCAAAACTGTAAAGCCCTTGTCGGTAAAGGTGCGCTCTATTAATTGCCTGGGTACATTGGGATGAATATCTCTGAGCACCAATCTGCAGGGTTTGTTCTCCTTCAACTGGTGGTGCCAGAATTGACAATTTTGATTGGACAATAATTTGATTATTGCACGAAACGCATTCGAATTCTTCGTATAAATACGCGAGATCCCAGATTTCGATGTGCGTATGTCGTAATCGTTAGGGGAGACAGCAGAATTGAGCGCCACCTCCAGCTTATCCAATTTGTTGACTTGTGGCACACATATAGCAGGAGGCTTAGGAATACTACTTCCCTGCTGGAAACGGCTGGCTTCATTTTGCTGGCTCGATGGATCTTCGGAATCTGGCTCTTCCATTTCCATAATGGAATCAGCTTCTTCCGAAAGGGCTGCAAATCTATTATTTTGAAGCGCTGGCGGAGAGGAGGACGCAGTTCGTTGTCCCTGGGTTGTATTGACAGGAGTTGGCTTATTTTTTTGAGCCGATTTTAGTGACTCGACGGCTCCTTTCCGCTTCCTATTAATACCGGGTACTGGCATTTGAAACGAGCAAAATTTGTCCAGAGTTGGATTTGCAACTAAGTTTGTGATTGAAGCCGGTGTACTCACAACGGCGGGTGTGGAGCACAAACTGCCATTTGATGTCGCTACTGTAGTATACATTGATTGAGAGTTCACCACAGAAAATGTTAGGGTACTTGTAGTCGATGTACAAGTGGTTGAGGCAATCCAGTTACTGGTTGAGATTGACGGCTTTAAGTATGGTTTTCCCATTGACATATGCAAGTCCTTGGTTATTTTTGCTCTCAGCTCCGAAGGTGATTTACCAGAAATTTTTCTCATCTCCACGTACTTCGGCAGCTTATTGACTACTTCCTCAGCTGCTCCGAGAGCGGCCGAGTCTTCATCAGCATTCATTTACGTGAGATAAGATGACTTGCAAAACAAGCAAAGAAGAAAAATTCTGGGCTGTCTCTGCTCCGATGACGTGTATACGTCAGCAGAGCAGCCCCATACAGCAGATTAATTGTTGATTGGAATCCAAGAAAATAAGGATACTAAACGATTGCCAAAAAGCCAAGGTGAAACTAGGTTTCCGGGTGGTTTTTTTTTAACGCACTATACGCGAAATAATTGAAAAAGAGGAATTTATTACAATTTTTCACGGAGCGCACAATAAAAAGTCGACTAGTCACTTTGACAGCTACCAGGGTTGTGTGTACACAGATACACAAACATATATGTACATACATACATACATACATACATATATTTATATAAGTGAATGTATTTTAATGGCCAGCCGAGGGCTTCATATTTATTTTTGTCAGTTGTTTTATTTAAATGCAATTTCAGAGGCACGCCCCCGCTCCGTTCATTGTATAAGTTATTGCCAAAAAAAAGCACAAATGAAAGCCGAAGCGAGCGTGTGAAAAAATCACGCGCCCAAAAGTATGCAGCATAATTAAAAATCAATGGCATACGAACAGATAAAAGGCAGCGGCGCCCAGGCCGGGCAAACAACCTGATTTTCACATTAAGCGCTCGAACTCGAACTCGAATTGGAGCGGGCGCATCGCACATTTTCATTTTTTTAATACTTTTTTGTGTGCAATTTATTTTTTATTGTTTTTTAATTTATTTTTTATTCGCGCGCAAAAGGCGCAAAAAAGTTATAAAAAATACGTATGCGCGCCCACAACATCAGCAACAACAACAACAATAACAAGAGGAAACCAAAAAGCAAAAATCAACCAACAAAAAAATGGGAACAAAAATGTAAAAAAAACCGAAGCCGGTCAGCAGACAAGCACGCGAGTCACATGGCGGGCAAATGTTGTGTGTCTGTGTGTGAGTGTTTGTGTATAATTGGTAGGTATGTGTGTCTCTGCTGGTATTTGTTGATGCTCGCCAATGAGCAGTTAACCTGTGGTGGCAAAAGCAGCCGCCAAATAAAGAACACAAATATGTCGAAAAAATCCAAAAGGCAGCTGCATTTTGGCAGAGCTGTAGGGTCGAGTAAGGAGCGAGCATTTAACTGCGACTTGGACCTGCCCTAATAGCAGCTTATTAAGCATTTATTGCACAACAACAACTCTTTGCAGAAGCACTATAAAGTAAAAGTGTTCGATTTTATAAACAAAAATATAATAAAGGGCGAATATGTTGTAAACTTTCTCCATTGAATTGATTAAATGATTTACAATTAGTAGTTTGCAATTATTGTAATTCTATTTGTTTGTGCTCACAAACATTAAATACATAAAACTTATAACATAAGCAGAGAATATATGTATAAATCCACAATAATGTCGCCTTTCTGTTAGGCTAATTTTAATTGCTTGCCTACCTAAATACGGTATAAATGATGGCGAAACTATTTAGAGACACTTATTATAAAGACCTTTTTTTTAATTTAGAGAAATGTACATAAGCCATTTAAAATGTTTAAAATATATATGTCATTGTATTATTTACAACATTATACACAGAATATTGGAAATTTCGAGCCCAATGATACTTTTATGTCACAGATAGTTTTATTTTCACACTTTTTTTTATATTTTTTTATATTTTCCCATGCATATATGTATGTATCTGTGCTATTTGTTAATTATATTGATATATTTTTTATAGCACATATGTAGCACATGGCAAAACTTTATTCATTGAGTATTAAAAATTTCTAATAGCAACCAAAAGCGCTTTAAACAATTAACAAAGGCGTCTTTGTTTTGTGGATACCAAACATAATCGCATAATCAAAATATATTTTTTATACACCTATATTTCCATATGTTACAATATTAAATGTTTAGCTGAAGTTCAGAATAAAATTCAGTTTTATAATTTTTGAAATTCCGCAATGCTCTAAAATGCTTCCAAACCTTTTTTTTCGAACTCGCTTTTGGTTAACAGTTTGCTAGTTCGAAGAAATTACCTAAAAAATTAGCTAAGATATTTCATACTATTACAAATTGTCCTAATATGTTTCCTCTTATAAATTTTATCATTTATTTAGTAATTAATTATTAACAAGTCTAAAACTATTTATTCACTTTAAAAGTATTTTTACCTCAGACTCTACCACAAAATATTGTCAAACAATTTTAATGGGTCTGTTTCTATTCGTATATATCAAATATTACAATATATTATTTCAATAGACCTCAAAAATATGTACAATACAACAGAGCAAATTTTTAAGATTTTCAATAAAGACTGCATTGAATAAAATCACAGATTTGGACAGTTCATTTGCAAGCGTGAAATAGTTTGCCTTCTTTTAATTTATTTCAGTGTTTGTAGCTTTTGTTATGTGTAGGCTAAGTATGTATTAATACATACGTAGTAAATTATTTATAAATTATTTATGCGTAGTAAATTATTTATGCGTACTTGTCTGACCATCTGGCATTGATTAAGGCTTACTTATTCCTTTCGATGCGAACTAAAATTTAGTTTCTGCTCTGGTTTGTCTCATTATAGTTCAGGTAAGCGGTTTACTTTTGTTTGGCTTCACACTTCGGCCACAATTTTTGTGGGCAGGTGAGTGAAAGGTAAGCAGCAAGTTGACTCAGAGCCGTGTGACTTCATTCGGCTTAAAACTCCCTCCTCGTGCACACCATCATCCATACACGCCCAGACTTCAACCATGTGTTGCTTCATGCGCTGCCCCACTCAAGGAAAAAAGGACACATGGACAAAAAAAATGGCAACACTTGGCGCCAATGTGCATTGCTCCACGTTTCTTTTTTTGCTCGTATTTCATTTTATTTGTGCTCATTTCTGTTGGTCGCTGCTCGTTTCTTTTTCGTTTTTTTTTTTTGGCATATTTTTCGGTGCCGGTGCGGACAATGTGGTTTGCCTGCTGTGTCCTCGTCCTGCATGTTGTGCTGCTATCCTGTGTGTGCGCTCTCACACCTCTCGCTGACTTGCACGCTCGCTCGCTGGCTCGCTTCCTCGTTCATTCACTCGCTTATTGCTCTCGGGTGCGCTTTTGTTGTGTCCCTTTTGCCGGCTTGTAAAAATCACGTGAAATTTTTAAAATTGCAAAATAATGCCGGTCAAACTCATTATACATACATTCACACATACACACGTATTTTCTCTCTGTGTGTGTCTCTGCAGTGCGCGACTCCGTGTGTGAGAGTGTCAGAGTGTGTGGGCGCGTAAATGCAGCGCGTCATGCAACAGCTGGTCCTTGGTCCAGACCCAAACGCCTCCAGCTGACCCCAACAAACAAAAAGCGAAACATTAAAAGCCAACAATTCACACCGTCATTAAACGGCAAGCGATTAAATGCGTTACAAATAAATCATGAAAATATGAAGAAAAACGAAGGAAAAAATTAACGAAAAAATATATAAATTCATTGAATTTCGTACATAATTGCCATTCTCTGGACATTTCAAGCTTAGCGATAAATATATTTTCAAATTTGTGACCAATTGGCTTGATTTCATGCCGTTTTGTACTTAATGTGGTTAGAATCATATAATAATAATATAATATTTATAATAAACTGTCAATCTCAACTTATGTGGATTGCACCCTCACATAGCTGAAGCCATTTAATAAAAAGCCATAATTCATAAATAAACGACCAAATGCATCACATGTTTCTGTAATCCACAAGCGCGGAGAGACAAATAGAGTATACAATGACATTGTCTGCTGCTGAAAAAGTCCATATAATGAGGCTGGGCTACGTTCCACTAATAATGTCATCTGCTGACTATTGAATGAAGTGCCACGGAGCTGATGGGCCGGGAGAGCAGGCCGAGGCTTCTATTTTGTCATTCCCGAGCTCCAGGCTGCAGAGAACCACAAATAAAGAAAGCAAAAAATATTCAGAATATTTTTGAATAAGCTTTCTCATCCATTACTAAATGTTTTCATAAAATTACTTCAAATACTTTTGTTAAAAATATTTCATTTTATTCAAAAAATTAAAATTGAAAACTAGAAACTGAATAAAATAATATAAAGAGCACTAAAGAATACTATAATTCACTAATTTAAAAGCCAGACGTTTCTAACCTTTAAGAGTCGTGGCTTAAACAGAAGAGGAGAAAAGCTAGGTAAGAGGAATACACGGCTATGTTTATTGTTTATTATTAGCATTTATTAAAATGGAATATATGTAATTGTGCCTCCATTTTTTTTGTTCTTATCTTAAGAACTATAGTTAATAGTTGCTTTAACAAATTGTATTCTCGGTGCGCAGCAGAATAGACTTCAATAGGTTGCCACATTGCTTCCCCAGCATTCAGTTTAATGCTATATATATTTTATTCTTAAAACGGAAAATTTCTGCCTTGTCCAAAATAATTGATTCTAATTTTCATCATCACCTTCAACACTTTTCAATTTAGCGACTCTAATATTTTTGACTGCCTCAACCTCCATTGAACTAAGTATTTTAAGGATATTAGTTGCCTATGGCTATAGGCTACAATAGTTGATTTATAATTTCACATTAAATTTAAATTTTCAATAAAAAATGAATATAATAACAGGATTGTAATATTATTTTATATCCGAGATGATTGTTAAATAATGTGAGAGTAATAAGTGAAGTAAGGATATTGAATTAAGATCTAGATCTGAATTTTATATTTGATAAGTAAAGTATTAAGTATTATTATTATTAGTAGAAGAAATGTGGTTATTAAATAAGGAAGCCTTAAATCTTCCCAGTGGTTGGGGGGTTGTCTAGTAGCCGGGTATTTGTAATTAATTAGGCCTCTAATTCGGCATTTGAACAATTATGTGGGTTTTTTAATAAAGTTGAGCTCCACGAATCAAATTCGAATTCCAAACGACGCAATCATAAATATTTGCAGCATTTGGAATTGAATTGAATTCTATTTGATTGTTAGGTCCAGCCTGGAGAAGAACAAATTTTCCTCCCTCAAAAAAGTTGTGGGGACGATACTCCAGCTGCTCATCCCATACCTATCTACCTGTCTGCGATGCAGATTTAGTGCGCTATCTAAGTGTATGTTTTATTGGAGGCGTTCAGCTGGCGCCTGTGCTATCTAATTGCATACTTTTGAGCGCTTAGGCGCCCCCATTTAATCTTAAATGCAAATTGCATTTCTTCTTCCTTCTATGCTCGCGCAGCCAAATGCAATTTAAAAACTTTTCCTCCTGCTTTTTTTGTTGCCGAATTCGAGCCAAACACAAAGTGCAAACAAAGTTGCATGAAATCGCACACATGCCGCGTCTCGCACCACAAATCCAACCCATCTGCCTCCTCCCGCAGAGCACTCTTCACTGCGTCGTTAAAGAAATCATTGCACTGATAGGCAGCGACGAGTTCCTGGTAATTGCATTGCCCGGCGAGGAGTGGGGTGGTGGGAGGCTTATGCGTCTGCTAGACACAACAGTTACAACTTGCGCCGAAAAACAAACAAAGCCAACAACCCCCATTTTACATTTTTTGTTTCTGGCCAAGGCAAAGGCGGCCCAAAGTGCATAATATGCAGGCCAAAACTGCATTCAGGGGGGCGCGCTTCAGACTCCTGGGGCAGGAGTTAAGTTGCATTCTCGTCTGGCAAGGCAAATTAAAAACTTCCATTGATAGCAAACAAACAAAGCACTGACAACAACGCTCCTTCCAGTCGTTCTAGCTGTTCCTGTTGTTGTTGTTCCTGTTTTTTGGACTTGGTTGTAATTTTCTTGATGATTTCGGATGGGGGCAGACACATACTCGTAAAGCGAAAGCAGTTTATCGCCGTTTAATCATCTATGTAATTGTAGGCCACAGCCGAACTTGTTCCACCGATTGGAAAAAAATGTCTGACCTTAATCGATACATCGCCCCCAAGGCTGAAGGTTTAAATTTTTTAATTAAGAATTTTATTTATTACTCCGTTTTCAAACTTTTTACTGCACAATTTCTTTACACCATTAAAGTCTTTACCTCTCAAATAAAACTGTAGGACTTTGAAATTGTATCGAATATTATTAAAGAGAAGTAATATTTATTAATAAGTCAAGATGTTTAGAGAAGTTTTATCTGTGCTTATATCTCAAGATTTAAAAAAGCAAATCAAAGCGGTATAATAACCAAAACTAAACTACAGTACAAATATAAAATTCGTTACTGATGATTATGTTTTAAAAAAATAGCTGTAGTATAATTAAATTGTTATTTGATTGTTTTAGTACTTCATTGCCATTGCTTATACGACGATTTCAAGGTTTCGAATTTATTTTGATTTAATCAAAAATTAGGCAATATTGAAGACCGTTTTAATGGCCTTCATGATGTTGATACAAGCATATTGGATGGGTTCTACTTCCACATAATGCTTTGCTTTCATATGCCATATAAAACCAAATCAGGTTTATGGTTAGCATATTATTATTTTTTATTTAAAAATCGGTCACATGTGTCGTTCGATGAGGACAACTTTTGGTTATCAGCAACTTGTGCGGAATAAAGCAAGAACCTGACCCAATTGTTCGATTAAAATGCATAAAAGATTAAATGCTTCGAAAATATTCCATTCCATTGATGTTTGAAAAATATTTTATTGCGAACATCATACTCATAATAAATTATTTTTACAATAAAGCTCTAATAATCAAAGGTTAACAATGAGGCTGGTTTTCATATTCATATTGAGAACTACTACAAATGGCCCTCTGATACGAGGCTAATATGCAAGTGGAATTTTTTAGCAGCCCAGCAAAGAAAAAGAGTCCAGTAGGAAATATATTATTACTGCTTTGTTAACTTTTAATTTAATATTTAATGTGTGCTTTTTTTACTCCCACTGAACTAAAGAGCACAATAAAGTTCTAAATATTTTGCGTTCCAGTTAAAACATTCAAAACCATGCAAAGAAATCGTAACAAAAACCTTGTAAAGACTCTTGTAATTATTGAAATCAAATATTAATATGCAGTGATTGGAAACTTATTGTCTATAAAAGAATTACATTGAGACTAGGTATAAGAATAAAAGTAATTTCTGGATCATCAAGATTGCTGTGATTGGAAACACATTGTCTATAAGCTGTTAAAAATTACATGGAGACTAAATATAAGAATAATAGTAATTTCTAGATCATCAAGATTGCTAAGATAGTCTAAAACTAGTGTTCAAATATTGAAATTCTTTTTGCTAGAAGGACAACAATATTTACGGGTACCCCTTCCAGTCAAGAATTATGTGCCCTCAAGTGTAATTATTATATAACACGGGTGGCAGGAAATGACGCAATTTCTTGACCTCAAAAGTGTGGAATTAAGTAAGTCATGCAGGCAGGGTGCGGCAGCAAATGGAAAATATTGCTGATGACTTAAGAGTTTGCACACACACAGTTAATTGAATTCACTTTTATGTCTGTTGACAACACTTGTGACCAAATAGACACTAAAAAAGAGGCAAACCAACAAGGACAACAGCGAGGGGGCGCAGTCGCAGCCCCAAAGGATTCAAAGACAACGCTGAGCAGGACAAAGTAGATGGCGACAACAACTTCGACCACACCTTTGCTTACCTACACGTGGCTACACACATACACACACACACACAGACATGAGGACACACATGTCGACGCACACCAAGCGCAAATAATAGTGTATGCAAAGTAAATATTTTCAGTCACAAGGATTTCATTATCCTTATCACATGACAAGCGGCATTTTTTTCACAAAAGCGCCAAAGATGTCGGCGCCCAGCTGTCGGCCAACTTATGTGCAAGCTTGCTGGCTTGCTGGTTTTGCTTGCCTTGCTCTGCATGTCCTTGTGTTAATGTCCTTTAAGCTGTGCTACTTTAATTACAGTATGTGTGAGGTGCTGTTGTTGTTGTAGTTGCCGTTGCTGCTGTACTTTTCGTTGTGGTTTATGAGCTGTCTCTTGAGATATTTTACGCTAGCCACAGTCCTGTCCAGTCTGCGCGCGTGTGTCTGTGTGTCTGTGTGTGTGTGTGTGTGTGTGTGTGTGTGTGTGTGTGTGCGCTAGTGTGCGGCACTCCTCTACATTCGCTGCTTATCCTTAACGGCGGTTTACACTTTATTTGCATGTTGTCCTCGGCTCGCATTGTTCCCTTTTGTGTGTTAGCTCGTTTTCTTTCTGCCCCGAAGATGACGTCGTTGTCGTTTTCATTGTCCTCGTCCTCGTCTTCGTCCTTTTCGTCGTCACCGTCGTGGTGCTGCTTGTTGGTAATTACTATGTTCCATTGTCACGGCAGAATGTCTCATGTGCTTAATTGAAATTAAGTTTTTGTTCGAGTTGCTAACTATGCCGCTAATGTCTTCATGAAAGTCGTTGTCCTTGACAAGTTGCTTATGCCCTTTACAAGCTGGCTAAATAATTGCATAGTATTTTTAAATATTTTTGTGATGCTCGTATTTTTGACTGAAGAAGCCATTTTTGCGAGCTATATTTTAAATTAATTTACAGATATTGGAATGGTGTGTAAGATTTATGGAGTTGAAGGAAATAAATTGATTGGATTGGAGATATCTGACTATTTAATATCTTTGATCCATTGGAAGCAAACAACAATAAAATATGTCCTACAATATCCTTGTTAGAGGGTTGATTACGACTGTTACAAAAAGAAAAATGATTAAAAAAAACATACACTTCTCTTTTCGAGTGTTTTAAGAAACATTTACTATTTAGGTTCTGAGTGTCTATATCTAATGATATTATCTAGTTAAAAATATCAATTGCAATTGCAAAACAGCAATTCAATAAATAGACAAACTGACAAACGTATAAAAAGATAAAGGATAGACCAATTCAAGGAACGTTATTTAAATAAAAGAAGTTGAGAAATTGCATTTGTTTGCCATTTATTTTATATTTATATTTTATTTTTATTTAGACATCGAACAGGGCCCTTGCACTTCATTAGATTTCAATTGCTGCTCTTACACCCTTTTTAAGTCGCATTTTATTTCTTTATTATAAGCAAAACCTCTATTGTTTGATAAAAGTACTCTCTCTTCTATCGTTCTATCATTTCTATCGAAATATTGGATAGCTTGTGCATTAAAGGACAGCAGTTTTCTAAATATCGATCACTTGCTTCCATCAGCTGATCTTAAGATAGACTAAAAGTTAATAATTAATCACTACTATAATTGCTAATACGTACCTTGGCAATGCATTCATTACGTTGATTTAATTCGGCATTAAGATTCTATGAGAAAATTGGTTGTTACAGTATAAATATATATACAAGTATACAGTACACATAAGTATATTCCAACAGGTCTTTCAAATTTTGCTATTCATATAAAACATGTTAAAATCTATTTAGAATGTCTAAAATCTCCAACAATAAGACAAATTAATGCAATAACCTACAAAGTAACACTTTTTCATTTAAATTCAAAGAATATTTTAACAACTAATCGTTCTGCAAGCCGATTCAGCCTTTTTCAAAAAACAAAAATTCGACTTAATAAAAAAAGACATTTTGAATTAAAAAGTTCTAATAGTCCAGTAGTAGCTGAGAATATTGTTAGCTAAATATAAACCAATCTGGTTAAATATTTCCATCCTATGCCAAGCCACAAAAACGGATAGGCAGTTCATGAAAATTAATGCTAGCTTCTCCCTTCTTGTGTGTGTGTGTGGGCCGGAAATGACGTTGGCTTGCAAATTGGCGCCTGAGTTCATGGCAAGTTATCAACAGCACCCGCCTCTAACTCCGGCCAGCCATAGATATGGACAATAACAAAAACAAATTGATATATATGAACAGCTCGCGGATTGACAAAGCAGCTGCAGCGTAAAAACCCAACCATGTCGCTTGTCTTTCCCATATATACAAATATACGAGTACACAGAAAACAACACTTGCATTATTTTCTCAATTTTTCATGTAATATATAATGTTTGGGGATCCACCAGCCGATATAACGACCGACTAAGACCGCAATGCAGAACACTGGCCTTCCCAATCACAATTGGATCTTTTAGGCTAAGAAATTTTTTAGGTTTAAGAAATTTTGGAAGCTGATTAGAAATAAGAAAAAATAAGAGAGTAAGCCGGATAGTGAAATATGCTGTTCCTAAACAAACTGCCGCCGTAGAAGAAGAGCGAACCCGCTCCTACTATACAGTTTGAGGGGGACGTACTGGAATGAAATAACTTGTAATACAATACAATTTCCAGAATTAGAACAAAAGTAATAATTGAATAATACGTGTTCAAAGTTAAGTTTATGTAGCTTTGGAATAAAGTAAGCAAAGAAGTAATTTTGTATCTAGAGGGTGGAAAAAAAATTAAATAAATTTGTGTTGCCTGTGTATGAGTCGTTTCCGAAATCCAGGCGTTCATTTAGACAGACGGACATGCCTAGATCGATTTCGATCGTCAAGCTTATTAAGAATATATCTCCATTTAACATACTTAGCACAAACTCAAACTATTATGTTATAGGATTGTAAGTATATGAAATGAGAAACTAACAAAACGTTAAAAGATTTAAATTTATTTACAAAATGTGTATCGCAGCCCTTCAAACTTTACTAGCCATAAATTTCTTATTGATGAATATAATTAAGAATATGTCTTAGGCAAATGATCATTTCCAAGATAATAAAGCAGTTCGCACTAGTTTTTGGTGATGTATATATATTGGAGTTGATTTTTGACTCGACAGAGGTCTGGAAGCATTATTATTATTGTTGTTGTCCTTAGTTGATTTCAGTTATTTCTGTTGATCCCAATCTGGTTTTGTATAAGTATAAAATGATTAATTCGAGCTAGATTAACAAAAAATGAAACGCATTTTCTTCTTCGAAAATTGGAAACCCAAAACTTATGCTCGTTTTTATGCCCAGTCCGGAATTTAAAAGACGATGCACTTTACTAGTTTGGTGGCCCAATCATATAATCGTAATCATAGATTTTATATATGTAGTGAATGGAAAATTTGTCCTGCTTCAAATGTAACTGTATTTAAAAAAAAAGTAAGACCAGCTTTGCAATTATTAAAAAGAAAACATTTATTCAATAGTGGCATTTAATATTATACTCGAAATAGAAGGATTATATGTTACAACAATTTAATATGATGTCATTTTTTAACTATTCGACATTTTTTTGTGTCTGAATAAATATTAATTAAGTATAATTGTAATCTTGGTGGTTTTCTAATCACGTACCAATTCCCCTCTCCTGCTCCGAAAGTAAGCTAACAATAATAATTATAACAATATCAATTACAAATTACAATTATTTTGTTTCAGTGCATCAGCACTCAATGCCTACAGCTGCTGTAACAAAATTCAGCAACAACAATAATAACAACAACAGCAAACGACATTTGACGTTGAGCGACAGAACAGTGAAAAAGTGCATTTTGTGAGGAACGGCGGAGCATGGGGCGTATGAGCAATGCACAAGCAGAGAGCTGCGCAGAGCTGCGATGCTGTTGCGCCTGTTGCTGTTGTTGTTGCTGTTGTCGTTGTCGTTGCTGTCGCAGTTGCATTCAATTTGGTCAATGCAACATCGTCGTCTGACAGTGGCCGCCGTTTTTTGCTGTCGTTGGTAGGCGGAGCATTTTTATTTTCTGTTCGCTGTTGCGCTGTTTTTCAAACGCAAGCGCGCATTTTTAATGCAGCAACAACAACAGCAACAGCAACAACAGCAATGACAACAACACATTGAAAGGCATTGCATGCACTCAGCCAGTGCGCCATTACTCGCCCTCGAACCATTTTCTGTGCGTGTGCGCCCATTTGCAAGCCAAATGCGGGCTTAGTATTTTGTTTCTGTATTTGCCGCATCGGTGTTGGCGTCTACTTTGGTCCGATAGCCGCCAGCCTCTGGCCGCCCATGATGCATTTTCGCGAGCTGCATACACAAGCACATACATACACACACACACACATACTAGGGGGATGTTGCATATAGAATTACAGTTGAAAAATAATACATATCGAAAGTTCAAAAGTTCGATTCCGTTGTAGGGCACCGCACACTGGAGGCTGTAGAATTATATTCTTTGAGCAGAAGCTCGCTCGATTAATTAAAAGAGAAATACACGTTTTATGTTTTTGTTCGTATTATGGCACAAAAACGGCAGCTAATGAATTATGTGGTGCTGTTGTGATAGGCTGAAAAGATATGGTTACAGATACGAAAACTGCCCATAGAGCTGGGAGTTGTATTACAATTTTGAGAAAGAGAGACTTGATAATTTCATAAAAAGTTTTTCCAATTCATTTGATTCATGCTAGTATGGTAACTGTTAATGAATTACATTTTTATGCCGTATTTATTTCCCTCGGAACATTTGCGTCCTTTAAACATTTCACAATAAAAAAAGAAAAGAATTGTAGTCTACATTGATTAATAATGTGTTTGATTATACAGTTTTAATTAATACAAATTATGCAATGCATTTGAAAAGGAAAGGTGAAAGGCTCTACTAGAATGTCTGAATACCAAATGTATTTATAAACACGTAGGACCAGCATGACGAGACGAGTAGAAATAGATGTGCATTTTTGAATGTTAGTTGGTTCGTCCGTCCGTCCGTCCGTTCATCCGTCCATCTGATTACCAAGAACTTTTGTACTATAACAGCTAAGGATACGAAACTTAGTATGTAGATTTGTTTCATGCATAAGAAGAGCAAATTTATTAAAAAGCATATATAGACTCATTATTTTATATATCTGTCATAGGCCCGTTCCAATCGTTCTTTAGCGACTCCTCTTTCATTTCATTAAATTATACCAAAAATGTTCAATAAAAAAAAAAAAAAAAAATCGCACATTTGAAGCACAAAATCAAATAATTATTCTTCGATAATTATGCTTCAAATACAAATGAGCAAAGAGTAATGTTACTGATAATTATGTGCATTTCATATGAGTTGGTATCAAATCGCACAAACGACATAATTGCCGTGCTGGGTTTTTTTGTTTAAACAGCAATTTTCTTAATGTGTGCATTGGTAATTACGTCGGAATCCATTGAGCCAAAACATAACAGTTGATCAAAGAAATTCGATAAGTTAATTTAACTGAAATTCACGTTAACGTTAAATACAAAATTAAACTGAAGAGAGCAATAATAAATTTAATAAATAGGAGAACACTATGATCGATTTAAATATTATCCTTTTAAAATTTTTTTGTGGGAAATCTGTTTATTGAAATAAATTGAATTTACGTTATTCTCCTGGGAATATAGTTTTACTTTCTTCCGTATTAATTGATTCGCTTCTTTGTCTTTATTTTATACATCACACAACATCAATTTTTCAGCTTTTATTCTCATCAATCCATTTGATAATTGCTTGCTGATTAAAATAACTGCTTGCAGATTAAAATAATGACTTTCTAGACCTACCCCTCCGACTGCACTAAGCGACCATCTACAATTATTTGATTGTTCAAATGTCTAATATATTCTATTACTTTATGCACGTACAAGCTGTTCATATTAATTTATTTTAATATTTAAAAATTTTCATAAAAGGAAAGAATTAGATAAAGTTTGTGTTGGTGGTGAAGAAATATTAAAAACAAATTACATTTGCTCTACAGATGTAGTGGTACTTGAACTGAAAACGAAAATTCAATGGATCTCAAAGAACTTAAGCATTTTTTTTTACTTAAATAAAAGATTAAAAGTTGTATACTTGACAACTTAACGGAAGTAATTTTAGAACGCTACTTAATACAAAATTTACCTTTTTTTTTTTTCAAATAAACAAATAATGTTTTTGAGACTCAGTTGCTTTATTAGTTTTGAGTACTTGTATAATGTATATAATTAAAACAAAATATTGTACTGAAATTCGATGTATGTAGGCTACCGAATTTTGAACGTTATATTTTATTTTTTGGTATAAGTCCAAATCTCATAAGCAATAAAATAATAAATATAAAAAATCGAAAAGAATAATGTAATAATCAAGGGATAAAAAAATAAGAATTTTAAATGCCTTAGTTCATCTCATAGTTTTGTAAATATTTTACCAAAAGTAAAGATGCTTCATCAGAAGAAAAGAAATTGAGTTTTCATTGCAATTATTACAAAACTGCAATGTACTTTTAAAACTTAATTTAAGGCTTGAAATTAGTTATTCGAAAAATGTTTCTTGTTACGCAAGAATCGATTGCTTAACAATTGGAATTTGAGTTGCAGGCTATATTCAAAAACGATTTTTATTTGGTGTTTGAAAAGGCAATATTGTTAGTTCAATTGGATTCCCGATGGGAACTAATTCCAGTAGAATTAGTCAGGTACTCCTGTCTTTTGCAGCGCTTTAGCGAACGTAGTTGATTGAACAGGAATATATATAAAGAAAGAATAAGGTTGCTACCATTTTCCAATTCCATCAATTTTCCAGAAATTCATTTTGGCAAAGTGCGTCCAGTCTTGATATCACAGCATTGTTTTATTTTCTTTGTCAGTTTAAAGACTATCCTTAAAATGCTTGTCTCTTCGAAGCTTTCCGTTGAGGATTTTCGCCTTGACTGTACGAGAAGTGTAGTCCTCTAGTTTTCATATTTTTGTAGTTGTAATTTGCATGGTTTAAGTTGTTAAAGTATCTTGGAAAATCACTCAACTGCTCCCAGTGAGCTTTTTACTTTTGCCCTCGCTCTTGTATGAATTTTCTCCGCTAACGGTGCATTAGTTTGTTCGCTAATTGCTAGTCGCAGCAACCGCAGTGCGACCACTTTCCTTTCTAATTAGGTATTGTAGAGCAAGAGACATGCTGGCTAATGCACTCTTAATGCATTGTGAAATGAAATGGAGTTAAATAGGACGAGTATTACGGAAAGAATTCATAAACAGGCATATACTACGTATAATGCAATTACAAGTATATATATTTGCTGGCATGTACGCATATATCGAGACAATTTGATTTACTTTTAAGTGGCCACAGGATGTGCTCTGGCCCGATGATGAGCCGCCCATTCATATAGCCGCTGTTGACACTTGGCCGGAGCCCTCGATGAGCTGGGTCCCTCTCCAAAAATACAACAACAACAAGGAGCAGGGGAGGCCCATCTTCGCCATTTTCAGCAAACAAACACAAAAACCGCCACCCAAACTCTGAAACACCATCAAGCATCGTCGACTGATTGCATTTGCTGCAGTTGTTGTTTTTTTGTTGTTTTTTTTTTTGGTGGGGAGCGGGGCTGCTGCTGTCGCCGTTGCAACTGCATTGGTGCAATGTGCAGGGACCTTCGTTGTTGTTGCTGTTGCTGTTGTTATTGGTGTCGTTGGTGCTGTTAATGTTGTCGTTACTGCAGCTGTCGTTTGCCATGCACTCAAACCGAAGCCTCTTGCATGCATGTTGCCCTAAACTTCAGGCCTCCCAACATCCATTGCCCGCCCCACATCGTCACTCTTCTATGTGGTGCCGAGCGCTTTCCCTGTTTAGTTTTTCGCGCAATTTTCCGCGTTGCTTTTGTCATATTTGGGCTCGTTCTTGTTGTTTTTACGTTATATAACGGCCTCATGGACGCGCATTGCATGCTTTTAGGCGCACTGCAACGCAGGCAGCGCACTGCAGCGCTTTAGGGAATATGCAAATGCAGCCATAGCTGGCCATAGATGCCCAAAAGCGGCAACGAAAACAAAAACAGCAGCACCAACAACAGCAACAACAATGGCAACATCAATATGCGCCATCATTCAAGCGTCGAATGTGCAGCGCACAAAATCAACATCATCAAACTGCCAAATGTGTGTGCTCCTGTGTGCGTGTGTGTGTGTGTGTGTGTGTGTGTGTATTTTTGGTTTTTTGTTTTTGTGCCAGGGATCAGATGCATGCGTTTGCCTTCATCTGCTATTGTGTGTGCGCGCAATTGCACTTCACTTGATTGATGAGTTTTTACCCATAAAGCTGGAGCTGCTCATTATCTACCGATCCAATTACGTCCTTAACGAATTGCATTCTCGTAGTACCCGATAATATGAATAAATAATATTTAACTAAAATCTACCATATTATTCTGTACTATTAGGCTTTTAACAAATTTACAAAAAAAAAAAAAAAAATCATTCTACTTCACCTTGAGGCTTTGATTCCCACAATATCCCAGAGTAGTTTTGATAGTTAAATAATTTTCTTATTCTAAATTTCTTAGTAAGTTATGCAAGCTACAGCCATTAAAAAGAGAGACACAGAAGCCTCTTTCATTATTTATTTATGTCAACAAACATTCACTGTCGATATAGGAGGAAAATATATAAAAATTATAAAAAGCATCTTACAAGTATAAGCTAGAAAAGTCTAAAAAGTAGAAATCTAATAAAATTACAAAAATATCTAATTAACGTCTCCAACACAGTGGCAGAATATTATTTGCCCTTCGGCTAGCTGTTCATTTTATGGATAATATATTTTCACCAGATACAAATGTGTCATTCGAGTGGAATTCTTCGCAGACATAGTTACGCTTTGCCGCGCAATCAATCAATTTTAAATGCCTATAAGTTCTGATTAACTTAAATGCCAAATGAAGTAATCATTTTAAAAATTTAACGACAAAACAATCTGATACATAGGGTTCATTGCAATCGTATAAGACATTGCTAAAGTTTTTTATTAAAAACGATTTTGTATTTGACATTAAGAATAAATTTGTAATTGGGCCTCTACTTTCGTCCCTTCACAAAGGTGCCTACAACAGCCACAATAGCCGTAGCCAGCAGGGTCATCGAAATCTTCATCTTGAGCGTATTTTAATTATTTTTACTTTGTAATCAAAGTGGAATCTGATAAAAAAAAAGAGCGGAGCCCTTTTATAAGTTTTAAGCGCAAATAATGTATCCATACCATCCACAATTTATAATCAGGCTGAACATAAATTTTGCAAGGTTATATAATGGACTATACATAAATAATTACAGCTAAGCAATTTCATTTTAAACTTTGTACTAGCTTAGTGAAAAGTATGTAAATCATGGAAGGAGACGTGGCAATCCCCTCAAGGTATATATATTCTTGAAGATTCTTAAGGGTGACCAGCCATGCCCAAATATATTCTTTTAAAACTGTACGACTCCATTTCTGTGCTAAGAAAACACAAAGAAAAAACAAACAAATTTGCTCACACGCAATTAATTGTTTCCCACCACATTTTCATATCCATCGGCCATCCCTAGAGAACCCAAAGAGAACTTAAAGTTTTTGTATTGCAAAACATTTTCTATTTGGCTTATACAACAAATTAGCAATTGGGCATCTACTTCCGTAACTTCACAACTGCAAGTTCCAAAACAGCCATAGCCAGCAGAATCATCGGAATCTTCATGTTGAGAGTTTTTTGATTTATTTTGTCTTTATAGTTCAAAAAAATTAACTGTGCCTTTTCATATGTTTTAAGCGTAAATAATGAACTCATACCATCTTAAATATATAATCACGCTGAACTAAAATGTGTCAAGGTTGTATTAACAGACCATGCCTACCAGACACAGTTTCTAGGAAACATGAGATTATTTTTTTGGTTTCTTTGATTTTCCCGTTACAGAATTCCCTCAATCCGATTCATAATTCTTAAGCTACAGCCATAGACGAAATTTCCCACCCCATTTTCTTTTTTATCTGCCAATCCCAAGAGAATCCAAAGACAAAACAATCTGATACATATGCTGAATTTATTGCATTGCAAAAGATTTTTTATTTGACCTTTACAACAAATTAGTAATTGGGCATCTACTTTCGTCCCTTCACAACTACAACTGCCACAATAGCCATAGCCAGCAGAGACATCTGAATCTTCATGTTGAGTGTACTTTATTACTTTTTACTTTGTAAGCCAGGCGGATACTGGAAAAAAATAGCGAAGTCTTTTTATATGTTGCAAGCGCAAATAATGAACTCATATCATCCTCAATTTTTAATCAGGCTGAACTAAAATTTTGCAAGGTTATATTAACAGACCATACCTAAGTGATGTCGGTTAAGCAATTTCTTTTTATACTGTGCAGGAAACGGGTAAAAGGGTGTACCAGTTAAGTGCGAATGTATGTTAAACATGGAGAAGACGTGGCAGCCCCCAACGAAAAAAGTATCTTGTATTATATTGTTGCCTGTCTTTCATAGTAACAGGCTCTCACGTCCCGCTCTCTTACTAAGTTAACGGTAAATTATGTGTGTATGTCCGTCCGTATGAAAGCAGGCGGAGATTTCGGACTTGTGGTTTTGGAATCTCCAAATTCCTAGGGAACATGAGATTATTATTTCACGCTACAGAACATCGTCAATACCATTCACAATTCTTAAGCAACAGACATAGAACAAATTTGTTCACACGCAACTAATTGTTTTCCACCCCATTTTCAATTTTATAAGCCAATCCTAAGACATTCCAAAGACAAAACAATCGTATACTACAATTCATAAGTTTTTCTGTATTCGACATTCAGAACAAATTTGTAATTGGGCTTCTACTTTCTACGTCCGTGAACGGTGCCTACAACTGCCACAATAGCCATAACCAGCAAAGACATCTGAATCTTCATTTTGAGAGCTTTTTCGTTTGTTTTTTGTTTGTAGTCCAAGCGGATACTGGAAAAAAAGAGCGAAGCCTTTTTATACGTTTTAAGCGTAAATAATGAACTCATACCATCCTCAATTTATAATCACGCTGAACTAAAATTATGCAAGGTTATATTAGCAGACCATAACTAAATGATTACAGCTAAGCAATTTCGTATTATACCTTGTGGGTAAAAGGCTAAAGGGGAAAATCCTTTACTAGTTAACTAAGAATGTAAGGAGACGTGGCAGACCTCACAAAGTATATATATTCTTGATGATTTTTGAGGATGACAAGCCGAATCGATATAGCCATGTCCGCCTGTCCATCTGTCCGGCGGGCCGTCTGTATGAACGCAGAATAACCAAACTTGGTAAGTATTCCGACAAAAAACGAGCTTACGTTTTTTTCTGATGCGTAAATTTTATTATATAAGTTGAATTTGAGAAAAAATAACTAAAAGAAATCTAAAAAAAATTGTTGTTTGTTTTTGTACTGAAGAGTTGACTCTAGAATGACATTATCGATTTATTTTTATTTAACAAGAAACAACAAAAGTCTGCTTCCAAAAATACACAAATAGACCATCTTCAAAATAGATAAAACTCTGTTTATTTAGTAGAAACTACAAGCATTTTATTTCCTGTTTTTCTGAATGGTTCACAGGGATTCTTTGAACAAAAGAAACGTTTCTTGCAGATTTTTATTTTATTGTGAGGTTTCCGACGCCTACTTCTTGGGACGTACGTAGTCTATAAGTGCGGTGGCGTAGCCGATTCCCAGAATGGCCATCATTAGCAGAGTCATCTGAATCCTCATCTTGAGCGTTTTATTTGTTAGTCCAAGCAGATACTGAAAAACAGTAACCTCCACAAACGACTGCCGCCTGTTTTATAGCTTTCAAGCGTAAAAAATTAAGTTATATCTATAATCAGAATGTCTTGGTAGCTGTTCTTCTAAATGCCAAATAGGTCGAGTTTACATTATGTAACGTTTTTAAAATACCATGAATTAGTTTGCATTAGACGTGGGTGATCTTATTAGGTGTGCGTGGATAATCGATTCAAAAATGTATAATTTGTTTTACTATTTCCGTATTGATGCCTCAAGCCCATTAATCCTCTTAATTGATTTTAAGCGCTTTCCATTTAAAATGAAATATACTGGTTGAGAAACAATTTTGTAGCTTCTCTCTCTCTCTCTCTCTCTCTCTCTCTCTCTCTCTCTCCCTTTCTCTCTAATATTGAAGGCATTAACATTTAAATATAAATGTCAAAACAAAGATTGTCTAAAAGGTTTCTACATAATTAGCAGAAAGCTAAATGTTATTATCAATTTTTTATTAGTTTTCGTTAATGTAACAATATTTCCATTTAAACATGTGTAGTTGTAGAATTCGACAAATTTGCGAGCAAACTATTTGTTTACCTGTTTTTGAGGAGCTGATTCATTGACTCATTGACCAGGCACTGATAATTAAGCCAGAGCAAAGTAAAAAATGTTGAATCTGCAGGGAATTCTCCATCTTTTCCATATATAAGAGAATGCGCTTAAGCCAGAATATATACAATAAATTAGACATACCAAGAAAGAAGTAAAATGTTCACAACAAAAGAAGGGGGCCTTAAAATGTTGGCAATGAAAAGAATAAACTAAAATGATTGCTTTTTTTATATACATGCTATATTTCAAAATAGTCTGTAACCATTCATTTTTATTTAAAAATCTAATTTATTAACAGTTTATGTTAAATTTGAACTATATTTTATTAAACAGTTTTACTGTTTCATAATATAGCAGCTTAATCCAGATTTAAATTAAAGGGGAATACAACAATTGTCCATTGAATATATCTATAAATCTATGAAAAACTATGCAAAATATAAATTATTTACATTATTCTTATTATTATTAAAAACTACTATAGCAATAAAATATGCGAGAAGATGGAGTTATTTGGAATTTCGTGGGGATCGTGGGTGATCCTTTTTAATCTTCTCATTCTTGGTTTAAGAAAGCAGTTCCCTCGCTTTTGCGTTAAGATGACATCCGAAGCTTTTTTAAAGTAAGTAATTCTAAAGCTATTGAAAATAATCAATTTAAATTCAATTAAAAAAAATTGTAGCTATTGATGCTTTCAAAAATTATGAAGGTGAGAACACATCGGATCGTTCTAACCTACATGTATTACAAGAGTTTCGGGGCTTATTTAAAAGATTAAAAGCTTTATTTTCAGAATTCATTTAACAAATTTTTTTTAATTAATTCTATTTTCTTATTTTCCAGTTTTGTTCACAGCCACGGGGATGAATACTAAAAGCTTGTAGGTTGTAATTCTACAGCTTTTCACATTTTAATATTATATTGACTTATTAGAATTCTTTAAGATGAAAAACTAGCTTTGGTCTTATATTCATACGATGTGTGTGCGTTTTTTCCCGTTCCGTATTGAAATTTTGGAGCTGTACTTCTTGTACTTCGAAATGTTTTCTAAACATCTGCAGCAAGTGAAGGTTTTGTTATATTTTGCTGCAACAACTAGTAGTTAACATTCCTATTATTGGCTTGTATTAGTTATGCATCGATCGCATAATTATTTACAAATGTCAGATGTCGCAGCTTAGCCTGCATTCTCTATTTTACTTGTTGTGTAAACGATGCAAACTCGAATAGTACGGGTAGAGGTACAAATGTCTGCGTATGAGTAGGTTCGAGTAATGCGTTTTATTCTCTAGCGCTTTTCAACGCAATTTCACAATTCATGCGCTCAACGCTCGCGAGCTCATTAATTAATGATAAACAAATGGCAGGAATGCGGCTGGCGGGCAAGAACGTACGGTCAGAGACCGCAGCAGGTGGCAGCTCGTGGGCACAAGGATGCAGGGCACAGGACACAGGACACAGGACACAGGACTCCCCACACTCTTATCCTTTCTTTCCCTCGCTCGCTTCACATTTATTTATGAACCTTTGCCATTTATGCATAACAACTTATTAATCCATAAGCTATCTGCCAATCTTTTTATATGTATGTACACCACATGCAATGGCATAGCTACAGAAATGCCACACATACACCAATATATGTGCTCGTATAAAAACATAAATATGTATGTATATACATATATACATATGTAGATACAGTCAGCCATGTGGCAACTACAACTCAAACTACGAGGCGGAAGGCAGAAGCAAAGTCAATAACCAATGCCATCGATAACGCTATAAATGTCTATGTACAGCCTTGTGGGTGCACTTCCTGCTACACAGATAGATACATAAATATGTCCACACTCACACATACAAGTGTGTATGTACGTAGGCCTAAGCTGACCAGCCAGGCCGGCCTGCCACCCACGAGTCGTATGAGTAATATACGAAATGCGTGTTGCATTTCGTGCGACAGGCAGACTAGTTGGCCACGTACATACATAGCTATGTGTGTGTGTGTGTGTGTGCAAGAAGACACATAAACACATACACACACACAAATCACATATATGTGTATGTACAAGCAATGCATTTTTCTCCGCTTTTTTGATGCGCTTTCGCTTGTATGTGTTGTGCATTAGTGAGAATTTATGTGCCTGCTCAGCTGTCGATGTGAATTGGTGTCCTCAGCCGGGGTGGTGGAGTGGAAAGTTCGTAAATGGGTAAGAAAGTTTTTTCTTTTTTTGATTTTCTTATAAACTATTTGTGTGTCGCTTGCAAGTCAAAGGAAGAACTGCAAGTTGAAGTTGGTGGAGTTGCAGCAGGTATGTGGGTCTAGTGAAGTGCTGTGGCAACCCTAATGAGCTCTAGACTGACTGCCCCAACCAATACCAATACAATGGTGTAAAAAAGTGTTGCATACGCGCAGGGGCAATGCATGAGAAAACTTTTATCCTCTAGCTCTTTTTTGTTGTACTTGTATATTTTAACGGCAAATGAAAACGAAAAAATTGCATGCATACGTGCAACTGTAAATGTAGATATGTATGTAAGTGTGTGTGTGTGTGTGTGTGTGTGTGCTGGTGTGTGAGAAACGGGCGCTATAAAAAAATTGGGGAAAAAATAGAAATGCGAAATCAAAACAAAACTCTGGCGCCTGGTTTGAGTTTGTGGATATTGTGGCTGCCTCCGTCCCTCTCTGCCTGCTGCATATACTCGCGCGCGCACACACACACACATGTGTACATATATAGCCGCGGTCAATCAAAATGAGCGCGAATTCCACGAAACTAGGAGCAACAGCGACTGCTCCCGTCTGTTAGCCATTGCCCGTGTCTGTGTGTGTGTGTTTCCTGGTCAAGCATGGGTTTTTAGGTACATCCTAGGCTCGATAGCTGCAATAACTTTTTTCTGCGTCGCACGCAACTGCGTTACGCGACGTTGGCGGCGTCGCTGCAGCAGACCTTCCCCCCACCTTCCACCTTCCACCTCACCCCACCTCCTCCTCCTCCTCCACCTCCTCCTCCACACACACTCAATGACGACTCACCCGTCAGTGTTCATGGGTTGTCTACTTTTAGGCGTCGTTTGATTTTTAGGCGCAGCAAACAGCAAATTGCGTTTTGTGCCCAACTGCCTGGCCCGATTGGGGGGCAGTCGCGTATGTATATGCGTATATGCCATATGCATTGGTCAATGTGTGCGTGTCTCTGTGCATGCGTTCGATTGTATGTGTGTGGGCCGCCGTCGCCGTCATCGCGCTTTGTTTTGATTTTTCGCGACTGAGCGCGCGTTGTTGTCTGTATGTGTTTTTGGATTTGCTAGCCAGTATGCAGTGTCATTGTATGAATGTTTATGTGTGAGTGAGTGAGTTTGTGTGTGTGTGTGTGTTTGTGCGCTGCACATGTATGTACATTAGTAAAGCGACGTTGCTTTTGCCATCATTCCTAGCGCAATTTTTTTCACCATACCAAAAACGACGAGGACAATTCACAGCGCGCATTTTCCGCTGCCACTAACGCTGCTTTTACCGCTGCCTCGGCTGCCACGGATGCCTCTGCTGCCGATGAATTTTTTCGCGCCACATCAACGCGCACAGGCAACGGCGACCAGCGGCCAGCAAGCAGCAAGCAGCAGCCAGCAGCCACTTCCATCACACTCGCCAGCCCAGCTCAGCTCACACACAAAACTTCATAATCAAACGCGTGGGGCAACAACAATAGCGTCGCGAATAGCAGCGACTGGCAACGTCGGCAACGGCAGCGTCCAACGGCAGAGCATCCTCGATTCAGTGCGCTGACGTTTTGGCGCTGTCATCGTTAACAATTTTTGCACAACATTGCAACAGAAAACTGCTAAACGCGAAACAAGTTGCGGCGTTTTTTCTGGCTTAGTACGGCAGGCAAATTTAGTAGGCAGTCAGGCAGGCAGTCGGCAGTCTTCGCAAGGCGGCATAAATCAAACCAAGGCAGTTTTTCAACCAGCCAAAACAACCAGCAACAACAACAACAACTGAAGCAATAGACAAAGCAACAACCACAACTACATACTACATATACATATAGACACAGACATAGACCAGACTTATACAAACAACTCAAGCAAAAGTGCAGTGAGAAAGGCAAAGTAAGCCACAAAGAAAAATGGTGTTACACAAAAAAAAAATAGTGTTTTGTGAATAGAAAGTGAAAGTGAAAATGACTTGAAGTGCTCAATACATATATAGACAAAAAAACCAACAAACAAACAAAAATATATATAAGTGATTTCTCCCACAAGCTTTCCCATCATCACTTCTCCTGCTTACTATCGCAACATTTGATTTTCTTTGCAACAACTTTCGCGCGCCTCCACCTTGGAAATGTGCCTGTGCCTCGAAATGCCGCGAGCTCAGCGCACCCGTCACATCTCTGCCTGCACTTGCAACATTGCCGTCCAGCCGTTGCTCCTGGAGTGCATGCAGCTGCCCTTTTTCAGGGCCGCCACGCCCTCCTGAATGCCATGAAGCCCCAATCCAAGCAATAAGCAAACTAAATCACAAAAATAAAAAAACAAAGACAATGTAAACGCCGGCTTTAGAATGTAAAGCAGTTTTTCCTTCGTTTCCCAACAAACTACAACAACAACCAGCCAGCCAACAACAAATATCAAAATAGACAAAGTTACATTTTTACCAATTTATGAAAGTAATAACTAAATAACTGAATAAGTCAATCAACGCAACTCACAACAACATTTCGTTCGTTTCGCAAACGTAAATCAAAACATAACAACAACAACTACCACACAAACAACAACAACAACAACATCAATAAAAAGTCAAATTGAATCCGATCAGATAACCCGATATCTAGATATCTAGACAACAGCAGCAGCAGCAACAAGAACAAGAACAACAACAACAACAACAGTAACAGCAAGAACAAGCAGACAACAGTCAGTGAAAAGAAGCAGCACAGCAGCAGAAGAATAACTTCCGGTTTTAGTTTCGCACCGATTCCGATTTGAAACAAAATTAAAACGTCTGAATTTTAAACCATCTCGAGTCAACAATTTCGATCAACAAGTTCGTAAACGTCTCGGTCTCAGCAATTGTCACGGAAATCTTTACATCTTTAAGTTTTTCAACTAAAATTCAGACGTAACTCTTTAGTTGTTCATTCAATAATTTGATGTGTGCATTTAGGCGTCAACCATTCTGGGCGGGTCAAAATTATAGCACGAGAATCGTAACAATAAAGGCAAAAATAACAAACTCGAAAACTACGAAATTACCTGAAAATTTTTAAACAAAAGTCTTTAAAAGCACAAAAATAAAGGGAAGATAAAACAAAATTAACGATGAGCAAAATTTTACAAGTGCAAAATTTTATTACAATTATTTACTAAAAACTAAAATTAAAAATTTAGCGAAATTAACTAAAACAAAAAACAAAATCAAATAAATAACAATAACGAAAAGCGAACTCAAAATTCGTCTAGCGAACAATTTTAGGAACAATAATGCAAAGGAATATCAAAAATTGTTGTGATGTGATATTTTTTCGATATATTTTTATTCACGGGTAAGTTTGAATGAATATATTTATATACATATGTAAATTGCATTTTATAGCATACTTATTATTTTTTATTTCATCTTGGAATTTTATTATAAGCCAGGCCATAACAAGCATAATTTGATCTTGTTTGCGCATTGAAATTGATTCATGTTGTCAAAAAACTAGTCGAATTATTCGGTTTCAATAAAACTCTGGTAATCGAATAACTCAACCGTTTTCCGGAATTGAGAACATTCCGCAAATGAGTTCCCAGTTGTAGATTTTCCGTATTTGTAAATGCAACATTTGAAGTCTTAAACATTCACATGATATAGAAATATTTTAAAATCAAAGACAGATATTTGAAGTTTGATGCACAAATTTAAAGCTCACCAAAATATACAAACAGACAATTTGTAAGCTCATAGCTTCGATTTATCATTCCATTTTTGCAATTTCAACCAAGTTGTTCATTTTAATATCACTATATTAAATCATATGATTGAACCTATTTGTTTTACTTAATATTTATGAATACATTGAAAGGTTTTATTATGGTTTCGATTGGTTCGATTACCATTTAACTCCAAGGAATTAAAATGCATAACGACAAATAAATTCTTTATTGCCTGTTTTATTATATTTGTGTATTTTGTGTTTTCTTTTATTTATGAAAACCCTTGAAATACAAGTATTAGCTTTGAAATCATATATCTAAAGACCGGAAAATTGAATTTGTTCACCCAAAAGTTTAAAATGAATATCATCTTTAGGATAGTCTGTCATTTTATAGTTTTAAAAGCTACGGCTATATAATTACAAAACCATTTCAAAAGCATTTTAATCTCAGCAGAAAACTTGTGAAAGAAAGCTCTAAATGAAATTATTATTTTAGAAGAAACCCGTTTGCTTCCACAAATATTTCTTCATCTCTCTAAATAAAATTCGTAACATTTTTAGTTTATCAAATTATTTTTTTAAGTATAAGGAATGGATGAATAAATTTCACTTACGTTTCCAAAAAAATATTGATGCTAGGAATCTAGAAAAGTCTTCAATTAGATCTCACCCCTGACTGAGATCGCTCCCATAGCCACGAAAGGTCCACCTCAGAGTCGAAAGCCTGCCACGCAGCAGTCGAGACTCGGACCTCCAGACTCGGCAAGCCGATGCTGGCTCTGCCGAAGTCATGCAAATGCAAGGATCTGCATGTGGATGTGGGCGGTGGCCCGACACATGCATCGGCCAGTTTAGTAGTAGTAGTAGACTTTTTGCAATTTCTACACTCAACACACACACACACACACAGTCAGATGTGGGGTGGAGTGGGGGGAGAGGGAGGAAGCCGACTTTGGCGCCAGCACATAATGTAAACAAGGACATGCGCAATGCACTGGCAACTTCAATATTTCCCCAACAGCTTGGTAGGAGAAATTGGAATGCAATGCAATGCAATCGGCAGCTAGAAGATAGATGGGGCGCCCACCTACCACCTGCCTAGCTGAGGTGGTGTATGTGCGTTAGTAAATAAGTAGCAGCACTAGCGACAGAGGCAGAGGCAGTGGCAGTGGCAGCGACGACGGCAGCAGCGCCAACTTGCCACAGTTTAGATGACCAAAAAGGATATAAAAAGCTCCAAAGAGTCGGGCACATGGCCGACTGCAGTCACAAGAGAGAGAGCCAGTGCGATGCGCGAGCGAGAAACTGCAAGAGAGCTGCACCGACCGAGTGTGTGTGAGTGCGAGTGTGTGAGAAAGAGAGTGAGAGTGAGAGTGAGCGTGAGCGTGAGAGTGCAGGCCCTAAAGTGTGCAATGCTGCAAGGCAATGCACTTGGACGTGCGACGACAGTCGGTTGCTTCTTTTTTCGTTTTGTTGTCTCTTTTCGGCTTATTTTTAGAATTTACACACACACACACACACACGCATACACAATACAGAGGCACACGCATGCCGGTAATTTTATTTACTTGCTCGTAACTTTTACATGGCAAGGCCTGCAGCTGTGAAAGTTGGGAGCCTGGCGCATGGAGTGTGGACTGCGGAGTGTGGAGTGGCGAGCGAGTAGGAACGGGTGGCAATTGCAACAGCAGCAAGCTGCAGTATCATCAGTATCAGTAGCAGTAGCAGTAGCAGCTGTTTACTGGTATGCTCAGCACGTGCAGCAAGCAACTGCAAAATCCAAAGAAATGGCGCCCATGTGGGCCTCCCAATGCCGGTCGGGCGATTGCGTGATTTGTGCGTTGAGTGAGGCAATGACGATGATGATGCTGATGCTGATGATAATGATGATGAGGATGCACATGAGGTGGCTGCTGCTCATGATGACGTCTGCCTGTACTCCTCCTTTCCGCCTCCCCCTGTTCTGTCTGGCTGACCCTCTGTTTTGGGTGGTCCACCTTCTTCTTGTTTCGTGCGTGCATCGTGCGTTTGGTTGGTCAGTCGGCTTGCAACATATGAAGCCGGCTGGCTCTGGATTTTTGTGAGCTCGTGGTTCGAGGTGGTGGAGGTGGGAATGGAGCTGACTGTGAGTTCGAGCAGTGGGGTATTTGGGGTGTGGGGTGTGGGGTGTGGGGCTGCTCGCAAGTGTGGTCGCGTAGACATTGCGTAGAGCAGCAAAGTTTTTTCTATTTCTTGATGCGCTGCCGTTTTTCAGAGCGGGTTGAGGACCCTGGCTATCCAATATGCATTCGATTGCAGCCTACTGGGTACATAGTCCTGCTATATATGTTTGTGTATGTGTGCGTGTGTGTATTGGTGTGTGATTTTGCAAGTTTTTCGCGCGCGCGGCCAACTTCGAGCAAGGCAAAAAACTTAACTGAGTACGCGCTGCTCGCTGCTTTTACATACGCTGCGAATATGTGAGATTTGGTCATGGGTGGGGGCTTGTGTTGGGCTGGTGGGGCCGGTAGTGGCAGTGGTGGTGGAGATGGGGGTCTGCTTTTGGGCTTTGAAGTTGGTGTTGCATTTTCGCGCGCGTCGCACTGAAACATGAGTCTTTTCGATTTGGAGTGGGGTTCACATGCGCGATGCCGTCGTCGTGTTATGTTTTTGTTCGCGCTGACTGTATGGACTGTATGGGTCTATATGGATATATGGCTATATGGCTACATAGCTATAGTATATGTCTCTATGGCTATATGGCTGGCTGGATGACGCCGAACGCATCTATCGGCCGTGCGCTAGTTGGCATACGGCTTTTGGACGTCTTTTGAGTACAACACACATTGCCTTTTTTTTCGTTGAATCTCTGCTCGGTTGGCAATCGCGCGCAAAAAAAGAAGAAACGCAGGACACGCAGCACCCAACGTCGTCGTCGTCGTCATCGCAATCGCCATCGGTGGCAGCAGAAGTGGCAGCAGCAGTGTTAGCCAAGAGTGTGGCAGCCAGAGAACAGAGCTGGTCAAAGTCGTCGACGGTTCGGTCGCTCGTTTGGTCAATTTCGGACTTGCTTATTTTCTAAAATCTACACATATATATAAATATATATATATATAGAAAAACCTATATTATTATATATATATATATAATATATATAATAGATATATATGTGTGTGTGCAGAGCGTCGCAGGCGTCGCGCAACGTCGTGTCATCCACCCAGAAAGCAAAATTGTGGGTTAGCATTTGAGTTCGAGTGCTGTCAAATACTTTTTATATACAATAAATGCAATAAAATATATACACACGTATATATAATATATGTATACATCTCTATGAAAATAATATATGCATGTATATGCATGCATGTGTACAAGTGCCCGCGTGCCTGTGTGTGTGCGTGTGTGTTACAACAACAATAACAACAGCATCAGAAATTGAAAACAAACAAAAATTCTTCAACACAATCAAATTAAATCAAACGACGCTCCAAATCATTTCTGATTTTCAATAAATTCCAGAAACCAAGCCAAACAAAAAAACGAATCAAATAAAATAAATGTAACAAATTGAAGCGATAATAAAGTCACTTTCCAAATGAATTAAAAAATCTAAAATAAAGTCGATGCTTTCACTGGCTGGCTAAACCGTTAGTGGAAATACATATCTTGTTTATTGCAAGATATTTTTAAAGAAATAAATAATTTCAAATATTTTAAATATTTATATAATATTTACTGTGCTTCACGTCGTCGCCGTCGTCGTCGTCGCCTAATTTAACTACAAATAATACGAAATAATAGTTGTAAATAATAATGGCTGTATTTAAAACTAAATTGATTTCATTCTACTATAAAATGAATTTTATTTAAGACCAAACTCAAAGCTAAAACGTCGTCAAAAGAGTTCACGTCCTGCGCTCTCATGCACGCATTTAAATTCAAGCTTTTGACAATTGACAAATATCTGGACACATTACAACTGCAATTGCCCTTCAATTGCCCTTCAACGCCCACGCATCGCATTTTATTTACGGCGACGGCGACACTTAGGAAAATGCCCAAAACTGTCGCGATCTTGAACGAGTTTTTATTTAACGCCGCCTGTTCAAGGAACTGCAAACTGCCCGCATTTGCTGTGGACGACCCGAGAGAGAATCTAAACATTGCCATGGATAAATAACATCAGTAAATTGTCCTGTAGGTTGAACAGCGCAGATCTAATAACAAAACATTTTAAGCTAAATTAAGATCTCATATCTATCCGTCACCATTTTCCCATTTCACAATTTAGCTTGAAGGGCGGAAGAAGAACATTTAAAAATATTGAACAATTTGCAGCAATTCGGTTTATGTGGGGGAATAGGAATAGCTTTCATTCAGATTCAAGTCCAAGAGGTTGAAGTTACTTCGTTTGGTAATTACCTTTGGAGATTTATTGTAAATGCAATCAGAATTTGTATCTGACCCTTCTAGCTTAAAGTATTTGTATTTTGTTTGCAAAACAAATTTTGTTCTACTTTTTTTTTTTAATTTATATTTATATTAATATATATTTTTATTATGTATTTTATCTATATCTGTAGCAATTAAATAAAATTTTGATTTATGAAACACAACACTAGCTTTTACACTGTTTGGAAAGCCTGGAAATGAAAAGAGAGAATTTAGCCCGAAATTAAATAAAACTTATCGAATATTTTTATCAGATTATGTTTATCAGATTTATGCACAGATGAAGTAGAATCATTGCTTGAAATATGTTCATTAAAATATTAATAAGCTCATAAAGATATTGAAAGTTGAAATATATTATTTTTCTGTTTTACTAATTATTTTTGTAATGTTTTCTTCTTTCAAATTTCGTTCACATTATTTAAATAAAATAGCATTTTTAGATACATGTATATATTCCGAAGAATTAAGTTATATACAAAAGTAAAGCTCATTACTTCTCCAAAAATAGATTCGAAAAAATGAGTAAATTGCGGAATAAAAAGCTGTAATAATAAATATACATTTTCAGTGGTCACAATTAAAGGTTTACACTATAGGTTTAGACCATAGGTTTGTGATAGAGTGCTGCAAACATTTCTTCACAGTTCAGTTTAAGGACTATTGTGTAGTTTGAAAAGGGCACATTTCCGATTTCTGATAATAATAATACTAAGCTGATTTGGCAAAGAACTACTTGTTAGCTTCAAGCACATGTGCTGCTTTCCTTGGAAGCGCGGAATATGCCTGCAACCTAATTTAACATAAAATAAAATAAGAACATAATGTGCTGCTCCCAAATCACGAATACTTTGCTCATACCTATTTACAAGGCGACGCTAAAAAGATGACTTTCCCCAATGCAGCTTTCGCCGCATCCAGCTAAATGCCTTGTCTTGCAAGGAAATGCAGTCTGCCGACGGCAAAAATGTTCCCCCCAACCAACACATGCACACATCGACTTACACACGCACACGCAAAATCTGCTGTATTTTGAGCAGCAAGCAACATTAAGCAGTTAACATTAAGGAAACTTAGGCGCTGAGCGTATTAAGGCGAATGTTTGCCTTAAAAAGTGTAGCATAACTTCAGGGGTTGCTCACAAGCAACTGACATTTATAGCCTCCCACAAACACACACACACACACACACAGACACAGACCCATCCAAATGCCTAACCAGACGCCTGTTGGCCCCCAATTCCACACGCACACTCGCACACAAGGCTCACACTCCATTTTGTTTTTGCTGCCCCAACATGGCGCGTCGCTGTCGACGCGACGTCGCTGCTCTGTCGCCCCTCTATGTATTTGAAAATGCGCACTAGCTCTAGCTCAAAAAGAGAGCCCAGCTTTTATGTGTCTGTGCATGCTCCCCTGTTTTGTATATATCCTGTTTTTGCATTTATTTTGTAGCTGGAGGGGGGAGGGGGGGGGGGGGGCGGCAGCGCTGCAGCAGATTTACTTTGCATGGCCCCCCAAAGAGCAGAGCTGTTTTGTGTGTGTTTTTGAGCCTTTGGCTTTGGCCCGGCTATTGCTTCAGTTGCCCTGCATCTCCCCCCATCCTGTCCGGCATCTCCTGCGCTGAAACACGAATGCGCGTTCGCTCGCGTATTTTTTCGCGGCTGGGAAAAAAATTTTTGTTTTTGTGCCGCCAGCCCTGACTGCCAATATACGAATGTATGTGTGTGTGTTATTCTTTCCCTACTCCATTTTGTTGTGCATGCTGCTGTTTTTGTTGTTCTTGTCGTTGTTGTGGTTGTTGTTGTTGTTGCATACACATACACAGGAACTCACACACACATACATAACCGTGCATTGCGGCCGCCACACATTTCGCGTTGCGCGTCGTCGGCCTATTCGCCGCGAAATAATTTTTCGCATTTTTAGTACAAAGCTTCACATCAACGTCGTCGTACAAACAAATTTTTATTTTCGGATTTTTCAATTACGTTTTCATTTATTTTTAAGTATTAATTTTTGCGTGCACTCAAAAATAAATCTACAAAAATTTATACCCAACAAAAACGTAACAAAAAATATCGGAAAAGGCAATTACAATATATTCATATATATATTTGTAATTTGTATATATATTTATGTATATATATGCATCGGAACTCTCTATCCTCGAACAATAAAATAAAAAACGGCAACAACAAAAAGGCAAAATCTTTCAGACCAACAAAAAGGAAAATTCAGGAAACATTTTACCGGTCTTACAAAAAGAAAAGCAAATACACAAACAATTTTCAAGTGTTTTCGAGAAGGCAATTTCGCGATCAACAAGGAACTCATATATTATTGTTCATTTCATTCCTTATCCTACGACTTTTTGCATTATTATTGTCATAAACGATTTTAGTTGAATGGAAAAACTAAATAATAATTAAAAGTCATAAAAATAGAAACTGAAAACAAATTAACGAAAAATCAAAAGTACAAAGTAAAAAAGATTGTTGGCAACATTTTTTATATGTATATTTATTATTATTTGTATATATTTTTTATACGAACCACAAAAATGAAACTGAAACCTAAAATACGCGTAAATTAATTAAATATTGCTCACGTGATGCTCTGAACTGGTAAGCAAGCAAATGAGTTTCAAGAAATCAAGAAAAGAGTGTGGAATGTGAAATGTGTGTTAAATGAGTCGCCACAAAACCCACACACAAACCAACTTACACACACACACACACACATACCCACGTATCCTTACACACACATTTATGCAGAATGCTCATTACACAGACAATGAGAACAAGGCATCAACAACGGCAACGCTTTTCTCCTTTCAGACATTTCAACTGTTTCCTTTGCCTGACTAATATCAAAGCTACACACACACACATGTATGCACACAATATTCACACACTCACACACACACACACAATCACATAGATATGTTCGTGAAACGCTTGCTCTCCAGCTTGGCCCGAAGATTGCAGTGCGTGGTGCTTCGTGCATTGCCCAAAAATCATTTTCGGCTACTTCGTGCGCTTCGCTGCTTTCTAATTGTGTGTCTGCCTGGCTCTCTGTCAGCTTGTGTGTGTGTGTGAGTGCATTACATTAAGCAACACCTACACCAAGCTGGCAAGAGCAGCAGCAGAGACGACAGCGAAACATCGGCCCCATCGTCGTCGTCATCATCATCTCGTCGTGCCTTTCTTGCTCACTGCGTCTCTTCGCTCGGCTTTCCTGTCTAGTGGCTGTGAGTGCGTTTGGGCCTGCTTGCTGTTGCCTCTGCCTGCCTGCTTCTTCTAGTTCATCTTAAGCTACACAAGCGTACGGACGCCGCTCATCGTCCGTTCGTTTCTCGCCGCTCTTTCATTTCGTTCGTTCTCGTGCGTGTCGCTCGTAGCTTCGGCTGCTTTTCACTATTTTCCTTGGTGTGTTCTTTCTTCGTCCGTTCGTGTAGGTGTAGGTGTCGGTGTAGATGTAGATTTGCGTTTGTGTTTGTGCGCACTTACTGCTTGTGCCTGCGTGTAGGAAATTATCTGCTGCTGCCAGAAACGACGACGACGACGACTCCGACAACGACTACGACGTCGTCGCAGTCGCCGCCTAATACATATATAAATAATATATATTATTATATAGATATATGCATATATTTAAAATGCTTCTCTTCGCCCGTTGCGTGTGTGTGTGTGTGTATGTGTGTGTGTACATATATATAAGTATATCTATATAGAAAAAACATGCAAGTTGTTGGTAGGAAGGAGCAAGCAAGCTAGCTGACGTCGCAATCGTCGTCATCGCCAACGTCGTTGGCTCGTTTGCTTGCAAGAAAGTGTTGCATACTTATGTGGGCACACGTTAACGCTGCCGCCGCAGTCGTAGCATCAGCAGCAGCAGCAGAAGCAGAAGCGGCAGCAGCGTCTTGTACTTTTGGTTTTCGGTTCGGTTCAAGTCAAGGCAGCAGCATTTTACTTTTGTATTCTAAAATACAAAATTCAGTACGTTTCTAGTCACGCGCGCTGGCAGAAGTTTTTGTTGCGTTTTGTGTCTTGTGACATGCACTGAGCAACGCCGCCTCCTCGACTTGTGTAAAAATTAATTCAAATTAAATAAAATAACATAAATAACTAAAACAAAAAAATCGTTTTCAATTGTCCAAATGAACAATGCAAAAGAAAATGCTGCGTGTTTGAGTTGTTCCGACATAATAAATTAAATAAAAATCAATTTCAAATAAATAATTATTTATTACTAAATAAATATAAAGCTATATCCCATATAGTTCTCTAATAGGCTTACGCTCATCATATTACACACCATTATATAAAGAAATAAAAAATTAATTATATTATAGAAGAAACATTAAGATTTTTGCAAAACACTCACCATTTAAATATTCCATTGCTGTTTGTGTGGTACGTGCAAAAAAGTAAAGAAAATAAAGTAGTTCCATTCTTGAAGGCACTTGTGAATTAGCCAGTTGATTAGCCAACCAAAAGCAGAGCAATGATAACAACAAAACACTCTTGCAACCACCACCACGCAGCACCACTTGCTGCTCGCATTGGCGGCACACATTGCGCATACGACACGTTGACCAAGGCGTAAAAGATGCCGCTCACAGTTATCCTTGTTGCGCACTTACGTGTGTACGTATAACGTCTTATGCGCATCGCTCCCTTTGTTTGTCGGGGTAAAAACTTTGCAGGAAATTATCTAAAATGCTCAAAGGCATGCCAGGGCAAGGCAAGGCCAGAAGTAAGGCGGGCGGTTGCCTCAGATTCGCCGCACATTAGGAAAACTCCTGCTCAACTTTGTCAGCAAGTTGTGGCAGCTTAGCTAGCACACACACACACATACAGCACGCCACACACAAAGAGTCAGCAGGATACACAAGCGCCACATTTACTTATATAGACACGCTTAATTTATACATAAGAATAAATTCATACAAATACACTCACACACATACACTTTGGCGGAAAAGAGAGACACCGATGGCGTGACTGAGGCAGTGTGTTGTAAGCTCTTGGAATATAAAAGCACTTGCTGGCCATTTCTTGTGAGACATTTCATCGTCTTGGCTCGCAGAGTCGGTACGTGCGGCCAATTCAGCAGCTAGCAGCCAGCAGCCAGCAGTCAACAGCCAGTAGTCAGTTTGCCAACAGCCTTCGGTTAGTTGGTCAGTCCGGAGACAGCCTCAGCGGTCAGTTAGCTCAGTAGTTATCAGTCAGTTGTGTTTCGACCAACGCAGGGTACGTGTATTGGGGCTGCCACTTATCGAAGATGCGGCTCCTTAAGTGACTTGGATTGAATTTAAGCAAATAATTAATGAATATTTAAAACTCTATATTTTATTTCATTCAAACAAATAAAAAAAATTGAAAAAATTAAGTGACAAAGTGAGAACAAAACGGTTTAAGACAAAAACAAAACTGTGCGAACAAACCAATAATAATTCATGTTAAATAAAAAAATAAATTTAAAGCTAAAATAACGAAAATAGTTTGCCATATAAAATGAATAAACATAATTAAATAAAATTAAATACTTTTCTTTTTACTTATTGTTAAAATAAATTTTGCATTATAATTAACACTAATTATGATTTAAAATTCTACATAATGGAAAACGCAAATTACAAAATGCCAATTTTAATTCCAGTTTGATTTACATTCTTTATTATTTGGACCACTTCAAATACTAATCAGTTTTAATTTAAGTGATTTTTACATATTTTTATAACACTTCCGCAGTTGATACTTAATTGTTCAGATTGTTGTTTCAAATAATTAATTTGATTTACATTCTTTATTATTTGGACCACTTCAAATACTAATCAGCTTTAATTTAAGTGATTTTTACATATTTTTATAACACTTCTGCAGTTGATACTTAATTGTTCAGATTGTTGTTTCAAATAAGAGAAATGTAAAATTCAAATACAATACTAATTATTTATAGGCATATTTTTGTTTAAATTTTCAACCCGGACTACCACGAAATGAAAACTATTCCCATTGTTTAAGAGCTCATTTCGTTTTAATTTTTTCTGCAATTTTATTTGCTTTTAGTTTTGTATGATTTATTCTAAAAAGCGCTCATTTTACCTTAAATAAATTTTTATTAGTATTTTTCTTAAGGAACTTATTTGAATGGAAATTTAACATTTTTATTTAAATACAAAAATAAGTTACTTTCTGATTAAAATTCGAACATCTATTAATATTCATTATTTTACTGTACAACTAATTTATTGAAGAACAGCATTTCAAAACGTTTTGTGTATCTTCTAATAGGAAAAAAAAAATTCAAAATTCAATGCTAAAGTGAGAAAAGAACGACAAAATACTTTTGAAAAAGTAAGCCCGATTATATAGAAAGTTGAGAATGAAAATTAAATTCAGCTAAAAACGCACAACTAACAAAGCGCTGCGGCAACAAACCAACGAATTAAAAATAAATATGTGAGAAGGTGTTTAACACAGTAAACCAAAACAAAAAAAAGAAAGATTTAAACGAAATTAAATTAAAACAAATAAATACAATCACAGCTACACAAAAATCAAATTAGTTTTAACAAGTGTTCTATAACTTTCGGCTGCGATAACGAAAAACGTAAATAAATGTAACATACTGCGCGGCTGTGTGCTTTAAGTAAATAATTTCTGTTGCCTGTGCACTCAAAATATCACGAATTGTGTGTGAAGTGAAGCCCAACTGTTGACCCACGACCCGTCGTCTACTTTCTTTTCCCGTTGCCCGCAGCGCTTTAAACATTTAGTTGACCCCCCGTGCCCCTCCCATCTTTCTATCGCGCTCGACCATTTTTGTGCTGCACTTTAAATTTTGTGTTCAAACAAACGACAACAATATGTGTCGACAACAACAACACCAACTGCAACAACAACAACTACCACAACAACAACAACAGCGACAGCGACAGCGACCACAAAAAGAGCCACAACCCGGGCCCAGGCACAGTGTGACCAAACACCACTGCCTGACAGCAGCGCTGTGGCGGCGCTGCCTTGGCGCCGCCGTCGTTGCCGCTGCCGGTACCAGCTGCCGACGTTGAACGCTGCCGCAGCCCAGAGACTGCAGGCAGAGCTCGCACGATATGTAAAACTTAAATTAAGGGTAAAATATCGCACATGGTATTGGAGAAAAATAAAAACGAATTTACAAAATACAGAAAACCTAAATTTCGAAACAAAACTATCAAAATGGCAACAACAACAAACTCTCGAACTAGTCAGTGTGGTGTACCTTGAAAAATACCCATTAGTGAAAGCTTAAACTCGTATCTGTGGAGAACGCAGACAAAACACTGCAATAGGGATTCAAATAGAATGGCAGAAAAACATCCGTGAATCACACTTAAGATATTTGTAAATATTAGAAAAGCTGCAGGATTCTTTTACACTTTCTTTGAATTGGATTTTTAGACTAGTTGTCTACTTGTCTAATGTGAATGTGTCATTCAGCAGATTTTGTTAGACTATTATTAATTGCAGACATTATTGTCAAATGCAGATTAGTTTGCAAATTATTAATTGCCTATCTGAGCGATTTGCAACTCCTTAAAAACTTTTCCAACAACATTTTATTAGTATTAATTTTTTGTTTCTTTTTTTTCTGTCACAACCAAAACCTTTATCTGTATCATTTATTTATTTAAAATATGCAGCTTGTTAATATTGATTGCTTTGTTTCCATTATTATGCCTGCAGCTTATATAAAAAGAGATCAAACAAACGGGTCTTATAAATATTAACTATGAGATGCATTTTAAATGAAAACACTTCGAATGAAACTGTAGAGCTGATTCGCTTCTGCTTATTTGTTAGAGCTCGATAGGCCAGATAGGTCGAATTACCAGTAGATTAGTTAGCCTTTAAATACTTACAAATTATTCACCTCACACTCAACACATTCCCATCATTTTATTAATCTTAAGCAGCCTCAATCAAATGTACAAATCACTAATCACAAACTTTTCTCTCCCTTGCGCAATGTGCAATCGTCTGCTTTATAATTGCAGGTTACACCATATCGAGAAGTTATCCAATGAGAAAGCCGCTTAAATTTTGGTAAGTACAGTTTTTTAAATGAGTTTTTTTTATAACATAGATGATACACATTTCTTTATAAGAGATATATTTTTCATTTCCTTTCCTAGTATTCAAAGAGCTAAAAAATATATCTACAAATATAGTCTCAGACACTCCCACAGCCTCTTAGAATACTTTGTTCAACATAAGCTGAATTTCTATCCTAGTATTACTTAAGATATTGTAATACTTATTTACAACCATTTCATATTAATGGTATTGGAATTGTAAATTGACAGAATACTTGCATTATTCGTGTAACAACAAAATCTAACTAAGTAATAACATTGCATATTTATATTTAGTGTAAATATGTTTATAAAGAACTGTTGCAAGAAAGCAAATATATGCAATAGATAGCTACACATTTTGGGAGGAAACTAAAGCTTTTAGTTTATAATATAAGTACCATGATTTTTTGTTACGTGTAATTAAAATGTTAAATCAAATAAACATACTCCATATATAAAGGAACTCTACAACATTTTCGCGAAAATGTGCCGTTGTCGATTGAAAACATTTCCAGCTAAAGTTCTTAATGGTGCATGAAGTTTTTGTTCACTTTCTGAGTCTAAATACAATGTTTATTCTAATGCGGTCTAAAGTTTAATCCAGCATTTTTACTGAGCGGTTTTAGTTCGTGGATAGTTTTGGTCAGCAGTGCTGGGAAAAAACAAGCAAGGCCACAGAATTTTCTAAATGGCATCAATGCTTTATTTTTAATTAACTTATTCATTTATATAAATGTGTTGGCATTTCCATACTGGGAATATATAGACTATCAAAGATACAACAATTTCGGGTAATACTTGTAGCTCCGTTTAACATTAAATCTAAATGAACAACCAATACGTATTTTGCTTTTAAGTCACGTATAATCACATATATATTTTTCATACACAAACAAAATTTTATAATTCTGTTGTGAGCCTGATCGTTCCAATGGTGTCATTAGGACAGCTCAAGAATATGTTGTAACATATTTTAAACACATATCGAATGAAGTTGAGACTTGCTAATGGCCCTTACATGTTATACTTAGTATGAATTATGATTAATTAGCTGTTTAATTTCACTCGAGCTGGCGAAACATAATATGTTAACTTTAAACCTGGAAACAAGAACATAAACATACTTGTATATATATACGTAGAGTCCAAAACTTAGATATATTCAGGCATTATTAACGCAGTCTGGAGTAATCCAATCTGAAGATTTCTATACAAGTAATAAAGGCTTTCGCAGACAATCAATCTAGGGACGGGGCCGGCTGGTGAGAGAGAGAGAAGAAGAGGGTCTTCCTCAATGAATGGCTTTTGTGCACGTGCGTACTTCGTTTTTTAATTAGAAAGCCAACACACGCGCACACACACATGGCTGCAGTTATGGCCAAGTTGTCCGGCCGTGCCTTAATCGCAAAGAATTGCAGTCATATATGTTTTAGTATGTATGTATGGGTCGTCTTTTGTGGGGCTCTGTTCTTGTTTGTTCATTTGTTTGTTGCGTTTTGTTTTGCATTTTTGTTGATTTGTGTGCTACTTAAGATGAAATGGCAAAGAAAAGTGACGTGAGTGGCCAGATGGCCAGCAATGTTGGCTGCCAGCTTAGCTGTCTGTGTGTGTGTGTGTGTGTGGGTGTGTCCGTTTTAATTTTAGTCTTCACGCAACGTTGACGCTTGTTGGCATTTCTTGTGCCACCTCCTCCCCACAAACCCACTTCCATATGTGTTTGTGTGGAAAAAATTGCCAAGATGATGAGAAGTATGAAGGAGAGCGATGGAAAGCGTCGTCACTTGAGGCAAATGAAACAGCAACGGAAGCGGAAATTGCTGAAGTTCTATGTATGCTTGCATGTGTGCGTTTGTAATGATGCGACTCTGCTTATATATATGTGTGTATGTGTGAGTGTGTGTGTGTGTGCAAGCTTGTTGCTCATTGCCGTGTTTTGCTTTTGCTGACAGCAGACGCAGTTAGTTGTTGCCATTACTGGCGTGGTTGTTGTTGTTGTTGTTGCAACAATTTTACAAGCAGTTGCAATTATTTTCAGCTTAAATGACAAAATACAAGGAAACAAGTCTTAAGCATTCGCCAGGCCCCCACTCCTCCCGACAAGCTCTAAAAAGAGCAACAGCGGCAGCAGCTCTTCAGGTTCTGTTGTTTTTGTAGTTGCTGTTGTTCTTGTTGTTGTTGTTGATGTTGTTGTTGTTATTCTTGCTAACATGCAGGTCGTGCTCGATGCCGTGTAAATGAGTTTTTTCTCTCATATTTTCTTTTTTTTCGTGCTCGTCTACTTTTTTATTACAAACTTTATGTTGTTGCTGCTGTGTTTGTTGTGTGTGTGTGTGCGTGTTTTGTTTAATTTTAGCGGCGCACAACTTTGGCGCACCATAGCTGCCTGCTTGAGTCGACCTAAGCCACACACACACACACACACACACACTTGCGAGTACGGCAGGGTATGTGTGTGGCCCTTCGCTCGCTGCTACTTTGCCGGTTTTCTTTTCATATTCGTATATTTGCAACAACAGAGGAACTGGAAAACTTCTCATCTCAGTTGCTGACGCTAGTGGGTTGTGCCATTGTAGTTGTTATTGTTATTGTTATTGTTGTTGTTATTACTACTACTACTACTCTTATGTTGTCGGCATAAGTAAGTGCACCTAAGGCTACTTATGAAAAATGTAAATTAAAGTTGACTTTTAGGCGCACAATGTGTACACAAACCCATATGCGAGAGTGTGAGTGTATGTGTGTGTGTGTGTGCCATTTGTGCACTTCAACTAACGTTTCTTCCTTACTCTTTTTGTTCATTTTCGATGTGGCATTTCTTTTTATATTTAAGAAAGTTTTAAGCATGCAGATGGCATTGTGCAGAAGTTGTTTTGCCAAGCCAACGATTTTCAATAATACAGCATTGTGGCTGAAAACTAGCAAAGCGGAAATCGTTTTAAGAACGGAAGTGAAAATTCTAAATACATAATCTGCATCTGCAACTGAGCGCAACCATCTAACATCACATCTATTTACAAACAGTACCAATTCGATATAATAAACTTAACTATAAAGGAAAATCATATTTCAAAGGGTCTATTCTTTATAATAAGCATAAAGTATTTCACAAGAAAATACATATACACCTAATTCTGTTTTTACACGGTAGATTGGTTCCAGATACAACCGTCTACAAAAAGACATTGATCATATGCAAAAAATGGTGATTGGTTCCATATCTCTAAAGAAATATATCTGAAATTTTTAATTTTCAAACCGTGTTATATCAAAATCGTGTAAAAATAACCGTGAAAAAACAGATTTAGGTTTATATATTTTTTTTTATTTATTTATGAACATTCATTAAGTAAAGAATTAAATACAATAAAAGTTGTCATATAAATTTGGTTAAAATATAAAAAATATATATTCTGCAAAACTTGTAAATTCTTTTATATTTTAAGACCGTTTTTTTATTTCAAAATGTATTCTTTAAATTTTCTTTTCAAGAACTAGAATATTTGCTTCCTTTTAAATCGTATATTAAATATAATAATAGAAACAACAAATGACAGTTTTGAATTTAAAATAGAGTTTATTTTATTGAATTTCTTTGTTTGTTGTTTAATAATTATGTTGTATATTTAAAGCTTATTCCGTTTTTAAAATATTTTGTTTTCTTTTAAATTATATCTCTCGGAATACATGATTTTTAAAAGTAGTCACATTTTTATTGAACACTAACGTTTGTCATTTTAATTTTGTCCCTACGTAGAGAAATCTTCAACATATACGTTCGTCGAACCAAAGAATAAATTATTTACATAAATAAGACAGTTAAGCTGAAGAATACTTAAAAAGTTAATTTAATATTACATTGGAAAAATATATTCCTTAAGGGAAGCAACAAAGAAACACTTCTTTTGTGAACGTTAATTGAGGATAATTATTTATAAATAAAAAAGAATTGTCGCTAAGCTTAGTAGAAATTCATTTTGCACAATTCCGACTGTACGAGTATTTGCTTTGCTTAAATAATCTTTTATTGAAGCTGAACAATAAGCCCATGGCTGCGACTGAAACGCAAATTCATTCAATTGCAAAAAGAAAATTACCCTAAAAACAGCGACAGGCGAGCAGACAAGCACATATAGACTATATAGTATACAGAGCAACAAGTCGCTATGATTATCTAGAATTGAATAAAGCCCATATAAGCACACACACACACCCCCATTAAAACTTACACAAATGCCTGACAAGCTCAGAAGACTGACCAATGGGAACGCTTAAGTACGCGCTGCTCGGTGCGCTTCGAGCCTTCGTTTCAGCAACCGCCCCAGCCCCAAGCCCAGGCCCAGACCCAGACCCGGGCACTGTCGTCTATCAAGTTGCACGCCTCGGTGAGCAAAAGCCCGTGGTCGTGGTCAAGCCGTCGAACCGCGGCCGTGGCTTGTGCGATCGTTTGAATGAACAACACGCTCTCGATTCGCTTTGGAAATTAAGTCAGCAAATGACTTGTAGAATACCAACACACACTCGCTGTGTGTGTGTGTGTGTGTACATGAGGTTGTTTTTTTATTTAGCGTGAACAAAAGCAACAACAACAGCAACACCAACAGCCACACAACAAGATAATCAAGTGTAATTTAATTCGTATTTGGTGCGCGCCATGCATGAGCATCTATCTGTCTAACTATCTAACTATCTAGAGAGCGAGCTAAGCCGAACCTAAAGCTAAAGCTAAAGCTGGCGAACTGTATTATATGTCGAGATAGCTGCACGTGGTTGTGCACAATTGCCAGTTAGACTTCTGACTTATATAAAACGAACAAGTTGCGAAAACTGTTTTGTAGCAAACCACATTTCTAGTACCCTTACGAAACGCGGTACGAACAAAATTTCGGCTTTAAAAGTCATTTTATTATTGAATCAATTTAATATTGAATGGCTGATAAATTGATTGAGAAAGCCGAATATACTTACTAAGTACGATTACATAGTATCTATATATACAAAACAGTTTGTCCTGACTGACTGATCAACGCTAAAAGCTAGGAAGCTGACACAAGTATCCTTTTATAGTGTAAGAAGGGATTTTGGAAAATTCGAGCTCCAAAGGGGGAAAACAGGCTCCAACGTTTGTCTGAAAAGTCTACAATTTTCATCTGATTAACTTCAAACTTAGTTTGTATACTCTCAGAAAAATTCCAGGAAAAACTGTATACTTTTGTGAACCTTGATTAAAAGGGAACAATATTTTTTTGACGTTTGATAGGATTTTTAAAGTATCATTATATCGTTATGTATATTTTAAAATTTGAGTAGCAACAATGTGGGGCTTCCACATGAGTCTTCTGTCAAGGGAGAGACGCAGATATTTGATTACTTCCACCACAGGAATGGGTGAGGAAATTGATCAGGGGAATGCATTCCTCTCTTAAGACCAAATGTTGCTGAAGAGAACTTTTCTGTATTGACCAATATATTTTGTCTAGGAAGCCACTTGCCGGAAGGAACTAGCTGCCCTTGAAGCACTTCAACGTTCTGGTTGGGGCATCTACATGAATTTGTCGAAATCAACGCCATATCTGATGTGTACAGAAAATACTTTACAATTGACTCCAGCCTGAATAGGTTTCATTGTTGATAGATCCAAAGAAGGTTTAAGGAAGCAGGCAGGTGAATTTTGAGTTTGTAACGAAGATAATTTCATAATTTCATTACTAGTAGTTTATCAGTACTTTAAGATATGAATTACAAGTAGTTGTAATTAAACGTAAAACTAAGTGAGTTCCCAATAGAACAAACAGAATCGAGTCTTCACAATGAATAATTGTCTAATAAGAAGAGGATTTTGTGCCGCAAAACAGAAATTGTTTTTAACTATTTGAATCACCCAACTAACTTAAAATGAAAAGGGATATTTCATATTTCTCAAAGATGGAAATTTTGAAACAAATTTTTCTTTTGAAGAAGCTTTCTGCAAAGAAACAGTCTGGCTATCAGTTGCTCTCTATGGTATTGATTCAGATTGATATCGATTTATATTTTGGATAATTTCATTTCATATTTATGTGATCTTAGAGTCAGCCATATGTATTCTTTGAAGAAAATTCTCGACCAACGACGAAGTGACATTATAATTTATAAATAACTGAAAAAGTCCTGTTGAGTTCAAAATCTGTAAAGAAGTTTTGAGCTTTTCTGGGTCATAATGTTTTGAACAATCAAATCAGTACTATTAATAGAACAATTTAATTGCAGACAACTGTTTCTCATTAAAAACGAACGGATAATTAGCCATATATTAATCCATTATGTAAGAATGATATTTCTATAAGTTGATTGGCTATTACGCGAATATATTGATGATCAAAAAATATAACATAATGTGTTGCATACTTAAACCCGTTTATACGAAGATTCAACATAGGTTTAGAACATTAAGAGTGTCGATTTGAATATGTCCGAATTCAGGACAGCCTCATTGCTGAGCTCAATCAAGGAATCTATTGCTGGGAACAGTCAAATGTGGATGGGTGATTTGGAAGGATATCATTCGAGCATTGCTATGTTACAAAGAGAACACTTTAGTAGTGATACCCGTAATCGTTAGATGGTCAAAATCGGGCTCAGTTGACAGCATGGCATGGCATGTACGTGTAAGCTAAGCAGGCCCAGCCCCCAGATATGGAACGGCACAGACCACCAACCGGATGCACGAGCACTTGGCGTGTCTGGGTGCTTGGGGTGACCTTACACGGCTTTCTCTCCGTCTCTCCCGCTCTCGTAATGATTATGTGACAAAAAATCATTCAAGCATCACTTCGGACTCGTATGGTCTGGTGTAATTTGGCGGTATCTCGAAATGTTCTCATATTTATCTCAATGCTGGCCATTATAGCACTTGTTATTGTATTGTTTCGTTGTCGTTTCGTTTCGTTTGTTGCGCTCTAAAAAATTGCCAGCCAAAGCGGAAGTTATAATGCTATCATAAGTTTAATTAAAGCCGCACACATATGGCACGTCAATCCCAATTGACTTCCATCGATGCCCCTACGATCTCTGGTTGCCCAAAAAGAAACCAAACCAACAAGTGGCCGTCACACCTTCGCGCCCCCACACCCTCGCACCCTCGCACCCTCAGACAACCCGGCAGCAAGAGCCTCAGTGAGCTCAGCATGTCACCATCGAGAAACCACCCGCCATATAGCACGCACCAAGTCCAATAAAAATTAATAATAAAAAAACAAGAACAGACAATGGGGGAAAGCGGTATAAATACATATTAAAACGTTAATAATATGCGAGAAAGCAACAACAGCAAAGGTAAAGTGCAGGGCACACCGGCCAGACCGCCGGCCAGACCCCCGGCCAGACCGCCGGCCGGCGACAACCCACGACAACCCATGGCATGAGCAACGGCAGCGGCACCCATGAAGCAAAGTTCCGATGCTGTTGAAAAGCCGCAAGCCGACTGGACAGACAACCATGGGACAATTGTGCTGTGGACTAGCTCATATAATTTACTACTCAAAGGCTATGCTTAAAGTTTCAGTCCGTTGGTAAATAAATGTAAATTATAATAACAGGGTTTATCATTTTGCGAGCTAGTTGGTAAATAAATGTAAATTCTAATAACAGGGTTTATCATTTTTCGAGACATAGACCAGTTAATGTGGCAAGGCACTACAACATTCATGCCAATAGAATTAACTTATACTAGAGCTGTCAAAAATCGATAATCGAGCTAATCGAGGTAATCGAACTATCGATATTATCAAAGTTTAGGCGAATCTTGGGTGATTTTCAGTTTTATAAGCATCTGATTTTCTCATTTTATTTTAAAAAAAACTAAACACACAAAATGTACTGAACTTACTGCCAGCATTAACATATTTAATTGTTTACTAGTCCGCCAGTTAGAAATATAGTAATCTGTGGTCTGTAGTAATTATTCAATCTGGATCACTTAATGTTGCCGATATAGATCGAGTCTGCTGCAACGCTGCATTGGAAGTACATTCTCTTTGGCTTCATCTCCTAAAGTCCAGACTGTTTTTCAAAATCCTAGTTGATTTCATTAAACTTATATTGTATTACCTCTCAAAATCTTAGCCAATATTTCCAGAGTCGAAACTGATGAATAACTCACCAATACTATAGTTAAAGAACTGATATGAATGAATACGTAAATAGTTTCTTATTGACTTCTTCTCGATATGTTTCACACAATTTTTGCCCACTACCATGTGTATTTAGCCCATGGTGGATAGTGTGCAAGTGGAAGTAGCCCGCAAAGGTGGCCAACGCAAATCTTTCAAGAGTAGTTCCGCTTTTTTGTTGTTTACTGCCACTCGCAGTCGGAGTCGCAGTCGCAGTCGCGACACTTCCGCTTGAAGTCGACGGACTCGAACTCGCACTGGCTGGTGGGGAGTGGGGAGTGGGGAAGTGGAGGAGTGGGTGTGGAACCGTGCAGCATAAACTGTCACGAAGAATTTTTCACTTGTTCACCTGAGCAGCGAGGAGCCCAGGGAGGGCCTGGACCGAGTATTCAGTCAGCACGCTCTGATTTCTGACGCTGATTATCTTCATATGCGATACGTATGGCTTGCAATTAAAAAATCGACGGAGGCGCGACGGCGACTGTCGGTATCGGGCATGGCATGGACATGGGCATGGGCTTGGGCGTGAAATGTGAGGCACAGACCAAGCCAACAACTTGAAGGTTGAGTGACTGCTCAACTGGACTGTGGGCTTGACTTTGGTAATTACTTTTGTGCGGCGAACGGAAATAGGCGCCATTTTGTTTTGCAGCAATCTTTCTTGGTGCGTATTGGCCAGAGTGGGAGCAAGGCAAAAAAAAATAAAAAAAAAAAAGAACAACAGCAACAACAAAAGAGAGAAAACCTATAGGTAATAATAATAATGAATAAAAGTTTTTCCGGTCTTCATTGTGCCAACCAGTAGTCAAAGTTTCGTTCTGCTAGTTGAGCAAAATGTGAAGAGGCCGAGTAGTTGTTGGCTGCTGGCCTGCTTTATTGCTCTACCTCGGAGTGTTGGTGTGTGTGTGTGTGCGTGTGTGTGTGCGTGTGTGTGTGCGTGTGTGTGTGTGTGTGATTGGTGGGTGTATTTCTTTGCGCTTGTATAAGCAGCGCGCCTCAGTCGCAGCGAATCGAAGCTGAACGAAACTTTAGCGATTGTTGTTGTAGTTGCCTCGTCACGGTGTGTGGGAGTAGCCGTAGTCGTAGTCGTAGCCCCTTTTCTAACTGATTGCGCCCACCTACTCAACGTACTCGCGTAGAATTATTTGTTATTTTTGTTGTTGCTGCTGCTATTATTATTCGTCGATGAGCAACGTTTTCTTTCCTTGTCTGCAACGTTGATTGTCTGTTTGCTTCACAACATTTTTTTGTGTTTTTTGTATTTCGCCGCGAATCGTATTTGTTGTCTGCGTTTTTGTGTTTCCACTTTGATTTAAGTTGTATTTCCCCTCACATGAGTTTGCTCTTTTCTTTCTTTCGTTGCTGTAGCTTTTTTTTCTTTTTTTTTTGAAGGCACTTATCTTTCATTTAAAGTATTTGTTGCTTTAGCTGCGACGTGTTTTATGCATTTCCATTGGTCGACTGCTCAAGCTGCTTAAGCTGTGGGGGAGGCAGCAGCGAAAATAAATAATATTTTATTGCATTTATTTTGTTGTTGAAATATAATTCATAAATTGTGTTTAACAGGTACTTTTTTTAGCTGAGTGATCAATTTCACAATAGATATGGCTACATTTTCAACATTTTTCATAACAAATACAAGTGTATTTCAATATTCATTCAATTATTAATTCGATTCACATTTAGTTCATTTATTTGAAATTATTATTATTTTTGTTTTGTGGAGCGCTTTTTAGTAGATATGTATCATAATGGCTTCATTGAAAATATTCTGTAGGTTCGATCGATGGTGGTCGGCCACACTCTTAGACCTGGAATCTTCAATCCTTTTTAGTCTTTGGAGTGTTGTAAATAGTATCTTTTATATCCATAATCCACAGTTCAAAGCCTTACTCGTACGCACAGATTAGTGCCCTCATTTTCCATAAGTAGTTGCTTCACTGAGACTTTCTCCTTGTACACTGTAGTGAGCTGGGTAATCTTATCTCCAGGTCCGGGGTGTACACTCCGACTATCCTTTGAAGCTTGGAGCCGTCTGTAAACAGCGTGTACGAATCCTGTGAATCCTGAATGTGTAATCCTTCTCGAAGGTTACAGTTGATGTGGGAAAGTCCATGTGAGTTGGCACTCCAGTGTGCAAACGAAGCATTCTAGCTCTTTAGATATGTCGATCCATGCATTAGCCTGTCTTAGTTGCTTGCGCTCTCCCGACGATTTATAGAGGTAGGGAATAAAATATTATAACTCCTCAATAATAAGCTAGGAAAGTTTGCATTGTTCTATGTTTTTATTGTTTTATAGGAATATACAGAGTTTCAACAAGCATTATTGAAAAGAATTTCATAAAATCTGCATAAATTTAAATACTAATCATACCTACTTTTGTGCTTATATAAAAGTCACAGCATTATTAAAGAACTCTATTCAGTGCACTTCAGAAATGTAATATGCTGTTTTTATGAACATGCTGAAGTTTGAAAAGTCCAACTTCTTGCCTTTGGCATAAACAAAAAGAAAGCAGAAACTTCGGCCTGCATCGGTGCTTATGGCTAATCAATAAATCACTTCAAGGTTTTCTTAATTAAAAGTTTTACGTAGCTAGTCGACCACACCATGAATTCCCGAACACACAACAGACCATATAATAAACTTTTTACATAGTCCACCAAAAAGGAGAAAAAATGCAAGCCAAACCTAAAAATTGATTAACTGCCAACAACCACAAAATACTAGTAGGAACCGATGGCAGATGAATACACACACACACACACATACGCACGGATTTATGTATAGCCACAATAGCAAAGTTTCGAACCCTTACCAATAAGAAAAAGTTTCGAGCTAAGGCAAGAAAAGTGCGCTGGCAAAGATGAAGCAAGGAGTCTGCAGTTGAGGACGAGCCAAGGACAAGAGCAGGCGACAGCACGTTGGCCCAACTACTCGTACTGTGCACAAAAACTGAAAACTATTAAGCGCTTAAATCAAGCAGAAAATGACACAAAATAGTTTCCAAACTGCGCTGCATGGGAATCTGAGGCAAGTAGCCTGGTCGGACGGTGCGGGGAGTGTTAATTAAGGGATGCCTGGGAATGCTTCAAAAAAATGCAAAGAATTGAAACAAAAGTAAGGCAAGCAAATCAAAATTGAATCAAGCTAATTAGCGTGACTGGCAAAAGGCTGAAGGAACGCTTAAGAAAAAACTTTCTTTGGCGACGACCACAAAAAAGTGACAGAAGAGAGAGAGAAGGAAATCAAAAGAATTAAATGCTCGACCCCACTTGACAGGCGACCAGACACTTGAGCTGCGGTTTCTTGCCACATTTCTTGGACCCATTTGTTTGCCCATAAAATATTTACGAAACCCCACGCCCTGCCAATAGCAATGCAAACAATGGGAAACCGCTAAGAAAAAAGGTAAGGCGAACAAGCAGCTGGAGGAAAGCAACTGGCAGTCAACCTTTTGTCACACAATCCACAAACACACACACATACACACACACACTACAAAAATCTGGGTGTCCCCCAAAAACTGTTACTTCGAGCTATTGACATAATTGTGGGTGGCATGGTCATGACCCAAGTCACACTCAAGGCGTTGCGGACAGACACTCAGACACTTCTTGGCTCGATTTCAGACTTCAGGCCAAAGACAAATCCACCCTCAATTAGTTGTCGAGTGCTCTGGCAAGATGCCGTTTGGATTACACTTTGTGTCAAGTTGGTCCTATTGCTGTTATTCCTTGTAATTTTCATGTTCCTTTGTTGATTTTTGTATTATTTTCAGCATTTCATTTACATGCTCGTTATGAGTTTTGGCCACAAATTAGCTTTTTGTTTTGTTTTTATGGCAAAGACGTTTCTGATTGTCCACAGACACATTTCTTATTGGCATTTCCGGCGAGGCAGTTGCAGTCAAAGTTTTCGTAGCATATTTTCTGGGGCCGGATAATTTATGTTTAAGCGAGTGGAAAGTGTTCATATTTCTTGCTTTCCCCATTTATGACTTGCTCGTCCTGTTGATTTATCTTATCGGCAGAGCAAACTAGCGAGCTAGCTCTTGATAAACTTCCAGTGCAGTCAGTATCTTATCAATTGATTCTGAATATATTGACTTTAATTGTTGATATACTTTTATTCGTGGCAAGCATCGGTTTTATCTGCTGGTCACCCTTTGGGCAAATAAATGCGCGCCCTATTCTAGTGTCATGCAAATAGGGCTCACTATTTCCAGCACTCGCTATGTTTACATTTGCGGCAATCTTATCTGCCTAGTCATAGCCGCTATGCTAGTCACATTTCCATTTACGAGTATTTCATTTTATTCACATAATTTATGTGCGACCTGTTACTCGAACTTTTGTTTTCTTTTTTCCCGTGCCTGCTACCCTTTTCATTTCCGCTTGCTTAACGAATTAAACGCCCTACTTCCGCTGCCAATACAGGTAGTTCCAATAAGTTCTTAGCCAATTGCCAACCCTAAGCAATGTTCCCACCAAATACAAATTCGAAGGCGCCCCCTCTTAACGGAATTTCCCGGATATTGTTATGTGCAGGCGCTGAGAACGCCTTTTTCCTTCCGCTGCTTTACGCCTACGCTGCATTTCTACAATTTCTTGTTGTTGTAGTTATTGTTGTTCGGTAGTTTACAAATTTCGAAAAGTGCAAAATGATTGCGGTTTCATGTTAAGCACCCCCCTGCACCTCACACACCCCAACCCTTTACGTAATTTAATGCGACGTCAACACGCAAGGCGAAAAAAAGCGCTGAAAGCATGTCAAACTGTACGGTTGTGGAGCAATTGTACAGTTTTAGGGTGCATTACATTTTACGTAAGACTTGTTTTTTGGTAGAATTTATTATTTAATTTTATTATTTATTTATTTTTATTAGTTTATTACGTAATTTATTTGACCATTATGTCCTAACCATGAAGAAGTGATGCAGAACGATTTTCAAAATGTAGTTTGGAAAACATTTTGAGACCGACAATTTATTGCTCTAACTTGTTGCTTAGAAAGGGCCACAGTTGTGAACTATACGACCAGGTATTCAAGTGTGAAATATTTATTTCATAATTCATGATTTTTCTTATCAACTGTGTCTCTTCTGCTCCTGCTACATTGTCTATTTAATTGTTTCGAGGCGAGATCTGACTAGCTGTGAAAAGAGTCATAAAATCATTTCCCTCGAGTCGAAGGTCTGCTTGCTTTCACATAAGTATAAGAATCATATTCATTAGTGTTATGTACACATTTAAAAAGTTCGATTAAAACTATGAGGCAATGGAAATAGTAACCGTTACTATCTAATCGTCTTTCATAAAACTATTTTGATTGAGGAATCGGATTTAAAGCAACCGAACTGTCTTAACAAAAATACAGCATTGCAGAAGGAAGTATCTAGTTTATTTAATCAGACTACTCTCTTCTTAGACCATTTATAATAAAATGAAGCTGTTTTTTTCCATTTGAAAATCATGCCCTAAAAACGACCTAGGAAACATTTAACTCCTCTTTAGATATGAATAATTCATCATGTTTGAAATTTCTTACCTTGTTACCTCAGTTTTCAAAAGCATTCTGAAAATTACAAGTCGCGTGTTTTCTAATATTTATCGCAAGCCATCAAATTTGTTCTAAACGTGTATTTATTATATATAATAATTTGTATTTTCTATATAAAATATATATAAATGTATATATGAGGGTATACACATATATGAATGGGGGGTGCCAACTATTTAAAAAAAGAGAGCTACTATCACTTACAGATCTGAAGAAGAATTAACAATTTTTATGTCTGATAGTTTCCAATAGTTTTAGTTTTTTTTCCAATTTTTCTTCGTGTTTTGCTTTGTACTTTCATGCTAGTAACTTTCGATAGACACTGCAGCAATTGTTGTTGAGTTTGGATGCTCCTCGCGACTACTTTGTCAAGTTCTTGCGCTGCTCGGAGGCATCCTTCTCATGCAAGTAGATGACGCGTCGGCCGAAGCGCGCTGTCAGCTTGGAGAAGAAGCCGACGCGCGAGGCTGGTTTGGTATCATCGGCGGATAGTGGAGGCCCTTGGTAATTGTCCTCCTCACAGCCCACAGCGGTGCCACGCCCATGCTTGCTGCTACGCCCTTGGCCGAAGTGGAAGGTGGCACGCGCCACATTGTTGCGTGTGAATGGCTTCTCGGAAGACCTGTTGTCTGTGGCAAGGGGGGCTGCGGTGGCGGAGTTTGTGGCGCCCAAAGCAGTGGTTGTGGCTGGGTCAGCGGTCAACCCCGTCGCCTGCCCGCTGGCCGCATGAAGACGCTCCAGCAAATTTGCGTCCACGGGCGGCGACGCCTTGGGCAGCACAGGATCGGCCTTTTCGTACAGAGTTGTCGGCCTCCGCGCCGAACTGGGAGTCGCCTGATGGTGGTAACGGGAGGGAGTGTTGGCCATTTTTTGTGCCTGCGCCAGCTGCCGCTGCGCACTGAGCAGCGTGGGCTTCACATCGACGCTTGTGACACGCTTGCTCTGTGGAGTTAGGGGCGAGCAGGCTCGCGACATAAGGTCTGTGCGAAGGTTGGCTGTTTTGTGCGTAGAGCGGCGTGTGGGCTTGGCAGGTGGCACACCCCCACTTGACCCTGTAGCTATCGGCGTAGCTGTCGTTCGAGGCGAGGCTACAGATGTGGCATGAATTGAGTTGGCCACACGCGGCGCTATCGGGCGACTACTCTGCAGCAGGCTCTTCTCCTCAGGCAGCGTGATAGTTGTGGTCGTCACATTGGTGGGATTTGGGCGAGAATCCTGCGGCCCACTCTTGGGCTTGGGCACGCCTAGGAGCATGTATGTGCAGTAGATGTCGTCGAAGAGCTGCCCTATGATGGATGCTTCGACGACGCCTCGTTTGTAGCCCATGTTCACTAACATCTCCACACGTATAGCATCGTCCAGCTCCATGGGTTTCTCGCGATAGGCGCGCAGCTGGTCCGTCTCGTCGTAGCCCGTGTTTATCCACTTGTCCGACATCACTGCAGTGAGTGTAGTGCGCTTGGCTGGATTGAGAACCAGAAACTTACGCATCAGCTGTTCGCAGTCCATGGATATATAGTAAGGCACGCGGTACTTTCCGCGCAACACGCGCTCTCGCAGCTCCTTCAGTGTGCCGCCATCGAAGGGCAGCGAGCCGCTGACCAGCGTGTAGAGCACCACACCCAGCGACCAGGCATCCACCTCTGGGCCCGCATACTTGCGACCCATAAAGAGTTCGGGGGCCGCATACGGGGGACTGCCACAGAAGGTCTCGAGCTGTGACTTGGGATCGTAGGTGTTGCCGAACCCAAAATCCGCAATCTTTATGTTCATGTTCTGATCCAACAACAGATTCTCGGCCTTCAAATCACGATGCACCACAAATTTACTGTGACAATACTGAATTGCAGAGACGAGCTGACGAAAAATCACGCGTGCGTCGCGCTCACGCATACGTCCATTCTTAACCAGATGGTCGAAGAGCTCGCCACGACTGGCATACTCCATGACAAGATACAGTGTGCGTTCCGACTCGATCACCTGAAAGAGCCGCACTATGTTCGGATGATTCAGCAGCTTCATGATCCGCACCTCTCGGTACAGCTTCTGCTTCGCGCTGCTGTTCAATTGGGTCTTGTCGATCACCTTAATGGCCACCTCGCGACCCGTCGGCACGTGCAGGGCCAACTTGACTTTGGCGAAGTTGCCCTTGCCCAGGGTCTTGATGATCTTGTAGACACCATTGCCACTGCCAGTGCTGCTGCTGCCGTTGCCAGTGCCACTGACGAAGGTGGGGAACTTGAGCTCCGTGCTGCTTGCATCGGGCGAGTCTGGACCCGTTAGTACCGCCGTTTTGCGGCTCGGCGTCGCTGGCTCGGCTTTGGTGCCCGTTGTCGTTATTGTTGCGCCAGTCGTGGCTAGGGTTATTGTCTCCTTCGGGGCTTCTCCTGTTGTTGCTGTTGTTTTTGTGGTTTTAGTCCCGAAGTTTTCCTTCTCGGACGTTTTAAAATTTTTTTTGGATTTTTCGTCTCCCGTATTTTCACTTGCCAAACTAAATTCTACAATTTCCAGGCGATTATCAGACATTTTTACTACAAATTTTTCGTTTCGGGATATTTTTGATCAATGAGATCCGCAGGAAGCCCTCTCAGCCCCCAAAAGGCAAGCAAACTAGCAGTCTATAGAAATGGTCGTAACCCGCAAATTTCAGCGCATGCCGCGCACGCGCCCAGTATGAATAATTTCTTGTTCTTCTTCTGGCATACGAGTACAAGAGTACAACCCCCCTCAAGGCGTCGTCCTGCCGTTCGTTCGCTCGTCGTTTTAATCGTTACCTTTGCACATCTGCTCTTTTTCGTACGACGCTCCGTTCACCCTCCAAAAAAAAAAAAGCTTCAAGATAAGAGCTGGTCGCGTGTTCAGTTTCTAACCCTCAACATCGGCAATGCGTGGCCGATAAGCAGTTCGTCCTCGCAGGATCGCTTTGTGTTCTGCCTTCCCTGCCCTCTTCACTCGCTTACTGCGACAGTCACTCAGTCAGTCAGACAGTCAGCCAGACGTGCATTTTAGTTTACCAACCGCATGAGTTTGAACTTCTTTGGAAATTGTACACGGCGCTAGCAACCCCCTCGACATTGGCTCTTTATAGGCGCAGGCTTAATGCTTCATATGGCACGAGCGAACCTTTTATGATCGTCGTCGTCTGTCCGACGTTGCCGATTTGATCGAGCTGGGCTATTGTTGTTGTTGTTGCTGTTTTATTGGAGTTGCCTTTATTTGCAGCCGGATTGTTGTTTACTGTCGACAACTTCGAGATAGGTAGCAGCTGCATTCTGGAAAAGGGAGCAACAAGGATTTTTATTAGCAGGTGACACTCTTGGCATAACTAATAAAGGGACTTGTAATAAAGTGTTAGGTCGAAGGAAATAAACTAATGATAGGCAATGAAAATGTTATCTTAAGAAACACTTCTAGTTTTTGTTTAGCGATTAACGTTAACAATATTTGTGTCTGGCAAATCAATTTCCGGTTTATTCATATACATAATAAATGTATGCATAAACGATAGTCCTACATAAGGCGCTAACTTCAATAGTCATTAAATGGGGAAATATATACATATGTTACATATCTGTACATCGGGTGAAACACGAGATACATATGTATGTATAAACGATAGCCCCACATAAGGAGTTAGGTACAGCAAAAGCTCCCTTAATGGACTCTTCGGCGGACACTTTTTCTAAAACATTCGATCGGTGTATAAAGAATTTAAATATCCCCTTAAGCGGACTAAAATTGGCCCACCGTGAGTGTCCGGCCAAGAGAGTTTTCACTGCACATATGCTTATTGCATATCTGTATATCGGGTGTTCTTCATCCAAACACACATACTCTCTTTCTTTAAACGCTTTTGAAGATCAAACTGCTTTTGATGCCACACATGTTTATGTGAGTAGTATTTTAAATGTATTTTTGATAGCATTTTGTGATGTAGCAGAAGCCTACTATTCTCATGCTTTCCAACATGTTTTCTAAAAATATCCTTTGATGTAGTAAATGTCTTCTATTGCCTGCAACCTCATACACTTGCTTCAATCTCTTCACTTGCATGTTCAATTAACTTTGCCTCACTGTGCTCACCACATGACAGTCCAGTCAATAAGGAGAGTGAGAATCGCTCTCAGCTCGCTCAGTTCAGTCTAACATAATGCCCGCTTTTGTTGGCTCATTTATTTTCTTAGTTTCTTTTTTGCACCTCAGCTTCGCTCGCATATCCTGCACGATCTACGTTTGCGCTGCCTACCTAAGCTAACAAACTACCCGCGTCACTTTTCGACCACTTCCAGAACTAATGACTACCCAAAAATTAAAACCCGACTGTGCAACAACAACAACAACGACGACGACAACAAAGAACTGGTCCTTAATCTCCCTTTTCTTTTGGCCTGCTCGTTCGCCCTATGTAACCATTTCTCGTACTCTGCTTTGCGCTCGCACATGTGCGCGTCCTGGCTGCCTGACAGCCTGGCGGCCTGCTTTGCCTGCGTGTCCTTGAGCCTGCTTACTTGTTTTGTTGCCATTGTTGTTGTTGCTGTTTTCCTCTCGTTCCCTTACTATTTTATTTTTCTCGAGCCTTGCAACTCACATCATCCCTGTCTCTGCTCCTAACTGACTTGCTTATTTTTATTTTTTTGTTGCATGCAGCGGCATTGTCGTCTGCTCTTTTCCTCCTTTTTACATCTTTCGCTGCCCGGCTGTGCTCCTTTTTTCAACTGAGTGTGTAAGTGTGTGTGTGTGTGTGTGTTTGTGTGAAATAATTAAATTGCAGCTGCCTCTTTTGTGATCGTATTTTTCCTTTCCTTGTGCCTGCACAAATGTTATTGTGTGCAAAAATTTGCAATAACAACAAGTCGCAATACATCTCCAATATTTATCTATGAATTCGAGGTCCGACTCTGTGTTTATGGACTTGCATTGCATTAATTGTTTATTCAATTTTCCAATGAATATGAGTACGTAAGCCCACATAATCGCTGAAACTATTTCCGTGCATTAGATGCCTGTCCATTGAGAGTGAATTCTTTTCCCTTGCACATTGATAAAATTTCAGTTTTACTGCAAATTCAAATCATTCTTTAATCCAAACAACAGAGCTGCTCGCAGCTGCAGCTTTAGCTCCAAGTTCATTGCACCCTGGCCTTTGGGGGGACCCATGCCTGCCTCTTACCCCCTCAGTTACGCATACAACATCAAGCCAAGTGAGCAAGTGTCGTCGTCATCGTCGTCGTCGTCGTCGTCTTGGTCGTCACGTCTTCTTCTTCTTCTTCTTGTTCTTGTTCATTGGCTTGTTTACAAATGTTCTGGTTCCCTCACCATGGGTCTTTTAGCGCCCTCTTCTTCACTTCTATTTTGATTCTCTTGTTTTCCACATTGTCCATTCCACTCTCTGCTTGCTCTCTCGCTTTCCTGCCCTCCCCACTCTCTCCTTTCCACTCATCTTTTCTTGATCTTTGGCTCGTGTTGTATTACTGAGTCATCGTACAAGGAAATCGTCTGTCTCTCTGGCTGCAACTCAAGACGCCAGATAAGCGCTTTGTGTCGTCCACACACTTTAGTTTAGCACACTTTTCTACTTTTCCTTCAATTTCATTTCATTAATTCTGTCATTGTCTATACACACACACACACACACACACTCTCATTAGCCTCTCTACATAATTGTTTTATTGTGTATACTTTAACACTGTGCTTCTTGAGCACTTTGCTCCGTTCAATGCCATTCAAATTGTGAATTCCCTCTAGATTGCATGCGTCGTTTATTAATGAAACGCCTCTTTAATTGCCAAGAAAGAAAAATAAAAAACGCCCACTTAAAACAATAAACATCGAGAAATCAAGACCACAACGGAGAAGAGTCCGTTCAGTTCGATCCCCATGGACTGCGCTTATCTCGACTGAATTGAAAAAGTACCAGAAACCCAGATAATTACACTCTGTTACTTACAAACAGCAGACGCGTTCCCCCGACAGTAATCGAAAACAAATTAGAGTTAATCCACATGCGCAGGGTCGTCCGAAATGCGAAATCCGAGATCCCAAATAGAAATTGCTCTGCGCATCCGCCTCGATGGCTGATGGCTTGGCTTCTTGGCGTGCGCTCAACGAACTTCAAGATACAAAACGCGTCGTTGTACTGAAGCGCAGCCCGAATCGTGAGAAGTGCCCAGACCAGGTCTTCGTTGTCGTGGTCTCTTCTTTTCTTATGCTCACACAACATTCTTATGCTCTTTCGCTCATCATTTGGCTCTCTTCCCATTCCACGCTCATTCCCTTATTCTTTGCATCGGATCGTTCGTCGACGGCCTGTAAATAGTGGTCTGAAGGTCGTTCTGTTTCCTTCAGCAATTTCTTGAGGCGTGACGTCACAGGTAGATACGCTACCGATAGCGACAGAAAACCATCACCATCACCATCTTCGTCATAATCATCATCATCATCATCATCGTCGTGATGAACGTCATTGCCGAAGCGAACGGCCACAACAAAGGCGCAAGTTCGGCTCATTTCGTATCGGCTGCGTCGCCTGCCCCTGCCTCTGTCTCCGTCACCGTCTCTGCCGCTGTCGCTGCCTTCCGACAAGTTTCTGCGGCGAATTTGTCGTCAATTTGCTTTGTAGTGGTCGACAGCCGAACGTCTTCTCCTTCAGTTCGGTCGTCGTTGGTGTGAGTTTTCTTGGGCTTGTTGCTGGTGGTAGTTTCGCCTCTATAATGCCGACTCTTTCTAATTGTGCGTGTGTGTGTGCGTGCAACTTGAAGTTTTCTTATTCGCTGTCGCTGTCGAGTCGCCTTTGTACATATCTTATCGTTCCATCGCTCCATCAATTTGTAGGTGTTCTCTGTTCTTACTGGACTGCCATAGGGAGTTACACGACGCACCAATAAGAATGTGGCATGCGATTACAATTACCAAAATAATAAATCATTAATAGCTTCTTCTACAAGTAAAGTTACTAGCAAGAATAAAATCTCAATCAGTCAAATAATTAAATATTTCAGTAGCATTAAGCATACTACTTGTACTTCTTTTTAGCAGCAGCTCTATTGATTCTACTTAGGATAATAGTATTGTCAGAAGGAAAAGCTGAAGTTCTAAATGCAAAAATTATTATTACAGTATTATTTATTTATTTAAATGCATATTAACTAATTTGTTTGTCCACATTTTCAAATTCGTCGCCTATATTTTATTACAAATAAAGTCAACAATTACAGTTCAGTGCAACAAACAATTGATTCCTTGCGTTATAAACAGTTTATAAGTGGCAGATAATATGTATTTATTTATTCAAGTCTTAAAAATATTTAAAATCTTTGCTGAAGTTACTCTTTATAAGTTGGCACTTAACGCATACCAGTGTCAGCTTCGATTATATACATATTTATGGTAATATAGTATATCCAGCATTTCGATAGAACTCTTGTCCACTAGTGACCATCTTTTCCTTCCTTTCCATCTTTTCCTATCACTGAACATAAATTGCAGCAAGAAGCAAGAGCTTGGCTCTTTAAAGAAATTGTTAAGTGATTTTTGTAAGTTTTCTCTGCATCTTCTTAAAGTTGTTTGCCCTCAAGTCATACCCAAATAGGCGCCCACTACTTCCCTCTGCCCCGGTCACTCTCGCAAAGAGACAATGCGCTGTAACAAAAGCAAAAGCAGTTTGATTAAAAAACATTGAGCTCCAACTTGGCATCACAATAATAAAATGCATTTCTTTTGGCTACAATATTTTTCTCATTTGCTTGCAAAAAGGAAAATTATAATGACAAAGTAGGCGACAAGAGTTGTCGTCGTCGACATTATCATCTCCATTCTCATCCCCATCCCCATCCCCATCGTTTGGAACTGTTGCTGTTGGGGCATGCAGCTTGATAGACGATGCTGATGATGATGATGACGATTATAATAAAAGTTTTTGATTTTTGCTCGATTTTGCTGTCGTTTCTTTGGTCAAAGTTTTGCATCCCCTACTTCCATGCAACCCGTATTTTGAGGCAACTTTGAGGGCCTTTAATTAAAAAGCTTTTTCTTTGAATTTGCATACTCAATTTTCTACAGTTTGCCGTAATCGGCATTACTTTGAGTTCACTGTTGCTTTGAACTCACCCACTTTCCAGTTAGGATGGATTAAAAGTGCCACCGATATTTGCATATAAGACATGCTCGTACCTATACTCGTACTTGGGCCAACTTCCATGCTCACCTTTCTCGTCTAGCGACTCAGCCATGGGCGGCCGATGTAGGCCAGAGTAACATGTTAATCATTAAGCGGGTAATTTGGCATGCAGCCGCTGCTTAGCACAGCAGCAGCAACAGCAAAAGTAACAACAACAATAATAACGAAGCCTACATAGATAAGCGGCTGAAGAAGAGGCATCTTGTAGCTACAATGTGGGGCAGCAGCAGCATGCGGCATGCTTGAAACATATGACGCTGCATGTGGCGGACAATGCCTCAGTCTCGGTTGGTAACGACAAATCACAGTTGGCCACAAATAGACACGCGCCTGAATCGGCCACAGTCCTGAATGGGATCACCTGATGGTGTTGCCCGGACGACTGCTGCTGCTGCTGCATTTGGCAATGTTTAATCGAAAGGTCGGGAGAAGCAAAAACAGATTGCAGCACCAGATGATGCAGCAGCACACACAAAGGCCAAGAGGTTAAATGGGACTTCTGCACTTCCACTGCTCGTTTGGCAAACAAAGCCGCCTCACGAACCTCGCATCTACAAGCAGGATATGCGATACATCCACTTTTGCACATTGCCATGAGTTATGGGCCTGCTGCTATTTTTGCTGTTCCTGCTCCTTCCCACTCATGCTCCTACTCCTACTCCTACTCCTACTCCTGCTGATGCCGATGCTGCATCTTAAAAAGTTGAACGCATGCGGGCTCATATCGATTTCCAGACACAATTTAGAGCTGTCTCGACTCGAGAGCTAGTTCCGGAGCTATAGAGAAGTGTACATACTTATATTTTTAAAGAGCACAAGGACAAGCACGGAATATATTCTGAAATCCATTTCATCATTAATGCATGCCAGCAATAAACAAAATCATTTTTTTTTTATAAATAATAATTAAATTATGGGACAAGCCAAACACCGTATACAAAAATAAACTACATTTTTTTATTATTTTTTATATATTTTTTTATTTATATAAGTAATATAAGACTGACTGATACTGATATATTTAAAATTATTGGCGTTTTATTAAATTTGGAATTCATTTTAAATTGTATTTTTTAATCTTTCTTCTTTATTTAAGATCTGTCCTAAGGAGGAAAATTATTAAATTATATGGTAGCATTGAATTGGTTCCATCATTTTCAATAGCAAATCTTATATTTTGTGCAATTCGGAAAATCAAATCAAAGTATAACAATAAACATTTCAAAAAATTCGACAATAAATTGCTTTGAAACGATTTCATAGCTTTGCCTGATTTCCTTATATTTTTCAAATAAATTCAAATAAATATTTGATATTCTCTAAGGGAAAATTTCAAACTTTTAAGCTTATCAATAGTATTTAAAAGTAAGTTAAACTAATTCGTCTGTCACTTCATTTTACAAGTATTAAGAAAAGATTGGTTCCATTTCTTTACTTCCAACCTATCATTAAATACTGATTTTCTGATTTAATCAATCCATTCATGGATTCAGTCTAATCGTTGCTCACCAGCGACACTAAAAATGAACTAGCACTGACTGCCTAGTTCTATTTTTTGAACTAAAAGGCACAGCACTATGTGCAACACACACACACACGTCCCACTACAAGATTTGAACATTCTTTCGACTTTTGCGTACGATTTGCGTTTTTCTTGTGGCCTCAGGGAAAGGTGCAAAATCGGTGACGGAACGTGCGGCAAGTTGTCTGCGGCTACTTAACATTTAATTGGATTTATGTTTCAGTGCTGGCTGCCTGCAGCATCAATATTCAATAATTGTAATGCCGCATATTAATGCCAGACTGCCTCTATTTCGTGCTTGAACAGACAGCCGGCGCTACTTGAATTACTAGGAGTAGCAACATATGCTTGGTAGCTGCATGCTGGGCTGTCTTGTTAGCGTTTTGATAAGGAACTACCCCTCGGCCAGCGAACCGAGTTGGTTGGCCAGGTAACCAAAATACAGCTGCCAAACAGCAACAACAATGGGCCAGACAAAGCCACAAACACTCAGCTAAATATACAAATTAACCCATTCGCATCGACGGCAAACAAAAGACCCGGAACGCAGACTCTCTCCATCTCTCGAATGTCGCCACCGACATCTACAAAAGTGTGAAAAGGTGGCTGTCGGGCATAAATCAAACAAAGAGTCACAAACTGAAAATGCATATCAATAAAACGAAACTAGCTGCCAACTTTTCAGCTGCGCACAGTTTTGCTACAAAATTGGGAAGAAGGAAGAATCGTCATCATCTTTGAAAGGGCTGTGCACCCATTAAACAATGGAAAAGTAAAAGTACCCGAATATTCAGACGCACTTTTGATAAAGAAAACTGCATATTTTTCCCACATATTCCGCATGCATTCAAATAATTTTGTCAATCATTTGTCATGCAGCGAGTCGCAGGCTGTCAGGCAATCCCTCGATCTGAACTCTCAACCATACGTGTATAGTATACTCGGCTTTGTTAAGCCTTTGCACTTATTTTGCATTACTTCCACGGCAGGACAGATCACAGACAGTTGCGGGTCCTCGGCCAATCCGCTCATTCAACCGAAAGGTGAGTTACCTTTCATTCATTGCATTCGTACCTCCAGTACCTTCTGTTCGTCCACCTACCTGCCTTTGTCTTTTTCTATCGCTTCACAAGAAATGGCAAGAGTTTATTTTTCGGGCTCTCTGTTTGTTCTATTTTTGCATAGTTTGTGGACAGCAGCAAACAAAATTAACGCAATTTGCTATGCCGGCTAGTTGTGGAATTAGTCGCCCGACACTATTTGTTGGGCTTCAAGCAGGCATGAAATCCATATGAGGCGGTTCCTTTGTCCAACGCCCAGCTCGACAAGTTCCTAAAGAGCGGGCATGCCAAAGGGTAGGTTGGGTTGGGCAACAATGCCATGTAAGTCTAGTATTTATTTTCAATAATATTCGATTGTTTCGCCTAGATTTATAGCACTCTAAGACATCATTGCTAAGCCTCAACGCTCGCTGACTATAGCCTATAAAGACAATGTTAAAGAAATTTCATTGACACTACCAAAGAAATCTGTAATAGCAGTCTTATTATTATTAATTTTCAGCTCTTAATGTTTTAATTGATAAAAACAAGTGGGCTTTTAAATTACTCTGAAATACGAAGCCCACAAAAAAGAGTTCATAAATAGTAAAGATATATGTATAATTAAATTAAATCCATAATGTGTATGATGGACCTGTCTCATGACTATTCTTTAAACACATTATTTTTGGTAGAATAAATAGGAGAACCCCCTTTTTTTCAGACTTTCACGTTCTTTCGATAACTCTGCATAAAATGTAAAAATTGTCTTAGGAACGATTGAGCCGTTTTATATAAAAAGAGGAATTTAATTTAAAAACTGCATGAAATATTCGAAACGCGCCTGCAATTTAGTGTAATCAATGATACCTTTATTATCTTCGAAAAGTCGGAAAAGTCCAAGACCAGCATTTTTTATAATTCTCAACCAACAAAACTTAATCTTCTCCTTGTTGAGACATACTGACCTGATTACAAAAGTCTTATCTGCAAAGCAATTTTCTTTCAAATATAATTATGAAAAATTGAAGAAGGGATACAAAAGAAGTCATAGATTTAATACGGAAACTGTGTTGAATATTATATGGGTGGATGATTTAAATTTTGATGATAAATAATGATTCTTTTTTGAACCTCATTATCCTGTATAGTTTTCAACTTGCGGGGTCAAGTTTAAATCACTTTTTAACAAATATACAAGTAGATACAAATCCAAACTATATATATGTATAGTAGTTTGCAGATAAATGCCACTCGTACACAATTCTTCAATTTCTTTTCAATACATTTCTTAGCGAGGACCCCATGCAATTGCTCGCATTAATCTTCTGCTCAAACACATATTCGAAGCTCTCCAATCGCGATTAATTCTGTCTATGTTGCATTCTTTTAGGCGCGCACTCAATCCCCTTAGCACAAAAACTTAGCAGCAAGCAGCAATATGCCAAAATGGCACTTTTTCAGTGCAGTCAGTCGGGGGGAATGGGGCGGTGCAGATAATAACGAAACTAATCCTTCTGCCATAACCAAAAGGCTTGTCCTAATTGAAATGCGCGCAAGCATCAGCTTCCTAAGCACAGATGCCTGACAAACAAAAATGCCGGCGAAATGCATTTTGGCAGCTAAATAATGCAAATGCATTCTTCACATGACACAACAGCGCAGCAACAACAAGCTGCAGTTGCTCTAAGTGTGTGTGTGTGGGTGTGTGAGGATGTGTGGTGCTGTGAGTGTGAGTCAAGGATATGCAGGAATGGGTTGCTTATTAGCAAAGATTGTCTACACAACAGACAACGGCGCTGGGTATTTCGACGGCAACAGCAACAGCAACAACAACAGCAACAGAAATTGATTATCAAATGCGCTGTGGCTTTCAAGTGGATGGGCGGGGCCGGGGGCGGGAAACGACGACTGAGGCGGAGGCGGAGGTGGAGGCTTGGCATAGGCTGCCAGTCAGCCTAATAAGCACAAAAATCCACATAGAGAGCAGCAATTCCTTTTAATTGAAAATCTTTTTTCTGCCATGCATGAGCTTTACACACACATCCACATACTCTCTCGCACACACTCACCCACACACTCACCCACACAGACACACAACCGCAAACGATTCGCATATGCACTTTTTTTATTTCGCAATTTCTTTGCTTCTGTTTGGCTGCAGTTTTGCGTTTAGTTGAAAATGCATTCGATATTGCGGTTGGGTTTATTTTTTCTCCTCTGTTGCGTTGCTGCAAGGATAATAAGCACTTTAGCAGAGCAAGAGCATGAGGGGCAGGGGGAGGGTCGCTTGGCTTTACGACTTTTTGGACTGATTGACTTGCAAAACAGGCAACAAACACAAACAGCCAACGGCCATATTCACACACACCCGCACACCCGCACACCTACCCACCGACCACACTTGCTGGCAAGCCATCATATCTGGCCAAATAAGTAGCGATGTATAGAGAAGAGGCAGGCCTATGGCAAAAGTTGATTGCAGCAAGGACTTTGCGTCTACATTGCGCCGAAAAAATTGCATTGGATGCATTTGCTTGGCAAACAAACCAAGCAAGCCAAACAACAAGCGGAACGGAACAGTCATGAAAAAAGTTTCGCTGCGGCGCCTTCTCCAACTTCTCCAATCCTGCATATGCATACATATATATTTATATATATGTGTGTGCCTTGTGCATTGTCCTCTTGGTCGAGCAGCGTGTGCGCATCGCTTCAGTCATTCTTTCAGTTTTTATGGCGCGTTTTTTTTTTTTTTTTGTTTCGCTGCCTTTTGTTTGATTTGTGAAATTGCAATATGCTGGTTGTCGGTTGTCTGCTAGCCCCCTCCACCCCGCCCTCTTCCTTCTTATCGTCATACTGGCTAGCTGCTGCTTCTTACTGCTGTTCTGCTGGCCCTCTTAGTCCGTGTGCCGGTTCGGAGCTGCATCGCATGTATTCAGCATATTGCGTTGCATTTAGGACTGAAGACTGCAGACTGCAGACTGCAGTGTCCTCCCATCGAGTCAACAATCGAAAAAACGAGTGCTGGCCCAAGGGCAAGACTGCGCCTCCAAGCATTATTTATATTTCGAGCACAGCAAGGGCAGCCGGAAAGTCTATTTTCAAATAACTATCACAATTATCGAGCACTACTTACATTATATTGAAGCTATGCCTTAGCATTAAATCGATTCGCACTGCAACTGTTTCAGATTTTAAATGCAATGTAATTACGATTCTCCCGATACTGCCAAAGACTATCAAAGAAAAGTGTTAAAACTATCATTTTATGATCCGTTTTCAGTTCAACTTAAATTTAAGCTGTTCTCATTGAAAGCGTATAAGACGCTTACTGTTCCCAATTCGCGCTAAAGAAAGAAAAAACGCCTCGCTTCAATCTGTTGCACTGTATGCCAAGTGGCATAATTTGTGGCATAAATTAAATTAAATTAAATTAATTCGAACTGATTTTGTGCGGAAAATATTGGAGCAAGTTATAAATAGAAAAGAAAGAAGGAGTATTGTTTCTGCTCGTACATATTTGTGGAATTTCGTTACAACAGAACTATTCTCCAAGCCACTTCGATTTACCAATACCCATCACAATTAGTTTAATAAATCAAAATTATTATAGTTCCAATAGACCATGAAATAGAACATATAGTACAATACAATGCACAAATAACTCGAAAATGAGTTTTAAAATAGGTCTGATGTATATTCCAAGATTCTAAAGATATAATGGGTTCAATATAATAAAACAGGCTTTTAAAACCTATTAAAGGCTGTAAGAATTATAAACAAATTTGTACACAAAGTAAAATTGAGATTTTTTTTTACATGGATAACATAATTGTATAATATTTTTATTTTTTTAAATCCTTATTCTTTATTTAAGATCTGTCCTAAGCAGGACAATTATTAAATTATATGGTATCATTGGATTTGTTCAATCAAGCTTAATATGTTGACGAACATTTATCTTAAACTTGCTATACACTTATTTCTTATATACATACAGCATCCATAGGGCCGTCAAGTCGCGCTGATCTGTCAGAAGTTAATCCCCTAAATTGTGACTAACACCACAAACTATTGGCCTTCAATTACCCTCGCTATCAATCGCATAATTAGCAATAATATATTATATAATTTGCGCGGTCCATTTAAATGCGGGACCCCATCGCTCTCCTTGTCCACTTCTTACCCTCCAGCAATTAGCGCAAATAAACTGTGGCTGCCTAGGGGATTACTCTCTGGACGGGGGCAGAGGGCGGCCTACTCAAAATAAAAAATGAAAAATGCGAAATGCGAAATGCATTGAATGCAACTGCAGTTTGGCCTAAAACTTTGCGAGCGAGCTCCCCCTATGGCCAAGGGCTGGCTCAAATGCAATGCAAATATTGGCGTATGGTTGGCATCGTCGTGGGCCGCCAGGTCGGTGGGCTTTGCTAAAAAACGCACTTCAGAGGCAAAAGTTGGATTGAGTTGCCGCTCTTGCCGCAAAATCCCTGACCACACAACATTTTAATTCGAGTGCGTTTTTCATCAACGGCCCCAACCCAACCCAATCCACCCCACCCCACCCCACCCCATCTCCTGGCATTTCCGTTTAGTCCAGTCCAGTACAGTCCAGTCCAGTCCGGTCCGGTCGAAGTCTTGAGGCTTGAGGCTACGCGCAATGCGAGCGCGCCGGCGACCCTTCAATGACCGCATCAGCAGACGTTGCGCCAAAATGCAGTGCCATGTCGAGACCGAGACGCCGATGCTGAGAGTGAGGCAAAAATCAAACAATCAACAAAATAAAATCGCCTCACCTCACCACACTTTATCCACGGACAGACGCTTCCCTTTTTGCCCCCCTTTGCCTTTTGATTCCTTCTACTTTTTGTTTCTGTTGTTGTTGTTGTTGTTGTTTTTGCTCTTATTCTTCTGCTGGCTGTTATTGCTTCTGAAGCGCCGTCATCGTCGTCGCTTTTATGTGCACGCCCCAAAGTCCAGTTTTGTAGTCATCAAGTTTTTTCTTCTTTTTTTTGTTTTGTTTGTTTGTTGCTGTTGTTGTATTCGTTATTTCACTCACCGTTCGTCTGTCCGCCCTTCCGTCTGTCCGTTCAACTTCCTCTTGCCCACGCTTCTTTGCCATGTCTTCGCATCCGTTGCATTCGCATTTGGACGCCCGCGCCCCCAATCTACTTCTACTGCTGCTTCTTCTACTTCCAACTGCAGTGCCACCCTCTTCTGCATGTACTCTACTCTATAGGCAGGTAGCTATACGGGTATATGTATATATATACATATATATTTTATTTTTAATTAATTAATGCGAATGCAAAGTACATTTTCTACAAGTAAAACTTGTTTTGCAACTCCAGCAACCCTTTTGGGCGCACCTTCCCCCTAAACCCCCCCCCCCCTTCACAACCCACCCCAGCCGTGCATATTCAGCGACTTGGCGCCAAAATGAGAATGCAAAAATATAAGTATATATGTATATGTACTCGTATATAGTATAGGAGTGAAAAAATAATAATTATATATAAGTGTATATGAAAAGCATTGCTGTTTCCGCGCTGTGTGAATTCCATCTTCCCTCCCTCGCACCCTTTACTCCTGACAGCCCACGCCATCCACCCAGTCAAGTTATTTTCGCCGTGCTGAGCCGCCAAATATGCACCGTGCGGAGCACCACTAAAGAAATTCAGTTAATTTACTCACAAGTAGCAGTGCTCCGAGTCCTGCCCAGTGCTAGGCGCCAGCAGCACGAATGACGGCGCCGACGGGGTCGGGGGTCCTTAGCCTGAAGTAGCAGTCGGCAAGAAATTGTTGCTCCTGCTGATGCTGCATTGACTGCAGAAAGTTGCCTGCAGTGGCTGCCTGCCTTGCTGCTTGCATTTTCTTTTGTTTTTGTGTGCGCGCCGTAATGTATGCAACATAATTTTTGCGCTCTTAGCTGCCGTTGCCAGTGCAACAACATTTTTTGTTAGCAACCCCCCCCCCCCCCACACACACACACACACACACATACACATGCATGCATACTTGCAGGTAAGCCCACGATGAAGGTACCTGCAACATAGTTTGCGGCATGCAGCTCACTCCTTTCAGGCTGCCACAAGTGCCATGCAGGCCAATGCAGTGTGCATGTGTAAACACACGAGTATGCATGTGTGTGTGTGTGTGTGTGTGTGTGTGAGATACAGTCTGATTTTAAATGATGGACAGCCCGCCTTACACAGCCAATTCTACAATGAACGAATTAACCTATTAATCATCGATTTACTTTTTTCCTCTTTTTTATAAATGTACATACAATTTATTAAATTTATTTATAAATTTATTCTGCTACCAATATGGCAGCTTAAGCTAGTTGAAAAAATCGAAAGTTAATCGTTTGCATTATTATTCGTATCATTGGTTATCAGTATACTCTAAATATATTAATATATAATTTGTAGACCTAACATTTAATTACACTATATTCAAAATGTGTTCATTAAATAAATTTATGCAGTCAAGTAGTTGTGAAATGAACAAATGTATTTATTAATTTGTTTATTTAATAAAATCAATATATATTTATTTTTAAAATTAAAATTACAAATAAAAATAGCCTTATTTATATCTGATCTGCATTCACAAATTCCCACACCTTGTCTTTTCAAAACGATCTATTAGTTGATTCTTTACCCTTCCGACTTAAAATGACATTTTTTTACAAATTATATTGTTATATTTATAGCTTAAATTAAACTTGTAGTTAAATACAAATACAACATAAACTAGGTGTTCAGTCTTAATTACAATTCAACATTTATAATTTATATAAATCTGTTGGGAAGGTCACTTCTTCTTCCCTTTCTTCGCCGTTTCAACTAACTAATCTATTAAAGTTTGATTGGCACATAAAAAGCTATCGAACTAAAACAGAAAGCTGACAAACAACCCAAAACAAAATTGAATTTCATAACCAACATAGAATGATTTGTAGTTGGAAAAGTATTTGCAAATAAATGAAGCGGAACATAGTTGAATAATTCTTAAAAGTATTGTCAGATGCGCAAATTGGAATTCATAATTAGTTATTTATTATAAAATGTAGAATTCGGATCCTGACCACTAATAAAAGACACGCGATCCTCCAAGCTTTCCTCTCCCTTCGTAGGCCATTCTGTGCTTTACTTGAAGATTAAAGTTAAATGTAGATTGAGCGGCTAAGTCCGAGAAATGCATCCAATAGTCAGATTAAGCGAGTAGATAACCAGTTACCACTGTACTGAGAGGTGTGTGTGTGTGTGGCAGTTGAAAACTTTGCACTTTTTGCCATAGTTGCTCGTGGTTGGGCTGGAGCTGAAGCTGAAGCTGAAGCCCTGCTCTTATGCTTGCCTCCTTGTTTTGGTGCAGCGTTCGGCTTTGAATGTATGAGTATCCGTATGCATAGTTTTTCAGTTCACTCTTAGTTTTCATTTTCATTTTTGTATTTTTGGTGCTGCGAAATGTTGCAAAAGTTATTTCTTCACGGGTTTGCGTTGCACTTAATGAAATATCTGTGTGTGTGTGTGTGTGTGTGTGTGTGTGTGTGCCAAGGGATGCGGCAAGTGCAGGCATGTGCAAGTTGCTGGCAACTTGGCAGCAAAGTGGTCGCCAGGTTAGTTATTAGTAAGCCCATTTTTAGTCGACTTGCAAGTGAAAGGGCCAACCTACTCGTGCCTGCAATATTCAAGCAATGCGCTGAGCACTGTAAGGCGCTGCAGGAGAATCTGAGGAGGGCCGGGGAGCTCGGAGGCCTCCACACAACAGCTCAGGCGCAAATTTCCGCTCAACTACGGTTCAGCGACACGCTGCCTCAAAAGCTGCCTCATGCACACGTCTTTCCATTCAACAGCCTGCCGCGCTACTCATATGCAAATAGGCAAGCATATGATGAATGTGTTTGGGGTGTTTGGGTGTGTGTGTGTGTGTGCGGAATTTGTGAGTGTGGGAGTGCGGGGAGTGCACCTTGAGCAAAGTAGGATGTGCAAGAAAGAAATGCAGCTGGCGCTCAGGGAGATCGTGCGTTCGTTTGTGCAGCAGACATATTTTAATGATGCATGCAACAGTAAACTGCAATCAGATATGCGGCACATCGTTAGTCTTCAGCATCAGCCGCCATCATCGTCAACGTTTGTTGATTATCTAAGGAATAGAAAGAAAGCAAGAAATATAACTCATACGCCGCATTGTGCCCGACATTGCAGTCAGCCTCAAACACACACACACACACACACACACACACACATACTTGCACGCAAATATAGAAATTTATTTGCTCAGCAAATAAACTGCAACGTTTTTGTGCGCACTGAAAGGTAGCGACAGGGAAGGAGGAGGGAGGGCTAGGGGCGCATTCTTAACTTGCGCCAAAAGGAAACCCCTAACGGAGGCACTTTTTTATGCAACTTCTTCAGCTCGAGTGCTTTCCCAAGTTGACGTTTCAAATGTCAATTGTGTGCTTAACTGCATTCTTTTGACGATGATGACGACGACGACGACGTTGCTGTGGATGCTGATGCTGATGCTGAGTTTTCCTTATCCCTAATTGTGTGTGCTTGTATTTGTGTGTATGTGTGTATGTGTGTGCCTGTGCCCTGAAAGGGAGTCGGGCTTTGTCTAATTTTGGTTTCTTTTTTGTTGCAAAATGCGACTTGAAATGCAGAAAGGACTCGATGCTGAGTGCGGGCCAAAGGCAGACGTTGGCAGAGCGACTTAGCTAGTTGACTGACTGCCGAGTGCAGTGTTGTGCGTCGTTGAGGCTTCTGCCTGCAGTTGCCCGATAAGCTCAATATGCTCTGAAGCACAGTGGGGAACACAAAGACAGCTATTGTGCTAATTGCGATATTATTCATATTTAACTAATATTTTTTTTTTTTGGCAAAACTTTGCAGAGCGACTGCTTTAAATGTTGTTAGAAAATTCTTCTAAATTCTTTTAATAAATCGCATTACCAGTATCGATGAAGACATTTCGATTTCATTTCTTAAACAAAGCTATCCGTGTTCCAAAAAGCGGTTCAAGTGAAGCTTGTTATTGCTTTTATATATTTTCATTATTAACATACAAGTATGTACATACCTTCAAGGTCTGATCAAAGTTATTTTAATAGATTTATTCAAAAAGATGTATCTCCAAAAAGATGCTTCTTTTCTGCAAAAGGCAAATTATATAAAAACCTTTAGACTTACCCTATTTAACACAAGCAAATCTATTCACCTTTCTTTGCCATTTTATTTATTTGTATAGTGGAGATTTTTTGTTTAATAACCAATAATAAAGATAAGTTGTGTAAGAAAAATAAGTTAGAAAGCTCAAAGGGTGGAAGAACTGATGGCAGCTAAAGAACTGACAACATGCAGGACGTATATAGTATGTATATGGTATCCATCAAGATGAATTCTTTCTGTTATATAATTTGTCGTTAATACTTTCTCCTGCTTCACGTGGAATATAAAAATAATCTCAACATTTTGCCTACCATTTTAATCAGAGCAACAAAAGTAGGTGCGATGTCGCTTTTATATGTTCTCAGCGCGAATAATCACTTTTATATGCCAAATTAATTATCAATGGAAATTGTTATGGAACTTTCAAGTAGTCGCTTTTCAGAATATCAGTTGAGTTAAAAGCCATATTAGTCATTGATCGATTTATCCAACAAAAGGTTTTAGTAATAAAACATACAAGAACAAGCTGACTAAATGATGCAATTCACGAAGTCTACGAAGTCATAAAGTAGTGCCAACCCGACTCTTTAATGCCTTATACAATCCCCCTATTAGTTGACCCTAATTCATAGAAAAAGCTTAAGTTTTAGCTACTCCATTGTCATGAACCATACTGTCTTCAATATGCGATATGGAGACCTTCATAGAAATAAATAAGTGGTTGATGCAAAAACAGTTGGCTTATCATATCTGATATCACTGCTTTCGACACATATTTGTCTAGAACTGTGAGAGAAGTAGCATCATAAAATCAAGCTGATCATATAAGTATATTTTATAATATATATCATCATATATCATCAACTCATATCATATAACTTTAATTATTCATAAATGGAATTATATTTTCTTCTTTTTTTATTTAATTTAAATATCTGCAATGAAATATAAACGACTCTTAGCGTCCTCTTTGCCGATCAAAAGCTGCTGATACGTAGCTGATCCCCAAAAGTGCAACGATTAATAGAGCCAGCTGGAGCCTCATTTTGTGCTATGTATCGATATGTTTAAATGGAAGTTAAGAACCTATTAACCAGTTGTCGCGATGTCGCCTTTATCGTAACATACACACATATATTTTCAGCGCGAATAATCAATTTTGTTTCGACAACTTCGTTCAGTTTGGCAGGTGTAAGAAATACAAGTATAGTAGTAGTTTGTCAAAAGAGCAATCAATAAATTCACATTTCATAACGACTAGCGACTTATCCTACTTTAAAAATAATACATTTTTCAAACAATAAATTATTAGTAGCTTATACCCAAAAGAGCAACGATTACAACTAATAGAGCCAACTGGATCCCCATTTTTTGCGATGTTCCGATGTATACCAAGGTCGCTATTATACTACATGTTTTCAGTGCAATTTATTAATAATATTTGCCAGTTTAATAGTCAGTAGCAATTGCTATGAATGCTTTACTGTGAGCAATTTTCGAAATATTGCACTACTAGTTCCAGGTATAGTTTTTCTTTATAACCTAGAGCCATTGGAGGTATCTCATGGTCGCTTTGTACGACTTCTTTCATTGTGGCCCACTGTCCTTTGTAGACGACTGCACATTTGTGTAAATCATTTCTTTTCTTTGGCTTTTATTTTGAGCAATGGTTACGGTAACGGTAAAGCCAAAGGTAACGGTGCTGCAACTCTTGCCAAGTCGCTGGGAAAATATGCCGCATTCAGAAACACACACACACAATTGCACGCTGACTGCAATCTTGCCTTCAATTAAGCTTTGACAACTGCATGCATGCAGATGGAGGCCGGTGGCAGGTGGCAGAGGCAGTGGCAGTGGCAAAGGCTGCGACAGCGGCAGTGGCAGTAGGCACAAGGAACGGCAAAGGCGAAGGAAGATGCAGAGGCAGAGTCGTGGAAGACGCAGCCAGTCAAAATGTAAAGCAGCAAGCCCACAAAGCGCATAAATATGAATGAGTGCTGTTGGGCGCAGGAAGGCAAGGGGATAGGATAGGCAAAGGAAAAGGGAAAGGACAGACAGTCAGGTAGGGAAGGCAAAAGGATATTTGCCTGACCGAACGGCCGGCCGGCAAGAATTGCAGAAGGAAACGCAAATAAATGAATTGCACTTTTTCTTTGCATACTTTCTTCGGGCTCCATGGTGCCCCTGCCCCCTCTCTCCCACTGCTCTCCTCCCAAGCTCACCCCCTTCTATATTCATATTTCATTTTTCAATGAACTGACAGCAGCTCCAATGGCAGCTGCCCAAGCTCTGGCATCAGCATAATGGCAAAGAAAAGATGCGCTTGGCATAAAGAATTTTCAAAAATAAACCACAACTCATCAACTTTTTCTATATTGTATTTATTCTATGCATAATAATAATAAAAGGCAGCTTGAAGGTGAGCTGCTGACTGCTGACTTTTTTAATTAAGCGAGATACACACACACACACACACACAGAGAGAGAGATTAGGGGCGACCGATGCCATTATGATTGCATTAAGGCCCAGCATATTATTAGGCGCGCTAACTAGATGCGAATAGAGTGTTGAGGCTGGAGATGGACGTGAATGCGAATTGCACAACAAATTGTGTGCTCATTAATTAAAATTGAACCAAATTGTCGGCAGCAGCAGCCCGTCCGCTCTTCACAGCTTTTTTGTGCCATCTTCAACTAACAAACTCTTGGAAGATGGCAAGGCTTGGCCAAAACCAAAGCGCAACTCATTATGCCGCTGTCCATATACAAGTATAAGAGCAAAGAGCCACCATCAGCATTCAGCATTCTCAGCATGGCCAGCAGCAACGGAAACGTAAACGGCAGTGGCAGGTCCTTTGGCCTACACTTAAAGCTTCGGCCTGTCGCCATCGCCATCATCATCGTCATCGTCATCGTCGCAAGTTCTCAATGTCCACGTCAGTGCACTTTGAGGTGAACACTCAAAAGTTTGCCGGGCAAAAATTATATATACTCGTATATATATACTTATTACTTTTTTGACTCTGCTAGTTGCTGGTAATGGTGGTGATGATGGGGTTAACATTCAAAATTCTAGCGCTGCTGGGGCTGGGGCTGAGTCGAAATGCAAATCTTGCAGATTTTTAATTTCTTTTCAACGAAAATTTTATTTTCTGTTTGCATTTCTTGCCTTCCGTTGCGCACTCGGCTGCGGTCCAACCCTTCATTTCTCGGCCCACCATGATGATGATGATGGCGGTGATGATGATGATGGAGATTATTATTATGTATTATAGATTCATATTATGCACTTTTTAATTTCTTTTGTCTCGAGTGTGCCGTAAGCACAAGTAGCAACAAAAATGCGAAATGTAAAAGAAATGCGTTTTGCAAAATTAAAAATAAAATCCAGAGAGCTAGGGCGCATTTGCAAAAATCAAGTGGGCTGGCTGCAGCAAATGTCCTTGCCAGGCAACCCCTTTTCATAAGTAAATGAGTGTATGTGCTATGCTCTGGTATGGGTTGTCTTCTGGTTGCATTGCCAGCCACAAGTTGTTGTCGTCTCTGCAATTTTTGTTTTCGAAAGATTTTTCTCGCCACTTCTTGTTTTATTTTCTTCTTTTGGCTGCTTAACTTTTCGGGGTGTTTCTCTGCAATTTATTGTTGTCTTGAGTCTTGCATGCGCTCCACTTTGGGGTTGCATGCAAGGAGTACAAGTAGCAACGAACGACATCGTTGTCTGCTTTTAGGCGCATTTCGGGGTATGATGCACTGCTTGGCATATGTATGCTCGTAATGAATTGCGCCCGAGGGTGGTGACAATGAACTTGCAATGCAAACACCCACACCCACACTTATTAATACTTAAAGTCCCGAAATATTGTCGTATACATGTAGAATAGTACAAGTATTGCAAAAGACAATTCTTTCGACTCGAAAAGACTTGAAGAAAAATAAAACTTCCTTTTTAGGCATAACTTTAATAATTCGCCTAAATATTTAAGGTATAATACGTCTCTAATCAAAGAGTACTGTTTACAATCATTATTTCAAACATCCAACTCTTTTTGTAAAAATTATTAAATTCTTTTAATTTTAATTTTAATTAATTAAAAAATCTTAGGCTTATTAAAAATCTCTTTGCATCATAAGTTTGTTTGAAAGTCTTTCTACTTATTAAACAGATTTGTAGTCTATTAAAAGAAAATAAGTAAAATTTTTAACACAATTATAATAATTATAACAACTTTAAATCAATCATTATTAACTGATTATTCGGTTATTATTATTAATTATAAAAAAACAAGTAAGGCCTCGCATTGAATTATTTTTATTAGCTTGAATCAATACAGAGTTCTTCCCACATTTGTGCCAAAAGTTGTGCAGGAACAATGGAACTACTTTTAAGACATGTTACATTCTTAATTTTAGATATAAGTATAAGGCATAAGTCAGACATAATTAGGACCTTACTTGCTGCCGTAGACCCTTACAAACATTGTTCTGTTTGTGCCTGTGAACCCTTTGCAGCAATATACTAGCAATACAAGTAATTACCTTCACGCTTTGCTTAACGCCAACGTCGCGACTTTTTCTCACAAGGACCTCAACAAGACACGCCTGGGAAACTAGCCAAGCAGCTAAAACGTGTAGCAACCAAGCAATCATGATCATGCAAAGCTATTTCCACCGCTAGTCCATAGAGCACCTTAAAATGCCTTGAACCATAACCGAATAACCAAATAACCGAATAAGCAAAGGCAAGTCACCACCTATCCAGCACCTACGAGCATTGCCTCAATTTCTCAGCGTCCGCCCTGTCAGGAAGGGAAAAGGAAGCAATTTCCATAAGCATATGCATTTTACTTGCAACAACTCGAGAGTGGGGGTGCAAACAATTCACACGGTGCGCTATGAGTGCCAGGGGTCGCCTCAGTCTCTCTCAAGCAATAATTTTTAATAATTTCCTTTATTTAAATAGTTTTTCCTTATTACACATTGCGCAAACAAATACGCATGTGTGTTCCCACCAAACAGCGGCTGACCATCAGACCATCAGACCAACAGAGCATCAGAGCATCTGTTCATCTGAGCACCAGAGAGTAATTGAAGTGTTAGATTCAAAGATACTATTGCAATTGCTGGTGGTGCTGTTTCTGCTTCTGCTTCTGCTGCTATTTCTGTTTCTGTTTCTGTTGCAGATACTACATGCAAGATAACTTGATTGCACTAATTTGAGTGCAGCAGCAACAACGAATGGTTCCCACTCCTATTTAAACAAAAAATGAAAATGAAACAAGAAAAGAGTGACAACTGCTTGGGCCGTAGCGTAAAAGATAACAACTAGTTCCGCATTTGACAATTGTTGGTTCCTTTGCCATGGACCGATGGTCTGCCTCTGCCTCTGCCTCTGGTCTAGCGCTGGCTATGGGTCTGCTTTCAACTGCTCTGCTAGGGGTTACTTCAATCAATTTCTGACAAGAAGTGTTAAATCTGCACAGTGCCACAGTTTAGCAGCAATTGTGAGCCTCGCTTTTACTCGTTCGGGTGACTGCAGTTGCTTTATTAGAATATCCGGCAGCTTAGAGAAGCCAGCCAGACATGCTGTCTGCAGCTCTTGTTGCACTTATTGTTGTTGTAGTTGTTGTTGTCGCTGCGTTCAGTTTACATTGTCATAATTCATAAATCAACTAATTCTGAAGTCGTCCGAGTCCGCGTCATCGTCACCATCGCAGTCTGCTCTGCGAACACTGCGAACGAAATACACAAAAACAAATAGCTCTGAAGGCTTCGCTTAATTGAGACTGTGCACCAGTTTTAATGCTCACCAATATAACAAAATCTGCAGCCAAGTCTTTGACATGAAATCACATTAGCCAGCCACCAACCCTGACAAGTTCAGTGCCCGCCCAGCCAGCATAGAGTCCAAGGAATGGGAAAAGTTCTCAGGCTCTGGCTCAGGCTCAGACCCAGACCCAGACCCAGACTCACGCGCAGTCTCAAGCAAAGCAGAAGCGACAACAATTAAGAGGTTTCAAGTTGCCTTAATGAACCGCAACCAGTCGCAAACGGGTGCCCAAACAAAAGGTCAAGTCTAAGAATCGTCAGAGGGAGAGAGAAGAAAAAAGAAATCCATTAAAAGTAAAACAAAAGCCTACCCCAAAAAGGTGCGCTTGGCTCATCATGTGGCGACGAAAAACCAACAAAGCTGCTCAGACGACAGCAGGCACCAAAGAACCCAACAGAAAGCCCAAGGAAGCGTCACGGCGGTTGCCTCCACTTCCTCACAATGCAAGACGGGCTGGCCAGGCCGAAGGTTTCAATTACGTCCAAACGATTTCAAGACGCTGGACAATTGAGCGTGAAGCGCGAAACGCGAAACACCGAGCGTTGCAAAGTGTTGACACCTTGCAACATCGACTGATGTCGATAGCCAATCGCTCGGACATCGACTAATGCACGTCCCTCCGTCTAATGAACATTAATGTGTTGTGTAACGACACATCGACTCTAATGTAGAGTGCAATGAAGCAAGGCAGTGTTGGGGATGAGCAAGAAATAGAGACACCGGATGCGCTCATTAAGTACAGCGCGCAAAGCCTTTGAATGGTGGCTGAGTCCAGCGGTTAGAGATGGAATCCATTACGTAAGACTTACAAGGAAGAAATGGAAGAAATGGTCAACAAATGTGCAGCTATTTATATGCATTGTATCTCCATTAACGATATTAAGAATAATAGCGAGGCAATTAAAATTGTTTTCTCAATCAGATCATTTCTCTTCGAAATAGATTATAATTCGCACTATTGTCAGTAAAAGATAAATGCATAGCGATTCTTTGTAGAGTATTAGATTAATCAGCAATATTTAGAGACATAAAGGCAGATATTTTAAGACAAGATTACTAGCAAAACAACAGATAATATAAGTATTCAGCTGGATATGTAATAAAATAGTTAAGAAGAGAGCTACATAAATAAGAATGCGAATAAAATTTGGAAATTTATTTAATTCAAACATTATTACACAGTTATGATTATAATTATTTATTTTATTTAGTTATATATTTAATTAATTAATTAATTATTTACTCCAGATAATATAAGTATTTAGCTGGGTATGTATTAAAATAGTTAAGAAGGGAACTAGAAGGGAATAAGAACAGGAATAAAATTTGGAAATTTGTTTATTACAACAATTTTTATACAGATATGATTATAATTATTTATTGATTTAGCTATTTATTTAATTAAATAAATATTTATTTATTGAATTATTTAATTATTTTATTTATATACTTATTTATTTATTTACTTATTTATTTATTTACTTATTTATTTATTTACCTATTTATTTATTTATGTATTTATGAACTTAGCGTTACAAGTACCAGTTTCCTTTAAAGTTATTAGGCTAGTCATGACATATATATTTCCAATTTAGTTCAGTTTAATTTAGTTTAGTTTAATTTAATTGCAAAATTAATGTGGTTTGATTTGATGTTAAACATTACAATTATTAATTTTTGTCTATTTACTCCTATTCTATACACATCCTCAGCTTTTATTATTATGATTAATATAATTATTATTTTGATAATTTTTTATGTTATTTATTTTATTTATATTATTAGCTAACATTTGGATTAGTACTGCGAATGTTTACTATATAGTATATGCAATATCTGCAGTGCTATACTAGGTGGTATTAACTTGACTTGACACTTTCCTCACGCTTTCATCTCCACTCTAAATGCTTCGCTTCTGCTGGTTGGCCGTTTGACTGTTTGGCTGCTTGGCTGACTCTGACTGTCTGGCTGTCCGACCGTCTGACTAACTGCCTGCAATTGCAAGTTGAGTTATGATGCCAGCTGACGAGCTGTCAGAGCGGTCGTCAAATGTGCTGAGGGTTGAGGTTGCCGCTGCAAGTGCTGGACGCTGCGAATGCTTCTGGTACTCGCAGCTGATTCATTGCATTCGCCCATTCGAGTGGTACGAGCATGAGTGTGTAATATAAATCTGCGTCCTGCCCTCATCGCCTCTATCATTAAATGGTGCGCCCCGACCATGCCACACAGAATGCCTCGGCATATAGCACGTGTTGCATGGCATTTGACTTGACCCAACCCAACCCAACCCAAGCCAGTCCACTCCACTCCAGTCCGGTCCACTCCACCCCTCGAACTGGAACTTAAACTGTTCCACTAAATGCCACTCGACGCAACTTAGAACACTTGACGCTCTCAACTCTTGACTCTGTCGAAAATTGCGAAAAACCATTTTCCACAATTTAATTTCATTAATGCTCGGACATTTTTGTTTACAGTCTTTCCTCTTCCTATTCCACACAGCCTCGCCCGAGGTTCTTCAAATGTCAATGCATTTGCCGACTACTTGTGCTGCTCCTCCAGCAGCATCGCCATCGTCGTCATCATCCTCATCCTCATCCTCATGCTCATCAACGAGCCGAGCCGAGCCGAGTTCTCCACCAAATTATCATAATGAATCTGACTGGGCAGGCGACTTGTGCGCTTTCAACTACTTGAGTTTCTTTTGCTCCTTTTTGTGGTCGCAGAACTTTGCGCAACTGTCGCAACTTTGGCTTGGATTATGAAACCGAGCCCAGTTCCTGGTGCCCGTCCTCTGCCATTGCCTTCTTTACTTTTAATGAAAATGTCACTTGTATTTTATTTTACTTTTTGCAATTTTTACTGCCCGGGGGCGCAGCGTCCTAGCCCATTGATTTTCTGCAACAACGCTGACCGCAGGCTCAGCTTTCTGAACAGGAACGGGGCGGTCCTTTCAATACTAATGCAGAGCCTTCTGCATAATGGTGCGGCAGTCAAGTGCATGTTCAGTCCCCCTGCACCCCTCTTCATTCTCCAACCCCATAAGTACACGCTGTGAAGTAGTTTTTGTAGCAATTACGCTTTATTTTTCGGAATGGGGCGCGCATTACTTGTAAGCTTAAATTTAAATATGCATGCCGATGCAGTCTTCCTTTGTTCCTTACTTGCCTTAAACTCTTCCAAGAACTCTGCACCAAACACATAAGCCAACAACAATGGCCCCGCCACATACATTTAAACAATTACATCCACAGTATGCCCATGAGTGGAGTATAGGAGTATTGGAGTATAGGAGTTGGAGCCATTGTCTGAGCAAGAAATCTTTTCATTTCAGCGACAACGACAAACAATTGAAATTGAATTTTATGCTTTACAAGATTTTATTACGACTTTTTGACTCAACAGACGCATCGGACGGCAACAGCAACAACTACAATTCAATTCAATTCAATTTGTTATGAAAATATAGTAAGCCACACTTGAAATCCAGCCCCAGTAGCCAATGGCGTTGAATGCTCCACTGACCACAGCCACAGTCTGGATGCCACAGACATGCGAACTAGGAAGCGCACACACTATATGCCATCAGTGTGTGGACTAGTCTGCCCCAGCACAGTAAACTCTCACATCACATTGATTTTTCCACTAGGTCCTAGCGAACTAAATATTCTACGATTAGGCTTTTACTATGATTTTGGTGCTAATGCGAAGGAAGAGGAATGATATGTTAGACTATATTTAAATCCTTAAGAAGTATTGTTCATTGCAAGCTTATTCTCGGCAATATTTTAACTAAATAAAAAAACCTCTTTCAATACCATTACACTTTATTTAGCTAAAAACAGCTTGATTTCTAGACCTATATTTATTTCGCAGCTCTTGCACTGGAAATTTAGACCAATGTACGTTTGTTTATACATTTTCTTAATAATGTTAGCTTGAATTTGAATTTTTTTTTATTAGCGGTCCATTACCAAACAAGATTTAATTAAGAATTGCATGTCAAAAAATTAATTTTTTTATTATCGGAAGAGAAATAAATAAGCATTCCAAAAAAAATAGTATATATTTTAAGCTTACAGTTTATTTTGTAAGCAATAAGTTAAATTAATTGAATTGTACTAAGCATCTTGTCGTAGAGGAGCTTGACTTTCATAGATAGTGTACAATGAACTGACAAATAACATAAATCTCTGAATCATTAATATAGAAATTACAGTTCATAAAATGTTAAATGTACCCTACTCTTGTTGTTAATTGTTTAGTTTAGTTTTAGGCCGTATATAGTTTTATTTACGGACTTGATTTACCATCAAGTGGATGCAATGAGAGTTGAATTTTGTAGTTTTCTTTTCCAGTGGAGGGCATACTTAGATAGTATCCTTGAAAATTTGACCCTCGAGTGGCTCAGTCAAGGTTTTTGTTATTAATTAAAAATAATTTCAGAAATCCTTAGTTTGATGACAGTAAAAGTTGTTTGGATAAAATGACTAGAGGAAATGTCGATAACAGGATAGTAATTAGAACAAATTTTGAGCGATGCTTAACTTCTTTAATGAATATGTTAAGACTACAATATACTTGTATATAGCATAGTATTATTTAGGAGCTAACTTTTATCATCTAGTGTAGTTCTTTAGATAACTATGAATTGCTGCTGCTGCTCAACTCCTTCTGTTTTTGTTAGTTAGCTCAGCAGTGTTATCAATTTAATTGCATTTGTTCGAGTCAATTTGATTTTGAAGTTTTGTTTCCTAAACTCAAAACTATTCAAGACGGGTGCAAAACTCACGGTGCTCAGATCATGGCTGTGGCTGGCGTGCAGCGCCAGCGTCAGGCAACGAAGCTAAATGAAATGCATGAAATGCAATCAATTTGTTTATACGCACATGAGTTTAAATAAATTTAACTTGAAAATTGTGATGCCGACACAAAGAGGCGAGCGGTCAAGTCTCGCTCTTAATTCAATTCCATGGGCCCCCAATGTCAAATGATGACTCAACTCGTTTCGCTGCTGTTGTTGCTTCTGCTATTGTTGTTGTTACTGTTGTTGTTCTTGTTGTTGTTGTTGTTGTGGCTTTTATTGCAGAAATGACAGCCTTACTTAGTCATTAATGACATCTACCTAAGTGTCATGTGCTGGACGTCCTTCGGCGTCCTTACATGCAACACATTGAACTTTGGCTTTGCCAAATGAAAACGGAAAACGGAAAACAGAAAATGGGAAATGAAAATTTAAAATAATAGCTACAAAGATTTGTGCCAGGCGATAAGCTACGACTAGCACAACAGCAATAACTGGTGGCTGGTGGCTGAAAGCTAGAGTACAACCTCTAATTATTTCAAGGCATGACATGAAGTCATTTTTCTACAAATATATACATATATATATATATATAGTATTATATGAGTAATATGCATACAAGTATATGGGGAGGTACGTTTATCTATTAATGTGCGCGCACACATGAAATTGAAACTTCAAATATTTGCTTTGGTGCCTGCAGCTCAAGGACTTTTGGCCGCCCCCTTCCTTGCGCCAACATGTGTGTCCGCTTCTGTATGTGCATGCAAGCATGTATGTGTGTCTGTGTGTGTTTGTGTGTGTAATTTCCTTAATAACCCCAAAGCCTATCACATTAACATATCTCACATTTGTCATAAAAATAAGTCATATTAAGGCAAGCAGCCCACGCAACGCCGCGCGAGAAGGCCCCCTGAAGCCCTACTTACGTGAAAATCGAGTCCATCTAGTCCGCCGAGTCCGTCGAGTCCGCCGAGTCCAGGTGCGCGTGTCTGGCTATATGGCCGGTGGGGAGGTGGGCGCCATTCCGTTAAGGAAGCCAACGCTTCCGACAAGGAAATGTTTATGCATATTAACCGGTCATATGCGTTTGTAATTATCCTAAATGAACATATTAGTGGGCAGCGCGCACACGTAAATTGAATTATTCAAGACGAACAAAGGCGTTGGTCCTCCTAACAGTAAAGTAAAGGCAATCGTGCTAACAAATGGCCAAGTTAGCATTGCGTGTTGGCCGACTGGCAAGTTTGTGAAACTTTCTTCGACCAGTTAATGGGCGGAAGTTACAAATGCTCACAAGAAATGTCATATGACGCAAAATACGTTACTTAGCTAAGTACAGTATACACTTGATACAATGAGCAACTGAAAAAAAAAAAAACATTTAAAAAATAACTCTAAATTAACATTTTCATTCAAAGGATTTAATACGCTCATACTTATGCTGGAAAAGTAATCGACTTACTCTAAGACAGAGATCGTCCAAATCTTTAATAATAACAGTGAACAGAACATTCAACAGAATTACGTATTACAGAATCATTGTAGCAAAATATCATTACAAAATATGTATATGTATATCCATAATATAATAAAGAACAAATACTTAAAAACATTATAGGTAGGTCATGGCCAAACATGTATTTCATTCAAACTTCTTGTATTAGACTATTAGTGATTGACTTTTAATGCCTGATTTCAAAAATTCTAAGTGAATTGTATGCTTTACAAAAGTTTTCAAGTGCTAGTGCTATATACTATAGCATTAAGTTGATTTAAAAATTGGAAACATTAACTATAATGATAACTATAAGAGCAAAAGAGAGGGAGAGAAAAAAAGAAAGAAATAAAAACTTAAATTTATATATTAATCAAACTAAACTTACAAAAATAGGTTAAGTAGGCTATCCAAATCACTTTAAATTTTATCTAAGAAATTTTCTTGTCGTACTAGAAACTAATAAACAAATAAATAAATAAATAACTTATTAAGCTGAATGAGTCTCATGCTAAGATCTATAGCTAAATAACATTAAATTTCTTCAGGAAGTTCAAGAATTGCATTTTCCTGTGTTGCGCGAGCCACTTAAAAATCTACACTTAACCAAAAAACGAGCGGAATTTTCAGGCAAGCTCGCCAGGTTTATGCTTGGCATATCGAGCTTACTTATTAAGAATATAGGATATTATTTATATTGCCGCTATTGATTTACTCAAGTATTGAGTATCACATTCCTTTACTGGCTACAGCTTCCTAATATTTCTTAATGAGCGTGATGGCTGCTTGATTATAAATGGAGTTCTCAATATTTTATTTAGTCTGATGGTTGATTGATTATTAATGGAATTCTCAGCATTTTAGTTAGTCTGTAAAGTGTCCTAAAGCCCTGTTTTTACTGGAAACGAAAAGGATGTCCGAACAGCAATAGCAACCCGAAGAACGTAGCGAAATAATATGTTTGATGAATTTTGCCCCAATCCGATCGAGTAATACAATATAAGGCTAATTTCAGCGAACAAACAAAATAGTCAAATGAGAAATAGTTCTCTGTATAATTTCTGTTACTCTTTCGCTATAATTTCTGTTTTAAAATAAAACCTTTACTTTACTACTCGCAATATACGCGTGTCATACAGATAGGTCTCTACTGTATAAAGCTTGGCACACGTAAGCGGCGATATGGCACAGCGATGGGAATAATGTCGGTGGTGAGTGTGCCTTATACTTGTAGTTCCGTTGAATGCCTCCGTAAGACGTTTTTCTTTTATGCTCGGTGCACACTCGCTCATATAACACAATGCACGTGTAAAAGTAACGGCCATCTAGCTATCCAAGCGCGATCACAGACCGACGACAGTTGGTTTCCCAGAGCGTCTTGAAGACGAGGTTCGTGTGCCTTTTGGGGTGACTTATGAGCACTATGGCCATGGTCGGCAATTAAAACGACATATGCAAGGCAATGCAGTCGGGCAACTTTATTCCTAGGGTGGGATAATTTAGGTGTCTCAGTTTTCTGATACTCGCTCTAGGGTAGAGGAGCTGCCACGCACCAAAACGGAAATGGGAAATCACTTGCGTTGACAAAACTTAACTCTCCGCTCAGATTACTGGCTCCGACTGTCTGACTGTACCTGCCTAATGCTGCCTTGTCGCAAAAAAGTCGCATGCAAATTGTAAAAAGCACTTAAGCAGCCAGCACTAGATGTTGGCTAGTTGGCTGGCTGGCTGGCTGGCTGATGGGTAGGCGGATTGGTGGTTTGTATCATTTGGTTTGCGCTTTGGAAATTGGCTTCGTGACCGCTTATCGCGATCAATAAATAATATATGAGCGAGCAAGGCATACGTGTACACGATGTACATACTATAGACTATATAGTATAGTATACTATCGACGGCTATCCAACTGGAGAACAAAAAGTAGTAGCTGTCGGATACATTTGAGTAATTTGCGTCGTTAGCATTAGTGACGCAAAGCAGCAGAAAGAGACGGGGGATAATGCTAATAATAAAAGAAAGTACGCTTGATTACAATGAAAATGTTTTTAATGCCACACAGAAAGATATCTGCATAGATATAGTAGTCGTATGCGAGCAGCACACAGTCACACTCACACTCACACTGTCGTGCATTTTTTCCTTTTTATTTTTGATACTAAAAGCGCGATAAGCACCAGACACGAAAGCCAGCTAGCCAGCCAGGTAATACAAAAGGCCCTCCTCACAACGCCTGCCGATATGCAAGAAAAAGCGCCAAAGTCGACAGCGTGTGTTTATAGCTATCTACGTACATATCTGGCCATAGCCGTAGCCGTAGCCATAGCCGTAGATATAGCCGGACTGTCCAAACAAAACGTCCATTGTAACATTAAAAAAAGAAAAAAAGGAAAAAAGGAAAAAAATAAATCGAAGAGAGAAAAAAGAACAACAACTTGGCCACATATGGCCATTTTCCGCCGACTCTGTCTCCAATGTGGCGTGCTCTGCGTGTGCCGATGTGTGTTGGTCTGCTATCTAATCAAGCGCTGAAAGACAATAAAAGCTTGAAACAGCCAACGACAAACAGCGACCACAAATACAAAAACAAAAAAACCAACACAAAAAAAGGAAAAATATACAAGAGTACTAGATATTGTGGGATCCGATGGGGCGGGCTTTGGTTGGGGGCGACAGGTTTTCCCACCAGCTTTACATCTGCTAAGTGCAATGGCGGCGGCGACATCGGCGGCATCGGCGACAACGACATCGACACCGACACCGACTCCCATATAACTGGTTGGCTGGCTATCTGGCTGCCTGCCCGACTATCTTTCCTCAACTTTGTGCGCCCAACACACACTTCAAAGTAGAGTATATTCTACAATATATCGTTTATAGTACTATACACCCATTGTATTTACTTCGTTTTGGCACAAAAGCAGCGCGCGTGTAGTCTGTCCTATCTATGGGGCGCCATATGGTCGAAAATCGCTATCTTGCCGGCATTAAGTGTGTTTTCATGTAACTTCCACTGCCACAAAATACAAGTATATATCTTATCGGCTATCGATGGGGCCTGAATATAAATCACACCATCATCGACAGCTCCTTTCAGGCCTCGAGATATCAAATTAGAAATTATATGGAAAGGAAACACACTCACTTAGTAACAAACGTCCTGGTTAGCCAGTAATCCTTTTCTCCGGAAAAAATTAGAATAGAAAAGGTTCTCAAATAATAAGACGTGCCTGAAAGAAGTTCAAAGATATTTCCACTCATGTTAGTACACATTTTATATTTAATCGATATTATAATAATAAAATAATTCTTATTTCAAAATTGTATTTCAAATAATTATTAGTTACGCTTCTGGATATGTTTATATTTAGGATTTTCATCTTTAAAGCGTTTTGCTAATGTTTTCTTTAAACGTAAAATTTTATTTTTGGTAATTATTATTATTGTGAAGTTGTTCAAAACCCCTAAACACGCCAAGATCTTGAAATATAAATGTAAATATTATTTAAAAGTCAAGTCTACCTAAAAATCTAAAAGTCAATTATATATATAAGCAAATGCTTTCTATTAGACGGGACTCTGCAATCAAGTCAAATGAATGCACATAAGAAGTTCTTCAATATTTTTTTTAATTATTCTCCATTTAGATTAACATACATATGTTACAATGATTGGTTGTTGATCATCAACTATATTGTGGAAAAATAATTTTATTGCACATATTAGTTCTTAGTATAAATGGTTGGCCCAAAAACAGGTTGTCTTTTAATTTTCTTGAAGGATCTGATTGCGAAGACATATTTTCCTTGAAACAGCGAGCTTTGCCTAAAAAACAATCCCACGAATAGCCAATATTACACAATGCCTGGCGTGGTATTGGCATAATCCTGTATGGTTATTTGTGCAGCATAGTGGCTGCCAAGTCGCGACATAACAATAAACGTCTCATATCCTGTCATAATAGCTGCGTGTGCCACAACTCTGCTGCATTAGCAATGCCTTGCACCCATCCTAGATGCCTGCCCCATCCCCTCTGTACCTCTCTGAACCTTTGCCCAATTTTGCGCAAAACTTTTCGCATAAACATTAAAATCTTCATTGCTGTCTTTGGCATAGACGGAGAGCAGCAAGGCATTAAGGATATGCAGCCGTATAAAAGGACATTTTCTTTTAGCACAATTTTCGCTTCAATTGTGCGCACACAACAAAGTTGGCTGCCAATTCGCATGGAAATGCTTGCCAGTAAACTTTCTGGAGCATAATTTTAATGTGTTTTGCGGCAAGTTCGAGCAGCGCTCTGGCAAGGATTAGCCGAACGAACCCAAACTTCTATGCTGTATGCTGCAAGCAATTGCAGCAAAATGCCAAACAAGTTTCCAACATTAGAAATGTTGTTTAAAAGGTGTTTTTGAACTTTGTGGAATGCCAGCCTGCCTGGCTGCCTCACTGCCTCGCCGCCTCACTTCCTCTCTTCCTGGGCCAGTGGGCACCCCGTTAGACAAACAACATCATCGACAGCACACGCTGCGTGGCTCGCTCTGCTCAGGTAAAAATCGGAACTGATGGCGTCTGCCGACACGGCCTTATGAACGCTCTCGATGTCAACCACCACCAGCAGCAAAACGCCCCTTGTTTCCGCTCTGCCCTGCGCCTTGTCGCTTCCTTTTCTTGCCCCTCTGCTCGTTTCTTCGGCGCTTCCAGGCCCATCAAGCCGCATGCGCACGCGCATTGAGGCATATAGTGCCATAGCCCGAGCCCGAGCTCGAGCTCGATTCGAGTCCAGGTGTGCAATACACGCTCGTGTGGAACTTATGGCACGTACGAATGTTGTTGCTGCCACTATTGCTGCTGGGCTCGTCATCAGCAGTTGCCTGCTTTCTCAGTCGACTCAGTAGACTCATCATGCGAGTATATAGCATATATAGGGGTCGTCTATCATTATTTATATTTTTAATCTGAGGGTGGGTTCTGGCATGCCTTGCAAGTCACATTTCAAATGAAACACTTCTTGCAAAAATTTGCAGTCTTTGGGAAATTGGAGGAAGATCACAAAAATGCGATCTTTTTTGCAATATTTTGGGGCTTTTCACAGAACTAGGCAACAATTCGAGCGGGAAAGAGAACTGGCTGCGCCTTCAATGATGCTTCATCTTAGTGGCATTACATAGAGCAGAGTCATCTGCGAAAGGGTACTAGAGCGGTTCTTTGGTAATTCAGAAATCAATCGGGAAATATATATTGCTCTTCACAAGCTACATTTTGAAAACAAAGAATGCTTAAGCACATTCTGAGCAATTGTTAAGCAATTAACACGCTTACTCATAACTATAACTAGCACAAGACTTTTATTTATTTATTTATTTCATCAACAAACAATGCTGTCGATGTAAAAGAAAATAAAATTAAATACAATAGAGAACTTAAACTAAATAAAACTAAAGAGATTTAAATGCCTTTAAAAATGTCAAAAATATCTAATAATGGGGGAATTTTATTTGCCAAACGGCCAGCTATGTCCCGATTCACAGTAGTAGTCAGATACGTTATTAGGCCTAACAAATTTTATTTGCCAAACGGCCAGCTATGTCCCGATTCACAGTAGTAGTCAGATACGTTATTAGGCCTAACAAAAAAGCAGTGAAGGTGAAAGAATAGCAATGAAAGATAAAAGATATCTTTATGAAGCTGTTCACTAGATAGTTAAATAAAATACATACATTATTCAAATGATGTTTCTTCAGTGTATTTCAATATTTGGACACTCCCTCTAAGCTCTTAAAGGTGTCTCATATGTAAGTATTCACTACATTTGAAGGGAAACACCTGAACTACAAGTACATATAGATTCCTATTCATAAAAATCTATCGCTTTTAAAGACTACAAGTAGATGGGGGACTCACATCTGCCTCAACTACAATGCCTAATTGCATTAACTCCCAAAATTGCCGGCACTTAAATATAAATGTACATACTATATGTACATAAATAATACTATATGCCACCATTGGATGGCATCAAAACTTTTTAACGGATTTCAAAGTCACTTGACCGTAAAGCAATTGAGTTCGGACGCCAAGTGTCGCCGTCGCCGTCGCCGTCGCCGTTGCTGGAAAGTTGGGCGACATGCTAGCTCGAGGCCCAGTCCGAGTCCGAGTCCGAGTGCTGGTGCTGGTGCGAGTCTATATGCTACACCTACTATGATGAATTGATATGAGCGACGAGCGCAAAGCAAATTTTAATGATGACAAAAACAACAATAACAACAACAACAGCCGGTCGCGACTGTGCCACACTTTGGACGGCTTGTACATTACCGTGTGCCGCGATCTGTGAAGGCACATTCCAAAGCACACTTTGGGTTACATTTTCCGTCCCTGCCTCACTCACTCACTCCCTGTGTGTGTGTGTGTGTGTAAAGTACGTTACGTGCTCGTTTTTTTCGTATTCGTATTTAGAAAACTGAAAAATGTGTTAAGGTCGTAATTATATGCAGCGGTGGCTGCTGCCTTTGTAGGCGTAAGTTTTTCCTGCTCTGACCGTCAGGACTTCGGTGCGTCTGCAAGTTTTCCTCTTGCCTTATCTACGAGAATGAAAAGTGCCATATGTTTCCTTGCGTACAAGCGCCTTTATCTACGCCTTGTAGGGGTTGTAAGGCATTCTGATAACGGTCGAGCAAAGAAAGAGAGAGAGAGAGAGAGAGAAATAGGGCTCGAACCATATTTATATGCCTAGGTGCATTGAACTCCAAATATAAAAAGGATAAGAGGCAAATGTGTTGCTCAGCCTTAAGAATGTTAGCCAAGTAAATGAACTTTATTTTATCTGAAATTCTGTAGATTATTAAAACCTTTTATGTGAGGTAATTGAAGATTTTTAAGCAACGCTGTCAACAATTTAAGTGGATCTAAGCTGAAGGCGGTTCTAGGTTGTTTTAGGTTTACTGAAAATGTATTTTTGTTGACAAAGGAAACTTCTATGATACCCTCTTCGTACTTCCATAATATAGTTAGTTAGCTACAACATCCTGAATTATTACTAATATTCCCAATAATGGGCGTAGCCAGGACCTAAAGTCAAGGGGCAAACATTTTTTCTGTTTGATTTTTGCTATCAAATTATTTGCACCACACAAAAAACACATGTAAAATATGGAAAAATAGGGAAAAATGAAATTCAAAATAATGAAAAAGTATTCATCAAAAGGTTTCAAATGCAATAAAATTAAAAAAAAAAACTTACTAAAAAATTAGAAGATTTCTGATCGTGGAACTATTATAAAGTTGGTTCATTGCGACATCGAGAGTGTGAAATTTAACAATTTGAAATTTTGTTTTCATAAATAAATGATCAATTTTTCGCTACGGCCATGTCCCCAATCTCAAATTTAACGATTCAATTCAAGTTCCAATTAAATTTGCCAACTGATAATTTGCCAGCTTAAGTGTATAAAATAGTATCATATATGTACATAAGAACTATTAAAAAAAATCTGAAATAATCTACAACTTAATTTTCTTCATTTGCAGGAGGATCTATGATGGACGACAGAGAAAAATAACGCTTTGTTTGTGGTAAATATATGTACTTTTCTGTCCATTCTACTCCTTCTGGTCCCATAAGGCACACCACAGAACCGATCTGCACGAGCATACCAAGCTCTACAGATACGACCCAGCAAGCACCGACCGACCATAGGGGTGACTGACTGTCCCCGTCTGCCTTCCAAGTACAGTCGTTAGTTCTGCATTCAGCCTGGTGCCGCTGCAGAGGAAAGGACGAGGATACAAACAAGACAAGGCACAGACCCGTACCTATACACACACACATACATCTACATGCATTCGAGTTTATGCATATAGGGTTGGGGTGGCAGCCACACGTCTATTTTGTTGACATTGACTTCGACAACGGGTGGGTTTATTGAGCATTGCATTCCAATGCAATTAAATGCCAGAAGACCAAATTCAGTTAAAATGCAACGATGTCTGGCTTTTAAGGCGCTGCAGGCACACACAGCTATAGGGGAGGATTCTGTTCTTTGGAATTGTGTGTGCCGGGCATATGTGTCTGCTTATTCAAATACTTGTACATGTACTATATACTTATTAGTTAGATAGCGAAGTCATTGAATTGATCAGCAGCCATACGCCCACCAACAGCTTGACGAAAATACCATTCCAAAGTTCTCTTATTGATTATTTCGAGTGCTTATGCATAAACAGTTAATGATAGCTCCAGGCAGATCAACAAACACACACACGACTATGAATATCGACAGACAGTCGAACTCGAATAGAAAAGAAGGAAGAACATTAACTAGAAAAAACTAAAACAATTCACGTACAATTTGATGTTATTATTCACTTACTTATATTTAAAAAAAAAATTCAATTAAGTCCTCAATAACTTATTAATTCGAGGCTTCAAAAACTAAATTTAAAAAAATTGGTTTATTTGCTTATAAAGTGAGTGCACTCGCATTATTCATAAAGTCAAGCCATTTTTGAATATAAAAGAACATTTTCCATAGATCTCTCTTTGAGCTTTTTAAAAGTATTTACAGTACATTTTGAATGTCCAGCCACTATTGTCTTGACTATATAGTACTTATGTTCAGAGATAGGACACGGACTCGCATTTATTTTCTGGCTTATATTCACTTTATTAGTCTAAAAAGCCACACTGAACAAGGATTTAATTATCCTTCGAGTCCAAACAGACCACAATTGTAGTTTTTGTCACTACTTTTATGTTTATGGTTTCCTATAATTGTGAATAAAATATCCATTTATAAAGCAAAAGAAAAACGTCTTCGATTGAGCACGGAAAGAGAGATTCAAATTTTATACAAATAAATTAAAGGTGTTAACCGCAGCAACGGCTTTTAAATTTGCTAATGGGAGAAACATTGATTTTTGTAAGCGAATATCGTTTTAAATAAACAACCAACTCTACAGTTATCTTTATTTTGTTTTTTGCAATGCTCAATATTCGCTCATTTGTAGGTTCGACTGTATTCAGTGCACATATATATTCGTGCTTTTGTGCTCGCCCACAAAGTAAGCCAAAGTTGTTTATCAGACCCCCAAATAAAATGACTTATCTATATTTATTGTACTATACATGTACAATGCACAATGTAGAGCACATACTTACAGCCAGGGCGAAAAGCTGCTGAATATCTCATACACACGCATACTACATACGCAGAAAGTCAGCTAAATAAGTAAGCTAAGGTGGAGAAATTAGATAAAAACCTGTCTCCACAGCTCATTGTATTCGCATCACACAAGGGTTGCTTGGAATAGACAAGCTCGCCGCCTCACGCACATACTGACAGACAGACATATATACAGACAAAGGCTTAGCTTTCGTACAGGTTCAGCTGACAAAGATCAGCACGTTTGAAGCAACCCCCTTCGATACACACACATAAACACACTGCCAACTTCCAACTCCCAATACCCAATTCCCAACCCTGTGCCAGCACCAATCAAGTGAGCACCCACATCCCAGAAAAGAAAAGGTTGCGCCACTTTCACTTTTTCGCATTCAAAACCTAAATTTTAACACAACATTTGGCATTCGTTTTCCTTTTCAGAAAGACTTTTTGAGCGCAAGCAAGGATTATTTGACGAAAAGCATAAAAGACATACAAAACAACAAACGAGAATTAAAAAAAATAAAAAAATAAAAATCCAAAAGCAAGTTTCAATCGAAATTACATTCTTGAAAAAAAAAACACTTTTTGAGAATTATATCAAAGCGAAACGACGACGACAACAACAACAACAACACGAATAAGAACAAAACAAAAACAAACCGAAAACGACAAAACGAAAGAAAAAATCAAATCAAATTTAAATAAAATTAAATGCAAAGGACATTCGCATGTGTGTGGTGGTGGAAAGAAAATTCAAAACAAAATTCACAATTAGAAAACGCAGAAAAAAACGTAGAAAACGTAGACGCAAAATCAAAGCAGGCAACAACAAGAGCTGCAGCAACAACAAAAAACTGTCAACGACAAGAGAAAGAATTTTGAACAACATTTTTGGTGCAAACAAGTTGAGCGAAAGCAAAATTTCAACGTTTGGCCGAGACAGGGATAAAGTAAAAAGCAAAGGCTAGGCAGGCGCAGGCCACAAAGTTTTGAAGCACACACACACATACATTGAGAAGTCGAACACAACTTGCAGAAAGAGAGGTAAACAAGAGAAAAACGGAAAAAGAAACAGAAACCCACTGGATTTGTCAAACAAAACTTAAACTTGAAATTACGCATACGCCGCGTTCACACGCGCAGAGCCCCCCCAGAAAAAAATAAAAAACTAAAAAGATAGCCGGGCGAATATTTGTGCTCTGTCTAAGGAGAGCGACTGAGCAGCCAATAGACACGCAGCAAACAGCAATCATCAAGAAAGTAGGGGAGCTGCGACGCATGTGTGTGTGTGTTGAGCAAAGCAGCAGCAACAACAATAACAGCCATAGGAACAGTGACAAGGCGGCGAATACAAATACAGCTAAAACAAAATTAATTAGAGAGCGAGTGCAACGTGGAGAAGAGAGCGCGCGCTGCTGCTGCTGTTTGGCATCATCTTATGATGTCATCAGAGGAGTACGACGCGCAGTGTTTTGGTTTGTATAGCAATGAGAACGACTTGCTGCTAAAGACAACAACAACTACAACAACAACAACTAAGCAAGAGCAACAACAACCACCGCCTATAAAGAGCGAAATAGCGCTAAACGGTGAGTACGAGGAACAGACACACACACTCTCAAACGGTGGCAGTGAGTGTGCCGCCGACAACAACAACGATAGCAGCAGCGAAGGTAAAGCAGCGTCAGCGACAGCGCAGGAAACGACGACGACGGCGAACTGCGGCGAAATCGGCAAAGGGAACGCCAACGGCAACGGCTGCGAAACGGAGAAACAACGCAGTAATAGCAACAACAACAAAATCAGCGATAACGACGACGCCGCTGCTGACGACGCTGTTGACGACGTCGCTGCTGGTGGTGCTGACGACGACGGCGGAAACAATAACGACGAACTGAGGACGCACGACTACTCGCACGACGACTCCGACGACGACGTTGTAGTCGTGCTCGAAGGCTGCGAAGGCAAAGCAGTGACAACGGCTGCGGCAACAGCTACAGCAACAGCAACAGCAGCACCAACCACCAACAGTAACAGCAGCTCTCTAAGTCGCAGACAGCAGCAACAGCAACGCCGCAACAGTCGCAGTCGGCAACGCCAGCAAGTCAGTCAGTCAACGGCCGTCAGCAAGACAACAACGTGCGCGGCTAAAAGAACTTTACCAGCAATATCGGCAACAAAGTGCGCGACAACACCAGCAGCAACAGTGACGAGCGTAAATCAAACGAAATTAAATCGTAGCACGCGCACGCGATCCTTGAGCGGCAATAGCAATACAAATACCAGTAGCTCGTGTAATACCAGTAATAATAGTAGTGTGAATAGTAGCAACAAAAATAACAACGGCAACAACACTTCCTGTGCGGCAACTGCTGCATTCATGAGTAGCGCAGCTGCGGCTGCTGCGGGTGCCGCTGGAGTTGGAGCGCTTTATGGCGCCTTGAACGCAAATTCAAACTCTAATTTAAATAATTTAACAAGCCAAAGTCAAAGCCAAAATACGAACGCGACTGCAACAAATTGTAGTGTCAGTGTGAACAACAATAATAACAACAACAATAACAGCAGCAACAACAACAACAGTACCAGCAACAGCAACAGTCCAACATCAAGCTCGCCCTCCGCCTCAGCATCCGCCTCGGCCGCCTCCACACTGTTGACAGCCGCTTTTGGCAATTTATTCGGAGCTGCCAACGCTGCGGCTGCTTCGGCCTTCGGCTCCTCGCAATCGGCTAAAATGCTAAATGAGCTATTCGGTCGTCAAATGAAGCAGGCGCAGGATGCCAGCAGCGGTCTGCCCCAGACGCTGGACAATGCCATGTTGGCCGCAGCCATGGAGACGGCCACAAGTGCCGAGCTACTAAGTGCTGCCGGACTCGTCAATAGCCTTAATTCGGGCAAATTGCTGAGCAACAATAACAACAACAATAATAACAACAGTGCTCTGAGCAATGGCAATCAGAATGTGTCGCCAAATTCCACACCCAAAATAGGCAGACGCACCTCGAACTGCAGCGATCGCTCCCTCGATGGAGGTGCCGAAGTGGCCAGTGGCTCGCCACCTCGTGCGGCATCAGTGAGTTCGTTGAATGGCGGCGCCAATGGGAGCACATCGCCCACACAGCAGATGCAGCACGATCTGGTTGCTCACCATATGCTCCGCAATATACTGCAGGGCAAGAAGGAGCTGATGCAATTGGATCAGGAGCTGAGGACAGTCATGCAACAGCAGCAGCAGCAGCAGCAACAGGAGAAGCAGGAGCTGCATAAGCTGAACAACAACAACAGTGTGGCTGCCACAAATAACAACAACAATGTTGCCGACAAGCTCAGCAACAGCAGCAGCAACAGCAACAGGCAAGTGATTAATCTGATCGAGGACACTGAGATGCTGGACATTAAGATTAAAAGTGAGCCACAGAGTGCCACACAGACGGTGCCAGTTCTGCAACACTCGCCACACGGCAGTCACCACAGTAGCAACAGCAATAACAGTCACAGCAACAATAGCAACAACAGCAGCATGCGTCGCAAGTCCTCGGACTCAATGGACAGTGTTGCTGCCTCTAACCACGGGGATGCTCAGCGCCTGGACGGAGATGTGAATGAAGTGGTGGCCACCAAAAAGGAGGCTGTTGACGACATATTGGACGATGTAGAGCTGATGGGCCTCAATTCACGCTCCGATCTCGAATCGCTCGCCTCGCCCAGTCACTCGGACATGTTGTTGCTGGACAACAGCAAGGACGATGTGCTGGATGACGACGACGATGACGATTGTGTCGTCGAAGACAAGCAGCTGGGCGACGGCAGCAACAACGGAGGCTCGCTCAAGAAGCCCGGCATGGATCTAAAACGGGCACGTGTCGAGAATATTGTGAGCAGCATGCGCTGCAGTCCCTCCGCCCAACAGCAGGCCCCACACCTTCAAGTGAATGGCTGCAAGAAGCGCAAGCTCTACCAGCCCCAGCAACACGCTATGGAGCGTTATGTGGCTGCCGCAGCTGGGCTCAACTTCGGCCTGAATCTGCAGAGCATGATGCTGGATCAGGACGACAGCGAATCCAATGAGATGGAGTCGCCCCAAATACAGCAGAAGCGTGTCGAGAAAAACGCGCTCAAGTCCCAGCTTCGCTCCATGCAGGAGCAGTTGGCCGAGATGCAGCAGAAATATGTTCAGCTCTGCACGCGCATGGAACAAGAGTCCGAGTGCCAGGAGCTCGACAACGACAATGCCAGCGACAGTCTGGAGCAGCAGGACGAGGTAGAGCTGTCGCCCTCACCCATAGCCTCTCTGGCTGGTGACAACTCGCTGGGAATTCATGTGGAGACGCCCAAGGAGGCCGTGGAGCGCGCCAGCTCAAGTTCGCCACCCGCTCTCAAGACCAGCAGCACCAAGGTTGCGGCCACCAATGCCATGAGCGCTAGTCTGGACAATGCACCCAATATGCTCACGCAGATGATGAGCAAGATGATGTCCTCGAAGCTGCACAACCCACTGGTGGGTCATCCAAATCTGCCACAGAGCTTCAACGGTCCGTTGCCACCCCTGTTGCAACACATGGGCGACATGTCGCATGCAGCGGCCATGTATCAGCAATTCTTCTTCGAGCAGGAGGCCCGCATGGCCAAGGAAGCCGCCGAGCAGCAACAGCAGCAACAACAGCAGCAGCAGCAACAACAGCAGCAGCAACAACAACAGCAACAGCATCAGCAGCAGCAGCAGTTGCAACAAGAGCAGCAGGAACAGCAGCGTCGATTTGAACAGGAGCAGGAGCAGCGACGGAAAGAAGAGCAACAGCAGCTGCAGCGACAACAGCAACACTTGCAGCAACTGCAACAGCAACAGCAGCAACTTGAGCAACAGCAGCAGCAACAACATGTGCCCCAAGCGCCGCTAAACCAGCCACAGCGTCCACAACTACACCACAATGCGGGACGTCTGCCAACTCGCATGGGCGGCCACACCGCCTTGAAGTCCGAGCTCTCCGAGAAGTTCAATATGCTGCGCAATAGCAACAACAGCTCCATGATGCGCATGTCCGGCACGGATCTCGAGGGTCTTGCCGATGTGCTCAAGTCAGAGATAACCACCTCGCTCTCGGCCCTGGTGGACACAATTGTGACGCGCTTCGTGCATCAGCGACGCCTGTTCAGCAAACAGGCGGATTCGGTTACTGCGGCCGCCGAGCAACTCAACAAGGATCTGCTGCTGGCCTCGCAGATACTCGATCGCAAGTCGCCACGCACAAAGGTCGCGGATCGCAGTCACCATCACCACCATCACCAGCACACCGGTGTCGGTGGCAACAGCAGCAACAGCAGTGGCAACAACAATGCCTCGACAACAAACGGCCCAGTGCCGCAAACACAATCAGGTAATAATGGTTCACTACTACTAGTTAATAGTCAAATGCCCTCCTCCAATAATAACAACAACAACAACAATACTAACAACAATGCAGCAGCGACTGCGCAACAGCAACAGCAACAACAGCAGCAGCAACAGCAACTCCAGCAGCAGGCCCAACAGCAGCAACACCAATTGCAAGGTGCTGTCAATAATGGCACCGTGAATGTGCCACAGCCCCATCCGCTGAATAGCACGCAGGCGGGCATGGCTGCTATGGCTGCGGCCGCGGCTGCTGCCCAGAATTGCCAGCAACTGATTGCTGCACCTCGTCTGAATGGCAATCAGCTGTCGTTCCCCTCTCCGGCGGCCGCTGCAGCCGCTGCCATGGGCTTGCAAATGCACCATGCTGCCGCTGCCGCGGCCATGTCAGCAGCCGCTGCCAATCAGCAGCAGCAACAGGCCGCCCAACAGCAACAACAGCAGCAGCAGCAGCAACAACAACTTGCTGGCAACAACAACAGTGTTGAGGCCGGCAATAACCAAACTAGCAATGCATCCACTAACAGTAGCTTAAGTACACTTAATATACCACCACCTCATATACGTCCCTCGCCCACAGCGGCAGCAATGTTTCAGGCACCGAAGACGCCCCAGGGCATGAACCCCGTGGCAGCCGCTGCTCTCTACAATTCGATGACAGGCGGTGGTCCAAATCCCTTCTGCCTGCCCGATCAGCAGCAGCAGCAGCAACAGGCCGCCCAACAGCAGCAGCAGCAACAGCAGCAGCAACAACAGCAGCAGCAGCAACAGACGCAACAGCAATTAGAACAGAACGAGGCTCTCAGCCTGGTGGTCACACCCAAAAAGAAGCGCCACAAGGTCACCGATACGCGCATCACGCCACGCACTGTCAGTCGCATACTCGCCCAGGATGGTGTGTCGCCGGCTAGTGGACAAGCAGCCGCTGTCGCTGCAGCAGCCGCCGCTGCAGCCGCCCAGCAAGCGGTTGGCAATGCGCCAAATGGCAATAACAACAGCAATAACAACACAACACCCGCGCAAAGTCCGTCACCGCGTGGTCAGGCGCCTGCCTATCACCCGCCTCCACCACCACCACCCATGATGCCGGTATCGTTGCCCACCTCGGTGGCCATACCTAATCCTTCGTTGCATGAATCGCAAGTCTTCTCGCCGTACAGTCCGTTCTTTAATCCGCATGCAGCGCCACCACCACCACCGCATGGACCACCGCACGGCGGTCAGCCAACAGCCGCTCAAATGCACCACATGAAGCTGTCCTCGAGTCCGCCCGGCGGTCTGGGCGCCCTCATGGATTCACGTGATTCGCCGCCACTGCCACATCCGCCTACAATGCTTCATCCCGCACTGCTGGCCGCCGCCCACCACGGCGCCTCGCCTGACTACAACACCTGTCTGCGGGCCGCCATGGATGCTCAGGACCGCCAGTCCGAGTGCAACTCGGCTGAGATGCAGTTCGATGGCATGCAGCCTACTATATCCTTTTTAAAACAACAACTAAAGTGAGTTTCAACACCAAGGGCTAAATGCCTATGCTTCAGATGAAGACACAATTCTTAATCTATTCATAATATAATAATCAAACGATCCAAATGGAATATGTCTTGGTCTGAATTAGGCATTTAAGGTGCGTAGCAGAGCAATGAGTGTGAGTTCAAGGATACTCAGAGCCCTTAACCATAGGAAGATGTTTGGAATCCAATCTTCTTTTGTTGCATTAGCCGTAGACTTCCATTGTATTAATTGAAACCCTTAACCCTAAGCAGCTGTTAATGCTTTGTAGCTTGCCTTGCCTTTCCTCGCTTACAAAACGAAACCAATCAAGTGTCTTCTTCAGTTTTATTTATTTGCCATTTAAACTAAATTCCTTTATAAAATGTAATCAAAACCAAGTTGCCATAGACCGACCCTACCTGTGTGCCCCCGCCTTCAAGCAGCCCCCAAGCACCCCAATTACAGCTCACAAGTTCTTAGTCGATGCCGATGTCGATGTCGTCGTCTCCTCCATAGTCGTCTCTTGAGCTTTTTATTGGTATTCAATGCGGCCAGGCATGGCTTGAGTTGCATTTTCCATTCCATGGCACTGTTCTTTGTTGTTGTTGCCATTTTCCCCTCCTCCTTCTTCGACTTCTTCTGCTTGTTGTGTTGCTGTTGTTTTTGTTGCACAAAAATCAATGTCTGACTATTGGCAGGGCCCCAGTCAACACCCACTCCCATATGGACGACGCCGTCGTCGTCATCGTCTGCTCAAATGCAAACTGCATGCATTCATTCTCTGCATTCTCAATGGTGTTTTCAATCACACAACAACAGCAACAGCAACAACAACAACAACAACATAGCGAGGGACTGTGGAACAAGGCTGACCTTTTCCTAACAAATTAAATGAATCAAGAAAGAAGGACTTTTCTAAGTTCAGAACATCTGGAAAGTCTTTGCTTGCAGCTCTAACTCTTTTCATGCTTTTAGTTTTTCTAAATATTTTTATGAAATTGAAGAATCAAGAATTCGAAATCTCAAGTCCTATAAATTTCCATTTAAAAAACTATAACTATGTTATTTTCCCGTTTTAAATCGGTCCCACATTTCAGTTTCCAATTGTGTTTGAAAATTAGAATTCTATTGTAGGATTCTTTTGATCACCTCTTTGCTCCCTGCCTTTAAAAAACTTGTAACAAAATTAGAGCAAGTCCGCTTTCTAAGACCCCTTTATTTAAGCCCCACATACTTGTAGTCCCCGCTTTTACCCGCAAAATATTTAAACACATTCCATAGTACTCTAGGAGAGAGCAGCTCAGGGCAAGTGGCGCTCGACATCCTTCAAAGCGTTAACAACAGCAGCAACAACAACAACAACAACAGCAACATTATTTCCAATATTAGCATTTATCCTTTCGTCCGTACGTCCTCTTTGCTCCGCTACACACATTCGCATCCTTGCAAACTGAAACTCATTTACAATAAAAAACACACAAATATTATCAACCTTTAGAACAAATTGTGAATCCTTAACTTCTGTGCACTCTTCTACATTGACGCCGATGCATCTGCGCAAGGCCAAGCTGATGTTCTTCTGGGTGCGCTATCCGAGCTCAGCGGTGCTGAAAATGTACTTCCCGGACATCAAGTTCAACAAAAACAACACAGCACAATTGGTGAAATGGTTCTCGAACTTTCGGTAAGTTTGCACAAATCTCTTCACACCTGTACAAAGTTTCACCTGACAAGCTACTTACAAATATATTCAATTCGAGTTTTGTGTTCGAACAGCATTCATTTTTATGATTCATTTCAACTTCAGCAAAGACAAGTAAACTCGATTATGTGAGAAGAAAATATAGGCTATGCTATAATTTATTCCGAGATCATTGTTTGAAATCTATTTATTTATTTATTATTAATTTATTTTTAACATTTGAAGCTTATTTTTAACTCCTTTGATTATTCCAAGGACTTGTATTTATTAACCACCATTAACAACATGTTTGAATTTTGAAACGAATATTATTTTAAAATTATGCATTGTCGAAGAAGAAGAAAGTTCAAGATGAATATTGAATATGCCAGTATTCGAATTATTTGTCTGTTTGAATGAAGCTTAAGTTTGCGAAATCTTGTTGCATAATCGAAATTAGTTGCCTCAGCTACATATTCAGTTACCCGTGTTTATTTATTTTTTATTATAACGTTTCTGTCTCCTCCTAATTGCTCGCCGTGTAGAAGAAGGAGTAGGTGGAGGGGGAGCCCTCTTTTCAATTCACGTTCATATTCTTTTTGACAAGCAGACCCCCATCCACAGACCCATCTACACTGATTGCCAGCAACTGTCGAACCCTTGACTTGCACTCAAGAAATGGCAACAACTGACGCGACTGCCTCTACCTCTGCCTCTGCCACATGCAAAGCGCAATGCTACTCGACATTGCAACACTCGGCTGTCATACATGGCCAAAATAGCTGTCAGTATTCAGTGCATTATACATTCAATATAGATAGCTAGATAGAGCAGTGTCTGGCTCAAAGAAGTTGCCAAAAAAAAAAAACAAGATAGAGGAGAGAAAAGTGCAGCTACAATAACAGCTGTCAAAGCCTAGCGAACGAGCAACTTGCAAGGCTGTGTGCCACGACCTCATCAGAGGAGAGGAGTGTGAGGCAGGCCCGCATGCCAGACTGAATCCTGGCTACATACTCGTATGGCTGGCACTGATTTTGCGCGCCAAAACATAATCGTGAGTTGCGCACATCTGTCCATTGAGGACGCTCAGCCCCGATCCGACCCGTGACACAATAGTTCACCTGGTTCTGGCTTACAACCCTCGGCTTAACAGCTGGCCGATGTCTCTCGCCCAAGACATGCGCTAAAAACGTCTTAAGACGCACACAAACCCTGCTTACACTATTCCTGGGGTTGTGCCTTACCTGCGCAGTCGAGGGGCAAGCAAACCAATTCCTGGCACGTTCGTGGGTTTTCCCGAACGAATTCGCCTTTGTTTGTCGTTTGCCGTTTGTCGGAATTCCATTCTGCACCTTTTGTGTGCAACGACTTCTTAGGGGTTGGCCCGCCTAAGGGGTTGGCCGCTCAACGTCTTGAATGCAGTAGAGACGAGCGAAGAAAAAGCAAACATTCTACTTTGCATGGGAATTTTTTTTTTTTTTGCGTTCGACTTCGACTTTGGCTCTGAGGTTAAAATGGGTGGGAATATTTTTTGATTTCTTTGCACCCCTTTGTTGATAGTTCTTAGGGGAAGAAATAAGTTTTGTAACGGTCGTTCTAAGACGTTTCAGTTTATTTCCTTACATATTGTCTTTGTCATGCAAATTCTGCACAATCTTTAATCGCAGGAATCTAGTGAATACTTTAAAATTAATTTAAGCTCGGCACCCCCCGGCCCAATCCAGTTACACTTCAACTTTACATTATGAGTTTCTCATGAATACACTCACACACACACACTTATTTACAAGGCATTCCACTCACAAGATGCGGCTTTCTAATAAATATATTCGTAACATGTTGCATGTTGGGAGCCACTTAAGAAAATATAAAGCACTCGCACTTATCAGACCCCAGTCGAAGTTGGCCAGAAAATGAAGCCCCTACTAGCGCCCAAGATACTCCCTCGTACATGTAATTACAACAACTGCTCCTACTTGCGCCAGCCACTTCACAACTGAAGTGTGAAAATAGCGAGGAAAGTGGAAAGTGGAAAGCCGGCAACAAGCAGCAAAGATGCAGGCGCCACCAACTAAGAAAATAATGCTCCCGAGTGCATATTAAAATGAAAGGGCGCTGCAGACTTACAGGCGCCATTTATGACCCTCCATATTCACCAGTACAGTCATACCTCCAATTCGCAAACTTGCTTCTGCAACTTTGGGAGCAGGTTAGGCATTACAAAACTAAAAGCATTATTTGTTAACTGAACTGCAAGTAGCGCCTTTTTATTGGGCCTTGGGAAGTTCTGTAGAGGAAATATAAGCAAGTCCTCTAAAACCTGTGTTTCCTTCAATGGCACTTCTTTTAAAGATTAGTTGGAGATTTATCTTAATGCAAGGGTTTAATAGAAAGGAAATCAAAATGTTTAATTCTGATTTAACAACAGCACACACGGGTTCTTATTTAGAATATAAGTGCAAGACTTTAGAAATTGTTCGCTCACTGACGTGAGCTTTGTGGATCGGGCTCATCAAGGGATGACTGTACTTATCCCTTCGTGTGCGGCGACGCGGCTTTCTTGCCACTTCTTTTGTTAGCTAATTAGCAAAAGTTCACTCATATGCTTTGTGTGCATTGGCAAAGAAAAGGGCTTTTGAGCACACACATAGATGGTGCTTGTATAAATGCATTATCTGCAGTTACTTTTTTATTAAAATGCAAATAATGAAAAGAAAGCAGAGCCAAAGGACAGCCCAGTCCCAATCCCAACCAGGCTCGGGTTGAGGCCCAGCCTCAGCCCCAGCCTCAGCCCCAGCCTCAGCCCCAGTTTCCATTCCCCAGTCGCCAGGCTAATTAGTTTGTTTCGCAGGCCAAATACAAAAATGGCAGCCAAGGCAGGCACTCAGTTAGGCGCTTTTCTTTCAGCGCCGCTACTTGAGCGATGGCGTGAAGTGCGCGCTCGACGAGAGCAACAAAAAAATGGCTAATGCTCAAGGATATGTGCGCAGTCCTCTGCCAATGCTTTAGACATGAGACTTCACACACCCATACTCATACACACACACCCACACACACTCATGCCACCTTTAGCTGTGCATTTCGCTGTTGTTTTGTTTTTGTTTCGGACTTTTTCTCCATTTTTTGCTTTTCGTTTTTGAGGTTAAGTGTACTTTTGGCGCTTAGAGCCAGCCCGTGAAAAGATCTTGCGCTCAAAAAAAAAAAAAAGAAAACACAAAAAAATATATCTGGAAAAAAAAATGAAAACGGAACATACGAGTACATACAATACAAACATACGTATATATATAAATGAGAACACAACATTTTTGTATATATACCAATTATGCATACATACATACATATATATATATATATATATTATAAAGTGTTGCCAATTACTTCATTAATGTATGAGGTAGAGATGTCTGCATATGTGTGGGTGAGTATGTGTGAGCTTATTAATAACTGTGTATACTCTCTCTTAATATTCATATGCGTTTTATGAATGGTGATGGCACTTGTGCGAAGGAAAAAGGCGAAGAAGCGACGACTTGACACGCACACACACACACACACACACACACGCACACGCATACCCTACACTTGAAATAACACTGTGGAGAGCCTCTCCACACCTCTCCCACCTCCCTCACACGCACTTCAGCGACGACGCTTGCCTGGCAGGCCAAGTGCGAGTGCCAGTGTGTGTGTTGATGTTGTATGTTCATTAAGTTTAGGTTTTAAGAAGTGACTGCTGACACGCCTACGCCTATGCCCACGTCCACGCCCACGTCCACTCCCACTGCACTCTTAAAAATTGCATACATGTTAATGCCACCCTTTCATGGGCCTACGACTCTGAATGCTCTGAACAACATCTGCGCCGTCGCGTCGTCGTCGTAGCCGTAGTCGTCGTCATCGTCATCGTGGTAAATAGGCTACAAAAATTATATAAACTAATTAGTCAGTTAGCAGTGCCCCGCATTTCCGTCAGCACCATTTTGTTTGCCATAGTGCTGCACATACATACATACATACAACTATATATGTATGTATTCCATTGCTGCATTCAGAATTATTTCACTTTATGTGTGAATACTCGCATATTATCTAAATTAAGTGGCGCACACTTAGCAGCCGAGCATATGGCATTTAGATAAACTTCCTTTTTCCTGGCATTGTACTAAAGTGTTCTCAAACAAAATAATTGCATATGCGCCTCAAGCTCTGCCTGGCTTTTCACACCTTTTTGATGGCACACTGGCGTTTTTGTCTTTTTGTCAGCCACAAAGTGGCTAATTGCATCATACAAAAATGTGAGCCTCTCCATGCCAAAAGCCAGCCCTTTATCCACCCTCACACATGCACACACACTCGCACTCGCACTCACACTCTCATGCACACACATGCAGGCGGTGGCGCCTTCTGTATGCGCGACGCCTAGAAGTAGGCAATGCATTGTTTCAAAGCACTTATCGAGCCGCTTATTGCCCGTGCAAACACAACTAACACACATCTACCACAACTGTTAGAGATGGGCCCCATGCCTTAACCCTTGCCAGCCCGCCAAGCTGCCAAGCTGCCACCATCCAACACAATGGCCAAACTGTCATTTGTATAGAATGCCAGGAAAATTGTGCATGACAATACAAAAAAAAAAATAAAAATAAAAAAAATGGAGGGAAAAAGAAACACAGCAACCAGAAGAACAGAAGCTGTTCAGAAACGCGCCTACAACAATGCATCGCACAACTTACCAACTGTCTTTGGTCATTACATTTCTGGCGCTCGGCGCTCATTACAGCAATAGGCTCATGGCAGACAGTCTGTCTGTCCTGCCAGTTGTGGCTGGCCCGGCCGTCCTGCCTCCGGGGAGGGCTGACAGGGCTGACAGGCAAAGATTTTGCGCTTGCAATTTTTCTATTTGCTTCGCGCTTATTGTTCGGAAAAATCAACATGCGCCAGCACAACACGAGAAATGCATTTGGCCTGCTACTGGGAAATCTTGAAATTAGCGCGATTATCGGAGCGTAGTGAAGTGTGAGGGGAGGCGTCGCTTGTTTGAAGAGGCGACAAAGTCTGCAGCAGCAGCACCAGCAGCAGCAAAAGACAACAATTAGTGAGGCACAAGCACACACCAACACAGATACAGATATACAGATATGTAAAGACAATGTGCCGCCAGCATTAGAGAAAGACAAGCAATCGCACATATACATATACAACATTTATATATGTGTACATACGTAGAGATAGAGCATCCCCCAATGCCACTTCCACGCAAATCACTTGACTAAACAAGGCAACTGCACTTGCTAATTAAATCCCCAACCACCAGTCAGCTCTGCAGCTGAAGCTATAGAGTTGCGAGCCAATGGAACCGCAAGAACAGAAGACGCTGCGCTGACTTGCAATTGTTATAAATATTAGCTGCATAGAATAAGGCCCAAGCAAACGGCGAGCAAAGTCCCCAAGCTGTTGCTGCACATTTGAGATTTATTAAAAATTCTTTATTACAAAGAAGCACCCACACACAGAGACACACACATACACACAGACACACACACACAGGCACACTCACATGTAGGGCAACACAAAAGACTGCATGCTGCACTGGTTCGGTGTTGAGCTGCAAATTATTAATAATGTCATATTAAAACGCCAATCCAATATAATGCATTAAGTCCATATAGGCGGCGGAGGCGGCGTTCACAGACACAAAAGATTATAGCATAGCATAAGGCGGGCGGACCCTTCAAGTATGCTACGATTATATAGAATTCTTTTCTGGTATGAGAACTTACTTAAATGAGTGCAAATGAGCTTCTGTAATTCTACTTCTTTGACAAACCCCTTCTTTTGCATGTTGGACAACCAGTCTTGATTTCCATTTTATTTCTAACTAATTTATGTATTTTGTGTTTACGACTCCTCATTTGTTATTATTATGTATAGTATTTGTTTTTATTTCGTATTAAACTTTTCATTTAATTACGTAAATTTCAATGCTGAACAACAAAAAGGTGAACTACATTTAAACAACAAAAAAAAAAAAACTAAAACAAAAACAAACCAAGCCTAGCATTAGCAATACTGACCAATCCAAACATATTCCTCATCTACGCATCTGCAGAGAATTCTACTACATACAAATGGAGAAATATGCACGACAAGCTGTCACTGAAGGCATCAAGACACCCGATGATCTGTTGATTGCTGGAGATAGTGAATTATATCGCGTGCTCAATTTGCACTACAATCGCAATAATCACATTGAGGTATGCAAAACCTATTTATAACAACAACAACAACTACAAAAACTATCAAGTGTGCGTGTTTGTGCGTGCGTAGAGAGCGCTGGGCTACCAGAAACACTCTCTAAACACACACAGACACACACACACACACAAACCCTACACCAACACTTGCAAACACTCACACACACACACACTCGCATAGTGTACCTTGCTAATAATCTCCTCTATATATATATATACACACACGATCGTGCCGATCCCCCACACAGGTGCCCCAAAATTTCCGCTTTGTGGTCGAACAGACATTGCGTGAATTTTTCCGTGCAATACAGGGTGGCAAAGACACCGAGCAATCATGGAAGAAATCCATATACAAAATTATCTCACGCATGGACGATCCCGTGCCCGAATACTTCAAGTCGCCGAATTTTTTAGAGCAGCTGGAATAAGTGGAGGAGTTGGCTTTGCCAACAATGCCACCGCCAACTATCACGACGACGAACACCTCCAGCTCCGTCTCGAACATGAACAAGCGAAAAGTCAAATTAAAAAAGTAAACTTACGTAAGAAATCGCACTGGATATGACGAAACAACAAACACACTAATACACCAATACACTAACACACCAACACACACACACAACAACAAGTATTTATCTACTAAAACAAATTGAAATTGAGAAATCCGAGGTATTTGTAAATGAAGAAAAGTTCATATACAAGTATAAATGCGTTTAGGCCTTTTATCGAATGCGCCGACAAAGCCGTAAAATATTTTTTCAAAAATTTCGCTCCCAAGTAGCAACAACAACAAAACACATAGAATACACACACACATACACACACACATCCCTACTCATACATATAACAACAAACTCAGCCAAGAGCAAAATGTTGTACCAAATGAATAGAAAACCCAATAAATAGTGCAAATTTTTAAAAGAAAGTCAGACCTGAGCCACGCAAAAGAAATATTCTAAAGAGAAAACAATACATGAATAAACATATAAACATATTTTTAAACAGCAGTGTAAACTGTACTTACCGTTGGTTTGTTAGTTGAAATTTTTTTGAAAATATTTTTTACAAATAGTTGAAACCTCTAAGAATACATTTAACAAGAGTTGACACACACACACACACACACTCTCTTATCAACACACACACACACACACACACACACATACACATACACATACTTATAACGGTACAGCTTAGAGCGCTTTGTTCCAAAGTGCGTTTTATTTCCAAAACATTTAAAAGTGCTGGTCAGCGAAAAGTGTTGTTCACTTTTGGCTAACAATCAACTTTTAAACGACGACAACCACAATTAAGATAACAATTCCGCATTTGGCGCAACTGTTGCGCAAGCTTTGCAAAAGTATTGCGCAACCTTGGCGCGCGAATCGAAGAGCTGCGACGCATTTCAAATTTTAAAATTAAGCATATATTTGATGTCTATTTAAAAGAAAAAACAAAAACAAAAAACAAAACTATTAAGCAAACGAAAAAAAGGAATTCATTTTAGTGTTAACAAAAAACAAAAATCGAGAAGGAAAGTTAAGCGAAGAATTTTTATTAGCAGCGGGCGTTAGGGGCGTGCACTGCGCAATCAATATTTCCCTAGAAACAAATTTATTTTATACTTTATACCAAAGTTTAATGTTAACGTGTCAATTTTGCTTACATTTTAAATTGATTTTGTAATAATTTCAATAATATTTTGCACCTAATTGTGCACGCGCTTCTTATGCATTACATTATATTATACTATATTATATATATTTTTGATCAAAAATCACAACTACACACAAACAAACACACACACACTAGTCTGTTATACATTGCGCATTATGTTTTAATATATTTTTCTCTCTTATGTGTAAATATATGTTTAAATAAATTTAGTTTACCTTTTAGTTTTTAGCCAAGCGAAGAACAAACAACAAACAACCAAGTGTAACAATTCTAAGTTAATATTTAGTTTAATTTTATTAGTAACTTGGCCTTAAGTTATGAAACGAGCGCCGATTTTGGCGTTGCATTCAAATATATACACACAAGAAAATCACACAAAAATTATGCGTTTCTTTTATTTCATTTATTTTCGCCTTTCACAATCAATGCAAAGGTTTCTCTGTATAGAGTAAATCATAAGTCCAAGACATTTGTATTGCTTCAGCTTTTCAGAAAGACTTTCAATAATTGAACAACTTTTAAGTACCTGGTACAAATTTCCACAAAACAAATATATCTTCAATATTGGAAGGACAACTCAATAAAACAGTTTATCTTGAAATTAGTGCTGGAAAACGATGCACTACTTCGGATTTTTTAAATTAAATTGCTTTCAAGTGAATGCTGAAGAAGAAATTTCATTTCGATTGTATTTGAAATTGATTTTAGTTATATTACAAATTTGATTTCATCTTCTGGTAGGTGCGACTGTTTTGACCCTGAACTAACACTTTCATTATCATACTTAGCAACAACAACGAACTATGGAAAGTGGGCGGGTTAAGAGGGATATGTTTGCCTGAGCTCTCTGGGGCGCGGGCAAACCTGTGCTGTAATTTACTTTAATACCCAAAAGTAAATTACAAATAGCACAGCAACAACATCACATCAACAGCATTAAAACAACTAAAACAACAACAATCATCAAAAGCATAAAGCCCAAAACAGAAATTAAAAAGCTCAAATTCTTTGGAGAGTACTAAAAAGTAAATGAAAAAGAACCAAAATATTCCTCAAACGTTGCGGCAACAATTTTGAAACCTGTCCAAAAAGCAAACACCGGCTGTGTTCCAAACAATGTTTAGCAAGTTCAGGCCATAGGTGTTCAAAAAAATTCCATCAAAATCAATCCACAAAAAGGGTCTTAGGCACTTCAACAAAAATAAATTTTGTGGTCAGTGACAACTTTTCAAAAACGAATAATGCTACGAACTATCACTTTTTCGAAGGAAAATTTGTTCATTGAATATTTTGAAAATCTCATCTGGTAAATATTTAAAACTTTGTCGAAAAGCTAGCTACAAATCTGTAATTGTGATTGACGGAACACAGTCGAAAAAAATGCAATTTTTAGGCACATCATTTTTGCGTTCAGCGGTCAAAACACAATCGCCCCCTCTAAGCCCCTCTAAGCGCTTCTAACGCCCCCGCTGCACCCCCCTTTGGCATTAGATTAGAGTCAAAACACCGAAATACACAAACGAGTACACGCAAACATTTTGGCCCAACGCGAACTACAAAATTGTATAACAATAGTCAAATTTTAGCTAAAACAAAATTATAAACAAACAAACCTTTAGGCTTAACTACATTTTGTCAATGATGTGAGCAACAGATTGACAAAATGGATGAAAAATTTTATGCAATTTGGTGGAACTATGACAAAATTAAACAAAGTAAACGGTGAGTTTCCTAATCTAACAACTAAAAACACAAACAATTAAAAACTAAAATGCATTTTCTTATAATAATAAGAACCTAAAATTGATATTTGGTAATTAATTTTTGCGCGATTTGAGCGCAAATGCATAAATAATTCTATAATGCGTACAAAAACAAAAAACATTTTTGTTTGCCTGTTTTACTTTAGAGTACTTATTAAATTATGATTTCAAAATTATTTTTTTAGTTTCTCACACGCTCAGCAACAGAAATTGAAAATTGAAATTTGAAAATCGAAATCCCAAATTCGTTGATTGTTAATGCCTTTACAAAATTTATTGAGAACGTTTGGCAAATAAAGTTGATGGAAAAAGCAACTACTAAAAATTATTTAAATACAATTGTAACTGATTTTGTGATAGAAAAATAAAAATGAAAACAAAAACAACTACGGCGCAAATTTGTTTCGGAAAATCTCAATATGGAAGCGCCTCATTGGCAGCCATACGAAATTATTTATTGTAAAAATAGTTAATTGAAACGAAACAAAATGCAAGTCGAAGCGAAATTGAGAATTGAAACTAAAACAAAAACAAAAACCCTTTAGGCAATTTAAGGCTTATTAACAATAAACAAATTCAACAAATGTTTGGCTATACAAAGACAAAAAAAATGAAAATGAAAAATTACCAAAAAAAAAAAAAAAAAAAACTTTAGGCAAAATTTTATAATTAAGCAAGTCGAAAATGACATTCAAAATTTTTATATAGAAAAAGTGCAAACGAAATTAAAACTCGCCAACAACAATGTACCGTCGAAATTAAAAATGTTGCGTTCATTCAGTTCAGTTTATCGTTTCAAATTTTTGCTTTCAATTGAAATTTTCAAGGAACTGTAATGGAAATGAAACCACAACAACTTTACATGCGTACCAAAACGTACTACATACATACTATACTTACAAATACATGCAAACATACTAACATACATACATACGACTACATATACATTAATACTATAAAGCGACATATTTCATACATTTATACTACTTACATGCATAAAATTATACATTAAGTCAACCAAAGGAGAAAAACAAATACAAAAACAAAACAAAAACAAAAAGAAGAGGAAACAAAAGACATATGAATAATTGGTTAATAAAACAAAAATTCATGAAAAACAAAAACAAACCACGACGCTTGCTTTTTACTTTACGAAATTGCTTGTATGAGCCTCCCAACACCACAACTCCCGAGCCCACTCTTTCGATAAATGCAGCGCATCCTGTGTGTTTCTTTTTTGTCTCCACACCCGACACTCACCCTCACCCACCAACACCCACTTTTGGCATTTTTAACACAGCAAAATTATCACAAATGGAATTGGCCCTCGACACTACAAAACTACAACACTATTTAGAGCTTATCAACACTTATCAACAACAACAACAACAACTTACTCAAGCTAACGGTAAGCAAATATTTTTCAAATTTTTAATCAACACTACAAATTGAAGATCGCCGCATTATTGCGCACATGCAGCACACTTTAAGCAAACTCAACCTTTGGCAGCTACTTTGGATATGCTAAAAAGAGCATTTTGTTTTCTCACACTACCCTTTGGTGTTGGTAAATTTCAAATCGAAACCAGAACTTGCAGCAAACTAGGTCTCGCATCGGGAAATCATTGCAAATGCAAACCTGCCATAGCCTAATTAATATTTAAACACTAGATTTCACTTCTGCTGCATTGCGCAACACTGCGAAGTACAGTTTACACTTGAAAGGAGGTAGGCCAGATCAGCAAGTCCTGTTACCACTAAGTTAATTATCCACGATAGAACAATGCGAAACAATACGATACAAATAAGTAATTCTTAGTGCAATTCATGAAAGGCAGCATAATCTAGCTCGGTGGGATCAGGACCCTAGCAAATGCGACATTTCAAGACATCCAGCTAGCAAGAGACAGACAGACAGCAGCAAACAAAATGACAGAACCTTACCGCTCAGTGTGGCAAAACACGCAGAGCGGCAGCAACTAATACAGTGTTGTCCAACACAGGAACACACAAACAGCAACCGAACAAACCAAAGCAGCAAAAAGCAAATAAGTACGAGTATATACAGTATAGAACAGTGGCAGAGCTGCAGCAGCAAATCGATTTCATTTACTGAACAACCACACAGCAAGCACAGCAAATTAAACTTAAAGCATAATGATAACTTACCCAAAAACCAAATGCAATATAAAAACAACGCAAATATATACGAAAAACAAAAGAAAAAACCAAACAATATAAATGCAGCCATATGCAATTTTAACTAGATTTTAATGACATTATTACCGCAAAATACCGCAAATACAATTGAAATTGGTCAAATTTGTACATAAAAGCAAACATTTAAATACAACTAATTAAATATTTATACAGTTAAGCATAAACAAAACAAATCGAAACCAAAAACAAAAACAAATAGCTAACTACACAAACATTGCAGCGAGGGCCGATGCAATGCGGATTCAAAGCTTTATTGCATTCAAAATGCGCGCAAATGTCTCAAAGTTATAAACAAATGTGCCAACAACAGCAACAGCATCAGCAACAGCAACAACAATTAAGTATTTAAATCGTATATACCAAATATATCAACAATGAACAGCTCCAATATACATATACTTGTAGACAGGTTCAGAGTCGAAATCTCTGCGAGCTGCTCCTTTTGAAAAAATTCTAATCCTATTAAAAATATACTTATGTAAGTTAATTAAACATCCTTGGTTATAAAAACGTCTGATCACAAAAACAACAAACGAAAAAAGAAAAACAATTTTTCAAATCATCTAAAACAAAACACAAATTTGCAGTTTTGGTAGAAAATAAAAAAGGAAAAACAAATACACCCGAAAAAAAACAAGAAGAAGAAGAAGAAAAAACGAAAGAACAAAGTACTTACAATGATTGCGTTTTTTTAGTAGCAAACGCGATTCACAAAATTCTCAACAGATTTCGGCCGCAATTAGCAAACAAAATTCGAAAAGATTAAGCAAAAGAAAAATCATCAATTTTTATCACTTATTTGGAGAGCAATAAACGATAGACATTTTGTGGTGCATCTTTGAGGCGCCACAACAATAAGAGCGTCAGGCAGCCAGATGCATCAACATTTTCAGTTACAAACTGCAATAGACCCCTGCAGTGTGCAAAATTTTTGGCGCGCACTGTTAGGCAACAAACGGGATAATTTCAATGTAACAAATTTATTATGTAACTTAACATAAGAATTTTCATTTTAGAAACCAACCAGCAACAATTTTCAGCATCCTTAGTTGTAACGTTTACAATCAATTTTCTGTTTGTCAACGAAAAATGAAAAAAACTTTTGGCTTTCAAAATCTATATATACAACAGCACCAATGCAAATTCAAAATTTCAATTGATATATAACGTATATACATATGCAATGGCATTTATGTTCACAGAAGTGTAATTTCTCTAGAGCAGTATTACCAGACTTAAACTGCACGACTCTCTTTTGGTATTGAGAAATGCAAATACTAAGGTACAGATTACAGATGCGGATGCACGAGTTGAAGTTTTTCTTCAGATGCGATGTCATCTCAAAACATCTTACTTATGTATCTCTATCCGAGTATCTAAAGGTGTCTCTCAGATACAAAAGCAATTCATATATTCTACAGTTCGAAATGTATCTGACATCTGTCTACATCCTTGTGTACAATTTGTTGTATCTGTATCTAAGTCGTGCTCTAGTATAAGTTGTATTCTCAAATCAGAGAGTGAGGTCTTGAGGATGAGAAAATGCGCATCTGTGTCTTTGAATGCCGTTGATACTGATGATTACATGTGCAGCACAAAGCGAGAGTATAAAAATATATAAGAGTTGCATAACACATTAAAAATAGTAAACAATAACGACAACAACAACAACAACAAGCAATTGCCAATAAACGAACAAAGAATTTTACAATTTAGTTTTAAACAGCCAACAATAGCCAGGGAAACATACGCAACTCGTATGTGATATTTTTCAGTTTCTTTTTTTGATGAAACCGCATATTTTTATTAAAACGTATATAGTATACAACAGCAACAACAAGAACATTTAAAAGAAGAAGAAGAAGAACCCAATTAAATGCGACAATATAATATAAAAAAATAAACCAAATGTTTTAACAAATGACAACAAACACACACAGCACTTCCAGCAGCAACTTTTTTTGGGTTGTCTACACACATATCAAAGAAAGAAAAACAAAAACAAAACAGATTAAATAGAAATAAAACAATCAAATAACAAAGCCATAAATGAAATATTTACGAGACCAGATGTGAGAGATGACGCCCTTTTTGTTGTCTATTAAGCCATCCTAAGTTCAAATTTTCATAACATACTTATACCAAATAATCCACAAGCATATATAAATATTACAAAGATATAAGTGTTGAAATATGTAGTTGAATTGACGGAGAGCGAATCAAATCAATTTTATGCCACAACTTTCATTTGCAATAGTCAAGAAACGTGCCACGCACGTAACCGGGATAATTTATAGTACAATGCAACAAACAAACAAACAAATAAATAAGTAAATAAACAAATACATACAACCAAATAAATTTTTTATAAAACGACTTATATTTTTATACTATACTGATGAATCAAAACCAAACAATAGCCAATTAGCACAATAAGAAGCCAAAACTTTTTGTTCACGTTAACCAACTTTTTGAGTTCCCAGTTATTAACAGCAACATTTATCTTTTGATTTTAAGCCGAGTTAAAGAGTATGAAGACTGCCATAAGAGAGCTAACGGGCGGCTGTCGGCGTTGCCAGACTGCGCCGAGCACATGTCGCGCACAACAACAAAAATTACAATAGCAACCAATTGCAGATGAACTGCAAGTAAAGGAAACCCGAAATCGAAGACGAAGACGAAGACTCCAAAGACAATGCCTGCCTACTAAGTGGAACGAGAAACGTTCAAAATGATAAGCCAACACAACAACAACTACACCAACGTTCGCCTCTGTGCCAACCATGTGCTTGTGCAGCCCTGGATATCGCCAAGTCGCACGTTAGCAACAACAAAATATTAGAAACAAACACCGAGACTCAGCAGCCTTAGCTAAATGCCACAAGCAAGCAAGCAAACAAACAACCAACAAAATAAGTGATAAAAACATTTTATTTCACAATTCTCTTACGAAAACTCAATCGAATTGATATGAACCACAAATAAAACACAAATCAAATTTTGCGTGCGTTTAACTGACGCAATTTTGACCAAGTGGCAACTCCAAAAAGAGCTACAAATACTTTGGCGCCGGCGGGTATGCAACAAAAAACTGCAAACTTTTTTGGTTCACTCATCCACACCACACAACAAAGCTAGCAAAGCAATAAGCTAACAATTAACTGAAAGCCAACAAATACAACAATAGCAACAGCAATAAACAAAGTGCCAAATTGATAAATACGAGAATCTGTAAAACAAATTGTGCGCCCCCTTCTCAGAAGCAGTGAGAGAGGCCACAAACAATAGCCCAGTAATATTATTCTTATTTTCCACGTGCGTTTTTGTAATTCCTCGCGAATTAAAGACGCACACCAAGCCGTAAAACAGAACAGTACAAAACAAATTGGAACCAAAAAAAAAAAAAAAAAAACGATATATAGATTGGCCCAACGCATTATAAAGATATAAAAAAATTTGTTGCAACCAGCCTAGCCGGGGAGCCAGCCCAGAGAGGACGCTACTTGTACAAAATTGCGCCAGACGTTAGAAATTCTACAAAATTTTTTGTAAAAACTGTAGGAGCAAACGAAAAACGCAATTTCCATAAATGATGATAATATAGCCGTGATTTATCAGTTTTCTTTCTCATTTAACGAACAAACGAAGCAAACGTCTCTTTTGCCTTTTTAAGCGCAAAAGAAACGTTCATTGCCGCGCCCCCTAACCGGTGCGTGTGTAAAATATGTAAAAATGCAAAAAACACAAATAAAAAAAAAATAACATAAAAAACAAACAAAAAAATAAAACAATGAAAACATAAGAAACAACAATATTTATACAGAGACTGCAAACAAATGTGATCAGATATTTTATAATAATATAAGTTTACAAACAAACCGAAAGAAGAAGATGAACAACAACAACAACAATTACATAGCAAGAGAGAAGAACATAAAACCAAGTTTAGTATTTAATAGCGAAACGAATCAAAAGTACGTATCAAGAAGAAGCTATTGAGAACAACAGCAATCACAAACAGCAACAACTGCAACAGAAACAGCAACAGCAACAACAGCAACCTTGTAAGCAAATTGTAAGTCAATATTAACACGTAAGCAACATAAAACATAAAAAATATTTAAAGTAATATTTTTTACAATAGCATATACAACTAAATATTAGCAGACAAAGAGAACAAACAAACCGAGCGAGAGCTGCGGCCTTGTCACAAGTCATGCGTCATGCGGCATGTGGCATGCAACAGTTTTTCGCGCAACAGTTGCCTTTCACAGAAACAATTTACCGTTTAAGTTTAAAATAGTGAAATAGACAAACCAAAATGGCAGCGTTCAGCATTGCGAGCGTTGCCACATTTTCAAGCCAGTTTTCTGTTTTAATTCCTCAGTTCGTTACATACAACAACAACAACAACAACAAACAACAACCACTGCCACAAGTTGCACAGATCGTGTGCAGTTTGTGACGGTGAGCTTTAGTTCAAGGTTCATACAAAGATTCTATTTAGTTGAAATACTCATAGTTGGAGTAGGATGGAGAGTGGGATGAGATGGAAAGTCGTGGAAAAAAGCAGTTAATATGGAGAAGCAGCATCGAAAAATAAAACAGTTTTAAGCAAACAAACAAGGAAAACCAAAAAACAAAATGAAAACCGAAAATTATTGAATACATACTTAAATATAATTAATGTGTTTTTCAAATTTCCGTTCTGATTGACTTAACTTCTTATGCATCTTAGGTTCTAGCAACAAACAAGTTTGGCAGCGTTTTATTAATTACATTATTTTCGGGTTTTCAATAATTTCAAGAAGCGTTTAAAGTACTCTTAAAGAAATTTGAAAGAAAACATTTTTCGTTCATGAACAATAGTGCCGGTAATATTTGTAATATAAGTACTCTGTATACACACATATATATATAAAATAGCTCTAGACGTCGTAAGTCGTATTTCAGCATAGCTAACAAATGTTCTAAATGTACACTGATAAAAAAAAAGGTAAATTATACGAACTAAATAATACAAACAACAATCGTATGCAACAATTGACATCCGAATGAGGAGCGAACAACATTTGAAGACATTTGCGCGCCTTTTTTTGTAAAGTGTAGGCTCGGAATCCAAAATTGCATGGAAGTCCTACAGCAAGCCCCCCGCAACCCTCCACACTATCACATGAATACACACTCAGACAGATACACACGCACACACACACACACACTCACATGCTACAACCTTATAAATATATATAACTTATTACTTATATAAAGAGTAAAAGAAACCAAAAAACAATTATGGTAGTTGCTATTTTAAATATTACAAAGAAAATACAAAAGATATATATAAAATGATCATCAAATACGCAGCAATTATGCAATAAAGTTAAGCAGGAACCAAAACCAAGCAAAACAAAACAAACCAAACCAATATAAACAACTACAACTACAACCACAATAACAAATAAAACCAAACTACAACATTAACAGCAACAACAACAGCAGCAATAACAAAAGCAACAACAACAACAACAGAGAAACATGTATGCAGTTTGTTCCAATAACGAAACATGAGAATTTGTATGCTTTTTTACTTATACTACAACAAAAAACCTAAAAACAAAAATATTAAAAAAAAAATATGGAGCAGAGCAGAAAATTCTGACGCCGCCTTTAGGTTTAATTTCTGCACACACACACATACACACACACACACACACACAACACCACATCAATGTCAGCATAAGTATGTACGAAAAATTGCATAAATATATTACAAAGCAGAAAACAAAATAATGTAAAAGAAAGAAAATTACATAAATGTAATCTCATAGTTTAGCAGTCGTCGTAATTCATTTATTTTTTACTTAACAAAATACATACAACAAACAAGAATCAGAGGACAACAACAACTACATCAAACCAGCCAACAAAGCATAACTAAATCGCAAACATATGGAAAAGTGAATAAATTAAATAGCATAACTATGATACTACGAGTATTCCACATCAAAAGGAGAACATCTGAAAATCTAACAAACTATTTTGAATTGTTCAATAGAGATTTCCGCTTAACAAAAACCCCCAATCATTTAGCAAGAATGAGGAAAGGTCCAAAATATCGCCCAAACGCGTTAAAAGCGATGAGCTTGCAATTGCAAATTAATTTCACTTGCCCAGGACTGGCAAAAAATAAACTGACTGACTAAACAATATTGGATGCAGTTGCCTTTTAGGCACAGTTTTAATTGAAATCAAAACATGAATCTAAAAGCAATAACGGATGGTCACAAAACCGTCTACTGGCATCATTAAACAGTCAATTAATTCTGGGAATAGACATTTGTTGGTCTTGAAAGGCTATAATCTGGTCTAATAAACTAATAAACATGGTAAACTAAAGTATAGTACTAATTCATAAACTTTTTCCAAAATTTTTGGGCGGATAACCATTGGTAGATCATATCCGCCAGCAAGAAAATGAAACGTGTATAAACCTTCATTATGCAGACTCGACCGAAGTAAAGAGGCTTTCACATCTTACTACTTTCTAGCAGAAACAATTATGAAAAAGGTGTTCAAATCTTTCTCACTCGTCGCTTTCTTCCCCGTTTCGCAATCTTTTCGACCTTTCCTCGAACATTACAAACAACAACAACAACAGCAACATCAGTCAAGCTTACTTATAGTTTTCAACATACACAACATGAAATTTACTCAAAAATATCATTATATTTAAAAGAAGAAGAAGAAAAACGGGTATAATATTGACTTAAAATAACCAATTTCGATGCGAATAACATTTCGAAAATGCTCAATTGGCGGTGCTTTTTAGGGGCAAGTGAAAAATGGAGAAAAAACGAAATCAAAGTTGGCTTCAACATTTCTTTAGCAACAAATTTCGAGCAAGAATATTTCGGCTTCGGGTAGACAAACTTTCGCTTAAAAACGTGAAAACCCAAAAAGGAAAAAGTAAAACCTAATTCTCGGCAAAGACTTTGGCTTGCATTTCGGTAAAAAGCAAACTAACACCAACATGAAAAACTAAACGAAAGTAAACAAAAAAAAAGAAAAAGAAAAAACATTCAACAAGGACAATGAAAAAGACGCGCTGCAAGTGGCCAAGCGCCTGCCAAGACTTTTTGTGAGCCCGCAAAGGACTTGTAAGAATCGTAAGACAAAACCAAAAATGTATTTAGGTATAAGTGTAAAAATTAATATAAAGTATTTCGGTAATGTTCCTATACATGCATATATATACATATGTAACCAAAACATATAAGAAATTTAAATTTTGGGCAAATAAAAAATTGAGGATTTAGAAAAAAAAACAAAATCAGGAGCTCAGAGAAGGCCTTGGCAAGCGTTTGAGGCAACACTCGCCTTAAATTCATGAACAAATTTATAATAAAAGAAATAATAATAATTTACAGGCAGCAACTTTTGTTCAATAACGATTTTTAAAAAATAAAAAAATACTTTTCATTTAACCTTCTGACAAACCAATAACTATTAAATACACGAGGCTTGAGTCCATACATCGCTCGATAGCTAAATCGTATTCGTACTACAACGATCCGTGGTGAATGTATGTATATAATAGTTATTGATCCAAATTGAAATTGTACTTTTTAAACATCAACAACAAGGAAAACAACATCTACAACGAGTAACGCGTTTAATAATTATGACAAAAACAATTACAAGAAAATGAAAGTAAAATGTAAACAAACAGAAAGTAACGAACAAAATTGAAACTCTCGGCCATGTTTGGATAATTCTCTCTCGGTGTAAAGTTCAGGACAACAAAAACAAAAATCTATACAAAACAATTTAGACTTAAAAAAGAACTCAAAATCCAAAAGTCTTAGGCAAAATTACTAAATTTTGGACGACAAAATTTCGTAAAGCAAATATAATAACGTTTAAGAAACACGTGATGGTCACACGAACAAACCACTAACATCTTGACCGGTGACCAGAAATTGTGAAAAGACAAACATTTTAGAAAACGTGTTGGAAGAATATCAAGAAAAAAAGTACAAGCTTGTTTTAAGCACCTTCGCGCCTTATCTTTAAGAAAAAAAATTAAAACGAAAAACCCAAAAAAAATGACATTAATGACATAAATCTAAATTTAAATAAAATTAAAACAAAAATCGTGTAAATTTATATATATAACAAGTGAAACGTAAACCTTTCGAAACATTTCCAGGTAGTTATGGAATATTTTAAGTCTGACAACAACAACAAAAACCAGCACGAGCAAACGTTTTCAGTTCAAAAACATTTTCATTTTTTACAACAATCTGCCTTAAAATAAACGAAAACCAACAAAACGAAATACTTAAATGCAATACAAAACAACAACATGACAAGTCAATGGAAGTACGCATCACAGTTTGGCAAGCACTGACCTCTGTGGACTGCGCGAACAATCGAAACAAATTCAACAAAAACCCATGCAATGAAAGCATAAAAAACAAAATTCAAAATCACAAAAAGGTGTTAAATAGCAGCAGCAACAGATTTCAAAATTCCAAAAATAAAATACAAAATATTTACAAAATTTTAAATTGAAAACTTGCGGTTTGAGCACAAAACAGCATCAATGACATTTAACAAATAATAGAAACGGTTCAATCTATTTTAATACCCACAACTAACTGGTGAGTCGATTACTTCACGCTACAGTCATTTATGTTTCAAACTCTTTGTAAATGTTTAACGTATAAAATTAACGAGAAAATATATAAAAACGAAAAACAAAAAACATGGACAGTACTTAAGTTAGATCTTGGTGAGGCAAATCTTAGCGATGACATGGAATTAAGTGTATGTATGTAAAGCTGTAGGCATTTATAATTACAAGCAGAAGGAGAAGAGGAAAAATCAGAATAAGAAAACAAAACGTACGGCCCAGTCCCTAATACTAATTAGTTCTAAAAATGAAATTATTCACTAGACATCATGTGTAATATATACAAATTAATATAATGTGTACGCTCCCCTCTATAAGTTCACACAGACAATCACGACGCATGTTAAATCGCTTGAAATTTGCGCTCAACAGTCTTGCAGCTTCAATTAGGAGTTTTCTTTTCAGGACTACCGGGTTTAAGTTGGTGTACACTTTTGAACGGAACTTTCCTGATTTCTTTGCGTTACAGCATCACAATAAATAAGTCAATATATATATATATATATATATATATATATACAAAATTCAACTATGTTTGCATTATAAATAAGCCAAAGCCGCGGTTTGGTGATTCGTGTAGTCGTCACAAGTCAGTGACGTCACAAGTGTGAATAACGCATGGAACACTGAGCCGTTGGCGAAAACAACAATCAAATGCGCATAATTTGTGTGCCAAGCCAAAACGTTGACAGTTCTCAAGCCTAAAATAAAACCAAATTGCAGGGCAGCCATCCAAGATCTAGGGCTGCGTGCATTTTTCGACATCCAGTACCGTTTTGACCCATCAATAGCACTGAAGGCAATACAAAATTACCACAAAAAATAAGCTAAATAAGCAGTAAAAACTGAGCAAAAGAGGCAAAGACAAGTTTCGAATCAACACTTTCGGTAACATTTCGAACGCACTTTTCGGCAAGTTTCGAACAACTTTCGATTAAGCTTTTGTTGTTACACAATTTGTTTTTTGCGGCAACGTCTCCACGCATACACGCACACAATTCCAAAAGCATGAAAAAGTAAGTGATAACAAATAAAAATGTTAGAAACAATTCTTGAAATGGGGCCACAACGTCCGATCTAAAGTGCCTTCAAGTAACAAAAAAGTAAATGAAAAACCAAAAAAAAACTGTTGATTTTTTATGTAACTAAAAAGAAAAATTATAAAAAAAATTGTATAAAGCAAAAATTAAAAGTAAAATGTATAAAAAAATTAAAGAACTAAGCAAAAAAGAAAACGGGCTCCAAATAGACCAACAAGCAAACAAACACCAAAACTGTCAATCGTTAGGGCTGGTAACACTGTCTAGTGTAGGGATCTAGTTCCCGCTCCTTCAGTTCTGGCACAGCAAAAGAATATTTTTTTGTTTTTCAACACAGCAGACGAGCGCAAATTTGAAGATGCTTTTTACAAAGTTGTGATTGACTACTTAAGTAAGCGATACATTTACTTTTAGTATATATGCGTAAAAGAAAACCAAAAAACAAACTAAAAACAAATATGAATCGATTTAGACAAACATTATAAAATTAATAATTTAGATTAGAAATGACAAAGGTTTGGATATAAACAAAAACTACTTATGAGGCATAAAGCTGAGTTGCTCATTACTTTTTATTACACACACAGACACACTCACACACAGACACAACACAACTAACTCTGATGCATACACTATGCTACATTTAATTTAGATCTTAGGTGGAAATAAAATATTAAACAGGATGTTAAGCTAAACAAACGATCGCAAAAGAACTAAGAGCGGCAAACCTAAGAGGCGGCAATTAGTTATAATGCCAGTACATTTAAGCTAAAATTGAACTACCACGAACAAAACAAAACAAAAAGCAAAAACAGAAACTAAAAAATTAAAACGAAATGTTTGCATCTGCATTAATATGACAGCAAATCGTACGATATGTCTAGAAGCTATATGCATATGAAGACATAGTATATAGGCGAGCGACGCATATACAACTAAAAGACTTTCAAAACGGACAAAGGATACAATTGAACGTTCCTTTAGCACGTTCTCTACTTTTGTGCTTATTTTCCCCCCCACACGCAATTTATGAGACACGTTTTAAATACTATTTGCCTGGTTTTCAATTTTTATTTCTCCAGAACTCATTTCGAGAATGTATCGAAGGGAAAAAACAACTAGCAAAAATTAGCAAAATTTAAAATTCACAAATGCATACTAAAAAGAATAAATAACTAAGCGTGGCAAATGCTTTCTACAAGTATTAACGATTATTTATAAATACGAATATTTATTCAAGCAAATTGCTTACAGCACGCTGTGTATATAAGTATGATTATTTGAATTGCACATTCTAATTATAATTATTTCTATTGTATGTATTATGAGTATTGCATAGACATTAAAACCAGAAGCATTGCAATAGAGGCATAGAGGTTCCACCCACGAACATCTACATAGTATGCTAAAGAAAAACCAAATCATGAATATATATACATATATTTGGAGCTGCAAGCAATTATGGATAACCGTAACTATTTTTTGGTTTGTGTAAAAATCAACGAAAGAGTATGGCAAGGTTTTGCATAGAACTATTTAATGTATATAAACATTTCGGCGAACATACCAAAGGACAACCAAAATTGAATTATTTCGACCCAATGAAGTAGCATCATTTTTGGCCTAATTGATGCAAATGCGCAAATTTCACAACTGGAAGTACATTTGGGCACATGAAGAAAATTAATTGATATTTTTGTTATCGTAAAAGCAAAACATAAATTGAACTAAAACGAAATCTTTTGTTTCAACAGCAATAGACCGGAATTATTTCCAAGAAATAGTACAAACAATTTTAGAAATAACTTTTATAATGTAATTATATAAAATAAGTGAAGCAATAACGGCGCAAGTTTAGGCATCAAAATTATATTTATTGTATTCGATCAATAAATGAAAATTATGAAAACATTTTGGCAACTAAATTAAATAAGGCGCTCAAAAGAAAAAGAAAAAAATAATGAAAGCATATAAATAAAAAGAATTCAAGCGAAACATATACTACGGTTTTAGATTAATTTTACATTTAAACACACACTGAGTTGTTTATTAATTACGAAGCGGCATAAAACAGCCTTCAAATGCAAGCCTGGCGTTGAAAATATTTTCGAAATTCCAACTTGGCAGAACTCACAAGCTTTCTCTTTTTTTTCATTTGATATTTCAAATCTGAAGAGCATTATAATGGCAAAGGTCAGTTTAAAGGCATTTTCGTTGTCTATATATTGATGTTTTGTTCGAAAATAAAAGCAAAACTGAAACTAAAGTGAATATATCTAAGTATTTACGTACCATATAACATTCCATTCCACACTAAGTGAAAGTAAGGCAGCAGTGAGAACAGCAAAAACGACATATTTAAATTATAAGTATATGTAATAACAATAGACGAGCATACCTAATTATGAGACAGCCCCCCAAAAGGAAGCAAAATACACAGCCATACACACACAGACTGACACAGACACCCACTACTACTTACCACAATATACATACATACATACATATATGAATGAAATATGCAAATCGAAAACATAAACAAATAAACGGGACAGTCGAAGGATCCAGAAGGATCGGCAACTTCACCATTTACGAGTATTATGTATGCGTAAATAAGTATGATATAATAACTTTATATAATTAATTCTTTTTGAGAAAACAAGCATACAATGTATTCGCTGAAAATAGACACTCATACATTTCGCTTAAATTCGGTTTCGTATTTTCTTGACCCCCCGACCCCCTATTTTTGGTGTACATTTTGGAAATTTCGAAAAGTTAGTCTGGCCGTTAAGAATATTTCAAATGAAGAATATCCAAACAGTTTTGAGAACACACTCGCCAAAATTGTAAATTTCGCGCAAACAAAATTATAAATATGTAAAGTACATTTGATTTGTATGAAAAATAGGCATTTAGCTCAAAATAATAATTACAGCACAACATGTAACGCAGCATGAACAGCATTAAGAGTAAACGAAAATTAAAACTTTTGGAATGTAAGCAAACGTAATTATATAAAATTTATATATTTATGCAAACCCAAAAACCAAAATCATAAAATTTGCGTAAAGGAATGGAAACGGAAAACGAGAACAAAACACTAAACTATAATATGACATTTTTAATCGCAAACAAAAACAAAAGAAAAACAAAAATAACTTATTTTACTGAAAATTATGTAAAATTTACTAAAACCAAAAACACAAAAAGTATATTGTTTATTTTCATCTTGAAAAATAAAGTTTTAAAATCGTATAAAAATAGTAAATGGCATATTTGTTTCATTATGCGATTTGAAAACCACTTGACAAATCTGAACGCAGGTAAGACGTATACATGTTAAGCTTTATCTGTTTCCAATTTTCCATTTCATAGCATTATTTGGCGTTAATGATCTTCAAGTGCAATGAATATATAAAACACAATGCCATGATATTACAGGACCCAGATATATGGAGGACATTCAACAGTCAACAGTCAACAGTCAACAGTCAACGCTTCAACATTTGGATTACAAATACAAACTATGTCGCCTATTATATTTCGAGCATGCGTAATTCTAGAGTTCTCGGATCAAATCGGAGATTCTTCAAAATATATATTTTTTAAAATGATTACAGAAACTGGCACAAAAAGAGTACGTAAATGAACTTAATATGGTTTTTGAGGAAGTAACAGCATCGACAGCCACTGCCAGATGGTTCTCAAAATTTAGTCGAAAATATCCTTTGCAGCAGAACAAATCTCATGCAGGTCTTTCAAAGTGTTATGTGCCATACTGTGAGATTGAGGCATCCTTTCTGGATCTATCGTACTTTTAAATTTGAATACTTGTTCGCCTGAAAAAAAGCATAGCTTAACTATCTCTTAGAAAGGTTCCTATTGATGACAGCTCAAAAATCTCAAAGCTCAAAAAAAAGAGCCGGATACAAAACAGCTATTGACAATCCGACTGAGGAAAGCTAACCACCTTCATCCTTCATCAATACAAGTTTAGCGGCCACACATCTAGAAATTTATTAGCCAAACAAAAATACATATTCATGGGTCATCCGCCTATTAAAAAAGTATATTAAATTTTACATAGAATATTTTTAAAAACAACAAAAAAGTTTCCTAGTTTCTTTAGATTTATTCTCTATTTAGGAAATTGAAATGAAGGCCAGACAGAATAAAAAATATAAGGCCGTAATCCATTTTTACTAAATATTTTAAAATATTATTCAAACAAATTAAAATCGCCTCAAATATTTACTATGGAGTGAATGTGGAATATGGAGTGAACAGCCAAAAACCAAGACTGCAGTTCACAACATCCTAAAGGATATACAAAGGATATATACAAACAAAGCTAAAGGATATGATAAATTATTTATCCTGTATCTACATAAGCTTGCAAGATCAAGCTTAAAGAACGGGAGGCCGTAAATCACAAAATCATACTATATGCCTTACGCCTTTTAAATGACTCTAATTTGAAGTATTATTTGAATTACGTTAAACAGGAATACATATGTATGAAAGGTAAGTAGTTTTTGTATTTAAAAGTCTATATCCCAAGTTCAAGCGGAGGCGGACAAACGGTTCGTTTTACATGTTAATTAGGCATCATAAATTGTTTATTGTTTTGGAGATATGTAATTTCACAAACAAACAAAAAAAAAAAAAAGTTAATAGATTTACTTTGCCCATTCTTTAACAAACTATGGAAACTTAGGCTAACTATATTTTACAAGGTGCGTTCCAAAGTAAACAGGACTTTTTGAATCTAGCGCCCTCTGGTAGCGCTATCTATATGTCGACTGGTGCGTTAGAATCTGCTATCTTTATCGATTGTCCAGTAAGAATTTACATTACATTTACATTTCATCGATTGGAAGTGAAGTTATTGCGTTTTAAGTGTCAGTATGTTTGTGTTATCGGTGCGAACATGAGCTTCGAACAAAGAGCCAACATTAAATTTTGTTTTAAAATTGGTAAACCATTTACCGAAACGTTTCAATTGATAGAACAAGTTTATTGCGATGATTGCCTATCCCGTAGCAGAGTGCACGAGGGGTTTCAACGTTTTCAAAGTGGTCGTGAGGACATAAATGACGATCAGCATGTGGGCCAATCAAAATTCGTGATCACCGAAAATTCCATCGAAACTGTGTGTGAATTCATCAAAAATCAACCGAAATCATCATGGAAATTGACGGAAATGGAATTAAACATCTCCAAAACATCGATTTATCACATTTTGACCGAACATTTGGGCTTACGAAAGGTGTGTGCACGGTTTGTTCCCCACAAATTGACTGACGACCAAAAATTGCTCAGCATCCGTCTCATCGATCGACGCATGTGACCGATTATTTGACCAAAAATTCATTCAGGTCTAATATGTACATCCGTACAATAATGTTTTAAGCTGATGACTCGGATCTGTTAATACTCCCTTAATGGAAACCTCTTCGACGGACACTTTTTATTTTTTGTCCAAGATGCCTTATATGAATACGCAGAAAAAGTGGTTTTTTGGAATTTCCCTCCCTCCCGCCTCTCCCCCACAAATCGTAACTCCCGTAATTCTTGGAATTTCGAACTCACATTTTGCAAATATCCCCAGTAAGTGATTATGTGTCCGTATGCCAAGTTTCATCATGATAGACCGATTTAGCAGGAAGTTATAGCCATACATATATTTGCTGCCCAAGCGCTACCCATGCGCCCGCAGCTGTTATTGATGTTGCTGCAAACATGTTTACACAGACACGAATAGACGCACATAGGCATTCATACACTCACGTAAACGCAATTGCTCTATATGTAATGTGCAATTATACACCCTTTACGTGAGTTCGAATACCGAGAGAAGTAAAATCGATCAAAACAATTTTTTTTAATTCTCTTAATTTTTTAAATTTCTATAATTATTATAAACCTATGTACAAAGTATTTCAAAGTCGGGACACCCGACTTCATCTTTTTTTACTTGTTTTTTATTCTTTTTTTATCCCCTTAAGCGGACACTGCCCTTGGGCGGACCGTGAGTGTCCGACTGATGCGTTTATAATGTATAAGTCAACACCATTTTAAGAGATCTTTTGTGGCTCGTAACAGTCAAATCTCGTTTGGTTTCATATACACTGCAGTCGTTATTCATGACCATTTCGCCAAAAACAAGACGCATAAGGTTCCACGGCTACTCTATTTTCCTTCTTTCTGCCTATTTAATAAATGGGAAAAACTATATCGAGGACATCGCTTTGATACAATTGAGAAGATTCAAGCCGAAGGAAGCCATTCCAAAAAGTATTATTTGGACTGCGACGAGGATTTGAAAATAAGTTGGCATATGTGCATTGCATCTGAAGGGAATTTTTGTGGCGATAAAATAGTTTTAATGAGCTAAAATATTTTAAAAGGTTTAATAAATAGTGTAGGCCATAATGGTACACAGCACTGTATGATTGCATGTATTTTCAGAACCTCCTCTTACATAATTTTACGTTTACGTTCATAACAATTGGCATAGATAATTGGCAAATATAAGAAATTATTGCTCTATAATCAATAATGATGTAAATCAATTTTATATTTGCTCCTTCGGTTATTTTTATTTTCAATTCGTATTCCCGTACTAGCTTTGTTGGTCACTTGGCAAGTTTTGTATGAAAAAGCTATCGTCGATTAACAGATTTGGTTCACATTTTAAATAGTTATAGAGGATTAATTCGTGGCTGCAAATTCTATTATATATCGAAAATTAAATTTAAACATCAATTTAAGAAAACAAACAAAATACGCTGATAGCCTATTTCAAATCGAAATCTATTTATTATATTCAACTATTATTTAAATTAACTGCCGCTCATTAGAACTAATTCATCCTAAAATAAATCATTAGTAGTTCGCTTATATCAGCTCGTTCCGCTGAACGTATTGCTCACTCACGAGCTGGTGAAATGAACAAGTAAAAACAGCTGTGCTTGTGTAGAGAAGAAGAAGCATATTACGCAAACGGATCCCACACTGTTGTTAAATTGCTAATTGTGTATGAAAATGTCGCTCCTCAGCGCATTCGCCAGGTAAATAGAATCGCATTGCCCTGCTGTATCATTAAAGAATGCTAAAATTGTTCACTTTCCGCAGACTAAGCCTGCAAAACAGCCTCTGTGCCGCCCGTTGTCTGCACACGACGCCGATACTTTGTGCCGAACCGCTTAAGAAAAAGAAAAAGCTGGATCCCCAAATTATTAAACAACGTGAGGATCGCAGAAAAAAGAAGATTGAAAAGCAAATCCGCAGGCTAGAGAAGAATGCGCGACAGCTGAAGCCAGTGGAAGAGCTTGAAGTGCCCATGGAGCTAATTCAAGAAAAGCAGTGAGTAAAAAATACGAGGAAGCAAAATATTTGTGCAAATTAATTCCAATGTATAACAGCAATTACCATTTCAATCGTTAAATGTGACGTTTGCCCAAATTTATTGCACATCTGAGCTCGGATTTACATTAACAACCACACCTTTCCAAATATTTATAGAAAACGCCTGCGTAAACTCACACCAATAAATCCTACGGAGCTGGAACAGCGGGCACAGCTCAAGAAGCAATGGGCGCGCTACAAACATGAACAAAAAGTGACCGACTTTCAAATCATAGACCGACTGGTACAGTCCCAAAATAAAGCACTGGAAGAACTGCGTCGCGAGTCCGAGGAACTATATCAGGCAGCCATTGAAATGGACCTGCAGCTTCTGCCCGTCACTCTTACAGGACCCGTGGCTACACCGCCCATTAAGAACTATGTCAGTCCTGATGGCGACTATATACGTCAGGCGATGAAGTGGGAATAGTTCACGTACTCTGAACACTAATTAAGAAAACAGTGTGCACGTGCTAGTTGTTATATACTTTGTTTACAGCAAAATATAGAAATTACAATTTTAATTATACACACATTTTTAAAATGTTGCAATTATCAATATTATTATCAGTTTAAGGTTGCTCGATGGCCCGAGCGGCAATGCATACTTTTTTATGGGAAATCCCATTAACTCATTTAGATTCTAGTCGCCAATAGCTGAAGTACAAAAATAAATGCGCTTGACCGCAGATGTGACCAACAATTATTAATGCTGTCATTCAAAATTAAGACGCCCGCACAATATTTAAATCCTGAGAACTTACCACGCATTGCCACGGACATCGCTGCCGTCTTGCAGACTTATCATTGACCTACACAATACTTGGTCAGCGCTCACACTTCATTGAGCACCTAATGAATTTGGGGTTGGAAATGCGCGTGGAACTTTCGATTTATTAATTAATGCTGTGCATAAATTACAAATATCAAGTATAAAAGGCAGAATTAAGAACTTGCCACAGCAGAAGTCAAAATGCAGCACCAAGGGAAATTGTTTTGCTCCTGGAAAATGCTCTCCACATTTGTGCTGCTGCTTGCCCTTTGGGGAGGGGAAAGCCGAGCCCTGTGAGTGTTCAGCGTAAAGACTAAGCATTTACTTAAATAACATTATTTAATTGTTTTCAAATTTTCTTACAGACGATTTCGTCAACCGCCATGCCCATTGTACGGTTCTGAAGAGATTCCAGAGGAGTGTCCATACAATTTCCATACAATCGAAAGTGAAGGTTGTCGTCCGCGCTACTTCTGTGCCAAGCGTGAGGGCGAATCGTGCAACGTTTATCAAAGGGAGGACAAGTGCATGGGGAATTTAACCTGCGTCTGTGGAGTGTGCCAAAATTGTTATGAGGATTCTTGTCATTTAGAGCTCTGTCCAAATTATCAAAAACGATACGCAACGCGTTTACCGATTTGGTACCAAGCTCGATGGCGAAACATGTTGGCAGAGTAAAAACTCCCATAAATTTACAAATATTTTAAATATAACTTGAGCATATATGCACAATTGTAACTATGATATCTATGCGAAAATATTTATGTCGCATTAAATTATATATTTATTATATAATATCCAAAGAACAAGAATAAATCAACGGACCATGAACCATTAATTCATTCCAAGCCTTGCTTATATAAACATTCATTTTATTGTTAATGCTCGCTTCGTAGCAAATGCAACTTGTTTGATTGGTAACATTATTGCAATCCTCAAAAAAGACGTGCCAAAAATTTGAATTCATTCGGGTTTTGCGAAAGTTGTAAAATAAATATGTAGTGTGGTGATAGGTGCAACTCCTTGCCACATCAATTGCTTTGCTGAGTGTTGAGGCTTCATTGCGAACTGCTCTTCTAACAATTATGTTTAGGATGGAGTGCTACTCGCATTGGTTTTGGCAGCGGCCTGCCGCTTTTTAACGCCCCAGTTATAAACGCGAGCCATATTTACCTCGGTAGTGGTAATTTGATCTCTATACAATGGAATAAAATCAATTTAGTTACAAATACAAATTGTTGAGTTCCCATCTAATAATTACCTAAGGAAGTCCTGATCATGCTCCACTGTCTTAAGGTTCGCCACAGCCGATGTAATATTCTGCTTCAGCAGCGTCTCTGCCTCGTCCATCGTATATTCTAGCATCACGCTGGCACCCAGCCAGAGGTAAACGGTCTTTGTTGGCGGCACCAGCGTTTTGATGAACACCTGATCGCTAAGCAGGAACTGTGTCTCGCGCTCCTCGTCCTCCTTGCGTAACACATTCACCATTTCCAGCGAACGCTCCAAATCGGGTATCTGCGACTTCAACTTTCGTCGTCGCGCCTCCAGGTTGTAGGCCATGAATCGGTATTTGCCATGCTGCTCGTCCAGACGCTGCAACACCTCCTCGCAATTCTCATTTTCTGGCTTTGCCATGAAGGAATCTATTTCCTCCTAGAAAGGGAAATGAATTTAAATAAATAAGTTTGTTTTAAAAATGTCCATTGAGTATATGCAGCCCCAGTCGATCGTCATATATTTGTATGGTATATTTCAAAAAACAATGTTTTTGGGCAAAAATTTAAAAATATATTTCGCAGGCTAAATATATTAACGGCATCTAGTGGTTTTATTTCGTTATCCTTTAAAAGCTATTGCAGTAGCAGTCATTTTTGCTGTTGTTGTGATTCATGTGCTTACAGCAAACAAATACACATGCACGTGCCGAATATACATATGTATGTATGTATATCTAATAATAATGGCCTGCTATATTTACGAGTCCGAACCACTGTGCAAAGGCGGCGACACATGCTCTTTGATTACTCACTAGAAATATTGCTTCTGGTATGCCGGCAAAGGTTTTCTGATTTTCCGGTAATTTCGGCATTTCCACAGAGTCCATGATGCCAGTCATTTCTCTTCGATACAATTTAAAACTATTATTAACAGAAAATATTGGCAGCAGCTCCTCTTTTTGCTGTCAGTCGCAGGGCTGGGTTGTCTCACTTTAGCTAAACTAGTGTTGAACAATTCGTAACCTAACAAAGAGCACTGAACAAAAATGATTTGTGAACTGGTACTAGTTACATTTACACGCCGCATGCCGCACTCAGATTGCGAAAACAAATTGCGACGGTTGCGGATTTTGATTGATCTGATAATTTTTGGTTTAAAGGACGCGGAAATTAGAACAATACCATGTCGCTGCAATTCCAGAACGACTGTGGCGATTCGGTAAAACTGGCCATCACCGAAGAGCTACAGAATCTGCTGAGCTCGAACACCAATGTCCTACAACACGCTGAGAAGCGCATCAAACAGCTGCAATACACAGAAGGTAATGCAAATTGGCGGGAATATCGCTGGGTGTGGTTGCTAATGTTCCTTTGTACTTTTGTTTCTGGTCTAGGCTATGGCGTCTACTTGTCCGAGATCATCATGAATCAGTCGCACGAGCTGCCGCTGCGATTGATTGCAATCATCATGTTGACGCGCTATGTGGAGAACCACTGGGTTGAGATAAGCGAGTCTGGTTTTAAGAACGATAAAGCAATTGGGGGCATAGCGAGTGAACAAGCCAAGCGTACCATACGCAACATATTACCCAATGGGCTGTATGATCCGAACTCGAAGATTCGCTCGTCTGTGGCCCATACGATTTCGACAATTGCTGCCACCGATTATCCGCAGGGATGGGCCGAGCTGTTTGATATTATTGTGAAATGTCTGGGCGGCAATGAAGATTCTATACACGGCGCCATGCAAGTGTTACAAGATCTACCCTACGATGTCGAACAAATCAAGGACATGGGGCCGGTGGTCATTCCTGAGGTCTATCGCATATTTGACTCGGAGCAGAACTATTCGATAAAGACGCGTGTTTCGGCCATACGAATTCTGAAGCCCCTGTTCTCGTCTATATCGGCGCTGATTACCGACAAGCAGGAGCAGGGCACAATGATGAACTCAATATTGACAAATTTCATGGACAAACTGATGCATTATCTGAGCATGAACAGCGGTGTCGGCTCAAATTTCCTTTTGCGGGCTGAAATCATAAAGGGTATGTATGATTATCTGCTTGCTGCTTATTTATTTCATAGGCTTTTCTTTTACACTGTGTAGTTTTCACGTATTTGGTCAGCGAGATGCCCAAATATGTGAACCCCTTTATGAATCGCATCTTGCCGATTATCTGGCAGCTGCTCACACAAATCGCCGATACGTATGTCAAGGTAACCGTAAATCAGACCGAACCAAGTCCATTTCCCAGTGGTGAGAATGAGGACGATGATGAGCAAACCAATTTTCAAACGATGATTATCCAAATATTGGAATTTATAAACTGCATTGTCACATGCGGCAAACTGCGCGGGAACATTAAGAATGTTCTCACTGATTTGATTTATATCATGATTGTATATATTCAACTGTGTGAAGAGCAATTGGAGGACTGGCAGGACGACCCTGATAAATATGTGGATGATGAAGACGATGGTGGAGCAGAGCTGACGGTTCGCATGTGTGGACGCGATGTTTTATTGGTATGTTAAAAAAGAGCAAAGCAACCTTTTGAAACACACAGATTAATTCGAAATTGATTATTTTCGCAGGCCATCAATGATGAGTTCGGCGTGAAGGCAATTCAACCTCTCCAAGAGGCTCTGGGCCGTCACTTTAGCGTCGCTGAAGCTGAGAAGGCGGCAGGCAACGTGCATTGGTGGAAAATCCAGGAAGCATGCATGGATGCCGTGCACGGCTTTCGCGATATTATACTTGATGGCAATTCGAAATTCGATTTGCTTAACTATCTGACCATTGTACGCAATTTATTAGTGCATCAGGAGTCCCCGCATTTGGTGGGACGCGCCCTGTGGACACTCAGCACGTATTCAAAGTCGGATCTTTACAATCCACAAATGTTGTCGGAAATACTAGATGCGACATTGTGCAGTTTGTCGCCAGATAAATCACATATTTTGCGCATTAGTGCTGTGAGAGCTTTGCACGAGTTTTTGCAAGCCAACGAAACTGTTGAGGGTGAGAAGCGTACATTGCTGGTATCAAAGCTGGGTGGATTTTTGGATGGCATCATGGCCTTGGTGCCCGGCTGCAAGGCCACTGTCCTGGCGCTGCTTATGGAGGCGCTTACAGTAATGGTAAAGGTGAGTACCGTCCGCATACATATCGCACTTAATTTATTTTATAACATTGCTGATGTTGCTTTTTAAAAGTATTGTATACACTTACGTTAATTCTGAGCTTCCCAAAAGCACATTTGGGCTCTCTTCAATATAAGTAAAAAGTAGAAAATGTTTTCCAGCAAATTTCGACCTAAGCCGTGAAATATTCAAAAGTTGTATGGTGTTAGGCTAAACATTAGTTCTCCTAAACATTTATTCTCATTAACTACCTTGTATTGGTTTTTTTTTTTTTTTGTTTAGTTCGATGAGGATTTTGCATATGCAGCACATAGCAAGGTGACCCCGCTGGCAATTGCTGTGTTCCTGAAGTATGCAGAGGATCCTTATGTGCTCGAAAACGTGCAGGATCTAATCAAAGCACTTTGTCAGCGTAAACAATGCTTGGGACCACTGCAGGAGAAATTTATACCAACAATTGTCAGTATATTGGCGCTGCAAGGTGGCCAAACCACGGAGAAACAGGATATTGCACTGGATGTGCTCACAACCATAGTCAAGTATACGGAGCCCCCACTCTCTAGCGTCCTGATCGACTCTGCTTTCCCCGCCATGATCAACTGTGTGCTTCACACCGATGATCACGCTGTTATGGTTTCAGGCGGCGAATGTTTGCGGAGCTTCATTAACGTATCGCCAGAACAGATTTGCAACTACAAAGATGGCGAGGGCATCAACCATGTAATGCAGTTGACCACCGTGTTGCTCAATCCAATGAACAGTGAAATGACGGCCGGCCAAATCGGACGTTTGGTTATAACTATCATTACAAAAATGGGCAATATGTTGGGCCCGAACATCGATATGCTGCTTAAGGCGGTCATCAGTAAAATGCAGCTGGTCGAGTGCCTCAAGGTCATCATGAGTTTGGTTGTGATATTTGCGCACCTGTTCCTCACGCAAATGGACGCGGTGCTTAACTTTTTGTCGACAGTACCGGGACCCACAGGAGAGCCAGCCACTCAATTTGTCCTCAACAATTGGCTGTCCAGACAAACTTGTTTCTTTGGTGCTTACGAACGCAAGGTAATTTTCGCATTACAATATGATGAACGACAAATTGAATGAAGACAATTTCTATTATATTTTAGGTCACTACTTTGGCGCTTTGCAAACTCTTCGAATACGGGATGACCACTCAGGACAGTCGCCTAACTTCTATAACATATAAGGAGCTTATCGATGAGCCGATTGGGGAAGGACGTCGGACTCGTTCAACTGCTGCCGCCTCCCAGAAATGGGTGACCATACCGGCACTTGTTAAGATTTTCAAAGTGCTCATCTCCGAATATCAGCATTTCCAGGAGGGAAAATGCGAAGCAGCGCTCACAGACTCCGAAGACGATGTGACTGAAGAGGAGGAATCTGGGACTGGTGGCGTTTCAAAACCGCGTTACATTTCCGATTTGATATTCGATGCCGACGAGGATAATGATGAAGATGACCACCAATTGCAGGAGCTGCTTAAAGAATCAAATTACCAGGGAGATATGGCCGAGAATTTACAGAAATTTTTGATCAACTTTAGACAAAGCGAACACTTTCCCATCCTCTACGAGCATCTTAATGCATCTGAGCAACTAATATTAACCAAATTGCAGCAGAAATAAAGTGCATTTGGCGTCATATTATATCACAAAAAGAAAATTGTTTACGTTTCGATAATTGCTGTGTTAAATGTATTTAATTATAAAAAATCAAACTGTTAAATATATATTTTTTGTAACGAAAAAAGTAATCTCTTCTCTGCTTTATATGCTGATATAATAAGTAATAACGCGACCAGCTTTTTATTATGATTTTTTAGATTTATTTCTTTCTGATTGTTTGGATATGCGCTTTACATGCAAAATGTTGATTTTGAAATGGATTGTTACATACGTTGTTAAATATACACAACTTTCTCGTGAGTTAAAGTATTATTACATCTTACTACAATAATTTCTAATAAATTTATAATTAATTATTTTCGCTTGCGTTTCATAATTTTGTTTACCAAACATGTTTTGTATGAACCAGTATGTAGTAGCTATATAATTATTGCCTTTACTCACGGCTGAAAAGTTATTGCAAATTTACAATTGAATAATTAGAGTTCTTGTTTTAAATAATTATTTAATTTATGTATAATTAAATATTTTATGCGGGCGACTAGAAGTTCAAGAAAACATTAAATATACACGACCTTCTCGGATTAATTCATCTTAAAAATGTTACTTGCTAAACCATAGGAATCATGAAAACTTTCATTTTTTGTTGTTGTTTTACAGCTAAGTATTTAGTTAAATATTATACTATGATTTAAATTTAATACAAGCGTTTAAACTTATTTTCACCTAAAACTACTTAAGCACTTAATTGCAATTGTTTGTAGTGTGAGTTTGAATAATCCATTTTATTAAGTGCTTCAAAATGTAACTAAAATTTGGCGCAACAACCCGGAGCCAATTGAATGGATCGCTTTATTCTACATAAACATTATTGTTTGTTATAGGTATGTATAATAAAAATCTTTGGTTGTAACTACAACTGAAAACGGAAATTTGTATACGGGTATTGTATTTAGTTTTGTGCAGTTTTCTTTTCTTTCATTTGCATTTATATTCATTTTTTTCTTCTATTCAATTCATCATCGAGGGAAGTATGGAGAATTTTGCTGCACTTGAGTTTTTGTTTAAGTTTTTAAACATAAATTATCACAGTAAAATAAATAGAATTATTTTTGTTTTTATTGTATTTAAATTCAGCAGCATATTCAACCTAAAATGGATGCTTCAAAAGTTCGGCAAATAATATTATTTCATTGAAATTATTGTTGAGTAATTTTGATTATTTTTATGCCTACCGGGAATTTTTTTTTTTTTTTTTTTGAATGGGCCTATACTTCGAAGTTTTTCTTGTAGAGATGGGTATTTTATTTTATGGAATTTGTAACAGAATCCAACGACAATACTGTTTAATAGCACTCATGGTGATCAACATGTTATTGCATGTATTAACTACGCAAAGTAACGGTATAGAAATGGAGTGTTCTATTCCATTCATACCCATCTCTACAAACGATAAATCGGTTTCGAACTCTGTGTTTGCTATGTGCATTTGAGGTTATGGAAGATACGATAGTCCACATTTTGGCAAAACTGTTATATAATGGTTGTCCTTTGCTAGCATCTACTGATTCAGCAGAGTATTGGTGACCTCCGAAAATGAGAGCAACGGACTGCCATCGGCATGCTGATCCGTGGCGCCGATGCTCACATATGTGGGATTACTTATAGGCGGCGGAGCATATGCCAATGCCGTGTGCGCGGTTATGTTGGCCGGATAGAGCAAATGCTGATGTTGTTGCTGCTGCTGTTGATGTTGCTGATAGTGTTGCTGTTGCTGTTGTTGGTGCTGCTGCTGCTGCTGCAGAGCCGACAACTTCGCCGCCTTGCGGGCACTGCGTGAAATATTTACAGATGCTGTTCTGCCGCTGGAGGAGCTCACATGTGTGTCATTGCTCAGCTGCTGCAAGGACATGGCCGTCGCGTCCTCGGCGCAAATGACAAGCGGTGCTGTTGATGCCGACACAATGGCTAGTTGATGGTAGGGCGAGACATTTTCGCCGCCATTGAGCAGACTTGTAACTGCTGGCAGCTGTTGGTTGTGCGTCGTTGCGGGCGGTGTGCGGCAAATGGGCGGTGACACGCCCCCACCGCCAGTCACCTGATGCAGTGTATATCCAGCGAGTTGCTGCTGCTGCTGTTGTTGTTGTTGTTGCTGCAGTTGGGTGGTGAGTATGATCTAGGGAATATTGTTATGGTTAGTAGGCAAAATTAGCACTCAGCTATTGTTTACATGTTTACACGTGTGTTCTAAATTGTTACAGTGGCTTTTAGGGTAAGTTCACCCGAACAAATAATTCACTTAAACAGTTAACAATTATTCAAAAAATTAGTCCTGTTGTCATCAGAGTTTTAGAAGTGTTTTCCCCCTTTCCAATAAAATATTTAGGTATTTTTACCTTATTCAAGTTTTAAGACGAAGAAGTATTAATTTCTAATTTAGTTTTCGTGGCCTGCATTCTAAATTACTTTCATAAAATTATTCACAGGAAAGAAAGTGAGAAAGGTTTGCTGAAATTAATAGATAGTAGCTAGTAAGAAGAAAATGCAACACTCTAGCTTTAAGACAAAACCTTAAAAACCAAATTGTTTTTGAAATTAAATGTATATACAATTTTTTTTAACAATTTAGTTAATCAAACAGGCCTGACCAAATAAAACATGCATAGTTTTTTTTAGAAAAGTGCTTCAAATATAAACTGATTATACATTTTTAACTAATTGTAGTCACTTGTTAGGGGAAAAATATTATAGTGAACTCTCCCTTGACCTTTTTTGGCCGTTCTACATGCCTGATTCAGTTGAGACTAAATAAGCTTTTGGCAGATTTATAGCTTTAAATAAAGTAAAGTATTAAAGAGATCAAATCGTACCTTTGGAAGCATTTTTGAAATATTTGGAAATTCAAGATGATTTCATTCTAACTATTTCTGGAACCGAACTGTCCCCAATTTTTTTTTTTTTTTTGTTTTTTGTTTTTTTTTTTTTTGCCAGACTACAGATTTGGTAATGAAGAACTTTTGTTAATGTGTTTGTCTTCCAACCACTTAAAGTTATTTTTAATATATTTGTGAGTGAAATTGAGTTTAAATATCGATGACATACTTTTTGAACAGTTGGTCCACTATTTGAGCAAATTATTTGGCCGTGTGAACTCACCTTCAGAGTATTGTTTGTCTGTGGCGTGTGCGTCTACAGTGCTTTCTAGACAGTTTACGTTGCCGAATGGTGTCGATTGGTGTTGGTTGGTTCTATTGGCTACTTTAGCGAGTGCTGGCTGTGGGGTGCTGGCCATGGCCGTGCAGATGGTGTGCCTGGTGGTGTGCTGCGCTGGCCGCCGCCGGATGCGTATGCGGATGTGTATGCGGATGGTGGTGATAGGTGAAGTATTGCGAATATTGCGTATAGGATGCTGGCGCCCATACCTCGCTCCCATTCGGAGTGGAGTGATGATGCAAATGATGCGCATGCGCGGCCGCTGCAGCAGATGTGGCATCCACTTGCTGCTGCGCATTCGGGTGATGATGGTGATGGTGGTGATGATGATGTGCGTGCGGGTGGGTGCTGTGCTGTGGGATGTGCTGCTGTTGTTGTTGCTGTTGCTGCTGCTGCTGCTGTTGGCTGGCGGCGGCAGCGCAGCTGTGTTGTTGCTGCTGCTGCTGCTGTGAGTGCTGCTGCGGCTGTTGTTGCATTGGCATTGGCGGTGGCGGTGGCGCTGCTACTGCCTGCGTGGGCGTGGCCAACAGACTTGGCTGGTGCTCAGTGGCAATTTGTGCGGTGGTTACTGAATTATTTGCGCTCACATTGGAGCCGGCAACACGTGGCTGCTGTTGTTGTTGCTGTTGTTGTTGTTGCTGCTGCTGCTGCTGCTGTGGCGAAGTGGTGTGCGAGGAGGCCGAGTATAGACCAGAATCATCATGCTGCAGCTGATAACTCTCCGGTGTACTGGCGTTGGCCGATTTGCTGTCTTTGGTGCCATTCCATTTGGCTGCTGTCGCAGCTGCTGCAACGTTTTCATGCTCATTGTTGTTGTTGTTGTTGTTGTAGCTCAGACCATTGGACAGGGGAGTAGTGCGTTGTGGTGAGACGGCCGTTCGTGCGCCCTGTAAGCTGTTTAGGGGCACGCCACTGGAATGTGTGGTGCCCCACATGAGTACCGTCTGACGCTCATAAGGATCCTGAGCGGCAAGCTCCACTTTCGGGGTGACACTGACGCCGTTGGGCGTTGCAGTGGCGGCTGCATGACCCACCGGTGAAGGTCCATCCGAAGAGCAGGAGATGACGTCCATAACTTGAGGGGAGGATTTGGGTGTCTTCAGAGGCACTTGCTGCAAGCATAAAATAAAATAATTCGCTTAAATATTTGACATAAAGCCTTCAATGCCGAATTAGCTAGAAAGACCCATTTGGTCTCTTTCTGATATATTTTCTAAAGCCCCTAAAAGTTTAATAAGCTTCTATACCCTATATGTAGGTGTATAGTTTTTTCTAAGGCTATTTGTATGAACATCGAGAATTTTCGAGCCATAACAACTTGGTATAGATTCAGATACAGATTCAATTTAGTGGTTTATTTCACGTCCCAAGAACGTAAGCTTTGTACTTGTACTGCTAAATGAGGCCACAAGGTTCTTTTGTACGTTTTTGTTAAACCAATTTTATATAATGGCAACCTCATTATTTGATGTACAGTTCTAGCAATTTAACTCTCGAAATATATGAACCCATTACTTTAGTATTTTTGTTCTCGTTACAAATATCTCCATTAATGACTAGGTTATTCAGTATTGTGGGTTTTGGAACTCTGTACTTACCTGCGGCGTCGAGTTGGGACTGCCGTAGCCACTGCTATATCCACTGTAATACTTCCCCGTATCCTGCCATTTGTCGTCGGGCTTGGAGGCAATGGCGTAGCCATCGTACGATAGGAAGCCATTTGTTACGTAGGCCGAGGCAGGCGCACCCGTATGGTGGTAGTCCGTGTAGTAACCACCGACGGCACCCTGCAGCCGATACTGATGGAAGAGATTTTCGGTGACGGGATAGAAGGCGTTGGTCGAATGCACCGAACTGCTCATATAAAGGTTATCAGCCGCCGTCGCATACGGCGATGTCGTGTACATGGGATTGAGATTGGAGTAGGCGGCAGCCACCGCCACCGCCGGATCGGGCAGATACTCCACCACGGCCGGAGCCGGGGAGCTGACTTGGCCCAGTGGCGAGGACTGCTGGGACTGTTGCTGTTGCAGTTTGCGTTTGCTTCGACACGTGGAGAGAAAGTCCCGCAGTTGCGTCTTGTAGCGTCGATTGGGCCGTGTTGGAGTCACCGGCGGAGGCAGCGTGTTGGGTGACGTGCTGGGCGGCACCACCAGCTGATCTGCCTCCGAGAAGTAGGTGGAGGCCAGACCAGTGTCCAGATAGCTAACCTTGAAGTCCATTGTTCGTTTGCCCAGCAAATCGTGACCCTCCTCATCCATTAGCTGACGATGTGTACAGATGACAAAGTCCGGCTTCGAATTTTTGTAAACCAGACGGGAACTTGTTTGCAACCATTGCCACTCACCATCCTTCTTTTGATAGCGATAGGCAATCATGCCCGAAGCGCCCGTTTTAAGAACTGCAATACAAAAAAAAACAAAAACTGTTTAGAATCGGGGAAAAACAGTCAAAATGTTTTTGTGTTGATTTAGAACTGTAAATGCAAGCTGCTTTCTCAAACGTCTTGAAAGAGATTTAATGCTTGTATTACAAATTAAACGTTCAGTCTAACAAAACCTATGAATAACCAGTTCTGGACGAATCGAAAATCAAAACGTATTTTTAACAACTTTTCGATTCAGCTGTTGGAATCAAAAGTAAAGGCAATATTTTAACTTCAGCTGTTGTTATTGTTTCTAAAATCATTTAGTTTAATCCAAAATTAGTTTAAACTCTGTCAAAGGCAGCAAAAGCGGAAGCTGCGCCCTAAAAGTATGCTATTCTTAATTTAAATTGTGTTCCTAATCCAGTTAAAGGGTAACTTCCATATGGGAACGTTCCGAAACTATATTTGGAACATCGAAATGATATCTCTTTATAATTAAAAAAATAGTTGTTACACATATATATATTTTTCTCATCCATATTACTTATAACATCGAAAAACTTACGCTCTTGATGTGCGCTGGCCACATACGCCAGATCATCGTAATGCACCAAATCATAGCCACCCATATTAACCAGCTCGGCATCCGCATAGCCCAATATGTGCTTGCCACGCTGATCCATGGACACCAACGAGAAGTCCAGCTTATGCTTCGACTTGAACATATTCTCCTTATGGGGTATTTCGAGCAGGCTGGGCGGTCCAAATGGGGTGCAGTACGCGAAAAGGGCCAACGGTGGCTCCTCTGTCTTACGGTTCTGTCCATGCAATATTTTAATGCGACCACGAATGTCCAGACGAAGAAAACCCGATGTATTGTCCAGCAGGCAGCGAAATCGCACCGTGAAGCTGCGCTCCAAATATAATGCCTTATCCGGCGCCAATGTTTCGGCCAATTGCATGCTGGACATGTCTGCGGGCAGAAAACTGTTCCACAGCAACTGTCGCTGCAGCTCCTCCCGATCCTCGGAGTGGACTAGTTCATAGACGGATTGGTGCACGATGTCAGACTGCAAAAAGGAAGCAAAACAAATCTCGTTATAAATATTGTGCCAGAAGCAGGCTTTTTCCGAATCGCAATGTTTTTGTGAATGAAATTTTCTTGGCTGTTCCAGCAAAACGCAAAAATAATGCAAGTATAGTAAAAAGTTTATTCGCTCTTTAAGAGCTTTAATTGAAATCAGAAAATGTATTTTTAATATATTTTATAAAAATTGGCAAAAAAAGTTGTTCTACCTTGAACCCAAAGGGTAAAACAACATCATAAAAAGTCTGACTTATAGACATGTTCACCTGTCTGTCTGAATATCCAGAACCTTTCAACCATACAACTAAAAATACACGAAACTTCTCTTGAAGTCTTGTCTTAAACATATACCTATTAGGCGTAACACAAACTCTTAATAACGTAAGGTTCCCTAGAAATATCAGGCGTAAAATCGCTCTTATTAGAAACAACATTTAGGTTTAATGAACTATGTTAAATTTTAATTGAAATCGGAACACCATAAGTAGTATCTTAAAGTAACCATAGAAATACGCTTTTGTCAAAAATTATTAACGTACTAAATACGTATTACATCGCTTATCAATATTTGTGTGTTTTATGTACTACTACAGGTTTTATCAAAATATATGCATCATTTGGAATAGTTACATTATTATTATTGCAAGAGTTCATATGAAGTTTAATTTAAATAAAATAATTGTATTAAAGGCATTAGATAAAAAAATTGGTCTTAAGAATTCAGGAAGCAAATTATTTTGTACATTAATACAAAAATTCTAATACAATATTTATGGTATATTATGAGATGCATTTCAAGAATTAAAGCACTTATCAGTAAATCGCGTATAAAAATACTGGTGCGGCACAATGCTCAGATTTGTGGTTCGATATTCGCATTGATTTTGGTTTTAATCTCGAACACTGCTTTATTTTTTGTTTGACCTTTTTATGTTGGCTGCCTCTTTTCGGGCTTATAAATCAAAATGCGCGCAAATTGAAAACGCGCCCCATATTGGTTTTTGGCGCTGCTGCCGCAAAATTGAGACATAAATTCTGCAGCTTGCCAACAACAAGAGCAGGGGCAACAACAATTTGTGCAGCAGCCGCTAGGGTGGTGCACAGTGGGGTGCTCGGAGAACAGCAACCGACCTATTGGAACTTTCTTCTCTTGTGCAAAAATCAACAAAGCAAATGATTATGATATGTGGAAATGTATGGGCTCCCAGGTAATGCCAGCGTTTTTAATTGAGCTGCCAAATGGGCGTGTCAAGTGCCGCTTTACACATTTACAACTAAATTAAAAATCAAAGCCCAATGAATGAAGAAACAGCAGCAGCACCACCACCAATAACAACAACAACAACAGCAGCAACTACAAGCGCCAAGAAAGCTAACTGCAATTTCAATTTCCATTCGACAACCGCCAATATAATAAAGTAGGCAAAAACACAATGCTCGGGCAGCAGGCGAGGGTCCAGCGGGGATCTCGAGGCAGGCGCACAAGTCAAGCCCAAAACATGTTGCCAGTGCCAGTCGACTGACCAGCCAGGCCACAATATCCAACTCCGAAGCCAACCAGCTGCCCAGGCGCTGTTGCCTCCGCTACAAGCTAATAATAACAGACGCCGCTATCCTCGCCCCTGCCCTCATCTGACACTTCCTTATCACGCACTATGGGACCATGTCCTAAAATATTCTATAAAATTTAAAAATGTGCCAAACGTATTTCAATTTAAAGTATGGTATGTATCGAAATTTAGTTGACTTCCACAGAAGACTTAAAAACTATGAACAATAGAGAAGAGTGTGAAAAGATACTTAGTAATATAAATAAATTATGTCAATCATCCACAGATGCATGCATTAGTCTTGTGGGGTCTTCATTGTCTCCATTTTTGCAGATAGATTGTTTTCCAAACTCATTTTAAATAATAACTAAAGACAAAATGCGAAGATTTGTAATTCGTTATTTCATACTTCTACTTTAAACTATTTGAAATATTTTCTTTTTGTGAATGAATTGAATAAAAAATAACTGCTTCTTATAGTTATAAGATTTTAATTTGAATCAAGCATTATATAAATAAATAGCTATACAATAATATAAAAACATATCAAATTTAATCGAATTATAAAATTATAAGTAATACATTTTTAATTAATAATATAAATAATATAACGCTATAGGCATTAAAAGTTAACTTAGATAACATAAACATTTAAATATCGTACATTACACAATTTACTAATATGATTTAAATAATATAGGTACAATTTATTTAATATTTAAGTGGGTTGGTTGGTTATCTCGGTAAAATATTCCTGACTCAGGCTAATATTTGACTCATTGGACTGTTCCACAGCGAGTCAGTTAAGTTTAAATTAATTAAAAAATCATTTTTTATAACTAGGTCCTTGAAATAGCACACTGTGCCACGTGAGGAAATCCCTCAGTGCAGGCGATGCCTCTTACCATCTCTGCATGTATCTTCTGTTACTTCTGTCCGTCTGCCTGTTTGTTTGTCTGTCTGAATGGTTGTCCGCTTGTATGTCTGTTTGTTTGCCTGCTTGCTTCTTGCTGCTGCTATTGCGCAATCCTCCCGCTGATCTGATTTTTATTTATGATTCAAACTGGCCAATATCCGAGCACATCTTGCGCCTTGTCTCGTATGTAGATCGTCTGTTTGCAGACGTAGTCATAATTTCTGTTTGTTTTTTGCACTTGTTCAACCTTTTTTCCCTCAATGATCACTGTATGCTGATTATTTGCACAGCGATTGGCAAATTGCTTGTAAGGTGTGTTGAATAACAGACGCCGAATGTGTGGCTAGAAGGTGTTGCCACAGTTAAGTCTCGAGTAACCAGTGGTTACGATATATTTGGCTTGGCTGCATGATTATGAAAAGGCAAATTGAGGAGCTCTTAAGAGATAGGCAGAGCAGATGGTTAAAATATCTACAAAGGTATTGATTATTCTCGTATATAGATATGTAATGTTCATTAAGTAGATATCAACAAAATAAATCGTACTGCCATGAGAAAACAAGCTTGTCACCTTACCCCTTACAGACTCACAAATATATTTTTGATACCATTCATTGATTTAATAAAAGGCTATAAAACTACATCTATATCGGAATATATTTATATGATTAAAATAATATAGGTACATTGACTGATTCATTAATTTAATATTTATAATTTAATTTAATATTCATTAGTCACAATCTTTAAGGGATAATGTAATTTTAAGCTCTTGATTTAATTGTCCTCTCATTTGTTTCTAATTTAGACAAATAATGATAAATAGTAAACTTGTAATGCCTTGGGGATAGAATACATATTAGAGCATTGGCAATTTTCTTTTAAAGCATTAAGCAAATTATTTCGAATATTTCGGTATCTGTATAAAACATATTAGGCATATTTTGGCTTATTATCATTTTATTAATATAAATAATAATTATAAATTATTAATCTGTTTATTGGTCAGCAAAATGTGAAGAATCTTGAAAATTTGGTCTATTTCAAGCGTAAGCAATTTCCTCTTATAAATAAAGATTTCGTTTAATTAAGTATAGTCCATGATGAGCCTTAATAAAATTATTATCTGATTACCTACATCAGATACAATAATATTGGATTGTTCTAAACTATGAAATTTTAGCATTAGTTTAATTTTAAAATATTATATAATATAACTGATATTGCTAAATTGCTGCTTTGCACTTCAGATACTCTAATCCGGGCATAATGCATTTTAGCCTCCATTCCATTGTAATTGATTGTAATCTTAGCACATATTTATCTTCATTTTTGAGTTTTATTAAATATTTACTACAAAACAGCTAATGTTTTAAGCGTTAAATATAATGCGATAGAACGTGGACCTTAGCGAACTATGCGATATAAATATAGTAAGCAGATGTATATATAAATGAAAATTCAAACATTATTTAATAAATTGTGCTTTTGGATCCTCTTCGTATTTTAGCTGTACTTTGACCCCCCGAACGCTTCTGATTTGACCCAAAAAAAAAAAAGAAGTCATTGCTACTCGTTTCATTCACAAAAATATGCGCCACTCACCGCAGGCAATTAAAATCAATCAAAAATTGTCTATATGTATGTATGTACATATTATGTATGCATGTATGTGTGTATGTGTGTCTGTGTATGTTTGCCATCCACTTACCTGATGAAAACCCAAATAACTCTCGATGCTGTGCGTGGCAAAGAAGACCTCGCCTTCGCATGTCAGTATCATTAGAAATCCATTTAGAGCCTGAAAGCAGAGAGCAGAAAGAAAACAACAAATTAAATCAAAACTACGAATTAAATGTAGTTGCGGCAAAAAATACAAAATAAAACAAGGAAGGAAAAGAGAACGGTAACTGTCAAATTGACGAGCGAGGCGTATGGAATAAGAAAGAGGGTAAGAAAGAAAGAAAGGCGGCACGATATGAAATGAGCGCAGGCGTGCTGCTGCTTCTGCTTCTGCTGCTGCCGCCGATGCCGCTGTTAGAGACAAGTAGCAAGTATGTATTTTATGTAGAAATCGATAGAAAAAAGTGTGTTGTGTGTGTGTGTGAGGGAGAGAGAGAGAATGGGCGAGACTGACAGCGCGCGAGCGAGATAAAGGCAGCTGTAATTGCGGTAGCTACCGCTTCTTGAATGGATTAATCCATCATCTGGCAGTCGTTCGTTGAGTCTAAGATGCGAGCATAAGCATATGTACATACATATATGTATGTATATGAATGGATGAATGAATGTACATATGTATGTGTTTATGTGTGTTGACGAAGTCGACGCGACGGCGCTAACTTGCGGCTGAAACGTAATCAGCGCTTAAGGTTGCTCATTTCTTGTAAAGCAGCAGCGGACCAAGTCAAAGACAACAACAACATCAGCAACAGCAACAGAAACAACAACAACAGCAAGAGTTCCACATCAAACACAACCGGGAAATGGCGCGCAATTAAATCAATGGCTCTCAACTGAATGCTGCAGCTGAAAAAGGGTTACGTGTTTTTTGCTTTTGATTTAAAAACAAAACAGAAAAAATTATATGTAGCTGATACTTTACTTTATGCGCTTGTTCTGTTTGTAATTGCTGGTTTCATTCTTTTTTTATCTTCAGTATTTTTTTCATTTTTGAGTGCGAGTAGCATTGTAATTATATAGTATACATACATACATGTATAGATATTTGTGGCAACTAGCGCGACCGGTAAACCTGTCCAAAAACTGTCTAAACAACACACAATAGCAACAGCAACAGCAGCAGCAGAAACAACAACAATACAGTTGAAAAGTTGTAAAGCATGCAAAAGTTTTTAAGTTTCTTGAATTATTATTATTTTAGATTGCATTTAAAGCTGCTATTTATTGGCTGTTAATGGGTGTTGCGCATGCGATTTCAAATTTTTTACACTCGCATGGTCAGGACACGCATATGACCAAAACAGTTAGCAATTAACAATTAACAATGTACGGCTAACAATTAACAGTTCGACTAGATAGCACCAAGTACCAGCACCAGCACCAGCACCAGCACAGGCACAAAATGCCAACACAATGTGTGAACAAGTCGATGGTCAGAATAATAATAAGCATTCATGAAATTGTAAAACGAAACTGAAAAGACAAATCTGCTGTTGTTTCATTAGTGTAGTGATCGGTGCGCATTGTAATTAATAAACATGGCCAACTGCTCATAATTAATACAGGCGTATTTAAATATCAATTTGCAGGCCAACAGCACCAGAACAGACGTTGCGGCCGCTGCCACGTCTACTTGCAACTCGAGACAAATGCCTGCGATTGCTGCTAATTACAGAGAGGCAGGCCGAACTGGAACTGCAACTCAACGGGCAGACAGGGAACTTTCAACAGGGAAGCGGCCACAAGCACGGCCTCCTCTGCCACACATTTCGAGTTGCTGTGCAACAAAAATAAAGCACAAGAGTTGGCATTAACCGACATAAACGCTAAGTGGCGTCATCATTTAAATCGCATCAACAACCGAAGCTGGCCAGCCAGCCTAGCTGCCAGCTCCTTTGCGAAAGGCCGAAAGGATATGAATTGTCATCAAGCCCGCGGCAGGTTTTGCAACCAAGCTCGTTGCACATCAATAATCTTCATAAAGATGATGAACGGTAGCAGCAGGTGAGATAGCAATGGGACGAAATATACACTGCCTATCAAATTGTTCAAAGTGTATGCCAGATCTTGACTTAGAATTCCTAATAATATTTAATTAGTCCTCATAGATGTATAGAGACTATTTAAAAAGTCTCTAAAGGATTCTTCCATTACTGGTATCATCATAACTTTCTCAATTTTTAGAACACTCTTGTTCAACATTTTCTTTTATTTTATATTACCTAAAAAATTACGATATTTGAATGAAATTTGTTTGGTTAAGCAACGCTGTTGTTGTGAAATCATAGTCCTGTTAAACACCAACTTGGAGAAAATTGCGTTTTAAATCAGATCTGATAAACAAAATGAAAAGATGCATCGATATGAGGAACAAATTCTTCTCTACAAATCCACCAAACATGAGCTTTTACGCTTTTTAGTCGTGCATTTGCATTTTATAAATAAAATATGTTCCGACCAACTGCTAAATACCATAACAGATAGTTTCCTTTCATAATTAAGTTTTTTCCGCAGCCATAACATACCAAATTATTTTCCATGTAGATTATATAGGCAGAATTTGTTGGATCGATTGCAAAACAAAATATTCTCTTTTCGCTAAAAAAATTCAGCATCAAAAATTAAGCGTCTTTATTTAGACAATGAATAGATTATAATTTACATATGTATGTGCATTTAAAAATTCTTTGCAATAAGAACAGATATGAAATTATCAAGCAATAGATTCATTTTTTATAAATTAACTCCTAATTTAAATTTTATAATATTCACATTAAATTAAAGACATTAAATAAGAAAATATAGATTGACTGGCAACGGATGTGCTGCTCCTACCATCAATCTCTTAAATAGCTCACAGCGTATTTTTCTATGAAAGGCCAGCTTGATGGCTGGTCTCTGCGTCCCCATTGCACTTGAGATTTCATTCTCAATTTTTTTCCTTATTCCCTTCCTCATCCACTGCGGTGGCCTATACTTTAAGTAAGTCTGCCGACGACTTCACCATCCCCAACATCATCCTCTAATGCGTTTTTAATAATACACGCCCGTGCAGCAAGCGAAAGATACTTGTGAAATCTGGCTGCGATTGTGAGTTTCATTTCAGTTTTGATTTGATAAGTTGGCAGCGATTATTTTATCATTTCCTCGACGTTCCCTTTTTCTCTCGCTCTCTCCTGCCGTTGACTATAGTCAGTGTATGTCAGTGAGCTTAGTCGAGTTCACATGACCAGTTAGTTCGCAAAACTAGACAATTTTCGCTATATTGCTGACCATAATTGCTTAATAAAGCCATAGCTGTGTGGGTCAAGTGGTGTAATCTGCGTGGCAGATGAGAAATCGTCAATAGAGTTGAGCTTTAAATGCATGTATACATATACTATATATGGGTAATGTGAATACAAATAATTAATAGTAGCGATTGCTGAATAGTTCACTTTAATGAGGGTTATTTCATCTCAAATTTGTGTCATTGATGTTTGTATAGTACCAATTTTTTTTTGTATTAGAGTAAGTTTTGAAATGATTGAACACAAAGAGATTTCACTATTTAGATGTACTTTTAAAGCCACCAATGTTTATCAAGGTTTGGCCATTCTGGATTAAGCTATACACATAACAGACTAACAATAATTGCAATATGTATTGAAATATGAATTGAAAATAGCTGGGGTTTATTCAAATTAATTTTAATGTTGATTATATATTAGAAAAGACATGTTTTCTTAACACAATTTGAAATAGGAGCTCCCCTGTTTCTATCAATAAATTGAAAAATTGTTCGACTAATAAGTGAAGCCTCTCAATTTAAGTAAAAAAAAAGTAAGAAGTAATAAAAGAGTTTCAGCAATGGTTGCAGACTTTTGAGCGCATACTAATTTTAATTATTTTCTGGTCCAGGAGAGAAGATGAGGATTTTACGAAGTATTCATTAATGGGAATTCAAGTACCCGTTGTTATTTTAATATTTGACAATAAAATGCAGTAGGAGTAAGAAATGCCGTTAAAAGAAGCCGAGTTAATTAATATTCGCCAATAAAGCAATTCTTTAATGGTAGAAAAGTCAAATTTGTAGCCTGACTGCAAAGATAAATATTTCATGTTTATTAAGTTCGAAAGTTGAGGCTTAAAACAATACAAAAATTTAGACGCATTTTCAATGTCAGAGTTATACAAAAACCATTACTCCGTTTCTGAATCAAACGGCTTAGCATAACAAAAAAACATTAGGAAGATTAATAAAATAGTAATAATAATTGAACAAGTATTTGGTTTGCCGAGTTAGCTTAATAGCCAGCTTGATATTTGAAAAATTTACAAATCGTTAACGAACATGTTGCGCATTAATAACAGTGCTTAAAAAATGTATAGTAAGAGTGTAAGAACGTTTAAAATAATCCGAATTTTAATAATACAAGTAGATTTAATATAAACTGAAATTGTGCATAAAGCTTAACTTCTATTTGCATTACTTGATTCAATTATTTAGCTTAATAGCCAGCTTGCTACTTGAACAAGCATTTAACAAGTCATCCAACAAACTGGCGTGCTTGTCAAAACATGGCCAAATGCTTCAGACCATGAGCGGTGCACTTGACTTGTCCACGAACATGTTGCGCATACGACGTGTGGGCGCTTCGCTATTAACAGCTGCTAGTGCTCTAGTATTATTATTTGGACAGGTCTATCCAACTCTTAAATCAATTACATATTTCGTTGCTAGTGTTTAATTATTTTGAGCTTCAAAATGTGTGTCGCGAATAAAAGTGTTGAAAGTGTTTCACTTTCTTGCCGCAAACAGGAAAAACGAACGTGGTTGCGCTGCTGTGTTGTTGTGGTTTTTGTTGCTTTTGCCTTAGTATGAATGAGATGGAGCATATGCATGAATGGGCGCGCGCTGCGTGACAAAACGCCATTTTCTAATGATAATATGTGACCCACAACAGCAACAGCAACAGCGATACAAGTAGCTGGCAACAAAAGTAAAACTTCATGAGCAATTGAAACGGGCAACAGGTAACAAATACCTGAGCTATTAAAACTAAATATACACAGAAACACACACACTCACACACATAAAGAACACACATGCATAAAGACTCGCCAAGTCCGTTGAGTTGTCTAAAAATATGCACGGAAATGCACAATTGTGCAGCTCGACAATTAGTTGCAGTTCGCCGGTGCCAACAGTCTGCCCTTTTCGCATACACATACATACACATATGAACATGTACATACATGTATGTACATGCCTTTATGTATTCATTTTGTAAGGCATAGCAAAAAGTTTTCCAGGCTTTTTTGGCTTGCGTTCAAAATTTGCCACCACTCTGCGTATACGTAATGCACTCAACTGCATATTTTAAGGGCCCGAATGCAAACTGCATTTTCTATTCGGCGGTAGGGTTAGAGAAAAAGTAACTGCAAGCAGACTGTAGGCCTTTTTATACATGCCTAGCTTGCTTAGACTTTGACATTGAATTGTGTAGTGTGCGACCAAAAAATGCATAAAGCGCATGTTGCACCAATGCGTGTGTCTGTGTCTGTGTCTGTGTGAGTGTTGGTTTGTGTGTCAGGCATGCAACCATTTCCGCATTGATTTGCGTTTTGCTTTTGTAAGAAATTCTTGCGATTTTATTTCGCCTATTTTTCTGATCGATGTGTTTAATTTCGAACTTGTTCTATCTTCTTATAGTATTACACTCACGATATCAAGATTATTCCTTAATCTTGTGAGATTTCATTTTATTTTCTTACGAATTATTGAGACGATATTGGCTTGGGAGCGTATTTGAAAAATATTCTTAGGAAAATAATACGCCATAAATACGTTTGTAGGAAGGACTACACACAAGAGCTATTGCTTCAAAACCTAAATTGGAAATACTCGGAGCAAGAGAATTTGATTTTCTTTTATGGAAAAATTCTTAAATTTTTTCAACATAATAAATGCGAAAATATTCGCATTATAAGTTGTTCAACCGATTAGTAGTTACTGTCCAGATTTACACAACTTTTTCAAAATTAATTCTTTTTCCAGCCCACAAAATGGTATTCAGTTTTACAAAATGAAAAGATTGTTCAATTGATTGTGGAATATTTCAATCGCATATGCCCGTTCAATGGAAATAGAAAACATCACGCATTCAGATAAATTTTCGATTTACTTGATATTTAAATACACATTTCTTCAATTAATGACTCAAAAAAAGTTTAATGACAAAAGTATTTAACTAAAAAGTTGACTTTTTACGCAAATGCAAATGGCACATATTTAAAGGTAAAACTTTTGATAAACTGAACGGGTACATTCCCCAATAAATTTGATAGTGACGACTATGTATTTCCTATCCATATTTGCAGATCAAGTCTTACACTTAACCATTAGTTTGGGAAGATATCTTTGTGTCTATTTATAGTGTCTGCATTTTCGATTCAAAAACCAAATTGCAATCATCATCTAGATGGAGTATTTTGTCTCTAGTCAGAGCAGCTGCATTTTCGATTTCAGAAGTAAGTCGCAAGTGGGTTGCGATTTCGAAAATGGAAGCACAACTATATACATACAAGTATATACGTTTGGGTGTGTGTTCGTTTGTCCAACAGGCGTTACTGTTTGAGGTATGTGTGCATTAAATTAAACTGTCAGTGCTGTGACAAGTGCATATGTTCGAAACATTCACTTCAGCGCCTTTGTGCCTCAAGCTTTAATACATTACAAACATGCAACTTGGGCGCCGCTTCTGTATGTGTGTGCGAATAGTGTGTGTATGTGTGTGTGGCAGACACTTTAATTGGAGTTTCGGGAGCACATGGTAGTGTACATAAACTTGAAATGCATAATTTTGCTGTTGCACCTGATGGCTTGGTGGCATTGGCAGTCAATTACAACTATCAGCAATTCACGGCAATTATCGACTAATTTGTATGGCCAAATGAATTTCCGAAATCGCAATTGAAACACAAGAATTTGGGACAGGGGACCATTTCATCAATGGGAATATTACAAACTTTATTAAAGTGTTCACATTTCAGCTCCCAAGGGTAAAATGTTGCAGCACTCAGAAACTTCATATGCATTATGACTCAATTTTAATCAACAGATAAAAGAGCGTGTAAAAATTAGAGACGGGAGTGGCATTGGGAAAACGCGCCAGAAAGGGCGAGAATTGCGAGCAATAATTCGTGTTCGACATTTTAGGAAGTACATACTTATTACCCGGAAGTCTTTTGATTGCTAATATACTCTCACTGTCCTTAAATAATCCATCTCTTCATAAGCTTTTTAATTATTTAAAAACGTTGAAATCAAATTATTTGCCACCTTCGTGGTGAGGTCTGTTTGTCAAGACTTATGATAGCTCTTATGGACGAGGTTGAACAACTAATTGTATAAACTATAAATTCTAATGTAAATAAAATTGAAATCAACATTTCTTGTTTTTTAGCCCAATTGCTTTTTAAACCACCGTTTAAGGTATCTAAATTGTCCGCCACGATTGAAGTGTTAGCTTAGCTGCTATTTCTATCCTTTTTTGCTTAATATTTGGAAACAGTTTGTATATGAACTTTTAAAAATAACTGATTTGTATGGAAACAAGAGAAGACGATCTCGTTCGGAAATTCCGAGCTCATTTGTAGCCCAAAGGTATGAGCAGCTAGATCACTTAAACCACAACTTATGTATTATATATGCAGGTAACAACCCCTTAAACAGAATTGTATGGTGTAAGGAATTGCCTTGGAAATAGTATAATGTTTTTATTTTATTACCTAAAAATGACTATAAACTATCATTAATCAATAGTTGCTACCTAAAAGCTGAAGCTTTTGATTGCTTCAACTGAAAGAATGAAGGTTTACCATTTGGCTTACATCTACATAGATGGAGTCTTTGGAAGAAGGTTTGCCAGTAGCCTATCTATTAAAGAACGCTTCGTCATTTCCAAGCGGCTTTAGTCAAGATACGCATGAGTTTAGGGAAACACGTTTACAATAAAGTCCACTTTATGTATTATTTTATAAAAATATTGTGTTAAGTTATACTAGATGCGCATCAGCCGGCTTGGTAAATACCTTAAGTAATGGCTTAATTATTGAATTTCCAAGCAGCATTCCCTGTTCGATTGATAAAGTTTTATCTTTTTTTGCTGTCGTGTTTTGTGACTCTTGTTTAGAAACTCTATCATTGAGAATCGATATGTCTTAAATCCAAATATAGTTCGCTGAATAAGTTCTAATTGGCTCCATCTATCTGCTAATAATTAGTCATAGGTAACTGAATTTATTATGTATTTATCAATCGACAGGACAGAGAGACTGGCCTCTGGAAAAGCTATTAATTCAGTCGGAATTTTCTGTACACATGCCAATTAGAACATTAATCAATTTAGCGCATGGACACACACACATTACTAATTGCAACAAACTGTTAGACAATTTTCCACCTTCGTACAAATCAATGCAGACCGCGAAGGCTTGCGTGACAAACCTAACAACTTGTACGTACATTTATCCTACTTATATACATATATATAGCAGATATGGATGTATATGCATGTGTGGGTGGGGGGAAACATTTATCAACACAAGTCGCTAACCATCGTTGATTGATTATGCGCCGTGCGTATTCCCAGTTCGAACTTAATTAAGTTATCAAATTGATTAGCAAAAATTAGAGATGGTTGCAGCTTACCTGCAGGAACATATCACCATCGAGCAGGCCGTGCTCAAAGGCCCCCAGCTCTCGTGTTCGATAGCCATCGTGTGCGTGTATGTGGGGCAGGACACCATTCTCCTCCTTATCCTTATGCATAACAACTGCAAAGATGGAAAAACAATAAAATGTAGTGAATAAAATATATATGCAGACCAATGGGGTGGCAGGCGTAAATATTTCTAAGTAGATGATTTCTTATTTTATTAGCCATTAATATTTTATGATTGCAATGGCGTCGCAATTGTTCGCCATAAATAACTAGCCTCAAATGTTTTTGAGCAGCCAGCGAAGGCAACCGAAAACCATAGTAACTTCATAAAAATCCAATAGTAGTATATTTATTTAGTAGTATACTATGTGTCTATGTCTGTGCAATACAATAAATATTAAGAAATTTTCCATAGCTGGGAGACTAAAACAGAACATGACGCTTGGAAGGAAAGTAGGTTGTAAAAATTGTTTATGGTGTCATTGTAATATTTTATGAGCAGCCCAGCTTGTGCGCCCGCCTGGCACTATATATTGTATTATGACAATATGTATGGGAACTTACAAACACACACACACACACTTACCCACACTTACCCACACTTACCCACACCCACCATATCCATAGGTATATAGCCACCCTTACAATACTCATAGCGCCAGCGGCAAACGGACGCCATTTTTTTCGGCATGCGCCCGAAGTTTTTATAATAAATTTGTCACAAAAATTGATTTATGCGCGATAAACGATAACAAACAAAAACTTAATATATTTTCACAATACAAACAGCGCACATGGTGGAGTATTTGGGGGTGAAAACGCAAAGGAGGTCGATTGGGAATTCTTTGCAGTCATAGCAAAGCTTTGTAATAGTTTCTTCAAATGCTCTCTGAATTTTTCAGTTTATCCCAACAGCAACTACCGAAATCAGGCAAGTTTGTCCATGAGATAGCTTTATTTAAAACAAATATATAATCTGTGTCGTCTTTTATTTTTAAAACTTATGTATGGAAAAGATTTTTCCACATTTGTTAACTCTTGGTAGACCCAGACTTACACACTAATACATTTCAGTATTCATCCAGAAGCATGTAGTGTTTATTTTGTTTGTGTGTTTTCGTAAATAGTTTTAATTACAAATTAAGCCCGCAAAAGGGGAAATAATGGAGGCTCTATACTGCTGCAAACAAACTAAAATTCAGTTGTATTTCATCAGCACATACAGAAATCAATTATGTCTGCACAAATATTAATAAATTATTCGAGTTATTGAATGTCGTCTACAAGTTTAAAAACTATGATGGCTTTCGAAATTTTTTTATATTAATATCTAATTGCTTTCTTTATTCATAAGTGCATTACCAAAATAGTAGTGTATAATTATTGGCGGAAGTTTACTTGTGTGCGGTGGTAAACAGATTTAAAAGTTTAGACCGCAAAAGGGGGAAGAATGAAGGCTCTTTTTGCTGAAAAGAAACTAATATTGAGTTCATAGCAATATTATTTTGGTTTAAATGCTGCAGGGATTCACAGATGGGCTTATAAACAATGTTTTATCAAATACTCAATGGGAGTAATATGTATATTTATTGTACAACTTATAAATTTAAATAATTTTTTAAATGTACATAAATAAATATTTCTCCACAAAAAAAAAAAAAACAAAACTATAACAGTTGGAGCTGTTGCTGATTAAAAATAAATAATAAAAAAATACTACTTAATTTGTTTTAGAACGAGAATTACAAGGAAGTAAGCACTATAAACATTTAGGGTATTATAGAAAAAATCTAGTAATTACAAGTGTTATTGACGAGTTAAGCGGAAATAAAGTAATACTTTTAAAATGAAACATAAAAACGTTTTAAATGATACAAAGTGCATGTGTAATATCTCAAAAGTTCCTTGTAATTAACTAAAATGAAATCCTCATAGACTTTTGATAAATGTTGGGCTTTAAAAAGTGGAGGTTTGTTACGACGCCCCTGCTCTGGAGTGCGTTCTATGCAGTCCTTTGTGGAGGACTTCCTGGGCTGTGGTGAAACCAGAGCTAGGGCATGTCATAAAACAAGCTCTGGCTCTGAAATAAAATATGCCATGGCAGCTGATGTCATAAATTATGATTTTTATCAGCGAAATAAAAAAAATAAAATGTGAAAAAGGCCGCAGCAAAATAAAACTAAAACCTAATTTACGCATGAAAAGTTGTGGGCACGAGAACTACGAGTACGAGTATTGCAGCAGCAACCCCTAAGACTTGGGCTTAAATTTCATTAGCAACAAAAAGAACAACAACAATGGCAACAGCACGTCGCTCATTTCAATTAGCAAGTCCAAAAATGTGGTTGGTTGGCCGGCTCCATGGCTGCTTGTCGCCTTCGCTAATCTCGGTGCTACTTTGGCTTTTTATCAAATTAACAAAAGTGCCTCACATATAGCTCTATATATGTAACTATATATGTGTATATAAGTGTGTGTGTGTTTAGGGCTCACTTTAGCGAAAGTGCGATAAAACAAATAGTTGCCTTTCATAGCCAGCATAACAACAATAACAACAACAACAACAACAAAAGCAAATTGCATCATTTGCGTGTAATCCTGGGCAATGTTTTTTTGTGGCCGAGGTCACGTAATTATTCATAATTTAATTAGGCTCAGTTTACATTTGAGCTTGTTTTGTAAAAAGGGCCACTACTTTTTATTGTTGCCGCGCTAAAATATAGTATATACTCCGTCGCATTTTAATTTTCACGTGCATAAACCCATTTAATTAATTTTCCCTTCCCTGGCCTTGTCGGCCCATCTCTGGCCAACAAATCTGCGCCATTTTGGCCATTTTGGTGACCAGCTCGGAGTGTCGGAGTGTCGGGGCTGGGGAAGGGTGGTGGGGCACACACTCACACTTTATTGCACTTTCTTCATTCATTTTGTTGTTATACATTTTATATTTACATTTTTCATGTTAATGCGAGCGAAATTTATGACTGAGAATGTTTTATTTAATTCGGACATAAACATAATTTATTTAACGCTCATTTGTATGCATACTTTTGGGCGCCGCAGCAGCAGCAGCAACAACAGCAACAGCAACTGCTCAAGCAACCCACGCCCCTCGCAAAACCAAATAAAGTGCGCGCCATTACGCTGAAGTGTGTGTAAACCAACGAAGGAGCAAAAGAAACCACCACCGCCATTTGGTGGATGAACCACTCGCTGTAAATCTCTACCGAGCGACTACAGCGCAAAATCTCTAACGCAACTTTGGAGGAGGGGGTGGACAGTCGGAGGTTTGCTCTCCAATGATGTACATAAAAATGGCGGCAACATACTGTGGCTCAAAATTCAAAATGCGGCAGATAATCTGTGACCAACTGCGAGCAATTGTTAATCGCAATTAAGCAATTAATTTCGGATGCTGTTATTATATACATATTTCATATAATAATTAATTATAGTTGTAAATATGCTACTTAATAATAATTTATAATGATAACAACTAGCAACTTAACATCAATAAAGTATATTTTTGGGTTTGGTTTTAATTTATTAATTATTTTTCAATTTGCTGCCAGTGCTCGTAAGGAGTTTAAAACAATTGGAATTGATTTCATTTAAATAACATTTAATTAAAAATAAAATTACAATATTTTTAACAGAACACCTCAAAACAACAAAAATACAATTTGGTTCATTTAAATCAAATGTGGTTAAAGAACTCAAAAAAATCGGGAAAATTTTTCTGAAAAGTATCCACCGCCCTAAGCTTAGGACAAATGTAGGTAACACCCAGGCCCCACTATATACAGTGAAAACTCGCTTAATGAACACCTTTTTTATTCAGAGGTGGATACTTTCTAGAAACATTTATCTGATTTTTTGGAGTTCTTTAATCAGATTTGATTTCTATTAACCAAATTGTGTTTTTTTTAAGTGAGGAAAAATTTTTTTACCCTTAGAGTATAAATATGCAGAAAATATTTTTGAAGTATTCATATTTGCCTGCACTTTTATTTTCATTATTTTATTTACCTACAAGGTTTTTTTTATTGTACCCAGATTCAATTCAATGTGCATTGTATTAAGATGAAGAATATTACATTTATACTAAAAAGGAACACTCCGAAAGGAAGTGAAAATCGGGAACTTTTCAAAATAATTAAATCAGGATTGGTCGCTCAACTCCTTTAATAGAAAGAATGGAAAGAAACGAGGAAAATCTATATACTATTTAAAATTATTTAACCACACATGACTTTCATATTAAATGAAAAGTTTTAAGCCATATCCATACGTGTATATAAAATTAAATATTTTGATTTAAAGCGAAAAAATGAAACAAAAATCCTGTTAGACTCTGTGGCTAGCCTAATAATTTATCAGAATTTTATATATCCAGTACGACATTAAATATCATTGACAAGAAAATTAAGAAAGTCGACTAACGACGATTATCAAATATAATTTTTAAATTAAATTAAATTAAAGTTTCAGGCATATTACTAAGTATTATTATCTCAAGAAAATTATTGTTGAAATTTGCTGAGCCGCAGTAGACGCTTGGGCCACTGTGCGCAGCGAAGAAAACGATGATGACGACGAAGAAGCTTTCGCAAAGGTAGAGCGTAAAGCTGGAAAAATAAATACACACAAGCCAACCCCACCCAGTAGGGCGAAGGAAAAGGTAAAACGTGGCGGAAAAGCGTGCGCAGAGAGCAGCTAGAAGCGAGCAGCTAGACCCAGATAATAATGACGTTGCAGAAAGCAACAAACAAAAGGCAGGCCAGGTATCAGCAGGGCGCACCAGTAGCAGTAGTTGGCAGCAGTTGGCAGCAGCGCCAACGGCATCAGAATCGGCCCAAAATGGCGTTAATTATGCTGGCTGGCTGACTGGCTCAGAGCCTCAGTTGGCAGACCTGGCCACTGCCTGAATCCAAAAGCGGCTACTGCTACTAAATCATGGATTGCGGCGCCACAAGGTGGCACGGCATGGCGCAAACAATAAATAAAGTTTAAATTTTGACATTTTGGCAAATATTTTTCGTGCACTGCAGACAACGACGCTGATTATAATATGCATAAAAACAAATATGTCATAGAAATGTCAAACTCATCAACGAAATTGATTGAAAAAACTGACAGCGCACAGCGGGCTTGACGGGGTCAGACTATAGATACACCTATTTACATACTTGTATATGCATATGTACGTCTATACGAGTGTTTACTTGTTTAAGCAAAAGCGGTTATCTATAGTATTGGAGAAATTTGTATTATTGCATCGTACATCGATGATTCGAAACCAGTTCATTGATAAATGATTGCTTTTTGCAACTTCCTAAATAAAAATTATTTGGCATTATGTGTTAGAATATATATTTCATTATTCATTCTTTATTTTGGATATCAATTGAAATGTTAATTTAATGAGTAGCAGTATTTCTAATACTGAATGTTTCAATATATTCAGAACCAATTATTTTTTGAGAAAATCTAATTTGTTGGTCAATAAAATTACGGCTTTACATAACGTATAAAATCCACATAGTATTTAATTTGCTTGCAAAATTTGGGAATTCCAAATACCTAGCTTCTTTATATGTCTAGTTTAATCTCTAGTGGGATAAAGGTAAGCCCTTTTTGGATTCTCACCAGAACGTTTTCTGAGGCAATATACGAAAGAAGAACCACGAGGTAAAGAAAGAAGCCTCTTGTTGAATTCGTTTAGAACCACTAGACTGACCTCTAATACTGCTTTTCCAGATATACTTCAACGTTCTATTCTAAAAGCCAGAACCACTTGCTCAGATATTTCTTTTACCTTGGCTTATGTATATTTACTAAAAAAAAGAATTTATAAAATGGGAATAGCGTGCTTTATTGCACCAACCAACACATATGTATTAATGCAATTTTCTTTAGAGTGACTAAGGAGATTCTTATTTTCTCTTTTTGAAATGTCAATAAATATAGTGTCCGTGTCCGCCTATAGAGCATTCGCCCACTGAAATGAATTTTGTTTCCAAAAACATAACAAAAAACGTAGGACTACGATATATATTCGAGCACGGAAGATATCTGCGACTAAAGATTTTACTATAAATATAGTATGTTCGTATAAAACTGAAAGAACTTGTGCGATATCTTAATATGATATTAATTCGTTTAATTTAATTAACCCATTAAAATTGGTTACTTTTGGTGTGGGTACAAAAGCACAAAATGAAGCCAAATTTCCATTTACTGCATGGAATTTATTCTTGAAACAAAGGGCATTAATTTGAAAAAGATTAATACACACACATATGTACATATATTATAATGTAAAATACATATTTTCTATGCAATAATTTCGAGTGAGAATACAATGCTATTGTACACAACACAATAATTCAAATAAAAATATTTCCTTTTATTTAATGAAGTCGATTTAAACATACTCGTAAATGTGATTAACTCAGTAACAGCAATATCTTTGAAAAGAGTGTTCAAATTTTATAAAGATTTCATATCTCGATTGGGAATGTATTCCCAATAGTACCTACTCTTTTGGTATTTGATTCGATATATTATATATTGCTTATTATATATTATTATTATTTGCTATTAATTTCCAAATACAATTACAACCTAGACTCTTTCAAAATTACCTATTCAAAAGGAAGAACGTCAATGAATATAATATATAATAAAATAAAAAGAAAATTTTGTTTTCTAAAACAAATTAGTTGGTATATCTATAAACCTGAATAAAATACATTTCCTATACGTGTTTTTTACCTTCTCCATGCATAGCTTTAAATCATTTAATATTTATTTATTACGCTTTAAATTGAATGCCAGACTTGGCAAACTAAAGTTTGGACTCGGGAATGGGGTGCTAACGTCAACACACCGGCAACGACTACGGCTACGTAAGTCACGCAATATGGTAGCGTGACCGACGTTTGTCTACCACCCCACCCCCTCCTCCTTTTCCCCCCACCCGCCACCCCGCAAACTAACACTTTTGTTGCTGCCTGATTGTAGGCGTAAAATGGCGAGCGGCTAAAAAATTGCAGCAGCAACGGCAAAAACAGCTGAGTCGCCACAGACGGCGTGACAATGCGACGACTTGCATACAAGTATGTATGTGTAAATGCATCGCCTGACTGACTAACTAAGTGACTGACTGACTGACTGACTGAGTGACTGACTGATTGCATGTCCAAGGCATTGTCTGACGACGAGCCCTAATGGGTCGCCGCCACCGCCGCGGCCGCGGCCTAAACTGGAGCAACGCACGAAAGTCAGGTACGAAAATTGGCGGGCTTAGTATGTTTATGGGTTAAGAACTAAGCCTTGGCCCCAACAACTTCAAAGCAACAACCAAAGCACAGCAGACACGTTTAACAACACTTAACTGTAATTTCGGTATAATAACATAAATACTTGCCATAATTTCAATGTTTATGTTTATGCTGACCAAGTGACCTTGCGCTGCACTTGCTTAGAAAAAGTGGCAGAGTCCCGCCTGAGACCAGCTTAATGCTACTTAACTTTACACACTGGCTCTCTATATACAAGTATAGAGAAACTATATACTATCTACTTATGGTATATATATGCTTGCTGGTATGTTTGAGCCTATATTTTATAATATGCTTAGTTGCGTCTGCATTCGAGGCAGCGGCTGCGGCATCGGCTGCGGCAGCTGCATGGAAATTACTTTGAGCTTTTGTGTTCTTTCCCACGTCCCAAGGCAGGTCGCCCAAGACTGACTAACCAGACAGGTTGAGTGAAGCAATGCCGACATGATTTGTTGGCGAATTCGCCATATAGGTATTAAAAACATATTTGAATGGTGTGTGGGAACTCTGGTTCGTTGTAGTTGGCAAGCAACCAACGCGCATTTTTCCAGTGCACTCTGCAGAAGCCCGACTCTTCAGGCCTCACATCGAATCGAGTGCTGAACTGCTTTTCATGGGAACCGTACTCACAAATAAATCCAAAATTGTTCACACAAAGCCATCACATCGTTGACAACCCGAATTCAATTCAAAGCTAATTTCCTTAGCCATAAACATTTTACCTTTTTTAGAAAATCTTTAAGCAATTACTCAATTCTATTCAAGAGAAGGAGATTATAATTGCTAACAAATTTCTATGGGTAGCTTCTAAGCACACATTTTTGTAAACATTTATTAAAAATAAATTAAATTAAATTGAGTAATATCAACATCAAAAATATTGACATATTCCAACACTCCAAAAGACCGTAAAAAAAAAACAAAAATACTCCCTTTGGCTTTTTTTGCTTTGTTACAAAAAATAATTATAATTTATTATATTTCTATGATTCGTGCTATAAATTATTAAGAAATGTTTATAAATATTTATGTATGTCATTGATTATAAACATTTTGTATGTACTATTTTAAAAGACCATAGCTTGAACGCAGTTGTATCCTGGAGCGTAAAAGTAGGCAGATTACCAACAAAAAAAAGGAATTGGAAAGTTAATTATAATTTCAGAAGTAGAAGCAGAATTTTAATAAGTCGTGCCTCATTTTATCCGGATATTAAATTAGTCACGTATTCCGCTTCATAATTTGAAACATTTTGGTAATACTTTTACAGAGTTGTTCACTTTGTTCAATGTACCGATGATAACTCCGCTTCTATTGAAGCAAATGTTATTAAATTTTTAATCGAAGTCGGTATAGAATGTCCTTTCCCAACCAATCAGTCAAAAAAGTACAACTAGCGCTAGCACATGTTTTATTCCAAAAAACCAGTTAACTTTGTTCTAAACGTTGTAGGACAGATAAATAAAATTTTATTTGATCACATAAACAGCCGATTGGATTGAAAGCTTTAACAAATGTTGAAATTTAAATAGAACAACAATTAAATAAAATTTTATATCTCACATAAACAGTCGGAAGGATTGGAAGCTTTAACATAATTGGGAAATTTAAATGGAACAACAATTAAATTAAGTGATTCCTGTTTAGTAAATTGAACAAAAATGCTAGTAAAGAGTTTCATTGTTCTGACAACTTTCTTTAAGTATGCCATTGATATAAAATATCAATTTCCATTATTATTGGTAATCAATTTTATAACTTACTATTTATAGTAGCCATTTAACTTTAACAAAACGGAAAACAATGTTAGCCGTTGGGCAGTCCATTTAATGTGCTTGGCAAACTGCCCGTTTAGAAAAGTTTATATGTCGAACTTAGTGGAGGAAATATTCATGTGGCAATAAACTGAGAGAATAGTAATACAAACTAACCACTAACTAAGAATTATGGTTATATTGTAATCAATCCAGAGACATAAAAGTCTGGCATTAGACAACTGGTTGTAACAGCCCCGCCAATTGAACACAATACTTTCATTTTTTGTTTTTGCTTCTCTTTTCTTTTTGCAGTTAATTACGCAACCCATCAATTAAGGGGGCAACCTTTGGGCACTCCCAGAGCCTTTACACGTCTGCACACCCTTACAGCAACGACAACAACAACAGCAACAACAACCGTTGCATTAAAAATGTACAAATTGCGCGTCTTAACAATTATTGCCAGCCATAAGGCGAAGGCGCCGCTACTTGGCTCGCAATTATGGCCGTTTAGATATGAACGCGTCGTTGTGCCAAGTCAGCAAACCATGCGGCCCACCAGCCGCCACCCTCGCCTCTGTGCTTTCCTCTGCCCCCGACCCAGCCCCACCCCCGGTCCCTCTCTATTAAGGCAAGACAATGGGCCATTAGCAGCGCGCTTTAATTATTTAGTTTGAAGCGCAAAACCAAACTAAACCGAAAAAAAAAATAAAACAGAAAATGCTAAAACGTTGCATTTTACATAAGCTGTTGTAGCTTATGTATATAAGCCGATACATTTGTACATACATACATACATATGTGTGTAGGTATGTATATGGGAATGTACTATATATGTATATAGTGGTATGCGATATATAGAAAAAAACGTGGGTGGATGGCACAAATGAAAACGAACTTCGGCTACGCTTTGGTGTACAGAATTTTTGTTTCGTTTGCCACTACGCGAGACTATATACAAACATATGTTTAGATGTACATATATATGTAAGTGTGTGTGTGAGTGTGTGTATTTCTTAGCGTTTTGCGCAAGTCAGGGTCAACTGCCCCTAGATAGAGAAGAGCCTTTCTGCTTATTGCTGCTGTTGTTGGCAGCTCGTGTGCTGTCTGCAGAGCAACCCCCTGTGTCCCATTTCATGTGTATAGCTTATATCTGTAAATGTACGTATATCTGTTTGTATATAAGATATATACACAAACACACACATACATAGCCAGCTATAATTTAGATACATACATATGAATGCTTCTCTCTATAGTATTGCTGAATTGTTCTTGGGAGAGCCTTGGAGCGTTAGACAAATTGCACGCTTCATTGTTGCCACAAAAGTTTGCAATGAATGGCTGCACTTGTTGTTGTGGTTGTTGTTGTTGGTGTTGGTGTTGCACTGCACCTAATTGAATGCCGCAGTTAGCTCCGAGCCCTACATAGTTGAGCTTAAACTGACAAAATTCCATTCTTAACATTTTTCATTTAAAAAAAAAAACTTTACAAAATAATGCAAGTACCAAGAAAGCATTCCCATGGACAACAATTTAATTATACTTGGTAAAATTATCATTATTATTAAAAGTATATTATTTTAATTTATATTCTTTAAAGATGTGCATATATATATGGTAATTATAATTATTTTTTTTTTATTTAAGTTACATTTGCATTTAATTTTTCATTTATTATTAAAAATAGCTCTGTATACGTATTGTATTTCTAATATTATAAATGTGATTATCATATTTATTTCTTATTTTAAGAATTGTACGATAAATGCGGAAATCCTTATAAACGCAAGTTATTTGTCATTCTAGTAGATATATTGTATGTATGTAGTATCTTGACTCTCGATAGGCTAAGGCTAGCACCAACATTCCGGTACAAGTTTGATTTGAAGGGCAAGAACAACACAAGCAGCTTATAAATGAAAAAAAAATTGCCATGAATAGTTACCGAATATATGTATACTTTATATAATTTCCAAAATCGCATTACTTATACAATGATATAATTCGAATGGTTGACTTTTTTATCACAAAAAAGACTACCTTAAGTAAGTATGTTAACATTTTTAAGTCCAACTGAACCTAAGTTTGAAAAACTAGCTGGGCAACCTATACTTTGAAACTGCACTTAAAGTACTTTTTCGTACAAAGACTAATCTCTTATAGCTCTCAGCTTAGTTGTTATGACAATGAGTTAGTTCAACATTTACCTACGAGTATATCGGTTATAAGCTCTCAGTTAACCTTCCCCTGCTTAGCAGACACTAATCAATTAATCGCATAAAGTACTTCCGCTGCTGGTTCGCTCGTCCAAGCAATGCCAGAGAAACCGGCACACGCCATGAATGGTCAAAGTTAGAGGCCAAAAGAAATGTCCACTACACACACACACACATACACACACAAACACTCACTAATTGTAAATTAAATGATCCTGATAATATCCGAAAACATCTAGGCAAACAAATAAAACCAAACAAAAACAAACATTGACCTCTGGCCGACGAATTCGACGACGACGACGACGACGATGACGTTTTGTCAACCCCGCGCGGGCACAAGGAAAGCCTCTATAGGGTCGCCACTCACCGGCGCACACGCCGCAACCGTTCTGGTCCATTAACCCGTCGTGGCCAGCACATGAGTTCATTACGGCTCCGAGTCGGGTTCGAGTCTGAGTCCGAGCTCGAGTCCTGCGAAAGGCAAACAAATGAAATGTGCAAAGGAAACGTAGCGCGTGGCGGCGTCGTTTGATTTGTGCGCCAGTTTCTGAGTGGATTTCAATGCAGCAGTAACAACAACACCAACAAAAACAACAATAATAGTCACAGCAGCTTAAGGAAACTAATGTTTATATTGACTTTTCACAATGCGTCCGACACGTGCCGTCTGGGGCCAGTTTGCCGTTGCAATTAACGCCGAACTTCGCTTGACCGCTAATTGTCAAAATATTTACTTAAGTGTTGTAGGTAGTGCTCTATACACGCAGAGAAAAAAGGGTATGCTTTGAAGTTTCAGTTTCTCATTTCAAAAATATTCAAAGGCATTTTATTTGAGGCTGTGATTCCGACATCAAGGAAAATAAATCAGAAAAGTGTGAATTGCGTGAGATTTGAAGTGCAAATATAAAACACACTTTAAAATGGAGGTCGATGAGGAAGATTACGATACGAATATGTCAGTCGACAGCGACAATGGTCAACTGAATCGATTCGTGGTCAAGAAATGGAGTGCTGTGGCGCTCTGGGCCTGGGACATAGTGGTCGACAATTGCGCCATTTGCCGCAACCACATTATGGAGCCTTGCATCGAGTGCCAGGCCAATCAGGCCTCCACCAGCAACGAGGACTGCACTGCTGCCTGGGGCGCCTGCAACCATGCCTTCCATTTCCACTGCATCTCGCGGTGGCTGAAAACCCATCGTGTTTGTCCATTGGACAATAGGGAGTGGGATTTCCAGAAATTCGGACACTAATACCAACTACTTATGAGAACAACGCTGTGCAGGTATACAGATATACTTACTATATATATGGTCCCTATGGTCATACAAGCAAATTTCTTTTCCCAAAATACAATAGCTATACAAAAGGACAATTTTCAACTATTTGAAATTCACTTTCGATAGTGCAATAAATTCCATTAAATGCAAATTATTTGCCTGTCTGACTATAACATAAATGGATCTTCTGTGGCTTTTGAACTTTATTTAATGCACAAGCTCAAACAGTCCACAAAGAGTTCAACTTTTTCGCCATTCAGCTGTGCTTTAATTTCTTAAATAATCTTTCCTTCTAAATCAATGCATCTTCTTCCAGCTCCAATTTCTACCAAACACTTATTATTCTCGTAGCACGAAATGGCATCGTTAATATTCCAGCCTATTCAAATATCTACGAAGCCGCAGCAACTCAGCTCATGTTGTTCAAAATCCTGCAAAATTGATCAGATATTCCAAAAATATCCTTATTCCACGATTCTCGAGTTTCTCATGTTTTTCAAGGCACATCCAAGAAAACAAACTATCTAGCAAGGTACGTGTATATATCCATCGCCTCTCTATTCAAATAAGATTTCTAATTCATATCTGTACATATTTTGATTTTAATATTTTAATCAAATATTCCAGAAATGCCATCAAAATTTTAGCAAGATGACATTACTTAACCATTGAAAGACACTGTTACTGAAAGGCTTACGATCTTATTTACTTGACCAACGTAGTGCATCGTTTGAAGAACAGAAGAAAACTCAGAAATATACAGCGTTCACTAGAGTTTTTAAAAATTTATTTTTATAGATTCGCCGATTATGTTTTGAAAACAAAAATAAATTTAGAATGACAATGTAAATATTGTCTAGTCCTCTCTAAATGTTACAATAATAAAACATCAAATTAAAAATATTTTACTCTGGCATAAAATGTAGCTTAAGAAGTAAAGGTAAGTAATTTATTAATAATATATTAATAATATTTTTTAGCTGACTGGTTCGTTCTTTAATCGCAACGACAATTAACAACTCAATGACATTAATTAAGATATTAACAGTTCTGTCTCTTAAGAACCAGTTCCAAATACTTTAAATTTGTCTCACGGAACTCATGGCTAATTAATTTGATAAAATGGGGAACATAAATAATCGGTAGTCCTCAGCTTATTTCGAATTTTTCCTGAGTGCTTTGATACGTCAACAGTATTTTAAATGGTTTAAAAAAAAGCGATTTGCGATTTGTGATTTTTGATTATCGATTGTTGATTTGCCTCTGCCGACCGCTTGTGATGACAACCTGACTGTTTTAATAAAATATTCTGATTTTAGTATTTTTGGTCAAAAAGTCACAGCTTGCTGGGGTGTATTTTGCCATTTTATATATTTCCGCAAAGGTCTCGCCCAAATTCCGGCTATGTAGTGTCAAATTCGAAAAATCTAAATTAGGTCATCGTAATATTTTCCCGATTTGTGTTTTGTGATTTCGATTGACATTTTTATTTGTCTGAATCACAGCGTTCAGCAGGTGAAATCAGTAATGATCGATCACAAATCGCAAATCGCTACGACCTACTGAACAACGAAGCTGAATCTAAAATGTTGTTTTATTGAAGAAATAGAAACTACGTTTTGTAAATAATTTCTGAATTAGGTGTTCCTTTATTTATGTTTTCTAATTTTTTCCAGTGCATAGATTTTTGGTTGACGGCCACAAGATGTGCCTCTAAGCGTCTGACACAGGCCCTGTGGGCACGTGAACCTGAATGACCGCTAGTCCTGTGACAAAGACGCATAAAACTGTCAGCTATATATGTAGGTATATGTGGGTGGGTGGTGGTGAACGGTGTGGGACTTGAAATTCTTTTGCTCACTCATTTATTCATTCGTCATTATTTGCAGCGGCCTTTTGCGTTTGGCTTCGTTTACGTTTCAATTTTGCACTTAAACTTAATTAACGTTCTCGTCCTTCCGCCTCACTCTTTGAGTTTTGAGTAATGAAGCAATTAAAATTGTCGTAAAACAAAGCAAAATGCCAATGGCCGCGTCGATAATAAAGCCATCAAGTGAAACTCGGAAGCTCGAGCCTCAGCTTGGGCCTTTTTAATGCATTGTTTTAATTAATTTTAATTTTATTTAACTCTAGCACTAACTGCAAGCATTTCGTGCAAAGGACGGAATGGGCTAAGACTTTTCGATTGTACTTCAATCAATACCATCCAAGTGAGATGGAGCTTTAAAAAGTTTCGTGAGACTCTTTAAGAGGTCTAAGTAGGGGCTACATTTCTATCACATGCAGAAATTCAATTCAGAAATGGAATTATTTTTCCATGTAAGCAGCAATAAGTATGTTTTTGAACAAATATGTGTATAATCGATGCAAAGGATTTCGACTATACACCCCCTAAGAAAGCCCCATCCTTATTTAAGTCCACGTATTTTTTATTGTTTGGATTGCTTTTATCTTTATTGTACTGAATAGCTTTTCGTTTAAACTGAAGCTTAATGAGCAAGGCAGCCTTTCTCATTGCCCAAATTTCTGTTTGTTTTTTTCTGCTATTTTGTTAGTTTGGGAACATTTCAGCATTTCCATTAATCCATGGACATTAATTACATCACCGCTGCTAACTTGACTATCAGTGTTCCAACTTTTTGCCGTCCTTAATGTATGCTCCCAATAATCTATGTTATCTTCCGCTGGCAAAATGTCTGTGTTCTTCCGACGATTCTTCCTTCTGTGGCCATGTTTCCTCATATGCTTCGTCTTACTCACACGCTTTTTGTTCTTTGTCCCGGAACCGTACCGCTTCTCGTGCAGATCGAGCAGTTCTTTGTTCAGCTGAAACTGGCTTAATAGCTTTGGAGTCTTCCAGTCTGGCACTGGCACCGAAGTAGTATCCCCAAAGGACATGTGACGATCAAAATCGCTGGTACAGGTCTGAAGTTGGCCTAGGTACTCGGAGAAATCTTCAATGCTGACATAATGCATATTGGGACACAGTCTAGACACTCTTCGATGATATTTGCACCGCCGATCAACTATCCACCGCCTTGGCGGCACTATAGGTAGCTGCGCGCCTCTTATGCTATTCTCCAGAAAGACCGGATCATTATTACTGGTAATGACCATGCTGCTATAGAAGAGGGCATCTTGTACAAGTCGGGCTACATCAATAGCGTCTATGAACACGCCCAGTATGTGCGCGAATGGCCCGACCCTATACTCGTCGTTGGTCTTGAACTTGCACAGTAAGGTGGGTGCCAAGTAGCCGAATCGGATGTGTTGCATCACAGTCATTATGCTCCTGCGACGCCGTGGCCACATGTGATCTAGCCAGATGAGTGCGCCGAATAGTACCTATTATGAACCAGAGAGAACGCTACAGTCGAGTAAGTCCGACAGTGAAACTTCCGAGACTGAGAAGAAGAGCGAACTTGATGCTGCAGTTTGTGGGCGTAGTACTGGACAGAAATTGATTCGCTAATCTTAGAATTAACCGATTTGGATCAAATTTGGAACAGAAGTAGACAATTGTATATAGATTACGCGTAGTTTAGTTGATGTAGCTTTGGAAATGTGGACAGTATTGACGAAATTCTGTAGCGGAGAGAGGGGAGCGGAAATCAAAAAAAGTAAAATAAACTCCTATAGACTAGGGACTAGGAGCGTCTGCATACCAAGTTTGGCTTATGCACGCTCAGCCGTTTCCGAAATCCAGGCGTTCATCCAGACAGACGGACGAACGGGCATGTCTAGATCGATTTCTCTCGGCATGCTGATTCAAAATATACTTGTATATACTTTATGGGGTCGGAGATGCTTTCTTCTGCCTGTTACATACTTTGCACAATGCTAATATACCCTTTTTACCCTACGGGTACAGGGTATAAAAAGGGTTCAGAGAGGGATTAGCATGTGCTAACTAAATTGAAAATTTCAGAGAAAAGATTGCGAGAGGTGTAAAGTAGACTAGTAAGAAAAAGTCTTTCGTCTTCTTCTAGTAATGGCACTGCTTTTGTAATGTACTCTTCTCTCAAAAAAATCACTCGTATTTCGATGCAAAAAGACCTGATTTTGTTCTGATATTAGCTCTTTCATATTCTCACCTCCATTTCCGCATTAACGGCCAAGTTATTTGACTTCAATAAGTTGCACACCTGCAGCTCACTAAGACACAAAAACTCCCGACTAGAAAAGATCATGAGCGTGGCCTTTGAGATGCGGTTCGCCATTAGTTCATGCAACTCAATCAGCTCATGAGCTCGTCGGGACTCGTAGAGCACACTAAAGGCCGAGAACTCATTAAAGAGCCGACTGTCCAGCACGTTCCAGCATTGCTCCAAAAGCGGGTGAACCTCCATGAATAGCGCAGCCTGCATGGTTTCAATGACATCCCCAGCATGAAGAGTAGCCCCATCTGTTATCATCCAAGTGTAGAGCAGTCCAAATCCTCGTGCCGTTATGTTTGGCGAATCGGTGGTGGCCATAATTTTGCCCACATGACGCTGCATGCGTTTAGAGTAAATGAAGAGCACAATGTTGTGGCACAGAAACTCTCGTCCATGCACCCTGACCGTAATGTCACAGAGTTCTCCGCGCTGGATGTGTCGCATGATTGTACGTGTCGGACTCTGTGGGTGCCCCAGTCTTAATAGATCCTTGCCCGAGTCTCTGAGGTCCAGCTCGCACATAGATTTTGTCTGAAACTCGACTAACTGAGCCCGGAGTTGCTGCACCTCAGATGAACTGTCGATCCGTTTCACGCCAATTTATTTTATGAAGCGGAATGCAATTCAGAAGAACAGTGATGGACTTACCTTGGAGTTTTGCCAGCATCTTCTATTACATATATAGAACAATTGCTCTTTATCGATGATAAGAACGGTCGATAAAAATGCATAAATATGTATACATATATACTAATATGTTTGTATTTTGTGGTCAGTGTATGGGCTTGGGTGTGCGTGTGTTACGAATACTTTCAACATGCAACTTGTGTTTTGCTATTAATTCTGACGGATATATCAAAGCCGCAAAATAGATTAAAACTTCGGAATGTATCTATACCCTTCCCAAGAAGATGGCACATGGCACATGCTTTAATAGATGGTTTACAAAGAGTTCAAGGTTTTTGAAGTTACTGATCAGCTCTCAGTTGCAGAGACCCTCATGGCTGCATCGACTTATTTTGTAAACAAGTTTGTTTGTTCGATCATACATCAAATTGTTGTCAATTTAGGAAAGAATAAACTTGTAAACAAATGTACATATGTATGTACCTCCCAGATGGAGGCGCCTTAGCGATATCGGTAAATAAAATATATATTTGTAAAGTATAAGAGTTAAAGATTCTATTCAGTCTAACGAAGGACGACTTTGCTTTGCATTCTATTCTATCGCGAACTGAACTTGTAAGGATAAGAGTGGGACAGATATCCTATTCTCGAAAGCGGGAATTACATAATTTATTAATGAAACAATCGCTTAATTCACGTTTAACCTTCCTAGTCAACTGCTGATTCCCATCCAGACTAGCGCTTGGTATCAATAGGCCTTATTGTTGGCGATCTTTGAAAGATATCCTCTTTGCATCAAGAAGGAGTTACCTTGCAGATTTGCACTCTTTCTCAGGCCAACTAAATTAATTTTGGCTGGAATTATTGGGTATTACATGCTTCGTTCGGCCAGCTGCTTGCCAACAACTGCCATTTGACTGAATGGAATTTAAACGAAAGGACCAGACTAAACCCCAATTCTAGACAGAGCGCCGTGCTCAGAGCCCTTGGGAGAAAAAGTACATATGTTATACCAAACGGACACACTCAATACCCACTACCATATACATACGCACACATAATTTGATTTACCTTTACTTTTACCTTCTGTCTGTCTGCCTGGCTGTTCGTCCTTACCCAAAAATAAAACACAAAATAGCGTTCTCCCCTTGCGCGTTCGAGGCAAGGATAACGCACCTTTAATTCATTTAGCATAGAAAGAAAGGCAGAACTGTGCGCTGTTCTTTGTTTTAGTCTCGTTTGCTCGTGTTGTTGTTTCTCTGGCTGTTTCTCTTCATTTCGACTTGTTTTAATCCGTCAACGGCACTAATTCTGCCACGTGCGTGTGTGTGTGTGTGTGTGTGTCCGAGAACCCTCGAGCCCCCGTCGCGGCGTTGAAATTAGTTTTGAATCATTTATGAGTCATGTTTAGGGTCTGCCTTCGGGTACTACAGAGCGTCTGCACATCGCACATCCTGCCCAGTCCACAGCATAATCGATTTAATAGGCCGGAATGTAACACACCGTATGGCGGCCCCACCCTACAAAAACCCCAACTCCCAACCCAACCCCAACCCCAGCCCCAGCACAGCTGAGCTCAGTTCAGCTCGAGGGGCCTTGCATATGGGCGGCTTGCCTTAGCTTTCAACTCGCACATAAAGGCACATATACAGGTAAATAAATAATAAAAAAATAGGGCGTTTAAAGTTCTCTCTAGTTGCTTTATCATAATGAGGAGCACTCACCTTGAAAATAACTTTTGGTTCTTAAATAACTAACGGACAGCCTTAGTATGCTCAGTCGATCCAATTTGCTTAGTATATTCTGCTCGAAGGGCAGCAACGATGCCAGCAGATCCAACTCCGCATTCAGACGCTCACGATGGCGTTTTGATGGATTGCTCTTTGTGACGCCATCCTTGGGCGGCGGTTTCAGGCTGCAAACGAGTGGGAAGAAAAATTAAAACAATTTTCATAATTTTTGTGAGCGGCGGTCAGAGTCAGAAATAGTTCAAAAACAAAAACGAGGGTAACTCTCACAGCTGACGCGCCTTAAACTACGACTATTCGTATGTGTATGTATGAAGACCAGTAGTGGCGTGAACTTGAAAAGGTCAAAATTATTAATTGCACTTATCAGTTACCATATATTTCGGGTCTATTACACTAAACCACAGTTGTACCAGCCACCCCTCTAGCCCGTACACTCAACCCTCCCAGGACAAGCAAAAACTGATGGCTGCTTGTAGTGCATACATATATTTCGATGCTGACGGTGGTGGTTACACAAAATCGATTAGCCATGCCCACTTGATCTGCTAATTACAACATCAGTGGCTGTTTAAAAGACAGACTGATTTTCATCCTTGGCTGAGTAAAGGACTGGAACAGCCTATTCGAAGCGCAGCCATGTGGGGGACCAGACAGGCAATGGGAATAAGTTTTGCGTAAGCTTGAGCAACAGTCAAGAAAATTACAATTAATCTGCAATGCTTGAATCATCAACCTTGCCATCTTATTGACACTGGTTTAATATGTATGTAGTAGGCATCCATTTAAGTAATCTAAGTACTTAGAATCATACTTAGTAATAGAATCATAGTTTAGTTGATATGTGAATTGCAACTGGAAACCATTTATTCAATTAATTTTTCTTATATTATTAATACTACAAGTATGACTGAAAAACCAGACAACATATTATAACTAAATAATAAATAATAACAATTTGGTAAACCCCTCTATTTACTAGTTATGAATACCTGGAAAACAAAAACCTAAAATAAACCAAATTAAATAATTTAATGAAACAAACTCGAGCATTTAGAAATTTATTTCGGCAACAACAACCAAAACTGCAAAACTGCATCAGTATAGAAATTTAGTAGTTAAAGACATCTAACTTGCAAACGAATACGAAGTCTAGATGTGTAGATGGCTCAAGGCTGGACAGACGCAAGCACGAATCTATAAACATCGGACATTTACATACAAAGCCACCGATATGGAAGAGCGCTCGCTAATCTAAGTCTGACAATCCAGCCGATCGACTTGCTCTTGGATCCTGTAGGAAAGTGCTAGTACGTAGTATTCGCTTCGAATTGACTAAAATGCTTACTAAAGGAACTATTCCTTGATTCATTCCGAGCACTAACCAGTTAAAGCAGGCAATGGTGTAGACTAAAGAAAGATTTTAGAGTTCCTTTAACACAAAAACTAATTGTAGGCTTAGCAGCGCTCTGCACAGCCGTTAGTTTACATATGAATGTTAGTCTAACATCTGTTAGTTAACAGCCGCCTAACAGCGTGCCGCTTACACTAGCCCCTTCTGTAATACGAACACAATACCTACAAGTATAGCATTAAGTGCTACGAACCGAAGTCAATGTAAAGTTGGAAGCCGAACAGTGAAAATTTTGTGTAGGAGTACTTCCCCTTTGGTCCTCCCTCCCTAATCTAATCTAATATTAAATGATATGCAATATTCGATGGGCTTCAATAAAGTAGCGAAAAAACTTCCACATGATGATGTCTCCTTTCGTCTTCTAAACGTTTAGGTCACCCAACATTTTTGCTGTCCTTCCAGTTTTGGAAGCCAAAGCTTGTTCTAATTTAAAAGGCAGAACAATTTTATCTAGTGCCGATTTAATAAAATAAAGCTTATCAGTTAAACGATAAGCTCAACCAACAACTGTTCCATCCTACCAGTTATGGAAGACGCAGTTTGCTTAAATCTTAAATCCCAAGAAATTGTCCCTCAGATTACTGCTGCACAACTGCATACACGAGTACAGACATATAGTCTGTAGTGTGTGTCGGATAGAGATATAGGGTTGTGCCCCCAATGGCCGCCAGGTGCAGTTGTTCTTTTGTGTCTTACACAAAGCAAAGCACTTCAAATCATGAAATAATAATTTCCGCGAATCAAATCATAAAATGCCAGCAAGAGCAACAACAACAACAACGACAACAGCAGCAGCAGCGAGCAGTCTAATTCAGACACAAATTAGAACTGTGATGAGTGTGCAATCTGCTTTGAGTGAAGAAATGTCCAATTAAATGCCATAAAATGCGCCAAAACAGCGCAGAACACTCGCCGCAAGCTCAACACCCGGTCGACTGGACGAAAGGACGGGAATCGGACAGCCGGCAAGAGAGCGGGCAACAAAAGCGAAAAGCCGAACCCATTGTAAATCCAAATGCTGTCAGTGATATGAATAAATACGATGGATGACTGAGTGTTGCTTTACCGCTGCTGGTGGTGGTGCTGCCTGTGGTTGTGGTTGTGCTGGTGGTGGGTTTAGGGCGCTGTTGAAACACCAATAAAAATCATAAATCCAGAAGTGGGTATGTCGTTTATGGATGCGGCGAGCGGGAACGAATAGGAAACACAGAAATGGACGGAGACACGTTGATACATCAAGGAGCATACATAGCTTTGGCTGGACTTGCTTTTGGGTGCGGCTGGGAGCTTACAGTACTAATTCATCATTATCTCCTTCATAAGCGGATAAAATGTTGTAAATGGATGTGGATTTTCGCATTGCTTGCCAGTTAAGCTTAGTTGACAATGATTTGTTAACTGTATATCTATTGTTGTGTGCGTTCTTGTTGTTGTTGTTGTTGTTGTTGTTGTTGCCATAATCATGTGAGTATTTGTGTTATTTGTAATCATATTTTGTCTCATCATTTCCATTGACATTATTACAAAGTTAATTGAGGTTATTAAATATAATTATACTCGTAGTTGTAATTTATAGGCGACCCTTTCCATGGCCGCTTCGCTTCCTCTTGCTGCTTCTCTCTGGCTGACAATACTTGTGTTTCTGTTCGTTTTTTGTGTGTACCAATAACCTTTTGTTAAGTTGTTGTTGTTATTTAGTTTTTCAGAAACTTTTTGCTTGGTTGCACAAACACACACATACATACATATATATATATATATATAGTATGTAGTGTACGAGTACACAGTAGAGTGCCTTTTTGTTGACATCGCTGTGGCAACACATTGCTGCAGGACATTGTTGAGCTCTCACAAAAAAAAAGCATACAAGTATTTAACTTAATTGCCTTGATGTTTTTTGTTGCTACTACTTGAAATTGTTGTTTTTAGTTCTCGCTCGGTAATTGTCACTGGCACGTCCGTTTGTTGTCAGCGACAGGACATGTGCTTCAAATTTTTGCAGCCAACATCTGAAAAACACTCAAACGAATTGCCACCAAATGCTTCTGTCTCTAATCCCAGCTCCTTCATATGCCATATGCCACATGACTGGGAGGTGTTGTTGCCATGCATATTTGTTGCATGTGGCAATTGGCTGCATATGGCATGTGGGAATGCGAAAGTGTCGCCAAGCAAAAAAGTTATATTACCTCAAAAACAAAGAAAAAAAAAAGGAATGGCTTCAATTGCTACATGATTCATGTATAAGTTAATAAAGTTTTATTGAATTGTTAATGTGACAGAGAACTTTTTTTTAGGCAAAAGTACACCTTTGATAATAACCAGCTAACCATGATGCTTTAAAGGTTCCCCATGCATTAGTAGAAGTTATTATCATGCTCCTACCTTACAATTGAGAAGAGTATACTCAAGCCGTTTAAGGTAGCTACAAACAAACAAAGCCTTATAATTGCCAAGCGGTTAAAACTAAGAATAACATCTTATATGACCGAACTGGTATTAAGTTATTAGCCCAGCTCAAAAATACACAATTCTTAGGTCTTTTGAAACTCATGAACTGTTTATCGGGTTTGCCAGTGTGCTCTGCCTGATGCTTTACTTAATGACAGTAGTTGTGGGAAATTATGATAAAAATCTAGACCGATTAGGCTAGAATTTAAGTAAAGTATTTTTCGCTTTCTTCAGGTAAGTCAAAATAAATTTCAAACCTACATTTGTGAGAGCTTTTTGAAAATAGATACTATATTATTAATCTGTAGCCATGCTGGACTTTTTTAGGTATATGTTTAGTAAAAGTTTCTATATACTTAGCTATTTATTTTAACGTACTTACAAAAAAACTTTCAGTAATATGAATTCCAAAAATCGAAAAATATATGATCAAATCATCTGGGAAACATTTTTATCAATATAATAGATAATAATAGATAAAAATGAAATACTAATATCTAAGAAATTAAAAAAAAAGAAACTCCTGGAGTAAATAAGCGTACTTCAATGGATTTTAACCGAATATTTCAACACTTAAAGAATTGCCTAAATATAGAATTTGTTACTTTAAATAAGCCTTGAAACAGTTCTTATTTGATTTAAGAGCCTAAGTGTATGTATCTAATTCAATCTTATGTTTCAAATGTCATAGTAAAGAGCTTTATGGATCAATGAACAAACCAATCAATAGATTTCTTGGGTACTTCAAGAGCTACAAGTCTTTATAACACACATAAATATATGTTGCATTTATATGCAATCCTATTTCAAACATCTCCACAAACTAAAGGGCTAAAGGGGCGAAGCAAGTTCATTAAAAATTTCTTTGAAATTCCATAATTCTCTTGCAATGCTTATCTAAATGGTGCTTTTAGGAAAGTAGCTGCTCAAATCAAAACTAAACGTTCAATTATCTCAAATATAGACGCTTTTAAATCTATAACTACAATGCCACAAATAAACATGAATTTATTTAATTAAATAAAAGGGCACCAAATCCCAAAACCTCAATAACAAAAATGAAATGCCAATTACCAAAACGAAAAAATCGCGAAATCGCGAAGCGAAAGAGAAGAAGCAAAATTTAGAAAATTATAACTGTCTATGGAGGGAGAGCTACGAGGCAATACATAATCAAGATGAGCCCTAAACGTCAATTAGAAAGTGACGACCAGCCAAGGAGTGGGCGACGATGATAATGACCATGATGATGGAGATGGAGATGGCGATGGCGATGGAACCGTTAGACGCATTGGAATGCAATTTGAATTTGGCAAAAAGGTTTCAACAGTCAAGGCTGCAAATTACGGCCAGGTTGAAAGAAAATGAATGGCGCGCCAGGCTGCAACGGCATATAAATAATTTAACATCAAATTAAGGCCTACAAATTGGGGGCATTGCGGTGTATATTTTGTACGTTTGCTGGGGCCTCCAAAGAAACATAAAATGTATAATTTTCTTATTATCTATAAAAAGCGACGAACTTAAAAGCAATGCAAAAGAAACACACACACACACACACACTGGAAGACAGTCAGACATAGAGCACAAAATGTAATAAAATGAATTCCATAAAGAACTTTCAAAAAAGCGACATAAGAGCCAGCGGCAGGTACAGGGAGGACATGGTACAGGGGAAGGGGGGGACGGGAGGTTGTCAGGACTGGTTTGGGGCACGGTCAGCCTTTTGTCTGTGAATGAAGTCGCATGGGGCCATAAAATGTGGCTGGCTGGCTGACTGCCTCGCTTATAGCCAGAAAATAAAATAAAAGTAGCATAGAGAAATGGCGTAGAATCCTAGCGAACAAAGGAGAAAATGCATAGCTCGGTCTCTCTATATACTATAGAGTGCTTCTTTGTATATAAGTATGTGTGTGTGTGTATGCTTGCAAAAGTTTTTTCTTAGCCATTTTTATTTTATTTTCATTTATTTTCTTTTCTATTGTGTCGCTCATTTCATTCCATTATTTTTGCCATTTTCGTTGGCTGCTTTCTGGTGGTGCTGCCTCGCTTCCCTTATATTTTCTTTTTTGTTTTCTGTTTAGAACGCAAGACCATTATGAAATGAATTGCTTTTAAAGAAATTACAATGTGGTGCGCCCATGGTGGTTGGGTGGTAACTCAGGTGGCTCACTTCTATGTTGTTTGTTGCCTCAGACTCAAACCATATTTTGTGCTGAATGCAGCTAAAATGAATTTTTCATTGTTTTCAATGGGGATAGAAATCGTTTTTTTTTTTTACCAAACAGACTCTACTTAGCTTCTTCACTATATCAAAACCAGAATTGCGGAAAAAAGCTTAGCATAATTTTAAAAATGTTGGTAACATTTTGAAATATAATCTTGACATAATTTCCTTTACAACTCTCATTGAAATGGACTCTAACAGCTGCAAAAGAACATTTCTATATCTGGTGGAAAAATTCATTTACAGAAATGCAGTGTTAAGTGTGTTAAGCGTAGTCAACTTTGGATTTCTATTTTTATATAATATATTTTATTTTATATATATAAAAAGAAGGAACAAAAGTGAGTTCGTGTATTAAAAATCGAACTCTGCAACTTCCAAAATTATTACGAAGTTTATGCAGAAATTATAGCATCAGCTGCGATCAATCAATTCTTGAGGACAAACTAAGTAAAACAATTTCCAACATAATTGTCATGTTCAGGATTGAGTTCCTTTGCAGAATCTTGTATAGAAAGGACAAAATAATTAAGTAACTAACACAATAGTTGACTTAACAAAAATTTCAATTTACAAAATATGTATTTGTGAAGTACTAGCGTCCTGTCCCTGCTTCGCACGGGTATTTTTACAATTTTAAAAAATATATATTTTATAACACACATACACCCTTATTTTTGCTATGAGTTACTAAGAGGGAGTAAAATTAATTTCGGATATTATTATTTTAATGATTTTTTGTTCGTTTTTCTATTTTTTGTTATTCTTTATTAGGTCAGAGGTTCTCCGTAAAAGATATTTTATGTTTTATTTTGTGGTAGCAAAATAAATTGATTTTCAGGACCTCCGACCCTTGATAGGTCAACATACCGTAAAACATTGCTTTCGTATTTCGCTCCCCACTAATTTGAAGGCTTGGCCTTCGGACTCACGGAAATTGAAGCCGTATAAATGATCAAATGGGATCATCGGTATCCTCGTTATATGAGTTAGTTGACCAGTTACTGGGCCGTTGATAATAGTTGCTACACTGAAATTGTTCCTTAATAAGCAGCCTCGTCCCATTGCACATGCTTGGAAGGCTTTAATTTCTCAAAAGCACGAGTGCGGCAATCCAGAAGTGTTTGGTGAATTTAAATGTCTTCAATATTAATCACGGTGTCGATCGTTTTGTAATTTTTTTTTTTGCTGAGGGCTTTTGAATGATATAGCCTTAATATTTAAAGTGACAATGTTTCGAGGATGATTATGAACTAACAGCATGCTATTCAGGAGTTGGTTAAGGTAATTTTTTTACACATTTGGTTACATTATTGGCGTTTTAGTAAGGATTCCTTATTGGATTCTTTTTTGAAAATATAATATAGCCCATGTTACCCGTCGATAGAGTAGCTTCCCAACAGTGAAAGAATCCATTAAATCGGTCCAGTTAATTCGGAGTCTTTTCAATTCAAACAAACAAAAGATCAAATCTTTCCTCTTTATAATATTAGTATAGATTTATATTAATAAAAGCAATAATTGTTCAAACTTATAGATCTGCTGGTTGTCTTGTTTTTAGAGCATCTGGGATGAACCTGGTCGGCTTGCTCCTGTAAGTTAATACCGGCAGATGTGCCGGTTTTTCTAAAGCTCTACGTTCTCCAGATGCAAAGGTGCAAAGTAGAACCACGGTGTTATCAGTCGTGTCCAGCAATAGGCAGTAGGTCTTTATTTTGGAGCATCTGGACCCGTCTACGGTTCGACATTGCAGCAAATCCCAAAATCTAAATTGCGTTTCTTTAAAGACACTAGTTTGGCCAGCTTCTTCGTAATTTCTTTTAGTAAGGGATACTTTTATTTGTATATAGAGTAACAGCTACATAAAAAAAAACAACAAACGATGGCTCTAAAAAATTTCTTTTCGAGTGCAACTCACATAAAACAGCCCTCAATAATATGTAGGAAATGGTTTCGGAGGAACTTCCACATTGCGTTTAATGGTGGCTAGCTCTGGCTCTCAATCTGGCGATTGATTTTGAAAGCAGGGCCAATGACGCCGCCTACAATGCGATCAAGCTGCCTGATAGCTTGCAACGCATATTTGCACTCACACACACACGCACAGAGCCCAGAACACACAGACGTTGTCTTGTACACACGTGATGTGTTGATGATGCGTTGTATGGCGCCCAGGTGTCAAGGGTCGACACTTTGATGGTCATGCCATGCAACTGGGGCTTTGGGTTAGGCGAGCGGTAAGCGAACGAAACGAACGGTTTGCCTGCCTGATGTGTTTATAAACAAATGACACGCAATCCTTGGGGGCACGTGAGTTCATGGCACACACCAATACACACCAATACACACAACTACATACATAGCCTCAACAACACACTGACATTGCGTTTTGCATGCGCCGCACGCTTTTGCCGGCATTGGCATGCAAAATATTACGCATACGCGCTGTTGTGTTGCTTTTTTTTCGTTGTCGTTGTTGTTGTTGTTGATCTTTGCATGCTCGATTTGGCGCCAAAATCGCAATGTACCGTTAACACCGCATTCATTCATTAATTCACTCTTACTCACTCTCTCTCTCTCTCTCCTTCTCTTTCTCTCTATCTCTCTCTGTCTCTGTCTCTCGGCTGCGCTTTGCATGCCAACGTTGCGTATGCGTGCCTCGTCGCAATGCGTGCCGTACAATATGCAGCCGGCTCTTCAGTCTGTCTGCTTCCCCAACTGGCTGGCTGGCTGGCTAGCGGTCTGACAATCTGGGCCGCCTAGCAAAAAACGCAAAGTAGCGTGTCTCACATGTCCATGTCCGAAAAAAAAAAAAAAAAACAAAAACTCTCTGGCAGCATTGGCGTAGGCGTCAGCCGCTAAACGCAACAATTACACTTTTACTTCATGGCACATTTTTATTTGTTGCCTCTTTTGCCTTTTTCCGCGCAACTGATTCGATTTTGCATGTTGCTGCTCTTTGTTGTGTGTTCTATTGTGTTTGTGTGTTTGCGTTCAAGTGCATGTTGTTGCTTTAAATTTTTGTTAAAGCCAGAACACGCGTACAGGCACTGGCCCCCACTTGTTGTTCTTATGTTCTTACTTTCAAAATATCCGCGTTTTTGCAATTTATTTCTCGTGCTATTAATTGTATTGTTTGCTCAAAATGCTTCATCCATTCACCAACTAATTCGTAATCAACATACTATATATACATACAATCTTTTGAAGTCAAATAAATAAATTATATGGAATTATATGCTTCCCAAGGTAGAGTTGAATGAAGACAATGCCACGTCTTTGGGAAAGTTTAAGGCCAAACGGGAACTATCGATATTGTTGCGCTCTCGATAACATATGTATGTATGTAGATAAATTATATTATTCGATTCGTATGTTCATTCTTTTATTGCTGAATAAAAGTGATCTCAATTTAAAAATGTAAGGTGCTGGTAGTTGTTAGAGTTTATTTTCATATAAAGTGCTGATATTTGTATTGTTTGAGGTTGGCATACAGTGAAATATAGCTTTTTTAAACGACTTCCAAAGAGGAGAACGTTCTGTGGACACCAGGACACGCAGGTATAAGAGGAAATGAATGGGCGGATACGGCAGCGAAAGCCGCCACAACTGCGCCACTAATTCTTCACAACACCTCAAACAAAAAGAGACATTAACAATCTCATTAACACAACATGCTAAATATGTTTAAAAAGTATCTGGGATGAATACACCATCACTACAAGACAATAAATCCGTCTCGAAAGTCAACAGATATACCAATAACAAGAAAACATGCAACTATATACACAAGATTCTAAACTACATATAAACATATAATTACAACATTAAAGAAACAAAAAAAAAAACTAAAAAAAAAGCCTGAAGGCTTTCGTTACTCTGTTTATACATACATATACTTTGATACATACAAGTATATAAAATTTTGTGATTCAAGTTTAATTCTAAGTTATAAATGTTAACATAAAAATAAATCAAATAGAACGTTCTGAGTTCGACTGTATCTTTTTTAATGTTAACCAGTTTTGACGATGGTTTCTTTATTATTTAAAAGCTGGTGCTTCCCGTTTCAGTTTTTTTTTTTTTGTTAAAATTGTTGTTTATTTGAAATAAATATTATGAGTCTATGACCTAAAAGCAAATAACTGAAAGTGTGACTTTGTGTGCAAAACTTTACTTTTAAGGACATTGAAAGTAAAGTAATGACAATATTTGCATGCAAATAATTTTACAAAATGCTTTCAAAAGAGAATTTAGATTGTGTCCATGCAGTAGGTCGAAGGAATAAAGAATTTATTTAAATAAAGTAAATTAATGGTATATAGCAGCTTATGCTAGCCCGATGTTCAATTCGATCTTTAAATCAAAAACTCCTTTTATATTCTATAAAATGAAATCAATTGGACCTTTCTGAAATTAGTTAGCTACATACATACAAGTATAGTAAGTATGTGGGAGGCGATTCTTGAGTTTTTTCCCCAACTTAAAGAGTGACTACTTAATTTTAATTTTAACATTCTTTTAAGCTTGACAAATGTATACAAAAGGTTTCATTCAATATAGTGTTTGGTCATCTGCGCATCTGCTCTACAAGTTATCGGACACATGATTCATCGTCTGTTGCGCTGTCACTTCGGCATTTCCAAATGTCAGAATTAATTGAATTTGCATACGCGAAATGGCAAAATGTCAACAAAAACAACAACAACAACAAGAGCAACAGCAACGACAACAAATACTTAAGCGCCATTTAAAGAAGCTGTCAACACAAAACATGAAATTAAAATTGCTACCGTTGAGTGCAGCAGCGACAGAGACCGAGTCAGAGTCGGAGGCTGCGGCAGTTAAAAGCGAAGACTGTCACTTAAAAGGCCAACAACGAGCCCAGACCCAGCAAACATGGCAGGGCCAGTCAACTTGCTTAATCTATGGACCACTTAATGGATCTGCGCCAAATTCACGCATAAATTTGCGCCCAGAGTTCGGGGTGAGAAAAGCATAGCAGCATAGCTGTTAAAATTAACGAACTCGCTGCTCCCAATACTGCTCCACAGTCGACTCATTAATTTTGTCAACCGAAAACAAACAGACTGAGACGGAGGCAGACCAAGTGGTGTACACTCCATCTCTGGCTGCCCAAAAAGCACAGTAGCTGCGCAGGCGCAGGCAGCGGCCACGCACAGAGAAACAAAAACAACAAGCCGATCGAACGATCGCAACGATCGACTGGATCGACTGGACAAAGCCACAACGTCGTCTACAAAACGATCGCACAGCTTTGTCAAGATAACGAGCCGGGCTGCCGCCGTCGCCGCTCCATTGATGATTGTTGGCGTTGGAGTTCGATCTGGAGGCTTGCAGTTCAGGACCCGCGCTAATAGCCAAGAGTAGTAGCGTGGTGCTGCAATCTGAATGAAAGCCCAGACTCCAGAGGGCACTCTCACGAGTATGCATTGGCAGCGCGAATTAAGTTGTTAACGCATTATTTGCATATTTTTCAACAGCCAGTGCTGGTCAGAGTTGCCTGCCTTGCCAATTCCTTGGCCGCTGCTGCTGCCGCTGTTCACATTAAAATGCCTTCATTTGCATATTAATTGTGCAAACAATTTTAAAACATTTAAGTGACACTTCAACATGAACGCACCAAAAGCCAATGAAACGTATAGTACGAGTATAATGAAGAGATAAATGTTATCGGCACATTCGACCGTCACAGACGGCAAGGCGGTCAGCTTAAAAGCTTAAAACAAGGAATTTATTTTTGTTATCAACCCAATGCGTAAATTAAGAAAAGAAACAAGTAGTTAGTTTATAATCGTGCCTATGCTTTGTTAAATATTGTTGAGTGTTGAAGAATTGAAGAGCATTAATTAAATGTTGATATTTATAGTATGAAATAGAATAAAAACAATTTAATAAGAACACAATTTGTATAAGTGAGAAATTACTAATATTCGACCATATTCGTATTAATACTATTTGTCGATGGGCTTAAATAGAATATTTAAGAGATGGTTCACTTAAGATTTCATTTACACATTACAAAGAAATTAATTCATTTTTACACATACATATATTTTATAATAAATATTAATAAATTGTTTTAAAACGTTTATTGCACGCTGTGATCTACAAGTATAATTATATTATGCGCCCTTTGTTAGTTGTTAGTAAAGCTTACAGGAAAAACTATCGATAGTGCATTCGATTTTATAATAAATATTAATAAATTGTTTTAAATCATTTAATACACGCGGCGAGCTACAACTATATTGTGCGCCCTTTGTTAGGTGTTAATACAAGTATAGCTTTCAAGAAAAACTATCTAAAACTATCGACAGTGCACGGCTACAATCGATGGTAGTGCGATAGTGCCCCACCATCGATAGTGCCATCGATAGTTCTCCACCTCTACTGTAAATGGCATATATTCAAATAAATAGGATATAGTTGTAATCTTCGCATTACGATTGGTGTGGTCTGTCTATCGATCCGACCGCCACGATGATAAGGGGCTTTCCAATTATATTTAAATCTCATATTTTATAGTTAAAGTAATTGGTAACATTTATTCAAAACAGACTATTAAAACATATTTTTATTTAAATCGATTCTTTTTATTTATTCGTTCAACTAATTATATAAAATATATATTCATTAATGAAATTATCTATTGTTGAAGAGAGTTGACTGTAATATCTTTAAATCTAGTGAAGTATAATTAAATAAATTGGTTGCTAAATTATATGACAAGCATTTTGGTTTATCAATAAGATTGTATAAAAAATATAAATGTTGTCATATTTTATAATCAATATTTTCAAATATTTTAAATTTTTTGAGGTTGATCAATAATTATTGAAATTAGTAGAAATAATAAAAGTAGAATTAATGCTATTTGGTAAATAACAATACCATAATAATATTAAAGTTTATTCCGGATATAAAAACACAAAAAGTTCTGCACCGATTGAGCTAGCTAACAAAAAATAGTTAAATAAAGAGTATTTTTACTTTATTACCAATTGTTGTGACAGTTTGGAAAATATATAATTTGATACAATTTTGAATTTTAAAATATTTATTCGAATACTACGTACGGATTAAGTCGGTTTTAGAGACAATATACGAAATGGAAATCAACTGAACTTAATTTAATTTATGAGTGACTAAAATATTATTGGAATATGGTAGTTAAAACAGATAATATTCTGGTCTAATAAAACAAAGTATCAGCGTACGAATGTTTTTCAAAAATTGAAAAGTAGAAAAAACTGCTTTATTTTAAAATCAAATAATTCATATAAGATGCTCAAAACCTCAGGCAAATATTCAAATCAAATTGCAAACTAGATAGAAGAAGTAGGCCCCATAATCTGGATGATAGCAACTATTAAATTGCTGACAATTCTCACTAAACTGTCAAAGTATTCAAAAGTTTATGAACATTTTATGGTCGCTGCGCATAGTTTTACCGAAACTCAACTGAAATACCAGCAAGGGGTCACATAATTCAGCCAGGCAGTAACAATTTGTAGTGCACAGTAACGAATCGTATCTGGCAGATACATTCAATAAACAGCCGAGAGAGTGTGGGATCATAAACATATACACGTATATATATATATATAGTTTTATGATTACGATTACCCGAAGCGAGCGCGCTCCAAAGTTTGTGCACAAGAATAACGTCAACTATGCCAAAAGCTGAGCTCCAACAACAACAACTGCTACTACTACAACAATTGAAACAACAGCCTGGCAGCCAACAAGCAGCAACAACAACAAAAACAACGACAACCAGCAAAGGCAACTCATTTATTTTATCGATTAAACATTTTTGCGATTCGCGTAGCGGAATCTTAGACGACTCCGACGCCGAGTCGGCAGCAGTCAGTGAAATTTTTATGTGAATGCCAGAAAAAATGTATCTACTGACATACACACACACTTATATATATATACTTATTGTATATAGACACTCGTATACACAATTTGCGCTTCAAATACAGATTGTGTGAAAGAGACAAAGCGCATATTACTTCTTTGTCTTATTTCAAAGAAAATGAAAAATATATTTCTTATGACAGACAAACAACAACAATTTTTGTTAAATTTGTAGAAGGTATTCAAATACAAAAATATTAGTTTTGTATGCCTCGGAATCGGCATGCATGATTGACTTTTTATTAGATATGAGACCACTCTTACAGAAATTTTTTAAATAATTATAGTAGCGACTTGTTTTGAATAGAGTCATTTACTCAGGAAAGAACTCATTTTTTGGGCTTCATGTTAGCTCGTTGAGTTAGAAAAAAAAGTTTGTAATCCCAAAAATTCTGTGTTTAACCATAAAGCCATATTAAAGCAATAGAACGTTTCGAAATTTATATAAAATGGAAATAATTTTTGATATTAACAAGCATATTAACACAATTGAGTTTTTTGAATCCCACACATCAAAATCCAGTTGCAAAACGGTACGAATTTTTAAAGCAAGAAATCATCAGGGAGAAGGTAAATGTACATGAAGTGGATTTTTTACATTGCAATAAAATAATAATATGAAATATTAATGAAATGCTAAATATGAAGCTAAGGCTAACTAACTTTTGCTAAGAAAGACTTCTTCTTGTTTAAATAAAAAGTCTCTCATTAATTTAGAAATCAACAGACAACAGTTTTGTTCTTAAAAAGAAGCTTCCTTCGATTGCTGGTCATGTCAGGAATATATTAAATCCCACATTCGGCTAAAGTGTGAAACGTTGCCAACTTTTACCTCAAAAGCCAATCCGTTCACTATATTTAAAGAGCACTGTACTGTCACTTTGAAATCTTTTTGACATCTGTGCCCTCCTCCCCCTTTCTCAGCCCATTGCCTATTGCCCGGTTCCGAGTACGACCCACCCCGCACGGTGTCGTGGTGAGTGGGCGCGGCCTTTGGGGGCGTCTACACTTGGAGGCGCTCGAGCTGCCGCTCGGCGTGGCCAACATGCGCTAATGATGCGCATTTGGCATTGGCATTAATCATTTATTTATGCCATAATTATAAAAATTAGTTTTGATTTCTTTGTTGCCGTCGAACTTTTGCTGAGGGAAATGAAACTTCTTACGCTGCGTATTTTTTATTTCAGTTGCAACAACAACAAGCACAACAACAATGGGAACAATGCTAAAAAGTATCACCTGCCTGCCGCGCGTGGATTGTGGCAGCAGCAGCAGCAGCAACAACAACAACAATAAGAACGAAAGGCAAAAGGAGCGCAGTGTATAATGAAACTCCTTTTACGAGCAGTCCTGCCAGCGCTCCACTTCAGCGCGCATACGTTCACACACACACACACACACACACACACACACACATATATATATATATATATATATATATACATACATATATATGTAAGTATAAGTATATGGATATAGCCACGTGTTCGTAGAGTTTTGCCGGTTTGCTGGCTGCACCTTTGCCAACTCAGATGGGGTGGATTTTTTATGGAACTTTTTAGTTAATTCAAAAATTCTTTTTCTGTTTTGCTCGCTTTGGCCAAAGCCGAAAACTAGGCGCGTTTCAAGCGATTGCAGGTGGTCGAGACTGAGACTGAATGCGGTGCCTTATGGATTAGTCAAGGGCCCTTATTTGGGTTGGGTTGGGTCGGGTCTAAGCTAACTCCAGACCAGACCAGGCCAGACCAGACCCATCCCATGCCAACCATTGCAGTCCAGAGAGTTCACTGACACTCTGAACTGTTAAATTTATTGCTGATCCCTTTTGCAGACAAAGCCGCTGCTCGAGTTTCGGCTGCGTAGCTGCCTAGTCGTACCGGCACCCGTAACTGTCACTTTTGACATTTGACATTAAAACCGTTTACTTAAAATGTAGCGCTTAAGCGTTTTAGCGCCTCATAACATGCCCGTGCGAGACCACAAGAGCCTCCAACAGCTGCTCCAACTGCTCCACTTGGCTGCCAATAAGCGAGAAATGGCAACAAAGTTACTCGAAATCCATATTCCAAGATACTGGGAGAAGGAGAGAGAGAGAGAGAGAGAGAGGGAGAGAGTGTGCAAGGGAACGAGGAAGCGATATGTGGAGCACTAGAGTGGGTCGGGTACGGACTGCCTTTTAATGGCTGGTGCGCCTGCCCCAACGCCCAGCTTGGCATATGGAGCAGCACTATTTAGGCTTCGATACGCTGCATTACGCAATGGTGTTAATTACCAACACACACTCACACACTCACACATCCACACACACTCAGCCACTCATTTAAACAGCACCTGTCAGATAATCGCCCATAGACACACTCGTAGCGAGCAACTGAAGCAAAAAGCAAAACAACGTTGCCAGCAATGGAAAACTGTTAACCAAAGACGGTGGCTAAACCGTTTAAAACCATTTTGTTTGTGCAGGGCATTAGTGAGCGTCGTTGTCAGTATCGACGATGGCTGAATGCGACAGAAAGTGGGTGGCGGCCATGGCGCCCTCAAAATGAGATTTGAGACCTACAGGCTGAAGTCCGTCTGTCAATCAATCAATTGCAATATTGTGACATCAGCAGCGCACTAAAGACAAATCGAATTGGCTAAATATACGTTTACGAAGAATATAAATAAAAGTTAAGGACATCGGTTGTTATAATGCCAAAACAAAACTGGAATTTTAAGTACGTACGCCAGCGACTTTAAACAATACGTATAATACTCGTACTAATGAAGTAAATAGGGTTGTTTTCTAAAGAAATCAATGAGTTACAGATTTAAACGAAATTCCATTATTCGAACAGAAATAATTCATTTCATTTCACAAAAATTGGCTCACGAATTAGTGTGTATCTATAATTAGTTAGTAATAAAGAGTACAGTTTATAAAACCTTATCAACTTAATTATATATGAAGTGTGTTTTTACAGTTTATGAGTGAACGGTCAGTTTCTAATATGTAACAAAAGCGGGGGTAAAATTTAATCACAAACCCATGAAGAACAGAAATAATAAACAAATAAATTGACATCCTGCCAATTATTTTTTAAAATTTAAAATTTCTTGTATCTTCTCTTTGTAAGACTAACAATAAGTTCTCAGATCTTATCTTAAGCATTTAATATGCCTATGTTGGAGTGCTCTTAGATCAAGTACTGGACTTGTTGGACATTCCTGCTGAGTAGGTTTAAGTAGTTCGCGGAATATTTACGTTCAACTTTGATTAATACTGTGGAAAGTCATTGTGTAGATATTCGAATATAGCAGGGAGCTACTGTAATGATTTTGGTACAAGCCATTATTTAATATAACTTCTTAATAGACTCACAACTGTCCTCTTCGACGCTATCAATCGAACTCTCAAATAAAGTGATCCAAAATTTAACAATTGTGTTCTTATTAATTGTCTAAGTATTTAATTTGTATAATTATTTAGTAACTACTTTCCTCGAATTTTTAATTTATTATCTAGTGTCTAGGTCTAATAAAATCTTAAATAAAATTAGGCTTCCATGTCTGGTCCCCTCTCTTGTTTATTTATACCATTATACTATACATCTACTTCTAGTCTGTAAAATGACTGTTAGCTGAGGCAGATCTAGCCTATGTATACTTTTTCTTTTGTGTACCTTTCTTCTTTGTAAAATAATTAAATCAAAACTAAACATATATCCAAATCACGACGCTCTTAAGTAACAAAAGTTAAATTAGTTTCCGTTTCTAGTATTACATTTAATATTGCTTGATAAATGGCCAGACTTTATAGATAAATAATATATGCCGTAGTAATCACTAAGTTTATCTTACTATCGAAAACCAGCTAGATCTACAATCTGAAGCTAACTGCTTAGCCACATCACGTGTGTGGCAATAAAAGAAGGAAAATAAAGGAAGCATGACAGGCAACAACAAAGTTTCTTCACATTAAAAAATACAATAAGTGAATAAAATAAAATTATAAAAAGTCGTTGAATTAAAAAACGCTGTTTCGCATGTTTGTAGAATTTTTAGTGCGTTCCATAGCTGGAGCAACAAATTAAAGAAGTCGGCGAATTTCTTTGATAATTATATGTTTGTCTGCGAATCTTTATAGTTTTGTTAATAAAATGCAACTTTTAATGAAAGTTTATTTATTTAATGAGAGGCAGAGAATTATTTTTAAAGCAGTGTATAATAAATTCAGTGAAACCTTTCTTGGCCGGACACTCACCGTCGACAAACTTTTGTCCGGCCAAGAGGAGTGTCCGTTTCAGAGGATATATAGACATTTTTATCCACTTTTTGCCTATTTCATTGGATTAGGATTTATGTAAATACTTACATATAACAATCCATTATAAAAATGAAGATTCAAATTCATTTCATACTTTTACGTTTATATACATATACCTAAACACACAACTATATTTTGAACCTTCTTGTAAGTTGGTTTAAAAACCAAATTTTGAGTTGATGAAAATATGAAATAAAACTATTTCGCATTCTCGAAAAATAGTGTCCGCGTTCGTTAAGGGAGTTTTCACAGTACATGTATACACTTAATTCTGTTTTTGCACGGTCTTTTTTACACGATTTTGATATAAGACGGCTTAAAAATTAAAAATTGCATATATACATATTTCTTAAGAGATAAGGAACCAATAACCTATTTTGCATAAGATCAATGTCCTTTTTACACGGTTGTTTCTGGAACCAATCTACCGTGTAAAAACAGAATTAGGTGTACAGCTTGCTCTCAAAACTGCGATTACTCTTATCTCTATTTTGGCATAACACCCATGTATACCCTTAAGTGGACGCTTGACTCTTTGCTCATTAACTTCATTTCAGAGATACTTTTTACTGGGACTGTTGTTGTTGCTGCTAACATTGCTTCTCCTTATCGGGAGCAGGAATCGCTTTGGCATCGCTTATGCATGCTGACAAGTCAGTCAGCCGGTTCCTCTGCCTCCCCGGCCGCCCTCGAGCTGTAATTAACTAACACACCGTGCGATACTTTTAACCCCACATGAACTCTCAAGCCCGTCGCATTCACACCAGCCAGCGCAGGCGCTACTAATGAACAACGCTCACAACTACAACCACCACCACCACCACCACCGCCAGCAGCACCACCACCACCACCACCACTGCTACTAGCAGCAGCAGCAGCAGCAGCAGCAACAACAACCACTATGGCCAACTGTTGTCGAGTGCTTGTCTGCCCCTTTTGGTCCTTCGGTCAGCTCTGTGTGCCATTTGACCAACATTAAATACCCGTCATTGTCATTTCGACTCGCTCCGGAACTTTCAAATGCATTGGGAAAATTTATTGTGCTATATGGTCAGCATATGGTCAACTGGTCCGCCAGTCCGCCGGTCCGCCAGTCTGCCAGTCTGTCCACCCGGCACCTCCAGTCTCTTGCTGCTCGCCCGAATGCCACTCAATTTTTCAATTTTTCAATGTTTACTGTCGACCAGCGAAAACATATGTTGTTGCAGGCGTTGCGGTTTCAATTGATCAATGCTGCATTTACATTAATATTACTTACAATTCGTAGCCATGTGGGAACTAATTTAAAAGCTGGCCTAATTAAGACCAACATATTATCAATCAGAAGAGTGGACGCCACCACACTTGGGGTGGTTGATATTTCAATAACTTAATGGATAATTTAGAAATATTGCATATATTGTCATTTAAATTATATTACTGGAAAAAATTCTTAGTATTATTCTGTCCCTATAATAGATTTCAGGCGCACTGCTTTTCATTTAGAATGAACAGGAAAAATAATAACAAAATAAAATATCAGAGAATATAAGTATTATCTCATAAAATAATAAACTATGTCCTGACTCACATGAGGGATTCTAGCTGCATTTTATTGACGTCTCCATTTAAAATTCCTACTTAACTTAGGTTAATTTTAATCGCAAAAGAAATACTTTATTGACGATTGAAGCTCCTTATTATTAACTAACAAGATATAGTTATATTTATTATTGCTGTACATATTATTATTAGAAATAAAATATTAGATGAATTTATAAAAAATAAATAGGGAAGGATATACATACAAGTACATAGTTACATGCAACTGTTTATTAAAATCCATATAGAAACAGTTTTTTAACAATTTCGTTGTCAACATTTATAAATATATTGCATAAAAAATCACAAAGGGAACAAAAGTATTAAAATGAAGTTTCTATTTAGTATCAAGTGCTAGACAAGGATCTTATTTTTGGTACCATATATTAATAGAAGCAATGAGCAAGTCAAAATTACTTTATTTATTATTGTCTGTGCAAAAAAAATATATAAGAACTCCAATACCTAAAATGAAAAACAAACCAAATTGACAATCTTTACACAAAATTAAGACCCCTCCTTTAAAGTTTCCTATTAAAAAACTCACACATACATATATTCAACATGTTTATACACAGATACATACATTTTAACAATTATGTTCAGAGTCGTTAATTAGATATTATTGTAATTTGATTAGATTTCTCCTTCTTAGGCTTTTCTACCTTATTAGATACTTTTTGTAATTTTTATATATTTCCTATGTCGACAGTCAATGTTTGTTGACATAAATAAATAATAACTAGTTAAATGTTATTCTAAATGTTAGGCTCATATCCTGTATGTACAGGGAACTGAAGGTCATAGAAGCTATTGCTCCAGTAGACATTAATTAATTTGTAATTATAGTATATGTTAGGTGCAGTAAATAAATAAATAAATTGTATAAGTGTAAGTGTACATTAAACAGCACATGGATTACTGAAATGCTTGTATAATGAGGAATACAATACACTTTAAATCTGCTTACAGGCCGATCATACTATCTGTCCATTGAAAAGAGCCGAAAAAAAAGTGACGGAATATAATTTTTTGACTTTTTAAATATAATATTTCTGCGAATGGGCTTATATGTAAAAGTGTTAATGAAAATATGTAATTTCCATTATTTAAGAAAAAAAAAATTTAATGAAATGGATTGAAAATTTCGCTAATTTATGTATGTCTATGAAAGAGATATCTAAACAGACTTTCCAAATTACAAATGCAATAAATCTTTTATAAAGAAAACTACTGTGTTTTCTGTGGCCTACACTTCTTGAAACCAATATATCATAATTCACTCAAATATAGTGAAAATTAAAGGGGGTTTCGTTTAAAAAAAATCTTTGGGTTTCAAGGGGCTGTAAATTATTATTTTATTATTATTTCCAAAACCAACTTCCTTTATGTAAAAACGGGTGTTTTTCAAAAAAGTCGCAGAGCTAATAATAGTTCCCGTTTTGAAGGTCCTTTACTAATTGATATACTCGCATTGAGCTTTCGCAAAATAAACCTGCAATCATTAATCTGTGCAATTGTATCGCACGCTTTTGCCATTCGTTTGGTTGATGTTTGTTTTTTCTTTGCGTTCTTGCTTACAACTCAATCAAAGTGCATAAAATATGAGCGCTTGAACTTTAAAGACTCTTTCAAAGCCCCACACGAGCAACAGCAACAGCAACAACAACAACAACAGAAACAACTAAAGCAACAACATGGCTAATTACAATTTCTAACAGCAACAAGGATTGCAGCACAACCCCAAGCGACCAGCTGCCGCAATCAATAACAAGCACAACACTAGCAACAACTGCAACAACTACCACAACAACAACAACAACAACAATAAGAACATCAGCAGCAGCAGTAGCAGCAGCAACAACTACAGCGAAAACAGCATAAGCAACATGCTGATAATCAATAAAGCAAAAGCAGGACTCATATATCCATAACAACCAACAAGTGGAACCAGCGCTCGAGGCAACATCAACGGCACTGCGAGGGGGCGGCGTTACAGTTTTCCCTACAACATGGTTCGGTGAGGGGGTGGTGGGAGGGTGGGAGGGAGGCGTGCAGGGATAGTAACCGTGGCGCATGGCGAACTTTAACTACTTGTGGTAATTGCAGGCGAAAAGTGCCCTCCAATGCAGCAGCAATTGGAACGTCGACGACAACAGACCGACGTCGACGCACGCATGACTGCCAATTAGATGGCAATGGAGGGGCAAGGGTAGGGGCACTTGGAGAGAGACGTTGCACAGTAGCCCAACATGTGCCCAAGCAGCAGTAGCCCGCTGTTGGCCAACTCTTTGGCAGGCCACCAATTGCTCGGCTTGGCGGCAAAATTCAAATAAAAATGCAAAATGCTGACAACATTTTCTGTTTTCTGTTGCCACCGACTTTAGGGGCTACAGCTGCAGTTAGTCTACTAGCGAAAATAATTTCCAGTAGCTATACAATGTTGTTGCTGTTGTTGTTGTTGTTATTGCTGTTGCTGTTTTTATGGGTGCAAGGAATGCGCTTTCAATTGAAATTATAAGTTCTAATAAAATATTTGCACGCAAGGTGCTTTAAAATTGCAGCAACAACAGTTGCTCTTGTTGTTGTTGTTGTTGCTGTTATTGTTTTAGTTTCTTAGCGGCTACAAAAGTTTTGTGTGCACCACCACCACCACCACCAAAAACAACAACAACAGTAAGCATTTCAATGGTATAGTATTCGATGGCCCATTGACTTGGCAGACATGACGTATGAGTAATATTTTGTTTAGTCATACTCGTCGCACATTAAGCAGCTGACCGGAGCAATAGCTTCTGCTGACTGGCGTTGCATATGAGTTTAATTAAAATTTTATAAAGAGAATAATTTTTTAAGCAGACACATTTTGATCATTTCATTAAAACATAAATTTTGCCAACGCAAGGGAGTCGTTCGTCGTCCGTCGTCCGTCGCCCGTCGTTGGTCCTCAATTCAATGCTCGGCTTTGGCCATTTAATTGCAGGTGTGCATTGCAGCGCACCAAGCAAGGCACATGGGAAGAGGCAGGGGGAATGGTAATGGAAACAGAGAGCCCTACATATAGGGCAGTGCCCAATGGAAGGCGACAATTTCGCGTCAGTCGAGCGAACAGCCAAGACAGCCAAGGGTCAGCGACAAATGCCAACAAAAAGGGAACCAGGGAACGTACATATAGAAAGCATTTTTATTACCTGTACTAAAGTGGGTATACTCATTTGCTTATGAATGAAATTAAAAATAACTTGGTAAGGGAACGTATACAAATAGAATACGCTTTTAACTTATGCTACAGAATTGCTTATTTCTTGAATGCCAATCGATTTGTTTTTATATTTCTTGTTCATTCGCTTTTTAGTTTAACTTTATTTTTTATCTGACAAGGCGAGAAAGGAAATATCAAATATTAACATCTTTTAATTCATAGTGAAAGGACGTTGTCATAGAAATAATTGGAAATAGCTTAAGACAATGGCAACACTTTTCAATGTACAAGCAATGTTTGATTTCATTCTAAAATTTTAAAAGCTTTAAGATTTGGCATTTGCCTAAGGAATGTTGAGCTTGCGTTACTTATTTTTAATATTTTCTAGTATTCTTCATATTTCATAAATATTTAGACTTTAAAGTTAAGAGATTTCGAGATTTAAAATTAAATCTGAACACAGATGAATTTCAATGTCTTCACTAATTAGTATAAGGTGTAGAAATATTTAAAACAATTGAAATTATTTCGCTATAATGTAATAGAAAAAATAATAGAAAACTCTAAATGAATACTCCTGTAGTAGTTCGTCTGATCAGAATTAGCTTTCAATTACAAACTCTTCCTAAAATGTGTACAATACTTAAAACAGTTTACATTTATGAAATAATCTCAAATTGTTGAGTGTCAGACTGATCTTTGAATATTGTGGCTTCTATTTCCATTCTATTGATACAAGTACATCTATTAATATAATTAACTGGAAGATTCTATAATTCATAAAAACAGTCTAATATAATGAGGTGCTTTTTAAAATGTAACAAGATAATATTATATCAAAAATCAGTTTCAATAGAATATTTGCAATTAAATTAAGCATTATAATTTTATTCCGGACCTGGTCTATTGTTCCGAGATGGATAACTTTTCGGAGTGGTTAATAAATTCTCCCCTCACCAACTGCCTAAGCTTTTGTGTTATATAGAATATAAAAAATATAACTATCAGATATTCTTTAAATTCTATTGATTTTTATGTATGTATATTTACAATGCGACATAAAAGATGGCGCACCCTGTATGTATGTATTTATGTATTTTTAGTTCGTACAAATGTATTGTTGATTTGCTTTTTTGTAATTTTATTTCCTTTTTCAGTTGCTATTTTAACATTCAACATTATTTTTTGTGAGGTCAAATAACGTGCCTGACTATCTGTGAATCGGAGATCATATAATCGTTTTTAGATATGTGCTTTTTGTCTTTATCCTAAAGATGTTTGTCGATTATGTGTTTCTTTACAAATAAACAACAACATACTGCTATTTATTTTAGATTCACTTTACAAGCAACAAACTGTTATTGAAACTGAACGGCAGAGTATCTGCAAGTCGATCTTTGCAATCAGCTGCAGGTCTTACTTGTAATTGTTTTTTTTTTTTTGTTCAGCTCAACTCTTGCAACAGCCACTGCCAACCAACTGCCTAAGCTTTTGTGTTATATAGAATATAAAAAATATAACTATCAGATATTCTTTAAATTCTATTGATTTTTATGTATGTATATTTACATACCGACATAAAAGATGGCGCACCCTGTATGTATGTATTTATGTATTTTTAGTTCGTACAAATGTATTGTTGATTTGCTTTTTTGTAATTTTTTTTCATTTTTCAGTTGCTATTTTAACATTCACAATTATTTTTTGTGAGGTCAAATAACGTGCCTGACTATCTGTGAATCGGATATCATATAATCGTTTTTAGATATGTGCTTTTTGTCTTTATCCTAAAGATGTTTGTCGATTATGTGTTTCTTTACAAATAAACAACAACATACTGCTATTTATTTTAGATTCACTTTACAAGCAACAAACTGTTATTGAAACTGAACGGCAGAGTATCTGCAAGTCGATCTTTGCAATCAGCTGCAGGTCTTACTTGTAATTGTTTTTTTTTTTTTTTGTTCAGCTCAACTCTTGCAACAGCCACTGCCAACCAACTGCCTAAGCTTTTGTGTTATATAGAATATAAAAAATATAACTATCAGATATTCTTTAAATTCTATTGATTTTTATGTATGTATGTATGTACATGGTGCGCCATCTTTTATGTCGGTATGTAAACATTGAATATCTTTGAAAATATGAGATATTTTTATTTAATTTGGTTCTGTACAATTTCTTGAACTGAGGTTTTCAACACTGGTCTACTCAAGTCAATCGGTTCACTAATGACAAAGTTATTCAATATTTACATACCGACATAAAAGATGGCGCACCCTGTATGTATGTATTTATGTATTTTTAGTTCGTACAAATGTATTGTTGATTTGCTTTTTTGTAATTTTTTTTCATTTTTCAGTTGCTATTTTAACATTCAAAATTATTTTTTGTGAGGTCAAATAACGTGCCTGACTATCTGTGAATCGGAGATCATATAATCGTTTTTAGATATGTGCTTTTTGTCTTTATCCTAAAGATGTTTGTCGATTATGTGTTTCTTTACAAATAAACAACAACATACTGCTATTTATTTTAGATTCACTTTACAAGCAACAAACTGTTATTGAAACTGAACGGCAGAGTATCTGCAAGTCGATCTTTGCAATCAGCTGCAGGTCTTACTTGTAATTGTTTTTTTTTTTTTTTGTTCAGCTCAACTCTTGCAACAGCCACTGCAGTGGCCAAGGAAATTATGCGGCAGGGACGCAACCATCGACTAAACCGTCAGCAAACCCTTGGCTGCCCTCACGCTGCGCCTGTCAATGGCGCACAAAAAGCCAACAATAACAATAACACAAAAAGCTAAATTAATAACTTTGTCTCGCCAGGCTGCTGCTTCTGTGCGCCGTGCCTTTGCCACCGTGGACGTGGATGGTGCAACTTCAACTTCCACTGCAACTTCCACTGCAACTGCAATTGATCAGCTGCGCATGATTATGGGCGTAATTACAGTGGGGTGTCACCACCAAGAGCACCACCAGCACCACAAGCACCACCACTTCTAGTGTTGCCATAAAGGCCAAGCCGGTGCCCGACTGGGCGGGGCTGCGCGCCAAAGTTTGCGCACAAGAATGTGCAGCGTTTTGCATATTTATAGGCGCTGCAACGCGTTCGCTTGTAATTATTTATTACATACATTTTTATAAGTATTTTACCCACATAAAAAGCCATGTTTGGACCCGACTCTTGCGGTAAAGTACACAAAATTAAGCCAAATTACATACACTTTTGGCCGAGATCTCATTGTGGCGATAAGTGTGATAGCCAAAGACTTTATCAAAACGGACCGCACACGCAGTTCAGTGCCACAAAAAAGAAGAAGAGAAGAAAAGAAAAGAAAAAACTGGAAGCACTCAACAACTGTAATTTCACGCAACTTTGAGCATACATGCATAAAATATTAATTGCACTTCTTGTACTATAAGCCAGAATATAATAACCCAAGCCGCATATGCGCATCGAGAGACTAATTGTGCGAAGTCACTTTTTATTTGGCCGTCGCCGAAGTAAAAAGTCAACTGCCACACAATACAAGTAGTTCGGAATGGTGGCAAACAAATGGAGTTTGTCAACAAAGGCCGCTCAGATCATTAATAAAGCGCCAGAACCTGCAGCACTCGAGGTTGTCTCCACAGTAGCAAAGCGAGACTAAAACGCCCCAGCTGGCGGTCATCATTTATCAGTAGCCAGCCGATAATAAAGCCGATAATCGCAGTTGCAACAATGGGCTTCGGCTCTGACGCGGCAACAGGCCACAGATTGATTGCGTTAACAAATCGCTCAGCAGCAGGTGGCGCCTATGCACAGTGGTATGAAATAGAAAATACATTTGTTTTCGCTTCTTTTTAAAGACAGTATAATTGTTGCTCGAACCATATTGTTTATATATAAATTAAAAATTATTTGTAAATAAGTCACTTGTTGGAGTGTAACTTTTCAAAAAGTATTTTGTTCACTCTTCAACTTGGAAACTTTCCTAGTTTTTTTGCAGAATATAAATATACTGGAGATATGCTAAGTTAAGTTAAATAGAGTCATCCAGCTAAATACATACACATCGGATTATAAAAATAAGTCACCTGTTGGAGTGTAACTTTTAAAAATGTATTTTGTTTACTCTTCAAGTTGGAAATTTTACTAGTTTTTTTGCAGAAGGTAAAATAGAGTTCTGCAGCTAAATATATACACTTCGGAGTAAACGATTCTGAATAGACAAGGAAGCGCAAAAATAATGAACTTAAAGTTATCTGATAGTTGATTCGGTTCATTTTTCGCTCATAACTAAGAACTTGGTTAAGAACCCCCCTCATCCTTTAGAAACCTTTTGTAGTCCAGATTAGCCCCTCTAGGCATTTTTTGAATATTATTATCCAATCCAGGTATTCTAAAACTTCAGCACTTCCTATTCCCCTTATTGACTAATCCCCCTAAAAGCTTTTCCTGCACATTCACAAATTAAAAAAAGAGAATATTTTAGATTAATTCAAACTATTCCTAAGCTCAGAGTATACCCAAAACAAAATTTGTTTAAATTAAATTTAATATATATCCTCAAATTTGCAGCCCTTTTATGCAAATTTATTGTTTATGTAATTTTATATAAAATATTGGCACATTTCTTAACGCAAAAAACAATTAAATTCAATAATCTGTTCATATTTAAAGCCATTTTTTTAAATTTATTAACATCATTATAACAACATTAAATTAACATCAAAAAAAGAACTTCTTGGACATTTTTCATATCGGAATTAAACACAAAAGTCTTTGCCTAATTCCTTCCTTGTAATGGAATGGGAGCAAACTTTATATTTAAGTTAACAGATTCTTGGGGCAAGCTCTTAGCACATAGGAGTTACAAATTGAAATTTTGAAATACATTTTGGAACGGTCCTTTTAGTTTTCTTGTAAACACATTAAGCAAATGTAATTGGCAACTAGTATCTATAAACTGTTACTATTTCTGTTTTTAAAACAAGCCCTGCTTTTGCAGTATTGCTAAATACTTAGCAATCGATCTTAATTGCCTGATTGAAGAACTTGCATTCAAATTCCGTTACACTGTGAGGCGCCCTCCAGCCTAGCAATCCAGGCTGAAGATGTTTACCGCCTTGACTGATTGAAATCTTTCAATAATAATGGTCGCACACTCGCTTTGGGAGCCTATCCACACATCTGCCTCCAGCCTGCTCCCTCCCGCAGCGCTGGGGCACCACAGTGTACTCACCTTTTTCCGTTGCGTCGCCTCCGTTTGGTGGCATAAACGGTGCCCAGCTGGCTCATTGCAAGGGCGGAGTTCGTTATGGTCGCCGTTGTGAATGATTTTGTGCTCTTCTTGACAGGGCAGAGGAGGCAGCGACTGCTGCTAACACGATGCACTCGGATACACTTTTTGGAGGTTTATTCCCTTACTTTGTTTCTTGTTTTGTGTTTTGTGTTTTTGTTTTGCAGTTGTATTTTATTTATTGATTTTATTTGCTTTTAGCAGCCACACAGATACAGAGTCAGCAGCCAGCCACACGATGTCTTTGCTGGAAATTCTTGAGATCCTGCTGGGGCTGGGACTGGGGCTGTGACTGCGACTGCGACTGAGACTGAGACTGACTGAGGCTGTACCTTATTTCTTTTTTGTTCAGTTTCGTTGTCTGCTATACACAATTTTTAATTACATTCTGTTTGATTTTTAACCATGTGTATCACTTTGATTCGTATTTTGTTTTTTTTTTCCCGTCGATTATTGCACTTTGGATATCGTTTGGCTATGGCTTCGTAGAGCTGGGAGTGAGAGAAGAATTTAACAATGTAGGCTAATTTCGAAGTTGTGCAAATATAATTATAATAATTAATTATAAACTGTCTTTATTGCATAAAAATGTTTAAGCTTTGAGTGCAAACTAATTGATTGATTGAAGAAGTGTAAAATGAAGGAATGTATACATTTTTATAGTATTAAGTATTTGATTGTCCGATGATTAGAAATTGTATCCATTGTATAGCCTATCATACTGATAACAACTGTCTGCTATATGAGGTTGATAGAATTTGATTTCGCATAAAAATTAAATAAACAATAGTTTATCCACTTCTATAAAGTTCGTTTGAAAGGGTGTATTTGCCTGTCTGAACGAAGAATTGAAAATTTAAGACTTCTGGTCTAGAAGTAGATCTCAAACAAGAAAATATTTTTAATAAAGATAAATACTCAACCAAAAGGAATGGAAGAAAGCTTTAAATTTTAAATTCCTTCTTAAAACCTTTTTAATAAATTAAACAAATTTGCGTGCAAAATATTTCTCTTCTAGTCTAAGAAGATATCCAATAAAGAAATTCGTAAAATTGAAATTAACTTTTTTAATAAGAATACAAATGCAACAATATGCAATGGCTACAATATTTCTAGATCACGAATATTTCTATATATTTCTAGCCAAACAAAAACAACAATTTGAAATAAATTGTTTTAGTTGCCTTTTTTTCTCCCGATTGTGTAAATGAACTATGCTTTTTATGTTATTCCTTCTAATTTGTTTAACTAGACGCTTCTATCTTTTGCACAGATAGATTTGCTTCTTGTCTAAGAATAAATCTGAACTAATATTTTCTAAAGACATTTGTAAAATTGAAATAAACTTTTTCAATGATAATACAAATGCAACAATATGCAATGTTTACAATATTTCTAGCTCACAAATATTTCTATAGCCAACCAAAAACTACAACTTGAAATAAATTGTATTAGTTGCCGTTTTTCCTCCCGTTTGTGTAAACTATTTATGCTCTTTATATTATTCCTACTAATTTGATTAATTAGACGCTTATCTTTTCATAGATATTTGTCTTCTTATCTAAGAACAGATCTGAACATATATTTGCTAAATGAATTCGTAAAATTGAAATATACTTTTTAAAATACTTTTATATATTCTATGGCTACAATATTTCTAGCTCACATAAACGAAGCCGAACAAAAACTAATACTTGAAATAAATTGTTTCAGCTGCCGTTTTTTCTCCCGATTGTGTAAACTATTTATGCTTTTTGTGCTATTCGTTCTAATTTGTTTAATTAGACGCTTATCTATGAAAAATATTTGTCTTCTTATCTAAGAATAGATCTGAACAAATATTTTCTAAAGAAATGTGTAAAATTGAAATACACTTTTTAAAATACATTCATATATTCTATGGTTACAATATTTCTAGCTCACAAATATTCCTATACATTTCTAGCCAAACTGCTATTCGTTCTAATTTGTTTAATTAGACGCTTATCTGCGAGCAAAATTAAAAAATCGATTCAAGTTCAAAGACATTATTGAAGACCAGTGAGGATGATGCGGAAAATGTTATTTCAATTGCTTTTGATTGAAATGCAGTTATGTACATATGTCTGCATGTCTGCATGTATGTATGTAGGTTTGTATGTATGGTGGTGTGTGCAACACTTTTGCTTTTCACTTGTGCGCATTTGTTATTGTTGTTGTTGGTTTAGCGCTGGCGTTGGCGTTGACGCATGCAACAAATCAGCACAGCAAACGCAAGAATGACACGCAAATAATGTGAGGCACGATCGACGCCAGGGCAGCGTCGACGACGACGCCAACGACGCTGGCGCCTACGTTGGCAGCGACGTCAGCAGCTGTCAAAGTGACATTTTGTCTGCCGGTGCGACACGCAACGAAACGCCAACTGGGAGCGCCCGAAGAGAATAGAATAGAAGTGAATGACCGCCGGCAATTGGCGAACTGCACTTGCACTTGTCTTTGCGTTGCGTTTTCTTGTTGTTGTTATTCCTATTATTAATGTTGTTGCTGTTGTTGTTGTTGTTGTTGTGGAAGCGCACACACTAAAAATTCGCACATTGCGTGCTCATTGAAAGAACAATGCCAGACGTAGGGTATCGCGTGCCACGAATTGGTCGACTGGGCCTTTTATTTTGTTTTTGTCTGCGTTTTTATTTTGTTTGTTGTTTTTCCAATTTTGTGCACTTTTAATTTTCCACTTTTATTGAAGACACAAGAATTAGAATTTCTTACATTTATGGGGAGCACTGATCTAAACGCGTGCGAAAACGAAAACACACCGAAACGCCGAAAAGACAGTCAGTCAGTCTGTCAGCGAATGAAAGACCGTTAGTTGCGACTGCACGCGACGGCGACTCGATGCCATTTGAAATGAGCCACACACACAGAGACGAGGGCGCTTGACTCACACATCTATGCCAATAATCTGTATGTGCGTGCGTGTGTGTGTGCGTGTGCGTGTATGTGTATGTGTGAGCGCCACAAGAGCAACAAAAGCGCCGACGGCTGCTCAGACACAGACGTTGCCGAAAATATTTTGTTTTTGGCCACGTTCGTTACGCGAGACTCTTGCGTGACTGCGCGGCCACGTAGACGCTTTGAGAATCCAACAAGAACTGAAAACGAAATTGGAAAAAACCAGTCCTGAGCGTTCAGCAAAAACAACAACAATGCTGTGGGAACGTTGTGGCACCTGAAACACACAATGTTGTGGCCTTCCAGTCGTCCTGGCAACGCGATCACACGCATACCAAAGCATAGTCGCTGCACTGGAAGCGCAGCTGGAATAGAACCAGCACTTCAGATGTGAGTGCAAGCGAGCCAAACAATGGGTGATGCGCCTGTTCCGCAATTGCCATTCGTTCCGCTCGCCATTGTGGTTGTGAGTGCACGTCTGGAAGCCACTCTGACCAATTATGGAAGTCTATTGGCTATCTTGCTCGCACTCTTACTCAGCGACGTTGTTCACTCATGCGCTTCCCGACTTTTGTGCTCAACGAACTTGAGGGGCGTGTTCTTACAAATATTCACACACACGCACACACACATACCAAGAGCATTATTTCTCTTTCACTCTAACGCACTGGCCAGACGAAATGTCATCTTTTATATGGCATATATGTATGTATGGAAGTGTGCGAGTGCTTGAGGGTGTGTGTGTGTGTGTGTGTGTGCCTTTATCTGTTTCTGCTATTAATTAATTATGGGGTAATTAAAAATTTTAAAGCTCAACTTATATTAGTTATCACTCGCTTGCATCTCTGCCGCTCGCACTCACCATCGCTCACCACCATTTTATCCTGGTATTTTACATGTCTGTTAAATTGTTTGCAGCAATGCAGTAAATGCATTTCGGTTTCCTCTCGTCTTACTTCCGCTGCCTATCACTAATGTTCTTCTGTACGCGATTTTTCATATGGCTGACGTAAATGCAAATTACGGGTTGTCGCTTAGGCGCAAATCACAGGGTTTTTTCCCCTCTTGTTCAAGCCCACCCCTCTCCCTCCTGACTGGACAACAAAGGCCATTAAAGCCCAGTCATAAATGCCCTGCAACAACAAGTATAAAGTACAGTAAGTCCTGTGAATATTTACCCATTTTCAAAATACTAGGCATAAAGCATATGTATTTGTTATTTATTTAAGCAGAAAAGATATTTTGTTGGTGCATGGTGAGAGGGGATGAGAAAAAATGCAAACCACTCCTTACACAATACCTGCCTAACTGTATACATATATATATATATATATATATATATATATATATATATATATATATATATATATATATATATATATATATATATATATATATTTTTTTTTTTTTTAATAACATTGCAGAAGAATTCAAAGTGATGTCCAGCATTCAATTTTTTATTGAATTTTAAGGAAAATAGAACGTTTTCCTTAATTTATTTTCTTTTTATAATTAATTTTCAAAATTACAAAAGTGAAATAAAATACAATAAAAATGGGGCATATTTAATAAAAATTTTTTTTAATTTTCAAGTAAAAATAATTGTAATGATATGGTATAATAAAAATTACTTAAAGTAAGGTAGATTGCGTTGAGTTAACTCATAGAGATGCCAAATAGTTCGCCTTGATTTTAACAAGTTTGCTTTTATTCTCTAAGATCATTTAGGAAGGGTTGCCCGAAACCTGCTAGGTGCTGGACAAAAACAAAAGAAGTGCTCCTCTTTCAGAAACGTATTAGTTCTTTTGATGTCTATGCCTTTAAAAATAATAGGAGGTAATTTTTGTAACCCCTTAATAATTTGCTTTAAAACCTAAATAAAAAGCTGCGGAAATGAAACTTAATCTAGGATATTTTGAAGAATTGTCTACTTTAGACAGTCTCCACTGTGCAACAGCTTACTATGCCGCTTATCTCAATGATTTATTTGTGCCACTGACGACAACAACTACAGAAAAACCTGTGTGCCAAATTCCTAGAAAAGCGCAAAATTAAAAGTGTAATTAAAAAAAAAGCACAACTAAGTAAACACCAGAGAGGTAGCAGGCTGGCAAAACAAAAATTCAGTTGGCCCAAACGAAATGTCTGCAGTCAAAGCCAAAAGCTGGCAAGACGACGACAACGAAAACGACGACAACGACGACTGACAATGCCGCCATATGTCAGTGCGATGAAAATTAACCGCAGGCCATGGACACATATGGCCAAGAGACACAGCACAAGACAACACAACAGGGCAGAACAGAGCCTCCTCTTGAAGCCAAAAGCAAACGATGCATATAGCAAGTGTCATGTTCGCATTGCTGAGCAGGCAAGGCGGCAATCAAGGGCCATGACGTCAATGCCGAAGGTGTCTTGCCAACTAAAGACATTTGGCTGCAAAGTTGCTGTTGCAGTTGCAGTTGCAGTTTAGGCTGCAACTGCTGGACGCCTGCTGCAATTACATTGCGTGCAAATATTCAATGCAAAGCAAATGTTTATCTAGCCGAGTCGCACGGCCCAAACACACAAGTATTGAGGACTCCGCTAGGGTCTGGCCAGCTCCTATTGGCGATTGGCTGCTGCAGCTCGCCACTGTGCGCGGAGGTTGTGCGCATGCGCAAATCCCGCTGCGCAGCAGTGACCAAGAATGTGGCACAGACTCCAACTGAAGCGCAAGGTCCGGCAAAGGACAACAGACAGCGGACACATTGAACAGAAGGTACAGCCTATTGACATGTGAGACAGGGCGCAGAAGCAGCGCTCTAATAAGCCATTTGAGATCCAATATTTACAGTGCGACTCGAAGCATGTTCTTCCCAACAGGGTGACCAGCATTTAGAAAGACAATACACATTAACAAATTAAGCCTCTCGAAAATTGGGGTCAAAATTCAATCAATCAATCAATCAAACAACTGGAACCAAGTTTTTAGCTAAAGTACAGATTATGCTGAGGTTAATTAATGAAATTAATGAGCCTCTGCAGCGAATTGTAACTGTATTTCAAGCTATTTTCTTTGGCTTCTTTACAATTCCTTTCGTACTTCAGCTGACTCCAATTCAACAATCCTCTGAATAAATTGATGCAAAATTGAACTCTTGTCGTAATTACATCTCGCCAGTTTAAAGAACTTGGAATCCGTTACACTGCCTAACAACTATTATTGTAATTGAGTTTGTTTTGGATGCTCATTTGTTTTTAGCAAAAAAGGAGTAGAGAAAGAATCCTTTGACAATACATTCCTAGTTAGAGTCAAATAATATCCACCATATCTGAAGTGAAATGCTTTAAAATTGTAATAATTATAAATAATGTTTAGGAAATCTAAACAACAGTTGCCTTTTTATAGATTTAAGTTATTTAAAAAGATTATTTAACTACTAAACGACTTACTAAATAAATAGAATAAAATAAAATAGACAAGCATTCTGAAAAGCTTTACAAATTATTTGTCTAGTCTGCTTTCAAATCGATACACCTCTTCCAGCGATGTTCAATAGCTTCTATACCCTTTTTCTTATTTTTGGAAAATCTCTTAACACCATTTGTAGCACAGCTTTCTCTGAAAAAGAAAGAAAAAGATAAAAAACATTTTCAAGCTAAATATATTAATTTATCATAATGAATTCGAGGTAAACTCTCGAACTCAAATAAATAAAAAAGAAATAAAAGCAGCGCAAAAAAATTACACAAAATATTATTATACTTATATATATAAAAATTCTTGCATACGCTAAAAAAATTAAAGCAAAACCATCTACAATCTATCAATATCTATTAATATCAGTTATTCAACACTCTTTGAAATCTTACCAATTCTCGCAATCTCGAATTCTTTCAGTCTACTATCAAGAATGACAATTTTGTGAAGTTTATTTATAGCGAAAGCAAATACAAGTACTGGCATTATTTTATTTTATTTATTTATTTATTTATTATTTATTTATTTATTTATTCCTATTTAGTACATCAACAATAATTCTGTCGATTATAATAATTAAATTATATTTTAACATTTTATATATATTAAAATAATAAATAAAATGATGATATAACTTAATATAAAAATTTAAACTCAACTTAAAAGATAAGAAAGCCTAACACAAAGCTGTACAATAACGTCTATTAATGTTTCCGACACGTTGGGGGAATTTTATTTGTAAGTCGGTCAGCTATGCCCCGATTCACAGTTATTATTGTTTATATACAGCTTAAAATTTTTAAATAAATATGTTTATAAAACTGTTAATATTTTAGCTTTAAGTTGAATGCAAATATTGGCATTATTATTTATAATAAAGGTTACAATTTTTAAATGAAATTGTTGTTTAGACAAAGCTTCGTTGTATAATATTTTGGTTTTTTAAACTGTTTTCAGCTCCTCTTGAAAACCCTCTATTCTGCTATCATTCTCTTCTTCGTGGACTTTCATCTTCTCCACAGACTTAGAGTTATTGTTACATTCAAGTATAAAAAGTAATACTGCAAAGCGTATTTCGTTACTTAATAAACTTACAATTTCAGACTTCTCTGTTGACGCCATTTCAGGCCAGCTCACGAGAAGACCGACTTAATCGAATAACCAATACGTAATATTTGATTGAATTTATCATAATTGAATAATAATTTATTTAAATAAATAGTAAATATTTCCCATCCTCATACATTTCGACTTGTCATTTCAATTAAGAGAATTCCTTAGATGATCTTTTAACACCAAGTACTGGCTTGCAAGTGTAATTTATTCACTAATTAAATATCATAGTGTATTGTAATAAATAATTCAAAAACAAATATACTTTCAACTAGAACTAACAACATTTTGGGAATGAGAATCTTTCTGTGTAAAAAATGCAATTAAATCGAGTTAAAAATATTTTCATAATAAAAGCAAAGCCACAACGGTCACCCAGATTTCCATACACGTATGTGTTGTTGTATTTTATTGTTTTGTTGTAAGGTTGTTGTTGTTGCATTTGCAGCTTATCAATTTGCGCTTCAACATTTGTGAACTGCAACTAAACTGAACTGAACGACGTGAGAGGCAGGTGCGTTTAGTGCTGAATATATATACTATTAAATATTTTTTTCCATCCACTGCTTCTCGCGTATAAATTTTGCGGCCCCTTGTCATTCGTTTGAGGAATTATGTGTTTGTATAACTTTTTGCCAGAGGGTCTTAATAGCTTTCAGTGCTCGATGGCAGTGACAGCGGCGCTTGTGGCAGGACAACTCGCCGGACTGGACCCCGAAAAGGAGTACTGATATATGCAACTCGATCGCTGGCTAATTTCGTAACAAGTTTCTCATTACGTCGCGTCGCGTCGCAAAGCAGATATACTTGTAGATACAGAAACAGGAGCAGCAGCAGCAGCTGCCCAGGCAGTCCTGAGCCTCGGATCAAGACACCCTTGGTGGAACTTTTGCCGCATCAATGTCAGAGTTGATGGCTCGCTTGATCAGATCTAGACGAGCAGTCGCTGTCGCCGTCACCGTGCGGCCATAATTTGCCAATTAAGTGCAAGGCTGAATAAGTGCTGGCTTTGCTGATCGATATCGGGTCAAAGGCTATTGCCAGCATTATCATCAGCGGCCCTAACAAGCCCTCGCTTCATTCCCAAATGACATTTAGTGCAAATGCTAATAAATCTGCCTTTTACGGCCAAATGGCATTTAGTGTAAAAACCTAAATCAGCAACCTATAAAAAAAGTGTGCATTATGCACATTGTTGGCAATTATATATAATTACTTCATATGTACGCAAATACTCACAAAACAAACAACAACAACAATAGGAACAACACGCCAATGTGAAAACAACAACTGTTTACAACAAGCTAAGACCATAAAGGATAAACCAAAGTGCATTGTTAATTACTATGTATATAAAAAAAACACACACACACACACAATCTGATCATGTCAATTCGACGACTGATTGCCCTTCATCAATTAATAGCCATGTTTTTGAATTGTTTTAAATATTTTAGGAGCAATTAAGCATCATTGAACAACTTAAATAGCAAATATAGCGGACGATTAATACAAAACGTAGTCAAGGTAAGAGATGAAGCTTCATAGCTTTTTTTGCCACATATAATATTACAATGACAATATAGAAGAGTTCAGCTAAGAAAATGTTAAAATAAGGACTCAGATTAGTGTAGAATACTTCAATACTACTTAAAATAAATATTTTAAGGGTATGCTCTTTATACAATGCTTTTATATATACATATATGCTTTTTTATTTAATTTCCATATAGTAATTGAAAGATCAACCATCTACCGGATTCATTTCAAGCCAAGATCTCATTTAGGGGGAGGCAAGATAAATCCCACTGATTGTCTGGCAGGTATTTCTTGTAATTAAATGTTTACATTTTAAATAATTTGTATGTAATCGTATACAATATATTTATATACGTATATTAAACTAGCGTAGTCGGTATGTTAGCTTTAGGACGCTTTCCATTCTCAACAAAACTTGGATTTATTGGTCTTGCAGGCATAATTTTATTTTATATATACTTGATTGTTTCAATGTCCTAATAGACATTCTTATTGGTCTATTGGTCCGTTGTATACTGCAAATCTTCATATTAAAACATACAACAAAAATGGGAAGAAAATAACAAAAAATCAATTAATGGAAAAATGTACAGGAAAAACCAAAATTCTTGAAAAAAATTATGTTTATCCATGAAACTTCTCAGGATCAGCCATGGGACTATTTTGAATATATCCACAACATTTGATCAAAATCGGTTGAATGTTTTCGGAGTCTATAGGGACTATACATACATACTTTACTTCAAAGCGGTTTCTTTTTTTTAATTGCTTTCAAACTTTCAGTAGCGTTATTTTTAGTTACAAATTTAGTTCAAGCTGGCATGATGAAAAATTCAAAAACCATTCAATAGCCTTTATATTGCACCACACTTGTTATTAATGACCTAAGTGTCTAAGCGAAATCATAATTATAACATTTCACCAATTTATCATGTTTTTTTTTATTACATATGAAAAAAAAACTAATTGCAATTAAACAAAACTCAAATTGTCTGGAAAGGTTTATTGAAACGTGGCGATTATATTGAAAAGCTGCCACAGAAATTGCCAGACAATTGCCTTCCTTAGAGCAATTACTCTTTTTTATACATTAATTGTTATTTATTTTTTTAAATAAATGTATTTATAAATGCAGTGTTTTAGTGCTGGTACTAAATTTTATGGCAACGCACATTTAATTAAATAAAACGATCTCCCTAGACTCATGGCAAATGGTGTGACTCTGACGGCATAGAGCATACGCGTGAGCAGGAAAATCCACAACAATGAGCTATAGTTTACCTTTATAAAAAAAAAAGAAAGAAAAAAAAACAAGAAGAACAACAACAGAGAAATGCACCACCCAGAACCACCAAAGCAGCTTACCAGCAGCAGTCCAACACTCACCCCAAAAGCAGGGGTCGGGTATACGCTAAGTAGCCGCAATTATAATTGCCATTTGTACGCGGCTCGGGCCAAAATGGCTGCCAGCAGCGAAGGAAAAAAAACAATAGCAACAACTGCCATAACACACACACACATACACACACATATGTTGTTTGAACGATAGTCGCAGGTACAACGAACAATATAAAAATGTCATTTTAGACAAACACAAAAAAATGCAAACAATGGACGCTACAATGTCGCCAGCGATCAATTGCGCGAGATAAGTGGACACCAGCCGAGGCTGGGGGCAGCCCCCAGAACTGAACAGTACAGAACAGAACAGCAGAGAAATAAATTGAACTGAACTGAACTGAACTGAACAGACTAGAACAGAACAGAACAGAGAAATTACTATAACTGAACTGAACAGAACTGAACAGAACAGACTAGAACAGAACCAAGTTGCCCCTTGCATTTACGTTGTTCTTGTCTATAATAGAACTTAAAAAATATACATACATATATAGATAATTGCCAATCGTTTTTAATGGAGGAACCACTTTTATTTTACTTTGGAGTCTTCGATTTCAACAATACACTCTTTGGCTTTATCAAAACTAAACAGAAATTTAGCATACCAGAACAGAGTTGCCCTTTGCATTTGGATTGTTCTTCTTCTTCTTGCATTTTTTCTACCACTAATGGAACTTAAAAATCATCAAATGTTGCCAATACTTTTTAAAAGTGGAACCAGAGGAGAAATGAATTAAACTGAACAGAACAGACTAGAACAGAACAAAGTTTCCATTTGCATTTGCGTTGTTCTTGTCTATAATAGAACTTAAAAAAATATATAGATAATTGCCAATTGTTTTTAATGGAGGAGCCACTTTTATTTTACTTTGGAGTCTTCGATTTCAACAATACACTCATCGGCATCAAATGTTGGCAATAATTGTTAAAGGTGGAACCAACAATATCTACTCATTGGTCATAATAGTTTTACCATATTCTATATAATTGAAAATTTTCTTTATTTAAAGCAAGATATATAAATAGACAGTAGTCGAGGCACCAGTCCACCGAACAGTAGAGGACTGAATTGAAATATTCTGACTATTCTTATTATCTTTCGATAATAGAATTTAACATCTAAAGATAGCCCCCCCCCCCCCCCCCCCCCCCCCCCCGTTTTCCATGGTATTTTGTAGTATTGATTAAAACTATCGATTATATGTTGTATCTTAAAGCAAGATCAAGATTTTTTAAAGATTTAAGCATAGACTTAATCATAGGCTTCCATCGTTTCACTCAAAAGGATTTGGAAGTATTGAACGAAACTATTAAAAAATATTAAATTTTTTTAGGTTAGAATTCAATAGTTTGAAATATCTTCCAAATCAGATACTATGAGAACTTAAAAATCTTTCAAAAATCTTCTATTCCTTACATTTTATGACAAAGCCAGTTAAATTATTTATTCAATTACTTCCTTTACTATAGACAACATATTGAAGGTGAATACATTTTTAAACTAAAAGCACAAAACAAAAACATTCCAGAATAAAAATTAAATTAAAAGTATTTTTAAAATAAAGTATTATTTAGTATTATAATTATTTAAAATAAAATATATGTAGAGATGGAAACGCATGAATGAGTCGTATATTCTTCAAAATATTTCGTTTAATAAGGTTTGTTCTTTTTTGAAGTCAACAAGTACAATATGACATAATATGAACATAATATTAATAAACATTTGGAAACATTTTTATTTGCCATCCAACCAGCTGTGTTCCGACTTACAGAAGTACCCAGAAACCTTAATTGATCAGCAAATAAAAACTCTAAACAATTGCACATAACAAAACAGTAAAAAGACAATGAATTACTAAATATATATCTTTATGGTAAAAAGAGAAATCATCAACGCGGGGGGGATAATTTAATTGACAGCCCGGCTCTGCCCCGATTTAAGCTGTGTGTGGTCAGAGATTTCTCCGGAAATGATTAAAAAGCGAGGTATTTATGCTAGAGAGAGAGAGAGAGACTTCTGTTAACAGTAGGTTATCAAGTTCCCAAAAATTGAAAACGATATGCAAACAAAACATCTAGACAGGATTAAGCTTTTAGTCATTCAGTTGTAGCATCTCGTTGAACATTCAAGTCGACTCTTATTTCCAGAAGCAGGTTAGTATTTATTTTAGGGCATGTGCTTGGAGATATGTATACTCTTTTCCCAAATTATATGATTATTATTAAGCTGAAATCTGTCTGTGGTCGGGCATACATTGATGATTAATATAATAAAAAAGGCATGGTTGCACTCTTAGTCGTATTTGGAGTATAAAATCAAATTAAAACTAAAATATAACTACATTTCTGGACTGAGACTATAAATTCCAGACACAATACACTCTCCATTATGTTTTAACAGGGTCATTGGTTTCCGCTTTTCTCTGGCCTCATACATATATAGATATATAAATATGTATGTACACAAGTATGTTTGCCCGCACTTGCTCGCCACCTAATTATATGTTTTCTTCTTTCATTTGGGGCTACTAAAGTGTCAATCTTCGTCAAATGTCGGCTTTTTAGCTCTGACAAAAGAATTAGAAATAATGATTGCCGCAAAAAGCAAACCGACCAGCGCTCAGGTTCGCCAGAAAGAGAGAGAGAGAGAGAAAAGAGTGAGAGAGGGGGACAGAGAATGAGGGAGTGAGGAAGATAATGGGTCAGGGCAATTAATTTTAAAAATTCAAATATGATTTATTAAACGATGCAACTAACGGATAACGGATGCGCAGCAAAAGGAAACAAATATCTGAAACAGTTAATCAGCAGCGAAATTAATAAATCCGTTGAGTTTAATAGAGTTCAAAAGCAACGACCACTGCGATGAGGAGGACGATGAACGCGATGAACGCACAGCGCTAAGCAAAGGAAGGAACGTAGCCCCAAATACCAAAAACTGGTCAGTCGGGCTTCTCTTCCTTCTCGCTGACTCGACTTGACTTTAGTCGACTGGACTGGACTGGACTGCCAGACAATACGCAGCCGCCGATGCCGCCTTGGGGTCACAGCCGGCAAGATGTTCCCAGAAAGATCAGCAAATGAAGATCTCAATGGCTCTGACTCTAGACTCGCCGATGGACAAGGGGGCTTGGGGGATTGGACAGCCTTTACTATGGCGCGCTTAAATAAATTCAATCTAAATTGTAAGTTTGTTTACCGCGCGCAATGGCAAGCGCAATAACAATAATAATAATAATGCCTCGGCCATAGCGAATTGTGCGCCTCTGAATCGTCCAAATTAATCGGCAACTTATGGTCAAGCAGCACCAAAAGGCGATGCAGCTGTGGGATAGCATTTGGGTCCAGGCAGTGGGGAGTTAGCTCTCAAGTCTAGCGCCTCTTGTTTTTTATTATTTTTTTTTTATTTTTTTTTTGTATTTTTTTTCTATTTCTCCCAACGCTACAAGTATTTTGGCAATAGACGCTCACTGGGCGCAAATAAGATTGATCTTTTGTAACTTCCATGCTTTTGTTGCTGTGGCCGCAGAGCGCCAAGGCAGCGGTAATTTGTTATCGCGATGATTTATGAACCATGGCGCAGCAAATGCAGCTACATTTTTAGTGGGTGTTTACACAAGTAACCAGTGCCAAGCGATCCATAGAGCCATCCAGACATCCAGACAGCCAGACACCCATCTAGTCATCCAGTCATCCAGCTAGCCAACCAAACGGCCAAATGGCAGACAGACAGACAAACATTCTAATGCTTGCGGCCAAAACAAAAAAGAAACTTCCACTCACACAGTTTCTAGCCTGTTGCGGAAACCATTTAGCCAGCCACTAGATGGCGCTCACTCCACACGCTACGTGATGGATTTGTGAACCAAAAACTCTAAAAAAAAACAACCACAACAACAACCAACCACAAAAAACGACAAACTTTTCAATTCCAGGCTTAAAGTCTGCCTAACTGACTGGCCGAGCACAGACGAGCGTTCGATATGAATCGCACGCGCACAGGAATTAATACAACAAGCGAAGCAAAAGCAACAACAACACCAATACCTCTTAATAGTAGAAAAATCGGGCATTATGGAAGCACATATACCCTTAAAAATCTATTCAATGTGCATATTCTTAACTAATCCGCACTGAAAGTCTGCTTTAAAAAGAATTTTCAACAAAGGCAACACGCGAAGCTTCTGACTATATCAGAAGTATAGGATTAGCTCTATAAGTTCGTCATTGATTTTGGGCAGTGCCTTATTTTCGGCCATCACTAATTTTATATTTAAGTATCCATTTATTTCTATGAACCTCTATGAACCTTTTGTAGCTATTCTCTGCGCTTCTCTAAGTAAATACTCGGGAAATTAATTTCTTCTTTTTACTATATCATTATTTGAAAATATTAGATTATTTTTTTCCATATTTTTTTATTTTTCATATTTTTCTTTATTCCTTCACTGCATTATTTTCAAAACAATGCCATAAACCAAAACTACAGATATACATACAAGTACATACTATAAGATAATGAAAATGTGCTTTCGAATAAGTTTTACGTTTTTAATATGTATACAAAATTACTGCTCTATATAGTATAGAAATCAATCACAACAATTTGTTCGTACCTATTTAAAACCTATTTAAAACTAGTCTTGAAAACATATCAAAGATTCAGAAATCCATATGTTCGATAGGTTTTGAACAGTATTTATGGTACGAGTAAATGCAAAGATCGTGATACTTATAAGAAATAAGATATATAACAATTTGATAAGCTGATTTTGGTTAAATACTTTCCTGATTTAAACATAAAAATAAACATTATTTTGTTGACAAAATAATAATTTTTCTGTTTTACTCTTCTCTGCTCTTTTATCATTGAAAGGAAAATTTCTATATGTTCATAAATCCCTTGAGATGTAGAGGAAGATAAAATGGATGAGAATGCTCCAGATAGGACTCAAATATATGTAAGTATAGTATATGGTATTAATTGTGTGTTTTTCTAAATTTCGACAGTTAATTATGTTATACAATAAGTCTCCCTTGAAACACAAATTTGCTTAAAACGTTAATTAATATCAATAAAAAAAAACTTACGATTGAAGGATACTACAGTGCGCAGAAATATTTACATATTTGTTTACCAAACTGAATTAACTTTATTATTATCAGATATCGTAAACTGCAATATTTAGCATACAAACTTCATTTAAATGACATACATTTTGCTTTTTTGCTCAATTTATTTTAAACATTTTTTATGTCTCTAGTGAAATCTTTCACAAAGTAATGGAAATACTCGTAAATTAGGGTCTATAATAAATAATATATTATAATTAATATAATAATTATAGCTATAATAAATAAGAAAATATATCCCTTTTAAATTTCGTTATATTGAGTCTATATTATAGATTATTCTCTTGTATTCCTTTCACCAAGACACTAAATTAATTTAAGCTTTCTCACTTTCTATCCAAAACTAAATAAATAAATAATAAATTCTAAATAAATGCACGACTTTTGAAAAGGAAGTGTTTGTCGAATTTTAATTACCTGCCATAAATTTCACTTTTAATTCGTTTACATTATATTTTCAAAATATTGTGACAAGCCAAGAGAAGCGGAATATGGCCAATTACTCTATATCCCATAGAGTACGAGTATGTATACACACAAGAAGACAGACAACAACCATAAAAACAACAGCAAGAGCAGAAGTTGTAAGTCTATAAGTTTGGAGCACGTTTCCGCATTTTAGTGCTCGCTGATCAATTGCAAGACCGCAGGCCAAAGCAAATACTAATAATAGTAAGCCGGTCTGAAGAATAGAGAGTCTGAAGTTTACGGCGCTCGGCAGAGTTCTGTTTTAGTCGCAGCTTCGTTGGCAACTGCCAGCTAAACGATTCAATCTGGCTGGCCAACATTGATATCTATATATGTATAGGGAACGTGAGCAATTTTATTTATGCACCTCTAAACTGTTACAAATTGCAGACGCAGGGCGTGGGCGATAATTGAGAATTTATACGCTTGGTTTTGGGGCGACGTTTATTAGACAGCGCCAATGTATTTTCGCTTCCTGTTCGCCTTTAACTAGTTGCTCAGCTGCAACTGATTGCGACTGAAAGTATGGCTCGAAAGTCTCACAGTCGCCCCAACGCTCCCTCTACCTCTAAAACTATTTGCCAGCCTAAATATGGGCATTAAGTTGATCGCTTTTTAATATAGACTTGCTGGGCTGCCGTTCAAAATGCCAATCCACGCCCAACTTCACCTGTCGGACCGGCTGGCCCCATTAATCAGTGGCTGTGACAATGCTGCGACTTTTCAATTTGTTGTGCGAATAAAGTGCGCTTAATAATATACGCGGCTATAATCTGCCAAGGCCAGCCCAACATTTTAGCCAAATTGTCAACATAATTGTGGCATTAAGGCGAAACACCAGCAGCAAAAGCAATGCACCCTAATGGCTACAAATAACAATGATTAGGGCTCGAAAGCTAAAATTCAAAGGTGGCACACACACTCACACACACACACACACACTCACAAAGATGTGCAACACACATGCTCACGACCCATGTCCATGCCAAGGCCCAAGGCTAAGGCACATTGGTGCAGTCTCACAGAAAATCGAACCATAAAACAAAATCGAATGTTTACGATTTTTCCAACTTCCAGCTGTTGATTCAATTTCCTGTACTTAAAAAATACAAAAATCCTGTAACAAGTGGTGGTGCCTGGGATTTTTAAGCCATATTTCTGTAGCATTTTCACATTTCTGCTTGCTTAAAATATCAGCGACGAATCATTTGAGCTAATTCGTTAACATTATATACTTATGTATGTATATAAAAATGTATGTGTATATAAAAAGCTATCATTGTTTGAATAGCTTCAAAGTTTTCTCCGAATTTAAAATTCAATAAATTATTTCGATACATATTTGGGAAAGCAAATAACATTGTTAAATTTCTTAATTGTTTTTAATTTATAATTTTTAATATATGTTTGCATATATTAATTTTTTACTTCGTCTATTTTTTACGACTATTCATTTTTTTCATTTATTTTGTTTATTTTATTATTTTTATTATATTTACATTGTTTATTTATTTAGCCTATTTTCTTAAATAAATAATTTCATTTTTTCCTTGTCTATTTTATTTGTTTTATATTTCACGAGTAATCATTTAGGTTGTAATATCTTAATAAATAGAAATTTGTTTAAAATTTTTTTCGTTGCCTATTTATGTCATTATATTTCACGAGTTGAATACTTAATTTTTTATAGCTTATAATATCTTAATAAATAATTCTTTTTTTTCCTTTGCCTATTTATTTCATTTGTATTTCACGATGGTTCATTTTGTTTCGTTTTAATTATTTGATTATTTTTATTTTATTTACATTATTTATTTTGTTCAGCTTGTATTATGTTCTTCAATACTAATTTGGTTTGACGTTCAATTCTTAAGAGTGAAATTTAAAAATAACTAAAAAATACTTGAGTAAATTAATTTTGATCATAAGTAATTGAGAAATTACTTTTAAAAGAAAATTACCAAAAATCTATAATTCATTTAAAGTTCAATTACGCATTTTTCAATCTAGTACATATTGCTGCCAACACTCTTTTTTTGGGCCAAATGGACAGATGGACAGGGTCTCGCACTTCGATGGATGACACTCGGAAGATACTCATATTACTCAATCGGGTAGCTGAAAAAGTTAGTGTCTGTCTTATTGTATAACGCAATTCACTAAATATTATAAACTTATTCAATTATTTATTTACAAATAACCTTCTTATTCTGCTCACAACATTTTATTTATTCATATTTTTAAAGTATAAATATGCAAGTATATTACATATTTCTTTATTCCTTGATTGGTATTGTTGGAATACCTTAAATTTTAAAACAATACTAAAGATATGCATTTCTTGTTTAAGGCACTCGACCGCTCCTTACTACTTGTAGAACAGCAGAAAATGAATCGCACACATAAATTAATTGAAAGTAAATTATATTATATTGTTATTATTCTATAACATACTAAATCCTCATATAATCGAAAACAATATTTAACAGAACTCTTTTACTAAGTTATTCTTAGTTTCGCTAAGTGATTTAACTTTATTGAATAAATAAAAGTTAATTAATTTATCTGCCACCCTGAGCACTTTTGCATCCCTTTCTCAAGCTTCCCATGCCACTGTGCAAGAAGACGCAGAATACCGAAGCCAAGGCGCAGGGCTTAACAAGTGAATACCACATTTCAGCTTAAGTTCAAAACCTGTTGACATTGATCCCCTTACGCGAAGAAGGCGCACTGACTTGGCCGACACACTAGTGGCACACGTCTGTCATAAATCAGCAGCCAGGGGACCAGTGAGTGGGCTCTCCACATTCGATTCTGTTCGATTCGATTCGAATCGATTGATTTCATTGAAAGTTCTCACGTGGCGAGCGTGTGTGCGTAACCCGAGCTCAGTGTTGATATCTTGTGCATTCTTTCATGGCTAATTTAATCGATTAGCAAGTTGTCAATGCGAAAGAGGTAGACACGAGGTTGCTGCTCCTGTGAAACCCATTGCAGCTGACTGGCTGTGTGTCTTCTGGCCCGGTTAACACCAACGCCAACGCAGCTCATTTCTGACCACTACTTATTGAATTTGATGCTGACACTTGTGGTTTTTGGGAAGGTCGCTGCATGGTTTCAGCGCATATATACTATACTTGTAGTATAGTATGAATTCGTAATTGATATCACGCCCACACACGTTGTGTACGATTCATTCTCTGCCTTGGGGTTCAAGGCAACATGCCTCCTAAAAGAGAAAACATACTGGAACTGAAAGACTTACTTATTTAGGCAACGTAGAAATCAAATAATCAAATGCTTTGAGAATGACTTTCTCAAACGCAACATTTAACGCAATAATAGACTCTTATGGCTGTTCATTATGTATGGACCAGGATCAAGGAGCAAATGTAGCAGCATTTGGCGGCTTACAAAATAAAAAGTCTAAAAAAAAACAAAATATTTTTTAGTGAGTTGCCTGATAAATTGTTACTCTGATAGTGTGAATTAAGTACATTTTTATATTCATTACAATAGATTATAGTATTTAACAGAATTAGACTATTTTTTAAAGTATGATGAACCAAAATACAAAAAGATAAGCTAACTAGACACGGCCACGAAATGAACTTTTAGAAACACGCACGAGCACGCACGACTTACATTTTTCCTTACACTGCCCAACACGAACCTGTTATAACAATTAAATGTAAAATTGAATTTGTATTAAGAAAGTTTATCTTGTCTATTTTTGGAGAAGAAGGAGGCGTGGCAGCCTCACAAAGTATATATATATTCTTGATCAGGTTGAAACGATGAGTCGATATAGCCATCTCCATCAGTCTCTCTGACCGTCTGTCTCTCTGTCCGTCTGTCCGACCGTCTGTATGAACGCAACCATACGTGGTATCCAGATTCTCCTAAGCCCGAGAAAGGGCAAGATTGTTCATTTTTTCTGATACACTAAGTTACATCTAGTTAGTGATTATGTATCCGTTTATTAAGTTTCATTATGATAGATCAATTTGAAAGAAGGTTATAGCCATAAATATAATCTTTGCCCAAGCTCTGCAGCAGTTGTTGTTGTTGATGATGTTTGTTGACATAATTCTGAACTTCACACATATGTATTGAATAATTTTTATTTAATTAATTGATTAACTCAAAATTCACAATTTTTTCTTATTTTTGGGAGTGTTTACAGGGTATTTAAGAGTTGAGCCCCTCGGCTCTAGCATTCCTTTCTTGTTTCCTGTACGGTAACACACAAATTTCTGGATCAACTTTTATAGTTATCTATCTTAATATATATTCTTGACCTGCGTAGTTAAATTTTTGTTAATTATTACAGCCCAAAAAAAGTCAAATATTAAAGCGCTATAATATGTATAATTTAATGTCATTTATAAAGGCTCTCATCCGTTTCTTTTTAATCAACAGGTATTGAAAATCTGAAACTAAATATAAATTTTCATTTGTTTATGTGCGTATTGAATGCAAGGGTTAAATGGCTTGTTTAAAGACTAGTTTTATCTATGCCCGATTTACAACCACTGCTCATTCGCAAGCAATTTGGTGTCACAAAGGGCACTAATGCAAATAACTGACAAATAGCAAATAGCATTTTGAAAAAATTGAGCTATTTAAGAGTAAATGCATGTTCATGACATGCGCCCAACCACCAAACAAACAGACACAATCAGACACACATACTATACATGTGCATGATGTACTTGTATATATATATATATATCATGTGTATAGACACATATATATACATATGTATGTGCCTTTACAAGTATGTATGTGGAAACACGATTTATGGGCACGTTGGGTGGCTGACAGCTGTCAAAGAGACGACGGCGACTAGTCAACTGTTTGGTTGGTTGGCCAATAATGGCGACGACATGTTCACGCGCCAAGTGCGCGCACACACAGACATGCACGGGTATACGGGCTAGAGATGGGCATGGGCCGGCACGACAGGGCCGCGAAATTGGCTTTTGAAAATACGCAGGCACGCACATGCACAGCAACAATTATTCGTAGAAAGAAAAGAAATGTATGGATATAAACGTACAGGATTGTCCATATATGTTGTTATACCCTGTTCCCGTAGGATAGAAAGAGTATATTAGGTTTGTGCAAAGTATGTAACAGGCAGAAGGAAGCATCTCTCTCCAAAATATGTATATTCTGGATCAGCGTGACGAGAGAAATCGATCTACACATGTCCGTTCGTCCGTCTGGATGAACGCCTGCATTTCGGAAACGGCTGAGCGCACATTAACCAAAATTGGTATGCAGACGCACCTAGCGCCTAGTCTATACGAGTTTACTACATTTTTTCGATCCCTTCTCCCCGCTACAGAATTCCGGCAAAACTGTCCACATTTCAAAAGCTACTAAGCTGCTACTGGCTCTATATACTTGTACAATTGTCTACTTTTGTTTCAAATTTCATCCAAATCAGTTAATTCTAAGATTAGCGAATCAATTTCTGTCCAGTATTACTCCCACAAACTGCAGCTTCATGTTCGCTCTTCTTCTTCTACTTTTTGCTTCTGGCAAGGGTGTCGGAAGTTGGTCTGGGTATTTCCATGGCCGTAGCGAGGGGGGTGCAAAGCTGCCCCCCTAGATTCTGAACGGATCAAAAAGTTTGCAGACAAATTTGAATTTGTGCCGCATTGTACAAAAATCACAAAAAAAAAGACATCCATTTTATGGCTACGGTTAATTTATCAGCTAGATTGCTGTGAAGAGATAATGTTTAGAATATATACCTATATATGGGCATGAAAATATTGTGTTAATATGCTCAGCTTATAACTCTTGATTAGCCCTATATTTGTTTGGATAACGGGGCAAATAAGTTGTTTTTTCGGCCACCAGTTCGCTGATTTTATCAAAACCTAATTTTAAAACGTTGTGCATTATTGTCTCTTAAACATAGTTTTGGTTTAACAGTTCAGAAAATGCAGTTTCAGTTCTGAACTGTCAAAACAAAATGATTTTAGATTTCTTTATCTGCTATAACTTTCTTTGGAACTGCCCCGACCCCAGATACGGCTCCCATTCCATATTAGCTTGTAAAAAATTCTATTCAACTGAGAAGCATACGAATTCTTTTTAGAAAATTAACTAGACTTGATACTATACATTGATTTTCAAACTGAGAGCAGTACCCATTAGAAAAATTACATATTTTTCTCTCCGTTTGCATGCCTCTTTATTTTTTTCGCAGCCGGTATTATTTATCTAGATTTCAATAATTTTAAAGTATGTACACGTATGTATATACGAGTATTTACAAATTTATCATTTATGTAAGAAAACATAATTTCAAATTGTTAAATTTTACACTCTCGATGTCACACGGGACCAACTTTATATTAGTTCCACGATCACAAATCTTCTTATTTTTAGCAAGTTTTTCTTACATTTTATTGCATTCGAAATTTCAAATTTTCAAATCCTGGCTACGCCCATGGGTATTTCGCAGAGTATTTCACAGTTAGGCGTGCTCAACTGTAGCGTTCTCACCTGTTTTTTTTTACAATTACAGCTGAAAATCATCAAAAAAAAGTCAATAGCCACCTCGAACTTAGCGCATCGGAGATTCTTTTCATCTTTCATCCTCTACAGAGAATTAATTATCTTTTTATTAATTATAAGTTTTCTTTCCCTGGTTTTTATTTAATTAGCTATAAATAACCATTAGAATGGTTGCCGTTCACATGGCTTTTTCCAATGAAATATCATACATTTTTCCACAACATTCCAATACATAATTAATTAATTTAACTTGTAATATTTTGTTCACCCCTCCCCCCTTTGAAAAAAGCTGCGTACGCCCTTGCATAGCGAAAATTGCATGTTTTTCGTGCCTTTTTCAGTAAACACGACCACTTACGAAATCGATGCACGACCGAAGTCCTTCGCCAATACAGAGGGTTGTAGTTGTTGGCCATTAGTCAGCAACTGCAATTGCAGCGATTTACGAGCAAGCTGCCCTTTTCGTCCTTTGGCTGAAATGCAAATATTTAGAGACGGCACACTTAATGATGGGGTTGTTTTGTTTTTTATTTTACTTTGAAGGAAAGTGGAAAGCAATGGCTGGCCACAAAATACACTTTGAGGCTAACACACGCCCACAAGCCTGTTACGCCTTTTTGGCGCCATAAAATGCATGAAAATATGCAAAAAGGAGAACTCAAAACAACAACAGCAGCAACTAGAAAAAATTACTGTAATTTTTCAACGCTTAAAAATCACATTAATTAACGTCCATGTTTTTGCACTCCAAATGTGCGGGCAGCAACAAACAACAAACAACAACAAAAATATCAGCATTATAAATTGTAATAAATATTCTCACTCCAATTATTAACAGAGTTAAGCATACGCCTTGTTGCACCGCCAGCATTTTCAGCAATAAATAATAAAGAAAATATTAAAACACAATTTAAAATGCAAATTCAACATGAGCAGCAGCATTACACACACACACACACACAGACACACACACACACATTTACATATGTATATGTATTTATAAATGGTAGAGAGCAGGCACTTTAAGTCATGGCTGTTGAAAGCCAAAGAAAAATGTAACTTTTTTCGCTTAATTGCCGCTTCAACAATGGAAAAAACACCGGCAGCTGGACAAGAGAGGGGGCGGGGAGCGATTCAAGTCATAGGCGACTGCACCACCACTGGTCAGACAGACGGCGGCGGCGGTGCAGTGGGCCGGAGGTGTTGGCCATTGCACAAAAACAAAAAACTAATCGTAAAAAAAAACAGAAAAAAAATGCAAGCGCGCCAAGCTGAGCAGCAAAAGAAAATACTTTGCATTTATAATTATAAAATAATGCGATATAATTGCATGATTATCTGTGGAGAATGACGAGTTGTGTGTCGGTCGCGTCAGACAGCCACCAAAGCGGACCAGTCCCAGAGAAGTCGTAACCAACTGGACCCTAGTGATATACTTGTATGTATCTATGCAGTCCAAGAGTGATACGTACAAGCCGACATACATACCAGCACTTGCTAAAATACCCCAACACTACAGTAAGCGGCATAAGTATTTGTCTGGTAACAGAGACTATTTAAAAAAAAAAAAAAAAAAATATTTTACTTTTTATACCCTGTACCCAAAGGGTAAATGGGTATATTAGCTGTGTGCGAGTGTAGATGAAACACACAGAAGGAGGCTTCTTGGTCAGGATGACAAGCCGAGTCGATATCGCCATTAAATTTATTTAATAAATTTTTTTTTTTTTTTGTGGGTTGGTACAGGATATTTAAGAGTTGAGCCTGCTCGACTTTAGCATTCCTTTCTTGTTTTTTTTCCTCGTACGTTGGCAACTAGGGCTTTGAATCTGTTATAGAGCTTAGTACCGTTAGTAGCTCGATCAATCTAAAACTATATTTCAAATTTTCCGCCACCGGGTTGTAGATTTCCCTTGTACTCCTTTGCTCTACTTAATTAGCTGTCAAGTAGAATTACTTTTCCTTCTCTACTTACTGTTTTTTTAGCCTCTTATCTCTATAATGTCTCTGACAAATAAAATTCCCCCCAACGTGTCAGAGGTATTAATAGCCTTATTGTATAGTTTTTTCTTGGACTTTCTTATCATTTAATTTGAAATTATAACGTTGAATTATTAAATATCTTTATTTTATTTTATAATATTATATTATATTATAATATAAATCATAGTTTTTGTATCTGTATCGACAGCACTATTTGTTGATTTACTAAATAAATAAACAAATATTATTATGAGATTGAGATAGATTTTCGATTGCTGTATAAAATACAAAGATGTCCAAATAACTAAAAAAAATGGACAATAAATGGCATAATGGTGGCTTACGAAATTCTTTTAGTTTTCACCCATCTCTGAACTCTGCGAAATAATGTGCGAAATTAGTATTAGCCCTGAGAAACTATAGATGTTTAATAGGTGTCTGATATAGAAGAAACATTAGTTATGAGAGAAAGAGCCCAAGAAAAGCAAAAATGTATTTGGAAACTTACACAATTGTTCCACTCGATTAACCAAAAATGAACAATATGAGTTATTCGATTAATCTAAATCTAACCTACCTTATTCCTATGAAATCTTAAAATCTCGTTTGTGCAAACTCTTCGTGGATTATCTCGAAAAAGGAAGAACCATGAAGGAGTAGATCATCGACGCTGTAAAGGAGTATTTTGTAGACCTTCTGGAAAATTAATTGAAAATCGTTGGAATAAGTGTATCGACCTAAAGGCGACTACATTGAATAAAAAAAATTGTTTAAATTAAAACCATATTTTTCATTTAGGTTACTTTTCACCCCACCTAGTATAAAACCCCTTCCATTCATTGCCGTTTGTATGAATGAATTTTTTGTGTTTTTTTTTTTTGAAAATACAAAATGAGAACATTGAATTGTCGACATACTTATGCCGACTAGTGTTTTCTGAGCTACTCAAGCGTCTTATCGCAATGCAAATTCTGCTGGCATAATTCAGCTAATCACAAGAGGCCATGTCAAAATTTAACAAGCTAAGCCACTTGCCAGCCTGCGGGCAGCTGCTCGACGGCGAGTCTCGACTCTAGTCGAGTCGAGTTGACTGAAAGATCCGTGCGTGCCACGTTATGCTAATACGATGGCCCAAAAGGCGCACCAGCAGCGGCAACAGGCAAGCATTGGCAGCCACTTGGCAACCACTTGGCGGCCCTGTGAAGAAATGCGCGTTGCTCAAAACTCAAAGGCTGCCAGCAGACGAAATTCATTTAAAAAGCATTGCAACAGCAATGGGCTCAACAAACGAAAATAATGCAAGCAAATTAAATAAAATAGTCATAAGAAATCGTACAGTTAGCGCTGGAGGACTGCGACATGGTCAGGGGACAACCGAAGATTGTTCAGCGCCTACTCAGCGCCTACTGATGCCGGTGGTGGTGCCGGAGGTGGTGCCGGAGGTGGTGCCGGTGGCGGTGCCGGTACCGAAGCTGTTACCTGTGCCGGTGGCTTGGCCTTTTCTCCATTTCATAAATCATCTTTAAATTATGACTTTATTTTATATGCGCTTTTGCGCGCATTTTTATACAAAATTATTTTATTATATGATGCAGAGTGGTGGTGCGCTGTGGTGCGGTGCCGTGTGGTGTGGTTCATGTCGAAACGTCGCGTCGCACGAGGTGTGCCAATAACTGGCATTGCATTTTAAACCACCAAGTGGCGGAAAGTGGTTTGTGGCGACTGGCGTTCCACCGGGCCTGCGAAATGCAATTTTCTTTTTGAAAATCTTTTTATTAGAGCAGTTCACTCTTTACGACTTTTTAATTGTTTCCATTATAAATTTATGCAAAAACAACTGCGTTGACTGGCCACGTGAGGGGGGCCTGGGGGTTAACCACTCAGTCTTCTTTAAAATGTAAATGCGAAAATCATGTAAACGCAAATGAAATCTATTATGAAAGCTCTTCAAGCTCCCCAAGCCATACATAGTTAGTTTGCAGACTTAATACACTTGTAGTTATTGATTATATTTCAATGTGAATCAGTTCCATAACCAGCTAAAGTATTAGGTATAGGTTTATTAAATAAAGATGTTGACTTTTCAGTAGCCACGCTCTATATCTGACAGTTAATTATTTTCTTTATAAATACATAAATAAAAGATAACTACTATTTGTATTTCAAGTATACAAACATTCCTCTATATACATATTTAATTAAAATATGCTTTACAAGAATAGAAAAGAAATGGGAAAGTATCGCAATTTAAGAACTGTTTTTTCCAGAGTCTTCTAAAATACTGGCAGCTAGAATTCCCTAATTGGAAGAGGGGGAAAATAGGGATCTTCGAGTTATTTATAAGTAGCTTGACTTAAACGTATAAGCTTTGGGAAATCTTCACAATGGAATCCAGTCCATTGGAGATATTTCTAAAAGATTTCTATGTAGAAGAAAGCTAAAAGAAATAACCAAATTTTACATTGCTTATCCAAAAATGTAATAGTTGCGTGACATGAAATAATTCATCAAAGTTAAACTCGTATTGAAGAGCCATTTTTTTATGAATAATAATACATTTTGATTAATTTGTTGCATTTTAATTTAATTAGCATGCTGAATACATATATGTTTAATATCCTTTAAAGCAAAATTGTTGTCTTTCTTTTGCATATATAATACTTTTCTTTACAATATTTAACCATTTTTTACTTGTATATTGTTGATAAATAATTATACTTTACGCATGCTAAATTATATTTGTATGACTATATGTTTCTTGACACTATCCTCAGAATTTAGGTGTGCATTATACTTATTCTCCAGCTAATTTATGATCTAACAAACTCTATAGATTGCCTAAGGCAAGTTCATTTTCCACATCTTTCTTTCACTCCCATAAACATGCATATTGTGTATAACTCGATTTCAATACAATTTTCTGTACAATCCTTTCTGATAGCTTCAGCTTTATCGTCTCCTTCATTGTGGCTTGACTATTAAATTTATTTGCGAGCCTTCTATTCCTATTCTTCTGCAGTCCTATCCTACAATGTTTTTAGACTCTCTACTCTTATACATAACAACAATGTTGCATGAACATTATAAAATATTTCAAAAAAGATACAGATAATACTATCGCAGAGCTTTATTTCTTTTTGAGTTCGTTTTGAATAATTTTATAGGCTGTCCAATTGCATATAAAGTCTAGATATTTTCAAATATTTTCAGCGATATTTCAAAATAGTCCCTTAATCTTTTGTTGTTAATTCAAATGAACATTTAAATTTCTAAAATATAAATTTAAAGACATTGAATCCGGGAAAACTTATTGTGCAAATTATGTCTTATTCGTGTAGTGATTTAAGTCCAATATCAGTTTTCAGAATGGTGAATGGCATATGATACTCTTGTATATTTTTAAATAATTTTTCTGGTTTTATAACTAATCAACATTTATTAGCCAAAACTAAAGCACCTATTAATGGTTCCTTCCCTGGATACCTCAATGTTAGACATGGTATTTTGTTTTTTACGAGTTATATGACTATAACTAATAAGGCGTTTTAATATTTATATGAATGGTGATAAATATTTCTACTAGCTTGAATCGTTTTTGTTTTTTAAGATAGTATATATTGAATAAGCCATTTGTTGTTTTTTAAGAATGAAATTCTACCCTAACTGTGTTTGAATGTTTTGATAACACTCTAATAGCAATTTCCTTTATATACTATATAAAGGATCCGAATATAAATAATGAATAAAATATTTCCGCAATATCTTTAACAGTTTTTGGAAATTATTCCATAACATTATCTCTCAATTGTTTACTACTGTTATTCGCATTTTGCGTGCGACCCCGATCTGCAAATACAATTAGGCCTATTGACCTATTTGCTGACCTAACTTTAAATGGTTCCCTCGTTGTTAGCGAAGCTATAGTTCGTGCCTAGTGGGGGCCCAATTTTCAACCCTAGGCCTAAAGATAGATCAATAACGTCATAAAATAGAGAACCTGCATGCGGGCCACACGCGAATTTCCACTCAGCCCGAAAAAATTGGTGTTTACCAATAAAACAAATTATGTTAATTAAAATGAAATATTAATTGTCTGGCCCGCAGAGTCCAGTCCCGGGTCCAATGACAAATGCGCGCAATTACGACGCGAGCTGTTTGGACAATTGTAATTACAATCGCGCCATGTTTATCAATGCGACAGATACATATGGAATAAGCCGGACAATGTACGAGTATAGTAGCTACAACATGTAAATCCCACAAATGGGAGTCAGGTGAGTCCAGCAGGCAGTCAGGCAGTCAGGCAGGATGGTAATCTTAACGCCCCCAGTCTGTCATGGGGCGCTGCACCCGAGCAAGTGCAACCAACCTGTGTAGTACGTTGATGTTGATTTTATGGCTAGTTATGTATGCTTTGTCGGTGTTGTTGTCGCTTACTATACATACATATATGTTGCATTTGCTGCTTTTTACATACATACATACGTACATATGTAAGTATATTCCAGTTGCCTGCAGGCAGCCGAGGTGTAAGTTGTCTTTGTCAGAGAATACAAACAATTTGCGCTGCATTAACCAGCCAGCAAGCAGTAAGAGGGTCCGAGAACGTCGTGTTCTTATCTAAAGTCTTCATCTTAAGCGCGTCTAAGTTGCGCACTCAAATTGCATTTGTTTTTTAAACGTTTTGCGTTGCAGGAAAGGAGTAAGTCGGGCTCGAAACCGAATTATGAATTGTTGTAAGAATTCGCTTCATTTCCACTCCACTCCGTTTCTTTTCACTCAATTTCCAACGCACTCAAATGCAGCGCGAAACGAAACGGAAATGGAACAGCGCCATGTTGTGTGACGCATTGAATGTTGGCTCACAAATGCACACAAACACACACACACACACACATGGCAAAGCAACCACATTGCTTGGGCGGAGCTTACACGACACTCAAAATTTTTGTTCATGTATGGGCTAATGAGTAAAATGCTTTTGTTTAAATTTTCCACAAAAACCGACGCCAAAATTGTTCCGCAGTGTGCAGTCAAACAATTTATAATTGCCCAACAATTAAGTGCCATAGTTTTTCGTATTACAACAACAATTAGTAAATAATTAAACTTGACAATTGTCGCACACAATTGTTAATTACATACATACTATATACACATATGTTGTTTGTGAATTGAGGCGCCTTCAGCCTTTTATGTTCGCGCACACGTCACAACATTTGTCCAATTCGAGTGCGTGAAAAAGAAGTCGTAAAATGCCACAAAAAGTTTAACAATTGCACCAAACTATGTGAAAGTTTAGCAAGAGTTTTAAATAAAATTAACTACCAGTTAACAAAATATTAGATATTGGGAAGCACGCAAACGGAAGGCACTGTGGGAATTTTTCAATACTTGTCGCTTTAATAGACAGCCAATTGGGAAGACTTTCCACAATAGCTTGAAAATAAGTTAAGAGTTCTTTGTTCTTTGTGGTTAAATGTAACTAGCATGCTAATCTTAAAGGACATTCATTTAACTTTTAATTAAGTACTTCAATTATATTTTTATTCCCCTCAACAAGAGTCAATTTGTTATCAGAGAAATTACATGACTGACTTGAGGTTGTTTGAAATACAAATAATATTACACTTACTATCACAGTCCCAAACTCATACATGATGTTTAAACAAAAAATTTTAAATATAACAACAGTTCAACAATTTCAATCATCATATTTTATTATTTATTTTCAATCCAAGGAGGCAAATAATCCAAATGCACAACCAACTAGTCGGTTTTTCAAAAACCTTTAAAAATAAATACGAAATGCAAATGCCAAGCTTTTTCAATTATCACAAAAAACAAAAATTCTTTAAATGAATTTAAAGTAACAATTATATAAGTAAAGTATAAGTAAATATTTAGCAATATTAAAATTATTTTAAAATGAAGAGAAAACAAACCTCCTTTAGCTTAAGCTTCTTCACAAAATAGTGTCACTACGTTAAAAAATGGATAAAGAAACAAAAACTTATGAATTTCCAACAATGTTGATTCTCCAGCAGCATAGAAAAATGTAAATTAAATAAAATGGAAAAGTAGCAGTCATTTTCCCCTCTTTCGTCGGTGTAGTCTACCCTTAGAAAGGCCTTCAATTTATAAGTACCTTAAAGTTTTCCTTTACATTATTTTCCTTATCTCGCTTCGGCTGGAAAAGCAAGCCCATTTCCATTTTACAAGCCTAATTTCATTTGACTTACTTCTTTCTGCTGCCCCTCACTTATTTGCATTATTGCATTAAACAAACATCCACACATACATACCCGCATACATATATAAACATATGAAAAAAAGCTGCTTATACGACATTCGCGTGTTCACTCTACGAACTTTCGGTGCACACGTCTTTTGGCCAAAAAGAAGCCGCCACCGACGACGTCTTGGCCAACCACACTTCCCACTCCCCGCTCCCCAACAGTCATAGCAACACCAATACTTCATATGATGGATTACTCCTCTAATTAATTGCAATTAGTCGACGACTAAAGCAGTTTTCAGTCAGCCCGACTTTGTTAATATTGCTAACACAATCTTCCCAGTCTTATCAGCTTGTTATACCCTCTCTCCAAAATGAGGCACGTCCACCCAGAGCATAGAATTAAAACGAAGGATTAGGTAGACATACCCACAGTAATTAAGCCTTTGGTTTCCAAGCCCATCTTCAGCGACCATGAGACTCCTTCAAAATAAAGTAACACAAAATGGTTTAATATAAATATTTATATTAATGTAAGTACAATAAATAATTATTTATTTTGTCAAACGCATTTTAAAAGGAGACTAATGAGGTAAATAGTAAATATATATGCATTTTTTTATTTATGTAAGTAGGTTAATAAATGTTTATTTATTTTGTCAAACTATATTTGTCTTTGAACATCAAACTGTGGCTGTATTGATACAAATTTAAAAGATAACCACATATTTATATAAATGATTATTAAAAAAGCGTATATAGGTTGAGAATTTTTGTTGCGTTTCCAACCGACGGCATTTTGTAGTCTGAGATTTTATTAGAGCTGAAAAAAAAACAATTGAGGATATAAACTAAATTAAACCTAAACTAAATTGAACCTAAAGAAGAAATTAATGAATATTGTAATCTTTGTTAATTTTCCTTCATTTATTGAACAAATATTTTTTGATAACTATTCTTCCACCTATTTTATTACTTGTGTCCAGATATTACCCTTTCATCAAATGCTATACATAATTAAATACAAAAACAAACTTTCCGGATACTATCTGGACTATCTTACCCCGCGTATTATGAAAATTTCAGAGATAGATCTTCCTTATATTTAATAACAATAGAGTTATGAGCAAATTTGTTTTCATTTCTAATCTTAACTGACGATTTTGAATCTTTTGATTTAATAACTGTCCAAGTCATGACCGTTTTTTAATTGAAGACTCATACAATAAATTCTTTAGAATTACAGAATTGGAGAACACATCTGCTACACTTTCACCCTAAAGAATATATTTTAAATACCTCTATCTTCTCCCTGTTTTCAGTTTCAATTTAAAAGATTTGCAGATAACGATTCACATATCAAAGGAAAAAACGAAAAGCCTATTTGTTTTTCATTTTCTGATCTTAAACAAAGACTAAAGTCTATTGGAATATACAATTATAGAACACGCAGGTTATTCTCTTCACCACATAAATGTTCGTAATTCATATTATATTTAATACGAATATCATTTTTAAGCTCCAGAGAGCGACTCATATATTAATAATAAACAAGAGGAAGAACTCTTTAAATAGTTTATAAGTACTTTAAGCTTTGTATTTATATCTCATAGTAAACGCTTATTTTAAAGCTCTAACCTTTATTCCTATCCTTAAAACTAATATTATTTTAAACTTATTTATTAATTCTAAGCTAGCTTTAAGATATTTATTTGTCAAGGTTGCTATTAAGTAGAATTTTAATAATTGTCCAACTTAGCACACATTTTAACTAAAGAATAGCACGAGAAAAGAATTCTAATCTAAAACTAAAGTCTTTTGAAATATACAATTGTGGAACAGATCAACTTTTTCTCCACGACAGTAATCCCAAAAGTCCATCCTTTAGCTTTTTCCAGCTGCAATTTATGGGAACTGCAGAATCGTTGCAATCATTGCAGAGTATTTCTGGGGCGGAGTTTTGTGCATAGTTTAATAACATTTTCTTGTATTATTTTTAATATACTTGTATTTTCTGGTTTTGTGGCTGAGTTGCTCAGTGCCGGTAAGTCAACTACATACGAGCCGCTAATGAAATATACTTGTATGTATGTACTCGTATCTCGGAGTATATGTGGGGTCTTACATAATTTGCCAGACAGTGTTTTCCATTGCAGATTTAGGCGTGGCACGCCTGTTCATTAATCCACGCGGCTCGTTGCTGCTAATTTCAAGTCTAAACTAGGCATGAACATGTTTTATGCGCTCATTTAAATTAGTTATGTAAATAAATATTAATTAAGCGGCAGCCGAAAGGCGCGACTTTAATGTTTATTAATTAATCCACTACTACTTACATAAATAAAACATTTAGATTTAGCCAACTTGCATGGAACCTGCACCAACATCGCCGGACAGCGCAGCGAATTTTGATTGACAGCTCTGATCATAGGTTCACAAAGCCGGTCGGCCAATTGGCCGGATGCATCGTTCTCTGGTGGGACCGGCGGAAACCGCAGCCTTTGACGTACCAGCCCGGAATATGATATAGAATATAAGATGGAATAATTACATATGAGCCATAATTTTTGCCGCTAAATTGGTTTTGTGGTCGGCCGCTGTCCTAATCCCTACCAAGGGTCAACACCAGACCGGCTCTCTATTGTCAAAGTTCTTCCACGTTGCATAACCCAAGCCAGGTCTGCTGCACACGCCCTCTAGAGCTGCCGCTACCCCTGCCCCTGCCCCTATCCCTTCCCCTCGGCCTATGTCTGTCCCTGTTAACTGCAACTGCCATTGGCAGTCGCTGCGTGTATAATTTTCTTGTTGAGAGATTTTCTATGTGAAGGTTATGCGCGGCAATTGTGGAAACGAAAAACAAAAAACGCAAAAAGCGAAAAACTACGTCAATGTTTATTACAATGGCAAATAATTTGCAGTTATTTTATAAGTACTCACTAGCCTGACATTGAGCGTAAGCGCTAAGTGGCTTCGGGTAACGCCAACTTCACGTAATTCTTACTTATATACTTATATACAGTAGTAAGCTATAAGTACCCTGCGCACAAACAATTTTGTAAGGTCAAACGATGTAGTGTTATGTAAGTGGGCCTGCCATTAAGAATCTTACAATGGGACAGCTGACATCTTAGAGTCGTAGATAAAAGGTTGCACATCTTATCGTATTCTGCTTTGAACTATTTAGAGCATAAATTTGTTATAACCAGACCAATTTCAATTTTTGTATCACTATCTTTGACTGTTTGACATTATGCCCAAGGACACAGTCATTGGAAACAATTTGCGACACCATATCTTTTGCGCGCAATACTCATAAATTCTTAGGATAAGAAGCTTATCCTGTACCAGCTTCATTTTCAACTATGATACTTTCTAAAAAAAAAAAAAGATAGAAAGGAAGTTGGTAAAAGCGTTCATTATTTGTTCAAGAAAATGATTTATTAGATGAATATATTATAATGGCAAATAAAACTCCCCCAACATGTCAGAGGCATTAATACATAGACATTATTGTATAGTTATTATTGAGGCTTTCATATTTTTTAAAGTTTAAATTATAACTTAAAATTAATAAACTGTATTGACAGCAATTTTTGTTGATATACTTGTATTAAATAAATAAATAAATAAACTCTGCTAATATAAACAGAACTAATCCATTTCCAATCCATCTTCAGTTTCGACAAATCCTTCAAATCGTCCAGTAATTCCATCCAACTTTCTCGTAAAACGCCGTCAATAGTATATTGCAGCTATCCCAGTCCAAATTAATTAAATGTTACGAATAATGAATAACTACTGGGTCACTAAATCCCAGAAAGAATATTGCATTAGGTATGTAATACAAATATGTTCCTTATGGTAATATCTTGATCCTGAAGCAGCATACCGTATGTAATTGTGTTAATTTATATTATTTATATATTTGTAACGTCTGTCTCCTTTATCTGCTAGAAATTGTCGATATAGTGGATTATCATTATAATAAAAAATAGCGATTATATTAGCATCAAAAAATTGCGAACAAAAGCATTAAATGAGCTGTAACCTTTATAACATATATATATCTTCAACGGCAATTAAACCCCCAATATGTCTTAATTCTGAACTGAAATTCAGTATCTGCTTAGACTCTTAATTTAATCTAAAGTATCTAAATCTAAACACGATCCATGAATTCATGGTGGAAAAAATTGCTGAGGCTTTATATTTATCACTTCATTCTAAATAATATTTGTTTACACTATCAAAACGAACTTATCAAGAATATAGACATTTGTATTTTGGGCTTTGTGTTACTTTAAAGAAAGCGATGGAATTGGTGGTCAAAACTGCATAAAACTATATTTGGTTCTTTATAAAGCGAAAAATATTGAGTTATAAGCCCAATAAAATAAAAAAATTTAAAGAAATCATTGAATTTGAATAAATTATAAATTTATTTAAATAACATGTATTAAATTAAATTTTGTTTTAAATAACAATACATAAAATTTCAAATTTATACCGAGAAATTTGGATTCTTCTCAGCTTATTCGCATACTAGACTAAAAACAAATTTCCGTCAATCAAATATATAGTACGAGTGTATGCGAATACGTACACTTATATTAATTTTAAAATTTTTACTGTCAGTATAGTACTTTTTTTGTTATTAAATAAACTTATTTTAATTATTTTAAAATGCTTTTTAGATACGAGTTCTGAAGTGCAACATCCGCAACAGATCCAATTGAAATTATAAATCTCAAATATGATCTCAAGAATAATTATCAACAACGTTTTTTATAAATATATGAAATGTTATCCTATAAAGTATGATGGTTTTCAAAGTAACTGAATATGTTGGAATGTGGATATGTTGGAATTTGATTGGAAACTGTTTATTTGCAATCGAGAGTTTTTAAAGTTAATTCCTTCTCATTTGTCTCCTCTTATCTTTAAATAATAGGCTTTACAAATATATACAAGTATACACAACTACTTGGTAAGATTCACTCCAAACTAATACTTAACTGGGAAAACTTTCGATTGAAGCTATTGTAAAAAACGAATACCAAACTGAAAAACTGTAATACAAGATTTACATTATTTATGTTGATTATTGGTTAAAAGATATCATTAATTATAAATTCATAATATGTATCGCTCGTTCTATTATTCTATTAGCTGTGACGTCTCCGTTAAGCTTTTAACTTGATACGCAAATCTAGTGCATATATGTATATTGTTGTTTAGAATAAAGTCACTTCTTAAAAAAAAATTTTTTATCTGATTGTAAATTAATTTTACTTCTCTTTGCAATAAATTTTAATCATTAACAACGTTAAACTACTATAGTATCCATAAATGTCGAATGTTGAAACAATATGTCTTTAATTTAAATATTAACATTACATTTACAAAAAAAATAATAATAATCCAGCACCACTTTATTCAGTTGAACTGGCTGCTAATCAATTCTTTTCCCACGCACTGGCTTCGAAAGGCACTTAACTTTTGACAAACGTAGACAAGAAAATTGACAGGCTACGAGTTCGAGTGGCTTGGACTGGGAGCGCTATTTTGCACACTAAAAGGTGCTAATTGAACTGAAATCGATTGATTATTCATTGCAAGTGCAACTGGGCTGGATTGGACTGGATTGGATTGGGCTGGGCTGGGCTGGGCTGGAAGGAGTGTGCATTTGTGTTGGCGATGCCAATGGCAATGGCTACTAGGTAGGCCGAAAGGCCGAAAGGCTGAAAGGCTGACCGACTAGCCAGCAACTGTATATTAATTTGTAAGTCCTGGTACGACCAAAAGCAAAAGTCAGAGACAGAAACAGAAACAGACGCCGTTGTTCCCGGCCATGGCATGCCGTTTGTCCGCCGACTGTGCCATTAAATCGCGACTGTCACTTTAGACCAACTTGATGACACGCACATGGGAACGTATGGCCGGCGCGTATCGATAACAGAGGAGCTCCGGGTCTGGGCGGAGGAGGGGAGGGGGCGGGCCATTGCCGGCCGCGGCATAAATTGTCTGCTGCCAAGTGACGTCAGTCACAAGTACACAATACAAACAACAAACGCAACAACAACAAGCAGCAGCAACAACTAGCAGGCAAGGACTGGCATGGCGAGTGGGTTAGGAGCGCCACAGTAGGGGCACCCAAATGGGCAGCAGGAGCCTCGGACCGCAAAAGCTTGCGTGCAAGTATGCACTTCTTTTGCAGAAAGCAAACTCAGAAGTTTTCGTCGCATCAAAATGCAAATAAAACATTTAAAATGCAAAAACACAAACGGACCAGCAGGCAACAACAACAACAAACACAACCACGAGAAGAGCAACAACAATAAGCAAAGCAGAAGTCAGATAACGCCTCAGGTGGGTGAGTTAAGTGAGTGGGAAGACAACTAAGTGTGTACAAATGTGTAACGGTTGTTGGCGATAGAGTTGCCACTTATCGCAGGCATAAAAGTTGTGCCGGTTCGTGTCAAATGCAGAGAAGATTGAGTCTGAAAAATGTGTATTAAGAGCTTCCTCAAGCAACGAAAAGTCTTAAGAAACTTAAACTATAAAAGAAGAGAATTATTTCAATTAATGAATTAAGAATTCGCTTCAATTAACAGTTTCTCATCTTTTATTGTTTCAGGAATATAAGCAGTACTTGCCCAACACAACATTATGGATTTAAATACGAATAAAATATTCTTAAATTGCAAGGCTTTTAAAGACAACAACCAAATACGAAAAATGTTACACGGTGTGACCAGCTTAAACGAAATCTGCATTGTAACTGGTCACCCTTCCACTGATTTGCTTACTGTATGTGGTATATTAGTTTTTAATACAGCAAAGAATTGTTAATAAGATTTCATTTGTTGGTATAAAGCTGAAAAACTTATCGTAAGCTGCTTAAAATGGAAGACAGACATATGTATGTGCTACCTACTATACGTACAAATGGTTATTGAAACATATAAAAATGTAAACTACATCTGGACATAACTATCTTTTGCATATTGCCTTTGTTTAGGCAGTATTTTTGTAAAAATTCTAACTATGTTGGCACTGCTGATAGTTAAAAGCAAGTCAAATAATAAAAGCCCCACCCATAAAAAACGAGCAAAAATTATTTGGTTAAATACTGAAATAACAAGAAAGCAAGGCCGACAATGAAACACCCTGTACCCAAAGGAATTACATATATGCGAAAAGAAAATGTAGTATGTGGTCGTAGTACTGGAGTGAAATTGTTTCGCTAATAGCTTTTCTTACAATTGACAGATTCGGATGCAAGAAAAGTAGAGAAATATATATTAATTACGTGTGAAAAGTTTGGATTATGTAGTTTTGAAATAATGGGCAATATTGACGAAATTTTGTAAACTCGTGTTGGCTGTCTTGTTGATATGGACAGTCTACATACTGCTTATTGTGGGGCAGCCATTTCCGAAACCGAGGCGTTCATACAGACAAACCGACAGGCAGATAGATATGGTTATATGTATAGTATATACAGGGTGCGCCATCTTTTATGTCGGTATGTAAACATTGAATATCTTTGAAAATAAACAACCGATTTTCAAGTATGAGATATTTTTATTTAATTTGGTTCTGTACAATTTCTTGAACTGAGGTTTTCAACACTGGTCTACTCAAGTCAATCGGTTCACTAATGACAAAGTTATTCAATATTTACATACCGATATAAAAGATGGCGCACCCTGTACCCTTCGGATACATTAAGACTTTTGTAAACAAACAAACACAAACAGTCCATAAATTTGTATAATATATATTTTTTGAAAATAATTTTCCATCTTTTTTCTAAAAGAGTGAAAAATTTCTATGGCCACCCTAATTCCCATTTCCCCTCCACTTGAATACAAAGGAACAGAAAAATACACCAAAATTATTTCTGAACACATCAATTTCGTATCAATTTTTGCGAAACAATTACTAGTACACGGTTCCTCTCTTGTTGTTGGTTGTTGTTGGAGTCGCTGCGCAGGCTTTTGTTTCTTTGGCTCATTTCTGACAAATTATAGGAGCCAAGTCCAGCCAAGTCCTGAGCGAAACAATATATACAAAAAAGTTCTCCATTAAATTCTCATTTAGGCTGTCAATCATTTGCGCTAATTTTTCTTGGCGGCTCCAAAGCTAGCGGGCAGCAATCCTTTCTTATTGTTGTGGCTTTTGTTGCTGTTGTTTTTGTTGTTGTTGGGCCAACTTCTGTCGATTACTCCCAATGAAGATTAATTTAGTTTTGAAAGGCATATAGCGCTGAATTTAAGTGGAATTCGGCAACAGCATCGAAGGCGGCATTTGTGAACAGTTGAGCCAAATCTCCGAATCTAGGAGAGCAAGACCCCAACAATCATTTTTCAGTTCTGAGGCTCCTTTGACACGTGATGTTGTTAACGATTAACTTAATTTGCCAGCATAGATTACACTTGTTTCGCATTTCCTACAGTCCCAATTCTCTAAAACAAATTTGAACAGAATAAAATAGCCAACTTTCAATATAAAGAGCTTGTTACTCCTTTACTTGAGCGACCAATTCAAAATGTTCTTATTTCTAAGATAGGTTTATATTTCATATGTTAAAATTAGTTATTAATTTAATAATTAATTTCTTAATACAACTAACAATTCTTTGCCCTACCGTCTAAGTATATACCATCACTACAGATATGACCATACCATAACTCTATACTTACTTCTAAAAATTGTCACAAACATATTTGCTAGGAATAAAATGACTGTTTGGTCATCCGGCCAAAAACAGCCAAAACCAGCAGCACATCATAGTTAATAAGTAACGTAAATAACTCAATGCAAAGTGCTCGTTTTCTTGTCGCTTGCTTTGCATAGCAAGCCGAGCACTTAACGTTTCCTTTTGTTGCCATAAATTTGCATAGGCTGCTGCGCAGCCGCCACATATGTACTAGTTATTGTCGCTAACTCTGCAAGTCAAGTTCGTTTTTCGTTATCGCATCTGGTACGGAGAAGCTTAGCTTTCCGTCTACCAGCATAAACTTTGTAAATCTCGGCGATCGCTACCTATGCAAAATAAACATTTGTGCACATCTTTTAAATTGAACAATTTCGTTTCGCTTATTTTGCAATTATTTCGCCAACATAATTTCGCATATTTGGAATCATAAAAAAGCTTATGATTATACATTTTGGTGACCCCGACGTGATTTTGAATTCCACAAAACCTTGCTTAATCGCGTTAAAAAACAAAAGCGTACATAATTGAGCTCATTGTACACAAAAAATATTCAAGTACATAAGTGCAAAAATATAAGTTCATAGTGCCTACTGTACCGCCAATAAGCAGCCGTGTGAAGCGACGTTTTTGAGGGCAACGAACATCAGCAGATAAAACAGTTATTCGCGCGCGTCATTTATCTCTGCTATTTTCGGTTTTCGGTTCTCTCTCGCGTTCACAATGTCTGAGAGCGACGGTCAAATGCGCGCCTTCCAAGCTGTCGCATCAGCTGCTGCTGACGTAGCTGATGCAGCGACGCTTGCGCCAACAGCTTCGACGTCAACAGCTGTGGGCAATGCAGTGCAAGCTACGAGCAATAGTGTTGAGTTTTATAAGCGCAAGGCGCAATCATTATATGCGTGGGCGCTTTCTATTCAAAATAAAATAAATGATTGTGAAATTGACAATATTTCAGAAAGTGAGCTGCGAAAACGTGTGGAAATGCTGCAAAGTATTCAGGCCTCTTTTAATTTGGTGCATGACAAATTAGAGGAGCTGGACTTTGACGAGATTGGCAGCAGTTTGCGCTGCAACTTTGCTGAGCTGGTGGTCTGCTTGGAGGGCCGCCTGCTAAATGCAATACAAAGGATGCAATCTGGCGCGCCGCCGTGTTCGACGCTTCGGCAAGATGATCAGTCTACCATTGTGATAACTCGGTCTCGTTTGCCTGAGCTTAAGTTGCCTACATTCAGTGGTGGATATACTGAATATGCAGATTTCGCTTCGATGTTCACATCAGTGATCGCCAAGGATCCAGATCTCTCCGATGTGGAAAAGTTGCAGCATTTGAGGTCAAGCTTAAGAGGATCTGCGTTGGGCACGATTCGTGCGCTTGAGATAAGTGGTGCAAATTATTCAGTGGCGTTAGACCTACTCGACAAGCGGTTTAACAATAAGCGTCTTATTTTCCAGGCACACATCTCCGAGATTTTGGGCATTAAAAAGGCTGAAACTACAAGCAAGCTGCGAGAGTTGTCCGACAAAGTCAACGCGAATATGCGTGCACTGTTGAGTTTGGGCAATATGCAAGATGTAGCTGGCAGCATCGTCGTTCAGACAATTTTGGGCAAGGTGGATGCTGCGACGCAGGCAAAGTGGGAGGAAGCCGCCCCATTAAACGTTATACCGTCGTGGGAGCAATTTGCGACGTTCTTGGATAGCAGGTGCCAAAAATTGGAAAACATCGAGCATGCAATGGCATCATATTCGTCGAATTATCAGGTGGGAAAGAACAAAAACACTAACACCAAACGCTCGTTTGTCGCCACTAACCCATCCGCAAATGGTTGTCTGTTTTGTGACATAAATGCACACGAAATATACAGTTGCCCACTTTTTGGTAATTTGTCGCCTGTACTTCGTTTAAAGGAAGCGAAACGCCTCTCTCTGTGTATAAATTGTCTTAGAAAGGGACACAGAATGAGAACTTGCAATTCTGGATCGTGCAGAACCTGTGGTGCCAAACATCACAGTTTATTGCATTTTAATAATTCAGCTGCCGTAAATTTGATGCCTGAGCAATCGTCCGCTTCTGACTTACACTCGCGGCCGTCTTCATTGTTACTGCCACGTAGCGCTCTCGCAGCTGTTTCGCCATCATCGCTTGCTTCATTGCCTGCCCAAAATCTCGGCTCAGATGTTGTGCTCTTGGCCACCGCTGTCATCAGCATTCAAAATCGCGCCGGGACTTGGGTACCCTGCCGTGCACTGCTCGATTCCGGATCACAGTTGCACATAATAACTTCGCGATTCGCTCACCGGCTCCAACTTCGAAAGACCAAGTCGTCGGCCTCTGTGTCTGGTCTTGGTGACGTCAGTTTCAAGTCTGATGGTTGCACTGTGCACTTATGCTTGCAATCATTGGTCACTGACTATTCCGCAAATATTACTGCTTTGGTCGCTCCTTCCATTACTGAGAACCAACCAAATTTCACGGTTGACATATCTCATTGGGATATACCAAGCAATGTCCGCTTAGCTGATCCGGCGTTCTTCAAGCCACAGCAAATTGATATGCTTATCGGTGCCAATGTATTCTACGAGTTGTTGTGCGTAGGTCAGATTAAACTGGCTGATGGCCTGCCACTTCTGCAAAAGACTCGTTTGGGCTGGATAGTTACTGGAGGTGGCTCGCAGCGTCAGAAATCTGCTTTGGTTGCATCCAAGTCTCCGTCTACACAGGATTGCAATACACGAATCGAGCAGATGGTTCGCTCTTTTTGGGAACTCGAAAGTGGTGTCGATCCGGCTGTAAAACTCACCAAAGAAGAGTTCGACTGCGAGGAGCATTTCAAGGCTAATTACAGGCGCCTGCGTACTGGCGAGTATTCCGTCCGATTGCCTGTAAAGCTCAGCACAGATCTGCTTGGCGATTCCTATACGCAAGCCTATCGTCGGTTCATAAACTTGGAGCGAAAGTTAGAACGCAATCCACTTCTCAAAGCACAGTACTCTGCATTCATTAAGGAGTATTTAGAGTTGGGTCATATGTCGCTTGTATCGCCAGTTTCGCTAAATTTGTGCAAGTATTTCCTGCCGCACCATTGCGTTCTGAAGGAGGACAGCACAACGACAAAGTTGAGAGTCGTGTTTGACGGTTCCGCATCCACATCCTCTGGTCATTCTTTAAATGACATCCTAATGGCTGGTCCTTCCATTCAGTCAAAGCTCGCAAACACGCTTCTTCGATTTCGCACGTTTCCTATCGCTTTAACAGGAGACATCTGCAAGATGTACCGCTGCGTGCGAGTATCAAATCCGGATAGCTATTTTCAATGCATTCTATGGCGTGACTCGCCTCAAAAGCCTATTCAAGTTTTCCGTCTTGATACCGTCACTTACGGTACAAAGCCTGCCTCGTTTCTCTCCGTTCGCACTATGCATCAGCTGGCTGAAGATGAGCATGAGCTATTTCCTATTGGCTCCGATATCTTGCGCCGCGATTTTTATGTTGATGATTTAATCACTGGTGGTGCTTCTACAAACGAAGTCATAGAAATTATGAGACAAACCACAGGGCTACTTGCCAAGGCTAATTTCAAGCTAAGGAAGTGGTGCTCCAGCAATCCTGATGTGCTCAAACAAGTTCCGGAAGAAGACAAAGAAACTCTAGTTAAGTTTGATGATGGCAGCGACATAACAAAAACTCTAGGACTGTCGTGGGATCCTGCGACGGATTTATTCATTTTCACGTTTCTGCCAGCATTGACATCTGGTCGAATTTGCAAGCGCACTGTTTTGTCAACTATTGCCAGATTTTATGATCCGCTTGGCCTTATTGGACCAGTAATCGCAAAGGCTAAGATATTCCTGCAGGCGCTTTGGAGAGAAAGGCTTGATTGGGATGAAAGCCTTTCAGCATCATTGACAACATCTTGGCATAATCTTATTGCAGATTTTGAGCGCACAAAGCAGCTGAAATTTCCAAGGCTTGCACTTTCTGTTGGTGTTTCCATTGAAGTGCATGGTTTTAGTGATGCCAGCATAGATGCCTATGGAGCTTGCGTGTACATCATTTCGACCACGCAAGGCCAATCTCGTGCGGAGCTGCTGTGTTCCAGATCTCGTGTGGCGCCGCTCAAATCGTTGACCGTGCCCCGACTAGAGTTGTGCGGAGCCGTTTTGCTGGCACAACTCATAAACGAAATATCTCGTATGGAGTTATTCGACTGCAAGTTTTATTGTTGGTCTGATTCTGCAGTAGCGCTATCTTGGATTCGCAGCGAGCCATCCAGGTTTCAAATTTTCGTTTCCAATCGCATCGCAACTATTCAAGAGTTGACCTCTGGCATGGAATGGCGATATATTCCAACCGATTTAAATCCTGCGGACATACTTTCACGTGGAGCTTTGCCCAGCGAATTAGTCCAGTCCAACTTGTGGCTACATGGTCCCGCATTTCTGACGAAAGATAAATCTTCTTGGCCAGAGTCTTGCAATTCCGTCTCGTCGCTTCCTGAGCAGCGCTCTAAAGTGTTTGTAAGCACCACACTGTGCGAAGACATTGCACAGCAATGCAAATATGTTAACACATTTGGAAAGCTGCAGCGCGTGTTTGCATATGTATACAAGTTCCTGCACCGTGTACGAATTCCTGGGCTATCGGTGGACTGCATCCGTCATGGTACACTGCTGTTGATGCGCTCAATTCAAATGTCTACGCTTCGGGACGAATACAAGACCTTGCAGGCCGGACACACTTTGAAATCGTCTAGCTCCTGTCTTTCTTTATCTCCGTTTCTCGACAGCTCTGGATTGATGCGCGTTGGTGGCCGTCTAAGTAACTCTGCGCTCGACTTTGAAGCCCAGCATCCAATTATACTTCCAAGGCGTCATCCAGTCACGCGTTCAGTCATTATGCACTACCATGTCCGTAATCTGCATTCTGGACCTCGTGCATTGCTGGCCTCAATTCGGTTGCAGTATTGGCCAATTGGCGGTCGGAAAACAGTGTGCAGCGTAGTCAGCAAATGCACCATTTGTTTTCGAGCCAAGCCTCGTCTTGTGGAGCATGTTATGGCTGACCTGCCAAAGGATCGAGTTGATGCTTCACATACCTTTATGGTCACTGGTGTGGATTTTTGTGGGCCGTTTTTCTACAAAAGCGAGGTCCGCAATAAGGCACCAATAAAATGCTATATTTGCATTTTCATTTGCTTCGCCACCAAGGCTGTGCATTTGGAGTTGGTGAAGGATTTAACCACCGGAGCATTCTTAAATGCACTTAAACGCTTTATTTTGACGCGCTGTCGACCTACGAGGATCTGGTCTGACAACGCTACAAATTTCGTTGGCGCACGGAACGAGATGGCTGAGCTAAAGCGTCTTTTTGAATCCAGCGAGCACCTGCAGGCTGTGCAAGAATTTTGCCTTGCTGACTGTATTGATTGGCGTTTCATTCCGCCGCGCTCGCCTCACTTTGGTGGTCTATGGGAAGCGGCTGTAAAGACTGCCAAGCATCATTTCTACAGATCCGTCGGACTATCGCTGCTCGAATTTGATGAACTGCGCACGCTTGTATGCCATATCGGGGCAATTATTAATTCTCGCCCATTGTTATCCCTTTCAGAACATCCAGCAGATCTCGATGTCTTGACTCCAGCTCATTTTCTTGGTGCTGCTCCGCTGTCAACGTACGTTGAGCCTGATCTGACGAAGCTCAATTTCAATCGGCTGGATCGATGGCAGCGCGTGACGTACTACCAGCAGATATTTTGGGCTCGCTGGCGTGAAGAATACTTGACGCTTCTTCAACAGCGCTCAAAATGGCGAGTGTCGCAGCCTGGACTCTCCATTGATGATGTCGTTCTGGTCAAGGACGAGAATTTGCCGCCCCTCAAATGGCCATTAGCAAGGGTGGTCAGCCTCATCAGCGGCGCAGATGGCGTGTCGAGAGTTGCAGAATTGAGGACTTCCACTGGAACCATTCGGCGAGCCGGTCGCAAATTATGCCCGCTGCCGAAACAAGATGTTGTTGAAGACCCTGGTTCTTCAACAGGGGGAGTATGTTTGGTCATCCGGCCAAAAACAGCCAAAACCAGCAGCACATCATAGTTAATAAGTAACGTAAATAACTCAATGCAAAGTGCTCGTTTTCTTGTCGCTTGCTTTGCATAGCAAGCCGAGCACTTAACGTTTCCTTTTGTTGCCATAAATTTGCATAGGCTGCTGCGCAGCCGCCACATATGTACTAGTTATTGTCGCTAACTCTGCAAGTCAAGTTCGTTTTTCGTTATCGCATCTGGTACGGAGAAGCTTAGCTTTCCGTCTACCAGCATAAACTTTGTAAATCTCGGCGATCGCTACCTATGCAAAATAAACATTTGTGCACATCTTTTAAATTGAACAATTTCGTTTCGCTTATTTTGCAATTATTTCGCCAACATAATTTCGCATATTTGGAATCATAAAAAAGCTTATGATTATACAATGACCTAGATCTAATACATAATATTTAAAAAATTTAGTCCTTTATTTGTACGACACGTTCTAAGTTTTCTTTACTCTAAGATATAAGATATTGAAAAAGATTATTCTTAAACAAAAAATTCTAAGAGGTAGCGCAAAGAATTGACAGTCCTTTATGGGTGTAACCTTAATCCATTTTCCATACATTCTGTAACAGATATTTAAAAAAAATAAAAACAAACAAAAAATACAGACGAGTTGATAATCGTCCTCCTTTGTTGAAGTCGGTTAAAGATGGTTTTCCTCGAGCTTTGTTTTAAATACAGCTTCCTGTGTTTCAAAAACGTTTTATGATCACGTTTCACGTCGAAATTTCCTGAAAGAAATTCTTGAAACAATAATTCAATGCGCAGAGACAGTATTGGGGCCACAAACATTGTTCACAATTTCAGACACCGTAGTTGCATTTTTGCAATAGTGGATAAAAGAAATTTTAAGTATGTATACCGCATTATTTCCTTGTTGGCAGCCATGCTTAATAAAATTGATTTCACGAGAAAAATGATTAATTTGAACTAAAAATGTATCTATCCAGAAATGAATTCTTCTACCTGAGATGAGGTTTACATATTCGTATGCAAATTATGTGTCGGTTCTAAGATGACATTCAGGACTTGCAATATTTTCATTTTAGTATTTTTCAATCCCACATTTCCAATAAGCGCAATCCTGAGTCAGTGTGACCAATACTTTCTGAATTCAAAATTATTAAGTAAAGTTGACAATTTCAAACAAAAAATACTAGAAAGTTAATATTCGAGCTGCAAAACGAATCGATTCTGAATTGATTTAATCGATGTTTAAAATTTCTGCTGAAAATCGATTTCGACGATGTCTTAACCACGATGCTAACGATGCATCATCGATCCATCGATGGCATTATTCATGTTTTGGTGGGCGTTCACATATTTTTGTGTGGTTTACCGAATAAGGTATATTTGTATTACAAATTATTTGATGTTTTCATAGAAATGTGTATTTTGTAATATAAATTTTATATTGTTAAGCATTTCAACTTCTTTTTTTTCGTATATAATGTCACACTTAATATGCTTAAAAGGCGCGTCGTTGTTTTTAAGTAAGCCTTCCAAGTTCATCAAAAGTCAATATTACGAGTACTTTATTGATTAACAACATTAAGTTAAATACTATAACCGTCTCTCTCTTGATATATAAACATTTTTTATTTCAAACATCTCTGTTGTTTTTCTCCCTAATATTAGCTGTTTTCTATGGAAAGTAAATTTTTTAAAACATCGATGTACATCATCATCGATATTTAATATATTTAAGGCAGAAATTTAGATGTTTCTTTTATGGTATGTTCGACTGTATGTTCGACTGCTGCCTTTGCCTTTTGGCTCTGGCATCGGTTTTGTTGGCGTCCTGGTGTTGCCCCTAAGCTGTCGTCGCTGGCGCACCAGCCTTGAGGTCACACAACGTCCCTCACTGTCGCGCACTGTTCCGATCGTAATCTGAGCTCTGCGCAGGCTTAGGAGCAGACGCAGAGGCATAGCTGCTTCGAGTATGCAAATTGTTGCTGACTGGCTGAGTGGCAGGCTGGGGATTGCGGTTGGGGTGCGATCGCTTGTTGGCTCACTTGTCTGGCGTTGGTTTGCTTTTATTTTCATAAATCAAGCCGGGTCATGCTTAATTTGTTAACAAGCAGGCTTTTAGTTTATTGCGGTCGCCCGTTTTGCATGGGAAAGGTCAGCAGCGATAAATTTTGGACACCCTGAGCGGAACAGAGGCAAGTGCTGGGCGCCATTTTGCCTCTACCAAATTACACAAAGACGGTTGGTAGCCCTAGCTCCAGACTTGGCCCATAATTGGTCGCTAATAACAGGCCCGAGTTGCAGAGAGCTGAGGCTCGAGAGTTGAGAGTTGTGCGCCAATCACAGAATGAAAATCTTGCAGCTTGCGGCTTCCCAAGTCTGGTCGTTGGCTTGTTCCCCCGATCGTTCGGCAGCCGTCGAAGCATCAATCAAATCAATTATTATCGATGCCGGGCGGCCACAAAATGAATGGAGTTCGTGGAAATTATATAGGCAGTTTCGTTCGATGTTGTTTTTCTTATTGCTGTGATGTGTTCGGTTGTGTTTTTTTTTTTATTTTTTCCTTTCCGCTGGCAGCCATTAATAAGCAGCTTCGGCTGCGGCGCATTTGTTATTTGATTGGTAAATTGAGATACGAGACACAAACAATAATGCCGCAGACAATTGTAGAATGTAAATGGCTCGAGTAGGTAGCTAAAATGGCGCCCAGCAGCCGTGCTAGCTACTCCTAAATGCCATTTGTTGCTGCTGCCACAGGGAGAGGCACAGCCATCGGATGCATGCAAGGAATGCAACATTATCCGGAAACACTGCCTCAGACCTCGGCGTAGAATCACTTGTAAAACAGGAACGTAAGAGGGCCTCCTGGCCTATTTTTTGCTCTGCCGTTTAAAATAACTGAACTGATCAGCTAACAAGGCTTTTAGTTCGGATAAAAATATACATTTTAAATTGGGAAATCTTTACCTTTTCAACTTACTGTTTTGAGAGAAACCGACACTGAATATTAATAAATCGCAAATTAAATTAATTAAATTAATTTAGCTAAAGTCAAAGTCTTATTACAAGAGTTAATGACTAGCTATGCCCCGATTCACAGCCAAATGTGGTCAGTCACAAAGCATAATAAAAATTAGAAGACAGCAAGTTAATTCCAATAAATATTAGTCCAATTAATTGCCTATTGGATTACTTAAGGAGCAACAATTATGATTATTATTATATTTACGATTGGGAAATAAATGGAATAGCCTTTTAAATTCATCGTAATATTTTTTTTTACCTTTTCAACTTACTGTTTTGAGTGAAGCCAACATTAAATATTAATAAATCGCAAATATATAAAAATTATATTAATTTTTCCTTTTTTTTTTTACTCAAGCAAAAGTGTTATTACAAGAGTTAAGGACTAGCTATGCCCCGATTCACAGCCATATAAAAAATAGAAGAGAATAAATAAATCCAATTAATAACTTATTATTCTTACTGAAGAAGCAAAAAGCGAAACGAAAATTTGTATTGATATGATTACTGAATAATAAACTTTAACTGTCACACATTTGTTGAGTTATAATCTTAATCTCTATTTTCGATATGACCACAAGTTTGTCAATTTTAAACAGAATATGAGTATTTGTTTACTATTCAGTTTTTATAACAACAAGGAGGCTTGACATGACAAGTCGATCTGTATATGTACATTCATCTTCCCGCGTCTGTCTGTATGAACCTAAAGTACAAGAGCTAGAGCTGTAGCTCTCGTAACTCCTGCAAACATTAGCATAAAGTTGTATTTTATTCTATTCTTTTCTAGCTTTCCACATTCAAATCGAACGAATGCTCTGCAAACTAACATCTGCAAAGTTATAAACTATATAAGTTATTATCTAGCCAGTTGGTTCTTAGACTCAAATCAATCTCATCTTTATGTCTTGTTTTGCCAATTAGATGACACGTGCCGCCTCCACCTCAACTAATGGCAGTCAAATCAAGAGCACAAACACCTCAAGATCGTATCAAATGACAAGTGCAATGTTCATCTCAGACATGCCACACACAAGAGGACACTTGACTGCACTTCTGACATGGAAGTGAGCCGCAAGTGTGTGAGTATGTAGTGGCAATGTCGCGGCAAATCCAAACAAACAGTTAATCAAAAGCTCAAAAAGAGCCGACAATTAAGCGCCGTTTCAACTGAAATTCAAATGAAAAAATTTCATCAACGGCAAACGGAGATGTCGGTGGCGGCAAATGTGAAAGAAAAGATGCCGCCGCCTCCACCGCCGCCGTTGATGAGTTTTGTGGCAGTTGTTGCAACTGCGGAAAGATAAATTGCCGCGTTGATGTAGGCAAATGCACAGACCTACAAACAGATACATATGTACTTAATGCGCAGACATACATACATACATATATACATGGATATATGTATACATACAGCTGTGGAAAGGCGGCGGCATAAATCATTGTGATTGACAGCTGCCTGAGGGGGTGGGCTGAGGAGGCCAAAGTATAGAGTGGACTGTGGCTACCCGCAACTAAACTCATTTAAATTCCTTTCAATTGTTTCGAAAAACAGCAACAGAAACAACAACAACAACAACAGCAACAACAAAAAGCGCCAACACTTTACGCGCTAATTACAGGGTGCACCAATTAAAATCGAGGCAAAGACACAGATCAATCATACGCCATGTGGCACCCTCACATCGATCGAGCCCTTGACAATTGAAATAAATGCTCAGCAGCTGTGTATGGGAAACGATTATTTCATCAAACATAGTATTACCCAAAAATTAATAAAATAAGTAGCTGTTATGGCATTGCGCCCACGATTGAGGGAAGAAGAAACCACAGGCCGGGCCGAGTCACAAATTGTGAATAATTTCGTGTTGTCTCATCAATATAAATAAAATATTTATTAACAATTTGTTAAGAGAAATAAATCGCACTCTGCCTTTCGACCTGACCAATGGACCAACAACAACCACTCAACCAGTGGACCACTAAACCACTGGACCGCTGCCGGACCGCCTGTGGTGCGGGCGGCTGTGCCAAGCGGCGATGCGCATATTAATTTTACGCTTGTTCAGCAAGCATGGAACAAAAGGCAAAAGGATCGCGGGGGACTGCGAGTCCGAACCGTCGTGCTGGTGTCTGACCAAATTGCTGCTATTTATGTCGGTAACTACCGTATAAACTTTGCGTTTATGCTCGATTCCAACAAGAACAACAGCAACAACAACACAAACATATGCCAAAAAGAAACAACATACAACAAACGCTGAAATCAATATGTTTGCTAATAAATTGTCCCAGAATATTCATTAAATTAATAAAAGCAAAACAACCATAAGGAAATCCATTGCAAAAAAAAAGTTGCGCAAGAGCAAAAGCACAGGCGCGCATCTCAAATCATTCTATGCTTGGGCGCAGCACAATTGGGGGCTCTAAAAAATACTTTAACCAAGCCGTAATACTTGCTAGCGGCACCGAGCTAAATCGTGAAACTATTTTAAAACTACTTACCATTTAAATTGTGGCCGAATACTTTCAAAGTCCAACATCATGGATTGCTTAAATTATTTCCAATCGCATTAAAGAGACTAAAAGAGTAATGGTCTTTAAAATATTTAAACATTTTTTCAAAACAAATTAATAATTTTTTTTTTAGATCTTTATTCTTTATTTAAGATATGTCCTAAGGAGGACAATTATTAAATTATATGGTTGCATTGGATTTGTTCAATCCATGCTTTCTATCATGATGGTTGTGACGTGATTAATTAATAAACTTAAAAATAATAAATAATCTTTTATTTCAATAAATTATTTATTCAAATAATTAGTATAATACTGTTGCCACTTTGAGTAAAAAATGCAATCCATAACCTTTTCTTAAATAATTTAGTTATCCCTTCCATAAGTAACAATTATAATAACAAACAAATTATACATTCTTTGTATTTTTTCCAAATTTTCAATATTTTTAAATATTATAGTATGTACGATCGTTCGCTTATATCAAAGGACTCTCTCAAACACATTCTACAAATTTGAACGAATTTTTCATTTACTTGTCTTCCACTTGAACAAAAACCATAGGCAAAGACTCTTACATCATCTACAACAATACTTTTGAGTCAACAACAACTTATATTTCTTTTAAAATTGTAAATGGAACAAATTTGTGACATGGCAGAGCTTCAAAGTCGCTTTATTTGTAAAGGAGCTATTTCTAAAGCAAAGATTCAAGGAAAACATTAAATATAAGTGCCAGGTGCCAGCTAACTAGTAAATTACTCGTGATTAACAACTTAGAACCCGCTGATATATTTTGGGATATAGATGCAAGGTGTGTTGCGGTTCGCCAAGAGGAGCTCCAATTACTAAAGAACTGAAGGCTCCTTCAAAATTCTCTCATCGAATCGGATTCGTTATTAGACATTTTTGTTATTTCTATAGGCTTTTAGTCTTAACTTGTATAAGCTCTGTATTGTTTTGTTTTTTTATCGACAGCAGTGTTTGTCGATAAACAAATAAATAAAATTAATAAAAAATAAATAAAATAATAATAAACTCAATACTCTATGCTACACTCCCTAGGACGCTCCTGTTATTGGCGGGCGAAAATTTATTTTTAATTACGCAGCCCCAAACATGGCACAAACAGCGGCCGCAACATTTTCATCCCAATAGGCCCGAAGCCCGGAGCGCTGGCAATGCGACTGGGGAGATGCGTCCAACCAGCCAGCTAACCAGCCAGCCAGCCAGAACTGGTACCAATGCCTGGGCCGTGTCTGTGCAACTTGTGGCGCTACAACTGCACCGTATGTGTGGAATGCTGCTGGCTAGCCGGGCAAAATTATGACATGAACATGAACGAAGTCCACATAATGATGTTATACAATACGCCATCTTAAGCGTAAACACGGCAAAAGCCGCGCCACAGAGCCAACCAACGAGCCTGGCGCTAGCTGTTGTTGTTGCTGTTGCTGTTGCTGGGCTCTTGGGTTCCCAGACGATGAGCCTAAACAAACATAAATACATACATATGTAGAATTGTCGTCGTTGATGGTGCCATTGCTTTTGCATTGTTATTGTTGTTATTGTTGTTGTAGTTTTGGTTGTTGCCCGGGAGCTGTTGGCGTGGCAACGAAGCGGCGACAACAGCGGCCGCACTTTGACATGCCATACCAAATAATTCACTCAGAGAAAACCACAGAACTCGCCAATTGTTAAGCAATTAAGCTAAGTTAAGAGAAAACCTCTGAACTTTCACGGCAAGCCTTAACGATTCGTATATAACATCCAGACAAAGTTTTCCCCTAGATGTTTGAAAACCAGAAAACTATCTGAAAACTAATACGTCATGTATTATAAGAAATTACCATTAAATGTTTGACCATCATTTAAAATGTAAGATTTTCTTGATTTCTTGGGCTGGCAAAATGTAATTTCTAGTATAGGAAAAAATATTAAACTTTTTTTTAAATTGTGCTTTAAATGAATCTATATGTGTCAAAATACTAAAAGTTTGTAAGATCATCAAGCAAACCCGAACGATAAATGTTTTCAAATTGTTAATACTGTAGGTAATATCAGCGCTTTATAAGAATTGTACACAGATCGTTTAAAAAATTCTATACTTAACATAAGTGACCAAATGAGCCTCCCGTTTAAAAAATAAACAAGAAGATCAAGATCAAATGATGACTGCATACATATTTCGATTGTAGAAGCCAACCTCACGAGTATATCCTCAAACAAGAAAGGAATGCTAAAGTCGAGCAGGCTCAGCTCCTAAATACCACCCCACAAAAAAAAAAAAAAAATGTATTAAAAAAATTTAATTCATTATTTAAATTAAATATAAAATATTCCATATATGCATACATACATTTACATAAACATCAGAATCGTGTCTATTCGTGTTGGTGTAATTAAACATATGTATGTATGTGTGTACTGGGCCTGTTTATATGGCTATAACTTTCTTTCTTGTTACCCTATCATATGAAACTTGGTATATGGATATATAATCACTAACTGGATGTGTCTAAATTTTAGTTCAAAATTCCAAGAATTACGGGAGTTATAGAAAATCGTGAATGGGGGGAGTGGGGGGGGGGGGGGGTATCGGGAAAAATGAACAAACTCGTCCTTTCTCGAGCTCAGGAGAATCTGTATACCAAGTTTGGTTATTCTAGCTCGTATACTTTCTGAGATCCTTGCGTTCATACAGACAGACAGACGGACAGACGGACATGGCTATATCGACTCGGCTTGTCATGCTGATCAAGAAGAATTGTGGGGTCTGCCACGCCTCCTTCTGTGTGTTCCATATACATCCGCACAAAACTAATATACCCTTGTACCCTTTGGGTACAGATACAGGTATAAAATATAGAAAAAGTGATGGAAAATTAGAATTCTAGTCTGCAATTCTTCAGGCGATAAAATATAGGCGATATGCTAAAAATTCGTAGTCTTCAAATATGCCGTAAAATGATTTATGGAACAAAAAATCTATCATTTCAATAACTATGGTATGGTTTGTAGCTCTAATCCTTTTCAATAACAATATTTAGACGACTTAAAAGGAGAAATAAAAACGCAGCCCGTTCTTTGTCAATTTAACAACAGACATGGCGATGCAAGCTATAGAGCCTGCAGAACAAAGCAAGAATTGTACAAATTTCATAATATATGTTAATATTTTAATTCAATATAAATATTTTAGTTTTCATTTTCCAAATTTCTGATAGATATAAATGCTTTTGATTGAAGAACAACGTACGTATTATACTTTACAATTAATAGATAATTTCTTTAAATTCTTAAGTTTTGCCCACATTTTAATATAATACAAAAAAAAACAAATAGTAGAGCTCTCAAGTAATGCTAATTTTTTCTCTAAAACATTACAAAAGAAGCAATTGATTATTTATCTTTTCCCAAAACAATACTATTTTCGATATTGCACATATTTGCTCTCAGTGTACGCGTTTGATGCTGTGAAAATTTGTTATACCCTAAATTTATGGTCTTTACGCAAAAATGTGTCGATGACTCGGCTTGTTTCATTTTCTTTTTGCGCTTGATTTATCTTCATAAGAGTATACATATGTATGTGCATATGTACGAGTGTGTATGTATGTCTGAGCCTACTTTGCCAAAGGCCTCGCAAAGGTCAATGGCTGTTGGCCAAGAAGACGAGCGTGGCCAGGCATTTAATGTAACCCAGATATTTTTTTTAGAATTTCCGCTTTAATGCCATAGAAACCGAAAGTCCAAGAGCAAAATGTGCGTGTGTGGATGTGTGTGAGTGTGTGGGTGTGTGGCAATGCCATACTAATGCTGGGCTCTTCACTGCTATTAAGCTAAATATAGCAATTACAACCCAATTGCAATCAAAATGCCATTGAAAATGCAATCCAGACAGACAGACAAACGCACACACACACACACACACACACATGCACAGAAGAGTATCAGCTGAGAGACGACTGGCAGCGCTGGACAGACGCAACGCCACACGCACATTGTGAATGAAGAGAGGCCAACAAGTTCTCTGAGTGTGTACATACGTGTGTGTGTGTTGTTTGGTTGTAATTGGCAACACTGAACACTGACTGCAAGAACAACAACAACATTGCGTTGTCATTTTCGAAATCAACGCACTGCAACGCAATAAAAACATTCACAAACGACGCTGATAGACCCTTTTGATTTCACATGCCACCGAATGGGGGGCGGTATTGACACGCCCACTTGGTGCGTTTGTCAGCGGCGGTGGCAGTGACAGCCACGAAAGCAATTTGCAACGCTTGCTGCACTGCAACAAAGGCCACAAGGCCCATAGTAGGTTAGAACAAGAAGTCGTAAGTACTTAGCAGATTTGATTTAATCTAGAGTAATATAATCACTTAAAATACAAGACTTAATGGACAAACACACATTAAAACGATATGTAAATTGGGGACTTGAGCCACTACAAATCAAACAAATAAAGTAAACTCGTATTGTCTGGATATTAGGAGAGTCTACATACCATGTTTTGTCAATGTGGGCTCAGCCCTCTCCGAAACCCAGGCGTTCATCCAAGCAGACGAACAGAAGTCTCGGTCTAAGACGCTTTGCTCATGTTACCAGCTGTGCATACCAACTTTTTGACTTAAGTATTACGTCTTGGATAAACTTTAGGGTTCTATCATTTTTAAAAATATTGATAAATACTAAGGATTACATTTTCCACTTCTCTAAGAACGCACAACTTACTTGTAGTATGTCAACGATACAGACATTTAGTATCCCACAGACAATTTTTCGTATATGCTGTTCGCATTTGGAACGAACTACCAACACACATAAGAAATATCAGAAACGCTACACAATTTCGATGTAATCTAAATAAAAACATATACTATATTCAATTTATTCTGTTAAACTATCTAATAAATAAATTATTATTAAGAAAATACAAAATTTAATTTCGTTTTTTATTATTTATCATTAGTATAATTTCTTTTTTTTAATGTCATTAAGAACAGATTTGCTTTAATTTATAATAATTCTCAATTTTTCATATAATCTTGTTAAAAACTTACTTATATATAGTAAATATGTAAAACTCTGTTTAGCGACAGAGTTCTTAAAGTGCCTAGTGCTTTAACATATAAGTAACTCCACTTTTGCACTAGGAAGTAATGAACAATAAACAAATAAATATGGACGGACGCACGGACATGGCAATATTGATTTGCTTCGTCATGCAGATTAAGAATATATACACAACATGGGGTCGGAGATGCCTGCTTCTGCCTCGTTTAAACCTAATATATTCTTTTTACCCCTTAGGTACAGCGTATAAAAACCATAATAAATAAGCTAAAATAATGTACTTGGGTTTGTTTAGAATACCAGAACAGAATGGAAAACCAACATTAATACTTGCTAGAATCAAAATTACTTAGGAAATAAACAAATAAAAACTAAATCATTAATGAATTTATGCTTCCTCCGGCCATTGACAAATGCATTAAACGGCCGCAAAGAAGAATTGAAACTTCTTTAAAATATATATTTTTTTTCAATAAACTATTCCTAACAACACTTACATAATTAAAATAACTCGACGCTCCAGTCAATATTCATGAAATTGTTTTAATAATGATTTATTAAGATCAGTTGCTTTGTTTGTTTGACCTTTTCCTCGCAAATAGCCACTGGTTTTCACAGATTTGGAAAAATAGGTAAATCTCTCCAAATTAATTTCAACAAGTTTGCCATTTATCATTTGAATTAGTAATGTTATAGATGTAATGCACTGATATGGTAAGTATGTGATAGTTATGGAGAACCATCCTAAATCCTCGTTCAGTTCAGTTCGTCCATGCATACCCAAGCCTTTTTAATATGGTTGAGAAAGATTAGTAAGGCGCTCGAGTGAGAGTAATTCCTCACTAGATTAATACTTGTATAGCTTATAATCGACATGAACATAAAAATTGTTTTAGTTCTGAAGAATCCCAGTGATCTAGGCTTTCAGTTTGGCAATGTGGTTCCGATTGAATTGAAATATATTAAGTAATAAATAATAATAATAAAAATTGCTTATATTATTAAAATCAATTCATATAATGTAATTGCAGGTATCAGTTTATTTACAATTTTCCATAACCATATTTTTTAGACATATTATTTAAAAAATTGAAAATCTTAGTAATTTGCCTGAAAATGATTACTAACCGCTATAAGTGTATATCGCCTTAGCAATTTCGCAAAGTGTAGTAGAATAATAAGCTGAATTATACGTTACAATGGCAACCTTCACACAGAACATATTTCAACAAGAAAATTATTGACTCAACGGCAAACCAAAACTGTCATTTAAATGGGCCAACAGTGGAAACTTTTGGGAAAGTTCTCAAAACATGTAACAATGTGTGCAGAAGACAATGGAACTTAAGTAGCTCCCTCATTGCTAACACATCTGCCTTAAAACTCAGACATTTTGGCCATCGTATGCCAGATTATGGCCTACTTTTGTGGGAATGGACAAGAGTAACCCACCAGGGAGGTGAACGAAAGTAGTCATATCTCGGAGGTTAAAATCTCTCGGCATTGATGCTTCCTCCTACTTCATAAAAAGGCTGAACAGTCGCTGACTTAATACTTCATCGGCGGGCAGACTAGTTGTGTGTTTTCTCAAGTCACCCGTGCCCATCCGAGGAGGACTCCGCGTCTTCTTATTTAACAGGAGTTGATAAGCTCTTAACGTAGTTCCGGTCATCCATTCCAAGCGACACCCTGTTCTAGATCGACCCAACCGAATAAATACTCTAAAAAACAACGCAGAATTCTTCTTTGTACAATTGATTATTACTTGTATAACGAAATTGAGAGAAAGCCTTGAAACACAAAAAGGGGAACACGTCAGACAATTTTGGACATTAACTTAATTGGAGATTGAAATTTAATTTGATTTTCAATTTTTGCAACATAATAAAAGGTTTTTACATAAAAGCCACAACCCGTCCACCGGGCAACCACCATTGAAAATGAAACTGCAGTATTCCAGCTCAACTGGCTGAGTAGCTTAACTGCTGCTGCACTTCCACTCAAAGGCAGAGTGAGTGGTTGTACTGGCCACTGGAATATGGGAGGAGACACAGGCACACTCACTCACTCACACACACACACCAGCGAGCTGACACCGCACGTAACTAAATCAGCAGCAGAGAATCTCAGCGGCAGGCCCGCGCAGTCAAGGCGTAGCCAACACAAAATTTATGAAACAAAGGTGGAGGGAAAAATGGAAATAAAAAAGTAAAATTGCTGCTTTTTGTGTGTTGGCAATGGCGACGACGCTGGCGTTGATTTGCGCTGCTCCAAAAGAATTATGACGACAGACGACGAAGGCAACAAAGAAGAAGATGGCTGCTGCTGGTTCTGCTTGTACTGCTGTTGTTGTTGTTAATATTGCTGCCCGCGGTGGCTGCAGGCCATGTAAATGCGGCCAAAAAGGAAAAGGCGGCAGGGTAGAGCAGACCGATGATAAATAATTGCCACTCGAACTGTGCAGCAAAGTCTGAAATCCTCTTTTGTTGCTCGAACTTGGCAACATAATTTCTGCAGCCTGTCAATGCGATTGTATTGTACCTCAACATACCACCAGCCTCAAGGGATAAACAGTTGTTGTTGTTTCTGCTGCTGCTGCTGCTGCTGCTGTTGTTGTTGTTGTTGTTGCACACTTGTAGTACCCATATGTCGGAGCAAAAGTTAATCCGGATAAGCGCAATGTGCAACGCCCTCGCCCAATCCTTAAACCAACGACTTCAACTTCACTTTTGTGCAAGTGCCAGCAGACCAACAATTGGCATTGACATTGATGTGGCTAGAAGATATAGCAGCTGTTACCACTAATTGCGCCATAGGGCATGGGAAAATGTTGCTGACAAGGTCAAGTGAAAGTGCAGGAAGAATGCCAGAATGCAATTGCATCCTAGAGTCTAGACTCTCTAGGCCCTACTTACAACTTACAACGATCGAAGTCCCCGCCAATTAATGTTGCGTGATTTCAATAATTACACACGATCGATCTCGGTCCACAGCATTTGATCGTGACACTTGATGGACATCTGCAGCCGCTGCCGTATTGATTGTGGCTACTGGCAGCACGTCTCACTAATCAAATAGCTGTGAGAGCGCCCATAAACTAGTTTATTGGTAACTACAGTTTCAATTCTCTACAAGAACCAATAAACGAAGTAAAATAAAGTAAACTAAGGCTGAGATTCATTATGAATTTCAGCCAACTTCTATATACATATATGATTTGATTTAAAGGCGTGATAAAATAGCTTCAACAATTTTGAAAAATTGCCTAACTGAATATTTATACTGCACATAAGTACACATGTATGTATGTAGGTGTTATCATTTACCATTAAACAGATTCTAAATAATGTTTTCTGTATGTTATTTGCTTCCATTTCCTTAAAGTCAATCGATTACCAAATGGTCTTGTATTGTTGGCCTTGTTTATATGAAGTGCTACAAAGCTCCTTCCTTGACTCCAATGCCTCTTAGTAAGGGGCTCTTACTTCGAAATATTTGGTTTTCTATTCATGAAATAGCTTATACTATGCTTAAATATAATTTATGGCTGAATTATAAAAACATTTTTACATTTTTCCTGAAATTGTATTTTAAATAGCAAAATTATCTTTGAATTTAAATTAGTTTTATAATATATTTTATTATTTAAGTATTTTAATTTTAGTTTGTTTTCTTCTATATTTTTTCATCTACACTTCTGTTTTGATAGGTCTAATAACTAATGACTACTCTCTGCTGTGAATCGGGGCATAGCTGGCCATTTGGCAAATAAAATTCCCCCACCGTGTCGGATTCGATATTAGATATTTTAGTCATTTTTATACGCTTTTTTATTACTTTAGTTTTCTTATTTTAAGTTCTCTATTGTATTGTACATCGACTGCACTGTTTGTCGATGGAAATAAATAAATAAATAAAAACAAGAAAGGAATGCTAAAGTCGAGCAGGCTCAACTCTTAAATACCCTGTACCACCCCACAAAAAAGTAATTTAATTAATTAATTAATTTAATTAATTAATTAATTTAATTTAATTAATTAACTAAATTAATTTAATTTAATTAATTAACTAAATTAAAAATAAAATATTCCATGCATGCATAGATACATTTACATTTACATCAGAATCGTGCCTTATGCGTGTTTGTGTACTTGTACATATGTATGTATGTGTGCATTGGGCCTGGTTATATGGCTATAACTTTCTTTCCGATCATTCTATCATAATGAAACTTGGTATACGGATATATAATTACTAACCTAATGTGACTACCAAATTTTAGTTCAAAATTCCAAGAATTACGGGAGTTATAGAAAATCGGTAAAAGGGGGGAGTGGGGGGGTAGATCAGAAAAAATGAACAAACTCGTCCTTTCTCGGTCTCAGGAGAATCTGTATACCAAGTTTGGTTATTCTAGCTCTTATACTTTCGGAGATCCTTGCGTTCATACAGACAGACAGACAGACAGACAGACGGACAGACGGACAGACGGACATGGCTATATCGACTCGGCTTGTCATGCTGATCAAGAATATATATACTTTGTGGGGTCTACCAAGCCTCCTTCTGTGTGTTCCATGTGCACTCGCACAAAACTAATATACCCTTGTACCCTTTGGGTACAGGGTATAAAAATTAGGATGTACCAGAGCAACGTTCTTATGGGCATTTATCTTCAAACAGAAGATACCGGAAATTGGAGCCCATGTCAGCTAAATTGTATAAGGACAAAAAGCATCCTTATACTTTTAATACAACTTAAGATATTAATTAAATATCAAATAATAATATACTAAAGAGAAAATTGCTTGATTGATTGCTTGTTTGTATAAAATAAAGAACAAATTAATAATTAAGCCGTATTGAAAATAAACAGTTTGAAAATTTGTGCTTTTTAGAAACTTATAGAAAATATAGAAAATCCATAACCGTTAATTTAACCTTCAACTTTAAAACAGAATCCTCGTCTCTTGTCGCCGATTAGCTCGTCACATTTTATAATAATTTTAGATGCGAAATAATTTGAAAATAATACATTGATCTAAATAGAACTAGCTATTTTTAATTACTATTAATTATTTATATAGTACATTTTATATATTTAAGTATATGTACTTGTCGTGCCCACACATTAGAGTCAGATACTTTAGGAACCCTCGCTGAGAATTAAATGTATGTATTAAAAACTGTAGAAATTTTAGTAACTTAGCAATCACCACTTGACCATAAAAACATCACTTATCCAGCCCGGCTTTAAAGAAAACCAGCCTAAACCATAAGAATTATAGTACATAAGTATACTATATAGGACTGGGGTTTTAAGGAATATAGTCAGGGCAAATATGTAAAGTATTTTAATTTGGAACCCACTTTAGTATCTCAGTTATCAGCTATCGGTGAACTGTGTATTTCCTTTAGTTAAGCCTTATATTCAGTAATTAATATAATATTCGTTTAGTTTACTCCAACTTACATTTTTCTCTTTCATGTGGGTACCTGAGACGAAGTTTTTTAGCTGTATTAAAAAGAATAATATCTTCATTGAGTCTGAAACTTCTCAGAACTTTATCAATTTATATTATTATATGCAAAGACGAACTTGCAACTTAAAAAGAACAACATTATCAATAATAATACCAGCATTTGTCACGCATGGTAAACTTTAAATAGGAAGTTAATTATATCGAATTACGACTGTACTCTTACAGTATGTAGTCACACTTGTGCTGTCATTCAATCAGTCACTCAGTCGCACAGTCGCTCATTAGAATCTCAATGCAACGGCTGACAACGCTACAAATTGCAATTGACGTCGCAATTGCATTTAATAGCGGATAATTTGAATGCCTAAATGTTGGCTAGCTGCAACAAATTGTAGAACTTAAACAGCGGATAAGCTGAAAAATAAATAGCAAGCCGATTGTTCAGTCGATATGCAAGTTTATAAACAAGTACTACATACACTTATATGCATATGCAAAATCTTTAAGCCACATCTTGCCGATATGGAAAGTTTGATTTTTACACGAATAGATGCCTGTCTATATAAAGGTAGTATTTGTTCAGGACAATGTTTCTATTATGAATTTGGAATAAGAGTAACGAATTAATTATCTTAAAGAATGCCAAGCATTGTAGGAGACCAACAAAACCTTCCCAGAAGTCATATTTGAATTGATTGGTTAAATATATTGGTATAAGATGTCACGCTTATCATACTTGTTATGCTGAATTGCTAAAAAGAAGCTTTTATGATAACATTTAATTTTTTATTTTGAAGGCCAACCAGCTTATAAATAGTTCTTTAAATTGAAAAAACAAAATGATAATGCATTTAACCTGATATGATTGCTAATTAATCAACAATAAAAAATAGTTTCTTTCTCGTCCAGTATTAGGGTGTACGTATCGGTGGAAAGAAAGTTGCAGTCTTAGCTATTTTGCATCCATTTTGTAATTGTTTAATTGACAAGCAAATTATAATTTCCAGTACACAAATTATGTAAATTGTTAACACGTAATAATAATGATTACAAATCTCCTGCCGGTATACGAATATTTGTAAGGAAAACTTTTTTCAACTTTTCGAAACGTTCTTGCACGAATTCAACATTTCACCTCAAAAGATTTTGAAGGCAAGAGACCGAATTTCATACTTCTTTGCTACTTCTTGTCGAACGACCTTAGAAGCATTATGTTAATTAAAATGATGTTAATCGAAGTATTTCTGAAATTTGGTCATAATATCACTTATTCGATTGATCGGCCCGACACCGTCATTATGAATCTATCACAATCTATAACCATGCTAATGTCCAATATTAATATGCACAAAAAAATAAAAAAAAAATAACAGCAATATTTCCTTACACATACTATATATAATTAAATGGCAATAAAAACAACTAAATTAATTTTATTAAACCCATGTGTAAAACTATTTTTAATTGATAAATCATATGAATAAAAATATTAAAATTTAAATATATACTCCTATATATAAGTAATATGCATATAAAAATGTATAATTATAATAAAGAAATATTAAAAAAAAAACAACGCTTGAACAACCCAAGCAATGTCCGAATTATACAGACATTCGAGAAAAAAGCTATCCGCTTCGCCACCAGCGCTCATCCTCTGCACGACAACGACACCATTCATGAAGTCCTCAGCTTCCCTTGGGTGAAGGACGAAGTTAAGAAAATCAGCAAGCGGTACATGCAGAGGCTACATGACCACCCCAACAACTTGGCGATGAACTTGCTGGACAACAGCGAACGGACCAGGAGGCTGCTCAGGACCCATCCTCTGGACCTCCCCAGGGACTAGCCGGATACTACAACCACACTCTAAATGAAATAATAAACTGAGAAGTTTATCTTTATCCAATTTAATGATTGTCCATGATGGACAGTTTTAAAAAAAATACAAAGAAAAAAATATATATGAAATAAAATATTAAAATTTAAATATATACTCCTATATATAAGTAATATGCATATAAAAATGTATAATTATAATAAAGAAATATTAAAAAAAAAACAACGCTTGAAACAACCCAAAGCAAGCGTTCATACACGGTAGGCCCCGGCGAGATTCGAACTCACGATCTCCTGTTTACTAGACAGGCGCTTTAACCAACTAAGCCACGGCGCCTTGGTGCAAGTTGCTTGCCAACTGCTTGCTATGAGGTCTGACATATTTTGACATGCCATTTGTGCTCTCACAAAATTAATTTCGGTGATGGGAAATAAACACAACAACAACAACACAAAACCGTATCAGCTGCTGCAGATAATGAAAATACATATTGCGACGCTCGTTAAATGATAATTAAAACACAGCACTTAAAAAAATTGCAACACTTTGAAAGTATTACATATAAATAAATGAAATGAAATGAAAGAAACAAAAAACATGCAAATGCAATTACAACGTGAGTTTACCTACAAAGCTGCATACATACATACATACATACATACATATGCATGCATACACATACATACATACCTTTATTTGTGTATCTATGCATGCATATGTATGTAAATGTGTTTAACTTTGTTCCGCCTAAGTAATAATTTTGAATTTGGCGCGCAAGCTGCAATTTCTTTGCATGTTTTGCATATTATCAGTTAATTTTGCTTTCGAGATAAGCTGCAACCTCGTTGCCTTTTCATGAGTGTAATTTATGCTTTTGTTGTTGTTGTTGTAATATTAGGTGTTGTTGTTGTTCTAAATATTATACATACATAGTTTCTAGGTTCTGTACGAATATTTATGTAAATTTGGCTCTGCTGCCATATTTTATTTTCGTTTCATGCACTTTCAAATATAATTGCGAAAATGTTTCGCCCATTCGGGTTGGAAGCGCCTTTCTTTGCTTTCATTTGATTTTAATCGCATTTAATTGCCGGCCAACAACGAGTTGCTCGACTTGCCACTAGCACTTGTATTGGCTTTCTGCATGGCTAATGAGCGCTAGCCGGAGCCCTAACATGGTCGTTAGAATTAAAAAAGTAGAAACAAAATTACATATTTAGTTCATATGTACATACATAGATTTTGAATGTTCCCCAATTCAGTGCCCTAGTAGAGAAATTGTTTTTTTTTTTCTTTTCACCTCACTTTCAATTTTTTCAGTTATTTTACTTCAAAATACAGCTCAACATTTTTAAACAGCAACACATCTAAATCAAATTCAAAAACGAGAAACACTTTGAATAATCCACCATTAACACTATCAATTTTTTTTTGTGCTACTTTTTTGTTTCTTATTTTTTTAATTTCACTGAAATTGTTATATTGATAATCAAAACTAAAATAAAAACCCAATTTTATTAGTAATCAATAGAATGTTCTCTATTTAACATTTTTTTAAACGTGAAATAAAAAGGTTTGTTGCTTTCGAGAAGCTTGCTCGATTTCTGAATGACATTATAGTAGTATATTTAACTTTATCCCAAACCCAATCACCTCATATAAGAGTCAAAATATAAAATGAGTAAAGTCGAGCCAGCCCGACTCCTGAAAGTTTCTTGCCGGGCCATGAAGACGACCTCCTATATTAACCAAACTTAGGTATCGTGACAATGGTTTTATGCCAAATTTCAACCATTTCGACATTATAGTTATCGATCAGGAATAGATTAACTAAGTCGATATCAATGCTTTTGTAAAAATGAAAATAGTTGAACATACGTTTTCGAATATCAAATCTATAGGGACTCTTTATTATTATGTGCCGAGACCAATAGGTTCTGGACGACCGCCAAATCCAAGTAAGAAAAGATAGTTTACATCACATAAAGACATTAAGACCGTGATTGCCATATTTTGAACAATTGGACATGAGAAAGTGCTCAACAATTTGGACAAATATATCAATCCCATCAAGCCTCAAGTGAATTCTCTTTATTTCATAATCTAAAAGTTACGGACCGAAATTTTTATCAAATGAGGCTATGACCTTCCTAAACAACTATTTATAAGCTTTGAACAGGCGAGAGCATCGCTGTGTAGACTTAGATAGTTTTTTAAAAATCCTTTTTATGACAGCTATTCAAAATAATTCGGCTACATATGGTTTTTATGAGCAAAGCAGTTCAACCTACCATGTTTGGAGATCCTCTACAAGTATATCGATTCGTCTCGTCATCCTAATTATACATGCACCTCTCTAACATACGATCTGTCTTGCCTCGTTCTGCCTGTGACATCTATTTGGCGATTCGAATTTTTAGTATACCCTTTCATCCTTTCGAGTCAGGATATAAAACACTTAGTAATTTCAATACACAAAAATGTTACCCATGTTTCTGCATTCGTAACGTAACGGAGCAACAAGAATGTATTGCAGGTAATGCGAATTGAAGTTCATCCCCTCTATTTGCGAAAGGATGTGCCCAAGAGCATGTGACAATTTTTGCAAGGAAGGAGATGAATTGAGAAATCGAGGTGCGCCGGCTGATTGCAAAATGCACACCTTGCGCTACAGATACCCACCTTTAATGAACATCAAAGCGACAGAGACGATGTCGACAACCCCAAAGATTTTCCGCATTAATACTATATAGTAATTATACCCTGTACCCAAAAGGGTACAAGGGTATATTAGTTTTGTGCGAGTGCACATGGAACACACAGAAGGAGGCTTGGTAGACCCCACAAAGTATATATATTCTTGATCAGCATGACAAGCCGAGTCGATATAGCCATGTCCGTCTGTCCGTCTGTCCGTCTGTCCGTCTGTCTGTCCGTCTGTCTGTCCGTCTGTCCGTCTGTCTGTCTGTATGAACGCAAGGATCTCCGAAAGTATAAGAGCTAGAATAACCAAACTTGGTATACAGATTTTCCTGAGACCGAGAAAGGACGAGTTTGTTCATTTTTTCTGATCCACCCCCCCACTCCCCCCCTATTAACGATTTTCTATAACTTCCGTAATTCTTGGAATTTTGAACTAAAATTTGGTAGTCACATTAGGTTAGTAATTATATATCCGTATACCAAGTCTCATTATGATAGAATGATCGGAAAGAAAGTTATAGCCATATAACCAGGCCCAATGCACACATACATACATATGTACAAGTACACAAACACGCATAAGGCACGATTCTGATGTAAATGTAAATGTATGTATGCATGCATGGAATATTTTATATTTAATTTAGTTAATTAATTAAATTAATTTAGTTAATTAATTAAATTTAATTAATTAATTAATTTAATTACTTTTTTGTGGGGTGGTACAGGGTATTTAAGAGTTGAGCCTGCTCGACTTTAGCATTCCTTTCTTGTTTTATCATTAATTTCTGAGTCGCGCAGTAGTCGCGAAGGGGCGACAAAGATGATTATTCAGGACATTTTGCACCTGTTCATTTGGTTGGCTGCAATTTTGCATTATCCCTGCTGCTAAAGGATAATAATTGCATTCAAGTATTTTATGAGCAGAACGTGGACAGCGAAATACACTCAAACTGCATCGCTCTATTTATATCTTAAGCTTGAGCTCAGCACATTTCCCTTTGAAGAACACGGAACTCAGTTGTGGAGTTTTGACAGCAAATGGCCGAAGGCTCACTCGACAACTTGAACTATCTAGCGCTCATCAAACTTGCCCAAGATCTTCTATATCTCCGATCTGATGTGCCCCGGAATTAATGACGTTATTTTCGAATTAAGAACAAGCCATGACATGAGCAGTCATGAGCATTTTGCATAATTGAGGTAATTATTAATTTTTACTCTCTTTTGTTTTTTGCAAGAGCCACGCCCCCACGCTGCCGCACACTTCCCCCAAAAATGCAAAAACAACCCTGCCGATTAACAATGTCAGATAGACGGACGAGCGCGCAACTCGCAGCGCCTCAAGTTGCAATTTCAAAAGCGATTATGCTAATTGCCCCACAGTGCGCAGTGCGACCAACCACTCCGCGTGAGGGGGGTGAGAGATGAGGGGAAGCCGGCGAACAATTTGGCATAATTAATGTAACAAATTTGTTTGTTTCATAAACAGAACAATATTTTATCGCTGCAGCCCGCTGCGCTACTCAAGTTGATTTTTTCATTTTTAAAAGGCAATAGAGAACCTAATTCAAAAAACCAGTAATTTTGAATTTTTAGGTTTTTTATAAATTATAATCAAAATTATATGGTGAATGAATATATATCACATTGATCTGGCAATGAATTTGTACGTTTAATGGGAATATATTGGTATAACATCCCTTCAAAGATTTGTCAGAAGTTGATATCCTTTTGTCTGCAGGAATCGAAATAATCACCAAGAATAATGGCGGATATTCAAGGTATGGAGTGTGCTCTAATCAGTTCAGTACAATATGGGACCATAAATAACAAAATTTCAATATTTTTTACAAATTTTGTTTTTACACACCAATTATTCTGTCCAGCCGAAACATTTGTATTTTATGAATTAACTAAACGCTAAATTATTTTTAATGGTTGGTAAAGCCGTTTATTATTTGTTTTGTCGCTGAAGTATATTTTATTCTGAAAAATAATTGATGTTTTGAGAAAAATGAGAATATATATGTAAGGCAAGCTTTTTTTGAAAAAAAAAAAAAAATGTTCTCACACATATTATTCTGTCCAGCTGTGTGCAACATACATACATATGTATGTATTTCATTAGGAATCAAGGATTTAAAAAAACCGCTCACTATTGCATTATAATTAGTGCAGTACATCAAATAATTCTTATATACATAAATAATTGTACTGAAGTTATTGTTTAATCAAATTAAAATGACAAGACCGCAGTAGAAATTCTATTATTCTACTTATTCATTTCCTTTTTAAATACCGTTGTGCCAATTTTGATTTTTTAAGTTTTATTTTTTTTTTAAAGTTAAGTAGTCAAATCTTAATCTAATGTAGTTCTTTAATTAATTACAATTAAATATTTGAATTACGGCCCTAACTGTTATTGCTGGGTTGGGAGGTCTCTTCGCCGGAGTCGTGTATGGCTAGCCTGCCAATTTAAATTCTGCGCAAGTCTATTTGAATGGTTCCGAAGCTTAAGCTGGTACTTTGCTTTCACCTTGGCGATTTCATCTTTAACAGGTCCCACATTTAAATCTTTCCGGATATTTTCACTGCGTATATACCTGGATGCCCCAGCGATGGTTCTCAGTATCTTCGATTGAGCTCTCTCGATTAACTCTAAATTACTAATGGAAGCGTTTCCCCATAGTTCAGAGCCATATGTCCAAATTGGTTTGAGAACTGCATTGTACAAGAGTACTTTTTACTCCAGTTCTAGTGGTGAACGGACGTTTATAAGCCAATGTAGATTAATAGCTTTTAGTGTGTGTTTGCGCCAAGTAAGCCGTCTATCCAAATGGACACCAAGGTAAGTTACATCGTTTTTTTGTGGAATATTGATGTTGTTTAGCGACAATGGAGGACAAGTTGAGATCGCTGGATCTCTCTTTACTCTCCATAATTTCTCGTTTTCGTTTTTGGGCAAGTGCACAACAAATTTGCATAGTAAATTGTGCAATAAGTGCAAAACAACTACAATAATGTTCAGAAATGCAAAAATATATGGTACAGCAAATATTTAAATTTTATAATGCGGCCAACTGCCGTGCATTCATCAAAAGCAGCAGCATAGAGAAATAATAAAAAGCTAAAAGCGTTAAATTTACGAGCCTTCCAACTACTCGACATTTATGGCTGTGGCTGTGGCTCTGGCCGGGCTCTGTGGACAACATGGCGGCGCCTTCGGCCTGCCCTAAAGTTCTTTCTCCCCATCGCCCTCCTCCTAGCTTATGCCACATTTCGCATGCGCGCGCATTTAAATGCACTTCCGTTTTTCCGCAAATTATTGTTTATGTGTATGGCCGTCAGAATGGCGATGTGTGTGTGTATTTAAGTGTGTTTGTGTGTGTGTGTGTGTGTGTGCTAAGGGCGTCTTGCACATGCGCTGCCTTGTTGCTGTTGCTATAAATTCATAACTTTGTGGAAAATCATAAAAACACAATTTATGGCTTAATTATAGTTGGTTGGCCAACTGGTTGGGCCTTTCTTTTAGCTTTTTCTTCATTTCACGCTGATGATTAAGTGTCGCACACACACACATATACTATATATGCATAAATATACTTCTACAAATGCTATTCTATGTATAAATATGGATGTTTGAATAAATATATACAGTGAAGGTCACTTAAATATGTAAAGAGATTAAAAAAACAGAAAATGAATGAAATTGAAATTGCAGCTCACTTTAAGTAATTGGAGAAATTTAGATACTTTTCTTTGATAATTTGTAATTTACTGATTAAAAAAAAAACTTCTTGAGGATTTAAAAATATTGCCTTTATATATAAAGCAATTACTATTGTCGTACGATTTGAATTGTTAATCACATATGCACAGTGTTTAATTTAAAAGGCTGACTGATATGAAACGCAAAAATGTAAATGATTGTAATCGATGTATTAAAATTATATCGATAGTATGTATCGAAAGCTCACAAATTGCGGAAACATTGCGCGAATCGAGATCTAAGAAGTAACTTAAAACAAACTCTTGTTTTAAACATTTCCGAACTGAACATATATACATATGTATAAAATTATATGTAGCGCCACACTTTCAATGAAAAGAAGACTTATGTACGCTAATATCGCCCTTTAAAAACTCCGATTATAAAGAGTGAGCGCTGAAATCACAACTGGAGAGTTTCTGATGTGTTATGTAATGAATGTTTCTGATTTGATGACCAGTGCTGTGTCAATTTGTGGTGTTTGGCCAGCCAACCAGCCAGCTAGTCAGCTAGTCAGCAGCCGTCTGAACTTTTCGCCTGCATTTATGCTTAAATGCGCTGCAATTGTTCCTAAAACGTTGCCACTGCACGCGATGATGGAAAACTTTAGCGATTTTCATTTTATTCTAGCCTTTCAGGCTGCTGCTCTTGTTGCTGTTGTTGGCAACATTATTATTGTTGTTTTGTTTTTGTTGTTGCTGCTGCTGCTGCGGTTGCTTTTCATAGCTTGCAATTATTTGGAATATATGAAGTATTATTTTTTGTTACTTTATGGCGTATTCATTGATTTTTTGCAGTTGTTGTTTGCATGTTGTTGAGAATTGGGTTAAGCCGCATGGGCTGGCAGGCAGGGCGAGGTGGCAGGCAGGCAGGCAGCAGGCAGGTAGGCATCATAAGCTTGCAACTCTGTTGCATTTGCATCAACGCACGAATTCCCACGTTTTGCGACAGCGAATTACAAAAAGAAATGCAGAGTTATAAACGTAGCTCGGAGCAACAACAGCAGCAACAAAAAGATGCTATCACTGTTAGCTATGTGTGTCTGTGTGTTTTATTTTATTTTTGAAGCCTGGCTGGTGCTTGTGGCATTAAGAATGCGCGGAAGTTCGCTCAACAACACACGCCAAAAGGGACGTTGTTCAGCAACAACCAGCAGCCAGCAGAGGCAGAAGCAGCAGCAACAACAGTTGGCAACCAGCCAGACAGTTTGTCTATAAGAAACCAAAGGCAACAACAAGAACAACACACCAAAACAGCAAAGAAATCCTTGCATAAAGCCAATTAAATTAAGAAATCTGATGCAGTCCCAACCATTCTTTTTTTTTTTTGTTTTCAACTTGCAATTGCTGCTGACGCGCTGTTGTTGCTGTTGTCGGCCAGAAACGTGAGTCACACGAGTCCGAGTCAGCGTCAGAGTCAGAGCCTGAGTCCGAGTTAGCAGTCAGCAAGCAATGCCGAATGCAATTGGTATTTTACAACAAACAGCATTCGCGTTCAGCTTATTTAACATAAATCGACTGGCTACTGAAATACACGTTGTCACTGCCCCCTGCCTGCCACACCACCTCGCCCTCTCAATCCCCCTCTGCACTACACCCTACCACATGCGGCTGCCTTATCTGGCAGGACACGGGCAACTGTAAGCCAGCGAGCCAATTTCATTGAGTAAAGTGGCTGCCAAGAGCAAACGACCTTTAGAAAATTACAAAGACAACTCTGCAGACATTGCGTCGTTTGGACAAATCACGAACCAAGCTCGGCAACAACAGCAACAACAACATTAGCAACACCAGTTTAATATAGTCGAGGATGCCAGCCAGCAACTGTCAGCGAACATTTAAACATCGCGGCCTCTACTGCCATTGCTCTGGCAGCTGCCCACTTTTCACACCTCAACAAGTGAGAATTCCAAAGTCCAGCTGATGCGCCCAGCGGACACCCTACAGCAATTGCAAAAGGAAATGCTAAAGCAACCGAAAATTTACAATAATTAAAGAAAATAAGAACAAATATAATCCTCACCACATCCTCCTCACACTCCTTCCACATAGATTGTCTATTCTCCCAACATTAACGCCATCACCTTAATTACAAACCCATCATTACATAACTTTAAACTCATATTAAAATATTTAAAAGCCACAAAGCATTCCACAAAATCTACACCCAATCCCCATACAAATGTATTCCTACTTTTTACCTTAATACCTTTTAAAAAAGTAATTTTAAGCTACCATTATATAAATAAATAAGAGCAAGTATAAACCTTAATGTACGTTTCTGGAATTCGCCTTAATATCAAATGTCCTAATAAATAGAAATTCTGTCTAGCAGAATATCCAGAATGTCCAGAAGCAATAAGTCAGTTTTTACATAACCCCAATTTTTACCACTCTTTCGCCCTAAAATGGATCTGAGTTGGATTTGTTGAAGTTTTTTCATTGATCATGTGCATAAATTATTTTTTAAATACATCGTGCATTATTTAATCAAAATTTTAATTTTTTGGCTCCCCCTTTGGTAATAGCTGCCCACGCCCTTGTTTGGAGATGTCACAAGTGAAAACAATATTAATTGATTTTCCAGATTCAAGGGGAATTATTCATCGAGAATTTGTGTCATCTGAATTTTTTTTTTTTTTTTTTTGATTTGAAGCGTTTGGAGAGAAAAGGTGGCACTTGTTGCACTTTTAAATATTCCTGATTACTTAGTAACTTATCTGATAATACAACAATGTGAAAAAATAGTGTACAAGTATTCATTATAAATAAGACTAATAAGACTCCTAGTTTAAGCTGTATTTCATTTAAGTTATTGTAAATATTAACAGTATATTTAAAAGTTTTATATTTAAAAAAAAATGTTCACATTTGACGTTAACAATATTTATATGATTTATCAAATTAAAGTCTAAAACCAAATAGTATGTAGCGTAAAATTCAAAAAAGGAATAAACCTAATTCTGTTTTTACACGGTAGTTTGGTTCCAGGAAAAGTTGTGTAAAAAAGACAAGATCATTTGTTATTTTGAATCGCGCTAAATGGAATAAAGTCGTGCAACCATATATAAAATGTTTAATTTTCAAACCGTGTTAAATCAAAATTGATTAAAAAAAACGGTGTAAAAACAGAATTAGGTGCCTACCAACCAAATCAGCTCACGAATATGCCCCGGTTTTCTGGGTAGAAAGGGTAGCCTTAAAACGAAGGCGCTACGACACGGCCACAACGAGTGACCCAACTAATAAGGAACGGCCTCAGGTTTGTCTGCCCCATTGATTTGGCAAGTGTGAGGCAACAAAGACTACAACAACAGTAGCAGCAGCAGCAACAACAACAGCAACAACAAAATCAGCTGCAGTGGCTGCCACAACAACAGGAACAACAACAACAGAGCGTGGCATAATAAATAAAAGCACAGTAGCAGTTACTAACATCAAGCTACGCCTTGGGGCCTCAACCGGAGGCTGGACCCTGCTCGGCTCTGGCCTGGCCTGGTGCTCGGTACTTGGAGCGTGGAGTGTGATGTGTGGAGCTTGGAGTTTGGGGCATGGGGCTCTCGGTGCGATTTTCACAAGTTGATATCGCAAACACAAAATGTTAATGAGCAATTTCGAGATGGTGCGAATTGATTTCATTATTTAAACTTTTTTCCATTTTATTTTTTTCAACTTATATCTGTCTTTCTTTTTTTTTTGCGCGATTTGAACACTGTCGCTGTTTTTATTATTTCGTTGGGTAATGAAAGCGAAATAATTTTAATTGGTTGCTTTGCAGAGACGGTGAATGAACAGAGCAAATAAGCAGAAAAGAAAAGATTTCGCTCAAAGCTTTTTATATTTTGGCACGCCAAATTAATTATTTCCTGTCAAATTAATTTTAAAATTCGGAATAAATTAACTCATTTGCCATATGAATATCCAATGTTGTGCTGCGATCGCGAAATTGTCACCTGTCGCACATCAAAACAGTGTTCCGCCGCATAAATTAAGGACAAAGGACACGTTGATTAATTGGCTCACGGGGTCGCAGCGGGCAGGGCATTTGATGATTAAAACATAAATTGCATTTTATGTAAGCAACAGGTATACTCGTAAAAATGCATCGACGGTGCGTCCTTGCCCGTTTCGCAGTTGCCAGGCGACCCTCTTCCCTTCTTATACGATATCACGATACCGATGTAATTTTCAAGATACTTTTTTTTGTAGAAACTGCGGAAACTGAATTCAGAAAACGAAGCCAGGGGTGCTTTGGCGCGCACTAAAATTACACTTAATTAAACAACCAGACATTAGCGTTTTTCATTTAAAATGATGGAGGGATAAAGATGTGGATGTGTCTGCAGGAAAGTAAGCTTCGTTTTTCATTCACCAAAGGGTTGACAAAGGCTCCTTTAGTCGTCGAACTATTAAGGTTAAGGGCAGACATTTTACCATTATCTATAGGTATGTATGTTTATATTATTATTTTTTTTATTCCTTTTTACTCCACTTGCGAGCTTAGCGCTTCTACAAGAACTTTTTCCATCTAACTCTCTATTTTTAGTCGTTTGTCTAGCTGTGTCCCACATGTGGTCTTGTTTCTGGGATAATTCTTGAAGGGTGGACCCTCGCCAGGTTGTCGCCTTAGGTCTGCTTCCTTGGGGGTTTCTCCTGTCTAGCGCCATCCTTACATCGACATCGAAGTGGAGCCGTTTGGATTCATTTGTCTTGTATTAAGTTTCCATAATCATTAAGTTGTCAGTCGACCTGGAGATTGGCCAGATGCGACTATGTTTATATTATTATTTTTTTATTTTGAACAAATTTAAGCAGTCTTGTTAGTTTTCAAAAAAAAACCCATCTTTATAAAAGTATGTTCAAATAGGTGAATAAATCCACTTGTTCAAAAAATGTTGACTCATATCCTCCAATGAGCAAAGATTACTTCAACCGTTCTTCTTCTATTAAGTCCACTAGTTCTATCCAAATCAGACCATATTCTAAATTATCGAACTTTTGAAACAGAAATAACCTAACACAGACCTAGTCCGTTACAATCAACCCAACAACGCAAAGAAATGTCTTTTTAGCGGCATATTTGAAGAAACCAAGGCAAGACTACTGTTTTCAAGTGCAGTCTTCAGAATCAAACAACACTTTGGTTTGGTGATTTTAATTCTTAAACTTTTTGAGAACATAGCGCTCATATATATGGACAGACTGAAAAGGCTGTATTACTCACCTTTTCAACCTTTTACTTTCACTTTTATTATTTTCTACATATTTTCCATCGTAGAGGACTTCTATAAGAATGTAAATCTCTTGTTCACATGGTCGTGCAAATCCCGCTTTAAGTAGGTTTGGCATACTTACCTTTAAAGTGTTACATTCATACTCAATCGTACTCATTTTCCCACTTGGGGTATAAAGTATCATGCACATTAATGAATCAAGTTATTTGTCATACTCATTCTCTAAGTTTATAAAATGTTATTTTCCAATCTTACTATTGAACGCCTTATTTCTCACGCTGGAAAAAATTACTTTAATATCTAAGAATAACTCTTTAAATTTGTGTTCAAATCTAATGCGAGGCTATAGGCTTTGCATTTAAAAAATTAGATCCCATCGTAATTGTAGACTTTTTCATACATTTAAAGATGCAATTCTTGAATTAAGATTAAGCTTCCTTTTTTTAAAAAAATTTACATCATCTCAGATAACACACACAAATGCCTCTGAACAATTTTATCAATATTATATCGATATTATATCGATTAATTATAATTATACTTATGAACTATTTGTTGTGGTGACCCAATTTTGAATGAATCGTAAATGGTGAATTGTTATCTACTTACGAATGCCACGAAATTCGTTGCACGCATTCACACACATCATTTGTATGAATAATTAGTGAATATTTAAACTCTCTGAATAAGTTTCAATATGATCTGTTATGAACACTTTGTTCAATACTTTTGTTAGTAAGTAACTCGAATTATTTCATTACTCGTCCTGTCAACATGTTAAAGGGACTACTTTTTTTTAATTTCCTGGTGCTCAATCTGATCTGTACGTATGCCTCTCTATGTGTTACGAAAGTAATTGTGCGAGTTCCGAGGGAGCACGATATTGGTCTGATATTTGGTTGGTGAACTAATACAGAACGCTCACTGTTGAGATTACATTTATTTCGATATTTATATACTTATACATAGATCTGACCGTAAGCAATAATGTTAATAATACTACGGGCAAACGGGAAACCTTGGAATTTGTTGTGACTTCGGATGGCACTTGCACGCTTAATACCACAAAGGGGGCTCAGTTCAATGCCAGTCGAATATATGGCGGGGATTTTGGTTCAATAGAGCCTGGCAAGACCGAAACTGTATCGCTAATTTGGCCCACTACGGTAAGTACGTGCGCAGAAACGGAAAGAAAACATATGTCTCAATTAGTTATTCTGCTGCAGTCGCTATATAATCGTGTTGGCTTCTGTCCAATCATCATCAGCACTTCCAATGCCAACAACGAAGTGTCCAACACCAAGCAATATTTGTATTTCGATACACGTTTTGAAACCCTGGATCCCAACAGGCGTTCCCTCCGAAAACGTACGTCCGTGCTTTATGTATTTTCAAATCAAAGTGAACTTCTATTAACATATCTGTTAAAATCGCAGATAAGGACTTTGTGGACTGCAGGAACTGGGACAAGGATTATTTTAATAATTGCACGCCCGTCGATTGCGATGAGCGCTATTTTGGTCGGCGTAGTTTCTATAACTATACATCTGAGGAATGTGAACCAGTAACCCCTTGTTCGGACCCTGAAACGGTAAACCAGCATTATTGAATCCCTGCACAAATCATATAAATATGTATGTATATATTTATATAGCTTTACGATCCCTTTGCCAATGAATGCGTCGAAAAGAATTTCATCGTAACTGAAGAAGAAATAGAACAACTTAAAGCGGGAAAATTTGATGACAACTATTTGGAGCTGCGCGGTCCTAGCAATGCTGCATATGTAAGTACAATATGTTTCCCAACGCTCCACTACCTCATCCAATACCGACCACTTTTTACAAATTTTATTTCCGATTTTATTTAACATACAACTGTACATAAATAGGTATGTTAACACATTTTGAAAAGTATGAAACTATTTGTTATTTGCTTAAAGTTCTACTTATAAGTCATAAACGACAGACTGTTAATTGGTTACAATATATATATGTATGTTTACAATATATATATATATTTATATACACCTAAATTCTGTTTTTACACGGTAGATTGGTTCCAGAAACAACCGTGTAAACAAAGACATTGATCATATGCAAAAATAGGTGATTGGTTTTTGCAATTTTTAATTTTCAAACCGTGTTATATCAAAATAGTGTAAAAAAGACCGTGTAAAAACAAAATTAGGTGTATATTTTTTGTATATCTACATATCTGAACAGATAGACTCGTTAATAAGTTATTGCTTGCAACTAAAAGTGCTTTTGGCGCCACCTACCGACTATTGACAAACTATATGAACTTCAGCCAGATGGCGCCTTAATCAAAATACACTGGTGCTGGATTTTGTAAAAGTACAAGCTAAATATACAACGCAAATGTGGGCGCCGTGGCTTAGTTGGTTAAAGCGCCTGTCTAGTAAACAGGAGATCGTGAGTTCGAATCTCGCCGGGGCCTTCCACAGTTATAGCGCAAACGGTCGGTCGTAAAGCGCTTTTTTTTTAAACCTTTATTAATATAATATATATATATTTTTTTTTTAAATTGAAATAATCTTTTGTCAGATGATTATCTGAAATTATTTCTAAATTTGAGTCATTGTTAATTATTACCCTAACCCTCATGTATGTATATAGAGTTTGAATTTTAAAAACATAAAACACATTTTTCCAATGGGGGCCATTTTAGATTATAAACTAAGTTTTATAACAAATTGAAATTACTTGGAGTTGATTTCCTATTTCCAGCATGGCCCTCAGCAGAAAACTCAAGGAAAAAAACCAAAGCCTGCCAAAAAACAACCAAGAAAAAAACAACAAAAAAGCAAAAAACAAACAGCTTCAGCAGGAGCAGAAGCGCGACCCAAAGAATGCAAATTTGCAGGCAAGATGTCCCTCGTGGACTTCAGGAATTGCTTTCAACACTTACAAGAGGAGGCGGCCTGCCCAACAGATGCGCAGAACGTTAAAAAAAGCCGGTCCGCAAGCGAAAGACACAAAAGGCTATCCTTCTTACAGCGATTCTATTACGATTGGTACAGCCCGTTGAGGTCCGAGGACTCTAATGATGACGAGAATGAAGTTGACACTTCAACTGAAAATGCCGAACCAAATTCCACATCAAAATCGTCGGCCTTGTGGACAAAGCTTTCCGATCAAGGTCTCATAATGTGGATTGCTGGGTTTGTGGAATGCATACTCATTGTGAGTTACATTTTTTAGGTACGAAATAAACGACATTTATTACCGAATATTATGTTTCAGATCTCATTGGTCATTATGTTTCAGATTGTGGCCACCATTTGCACATATACCATCATCTGCTTTGGCATTTTTGTCTTTATAGAGCTGCTGGCAAAAACCAAAAGATATAGGGAAACCTCCACCCATGTGGCTAAAAAACTGACACCTCGCGAACCCGATTATCGATATGAAGTCATCACAAAAGAAAGCTTAATGTCGCAAAGATAAATGTAAAAATTCGATATTATAAATAAAAGCCATTAAAATGTTCAAACCTTCTACTGTTAACATGGAATTAGTTATTAATCTGCTGATGTAGCACACTTTATTGTTTATCTGAAAAATCCTAGGCTTTCGTTGTGCTGAGTTATGAAAAACAGAAAACAATCGCGCAGCTAATTAAATCCTGTATGGGTTTTCGTTAGTAATATCATAAAACTGTCATTATGGATGTAACAAATATCATTCCGACCTAAACTTGTATTAGACACCCATCATTTTGTGCAATTTCTTACTTGTTTTAATGAAAGAATCATAATCAGAAGATCCTTGTGAAATTCAACATATTTCTGTGCAAGATACTACAAATATAAATTTGTTGATAGAACAAACATTTTATAAAGTAACCAAGAAATAATTTGAAAAAATGCGTATGTCGAAACATAGTTTAGTGCTTAAACGGATTCAAATCTATAAACATTTCGGGCTGGTTTGACGATTGACGTCACGAGTACAAAAAACATTATTAAGTAAGCAAATAATCGGACAAAGTCACGAGCGCTATAGTATCGTTCATCCCTAGCTCATAAGCGAACTAAGATAACACCTGAACATTGAAATAAACTTTTAACACTAACTGTTCAAAGTTAGTCACTATTATGTGGTTCCCAGACGAAATGCTGGAATTTCGGGACTTTGCTCAGTTAAAAAACTGCAAGTGCGATGACGAAAAGGTCTCGACCACCACATCCAGGGAGCAGGTGAGGAGCAGTCAGTAAGCATGTGCCGCCCCAATAATAAGGCTCAGCATCTATTTGTGTGTCCAGCAAAAAACCGAAAACTCCGTGGAAAAATGCTACGATCGCTTCCAGCAGATGCAATTCCTAAACCCACGTGTGGCGCAACTGAGCCGCATCGAGCATCAGCACTACCTGGATCTCATGCTGCGTCACTTGCCGGTTAACTACGAGTGCCTGGACAGCAGCAGACCCTGGTGTGTCTACTGGATATTGCAGGCAGCGCAGCTTTTGAGCTTTACATTCGATGAACAAACCCTCGACCATGTCGTGGAATTTCTAACCAAGTGGGTCATGAGAAAACGTACGAGCGCTTGCATGGCTTCTATTAATAAATCGCTGTGGCATTTACAGGTGTCGGGCTCCTGCGGGGGGCTTCGGTGGCGGACCTGGTCAATATGCTCATCTGGCGCCGACATACGCAGCCGTCAACAGTCTGTGCATTATTGGGACGCAGAAAGCATATCGTGCCATTGATCGGGACTCGCTGGTGAATTTTTTGTACAGCGTACGTGATTCCGATGGCTCTTTTCGCCTGCACGTTGATGGTGAGACGGATGTGCGTGGTGCCTATTGTGCCATATCTTGTGCTAAGTTGCTGAATGTTCCCGAGCTACACCTCAAAAATCTATTTACTGGCACTGGCGATTGGATTGCGCGCTGCCAGACGTACGAAGGTGGGTTCGGAGGTGCCCCAGACTTAGAGGCACACGGCGGTTACACTTTCTGTGGTATTGCCGGCTTGGCACTGCTCAACGAGGCGCACAAGTGCAATAAGAAGGCGTTGTTGCACTGGACCTTGTCCCGTCAAATGAGCTATGAAGGTGGCTTCCAGGGTCGCACTAATAAACTGGTCGATGGCTGCTACTCGTTCTGGGTAGGCGCCACAATTCCGATCACACAGGCCACTTTGGCCAGCACGGACAAAAGCATGGAGCACACACTGTTTGATGTGCAGGCCTTACAGGAGTATATCATACTCTGTTGTCAAAAACAGAATGGCGGTCTAATTGACAAGCCCGGCAAGTGAGTTGTGTTTAAAGCATTTTTATTTTGTAATATGTATATCATTAGTTCTTGCTTCTATTTTGTACAGACCACAAGATCTCTATCACACTTGCTACACACTCAGTGGAGTTTCCATAGCACAGCACTCGGAATCCGCACGATTTCCACAAGTGTTGGGTGACACTATTAACGAACTCTTACCCACACACCCTCTGTTTAATATACCACCGAAGTCTGTGGTAGCTGCTCTAAGCTATTTCTCAGACAATTCCAACAATGATGCCGATAGAATCGATAGTACCTGGAAGCCAGCCGAAGAAGAAGATAGATAAGACCACAAAGGATTCACACAAAACTGTAGCCAGAGGCATATACATACATATATATTTTGTACACAGTAGATTTTCCTTAAACGTTATTAAATTGTTTGTGCCCAATTTCAATATACTGAGCATTTGTGAATAAGTCCTTTTATGACTCACATTTTAAAATTATACTAACAATACCAAAATGTGAAGGAACAGACTTCACCTTACAGAGAGACTTGACCTTACGGAATGAACACACCCGGCACAGTTTGTGACGAGGAAACGGCGGAATAAAAAGATTCCGAGAATGCTTTCAAACCGGCTTGTGCAATTTAATTACTTTTAACGGACATTTTGACTTCAAAAGCAACTATATAACAACTGTCTTTTAAAAGAATGTAGCTTATGTGACCTTCGAGCCGCCTCCAGCTGCTTGTTTGAGTTTCTTTTCATGCGTTAGAGATACAAAATGTGTATCCAAATCATATCGCCGCCGAAAGCCGACGCTACATATTTCACACCTGCCAGGAAAAAAAGTAATTAAAATTATGTATAGAAATATGTATGTTGCTTTGCATATTACATACTTATAGGGTCGATTGTCGCTGTGCTTAACCATATGGTACCGAAGTCGAGCTGGACCGGAGAAGCCTTTCGAGCAAATATTACACACGAACGGTTGCTCATTATGAGTCAATTCGTGTTTGTTGGCCTCTATAAACGAGACGAAACGTTCCTCACAGTGTTTGCATTTGAATGGTGTGTCCGTGTTGTGCCCTTTCATATGATGCTCCAGCGTGTACTCCGTATCGAACGATTTGGTACAATATATGCAGCAATGTGGCAGCTCAACTTGAGGCTCGACTGGTCCTTTCTTTTCCTCTTCTAGCTTTTTCGTTGCGTGAAACATTCTGAAACAGACAAAAGTCAGCAATATTTGAAGAATATGCAATTAAAAGTGCGTTTACTTCTCGTGATAATTTCTTGAGGCCCTTTGAGTAAATACTCTGTCGCAGTAGCGGCAGTTGAAAGGTTTTTCATTATTGTGCTTTACTCTTACATGTAATTGTTTCGAGTAGTTTGTGTAAAAGGTCTCTGGACACTGCGGGCATTTGAAATTTTTCGTGCGAGTATGGCGCAACATATGCTCCTTGAAGTTTCCTGATCTGTAGGTAAAGTAACCGCAAATATGGCATACAATCTTTTGATTATAGTTATGGTTTTGATTTGGAATGCATTTATCCTCCTTTGCGGCTTTTTTAATGCGTTTTTTTGGGCTTGCTTTTTCTGCTCCACCATTCGCCTCTTGAATTAATGAATTTAAATTTGGTTCACCCAACCCCACACTTAGAGGATCATTGGAATTGTTTCCTTCTGGAATTTTATGGGCGGCGTGAGGTTCCTGCTTTTCGCCAATCTCCACCTGAGCTCCATAAACGCTTTCAGAATCATTAACATAATCGGTAAATACTTCAGCGGTAAGTTCCGGAGTAGAGCTTTCGGTTATTTGTACTAATATTTTGGAATCACCATACTCATCCAATTTAGCATTGTCTTTAATAATGTGTGGATTGTCCTGCTGCTGTTGTCTTTCCAATTGCAGAATTTGATCAGTTCTTATACAGTTCTCTCGAAAAGTAGTGGCCCTGTCTAAATCTGAAAGACAGTTTGGGCAGATGTAATGGGGTAGTCCATCCAGCAGTTGTATCTTTAACATTTTTAATTAATTGTATTTAAACTTCAAAAGTTAAGTACTAATTTGTCTTACCATAACCCCTGAAATGGTTTCGATGTTATATAGCAGGTAACTGCTCGAATCTTGATAAAGATCCTTAGCATCTTCATCTGCAGAAAAATAACGATTGCAAATCCGACATGTACATTCAGTTATCCTGCAGAAATCATATAATACAACTAAATATATTTAAATATATATTTGCTGCCAGTTTATCACCTTTCCCTTTTGTATATGCTTTCCTCAGTTTTGTTGTTTGTATTATCCGACGAAAATATTTCTGTAACGTTTTGATCAGCATTTGTTATCATAACTTGTTCCAATTCTTGATCAAGTTCTATGGCATCTCCATCGCTTTTAATATCTACTGGCATCTCATCTAATGGATTTATTTTAGTTTTTGGTAAACTCAAAGTATGTTTTTTAGAGCTGCACTTTACGCGTTTCCTCCTCTTCTCTTCTACCGACTCATCCAAGATTAGTTCAGTTTCTTGTCCTCTAAGGTTTATATCTGTTGTGGTAGCACGTTTCCTGGCGCGGCTTACACAGCGCTTTCCTTTTTGAGAAGCATTCCTTTTGTTATTACGATGCCCCATTACTTTTTCACACGATTGATCAAAAATGTCCATATCGTTTCTAATAAATCGGGGAATCGAGCCCGGCTTTAATGTTCTTTGCGATAGTGACCCTAGAAATAAGGATTCAGCCATTATTTAATCTACGCTCAACAGTATCCAAAATACACACATAAATATATTACTATGTACATATATATAAGCACATAGAAAACTGCTCTGCTTACCCATTTCCCATTGCATAGTACCTTGTATATCCTCTGGGGAGAAATGCTGGCTGCAAATATAATCCGTTCCTGGGTTTATTTCAACGTCGCTATCACAAAATTGCAGCCATTGCTTCAAAACCTGCTTCTTTTTTGGAAAGCCAAAGAAACTTATTCGCTTATTGCATAGTCTTGTTTTGTTTTCGCAACTGTGCACGGCACACCGAGGCATTTTACAAAATCACTATTTTTTGTGGCAGAATCCATTGTTGATGCCACAGCTGATTTCGATGCTTATTTAGATGTGTACAATCCGATACCCCGACTATCCCGTTTGTACTCGATATGTGACTAGTGACAGGAAGATATTTTCATAAACTTAGCCGGATGCCGGTGGCATACTATTTATACCCTGCACCCACTGGTATATTAGTTTTGTGCGAATGTATGTAACACACAGAAGAAGATGTAACAGATCTCACAATGTATGCATGTATGTATATTCTTGACCAGTATAATAAAACGAGTCGATATACACAAGGATCTCAGAAAGTATAAGAGCTAGAATGACCAACTTGGTATCAGGATTTTCCTAAATCCGAGAAAGTACACAATTTTTTTTTTTTTTATGCACCTCATGTAAATTATAGAGTACATTAATTTATGTGTCCACTTACATATGTGTGAAATATTTAGTTTTATATTTTATTAATTGATTTTTTTTTCTTTTCTTTCATTTTCAATTTGATTAAAATATTAAACAGTACAAGTTATTTAATAGTTGGGCCCGCCCGACTCTAGCAAATCATTCTTGTTTAATTATTGAATAAACAAGAAACATCTGCATTCTATAATAAAACCCTTTTATTTTGATTCTGTCGCTTAGAAATGTTTATGATACTAGTTTAAAATTTGCTATTAAATTTGTATTTGTTTGCATGATTTGGTGCATTTATAGGTTTCTAATTGGACGTCATACTCTCACGTGACCTCTGGACAATCACTAGCGGTTTTTTTCAGGTTTCGCTCGTGGGTTACAGATAGATTATGCGTGGCCAAGTTGTTTGGTCGACGAAAGGCGACGTTGCATGTCTCGCATCTGTAAAAGGGAACAAATTCATAAACAAATTTGTAGTTAAAGAATAACTTAAATATTTACTTGTATGGACGATCTCCACTATGCATAGTCATATGATACTCAAGGCGGGCCTTATAAGAGAAGCCTTTCGAGCATATATTGCACACAAACGGTTTCTCGTTGTGAGTCAACTCGTGTTTGTTAGCGTCTATATGGCTAGCAAATCGTTGCTCGCAATAATTGCACTTAAAGGGTGTTTCAGTATTGTGCAATTTAACATGATGCTCCAAGGCATACTCTGTATCAAATGATTTGGCGCAATATATGCAACAAAAGGGCAATTGGACTTGTGATTCGGGTGGTTCGGACGGCAACTCGTCTGCTAGATGTTTTGTTGGATGTAACATTCTGAAATAAATGTAAATATTAATATAGATGTTGATAACATTATAAATAAAATTGAACCTACTTCTCATGATAATTTCGTGAGCCGGCTTGAGTAAAGACTTTCTCACAGTAACGGCACTTGAATGGTTTTTCATTTTTGTGTATAGTTCGTATGTGCAACTGCACCAAGTAGTTATTGTAAAATTTCTCAGGGCACTCTGGACATTGGTAGTCTTTACTACCGGTGTGACGTAGCATATGCATTTTGAAGTTATCATTTCTTTTTGTAACGTAACCACAAATATCACAGACTATTTTTTGAGTTTTCTGATTTTGGAGCCGTCTTCTCTTGCCCTCAATTTTCCTACGTTTCTCCTGGTGTACTTTTTCAACAATTTTATTTGAATCGTTATCTGTACATACATTTCGTTTTAAATGTTGTTCATCCAATCCCATACCAAGAGGATCATCAATATGTCCGCTTTGTACTTTTTTGGTTGGTGCATTCTCTTGCTTAACGGTATGTTCTACCTCAATTCCACATGAATTATCTGAATCATTGGCGTAGTCGGAAACTCCGTCAGAATAAACTTCCGCTGAATCTTCCACTCCTATTTTAAAAAATTCCTTACTATCATCATTACTGGTTTCCCTTACGACCTCAGTTGACTGCGAGTTTTGTAGATGTGCAGATTGCAGTCTTAGAGTCCCTTCGGTTCGTATGCAATTTTCTCGAAAAGCAATCGCTCTGCCTAAGTCTAAAAGGCACCCCGAACAGATGTAATGAGGTAGACCCTCCAACAGTCGGAGCTGTAAGGCCCAAATGTGGTGTTTGAAATTTAGCATTAAACGAACAGCATTTTTTGCTTACCGTTATACCTGTGATCGTTTTTATGTTATATAATAATACTCTGTTAGTTTCATGAAGAAGATCCTTGGTTTCCGCATCGGCGACAAAATAACGATCACATGTCCGGCATTTATCCACGTTATTAATATTTCTGTTGTTGCCATAAACTGATGAGGTTTTAGATCTTTTGGGATAACTGTAATTAGGATTGAATATGTGACTAAATGTTCTATTCATAATGCAAAACATTTTTAAACTCACTTATTTTCAAATAGTTTCTGTTCACTTGGGTCTTTGTCACTATTCAATGCATGGAATTCTATAATATTGGGATCAGCTTCTTTAATCTCTCCTTCTTTTAGCTGTTGAGGACTATCTGCCCAATCCGCAACAGAAACGGAATTAAATTCACACATATCGTCATCGATTGCAACATCCAGTGGCATCTCTTCCAAAGGATTTATTTCAGCTTCTTGTAAGTTGTTAGTCTGGATGGCTGGTATTATTTTAGATGCTACCTTAGTATTTCTTCGTGTTTTCTCCCTATCTTCGGAAACTTCCTCCACAAAAGTTGGTACAATTTCCAGTGACTTATGACTCTCGTCTGCACGTCTTGGTTCAGGAATGCTTGTTGTGCATGCACGTGTTTTAGAGCGCCTGTTTGGCCTATTTGTTTCAGCTTTGGTCAGCAGCTGAGCAACCAGCCTTTTGTTATTGTGCTGTTCAGACTTTTCCTTATGATTGTCAAAGCTCATATCGTTTCTGTTAACACAGGGAACTGCGCCTAACTTCAAAGTTCGCTTAGAGAGCAGTCCTACAAATAAGAGATTATAGTATAATTATATGACAGTTTATATTAGAAATGGTATCCTCTTATCCTATACATGTATCATTTGATCTGCCGTTAATTAATTTCCTTTATTTTTATTAATGTAGTCTCTAGGTGCAGCTACCGTCCAACAGTTAATAATTCTTACCCATTTCCCATTGCATAGTGCCTTGTATATCCTCTGGGGCGAAATGATCGCTGCAAATATGATCTGTTCTTGGGTTTATTTCAACTTTGCTGCCGCAGAACTCTAGCCATTGGTCCAAGGTTTTTTTGTTTTTTGGGAAGCCAAAATAACTTTTTTGTGGCCTATCGTCCAACTTAGCTTTGTTGTCGCAATTACAAACGGCGCACCAAGGCATTTTACAAAAAAAAAACCGTACTCCTACAACAATATTTTATTTGTGACGGCACAGTAGGGATGCAACAACATCGATACATCCGATATTTATGCTGCTTCGATGTTTTTTTGATGATCCGATGTAAGATAATTGGTGCATTGGTTGACGTTACAAAAGATTTAATTAGGAAAAACGTGTGAAACCCAAAATAAATGTCCCAATTCAAAAGACGATTACTCTTATTTAAAATTTTCGTTTTCTTTAGCATTAGACTCGTTCGAATCAATGAACATTAAATTAAAAAATTATTTCTTTTATTTCTTCTGGGTATTGTTTCGTATATGTGCTGAAGCTCTTACTTTTAATTCGAGTTTTTATAGAAGTATGCTTAAACTTAAATAAATTAAAGCTTATATTAAAATCAATTAAGGTTATTAAACAGATGAGGTTTTTCATTGAAGATGCGGTAAATCATATCGGTGTTCAATATTTCTACGCAATACAAAATTAGCCTTTACTCATATATTCGCTTAATAATTTGTGCTCCAACATGTTTTTCAAGCTGTATCAACTTTCTGCTCTCTTTTTTGTAGAACTTTTAAATGAATTCGCTTTTGTATTTTCAGCAAGGTGCGCCCTTGAATAAAAAAAAGTCGTTTAAATGATTAAATGCTTATTTTTTGTAATTCAACAACTCACTTTTCGTGTTTATACCGTTGTACATTATCAGTAAATGCTAGGTCACAATGACGGCAACTAAAGGGCTTTTCGTTTTTATGCTTCACTCGTATGTGTATCCTCATCAGGTAGTTGTTGTAAAATGTCATAGGACATTCGGGGCACTCTACGTTTTTAATGCCAGTATGACGCATTTCATGCATGTTCAAGTTATGACGAGTGCTTGAGATGTGACCGCAAATCTTGCACACATAATCCACTGGTGGATCCTCTGGTTTACCTACTCCATGAATCTTTCTAAATTAAACGAGTGTCTAATGATTATTACATTTTAATGGTACTCCATAACTTACTTTTCATGTATATATCGTCGGGTATTATCCTTGAATGCTAGCTCACAATGACGGCATTTGAAAGGCATTTCGTTTTTATGTTTCACTCTTACGTGTAATTGCATCATGTAATTGTTGTAAAATTTCATGGGACATTCAGAACAAGCAAAATTTTTCGTTTTTGTGTGTCGTAACTTATGCATGTTAAAGTTATGACGAGTGCTTGAGATATGACCACAAATATCGCATACAATATTGAGATGATTATTTTGCAAGTATCTTCGGAGTTTTCTCTCCTCAGGAGTAAAGAGCTTGCGTGGCATTCGCTCCCGCGGCTTGCGTTTTCTCTTAGGGCGTTCACCTTCCCTCTTACTTCTTCCTCTTTTGGTTATTTTTTCACCATCCTCTAAACTAGTTGCTTCGTGTAATAAATTATTTAAATCTGTTTTACCCAACTCTGCAGAAATAGGATCATCGATACTGATCGTTGCTTGAGTTTTTTTTGCCATATTGGTTTCTTGGTTTATGCTACCTTCTACCTGGATTTCATCTGCATTAACTAAATCAATACAACTATAGACAGATCCTTCGGAATCTTCCTCAGTAGGCTCTCCTCTTGGTAGTTGTATAAACTCTTCAAAATCATCAGAGTCATCGATTTCACTTATGACTTCAATTGGCTGTGAGCTCTGCTGCTGCTCCTTAATGTACAATTGCAAAATCCTTTCATTTCGTATGCAGTTGTCTCTGAAAACAGTTGCTCTGTCCAGATCTGAAAAGCAACCTGAACAAATATAATGCGGAAGTCCCTCCATAAATTGGATCTGCAAAAGTTAAAATTATTTTTCTTTACGTGACACATTTGATCCATTTGATGATTACCATAATCCCAGTTATCGCTTCAATGTTATATAGGAGCGCATTATTAGCTTCATCGAGAAGATCCTTTGCATTGCCATCCGCAATAAAGTGCCGATCGCATATACGACATTTTTTCATGTTGTCAATTACTTCGTTTCCGGTATAAAATATTGTAGCAACATCATTTTTTTTAAATCTGCCATAACAACAATATTAATACTTTCGTTAATATAAAACCAAAGATACATATATAATTATTATTGTGGCCTTACTTAGCATCCTCAAGTACTGTATTCTCAGTTTTAGTGTTCTCACAGATATCCAGAATTATCACATCATTACATGGTGATTTATTGATTGAATTAGAGTGATCCACAGAATGCCACAGTTGTTGGTTGTCAGTATAATTGTTGGACTTTTTAATATTGTTTGTTTCAAAATCAACATCTTCAATATAGACTTCATGTTTAAGCTCTTTCGGTATCGCATCAAAAAGATTTGTATTACTTTCTTGTGCTATAACGCCGTCGTTCTGGATTTCAATACTGTCTTTTGTGTTTGTTTCATTTACACCTTGAAGCCATAAGATCCCATCGTCTGTACAATTTGGATCATCAGCTTCTGACACGACGTCGTCGCTATCGCTTAGTAGATCAACTTGTGGTTCTTGCAATGGATTTGGTTCTTGTTCGTGAGCCTTGAAATCTCGTGCTTTTAAACTTCGCGTATCAGCCATGACCTTAGCATACTCGTCTTCGGGGGGACCCGCTCTGTTATCCTTTTCAGCATTCGCTAGCAGTTCAGCCACAATCTGTTTGTTCTTTCGCCTTTCAAGTCTTTCCTCGCGCTTCTGACCTGTTAAGGTCATGTCGTTCCTGTTTATACAAGGCACCGAGCCTGGCTTTAATGTTCTGCGGGAGCGTAGACCTAAAATGTGAAACTCAAATTACTGCTTATCATGTGCAATATCACAAAAAACAAAATTGCTGTGTATTTCGAGAAATATACATTAAATAATATTAGCGTACCCATTTCCCATTGCAAGGTGCCTTCTATGTCCGCCGGGTTGAAGTGTTCACTGCAAATACGAGCATTTCTCATATTGATTGGAGCCTCGCTACGACAAAAATGTATCCATTTTTCCCGAGCTTTAACAGTTTTTGGAAACCGAAAGAAACATAATTTGGTATCCTCTGCTTTGTTTTTGCAGTTATGCACAGAACAACTGCGAGACATTTTGCAGTTTGTTTATAGCCGAATTTATTAGTGACTTCGATATTTGTACAATATCGATACCTTAACTATACAATGTTTTAAGGAAGAGCGTGAGTCGTGATCCCACGTGTGCCTAAACTGTGATTGGCTAACTTCTAATGGATATTTGAGTTTTTGAAGGAAGATTCGTTTTACAATAGTTCAATTCAACGGACAAATTTGTATTACTTCCATTTTTCCATTCCAGCCAAAATGTAACATGATGTGTTTTCGAAGGAAGATTCGTTTTACAATAGTTGAATTCAACGGACAAATTTCTATTATTTTAATTTTTCCGTTCCAGCCAACATGCATTTAATTTAGAAGTATATTACCAAACAATAAAATTTCCTCTCCACAAATCCATATCTAAGTGCGACTTACAATAAATGCTGATTTTTTCAATACCCTGCATCCCAAGGGTAAAGTGAAATGCATCAATTTACTTACATATATATGTATATGCGTTTATTAATACATTCATATGTAAAATTTTGTGAGAATTTGTACAAATTAGCCAAGATATTAATACCAGTCCATCATGTTTCCATCTGTCCAGCATTCGTTTTACTGCTTGATGGCGCTTCGTCATTAGGAGCCGGTTGTGCTTGCTTGAGCCGTTGCAGCATGTTATGAGAAACCAAATCAAGCTTCAAATGCTGTATACTTAACGCGTTGCCGTCCCAATCCATAAGCGATTTAAACTTGACAGCGTCGCACAGGTTCAGCAACTCTAAATAATAAACAGTTTTTAATGTTTGTATAGGAGTAGCTATCATATTTTTACGAGGCACGCTTACCCAAACCACCACTTTGATACTCGTTACGCTCCTTTTCCAGCGTTATTGTGATAATATCCTTGCGCGCTGCATGTTGATTTGCACGATGTTTCCCAATTGACTGCTTTAGCGCAATTTGTTCAAGCTCCCCATCGAAACGCTGAAGATAAATCGCTATTAAATTTTCAAATTCCTGTGGCGTCAATGGTTCTGTCCTGCCTTCATCTATGTGTTCTACGAACCAACTCAGCTTCTCGCCAGTTATATTACTCTTGATGGCATGACCTAGACGTAGTTTGTGTTTGTTGTTTTGACGGCGTGCTTTTTTCCCCAATGCCTTAGTTTTGCGACTGTTGGGATGTTTACATTTCGCTAGCTCTTTGCGTAGATTTGTCTGCATGTGGGTATTGATAATTTAGCCAGCTCTAAAAACAAATAGGATTTACTCAAAAACTTACCATTTTGGGTATCTCACGCTGTTCCACGTTTGTTTTTTTTTTTGGTATTAGAGTTGAGCAATAAGTAGCGCAGCTGTTATTTGTCACCAATACTTAAATGGCACGAATCGCAGCTGTGATCAGATGTTACAAATTGCAGTCACCCAGTCACAGTCGCAGTGATATTCGCTGGTTGGGCAAACTAATATTTTTATCACGAACTGCTATTTTTAAAAACGGTACCATTTACAACCGATACAGTTAACGTGTTTGTAATTCGAATTGTTGATAATGTTAATCTTTTTTTCAAGTCATAAGTTAATCATTTATACCACTCTGGTAAGAAATAAACAAAAATCACTATAAACTTGTTACATCATTTTCTAACAGATTCCATTATTTGATGATAAAGTCCTCGTTTATAAATTACATTCGTTCCATCTTTATATATAAGCGGATAGCGTGAAATAAATCGCTGGTTTTTCCATTTTACATTCCGTGTATGGGCAGCTATTAATGAGGTTTTTACCCATTCACGATCGTTATATTGCTCTGGTTGATCCACAAAGTTTTCATTATAGTAGGGGAAGGGGATAAGATTTTGCTGCAGTAACACTCTAATCAAGCAAGTCCATTTGAAACAGGAAAAAAAGTACATATATGATCCTGATTCACTCCCCATACCCCCGGCAAAACGGATATTTCCATAACTCCATAATACTTGGAAATGTTACCCAACTTGTAGCGGTCTGCTTCCGGTGGTTAGTCCTTCGTTCACATCGAAACTTCTGGATCGGAAAAAGTGCACATTAGCTGAGACTGTTTCCAAGACCGCTTCGAAATGGTCGCATGATTAATGAAATCTTCGTACAAATCTTTTTACAGATTAGACTGCTTACCATTGCGCAGGTCCGTTATTCAGTGTTATGTATGATGCTTGCATTGTAGGTTTCTAAGCTAAGTCACTAACCATTTAACATACATACATATATATGTTCATATGTCAGTCAGAAATTAGTAAAAAAAAAAAACTAAACAGTCATTTAATTCCAAATCTCCGATCGATGAAGAAATGTCGACAAAAGATATCTTTTTTCTAAAGAGATCTTTTTATTTGAAATATTCGATATAAAATAAAAATTTGATCTAACATAACTTATTCTTGAGAATATAAATGTTTATTTATGGTCTAGTACGCGAAAATAAATGCACTTGTGGACAAATTTCAAATTTCAAACCTCAGCAGGATTCTTTACACTTTCTGCCGGTCGTACGGATGATCTCACTCGTTTAGGTTGAATTCCGTGAATCTTTCTAAAATAGTGAAAACAATAATGAGATATATTATAAACTTAAAATGTAATTTCAAATGTACATATTACTAGAACCTACCTTTCGTGGAGATAACGTTTAGTAGGTGTGGTATATTTCTTTTCACAATGACGGCAACTGAATGGTTTCTCGTTTCTATGTTTCACTCGTACGTGTACTTGCATCATGAAATTCTGGTAAAATTTCATCGGACATTCAGGGCATTGAAAGTTTTTCGTACCAGTATGACGCAACTTATGCATATTCAAAGACGTACGATTGCTTGAGACGAATCCACAAATATCACACTCGTTATTGGATGGCGTATCCACTTTTTTACCTACACCATGCATTTTTCTAAAAAAAGACGGGAATTTTAATGTATTACATTTTGTTGTAAACCAACAACTTACGCTTCATGCTTATATCGTGCGCCGTTATCACCAAATGTTAACTCACAATAACGACAGTGAAAAGGCCTTTCATGTTTATGAACCACTCGGATGTGTAACTGTAACATGCAATTCTGGTAAAATTTCTTAGGACATTCTGAACATGCAAAATTTTTTGTTCCAGTGTGACGCAATTTATGCATTGTGAAGCCATTGCGAGTGCCGGAAATGTGACCACAAATATCACACACAATATTCAGATTGCTATTTTGCATTTTTTTTCGAAGGCGCCTTTCCTCAGGTGTAAAAACCTTGCGGGGCTTTCGTTCCTTTGGCTTCCGTTTTCTCTTAGGACGTTCGACTTCTTTCTTCGTTTTCATTCTTTTTGCTCTTTTAGCTCCACCATTTGCTTCACGTAACAGTCTATTTATATTTGATTCGGCCACTCCTACGCAAAGAGGATCGGCGTTACTGGGTGTTTCTGGAGGTTTTTCTTTAGTTGTGGCATCATTCTTTAGAATAGGTTCTAACTCAACTTGAACCCCATTATGACCTAAATGATCAAATATTTGTTTTCTCTGTAATTCCTCACAATTTTCATGGTCGTCGACGTCTTCTATGATTTCAATTGACTGTGCAATCTGTTCCTGTTCTTGAATTTGCAGGCTAAGGATCTCTTCACTTCGTATGCAGTTTTCTCGAAAAGCAGTGGCTCTGCCCAAATCTGAAAAGCAACCCGAACAAATATAGTGGGGAAGTCCTTCCAGCAATTGAATCTGTAACATGCAAATAAAATTACATTTTTTACATCACATTTTTGTTCTGTTTAATAATTACCATTATCCCAGTGACCGCTTCAATGTTATATAGGAGTGCACCGTTAGTTTCATCGAAAAGGTCCTTTGCGTTGGCATCAGCAATAAAGTATCGAGCACATATACGACATTTTTTCATGCTGTCACTTATTTCCTGCCCAGTATAAAATATTGTAGTGGCAGCTTTTTTGATAAACCTGCAGTAACAAAGATACATGATATGCGTTAGTTAAAACCCAAAAATATTACATAATTGCTTCTTACTTAGACGCCTCAAGTACTTTTTTGTCAGTTTTATTATTTTCGCTTGTATCCAGAACTATCACATCGTCCCAGCGAAGCAATTTGTTCTGTGTATTAACTGCCTGTAAATTGAGATCCGTGGAAGCCAACGGTTGTTGATGCACAATTAAATTGTACGATGCGTTCGCATTAGTTGGGTCCTCAACAACTAACACATCTCCAAGGCAGACTTCATTTTGAAGGTCTCGCAGACAATCGGAAAGACTCGGCTTACTGTTTTCTGAGACGACACCGCCACTATCAAGTTCAAAATCTATTTGTGGCTCTTGCAAGGGACTTGCTTCATCTTCTTGGGCGCAAAAAACTCGTGTTTTTGTGCACGGCTCTTCAGACATCGTCCTAGCATAGTCGTGCTCATCATTTTCAGCGCCAAATAATTGTCCATCCACAATCTGTTTGTTTTTTCGTCCATATATCCTACTGGAGTTGTCCTTTTCAAGTTTTTCCTCAATATCTATTACCTCAGAGCATACGTCATTTTCAAGGTCTAACAATTCATCTGAAAGAATTGTCTCACTGTCTTGTGATAAGACGGTGTCACTATTAAATTCAATATCTACTTGTGGCTCTTTCAATGGACTTTCTTCATCCTCCTGATCATCAAACACACGTGGCTTCAAGTGCACCTTATCGGCCACCGTTTTAGCATAGTCTTCAGCCCTTTCAGCGTCAGCTAGTAGTTCTTCCACTAATTGTTTGTTTTTTCGCTTTTCCTCGCGAAATTGATCCAATAAGCTCACGTCGTTTTTGTTTATACAAGGCACCGCACCCGTCTTCAATACTAAGCGAGAGCGAAAACCTATAATGACGAAAAATTGTCTTAAATTTTAAGCAGGGGCAAAATTATTGATCGTAAATGCAGTATGGCAGTGTCGGATCAAAAAAGCAAGTCTCAAGCCCACTCCCTCGAATGGCTTCTAAGAACAAGCTGAGATTCACAATCGCAACCGGCTGTAGTTAATGAGTACGTTGTAAACAGTTTTTTGTTTAGGTTTGTATTGCCTATGAATTGAATCCTGTGTTCTTTTCTATTGATAACTGGACATACCAAGGTCGCACTGCATCCGCCCATGGACGTCCTCTGGATTAAAATGCTCCTCGCACACTCTCCACGTTTTCTTATTAAATGGGTCGGTTCTTTTAGTAAACTTTAACCACTTCTTTAAAAGTTTCTCGTCGCTTGGGAATGAAAAAAGTGTATGTTGGTTATTCATTCCCTTTTTGTTTTCGCAGTTTTTTACACAACACTTCATGGTGGGCGGATTTAACTTTAACAAGAAAGAAGTGAAAGTACAAGAAAACAAAACAAATGTTGCAGCTGATACAGTGTATGATAGGGATAGGGATGCAAGAAACACTCGATAAGTCGACCATGGACGATTTTTTAACATGATCTATCGGATGAGCAGACTGCAGCTTCCTTATGAATATCGAGTTCCGTGGCAGTCCCATTAAATTATTGCATGAAGTGCGGGAATTCAGCTTCTTCTTATATTGCGGACAAATATTTGTCGGTGGCTTAACTTCATCCGAACGACTATTTTAGAGCCGTTATTCAGAGTCATCGAAATTAAATATATGTACATAAACATGGTAATAAATAGTAAGTAGTAGTAGAGCGCATATTGTTGTTTTCAAAATGTTTCATGAAAATCGATTATTATCGACAGATTATTACTCGTACATCGATTACTCAATGTGCACATACCAACGATATTGTGGAAAATGTTTATTTTTGTTTACTACAATTGTTGTGCCTAGTTATTCATGTTCTCTAGTCATCCCCATCTGAAACGGAAAACCCCCGCCCAGGGCATCGACCGTAAAGCATTTATTGGCCACTTGGTGGATGAATATTATACAACCACAAATGTTGGTGAGGTTAATTCAAAAGCCGGTTATTTCTGATTATATTATTGCTATTGTTCCAGAGGCTCAGGAACAGGTGACAGCTAATTTAGCCAACTTTGCTTACGATCCTATCAATTGGACATATTTGCATGAAGCTCAGGCATTGGAGGTATTTTTAGAGTTATTAGAGACACACAATCAAAGCCTACAATTGCATGGAATCGCTGCATTGTGTAATATCTGCTTAGGTGGGAAAAATCAGTCATACTAGTCATCTTATTCTTACTGTATTAACTTTTCCAACCCACAGATAGAACTGCTGAACAATTCATAATAGAGCCAAAGCACACCTCTATCATCATCGACTTGTTTTTACGTACAGAACATTTAGAAATTGTGCTCCACAGCATTGCACTTTTCCTTCAAATACTTTCCTCAGATGTGCAAGAAACTCTGAAATACAAAGAGCTACTTGTTACGCCCGCACTACTTAAACGCATTCAGCATTGGCGCCAGGAAGCAAAGGATAAACGTGTTGTCAATCTGTGCGTAGTATTCCTAGAGCAATTTGGCCGGCGCATCCAAATAACTGAGATAGACAATGTTCAAAGTGCGCCGCCAGTTGAGCCATCAAGCGTTCAGTCATCTGAAGCAGGTTCAAATAATTAAACGTTTTACACAAAAAGATCTGGAACAGTTTGCTGCCTTCACGGGGGACTACAACTACATACATAGCAAGGAAGTACCTGTGCATGAGCGAAGGGTACACGGAGCTCTGCTCAATGCAGTTGTAGCAGGCATCATTGGCACCAAACTGCCAGGGCCAGGCACCGTGGTGCTAGAGCAAAGCTTTAAATTTCTGCACCCTTGCCGTATCGATGTGGACACAATTGTGACGGTGCGCCTTCTAAACGAACGTAAAATATCCGTAGTAGAATACGATTGTCGGCAAAATGAACAAATTGTGTTTGCGGGCAAGGCCAAATTGTTGACACAAAAGCATTGACAAAATTATTGGTATAAAAATAAAAGACTTCACTTCTTATTGTCCATTTATTTTTTTGATGCTCGCTTGCCCTCTCCTTTCTTGGGCGGCGCTTTTCCACGCAGCTTGCGCAAACGTTTCATTTCCTCCTTAAAGTCTTGATGTTCGTCACGGAACAATCCATAATCGCGCAGATTCCTCATGAGCAAATGCGTTTCCACGTGCCGTGGGTACCAGTTGATCACATAGTCTCGCTTATGTATCGGCTCTTCTGAAAACATCCGAACGACCTGAAACAAATCATATTAGCAAATTTTGGGACAATTGCCCTTCATATACCCATCACCTTCATAGATTTTTCATTTGTTGTGCGTGCTACTTCGCCGAATATGCGATTAGAAAGATAATTCATTCGCCGTGCGTATTGTGTGCCAAGTTTTATTAATTCCGTATACTTATACGCCGGCATTTTTCTTTTTATCACTAAACCGTAGCTCCTATTAAAAGAAAACAATTGTAGTTGCGGTTATGTCACACACACTGCGACACAAAACTTAACAGCTGATTGCAGTACTGCCAATCCTGCGCACACTAGCTCGAACAACTCACGTTTCGTGAGCCATTTTGTTATTGATATCGGCGGGGGATAAAACGCAACAGCTGTTTATTTCACCCACGACTCACATTGAAATTCTTTGTGAAATACAAATTTCAACTTTCGAACTGTGTTGTGAAATAAATTCCAGGCCGGACGCATATCCAAGTATATGGCACAAATACTCAGTTTATGTGGGAAAGTGTGACACGAAACAATGCTTTCGCGGACAAAAACTAAAACAGTAACTGCAACCAATGTGGTTGTAGACACAGTTGAGACTTATATTATAAATCAAAATCTGTTGGGAGTAATAGCCGAGCTTGATGATGTTCTCTGCAATCTGGTTAATATGCACAAAGATAATGAGTTGGCCTTGAAAAGAGTGCTGCAGTGCATTTATCGATTGCTGCATAATAACGACAAGTGGAATGTAAAGTTTGGCGCCAAAGTGTTCCACAAACTCATTGCACTTGTGATTGAAAGAGAAGGCATCCAGAGCCGCCAATTGGTGGCCAACGTCCTCGTCTGTGTTAAACTGCAGGCGCAAAAATTTCCCAAGCGAGATGGCAAGTTTCTGTTGGATCAGCTTTGGGTGCTTAGCTCGAGCAGTGAACAACAGCCACATGCTGCGCAAATACTTGTGCAGTTATTCGACGACTTTGTGAGGGAAATCGGATTGAAATTCGCATGCTCAGCTCAGCTGCACACAGTTGTTAAACAACTGCTGCATTCAAAAGAAAGAGAGGAGCGTCGATCAGCATATTTTATAATGCGCAAGCTGGTGTTAGTTATTGGTGATGAAGCCAATCAAGTTTATCAGCTTGTGCAACAGACACTTCAGCAATGGGCTTGGCATGATCACATAGAGTACCAGCGAAATTGGAGCGACTATGTGACCATCATGGAAAATTTGGAGGAGCAGCAATCGCACCTAGTCCTCCCCACACTAAGTACTCTACTACCGCGTATTGTCTGCTCAAATCAAAGCGATGACTGGATTGGCTGGCTGCGCATTCTTTATGTGAAATTATTGCGGGACAACAATAACATCTTAGTGCTGCGTTGGACCATCGAGTACTTCCTGGCACATGTCACGGTCGACGACCTGAACCGCGCCAATGTCCTCAACGAGTTTCTTGCAGCCACAAACAATACTCAGCTATACAATGTAGAGGGATATTTTCTGCCAGAAATCAAAACAGAGCGATTTCTGGCCAATAGTAATAGTTTGATATTATTGAAAGCTCTATGCGCTGTGCCATGGCGGGCCGTGCCACTTATTAATTGGCTGCGCACTTTGAAAAAAATCGAAGCGCCACAAATTGATATGGAACTACTCGAAGGGCTTTCTAGACGAGTGTTCTATTTACAGAATCCTGAACTTCGACACTATGCAATTAAACTTTTGTCTAACAACTTTTCGGTGAGTATTTGCAGCAGTAACAGCATTATCACTTATTTATAATACATACAATTATTATTCTCAGGACTTTATCGAGAAACTTTCCATCATGGATTACCTGTGGTTTATTGAGTCTCTGCATAATGTCAGTGATGCAGATCATTGTGACATGGGTGACCGCGTAGCATCTGAAGATTTCGTAGAATTAATGAGCGCTTACGGCATGCGCTTCTTTTTTGTGATTATGAAAAATGTAGTCATTAATGAGAATCTGCTGAAGCAGTTAAGTAAATTATCCAAAGAGCGACATGCCGTGTGGCGTCTAATTGTTGGTTTCAATTGGATGGATTTGGAAAAAGATGTGAAGATTGCATGCCTGGACTTCGTGCAAAATACGTACGGCTTAAGTTTACATCCTGAAGTGCTGCAGAAATTCACAAATATCAAAGCACTGCAGCAACATTTAAGGGGCCCTTTGAAGTGTGAATCCTATTCGGAATACTTGTATTTCGAAGCGAGGAGCGTCGACTTGTTTGTTCACGTAAACATTCATACGTGGAGTGATATTAACAAGCTTAAGCTAAATCCATTAAAACTATTGGACATGGGCACTGAAGCGACCTTTGAAAAGTTAGCAAAGCTATTGGGAAAAAATACGGAACGATTGGAAAACCCAGATTTGTTACCCACATTTCTTGCATTTTTAAAAAAGTATCTTAAAAAAATACATTTATATTCTACGTAAGTAGCGAAAAATGTGTGATATGATCTTTAAATTACACATCTGATCTGTTTACAGTATTGAAGGACTCTTAAGTTATGGAAATGCACATCTCAGCATCAAAGCAAATGAGCAACTGGTTTTGGATATACTAACGATAGACCTAAGTAATTATAATCTGGTCAAATATACCTTGACATTTGCCAAGCATATACCAACTGAGTGTTACATACAGGGAATGCTCCATGGAGACGCAACAACGGGAGATGCGCGGTAAGTTCTAATTTATATTTGAATTGAATATCAATTGAAAACATATTTAGCACTACCTTCATTTTTAAAATCGTTTGACTATTGGACAATTTTTTAAAAGCCATATTTTTAATATCTAATCCATAGCTATGAGGCTGCGTATAAGAACACTTTATTTGAAAACTCGTATGAAGGAGCCTCAGCAAGAGGGGCATTTAGTAGCATGGTACTAAACATTAAAAAAATGATTGAAATCACCGATAAATTATTGACGATCAACAATGAGCTGACGGATAAGAAACCTCGTTACTATGAGAATTCCAAGCAACATCGGATAAAAATGCGTATTGCTCGAAGTATATTAAAAATAACCGCAAATAGAAGATACTGGTCGGAACATTTATGGGCTGCCATGTTGGCCCTAAATGAGCAACTAAATGTTAGTTTCATGTACGAATATTCAGTTGCTCTCCAATTGCCTAGTCTTGAGTTTCTAGTGGAACGTCTCCAAACATTTTCCACCTATAAGCCCAGCCAGCAAGTTTCCCTTATTTCTGTCCTGCACATTTACTCCATGCTTAACTGGCGGAATCTCACTTTGGCTGAGCAGGAGAGTGTTTTTCTTCTCCTATTGCCCCATACAATGGGAGCAAATTTTCAGACACGTCTATTAGCACAACTAGTCATACATGCTCTGGCAATCGAATGTGAAAGATTCAGGTAAGCTTTGCAATAATCCTTACAGTGTCAATCTAACTAACAAATTATTTTTCTTAATTTTAAGCGTTAATTTGCCTTTAGCAGCTCAATTAAAGACCAGTATAGTAAAAACCCTAGGAAACAAATTGGATCATCATTTAGGTGAAGCTCGCCTCATACTTCCCCAATTATTCGTTGCCAATAAATATCGAGTGGACGATCTCATTTTGCACATGACAAACGCGCCATTTGATGAGTATGAGAAAGATTTTACAGGTCTTGATTCCAGTGAGGATACAAAAGAGCTGCTAATAAAAATAAATGAGATACGAAAAACATTTGAAGTCAAGGCGAGACTGGGAACTGCCAACCCAGTGGTAACATCAAATACTACGGCGAACAATGCAAATGTGCAGAGAAAAATGAATCCAATAAACGATATATTTCCTGAGAATAATCTCAAGACCGCCACCAATGCCTCCAGTGATGAGAAAGAGCTCCTGGTTGTGGCATCTCTGATTGACAAGCTGCCAAACTTGGGCGGCTTAGCGCGCACTTGTGAAGTGTTAGGCGTCAAGACTTTGGTTATGGACTCAAAGGCAAACGTAGAGAAGAGCGACTTTAAAAACTTAAGGTAATTGAGCGTGAAATGAATCCTAAATATTAAAACAAGCATTACTTCTTTACAGCATGACGGCTGAGAAGTCTCTAAACATTGTCGAAGTAAAGCCTTCAGCACTCACAGATTTTTTACTTGAGAAGCAACAGGCTGGGTATAAAATAGTTGGTGCCGAACAAACCTCGCAAAGTGTAAGCTTTGTTAATTTCAAATTTCCCAAGAAGACTGTTTTGTTGTTGGGGTCAGTAGTTACATTATATATATTCAAAAATTATTGATATTAATATTGCGGATTTTTAATTGTAGCCATGAAAAACATGGTATACCTGTAGACTTAATTGGCTTCTTGGATCATGCTGTCGAAATCCCGCAATTCGGAATTGTGCGCTCCCTAAATGTGCACGTAACAGGCTCACTTTTTATATGGGAATACTGCAACCAACATATCGTGTAACAAAACTTCGCATTTCATTTACAAATCCAGTAAGGAAATGCTGCTATGAAGGAATTAGTATATCGCAATTTAAGCTTATTTACAAAATATGTGCAATTTGATTTAGAATTATGTATATTTTTTTAAATAAGTCGGAGAGTTGCTGACGCCATAAAGTTTATATGTATATTGGACGTCATTTCTTATATTAAACTCTTAAATAAAATGTTATTTTTTGTTGATTTTTTCAATTAATAAAAGAGCAGGGGTCGATTTGAATAAAGCTACGAGTAATTCGAAATGATTCAATGGAATACGAACTTGATTAAGAATTTTAAAGTACTTTTGTAAAGAAAATAAAAATAAATATGTATATAAAAAGTAAACCAATTTAAGCAACAGTGAGGTAATGTTTCATTTCCATTTAAAGTTAAAACTTTGGAACTTGCGGAAGTTTCTCGTTTGGCCTTTTTCTTACATTTTGTGCTAACTACAACTTATAAGTACGCCCCTGCCAATCTTTATATTCATTTAAAGAAATCAGATATTGCAGGAATACCCCTAGAGCCTTCGATAAGGAATTGGGTCAAGCGCGAGCTAAAAAGTATCGTTCGCTTGTTTTTAAAAGACTGAGTAGGCATTGAAAGTTCAACATTTAACTTTGCCAAACGATTTAAATCATTCGTAGCTCAACAGTGAAACGATGAAGTTCTATTTTAATTTATTTTTGGTGTATTTGTTTTGATATAATAATTTATTTTATTTTTCACGTCTTTTTGAAAATATAACTTGCATTAGCTGTCATGATGCACAGAAGAAGGCGACATGTTTGTAAAATATATTTATTTAATTCTTTTTATTTAATTACTAGCGTATCCGGCTTTCGTTGCACGCCCCGTTTTTGTTCCGTTTCTATTTCCATGGCTCTAAATGTGCATGCCCATTCGTGCATTTGCCGAAGCCGCGACTCCCGCTCTTCTTTCGTTTCTATGGCTCTAAATATAGATGCCCTTTCGCGAAGATTGCCTATTATTCGCTCACCTTTTTTGATTTTTTTTTTTTAATAATATATGCTTTATTTGTTGGTATTTTTTTGAATTCAATCTTACAATTTTATTTATTTACGAAAGAAACAGTGACAAACAGAGTAAAAACTGACTGGGAAACAAATGAAAATGAGCAGAAAGAAGCCACACAAATGATGGGTGACCGCTTTGAGCAAATCGAGAAAACGAAACTTCATAGGATTATCCATCCAAATTCGATCCTAATTGGTTGAGCGGTTTCGGAGTCTATAGGGAACATATGCAGGGCATACTTCCATTTTTATATATGAATAATTTTTGTCCATGCAAGGGGGTCTTTCGCTTAAGCATTGTGATGATTTATTTCTTTTTTTATTATTTATTTTTGTTATTAAAATATCGCACGATTTTTAGAAGCACTTCATGATTTGTGTTTGCAAAAAATTCTATTTTTTTATAATTGCATTTAATTTTTTATATTATCTGCAAATGAAGCTATCGATATACACAAAAACACAATAAGAAACTTAAAAAGAAAAGTTAAGAGCACGTAAAAAATTAAGATTTAGCCAATTTTAAAAAGTTAAATGTTAAATTTAAAGTGTTTTGCTGCGTGATATAAGAGTGAGACCCGTACGAGTCCACCACATTTCCGCTCGTTATAGCATATTTTGTTTCCATCATTAAACAAAGTTAATTAATTTTTTATATGTGCGTTGCAGCAAAATATAGACCTGAATGGCATGTCGATATTTTTCAAAATTTCCATCAGGCAGACGTAACCCAAAATAAACTTTTGGGGAATTCATTAAATTCCCCATCGGCTGCAATACAACGGCTGGGTTCTTGCACAGAAAATTAATGTTCACCTGGGACATTTTAATAACCGCGTACTCTGTTTTGAAAAGAGCTTTAAATTCACCTCTTGATTTGTAATACTCTAGTATTATCACTTTTGATTGTTCGCGGGCATCGAAAATCAATTCTTTCTGCCTGGCCGACAAATGAGACCCATCCTCTAGGGTTAAACTAACCAGCAATTCCAAGGCAAGCTCAAAGGTTATTATGCGAATGCGTCCAGCTACAATGTTTAACAATCCCAGATCAGTTAAATAATCCACGTTAAAATTTAATTTCATACCTAACCGAACAGCTTGGGAGATCACTTTAAGCAGATGATTAATTAACACTGTTTTGTAGCCGAAATAGTCGTCTACAAATTTTGGAAAGTACTTCTTTATGCCTTTAAAGAACGAAAAAAAAAAAACATTTAAAATACTTCATTAAAATAAGTCTAGAAAGTTTGTTCATGTGATCTCTGCATTTAAATTTCAATAAGTGTAGTAGAAATATTCTTATTATAAAAACAAATAAAAATTCTTATTAGTCATCAATTTAAACCGATATAGATGGAATACAAAAAAAGTTCAGAACATCAAAAAATCCGATCCCCTCACCAGTTTTACAAATAAGTATGCGAATTTGTTATATAATGATACTCTGTACCTAAAGGATACTAGATTGAGGATGACAGACCGCACAAAAATTGAGATGATGATATATAGGGATGATTCGACATAGACGAGCTTTATCGAAAGCAAGCGCCTGAAAATTATAACATTATACCAATACTACACCGATTTTTCTATTCTACTTTCTACCTATACCAAACCTATAATGTCATATTTCTAATTTTTAAATAACAATGATGGATCTTATGATCTAACTTTGTAGAAATCTCACTTAACTAACTTAATTTTAGGCCAAGTTTTGTTTGCTTTTAATGTGCTTACCTCTATTTGTGTGCATGGTGAAAAGAAGACACAAAGCTGGCATAGCTTTATGATCATTTTGGCTACATTCCAAGGACCTTAAAATAAAGTCTAGAAATGGCTTAGAAACTGTGGTCGTATTCGTAGCTTTCAGAGTTGTTTTTGATGCCTCGGCAGACACTTCTTCAATGAAACAATTCAACTCCGTCTCCAAACTTTCGTGATTGCCATTCAGTATGACCCAAGCAAGGCCCTGTACTAACGGCGCATGCGCAGAGATAAGAAATACGAGTGACAGAAAGTACATGGCAGTTATGGAGCTCATTGTAGAATTGTGAAAATTCTGATAGTTCGTACTGTTCAGCTGAGGTGGCGATGGATCCAGCGAGAGCACGACAAAGGTAATGAAGAGCTTGTGCAAAAAATGTTTAGTAAGCTTGACTTTCAGATCTCCGATATCCAGGAGCAAAATATCATTGATGTAATCCAAATGATCGAAATGCTCAGCTAACAAATTTAACAACGTATGAGCCGCTTCGTGGCTGGGAGAATAATTGGACCAATCGCCGTGTTAAAATATATGTACAAGTATAATTATATATTTATTTCTTAAATGGATTGCATTTACTCACCCTGTATCGGTGTTTAGATACTTGTCCACGTCCATCATCTGCTTTCCGATGTGCCACACTAAATTGTAAAAATTTGCGAATGCAGCTCTGTAAAAATATTTACAGTTTGGGGTTAAGCAAACCATCTTATCTATAGGAATAATTTACAGGGACACCTACTTATCTCCGATAAAACGCAACATGCTGGCGTCCGAGAATTTGTACACATTAAGCGAAATGGTACGCACGGCTGTTCGTACCTCTGATTCGGAATGATAGAGGAATCGCATGGCTTCCGTATAGAGTGGGAAATCATAGATGAGCTGTTAAAAAATATCTTGGCATCACTGTTCAATAAAGCTTAAAATAATAACGGTATTTATTCGCTGGTGAGAAAATTAATATTTAGTTTTTGTGGCCGCAAACAAATTTATTAATTCCGACAGGTCGATATTTCAATCACCAATAACTCTATAATAATATAGTAGACAAGCATCTGATCATGATGATTTGGTTAAACTAAGACCACTTAACTTTTCGTTTAAGATTAAAATGTTGCTTAAACTTTAAAACACCTTTAGACGAGGTAAGAAACTGGGTAGAGAAAGTATGACTGTATCTCACAAAGTTGGGAAATCATATATTAAAATACATAAGTATTTCATTTTTTATGTTGACAACTTTTTCGATAAACAAAATTCATTCGTAAAATATTAAATTTGCATTAAAACAACACTCCGGTGAACACATCTTTAATATCTAAAGAAATAACTAATAACAGGCTTTAAAATACTATATATATTTCTTGCGGAATCGATGCAACTTATTTAAAATCTCAACTTATCTCAATCTCAATTTTTACACCCCCCATTCAGTCTATCAAAAGCTCAAAAAAAAAAAACTGTGATATTAATGTTGTTTACTCAAACCACAGCCTAATAATTTCGCCACTAGATGGACTGCCGTTCAATCCGATAAAGCAGCTGTCAAACTATTAATAAGTTAATATTAACCCGAAACTCAAGTACCGTTTAGCAGCTCTGTTTAAAGTTATAAAAAGTTTGAATATTAAGCTCTAATTCGCAACAAGGGATATTGCAAACAAGACCTTAGGGCTTTAAATATGAACCAGATGATGGGTAGCTGAGCCATGATTCAATTACAAGAAATATGAAGCACCTTTCTTTAAGATCAGAAATTTACGACGCAATGCACGCAACCCACCTCATTGTAGAAGAACTGAATGGTTTGATTGTTGATCCGAAAGCTCAGCATCCGTAAAAAGTTAACATAGTATAAGATGGCGTCTTCATCAGAGAAATTGTATTCCAGCCTTATAATAACGTTTACTTCGGACAATAGATGAGCTATAGGAAATTAAATATTATAAATAGCTCAGAGGAATCATGTTCAAGCATATACCTAAGAAGGCCTCCTTGCGTATGTTATAGCACAGTGTACTGAACGTTTGGAGGAACTTTACGGATACCGAATTCCAACTTTGATTTCGGTTCTTCTGCCGCATAAGGTGTATCCAATTGTTCAACATACGGCTCTTCACGAAGTAGCTTTAATATACGCACAAAGAAAACATTTATAAGCCCTTATTTATAAAGTACTTACTCAATAAGCTGTGAGTCACTCCTATCGCCCAAAAGTAACAAATAAGCAGTTAAATGTAAAGATTCGACGAGCAATGTGGCATTTTTTTCCGACACAATTGTATTATTTTTTAAGATGTTATGCTGCAGTTTCAAATCCTCCAAAGGAGTGCTATCGCTCCTTAAAATGACGCTGCTGCAACTACGATCCATAATGAAAGGTGTTTGATGACCAACTGATCGGTCGATGAGGGCACTATATGCCTTTAACAACTAATCAGCCCACAAAAACCGCCCAAAAAACCGCAATTTAAAAGAGGGAATTTAGCTTTTAAACTTTTTTATATTTCCTCTGCAAGCTTTTGTAACTTTTACGTTTCTAATATAAATTTAAATGGTCATTAAATAATTTGAAACTAACAATTTCCTCTTTATTTCGTATGACTTCGAAATTGTAAATCTATCATTGCATATTTGTTATCAGACTTGGAGAATACGGGTGACATAAGTCTGAACAATACTGAAGTGTGTAAGTTTTTATGAAATATTATTATGAAATAGAAACATGGGACCCAACTATTCCATCGAAGTGTTGATCAAAAATGTGTATATCTATCTATACTAATATTATAAAGAGGAAAGATTTAATTGTTTGTTTGCTTGAATTGAAAAGGCTCCGAATCTACTGGACCGATTTAATGGATTCTTTCATGGGCTATATGATATTTGCTAAAAAGAATGGAATCCTTACTAAAACGCCAATAATATAAACAAATTACCTTAAAAAACTCCTGATTAGCATGAAATCATCCTCGAAACATTGTCACTTTAAATATTAAGGAAATATTATTATGTTGACCTATCACGGGTCGGAGCTTCTGAAAATCAATTTATTTTGCTACCACAAAATAAAACATCAAATATCTTTTACAGAGAACATCTGACCCAATAAAGAATAACAAAAAAATCGAAAAAAGAACAAAAAATCATTGAAATAATATCCCAAATAAATTTTACTCCTTCTTGGTAACTCATAGCAAAAAGAAGGGTGTATGTGTGTGTGTGTTATAAAATGTATGATTTATAAAAACTGTTGTAAAAATACCCGTGCTAAGCAGGGGCAGGACGCTTGTCGTATATAAATATAAAAGAAACAAGAATATGTATTTTAAATTAAATAACAATTTATTTTTAACGTGCTGCGCATATCTTCATTATAACTACATATAGTACGTCCTATTATAATAAACATCTAACGTAACTGATCGGAGCGTTAAAAAAAACGAAATTTCTAAAGGACTAATGCTTATGCTAAACCGTTTCAATAGCGCCTTTGCGCCTACTCTCACCATCCGTATCATTGCCAATAAAAGAGGTCTCCTCGGAGCTCTGAACAGGCAGTACTTCTTTGGCAATGGCCACGCCATTCATTTGGCTTAGTAGAGCATTCGTGCCCACTAACAGGGTCGGCTCACGTGGTGATGCATTGTGCACGGATAATTGATCGTAGTGCAGAATGCGGGAGGGCGTATGCGAACGGGAGGATGCATTGGAATTGCCGCCGGCGCCACGACCATGTGGGCTGCTATTGCGCGAATGCTGGAAGTCCTCTAGAGGTATTTCCTCGGAACTATAAACAAATCAGACAAATATAAATTAATGAGATTCTGTTTGTTCGCGCGACATCGAAATTATATTATTACCGTGGTCGCGGCATACGTGGACTGCTCTCCCTTGAACGCGCACCTCCACTACGTGCTTGCGAATTCTCGCGAGAATGGGCTGAGCTTTTACTGCCGCCGCTGCCATTGGGCGAGTGCTCGCGACCGGAAGCCATATGATCGGTGGCACGTGATGTGTTCGAGGAATTGGAGCTAGTGTTCGAGTTGCGACGACGGGAGCGAGCGGCGTTTTCATTGCGTATGCTGAAAAGATATGCCAAGTTTGAAAAACTACACAAAACGCCAGATGACAAAGGCCAACACAACTTTAACTAAAAGGTCTTGATGTAGAAATATAGCTCCACTCATAAACTGAATAGCTCTAGATATGAACATAAGAAAATATCTAAAGATACATTGGATATCATTATGTGAAAGCAATATAGAAAAAATCCACTTTAATTCAAATAAAATCCGCATTCGAAAACGAAAACAGGACGCAACAAATTTACAAATAATTTGCATGCTATTAATTTCGAGTTCAAAATAAAATTTTAAAATATAAATAAATTCCACCAACTATTTGAAAATGATTTTCTGCAAGTATATGGTTGTTCATCAGTTCTCTCTAAAGTCAAACAAGCAAAGAACATAATATTGAGAATTTATTGTTCAACGTACTACACAATTACAGTAAACGCTACAATTAAAAATTGAAAGAATAAAGAGGATGCAAAAATATATATGTATTGTGTTCAAAATATAATCTCGTTCGAAACATTTATTAATTTAACTAGCAATTTAAACATACATCGGTTTGAAAACATCAATTCCACACCGGTTCGTAACTCTAGTTTGAATACTGCACCCCACTTACCCCTCAATGGATCGATTCTGTGCCATTTGTATGCGACTTATGCCAGCACTAGCGCCATTATCCCGACGCAGTGCAGCTGCAAAGCCAGGCACGCGATTCGCCGTCGAAAACATCGGTCGATGTTCCCGAGTGTTGCGGGAACTCGAGCCACTGCTGCTGCCGGCTGCAGCTGCGGCCGCACGCAGGCCACCCACTGCATACACCGGCGAATCCACCACTTGACCCGGCATCTCAATCAACTGTGCGATCTGATACATTTTCTTTTGGCGCGCCTTGCTGCGTCCTTTAGTCAGACGCTGCTTGGCGGCCATGCAGCGTATGTGATCGTCGAAGAGAAATTTGGCAGAGAGCAGTGGCGTCCGGTTGTGTGTCGCGCCACCTCGATGCACCGTTATGTGGAGGCAGCGGGAGTCGTCCTTGTCCCCCTGCACCTCAACATCTTGTAGGAAGCCCACAAATTTGGCCACGCCCCAACCCAACAACTTGGCATCCGGCTCCACGAGTATTAGCTGCAGAGCATCGATTACCAAAAATCGGCGCTGCTTTGCATTATCCTTCGCCACCACGGTGCAGGCAATCAAATCGCTGTTATCTATAAATAAAAAGATAAGTGTAATTTTTCAATAAATATAGAACTATTTTACCTCTGCCCCTAACTTTGCGTTTCTATCCCAAACAAAAATAAGTAGATTAGAACAGAAGTAGAGTAGAATTCTATCTGATTCTATTAAAGATAATAAATATCAGTGATATTTGGCCAACCGAAGCGCTTGCTGATTACCCAGCATTTAAATTACATTCATAATAGAAGAAGCTTTTGAAATAACACTCTAGGGAGAACATTCTGTAGAAAAAATTTACATCCTTATTTAAAATCTATCTCAACATAATTATCAATTTAAAACTACAAGCCTTGTAATGTTTGTTTTCCTGCTGTACTATCTACTTCATCTTTTTTAGTTAAGCGCCCACATCACTGGCTACCTGCGACTATAAATAAGACGGTCCGTTTAAACCCCAACCGTGTCAGATAAGTCGTAGTTACTATGCAGCTTTTAGGCAATTACTTTATAAAATTATATTTACCTATATTGTAATATCTCAGATATTTAAACACAAATATCGTCGTCTAATAAATGCTTTAAACGTAGTAAAAGCACAGCTACTAAAATAATATATGAAGGAAATACTAAATTTTCTCCTTTATAATGTTTTACCCATTGCTTGACATTTCCTAATCCTAATTACTACTCACTTAAGTCCAGAACATTCTCCACTTGCACCAGATTGACAACATGCGTTAGCGGCAGCAAGGATTCCTTTTCGCTTAAGAACTTTTGGCACGTTCGACGTAGAAGGAAAAATACGCGAATAGCACGTCGAGCTTTTTCCACCTCCCCACAGGGCAAACGGCGCGTGAAATTGATGCCCGTTAGAGGTGTGCCCGTAGGCGGTAGCAATATGGTCGAGTCCATGCATAGAAACTCGACATTTAATACAGCTTTGCGCAATTCTTGGTACTCGTCTTCGAACAGATCGAGAAATATATCCTCGGACTTATAGAAATTGCGTAACACAGCCATTGATTGGTTTCGAGCATTAAAAAGCACATCCTGCTGCAAGGATGTGATGCTACGCGTCTCATCTGAAGCCGGCTTAGTGAAGGTGACCAGCAGCTCCAAAGCGATTTCAATGGTAATTAGGCGAATACGGCAGGCTACAAATTTAAAAGAGTTTTACTTTTATAGTGCTGTATCTAGGAAGATAGTTTTGTAACTTACATGACTGACTGGACTGCGTGATAATTTCTAGCAACTGTTCAATAAGTGCCGTTTTATAGCTAAATGAGCCACGCATTGATTTCGAGAGCACCTGATCGAACCACTCGTTCTTGATGCCTGTACATAAAAAAATAGAATTTTCAGCTATTTGACTTTTAAATGTACACAGAAGTCAGCTATAGTGAGCATAAAATGATTACATAAAATGGACATATGTATTACATACCATCTGGAACACGTGCCACAATATTAATGCAATTTTTTTACAATCACACACAAAAAGCATAGAAATGAGCAGAACGAGCGCAAAGAGAGAGCAGGTGAAAGTTACGGTTAGCATAGAATTCTGTGCCGTTTGTTAATTGCAAATGTTTGGACGATATGTCGACCGGATAAAGGAAACTTACCACGATTATGGGACATGGCGTAGATGAGGCACAGCGCCAACAATGCTTGATAATCATTCTCCGTGCAGTCCAATGCATGCAGAACCGTGTCTAGAAATGGCTTGGCCAATTCTAGATGCGATTGTGCCGACGTCGATTGTTGAAGCTGCTGCTTCTCCTCGTCGGTTATGTTGCGCAGCCGCAAAGCCTCAGATTCCGCATCAGTTTCCGTATCAGTACTTGTTGTTGTCACTTCAGTGGCTGCTGCCGATTCGACGCCACTATCCTCGCTTACTGCATAGCCTGAAACATGTCCAACCACCGTATCCAAAGCTTGTTCCAGACTCTCATTAGGTTCGCCAAATCCAGGCACAACAACCTCGCGATGCTCAACATAGGCATTCAGTATTTCAGCAGCCCCTTCTTTAAATACACTGTGATCTCCATTGAGTATAACCCAGGCAAGAGCATGAACAAGGGGCGCATGCGTAACAACCAAAAACACCAATGATAACAAATACAGCGCTACAATGGAGCTCACTCGAGGATTATGCATCTCTTGTATATCAATATCCACATTCCGATTTAGGACTGCCGCCAAATTTTGTGTTACCACGGCTAGTGAGCGTGTCGGAGGGGCTGGCGTCAGCGAAAATATGTACAGGGGCACAAACAGTTTGTGCAGCAAATGTTCCGTTAGGACTGCATTTAAATCCGTTATATCCAACAACAAAATATCGTTCAGGTAGTGCAAATGGTCCAGGTGTTCGGCCACCAAATTAGATAGCTTCTGATTCGATTGGTGGCTGTAGAAAACAATAATTGTATTATGTGTGAAATAAATGTAAAGCTCTACAATATAACTCACTCTATATCTGTACGCACGCAGTTGTCTAACTCTAATATGTGCTTCCCAATAAACCACACCAAATTGCTAAAATACGGCGCTGCAGTTCTGGAAAGTGAACGATTTTTTTAAAAAGCCTTTCTAATTAATTGGCATACTAACTTGTCTCTAATAAAACGCAGCATGCTCGAATTCTGAACTTTGTACACATTCAGCGAAATAGTACGCACTGCGATGCGCACCATGGACTCTGGGTGATTAAAGAACTTAATTGCCTCCGTGTAGAGTGGGAAATCGTTCGTGTGCTACAAAAATACAAATCAGCATGTTTTTCGATACGATTTTAAAGTAAGCACCATTACCTCATTGTAGAAAAAGTGTATAGTATGGGTATTCAGCTTTAAACTTAATGTCTTCAGAAATAGAATGTAATAACCCATAACATCTTCGTCGGAGAAATCGAACTTGTGTACAATAATGGAGTTGACATGATTATTGCTTAATAAATAATCTGCAAAGCAAATAATTATTTAAATCGAAGATACAAATTTCACGCAGATAACAACATACACAAAGACGTCTCATTGCGTATGTTCTCGAAGAGAATGTTGAGTGTTTGCAGCAGCTGAACACATACAAAACTGGAACCACCGCTCTTTTGGCGCATTATGTGCAGAAAGTAGGACAGCATATTCTTTTCCAAGAAGAAGCTGTAAAGGAAAACAATAGTAACTGCTTGAAGGTACTCCAAATCCATTAATCCACTTACTCAAACACCAACGAATCATGCTGATCGCCCCAAATCAGAATTTCCGCTATACATCGCAACGACTCCACTAGCAAGCCACGATTGCTTTCAGACACGGTTGTGTTCTTCTCTAAAATGCTATACAGGTACTTGAGGTGCTCTAGCGAAAGACGATTCTTGGGACGGTTCCAAGGCCCGCCGAACCAACTTCGACTGCGGAACATGTCGAGATTTGTTGATGACGTTGGCGGAAGTCGCGTGCTTTCACAAACTCAGCTAACTTCGCTTGCTGCCAACAATAGCATTATAGCTATATACAGAACAAGTGAATCAGGCTGAACACTGGAAGAGTCACGCGTGGGAATTTTCTATGCTGTTTGTTCTACTGACATTCTGTTAGTGCAGCACGGTATTCTCTCCCTCTTGCACCCACAGTGCAGTGCGGCAAGCTTCAATTGTTCTTAATTAAACGAACAAATTTTGTTAGTTTGCAACAAAAAAAAAAATAAATTACGTTTTTTCTATCCCCAGTAATTTGCTCTGCTTCTTTCTTTTTAATACGACAAGTGTCGTCTATCGTCAGCTGTCTGCAAACAGCTGTTGCTGATATCGTCATCGTTCATCGTTGCGGGCTCGCATGCGAAGAAATAAACATAAATAGTCCCCGCTCTATGTTAAAAGTATCTAGGAAACGGCTTTATTTTATGCACAAGGGCGCCAGTTTTTTAAATTATTAATCTATTGATTGAAATTAATGGAATAGGAGCCGCTGTTTGGATCCTGCTTCATTTGAAAGTTCGTAGTTGACAGGCCAAATGGTTTCAGTATCATATTTCCCAAATCCTTAAGGCTAGACATCATTTCTGTTTTTAGTTTCTCATTGCGTGCGTTAATGATAGGCGGTAAGCGTATTTGCGCCTCTCGAGCATCCGGCTGGCCAGGATCAATTTCATATACCCGTTTGTAGTCCTCCAACGCCTCATCGGGTCTCTCTTCTTGTTCGTATAACTTTGCGCGTCTAAAAATCACGTGCATATATTTAGATTTTATAGTTTTATTAAAAGTAACAAATCGCACTCACCTCAACAGAGCTCTCACGTATTCCGGCCACAGTTCTATAGCTTTGCAGCAATCGCTTATAGCAGATTTTCTAGCCTCTAGCTTGATCTTGGCTGCGGCGCGATTACCGTAGAGCACAGCACGCTCTTTACTACTGTCGGCAGGACAAATATTCAGAGCTTCTGTGTAGATCTTAATAGCACGTTCTGGATCATCATTCTTGAACAGCTCATTGCCCTCAAGTTTTAGCTGGTTGGCTTTTTCTTTGTTTTGTTCTACTTCTTCCGACGTCCAATCTTTCTGCAGTTCGCGTAACTCTTCGATGCTTAGTTCAACGTCGATTGGAGACTCTGTTTTTTTGTCCGACGAATCAGTTTCGTTATTTTCACCATCGCCGCTGCCACCTGCAGCACCCAGTTCGTCATCTGCTTCAATTTTAACAGCGTCATCATTCAGTTTCAGATTGCTCTGTTTCTCCACAATTTCCTCAATAATTTGTTCGTTCAACGTTGACGTCTTTGTGACCGAAGCCAAGGGTGGTTCACTCAGTGCATCCTGGAACTCGTCATCGCTGTGGTTTTTACCCTGCGCCTGCGACATGTTAGTGCTCGCTCTTTTGTTCTACTCAAAATTTTGTTTAACAATGAAATGCGTGCTCGATTGCTAAGGCGATTTGCCATTCACAGGCAGACGCTACCAGCTCCGATAACTTCCGCAAGTTGATTTCGATACTTAGAGAACAAGGTGGCGGGTTTTGTAAGATATTAATAATGGTATCTGTTAAATCTCTACAAAATTTGAATATTAAGGACTATATATCGGAAACATATGATCGCGCCAAGCCAGCGCAATGCAATCTGGAGTTGGTTTATGCGACAGGCTCGAAGGTGAACAATTTTAATAACTTGAAACAAAATTCTAACAAATATTCATTTGCAGACACCCGTCAATCAGTCGAAACCATGCGGTCAATTAAAATGTGAATCTCTGAAGTTTCCGTTTGCAAGGAATGGCGCTTTACCCACATCAGTCCCCATCAAGAAAGCTGATGTGCTTGTAGTTGCTGATGTAACGACACAGACAAAACGTGTCGTTGAACTCACATTGGACTTATCAGTCCTAGACTATGATTTTGATTACGCACCGGGCGATACGATTGCAATACTGCCCAGCAATGCTGATGAAGTGGTACAAAAACTGCTACAGCGCTTGGATTTGCACGAGCAGGCCGAAACTATTTGCAGTTTTAAGCTGGTTCAGAATGCAAAGAAGACCGCCAAAGTGCCTGCTCATATTCCACCGGAAACTACGCCACGAGAACTGTTTACTCATTGCCTACAGCTAAACGGTGTCTTACAGAAGCAGTTTCTCAGCGCCTTAGCATTCTGCACCTTTGACCCCGACCAGCGTGAATTTCTCTACAGTCTCTCGTCCAAGCAGGGTAGTGCGTACTACAATGAACTCATATTGGAAAAAGGGCTTTGCTTGATAGACATCCTGGAAATCTGTCACACATGTGAACCACCGCTCGAATTACTTGTGGAATATCTGCCGCGCCTGCTGCCGCGTCCGTATTCTATAGCTAACAGCCCAATGGAGTCTGAGAATGATATTCGCATCATTTACTCTGTGTTATCTGAAAGAGTGGGCGTAACAACCCATATGCTGGAGAAGAAAATTCAACAGGACCAAGCGGCGGCTGCCAAGCTCATAATTTATCCACGTCTCATCAATGCATTCCGATATACTGCCGATGATATGAGCAGCAATCAAATACTCATAGCGGTTGGTACTGGGTTGGCACCATTTCTGGGCTTTTTAGCGCATAAGCAACGCTGCTGCCATCAAGGAAGTCCGTCTCGATCCATTGGTCAGACTTGGCTTTATTTAGGCGCCAAGACACCAGAAGCCGTGCTCAAACTTAATGATTTGCAGGAATGGCAGAACTCTGACATAGTTCAACGTTTACGGCTATGTTTCTCACGTGTCTCTGAATTATCCGAAGAAGCACCCAAATATGTGCAGGAGCTATTGAAGAAGGATGCAGCAGAGCTCATTGAGCTTTTACAGCATCCGGCAACCGTCCTTTATGTGTGTGCCGATGGCGCTAAAATATCAAAGGCTATACAAGATGGCATAAAACAGTGCTTGATAAGCACTCTAAATTTGGACGAGGAAGCAGCTATGAAGCAAGTTCAAGATATGCGTAAGGCAGGCAAATACCGCGAGGATACCTGGCTATGAATATACGACGATTCTCTCTATATATAACTATTTTGTGCAATGTAGACAATTTTGTAATATACTCTTTAAATATAAATAATAATGATAATTAAAAAATAATAAATATAGGACTCTGATTATAATTATTCCTTCAATCGTCCCCACAAAACTGAATTGAAAAATGTATTCCTCAAATTTACTCTTTAAGAGGAGAAATTAATGACCAAATGAACAGGACTTCCGTAAAATGTTTACCACCAGTACGAGAAGTGTAAAAAATATACCAATTGGCATAATTTAAACTATATTTGGATGATCTACAAACCTTCTCGAAATACTATTGTTCTGGAATGAAGAACGTAGATAGAAAGAATATTGTTTTGGTCGAATAAGTAAATAACGATATATTTAACAACACAAAATAAAAAAATGACAGTGCCAGCTAAAATAATACATACAAGTGCATGGTGTGTGATAAAATTTATGGTTTTGCGCTTGCACAACTAAATGTAAATACATTATTAAACGTTGATAGTGTATTACGCAAAAGTAAATTTAAGAAATAATAATTATAGTAATATAATACAATTACGACTTAGCTTTCGGGTTTGCAAATAAAATGCATTAAAACTACATATACATATATATGCTGTAAATATAAACTAAAACGATATACGAAAAATGTTTTAAAACCCATTTTGTTTTCGATTTTGTAATATTTTTTGTTTCATAAATCGTTATCTTCGTTTAATATGCCATATTTTTTATAATTACTTGCAAGTTTTTCTCACATATTTTAACTACATTAATTGAAATAGCGCTAATTCATGTATATTTTCTTGCTTTTAATTACAATTACAATGCATTTGCTTTAAAAAGTCAATGTCAGTTATGTTTCTGGATTTGGTTACTATTTTTAATTTTACAGTTCCCATAAAAGTTGATGTATCAAAAATGTACACTACCATTTGAAGACTTGGTTTTCGTTAGTTGTAGCTTTTATTATATATATATATCTATGTATATATTTGTTTGCACTTTTAGCATTAGTTGTAAAATTTTAAATGCGCATACGATTATGTTAGATTGGGTATGTCTTCGTTACTAATGCTCGTTGCTGGCCATTCGTTGCCTAATTCATTCACCTGCCTTGCTATTCATATGTTCGCAAAATTACTTTAATGGATTTATCATCTTTCTCTATTTTAAGCTAAATAAAATCAAGTAAATTTTCAATTAAACATTAAGCTCTAAATTATGCATTACAATTTCGTTTTTACAGGGCACTTTGAAATGTTATTTTAATACTTATATTTGCGTTAAAAAGAACGAATATAAACATTTTAACTAAGCTTCGCAGGCTACTCTATTTGACTGCTTTGCTTTGGGGAAACAAGCATAATAAAGAGCGTTTCTTGTTGCTAAAAACTACTGCACAAAATTTGTATATTCATTAATATTTTTACTAAAGGAATCGCTTGCCACGAGCCAAAGGCCAATAAAAACACCTTGCGATTTATATGAAAAACATGGGAATTATGTGGATAAGCTTCAAGAGTTCCGAAACGTGGCAAAACACTCTCTTCCAATTTTAGGAAAATGTCCCCAATTTGGTTATAAAAGTTTTGGGATCAGTAATCAAAATGTAGGTAAAAAAAAAACAAAAGGAAAGAATTTCCAAAATTTTAGATGAAGGTTTTTATGTTTTCAGAAAGATTGTGATAAAGTTTCGTGTAATGGAAAATATTAATTTTGGCTTTTGGTAATGTGTGTACCCGAAACTAAATAATTGAAATCTTTTGTGAATTCCGGACATTGAAACTTCAGAGTACCATTTTTCTTTGAGTAGCTGGAGATGTAGTTTTAACTGTAATTTCTTCATAGTTTAGTTTTGATATGTTACTAAATGTTTTGATTCCATTAGTTTTAAATATACACAAAGCCATTATATTGGTTTCATGCCCATTTTAAAAAAATGTGGCGATCAAGAATAATTAAGCGGACAAAACATACATTTAAAAATCAATAATATAAAGTTAATATAACTGGAACAAGGCCGCACAACTGCTTATCCCGCACCCTGGTGACTACTTTTCTTTCAGCCTTTTTCTTATGCTTCTAAATTTATAGGTCTGTTTTTCCGGTATTTATTGATCTCCCATTCAAGAGTTTTTTGTTTTGACATTGCTCGATATTTTCGTTGGGACTCGGCTTGTGTTTACTTTTCTACATTTGCATACATAGGCACTATATGTATGTGCGCGTAATCAGTACTACATCTGGATTTCTGTTAGTCACGCTTCGATGACTCACTCGCTGACATATTTTCAAACTATAATATTGGACACTACCGTCTGACCATTATCAAGGAATTACTAAAATTGTTGCAGCAGCAAATTAAATTGCACTTTTAAATTTATAGTTTCCTTTCTCTCAGCAAGTGTCATCAACACAATGACAAACCGGTATGAGATAACGGTTTAAGCTGCGCGACAACAACAACGATAACGACAAATAATTGTACTCATGTGATTATTGTCGTAATTGTTGTTGTTTCTCAGGTCGTTTGCATACCGCTATTTTTTTTTTCATTTTCTTGTAATGCATAGTGTTGTGATCATGAGAGATTTACTTAAATAAACGTTTACTTTTGGCATATACTGTGATTTGTTTCGGAATTGCATTTCATTTGACACACACATTACCGTTATAACAGCGTGCTGGTCGTACATTTTATGGCAAAATTTTGGGCAATGCACTCTACAATAATTATCCTCTCCTCTTCTCTTTAGTTGTAAGTAGTTAACGGGTATTTTGTTTCGATTCAAATTTTAGTTTAGTCTTATGTTTGTACTAATTTAATGGAATTGAATTATTTTTGACCACATTTGTTAAATTGTGCGCGTAGCTAATTGCAAGACGTATTGTAAATACATATGTATGTATGTATGTGGGTTTGAATGTTTGTTTTTTATTTTAGTTGTGGAAAATATTTGAACTTGTATACTGTTTTTATTTTGATAATAGTATTTAGTTTTTGTGGGTGTTTTTGCGTTGCTGTTTATTAGACCTAATGGCACTTTTAACATAGTATACTTTTTCTATTAATTTGTTTCCTCACTCCCACTTGCTATACTGCATTTACCGTTTTCTTTTTAAAATTTTATTTGTTTTTGTTTTTTGGTAATTTACAACAAATATTGCATGTTTGCTTAGTTTACGACGAATTTTATGTAGAATTGCATAATGCAGCTTTGATAAAATCGCTTAAATCACATTTATGTATATTTATATATGTATGTATGTATATAAGTATGTTATATATTATTATATATAAAACTTGTATCCAACTTATGTATATCCAAGTATTATAAATACAATATTTATATAATGTACGTGTGCGTGTGTCTGTTTGTATGTGTGTGTGTGTGTGTGTGTGTGTGTGTGAAGTCTAATTTAGCACACATTCCTTTCTTAAAAATTTCTCAACTACATAATCGTATAGTATGAATGTATTTTTATTTATTTATGTATATACTATGTATGTATGTATTTATGTACTCGTATGTATGTATATGCACTACATAGCAATTGGCCAAGTAAAACATTTAATAATAAACATAAACAGAATACATAATAAAAGCAAAGAAGGCAACTAATTCCCTCTTATCTTTCCACACTTTAAAACCTATGCACGCATACATATACAGTAGTATACAGATACAAATGCTAAATAAACTGCGTCATCTTTCCCACACAATCAAAAAGGAAGATAAACAGTATAATGTAACGGTAGCAAAAACGCTACAGCTACAAAAGAAATGCTAATAAATACACTACGCTTAAAATATCAATGCTTTCTTGTGCGTTCGGCGTACGACGTTCATGCGCTTTTGGCAGGCACTGTGGCTGAGTAGACAGGGAAATGGAGCGCTGCGGTCCGGTGCGGTGTGGCGTGGCGTTGCGTGGGTGGCGACATTTGCGCCAATTGTATTCTTCCCATTGTTCCTCACGTTCGGCCACCTCATGCTGCATTAATAAAGTAAAAAGAAAGAGAGAAAAAAGAGAGATATTGTTAATACTGTATGGACATACTTTATTATACTATACGTTTGTATGTACGAGTAAGTGTTAGTAGCTTATCTTAAGATCAAATATGTACACATACATACATATGTGATAGATATACATATAAACATAAACATGCATATATGAATACAACTTCAGCTTTAAACGACCAGGAAGTAATTAATGGATTAGTTTTGTTTTATTGTGCCCAAATGAAATGGTAAATTTGTATTACCCGTAACCTAAGAGTAACTACACAACAACAAAAAATTTGAGTTACCAAATTAAGTCAATTTGGTTTAAAAATTTAGACCGACATACAAATATGCACACATAATATCTACATCGATTTGTATAGTACATAACTCTTTATGGAGTCGGGAGCGCTTCCCTCTGCCAGTTAAATACGATTCCGCAGACCTTCAAATATACCCTTTTACACATCGGTACACAGGCTATTATTAACATCAAACAAAGTATGTATGTACAAAAGCAGATCTAATACACTATGGAATGCTCAAGCATTGACTAATATTAAAATGATTTCCAATTTTATATCACCACATTTTGTGGGTTTCACGATTAGGTATTGGTCGACATCACGATCATTATGTAGGTCATAATGTATTCACAAGCAAAATGAGGTTTCTGCGCCGTTTGATCCGTTTTCAGATTTTTTAATATTAATTCTGTAGCATTTATTAAATAATATATATATTTATTTTCGTTTCGGGGCATATCTATTATGAGATGATATTTTACAGGCCTAATCATTTCAGTTTATTGGAATTTAAATTGAATATATATATGTACATATATAACTTTTTCGTACCCTGTGCGAAAAGGGATTTAGTTAAAACTAAAATTTTCAAATTCATTTGACACAAAATATATTTAAAATAGCTTAATACTGTGGTCTCTATCTGGCAAATGAAAATGTAAAGCAACAAAGAAATTGTGGCAGAAAGGATTTAGAGAGATAGGAAAATTTTACTACTCAAAAATGTCTAGCATTTTAAATATTTAGAAAATGTTACTTCTAAATACACAAGCCAATGATTATTATAAGACTTTATTCTCTTTTAAGCATACTTTCTACCAAATTCCGTAAAATTCAAATTCCTGCTACACTCTGCTCCATAATTTCATTTTGATAATGGAATAATCCTTTTTCTTATTCTGCCTGCCCAATATTCGGGATTATTCACTCGCTATTTTTTTTGCCGAAATTTCTAGTCTGCCCTACCACAATGAAAAATGTGTAAGAGTAGGTAAAAATTGAATTATCAATTTTGCAATTAATTAGTAATTTTTATTTGAACAATAGGGTATCCCAAAGCGAAACACACTTTTCCATGCACGATTATTCCAATTAGTGCGTACTTAACATTTTAACCTTTTTAATTAAGTGTGCTTTTTACATTTTTTGTTTAATTTATTGTCTTCATGCGGTTATCAAGCGTTTTCGGCGGCATCAGAGGCATGATCTGAGGTGTCGTTGAAAATAAGTAAGAAAAAATTGTCGCACTTGATTCGAAGTACAAACATACATACATATATACTATATAGAATGTTTACTTATAGGTATACATATATATTTTGAAAAGAGACAGACGCGTTCAATGTGCTTCCAAATGCATTAATCATTTGAGCCTTATCAACATTTGTGGAGCTTATCAGTGCTTTAGATATCGATTGCCGCCGCTCTGCGGCCTCTGTGGCCAAATGAAAAGAAGTGAGCGGTACAAGCAAGCTAATTTTAGATAGACATACTCATGTAATCATTGCAATAAGAGGGGAAGGCATGCACACTATCGTGTAATTACTTTAAGGTCAAGTTTTTTGATTTTGTGAAATGGTCGAAAAACACTCCACAATTAATTTAAAATTTCTGAATAAGTAATTGGGTTTATAACGGTTTTAAGTAATACTGAATTATATGGAAAACGAGTTGGCGTCAGTATAAAATTATACGTGTCTGCAAGCGATAGGCACCACCACTTAAGGAAATTGTCGATAAGGGATTTATTATCATCAACTTTCGGAACTGTCTCTCCAATATATTTGCTATTTTCGGAACAATTACGATACACAAGATTAATGCCAAATGAATTACCTGTAGGCAGGTACATAATGGACGTATGACGTATTTAAATTGAAAGAAAAGTACTTTGAAAAATTTGTTTCGTTTCCGTTTCGTAAAACTACATTAAGAATCCGGAATCCGAAGATTAATAAAAATGGTTTTCTCTTGTCTATAATTATATTTCAAATGCTATAAAAAAGCTTTCGTTTGAAGCATTTTATATGCTTTTTGTTCAGAGACGTGAGTACCACTAGTAAGTTGGATGGCTAACTATTACCTTTAAATTATATCCTAAAGCTAATGAAAGATTATCAAAAATCACTGTTTTTTTTGGCGTTTTATGTTGTTTCATATAATAATGATAAACTATGACCTTAAAGCCGGCATACATATGTAGCTACTAAATCAAGCTGTTTCAAAAATAATTTAATGAAGAGCTGATTACAAAGTTCATTATGACTTTTAAAAGGCGCCTGGGTGAAAACCCCATAAATTGTTTAGTCAAGCATTGTGTTGATAATTATTGTTGTGTAACAAATTCCCCTTACAATTATAGTTTAGCACAATTAAACATTATAATTTGTATCTACATTTTTAGTGAATTTATGCAATTGCTAAGTTACCACGAAGCCACCATGTTTTCGTTTTAACAATTTTGAGAATGAAGTTTAGTTTTATTTAAGCATGTTTCAAGAAAATATACTTAGCAGTTTATTCTTTGAAAAAAAAAAAAAGTTTTTCTGTTATAATTTTGTATACTGTTATACTATATTCAATTTTGAAGAAAGTAATGAATTAAAGACCTGAAACATGCGAGCAATGCTCTTAAATATTTGGAGAATAAATCCTGTGCTGTTATGGCGCACTCCGACTCTTGCAAGACCGCAGCCTCGAAAATCTTTAGGCTAATGTGAAAAAAGGGTTCTTTTCGAAAGGCAAGCAGGGAAATTTGGGTTGGTATGTTTTTTGTATTTAAGACGGCCTGGGGCTAGTTCTCCAGCTTGGTAGACTCAGTTAAGGCACCTTTTTATCAAAACGTTCAATAAAGTAAATATGTTCAAAAAATTCTGCCACTTAAGTTAGCAATTGGTTGTTTGTTTTAAATGATATAAACGTGTAGAAGTTGTAATTGGTTGTTTCGTTATAATGATACGTTAAGCAGTTGCCTGTTTTGCGGAAGATTAAACAGCAACCAAAGAGAGATTCTTATAATCGTGCAATTTAATCACCTCTGCTGTATATAATTCTCAATGCACGGGGTTCACTTTCATTTTTCTGGTATCGTATCGCACAATTCGTTGGAACTGATCAATATTTAGCAGAAACTATCTACACATACTTATATGTATGTATATATGCACATATATTATTGTATGGTACTACTATATATCGCACTTTTGGAGCGAACCCATGATTGCCATCTACAATGCCACAATTTATGGCCATGCAGATAAGCTGGGGCTAAACGTTTCTCTATTTATTTAAGCTGCATATGTACATACATACATGTATAAAAAATAATTTTTGCATAATTATTTGTGCTTTCATTGTCACCGTTTATCATTATTATCATTTGTTGTTGTTATTGTTGCTTCAAAGCGCAACAAGTTTTTTATTAGCACAGACATGCGGCAAATGAAATAACGAAAATAAAAAAATGAAAGCCAAACAAAATAGGTTTCTTGTGTCCATATATTAGTAGCGTATAGAGCGCGTCACTAGCGCACATTCAATTATCAGCGCTATAATTATTTATATTTATCAGCATGTGAAGCGGGCGCTTCACCCTCCCACAGTTGAGCTCAAAGCCTCGCAGTTGACGCAAAAGTCACGATTCCATTTTAATGAAACGTTGGCGATGTCGGCAACTATATGTATGTATGTACATACATACCCGTACATACAAACATATGTACATACATACTTACGATACAATGGTTGTATGGGTGGCGACATTGCTCGCTATGTGAATATATACTTTGAGTATGTATGTATGTATGTATGTATCTACATATAATAAAAACATTGCACTTGTTTTTCTACCAGTTTCAACGAACCAAACTGACACATTGTTAGCGCACTATTATATTCCACAAATTTTCCACACAGTTTTCCTATGTCAATGGAATATACAGTTATTACTGCTATTAGTGAATGAAATAGGCAGAGAGGGAGAGAGAGAGAGAGAGAGCGTGAGAGTAAGGGCTCATAGTTCTATACAAAGTACAACAAAAGGCCGTCAGATTTATAACTCAAACGATGCGGTTGCTCTCAACCGGCTGCGGCGCCACCACAGAAGGAAATAAGAAACGAATGCTTCATTGTATAACCCCAATTCATGGGTTCGAGCTGTATTGCCACACAAAGATGCACGACCAATCAAACTTGAATCGCAATGGCATGTGGAACGCATGTCTGTCAGTATGTATGTGGACTATGTTGGATGATGTGCAGCAGTCGAACAATGAAAATCCCATATATACATACATACATATCTAGATGAAGTTTCCAAGCCATTCACACACACACACACATTATGATGAGTGTACTAGCAGATCTGAAGTGCATGAAATGAAATGTATCTGCAAATACTTACATATGTAAGTACAATAAGTATTTACATATTTGCTATAATTTTTAAAATCTTTTTATGATTTCAAGTATACTTCTCACACTCAACTGTTTAGATTTCAATACAATGAAAACTTCTTAATTTTCTATCATTTTTCTTCCTACGACAGTAAGTAAAGCTTTTCAAAAATTGAAAACTTTCAAACTGTACGCAACTATTTAAAAAAAAAATTAAATAAGGGTATATTTTCAAAAACAGTAAACAAAAACATATCCATTACATGAAACTGTTTAAAAATAACGGTGAAGCTCTATTTTTGTTATTTCAAGAACAATGTATTTATAGCAATATGAACACACATTTATATTTTACGTTTCATACTGGTATTATAGGCAACGAAGAAGCTGACTAAACACCCACATTTTCGACAAAGATGCCACAAATATGTACATATATACACCCACCCAACTTCAACTCCAGAGTCATTTTTCAACTACTAAAATAGCACCAACTACGCAATCACTCAAACACACTTCAATACACATCATGCTGGTGCAAGCAAAGAGATCAAAATATTTAAAGCAAATACAAACCTGTCAATACAATTTACAAGACTTACAATCTTACACACGAACCTAAACACTACATTAATAAAAACTGCCAATTTCGCCTTAGCCCTATAAAAAAGTACACCATATTCTCAAGTTTGAAAATTTGAATCCAAATAAAATATTCCCTCTACTTACGAAAAGTAGACAAGATAGAACGCTACAGTCGAGCAAGCCCGACAGTAAAATAGCCTGTACTCTCCACAAAAAAAGAAAAATTAAAAAAAAAAAAATTTAAAAAAAAAATTAAATTATTAAAAAAAATTAATGAATTAATTAATTAAATTAAATTAGAATATATGTTTATGTTTAGTTTTAACAGCATACATTTACATCACGTACCTATGCGTGTTTATATGCGTGTATGTATGCAGCACAAAGTTGAACCAAAGCAGCAACAACAACAACAGCTGCGGGCAGCGCTGCCGACAGAGGCAGCGCATGAGCAGCGATTTTACTTATGGCTATAACTTTCTTCAGAATTGACCTATCATGATGAAATTTGGCACACGGACACATTAGTACTAACTGGATGTACCTACCAAAATTGATTTCAAAATTCCGAGAATTACGGAAGTTATAAGAAAAAACACGAATTGCGGGGGAGTGGGGGGGTGCATCGAAAAAAAACTCAAACTCGTACTTTCTCGGTCTTAGGAGAATATGGAAACCAAGTTTGGTTATTCTAGCTCTTATACTTTCTGAGATCCTTGCGTTCATACGGACAGACGGACAGACGGACGGACGGACAAGGCTATATCGACTCGGCTTCTCATCCTGATCAAGAATATATATACTTTGTGGGGTCTGCCACGCCTCCTTCTGTGTGTTACATACATGCGCACAAAACTAGTATAGCCTTTCACCCTTTGGGTACAGGCTATAATAAGATTTTTGACTATATATTGTAATGTATTGACATAATTTTAATAAGCTTTTTATAGCCTGTACCCAAAGGGTGAAAGGCTATACTAGTTTTGTGCGCATGTATGTAACACACAGAAGGAGGCGTGGCAGACCCCACAAAGTATATATATTCTTGATCAGGATGAGAAGCCGAGTCGATATAGCCTTGTCCGTCCGTCCGTCTGTCCGTCTGTCTGTCCGTCTGTCTGTCCGTCTGTCCGTCTGTCCGTATGAACGCAAGGATCTCAGAAAGTATAAGAGCTAGAATAACCAAACTTGGTTTCCATATTCTCCTAAGACCGAGAAAGTACGAGTTTGAGTTTTTTTTCGATGCACCCCCCCACTCCCCCGCAATTCGTGTTTTTTCTTATAACTTCCGTAATTCTCGGAATTTTGAAATCAATTTTGGTAGGTACATCCAGTTAGTACTAATGTGTCCGTGTGCCAAATTTCATCATGATATCTCAATTCTGAAGAAAGTTATAGCCATAAGTAAAATCGCTGCTCATGTGCTGCCTGCAGCTCTGTCGGCAGCGCTGCCCGCAGCTGTTGTTGTTGTTGCTGCTTTGGTTCAACTTTGTGCTGCATACATACACGCATATAAACACGCATAGGTACGTGATGTAAATGTATGCTGTTAAAACTAAACATAAACATATATTCTAATTTAATTTAATTAATTAATTCATTAATTTTTTTTAATAATTTAATTTTTTTTTTTAAATTTTTTTTTTTTAATTTTTGCTTTTTTGTGGAGAGTACAGGCTATTTTACTGTCGGGCTTGCTCGACTGTAGCGTTCTATCTTGTTTATACTAATTTGTCTCAATATTATCCCCAAAACCAGTTTATTGTGTATACAACATTCGTTGTGTATTATTATTACTATAAGTGGTATTCGATCAAACTGATAAATGCAAAACTAGATGCATTTTTTCTTTTTTCTTAACATACTTGTTAAATTACCTTTAAAAAACCCCCCGACAATCCCTTTTTCTAAAATTATAATTCCCCTTCATTTTCGAATTATGCAGGGAATAACTAACCAGATAAAGAACGCTTTTCACAACAGTGTATCAGATAAGATGCATTACTCGTATGTATGTATGTATGTACGAGTATGTATGTACATATGCATACAAGCATACTGAAGCTTAAAACAGCAGTCCATGAATAAAATTTTCAAGGCATAACAATACATACATAATTTTAGTTTATCTGAGTCACCCTGTAATGGTTAAACGCGAAAAAAACGTATAATTAAATTGTTTGTGGTCGGGCGTGCTTGCAAAATGTCACATATTGGGGCGGCTGGGTGGCAGCAACAACAAAAACAACGACAACGGTAGCAGTAAATTGTGAGCAAGCATGATTGTTGTGAAAACCATTTGCAAACAACACGCAAACAAAACAAAGATTCCATGTAGCCAGTCACACATACAGTCGTATTACCACCAGAAGGTATTTGTGAGAGCGCGTATGCCTGTTTTAATATAAGCCCCGAAATTATACAATGAATCATCTACAATTCCGCGTAAGCAAAGCAAAAAGGCTGCCAACACACGCCACTAACAACACAAACGCAGATACATACATACATAGCACAAAAAAAAAGAGAGAAGAGAAAAACAAAACGAAAAACTAAAAACCTTCAGGCAAGGTAAAATGATAATGTATTGAACGTCATTTAAACCGGTCGAATAGTTTAGGTGTCTTTTGGTTTTGTTTGTGCTTTTCATTTTCATTTTTGGCATTTAGGCAAATAATATTTGGCATTTTCATGACGAATCCGAGACGGCGCCACTAAAGGGGTTTTCCTCTTTCACGCTATATCAATACATATGTATATACAACGTCTGTACGTCTGTATGTACAAAGATGCAAAAATCACTCTCACTGAAATAACTTTTTAGGTTTATAAAGATATTTTAACTAATGCTTCTCCATAAACTGAAGTTTTATTGAAATTGGTACAACAAGGTACATAAATACATATATTTTAGTTGAATGGCTGTGGCAGGGAGAAGGGTATGGATCAGGAGCCGTAGAACTTTAACGTTCTACTCGTTTCCATTGGGCTGACACCACGATATACTTACATACATACAAATCTATAGACACACACACATACTGTCGCGCGCGTAGCCGCAGTTTTGTACTTTGGCCCCGAGACATGGAAGCGAAGCCAACTGCGGCGCCACTCCCCACAGGCTGCAGCAACATGCAACTTGATGCACCAACAACAACAATACCATCAACGGGGACACAAATTTTCGTTGTATAGAGGCGTTGCTGCAAATTTATTATTTTCATTATGAGGGCTACGCAACAAAATCATTTACAAAATGATTATTGTCTTTGCTTTATAGTTACTGTTGCGTCTGCTGCTGATTATTCATGCTTGCCGTCGTTATCAAGTAAAACCATTTGGCACACAAAGCCAAAAAATATGCGCATAGAAAAAGCAAAATAGCCGCAACTTGCACACATCCAAACACTGAGAAAAAAGTTCGCTACTTTCCAAGTTGGGCAATCCGCAAAGCGGAAAGCAAAAGTATTTGCCACTAATATAAACAAATAAACAGCCAAAGATCCGGTAATGTGTATATACATACATACATGTGCATACATAAGTAAATATGTACATACGTATTCACATTCATAAATGCGAGTGTTGTTGGTCGGCAGACAGGCGAGGGATGCAGAAGAGCGAGTATAAATAGCGCAGTAGCAGAAGCAGAGAGAAACAGCATGCAATTAAATTCAATAAGTAGCAGGAATAAGTGCAGGAAGACGAAGAAAAACAACAGCAGACAGTAACTGCAGCAACAACAATTAACTGCACTCTTTGTTATATGCTCCGTTACTTTTACACGCAACTGCCCTCACACACAGTGTTGCCGATGATTGAGTGTCAGAAATTGAAATGGCTAACAAAATTACATATGTATGTACATATACTCGTATTATTAATAAAGCGCATTTTTCACTGTTTTAATTCCCATAAAGAAACTTAGTCGCCTAACTTAGCAAACTTTTCCCTTTCATTAATATAAAATAAATCGATGTATTAAAGTAGGTTTTATATTTGGTATATTACGATATGAAAACACAAAACGTCTAATCTAGTTATTACTTTGATTATGACACAATGGCATTGAAATACTACCGGTCAAAATCGAGAAGTTCTAAGTAAATATTAATACATATGTTATATACACGTACATACATGTGTATTACTATGTTTTATTAAAAAAAACATAACAACACACATGCCTAGAGAGATCATAATTTTTACTAAACTGCAGAACTAGCGGAAAAAATAGCCAAATAGGCAACACTGCTCACACGCCCACTCACACCCTCAAGATCCTCTCTTTCCTTCATTAAGTTTGCTGGTGTAGGAAGATGTTTGCTACTAGCCTAGCTATTTTATTTGGTGCTTTTTACTTCGCTTATCAAATAACAAAACACAAAAAAAATGTACTACGAATTTTGATAAACGGAGAAAATTTTTCATATGTACATACATATGTACGTATGTATGTCTTTCTTTGAGTGGGTAAGTTAAGGCAACGTGGGTGATTGCGGGGCCTGTGGCGCGCACGGCAGGGTCTTTTCAAATGTGAAGTGCGTGTGTGTGTGAAATTGCGTTCAGCGGTGTTGATAAGCTTTTAAAAATGTTAAATTGTAAGTGTGTGTGTGAGATATAAGAAGTTTATTATTATTATTATTTGGCAGACAAAAGCAATAATTTCATGTCTTTTTCAACAGGAAATGCGAGCGAGCGTTTTAAATGGCGTGGTTACTCCATGTTCGTTCGTACATATATATGTATGTAAGGCCTATGTAGTTAAATTATAAATTTGTTTTCAGTACGTATGTATGTATGTATGTAAGGGCTAACTTAATATCATTTTGCTTTTCGTCTAATTTAAACGTGTATAGAAGTTGAAAATAAACCACAAATATAGATAATTACAAAGTCTCACCTGCAGAAATAACATAACAAGCGATTTACATGAAATCCATTTGTTTGTATGTACATACATATACTATAGTATATAGATTACGTGTAAAACATCTGAAAACCCACAGTGTACTCTATGTTGACCAAAAGACCTTGATCGATTTAATCTTTTAAAATGCTACTACTCTGCTGATTAAGGCAACGCCATTAACACGATCATGATAGCAATAAAAGATTATATGTATTTGTTATTATTTGTGTGCGGCCACAACACTCCCATGCCCTTCACAAATCACATTTCAAATAAACTTCACACACACTTGGTGATCGATTGAAATGCAAACTAGCTAGCTGGGAAAACGTGAACAAGCTTAATGTAGAAAAATCTAAGGTCTCATCCGTCAACGTTTGAAAGGGACCGTTTAAATTGGACAATGTTTTCGATGTTTTAATACTCTACATTACCAATGAATGTTGCCAAATCCTTTAAGAAATTTTGCAGTTCCTCCGACGATATGGTTTCTATGATTTTAATCATTTCTATATCAGCTTATTATAGCTTAAATTTTATTACTTTTACGATAAGTAGTCCTTTTATTAGATCTACTAATTGCTATGTATAAATATGTACATTTTTTAAAATTGAACATCTTTTTATACCCTATTTTTCTCAGTTTCTTTTGGAAATAAATATAGCCCTATGTAATGGCATGTCAAAATAGTTTTGCAAATAAAATGAGGTGCTTTTGTTGATTAATGCAAAGTAGGTCATATTTAAACTAAAAGGCTTCAGCATTTGTAGATTTTAGTTTTACAAAATTGTACTTCATTGAAAATAGTTGAAACCCCATGAATATTGGTTCTATGGATAATTCAAAAAGGACACCAGATAGTCAAAGAGACAAAAGATTTTTATTTGCTAGCAGCTTAAGGTATTTTGTGTAAAGCAGGTAAGATTAAGATTAATTTGAAAAACTCACCATTTTTCCATATAATCGTCCAGCGACGTATTAGGAAACCAAAAATCCCAAATCCCAGTGCAATTCCATTTTGGAAGCACGCACAAACATATCGCCAGCTGTTGTAGTTATTATTGTTTTTGTTTTTGTCGTTACTCTACGAAGACTAATCAGCATTTTGTTCCAGTTCCAGACGAAATTAAATTTACATAGATGAACTCATATACACACACATTATTATAAACGTTCCAAGGAGCGGCTGCAACGCAATCCCATCTCTCCAGATCCTATTATCCACATCACGCATACATAAGCTTGGCTACCCGATGATTAGACATTAACTATACATTGCGTCGGAGCACCTTCTTGGCCGCCTTAATATTGGGAACCAAGGCCTTCACCTCGCTGCAATCGTCGAGGAATGGATGCCGTAGTAGTTCATCGGCTGTAGCGCGCCTATCGACCTCTACCTGGAGACAACGGTCAAGAAAGTCTTGCAGGTTGGGACTCAGCTTATCCCAGCTCTTGATGTCGGGCCTGCCGTTAGCCGCAATCAAGTATAGCGCACGCAATGGCGTTTCATACAGATATGGTGGCTGACCCTCAATCATTTCTATGGCCATAATTCCTATGGACCATATATCTACTTTCTTGCCATACTTCTTTCGTGTCACAACCTCTGGGGCCATCCAATATGGTGTGCCCACCATTGTCTGTCGTTTCTCATCGCCTTCAATATTGGCACAAAATCCGAAGTCGGTGACCTTGACCGAACCATCCATGCCGAGGAGCACGTTATCAGATTTGATGTCACGATGAATGATGCCCTTGGCATGCAGAAAACTAATGGCATACAATACCTCACGACACACGCACGCAATTTGCCGCTCCTTCATCACAGTCTCAGTAACGACATCGGTAAGTGGGCCACCATCCATATATTCCATTACAACCCAAAGTTGATCCTCCGGTTCCAGTAAATAGGCATCAAGAAAATTTACCAAATTCTTGTGATTGAAATCCTTGAGCACGCGTATTTCGGTGAGTATGAGATCCTTCGAGGACTGATTCTTCATGTCGATCGTTTTCACCGCCACCTGTGACTCATTTTGCAAATCTCCCGCAATAAATACGATGCCCGATGCACCTTTACCCACCTCCTGTGTGGTCTGGAAGCGCTCGCGTGGGTCGCACGGATTGCAAATGGTACGCAGTTCATCATAGACCTGGGAGTCAGTTTTCTGTGTACGCTTCTCTTTAGAGCGACGCAGTATCGTTTCATCACCAGCATCTCCATCGTTCGTGGCATCGTTTACAGCGCTAGCCGTGGCAGCGGTTTTGAGGATAATGGTATCCGTGTTGACCTTATGTAGCTGCTCATCGGCGGCTATGGAGGTTAGGTCGCTGACACGGGGGACTTTTTGCGTGACGCTATATGGCTTTGGCTTTATCTGTGGCTTGGGCGGCAGTGTGTGTGTGGATTTCTTGGCAGGCAGCGGCGGCGGTGGTTCCTGCGCTCCCGCCTGGTTTTGACTGGTCGGCTTATGGGGTTTTAACGTTTCACGTCGTTCCAGATTTGACTCTAGCTCTTTGATCACGTCGTTGAGCGCGGAAAGTCGTATGGCGGCCTGTTGGCTATTATCGTTAAGGCTACTACTATTGCTGTTGCCTGTCGAGCTGCCGCTGCCGCTGGAGTTGCTTTCGGTAGCCGTTGAGCTGCCACCGCTGTACGCTTCATCATCATTATCCAAATCTTGGGATTTGTGCTTATTCTTGTAGTTCAAATAGTTATCAATCTCCTTGGACTCCTCGTGTATCACAAGCTCGGTAATCAGTGGCTTAAACACCTCGTTCTCTTTTTTCTTAATCGAGTAATTATAATATTTCACCGCATGGTAGGCAGCATCTGGATTCTTGTCCTGCTCATCCCGAGTAATTTGTGTGTTCATTAGACGTAGCCATGGGGCAGGCAAACCTTCCAGATCTCCAGTCTCTTGATTGCGGGATACATGGAAGTGTCGTTGGAAATTTGTGGGTTCACCAATTTCGGAGATTTGCTCCTTCTTTTTAAACCACTTGGTAAAACTCATGTTCGTGCTGTTCGCTGTTTTCTGTGCCTATGAGGGATTTGCGGCTTCTTCGCCTATCTGTCTCTCTCTCTCTCTCTCTATTTCTCTCGCTTTTTCCCTCTCCGTGTGTACGTTGGAATTTTCTTCAAACGCGATTAGTTACGCTCAGCTTGGGAAATTCTATTGAAGCGCGGCAGCGATTTGCTTTTATTGTTTTTGTTACCGTAGGTAGTAGCGTGCTCCCCCCGCGCATTTACTTGTGTAGGGTAGTGAGTCATACACACATGCACACGCGTTGCTTGAATGTACGGGCTCTGTTTTTGTCTATGTGTGTATTTATGCACACGCATACATATGTATGTAAGAAGGTGTGTGTGGGTTCGCTGTTATCGCTGACTGTCTTTTCTACTTTAAGACCCACTATACACAAAATACTATTTTTTCTTTTGCAAGTGCCGCGAATTTTCACTTTTTAATGCGCCTGCTCACTTTCTTAATGAATGCAATTTCAATTTATAATTTATGCAGTAATCACAACTTTTCAATTACAGCACGCACACACACATTGGATACGACACACGAACACAAATACGCACACATTTCTCAAACGACGGACACAAAAGGAGTGGCTGCTGCTGCACGTCTCGTCTTGTTCTTATGTTTTGTTGTTGTAAATTTGTCTGCGTTGCAAACCCTTTGTTTGGCTTAACTGTTTCTCTGGGCCATTTTTTGCAAATTTAAATGTGTTTCAATAACAAACAATTTACATTATTAACAATGTATTTTTACTTTGTAATTTACAACTTCTTTGAATTTTTCCCTTTGCGCTGCAGTCGCGCTGCACTCGACCGAACCTGCTGTCGCACTCACACGCACACCAAACTAGACTGACTAGGGTTGACACTGGCAACCCCAAGTATCGATACTGGTAGCGTTCAGCGGCGAATATCGCTACTCACTCACGGACTTAAATTTGCTAAGCCTTGTTGTGAGGGCTTACTTTTTTTATCAAGCAACTCGTTAATAATTTTAAGTACTATTTGTTAAAAACCATTGCATGAAAATCTCATATTTAGCTTTATTCGACCTGATGTAGGGAAAAATTAACAGCTGAAAGTTTGCTACACAACAGTTGCGTAGCGCTACTTTTGAATGGCATTAAATGCATAAGAACAAGAAGCTGGCGCTGATTTTGGTAACGTTTATTCCATAGTACTCGTAATGCTCTTTATAGGGTATGTGATATTGTTGAACTTGTGCGCTCAAAAACTATCCGTATCATAGTCATCATAACTATATTCGGTAGCTGCAAGCTGTAGCTTTCGCGGTCTCAGCATCATACGGCCAGCTTTCATGGAGTAGTCGTTGCTCCAGATAAATCCATTAAAATTGTGTCCTTGTGGCTTGTGGCGATAAATCCCGTTCAGATTTGCCTCCATACAACTGGAAACAGAAACATAGTAAGTTCATATTTTTTAAATACATATCTATTTTGTTTCCCGAACCTATCAAACCACCAACCACTGCCCGTTCGCACGGCGCAGGGCTCATCAATACTATGATCATTCCGCTGATCATAGGTACTGAAATCCATTTGATTATGATTCTCCAGAGCGTCTGGCATAGTACCATTAAAGCGACCAATCAATAATTGATAATTGTAACTTTCACTGTCTAAACGGAACAATCCATACTCAGCCCACACCTGTCTACCATCGAAATCTTCGAGCTCGATGCGCAGCACATGGTCATCACGATAGGAAATTTTGTGTATGAACTCGTTGCCAAACCAAAAGTCCCTCGACAAATCGCCAAAACCAGCGCGATACTCATCCCAACTGCGATTAAAATTCTCCTGCGGCTCGTAGGGACCGCGTCTTTGTATTACTGTCCAAGCCGGACCGCGAGTGGCAAAAGCACAATAGCGCTCATTAAAATTACGTTCAACTTCATTCAATTCTGGCACTATAAATTGGTAAATACCATCAATGCGTGGCTCCGTCAGTTCAGAGCAATCTGCTTTGGCTGGTAAAACGTAGTCTATCTGGGAAAAGAAATGTGAAGTTACTCTGTCTTCCATCTGCTATGTTTACGTACCCACTTTCTCTTCTTCATTCTCCAAAAATGATTTGTTACCTTCTTCCTCTAAAATATGCAGTACACAAGTGTCGTTCACATTCTCTGGCTTATTAGTATTTAGACTAATATTGATTGGCGGTCCATCGTGTTTGAAAAGCATGCTGGAGCTCTTTGTAAATGTGCTCAGTTCGTTGGATAACGATTGATAACACACAGAAATCTTATGAAAAATTGTTCTCCCCTCTGTTGCTTGCTTAAGAAGCGCATGCATCTGTGCCATCAGGCTGTCCTGGTTGCGTAGCATATTCTGCAAATCTTTGGACTGCTGGCTCATCGGTAAAGCTCTGAACAGTTGTTCTATCTTTACTATTTTAGTATATAATTCGTGGCTGTTACGTTCCTTGATCTCCAGCTTATTCAGCCGATGCTGAAGGCGTGAAATCAATTCCACTTCTGTCCCAGATCCTCGCCTACTTTCAACAAAATTGGGTGATCCACGGCTATCGATCACTTTGCTCAGTACCTGAGTGAGCAAGAGCTGTAAACCTGTAAGCTTCCGTTTTTGCTCCATCTGGTTTCTATTTATATGTTGAAGGGAATTACTAAGCTGGGACCCTACACTAGTCTGGTCCCTCATTTGTTGTAGCGTGCGTTCCAAATGTCCCAAACGCTGGCTTATCCCATCGAGTTTTTCTGTTGTTGTCTCCGAATTGTATGGCATGTGCAGTGTTTGTGATTGGCCATAAAAGGTGCAGCTCAATGCCAATACAAATAAAATTGACAACTATAGAGTAACAGGAGAATTTTCGGATCAAAATAATAGTATACATAAGTGACTGATGAAATCTCACCATCATCTTTGCTTCTGTCTGACTTGACGGATGCTCATCAACTGAACATTTTGGAGCCACTTTGAATTAATATAGCTCTTGGCTAGAGAACACATGTTAATAATAATTGAAATTCCTATATTCTATTGGGGCTTAGAAGCATGCCAAATTGCACGACAGCCATCCGAAACATCTTCAAAAAATTTTGCTTCACATCTGTAATAAGTATTCCACAGGCAAACTTCTTTAAAAGGAAATGTATAGAGCCATTCAAAATACTTCTGAATTATATCTCTTAAGGGCATATAAAAAGTTTGATTTCGATTAATTTGAACAGCAACAGTTCCATAATATTATTTTTAATTTTTGGTTTCACTGCGACAACTTCTATAAATAAAATTGTTTTTAGAATGCCCAACCATATACATATGTAATAAATAAGAACACTTGCGTTTATAGTATTTTTTATACTTTTTTATTTTATGAATATAGACGTTTTGTATTTTTTTGTTGTTTTTTTTTTTTTTAATATCGTTAGTATTTGTTTTACTTGCATAATATACACTATTCATTTATAGTATTTCAAATATTAACGGCTGTTTTAAAGAGTGTCTTGTGTAGATCTATTTATAGAAAAGAATATAACTTTTAAGGAATTCAAATTAAATGTTGCTGGTTGTGTCTGTCTATCTGCAGTTTTCACATGATGTTGGTATCATAACTATTGCTGTTGTTGCGTGCACTAGTTATTAATTTTATATATGTGTACATTTAGCAACTATATTTAACGTAATAATCATTACAAGCTCTAAAGAAACTAATTATACATTTAATTTGTATTATACATTTAGAGTTTATAAAATGTACTTGCAGCAAATAATAAGCAGAAAAAAACTGCGCGCCTTTTATATAATAATGTATATTTGACATAACCCTGGCGCTGGCTAAATGTTGTCGCTGCTATTTAATAATATTTATTAATATGCTGTTAGAACTATTTGTAGAACGGCAAAAATATACAGTTTTTTGTGGTTGGTTGTTATTTGATTGATTGCGAAATGAACATTGTTTCAACTTTTCCGAAAACATATATCTGTTTAAATGTATGTACTATATATATATATATATATATATTAATTATAATATAACTGCAATAGCAGCGCACATTAGCTTGTAGCCAAAAATGAATTTCTTTTTCTTTGTTTTAAGACTATACTTGAACTTTTATTGTTCTTTACATACACAAGGCAAAGCCGATAGCGTTTGTTTGTTTTCTTTATTTTGCCTTTTTTAGAATCGTAAAAACTAATTTCTAACCGTTAGTTAATTAACTTATTCGTTTAGTATTTACATAAAGTTGCAGAACGCGTGCGCTTTGCCAACAAATTTAAAGATTTCCTTTTATGTTTACATTTATTCTCTTTTTAAATATAAATTTTGTTTGGTTTCACGATTTTTTCTTGTTTATTTGTAAGTTTGTATTTTGTGTGTAGTATGTGTGTGAGTTATTGTGTGTAGATGTTGTTTTTAAAACTAAATAACTTAAAAACTGCCTAAATAAGAGTTCCAATGCTAATATTATTGTTAGTTTGTCTTGCTCGTTATGCAAAAAAAAACTGAACTCCTTTGTGTTTTGCAACAAGAAAAAACAAGTAGATTTAAAACAAGTTAAAAATAGATGTATGTTTATATACGGATTTCTCTTCTGTTTAAAGTTTATAAATGGTTTTTAAAATTGACAAAAATGTATAAAAATCATTTGGACCTGATTCAAATTCAGAAATAGCTTTGGATAAGTTTTCTTTTGTTTTGTTTTCTATCCTTTAACTGTTGCCTTACTTCTTAGACGCGTTTGCGCATGCGCTCGTGGCGCACTGCAATGCTGCGTTTCCACTCGGGGTCATTGGGGTCATCATCCATGAATGGATCATCCAGATCTTCCTCATCCAATGTGGGCGCACCCGTGTACGCATTGTAGCAGGCATCATATATTGGATCTGAATAATTAGGCGGCAGCTGTTCATCATCCAGTGGCGCTAAATGATGCTTCGGATAATCGTCATCATCCTCCTCCATCAATTCAACGCCAGATAAGTGATCGTAGTCTACACCACCATCATCATAATCATCAGGAATGCCCCTATACGCCTCACTGGTCGCTTGCTGTTGTTGTTCCACATCATCGCCATTAATATGCGGTTGCTGTGCCAGCTTGGACTTGGAGCCCGAGGCTTTGACCTTGCTGCTGCGACGACTACCTCTACTCATATAGCTGCCATCGCCATTCAATGAGATTGATTTGCTCTTCACGCGCTTCGAAATCCCTGACTTCGGTTCAGCGTACCTTCCCGCTAACATTTTCTGGTACACTTCATCGCTCAATGGAAATTGCAGCGGCTCAAAAAGAGGTGGCCTTTGCTCCTGAAAGTAGTAAAATTTTAACAAATTAAATTCCACACATTAAATAGTTCAAAAAGAGAGTGAAGCACATCATTAATTGCCATCCTTATAAAAATTACCAGACGCAAAATAGATGTAACAGAGATCTTTTTTGTGTAAAATTGGATTAAGATAATGTTTTTACACTTACCTCTCGAGAATCGGGGGTAGCGCTCCGTCGATCCACATCCTTAATCTGTTTACTCGAGGTGGTACGCCGGCGTTCCTGTCGTTTGCCACCCTTACTACCCGCTTTGCCGGAGCCGCTTGCAGCATTTCCTTCCGCCTCATTCAGTCCATCGAGCGGATGTTGAAACATGTGTTGTGCCAGCGGGGAGGGTATGCTCTCATTATCAGCGCCAATGCCGCCACCACCGCTTAAACTGTTGTGCAAATGTGGTGCCGGAGATGTCGGATCTGGTGTATTAGCGCCGCTCGATTCGGCACGACTATCAACTCGTCGATTGGCGCGCGATCGTGTGCTCCATGGAAATTTTAAAAAGGTCTCAAAACGTTTTCTTTCTTCGAGAAGAGCTCGGTGGTGTCGCTCTAGGAAGGCTTCATCCGATAAATCTTCGATCTCTTCACCAGATTCATCGCCATTGGTTTTTGCAGCTTCATCAGCTTTTGACTCGTCTGTGATTGGGTTCGCCGCTTGCAATTTTGACCGCTTGCTCGGAGGTTGTTCCACATTCGAAGCTGTTTCCTTCAGCTCGCCGACTTTAGTTGTAGCAGTTGTGGTTACCTCCAGCTTTGTTGTAAATTCAGCGGTTTTCTTATTGCTATTATTATTGTTATTATGGATTACATTATTCGTTTTGTTGTGTATATTATTTATTTTGTTTTTGGGAGCTGACTCTTCCGCTGCTTTCGTTTCCTTCGACGGCGCGACATCCCCTTTCGGCTCCGACAATCCGTTGCCATTAACAAGAGTATTGTTGTTGTACTTATTCGTTTGTTGTTCTGATAGTTTCACAGCTGGTTCAGCAACCCCAGGTTGTGTCGATTGCTCCTTTGGCGACTGCTTCAAGTTCAGTCTCAAGCCATTGACTTTTACAGATGCCTTTGGTATAATTTTTGAGTTCTCCACATTCTTCTGATCATCCGCTGTTATCACCTTGTTAGGATCGTTGTTCACAATAGGGGCTGTTATGGGAGATTGCGATGCGCAGCCATTTATCAGCACCTTGGGTTTCTCGGTAGTTTGGTCTGCATTTAACGTTTTCTGTGACTTCTTACTATCACTACCAACAACGCGCCATCTAATAAAAGTGAAAATTTAAATAAATATTATTATTATTATTATATTATGGATATGAAGTTTTCTTTCGCTGATTATAAAATTTTGTGGAATATACCCACGAGCAGGCCGTTTGCTATCATGTTTGATCTCGAAACGGAATGTTGCAAGATAAAGAAATATTTTTATTGCTTTCCCAGTAAACCTTAAGAGCCACGGAATTTTACTAGGTGGCAAGGAAACATCCCCAAGACATATTTTAACCATAATTTATAATATATTTCGTAATATTTTTTTTACGAAGCATCACTTACTTTGGTGTTGGAATTTCTTTATACGGCAAAATCTCCGGTCGTGTGGCGGCTGCTACGCTGTAGGGTATCACGATATTGTCTATGTCATAGATCATACGACTGCGACGATCTGCGGAGCTGTGGAATATGCAAATATAGGCATTAGTTATACGATAAAGTTTTTTAAAATATGCAGTTACGCACCGTTCCTGCCGCTTTCCACTACCGCCCCCGCCACCAGTGTTTGTGGGCGACGAATTTCGACTGCGTTGCGTATTCTCCCACTGATGATAGGTGTGACTCAGATATTTGCTGCTGCTGCTGCTGTTGTTATCACCATTAAGCTGGCTATTGTGAATGTTGTTGTTGCTGTGGTTGTAATTTGACGAATGTGTTTGTTGTAGTTGTTGCATGGAATTGTTGGCGGTAAGTTTGCGTGGTTTTTTAGCGCCTTTGCTGGAGATCAGTGAAGTACTGGGATTGCTGGACATTTGCTGTTGGTGTGGGCGAGAGGCGTGCAACGGCAAGATTGAATTGGTGCTCATAATCGATGCGTTTGCGTTCCCCACTGCTTGTCGTTGTTGTTGTTTCGTCGCAGCTGCAGCGGCCAATGAACGAAAATAAATTGCAGAAAACGAAAAATAAAACAATTGATGTTGCAAATGTTGGTTGTTGTTGGTTGTTGTTTGTTTGTTGATTGTTGTCAGTGGTGGTGGTTGTAGTTGTGGAGCGATGAGCAAGATTTGTAGAAGATTTTTGGGATAGAAGTGGGAAGTCGTTGAAGTTGTTTAATTGTTGTTGTTTGAAGTTGTAGTTGTTTTGCGAAACGTGAAACGAAAAGAATGCAAAGAAAGAAAGAAAAAAGAAGATGCAAATTGTTGTTGTTTTATGTTAATATCAATTATCGAATTTGTCATGTTTACAATAATTTACTGTTGGCCACAAGTGGCGTTGTAGTAGGCGTAGTAGTAGAAGAAGTAGCAGTACCAGTACCGTTTCCGCTGTCCGCCGCACCGCTGCCCAATACGCCACTGGTAGTATTGTTGTTGTTGTTGTGACTGCTGCTGCCACCGCTTGCATTGTGGCTGTTGTTATTATTGTTGTTGTTGTTGCCGCTCGTGTTATTACGTTCTTTGCGTCGCACATAGCGACGCTTCACCGCCTCGCCCGACCGGCGTCCAGCGCCCGTGCCGCCACCGCTTGCCGCCAAGGCCTCGCGTTCACCTTTCCAAAAGTTTTTCACAATCGTTTTGGTCTGACAGCGCATAACCCGGTACTGCCAATCCGGCTGACGACTAATGGCCTCTATATGCAATGACTGGCTAATGTCTGTAAATAAATAATTATTACAAAACATTTATCAGCACTACCCAAACAATACATGTCTGACCATAAAAAATCGAATCTACATTACTTCAACATGTAATATATATTATAAAAATAAGACTACAAAATTCGCCTCTAAACAACGTCGGAATCATCGAACAAGTTATCATAAGCTCTAAACCGAGAACATTTATTAGGGCATCAATTAACAAAAAAAGTATTGGTTTTTCCAATGCCAGCCAGCAATAAAAAAATAATTAGGTATTCTTGGTATTCCTACCCTCTACATTCTGTCTTCTTAAAAGGCTATTTCAACCATCGGACACACATTATACAATCAAATTCTTTAACTTCTTTAACTTAATTGATGCATTTATCACAGAAGATAAAAGATCTGTTGCGATTTGCAGGTTCAAAACATTCTCAATGTAATAACTCCTATGGCAGTTATATATTGCAATGATCTTGTCAAATCGAACGTTTGTAACACTCTAGTTTCAGTGAGGATTGGTAAGGGATTGTTTTGCATTCCCTCAAAACGTGTGATTCCAAAAAAAAAATATAAAGACTTACCTTCGGGGAAACTAAGCACTGGATGATAGCCAGAATCAAGGAGTCCGACACGGCTCTGTGGCATTAGCGTTTCAGGCAGCTCTCGCGGCGCCGTTGGGTCCGGTCTTCCCGTACATAGCGTACAAGGCACCTGCGGCCATTGGCAACCACATTTGATATTGCTGGGCCTTGCGGCTTTTTTCGATATCGTATGCATGTTGGTGGTCTGGAAGAGCTTGCGCTTACGAAACTCCGAGAGTACAAGCGGACGCGATCGACTGCACGAATAGTCGCCCTCCGAACCATCATTTGAGGATGCAGTGGCACTCTTGTAGCCATTGGCTGTGGTTGTCGTCGCCATTGATGAATTTTCTACATTTTTTACTGGAGGTGTCGCTGCCAATATCACATCGCCCTTGGTACGACTCAGTTCATTGAACAGATCGTTGTGCTGGCGTATTTTAATGCTCAGATCGGCAATTTGTGCACATAACCAGGACCAGCGCAGGGCGATGGCGGCGCGATCTCGTGAGTAACGCCAAACTGCACGGCGTGTGCTGCAATAAAAAAGGAAATCATAAATAATAATCAGTAGCTATTCTTCGTAATATCTGTTTAAAACTAACAGACAGATGGGACTGTTCTGCAGTTTTGGTTTAATAACAGACCAACATTGATTCTATTCAAGTAACTAATTGTAAAATTAAGGATTTTTAGTATTAGTATGTATGTATTGTATTGTTAAGTTTAGATAGAATATCAGCGATAAAGTTTTCTACGGATTGATGAGACAATTTAAAGGTTACAATTGCTATAATGAAAAAAAAGCTATCTACTATTTGTCTAGAGGTCACATTTGTCCAACTCTTGCACATCCATAACGATGGTTTTCGTCTTTCAGAAACTCTTGTGAAATCTTAAATTAGAAAGTTACTAGTATAAGTCTGAGTGCAATAAGTAATGTTTTAAACATAACACAACAGAATATTTTAAATTTTTGACATTCTCAGGTATTTTTCTCATTATTCATTAATATCTATTGGGGAGCATTTTTAACTATTTCAACATACTCAAAACAAATATCTTCTAATTTTTGTTGCAGTATTGTGACCATTCTTTGATATGAATTGGTGAGTGCCTATAGAATCTATCAATTTTATCAACAATTTTATCAACGCTCTATACTTACATGGATAATGATAACTGCTGTGAATTGTTGTAGGTAACCATTTCATCAGCCGATTCGCCACCAGAACTCGATTCCGTGGCATCGGAATCGATAGCGTTCTGTACTTCACGTAGTTCGGTATGCAACATACCAGAAACATGTGTTAGCTCACCGGTTACATAGGTGTCTAGGTCAGGCACAATCTCATCGGTACGTGGCGTTTTGTCAGCGGACGTCGTGGAAGATATACCAGCTGTCGTTGATCCCTGCTGGTTGCTCGCCAATACCCCATCCTGTAACTGTTTGCGTGGCCGTTTACCAGGCGTGGCGGCACTGCTATACCATGTCGATGATGATGCCAGCGAGGAGGAGCTACCACCAATCGTGTGACAAATTTGCTGCTGTCGCGCCACTGTGTCAATGTGTCGCAAGAATGTGCCCAATTGTGATGCGGGCAATGCTTGCTTCTTTTGCTCCGACCAAAAATTGCCGAGCGGACGACCTGACACAATCGACATGACCGTTGCATCTTGCTCTGAAAGCGTAGAGCTGCGAACTGGCTGTGGCGCTTTATTAGAAGTACGTGCTGCCCATTCGAAGACGCCGGCAATCTCTTCGCTGACATGATGACACATTTGGCGCGCTTGGAATTTGCGCATGCGACGTAACAGAAAATCTACTTTACGTACTAGCAAATGGTAGTTTTGCTCCAGCTCGGCAAGTCTTTCTTTCGAGGGAGGTTGCTCGGCTTTCAGTAGCTGCTGGGCGACATCATTCGGTTCTATGCTGCTGTTGATGATACTGCTACTGCAACTGGGTTTGGTGTCCAAGGGTTCTATGCTGCTGGGCACATTACACGAGGATACACCGATACCAGAAGCTGCTGGTGCCGCCGCTTCTTCATCGTTGTTCAGAAAGAAATTGAAATCACAGATCGCATCCGGATTACCATGTGAGCCATCGAGCGTTTGCAGCACTTTGAGCACCTCGTCGATGTCTTGATCAAGTATTGCACCGGCAGTTCCGTCTTTAAGAAAATTATTTATCGGTGTAAGCAGCGTTGCGGATTGACGTGTCTGCTGCGTTTGGGGCGAAGCCAAAAGTTGCTGCTGCTGTTGTTCCTGCAACTGTTGGTCCTGCAATTGTTGATCTTGACTTCTATCTAGCGTCAGAGGCTGTTGTTGTGGCGGAGGCGGCAGCGTAACGCCAGTCGCCAAAGTTCCTCCGGTTATGTCAACAACAGGTGGCAAGGAGCCCCCATCTAGCTGGCTTAAGCGTTCTGTGAAGGGAAAGAAATGACAACTTAGTACATATACATCGAATTGGAAATTTTCTATTGGTCTTATTTAAAGGAGATCTTTTGATTGCAGAAGGAATTTAGAAACCGTGAGTTTTAATACAGTTTACACAATAATTTATAGTGATATGTATTCGTATTATAACGAATATTTGAAACAAAATTCCATACTCTGTTCGCATCCATCCAATCTGACCACTAGGTTCAATATTACTTCTATCTTTCTGGTCTCTGATCCCTACATTTGGGTTAAGCATCCCTTCAGCTACAATCAGCGCTATATAATCGAAACCTATTACTATTAAAACTCTTTAGAAATGCATTGTTTGCAATTTCGCGTTTTTAAAAATTGAAATATTTAGTCAAGTTTAATGATATTCATCAAAGTAGTAAAACAGACAGATACAACTTCCTTCACTTTAGGGTTTGACATCAGTTAGTCCCGAATTTGGAATAATCGTAGGTGTAGTTTAATAACTATCATTTTTAGTTAACTTGAAGAGGGTCGATTAGGGGTAAGACAAAAACAAACTGTGCAATTTACCCAATTTTGGGAACTTACCTTCAAGATGATCGACAATTTGCTGTTGTTCGTCGCTACTAATGATGTGCGGCAGTTCCTGTTGTTGCTGCTGTTCTGTACATATTATAGTTGGCTGTATTCGTGCCTGCGTTTGAGGATCGCTTAATGATGTGGGTGCTGTTGCTAACGTCGCTGCTTGAGCTGCTGCTGCTGCTGAGCTTGTGGACTGCTCATCCATGTGCGTTACAGATAACGTGGAGCAAGGCAGCAAATTACTTGCAGGATCAGTGGCCGGTGAGGATACAGCAGCTGTTGTAGTTGCCGCCGATTCCTTGCCCAGACTGACCTCCGGCAGCGTTTTGCGCAAGCAAATTTCGGCAGTAATGGCCTCCTCAAAATCACTGGTCAAATCGGCCAGCAGTTGCGCTGTAGAATTATCCTTGGAGCTATTATTGTTATTGTGCTCAGCAGTGGCGACCAAGGCCACTGGCGGTGGTGGCGTTGATGGTCCGATGACGCTATCGTTGTTGCCGGTTGTGTTTACGGCCGCTATTGCAATGCTTTCCGATGCTGATGTTGTTGTATGTGCATTGGCGGCGCTCAGGCCCATTTGTTCATTAATTTGTGGCTTGATGTTCGCACCACCGCCGCTGGTGTTATTTTGGATGTTGCTGCTGCTGCTAATATTGTTATTGTTGACTTTGCGTTTATTGTTGGGTGTTACTACAATTGGTGAGGCTTGACGCTGTGCTGCGTCCTTAGAGCGTGTGACACGCGTTGAGGTTGTTGAAAGGGCTGTTGGAATTGCAGATTTCTTTACTGCTGCAGTCGCTGTGTTGTTGCTATTATTATCGCTGCTGCTGTTGCTATTATTGCTTGCACTGGCAGATTGCGTTATTTCCAGCTTTCGACTCGATTGTCGGGTGGCGGGCGATGCTGTGCTCGTTAATTTCTCCTTGGGACTTAAAGGCTCTGCTGTGAGCGCTGGAGCCATAATTATGTTGCTGCCGCTGCTTTCGTCCTGCTGCTCAACGATTGCGGCCCAGTCGGTTGCCGCATTTGGCCAGACAATAATACTCTTGTTGTTGTGATTGCGACCGGCAAGATTTGTTCGTTTCGACTAATTTTGAACGGGCACTCTTCGCAAGTTGCTATTTCGCACAACAAAAAAGGGAAATAATTTTTATTAATTGTTCGTAATTTATTTGCAAGTTGACACAAGCAAACGCACACTTTGCTAACTAAATACCAAACAGACAACTCTCACAGAATAGAACAAAGTGTGCGCTTCAGTTGGCCTACTCAAAATTAACTAAAAAGCCGCTCATTTTGTTGGTCTTACATACTATATGTATGTACATATATTATGCATGTACAAAATACATACATGTGTATGTATAAAAATTTTACCGCTTAGTTTGCCGCTGTTTCTAAAATTGTTTGTTTTTATGTGTGTGTATGTGTGCGCGTTATCGTCACGCTCACCATATCGCTGTTTCATTTCAATTCGTTTGTTTTGCCTCAAAACGATAAATACATTATACAATTAACAAAAAATAATGTAAAATACCGCTATTGAGCCTTCTTCACATGCATTTTGTCTGCGAACGCCTCCTATAGGAAATCTTTTCCGGCGTGCCTTATGTACAAAACACATAATACACTCGCACACATTTAAAGAATTGTCGGCAGCTCTGCCTGTTGTGAGCGAATGGCGAGCGCGCGCTATAGAGAGAATGCGCGCTGTATTGCTCATTCACAATGATGCGCAATAAAAAAATGTATTGTTGAATACATCCGTGCTTTACTGAATATATGCGTGGTTCGAGGGGCCATATAGAACACAACTAGCAAACTGGACTAGTGATGAAATCGTTTGTAAGGCAACGTAATTTCGTCACACTTCAGGCAGGCGGCAGCGCTTACATAAATAGGGGAGGGCAGCACACTCTCAGAATTTAAACTGTATGTTTCAAGTTGTTTTTATATAATTTTTAATATATTGAATTATTTAGTTTTAATTGCACTATCGCGCCTTCTTTTCAATATGTGCGCGCTACGCACACTCACACACCCAAACGAACGGAACAGAAAAAACATGCACACACACACGGGCATTAGGAGTACATGACAGTACATGTGCCTCGGTTTGTTTGTTTGTATGAGTGTGTGTATGTGTCTAGCAGTGTTCCACTATTTTCAGTTATTTACACAATAATTCAATTTTTGTTCACGGCACAAAAATGGCGCACATACAAAAAATTGCACATTACATAGGCAAGAAATGCAAAATAGTTTTCTTTTTATTACAAATGCGCATAACGCACACAGTGCTGTGCAGCCATTATTCTTATGTATGTACATACATAATTTTTCATACGACGAAAAAAGGTAGTAGGAAAACGTTTTCAGCGCGAAAGTAACCAAATTGTGCACACACATACACACACACGTTCATAGAAACACAGAAGCACGGAAGAATTTGTAATTGCTTAAAATTTACTTATAATTTGTATACGCACAATTTCAGCAGTTTACACAACACACGATTTTATTTTGTCTGCTGTTGCTTGCAATAATGGTGACGCTCCTGCTAGCAAAGTTCTTCGTCGATCTTTTTTCACCGATTTTTTTCATTTATATTTATTCGTTGCTGCTACGCTTTTGGCAAAACGACGTGTATTCGGAGCTGTACTCGTTTCTTATGCCCGCGACCAAAGTACGCAACACCATGATGTTGTCCTACTCCAACACATGCGACGGCAATGGCAGCTGACAATCAGTGTGTGCATGCGCTTGAGTGAGATGCCGTTTGGAAATTCCTTTTCATCGTTACTTTTCGCAAGTGGCAACACTGAAATCGTTACTACGCAAAATGCAGCTCTACTGCATAGAGCATTAATTTCTTGCTACCACCCACATATAAACAGAGTAATTGTGGCTTGATTAATTCACTTTTCGAACCCAATTTGAATTCGGTTTGAATCAAAGCACAATGCACATAATCCGTCTTTACAGCTTAGATAGTTTTTATTGGATAATCTGATGACTACGGAATAGGGGCCTGGACCTCAAATAAAATTTTTGCCAACGTGCTATTCGAAAAGATTGCTGAAGAGTAGTTATATAGTTTTTTTCGGCAGAAAAAATTTACGCGCTTGTTCATTAATAGATTTAAGTAACTGAAATAAATAAACAAATTCTACGTGCTGATAAACAATCTTACAGTTTGGGGATGATACATTTTTGTAACTTCTAAATGTTTTGCAGTATAAGAATCTTGATCCTTTGCACGTACGTAAAAAACATAAGTATGTACATGTATATCGGAATACTAACGCTTTATGGAGAACTCATCGAACGTATATGCAGAAATCTCCTTGGCTTCCGAGAATTCAGCTTTTTCAATGACGGACTTGGGGCTGCCTTTATTCTGGAGCCAGTGCTTCCTGGAAACAGTGAGGGGAGGCATGACATAAAACTGGACCCATTTCTATAAATTTGCAGCAATTACATTTCATTTATCTGTGACAAAGGTGCCTCCAACTGCCCCTTTACAGTACCCTGATTGGTATTCTTGCACCAGCCATGAACACCCAAGGTTTTCGCCTGTTTCTCTGTGTACTACAGCAACGATATTTGTGAAAAATTGCTCAATATTTAAAAATACATATGTATGCGCGTGTGTAGTTTGCGATTAGATTAGAGGAGTACCGGAAACACCTTACCTTACGAAAGAAAACACCTGAAAGTTGCAGGAATTAGTATTGTATTATATTGGCCGCAATAAGATGTTGCGTCTCTTAACTTACCTTGCACTCGTCCAAAGACTTCAAAGTTGCAGGCGTATAACAATTGTTTACTTGGTGCAGCCATTGTTGCAATGGTTTCTTTTGAAGTTAGTTTATTTGGTTGTGAAAAACTATATTCGAATAACACTAGCACCGACAGGAGAATACAAATACTGACAACTAAGCCCGAGCTATATAGAAACACCATAACGACCGGCAGATAGTGTTGAGTCGATTCGTTCAGAAAGTAGTTCGATGGTATAAATCAGGAACTGGAACCCTAGGAGCCCTAAAAGCTATAAGGCACCACCTTCTCAAAACGAGAAAAGACATTTTACATTGGCACTAAAATAATGTAAGTTTTTTTTTTTTTTTTAATAAACAGTACAAGCAAGTAAATAGCTGAATTTAATTACGGAACTATATATAAAATAGAGCTGGTTCATACAATTGAATTGCAGTGACCGGCGCTGCTAACTTGTCGCAACAAAATTGCAACCAACATTTCAAAATGCGATGTTTTACAAATATATCGCAGAATTATTTCACAAAAAATTGAAGGTAGTGGTGAATTTATTTAAAAAAGTACTTTTACATTTTTGAGAAAAAGTTATGTACCAATGTATTTTGTTTCAAAATTATTTACTTTAGCACCCAAACTTAGGTTAATTCATAAAATCAAAAGACTAGCCGTTTTAATATAAGAAAATGTAATAAACCAAAATATATTTAAACTTTAATTGTGTTCATTACATAGGTGTGTTAATATATTACATTTGTGTCAATGTATTATGGTCAAGTAAGAGAGTCTGGTGGTGGTAATAACTAATCAACTATATGGTAAATGATTAAAATAACGAAATACTATTGCATTGCAGGAGGCACGGGCACAAACTGATATTCGATTACTGATCAGCCTTGCAGAGATTTTTCTTGGCAGCCTGGAGTGTATTGTGCATCAGCATGGCCACCGTCATAGGACCCACACCTCCTGGAACTGGTGTTATGTGACCAGCAACCTCTCGTACTTCTGAAATTGTGGAAAAGAAAATATCATCCGTTCGAATTTCGAAGAGAGTGTTCCACTACTTACCATCATAGTCGACATCTCCCACTAGCTTGGTCTTGCCCGTTTTCTCGTCCTTGATGCGATTGATGCCAACATCGATGACACAGGCGCCGGGCTTAATCATGTCCTTGGTGATGAGCCCAGGCTTTCCAACGGCAACCACAACAATATCGGCCATACGGCAATACTTGGCAAGCTCCTTGGGCGGAGTATAGCGATGGCACACAGTGACTGTAGCATCCAGTGCCTTGGTCGCATTCTTACCATCTGAATGCAGCAAAATGGCCATCGGCAGACTTACATTCTTGGAGCGTCCCACCACCACAGCATTGCGTCCAAATGTCTCGATATTACTGCGCTTCAGCAGCTCCTTAATGCCCAATGGTGTGGCCGGTATGATGCCCTCCATATCCAGGGCCAGGCGTCCAATGTTGACCTCATTGAAACCATCGACATCCTTGTCGGCGGTCACAGCATTGCATACGGTCCGCTCATCAATGTGTTCGGGCACTGGCAACTGGACCAGCAGTCCATCAACTTTGGGATCTTTGTTGACTTCTTCAATTATTTTCAGTAATTCCTCTTGTGTCGTCGATTTGGGCAGCACTTTGGTGTCGCTGCTAATGCCAATCTCCTCACAGGCAAGTATCTTATTGCGTACGTATGTCTGACTGGCCGGATCTTCGCCCACAATCACTGCCGTCAAGTGGGGGGCACGATAGCCGGCGGATATCAAGTCCTGGACTTCTTTGCTGAGCTCACAGCGGATTTGCTTGGATATCACCTTGCCATCAATAATTTGAGCCATATTGCTAGAAGATCAAAAATTAAAAGATACTTAAAAAATCTAGCCCAGAAAAATCGATTAAGTGAATGCGGTCCAACAGACAAAATACCCCTCAGTTATTCAATTCAATTTACTAACCTATACAAGTATAAGAATTATTTTATACAAAACAAAATACATATTCTGGAAGCGTATAAAATATCGATACTTCTAACCTCAGGTTAAATTCGAAAATATGTAATCCACTGATTTTGATCAATCTCTAGGAGATTAATGGATATTTTCACCATTGATGACATCCATGAAGTGGCGAAAGCACCAGCACCACCAGGAAGTTCCACAATAAATATTAAAAAAAAGAATTTAACTTAAAAACCCAGTACCAACCCAAGCCAAAACAATTTAATTTGTTTTAAAAATGTTTATAAAAATAAAATGCAAATAATATATTATAAATCATCTCTATCACTATAATCTTCCTTGACGATTCTTCTTAGTAAGTTTACTTTATGAAAATTCTACGCTCATACAGACGGACATTTCAATATCATCTTGTCGTATGGATCAAGTTTATGAATGTGGGGTTTGCCACATCTCCATTTGCCATTACCACTGTTTTTTTAGATTTGATTAATTATGAAGGAAGAGACGGTTTTCTAAAGTCATAAAAATTTAATTTAAAACATAATTGTATGTTGTCTGCTAGAATAAAGCACTAAACTAATATTTTTGGAACATGTCTGAATCAGTTTGGTCATACGAAGACGCAAAGGAAACAAGCTTTCTTTCGTGTAGATTGGGAAGAATTGCAAAATCCCTGGGCGGCTTTAAAAATGTTCCTAATTATGTGAGCCTGACAAAATTCCGCAATGTGAGCAATATGTTCACACCACTGCAGATTTCCAAATGAGTTCCAGTCTTTCATTATACACATTTACATGGTCTTTTCGAAATATTTGATTATTTGCAGAGAAGAACAAATGTTGGAAGGTTTGAGGTCAGAATCATTTCAATTGAAGGAATATTGAAAAAAGCTTCCTTATGGTTAATTATTTGGTAAAGATTGGTAATCAAATATTCATTATTATATAATAATACAAGTTTTTATGGAAAACAACAAACCCGTTCAGGAGAATATACCATAAGTGAAGTACAAAATTGTATAAATAATTGAAATTTCATATTGCAATTTATTTTTCCGATCAAATGCTTTTTTTGGTTGATCTTTCAAAAGATCAACCGATTTGTACCAATCCTATACGAAAAATGTGATTGCTATAAACGTAACATTGTGGTTAAAAAAAATAAAATAAAAAAAACACCACACTGAGGCACCATCCACCTGATAAGCTCTGTGTGGGGAATTTCAAAGGTCGTGTAAATCCCCAACGACAAAAGTACAAAGTGATTCACACTTATTTTGCAGCAAAGTGGAATGCGTGAACGGAAGCGTTCGCATGAGAGGGCAAGGCGTCAAGAGATGGAAAAGTGAATCCCCTGATTCTGAGACAGTAAACAAATACAATGTGGTATCACTTGTAAACGCTATTAGGGTTTCGCATTTTATTGAGCAGGTTCTTGCAATACAAAAATAGCCAGCATCGTTTAACGTATCGATAGCGATTTAGGGCATAGTAATAGGCAATTTCATTTTCTTAAACCTAGGATAAATTTAATTGTTCAACTTTAAACTTGTAATACAAAAATACCATGTATCCGATTCTTGCATAATTAGTATACATGTATGTACGTATAGGATCGTCAGGAATAGCTATAATTATCAACTCTTATTCAATGCGTCCAGGGCTTTCGGGTCGATCGTTCTCAAAGCATTGGCAAAGGAGTTGTAATCAATGTTGTTGCTCCTCTCGATATATTTGAGCAATTCGTCAGCATCGGTCCAGAGGAACACCATGTGCGACATTTTAAGGCTTTCGGCTAGCTGCTGCCACTTAAATTTCTTGTCATCGCGTTCCCACTTCTCGTTGAGCAGTTTGCTCAAATTCCTTTGTTTGGCCTCATCTTTAAGGAGATGCATTAGACTGTGTGCTGGATCCGCTTGTAGCTTTTGTTGCTCGTCTTCAAATTCGTCTGGCAATTCCTCTTTGATATCTTCCGGTTTAATTTCTATGTCATCCATTTTGTTTTCCATCGCCGTCTCACTGCTCTCATCATCGTCCTCGGCTGATGAGGAGTCCGCCTCTGCTTTCACACTGCACGGTATCCAGGTCATTGTTAGGTCCGGCTGAACTTGTTCGAGCACACGGACACACTCCTTATTGGCGCGTCGACGTGCCAGCTCCAGTGGCGTATAGCCGGCCGCATTGCGTGCCAACAGTACATCCGATAGATCCTGGGAGTCCAATATGACAACCAGCAGTTCAAAGTTCTGCTCCAGTACGGCCATATGCAAAGCATTGTTTCCATCCTTGGTGTTCACGACATTCACGGATTTTCCGTCGTGTTTGATCAGCTTTTTGGCCACATCGAACTTATTTTGCCTTATGGCCATATGCAATGGAGTCAGCCCATCATCATTCTTGATTGTCAAATTCAACGTAATAGTGGGCCCGTTCAGGAAACTGTCGATGCAATTCAGGCGCTCCTCTTTTACAGCTATGTGAAGGGCTGTATTCCCAGAATGATTTTGAGTGTTGGGCAAGCAGCCCATGGTGAGCAAAGGACGTACATAATGGGCACGATCCTGCTGGCAAGCGAAATGCAAACCACTATTCCCATCAGCATTCAATGTGTTGGCCACGTCATGCAGTCCGAAGAAATTCATAACTTGGAATGTCTTGATGGCCAGCTTCAGGTTGTCCTTCTTTTGACTGATAACCTCATGGAGCAGTGTGTCATTATTGTAATTCTTTAGGGCATGAGTTGTAAACAACTCTTCGACCTTTTTGCGTGCGCTCTCGAAGCCCACATCGCCGGGCGTGAGACGACGCGATTCTTCAAAAATCTTAAATATAGCATTCAAATAGCTGCTACTGGTGTTGCGATTGTTGCTAACCCTTGCATTCATTTGGGTTACACAGCGGCTATGCCCGTCTGCCTGCAGTTCCTCCTGCGGCAAATCGGGTATATATATGTCCTGTAGGCAAATTTTCTCCAGGTCGGCAGAATCCTGCTCCATAAGGGCTTGGAAGTTGTCAGGAGCTATGTTGAGACTCAGTAAATCATTTAAATGCTCGTCGCGGCCGAACTCCTGGCTTATGGTTTGAATATCTTGCAGCGCGTTTTGCCTGGGCTGCAGCTGTTGCACCGGTTTTGGTAGCTCGAATGAATTAGCTGCACTACCGCTGCTGCTACTGCTGCTACTAGTGGTGGCCATAGAGGCAGTGCGTCGGCGCTTGCGCGATATTATTGCCTCACGTGGCTTGTAGCGGAAGGGCAGGGGTGGATAGGAGCGCTCATCATCGGAGGGTCGTATGAGCTCGATGGACACAGGGACCTCTCGATCCACATCCTTGTCCTTGTAGGCTGGCGTCTGGCATACAATGGCATATTGATGATGGACATCGGACTCGCGGAACTTTGCGAAGGCTTCCCAAACTGTTTCGCCGTCGTCATTCTCCTCGAAGAAGCGCACCTTAATGTTCTTCTTGGACACTTTCTCCACAAGCAGTATGAGCTCATCATTGCCCGATACGCTGCCTGTGGGCTTGCTAAGTCGCACGATTCGCAGCTCTCCGGTCTGTGCCGATTTACGATTGTTAATGGCATTGCTAAAGACGGGCTTGGCAATGGGCGTCCAGGTGGTGGGGCTCTCAACCTTAAAAGCCTCAAAGCACAACCGCACCTAAAAAGTGCCAAGAATGTTGAAAAATTACATTCATATACGAATGTAAATGCGACTTACCTGATTCAGATTCATGTCTTTGGCCTCGCGTTCCGTTTCCTGATGCAGTTCCTGTATCTGCTTGGTGGACAGCTCCCGTCGGCCCAACTGAAAGACGAGGCGATCCTGTTTCTTCTTAAGCAGCTCATCAAAAATATATTTTTTTGCCGTATGTATGATGCCCATGTTCATAAATTGGGCCACATAGCCCTGATCCGCCGACACCCGCAAGTCGTGCGGATCACACACATCCCTATCCTCTTTGCGGACCACCAACTGATGCGAATGTGGACTGTCCAAATTAGTTTGGAAGAGACTGCATCGGATGACTGCAGGTCCTTTATAATTCCTCAGCTCCACCTCCGGAAATGTTTTGGGTGTGCGCTTCGAGTTGGCACCATTCAGCGAACCATGGGTGCCGTGCATTTCTGATTTGTAACGAAAGCGAAACTTTTCCACCGGCTGTTCAGCAATGTGCAACCAAGCGCTGAACTCGCGGGCTGGGGCCGCATCTGTTGCATGTAAAGAAGTGGCTGCAGATGCTCCGAAGGCACCCGCTGCCGGTGCGCCCGCTGTTGTCGCCGTCGTACCGTAGGTGTAATTATGATGATCCATATACATATTTGCAATATTAATATTAAGAGTGCTGCCTCCACCATTCAATAAATTGTTGCCATCAATGGAAATGCCTGCGGCATTTGGGAGCAGCTGATTTTGTTGAGACTGCTGGTATGGTGTGTTTTGCATGGCGTGAAGTGGTGAGTTCACGTTTGCTGCTGGCAAGGTGAGGTTATCAAAATCTGTTTGCAGTGCCATTGTTTCGGGGGAATGGGCGGGAGAAAGAGTCATCGTCATAGACACAGGCGACGGCGAATTGGTGCTACTATAGCCGCTAGTGCTGGAGCAATCGTTCATATATATAGATACATTTTTGCCTTTGTCCAGGTCGTAATACTGGCTCATTTTGGCCCTTTTCGCACGAAATTTCTAGTGATAATAAAAAACGCCACGATCTTCGTTTATATGTATAGGTAGTTGTTCGTGTGTATTGAAGCGTGAATGTGTTTGCACGTGAGTGTGCGAGTTTTACTGCTTTATAAATTTAATAAATAATTTGCGTCGCAGCGAAGGCACCACCGGTTCACTGGGCTCTCGAAACAACAATGAAATGGATCGTGTGCTGCTCGTGCCGATTGTGGTTGGCACTGCTCTGTGATTTAGGTACTTCCCCGAGGTCGACGTCGTCGTCAGTTTGATTGAAAATGTTTAAAAGAGGCGCAGCCACGTCAGGATGACTCATGGGGCTTACTCCTCGTTCGTCGGTGTGGTTTTTTTTTTTTCTGGTGCTATAAGCTCTGCGCTCTTGGTTCGTAGAATTCGTACGCCCAAGATGTTTATAACGAATAATGAACGAGATGCCAAACGACTGCGCTATATGTATTTATATTTGTACATTCTTATGCATGTATATTTTTATAAAGTATGTAATCGTTTCAAAGGCACGGATCGCGAAACACTTTAGAACTTAGCTCTCAACTGCACAATTGGAAATGAACAAACGGTTGGAATGAAATCAAGTAAGAGCGTTAACATATACACACGTACACATGCCTACATATGTACATATACATATGTATATTATTATATATGAATGTACGTGTGCAATCGTAATCGCAACGCGAGCACTTCGTTTATGTATGTATATTTTTCCTCTCTGCTGATAACAGGTTTTATTATCTACAAAAGCTTTGTGCATTGAGCTTTTTAGGCACAATGGCAATAGCGTCTTGTTACTAAAACATGTGCTAGCGTGCCTAAATGCTAATGATGTGTTTATAAACAGGTAGCCTAATTTGAATTTTCAAACTCAACAGAGCCCAACACGTGCACAGCTCACCACGATGATAGCAAGCTGCCATATCTTTAATGAATATCAATTTTCAATCAGATATTTAAGTTGGTCAGAGCACAACTTAGGCTTATAACTATCTAAGCTTAATGGTACTGTAATTTAATAATAAAATAATTTGGCGAAAGAAAAATAACTGCTTTTACTAGCTCGTAATATCAAAAAGGTGGCAACTCTCAAACAGCTGTGCTGTTGGCTTTCATTCATACATACATACATGTGTAAACATACAAATTTATATATTTTGTTGTCAAGTTTATTGCAATATTTGTAGTTTGTTTTAATTTATATAAAAAAAAACCCACCTGCTGTTTGATGCATATTTGCGCGTCTGAATACCCACAACAATTGAGCTCGCTAAGCGCTGTGCCCACATTATATTATGGCTTAAGAAATTAAAGGCATGTGCAATTTACCGAAAACAAGGAAAGTTTACATTCGCGAAATGCAATTTAAATCCAGAACACTTCCATGCAATTACGCGAAAATCTTTCAATCACCAATTAATTTATGTATACTAAAAATTTTGTGTTCTAAAAAAAAATTCCAAAATACTGAAGAGAAGAAATGAGGTAAACTTCACACACAATACATAGTAGATAAAATGTGCCAGACACGTAGGGGAAAATTTGTTAAAGGGGATTAATAGATTCACAAACAAAGGAAAGTGTGGAACGTTTTTTATATAAACACATTTGCCTGTTCAATACATTTCTTTGTTTATTTTTTAATTTTAATTGTAATGTCTACAATTTCAATTTTATGGACCGCCCTTTGAGCAACTCTTGCTGTTGCTGAGCACAGGTTTTTTGTCTGGTGGCTACGCGTTATCAGTTCTCTCGTTTTTGTTTATTTTTATTAGTAATTGGCAAGTGGATTATATGCAACTAAACAAATTGGCGTTTGGTAATTACATGGATGATATTGAAAATTGGCTAATCAATGCCTAAAATAAATTTTTTAATTAAATAATTTAATAACCTTGTGCACTGCCTGGTTGGATTAAATATCAGCTAGAGCTTAGAGATATGTTTTAGTTTTGTTTCATGTGTGTTGTTGCTTACTCTACCTTGTGACTTTATGATTGCTTTGATTTCACTTTTTTGCTGGAAAATGCAAAACTGCACCGCTTGATTGTTCTTAATGAACTGCTGAAAATAAGATCCAGCCCACACGTGTTGCTCTTTTGGATAAAAGCTCATAAGACTGCCACGGCCAGAGAGAGAGCGTGACTTAAAAGTTGGCAAGCAACAACAAAAAGCTTTTTACAGACGTAGCCAAAAGTTTCCATACTCGATAACAATTGAAAAATTTCACTATGCAACTGACGCACACGTTTACAAAACTATATAGGCAACAGGTATTGGGAAAAATATTGATGTTTTGCTTGCTCGCGCATGATGAAATCTGTAGGCGAAATTGACAACTGTTGTCTGGGCCATTACGTCAATGTGCTGCACAGCAGGGGGTCGGTTGTCTTGAACTGATAAGAAGCCTTTGATGCAGTTCGCCATCAGCCCGGTACTAGATTATAGCAAAGGGGCCAGACTTAGTAACTGTTAAGCCTGAGCTGGTGTGAAAAATAACAGCGTCATTTAAATGTTGTTCCCATGGCTGATTTTTCGCTATGCTGTTGTTTTTGGGTTGAAAAACATGTTATTTTCGAACAACGAGCTGATAAGCAAAAGAAAGTATACCTACTATGTAAATATGTGAATACATACATACGCCCGAGACAATGAATATGAACGCCCACAGATTCTCAATGTGTCGTCCAAATTTTTAACTTGAGATAGGCAAAACGCAGCATATCAACAATTTAAAGCAAAGTTTGCTTAACTTTCAATATAGGTTGTTTCATTTGTGTTCTACTATATAAATTGGGAATTTATTCAAGGCAAATGTAAGTGACCTAGTACAGGCCTTAACATAAATGGCATATACATATGTATATACTGGTATTTTGTAACAAATTCTTAACAATCCTACAATAAAATTGAATAATTTGCTTACCTTGTGAAACGCATTTTGATGGGAGTTTTATTTAATATTCAATTTGCACTTCAATTTTTACAACACTTTTTAATATTTTTTACCAAATATTTATTTGAAATATATTTTAACACCTTACACTTGCGCTTTTAACGTTCAATTATTTAAATGCAGTTATGGCCGCGCGCTTTTATAATGCGCATGGCGTTGTCGTTTTCTAGTAAATTCCAGAAGTAAATTTAGCAACACTGAAAAGGGTGCTGTCCACTTGATTCACCGATAGTCATACATACACTAACTGCGAAATTGCGAAGGAGAGCTCTCTGTTTGGAACAACACAAATACTCGAGAAGAATATTAACTGTATGCGTAAAAACAAAAACACTTGCCTAAAATGCAGTAAGTATGAGGTTATTACCTTAGTAATATGACAGCCATTTCATTAATTAGTTTCTGGCCGCCTGCAGGTCGTACGATGGCGCAAGTAGTCCGAGCCATGGTCACAAAGCAGAAAAATGCGTGTTCCCTCAGCCTGCAACTCCTTGGTTGCTCGACGGCATGCCTTGGATGTTAGCGACTACCAGTGCTCCACAACCAGGTGGCGTTATGCAATTTGGCTCCAATGCGAATAAAGCCAGCTTTAATATAGAGACTGATGCCCAGTATAAACAGCTTAAACGCAAGGCGCTAGAGCGACAGAGCAAAGAGGCCGTGCTGTAAGTATAACTCAACTTCCAAACATATCTGGAACATGTCGGATAACTCTCACGCTTGTGTGTTTGTGCAGCCCACCGAAACAGTTGATCACCGAAGAACGCATCACGATGCATTTTAGTGGGCTACAAATCTCTGGCGGAGATGGAGGGGGTGTGGCTGGCGTCAGCGGTGTCAATAACAATGGCATAACCAGTGCTGGCGGGCTGGCCAGTGATGATATACCTTCAACCAGTACGGGCAAAACTCATCATCATCCAAATCCGGCTTATCAAATGGCTGCCATAGAGTTGGAACAGAAGTTGCGCAATGCCAATCGCATTGTAATCTGTGATGAATTAAAGCAGGCTGGCGGATTAACTGATGCAATTATACCAGCAGAGTTGTTGATAAAGTCTATACCTCGTCCGTGTACAGCGTTAGTGCCTTGGCAGCCACCTCCGCTTGCCAAGAATTTTGTGAACCAGGACCAGCACCAGCAACAACAACACTCTCAACAACAGAGCCTTTCCACCTCCGCTCCACCTGCTACGGGTCTAGACGATTATGACGAGCTTGGATTTTTTAATAATAACAACACATGCAACGTGAATTTAAATAAGGCTGACGAACAAATGGATGAAGATTTGGACCTGTAGCTGTAATTGGAAATAAGCTACGTTTGGCAGTCCTTTGTTCGAGCATAAGTTTAAGTAAACTATGTTCTTTTTAGACAGTATATCAGCACGTAAACTATAGATGTATTTTACCAATTTGCTGCTTGAATGCCCACAAAAAAAATATATGTGATTTTATAAATAAACAACTCCCGATAACTGTAAAGCCACAATTGATGTAACCAAAATTGTTAATTGTTCTATGCAAAGATTTTTAATTAAGTATGTTCGTTTCAATGCAAATAAACAAGCAGTAAACTTAGTTGGGACTTTAAAAATACTGAACATTTGGAATCAACTTGAAGTGAAAAACTGTGCGCCAATGTGCGTGGGCGACATTTACCAACACTGTGTTCGAAAGCTAATTTGAATCTACAATAAGTATCGCTGTTATCGATTAAGTGTGTTGGGAAATGAAATACAGTCGTGTGTTCATTCGTAGGCCGTGTTGTTGTAATTGCTTCAATTACCAAAACAGTCTGAGTTTTTCTCTCGAGAGGTGCGGATGCGTTTGTTTCGGTGGTTCGTGGCAGAGGCAGTGCTCTATGTATGTAGTGCGAAAAAATGGGTACAAAAAAATGAGCAGCAATAAATTCGCAGATAATTTACAAAGTGCGCGTAGCAGCAGATGTTTGTTGAATTACCGCCAATGTGTAATGCGCAAGTGTGCGTGATACGATATTTTTGTTAGTTTTTAACTATTGCTCTGCATATCTGTCAATCGAAGGCAAAGCGGGCGTAAGTGTGCGTGTGTTTGAATGGTGCATACACGTACATATATACGTATTAATTATAATTAAAAGTTATTGTAATTTGGAAGAAAAAAGCCAGCCAGCCTATCTCGCTGTTAGAAAGAACAATAGCAGTCACCACCACCACGACGCCAACAACATTGGCAGCGACCGAAACAGAGGCAGCAACCACAGCCAACAAGCAGCAAAAAATCTGACAAAAACTAGCTACGCGGCGCAAAAATGCTCAAGTGCAAATTTAGAATATTTATTACAAGTTCATGGGGAAAAGCGAAACATACATACATATGTACGTAAATGATAAATACGTGGGCTGGGAAATATAGGGGAAACACACACATACATACATACGTATGTATGTATTAATTTGTAGGCATAAATTCAAATCATCCTCAAATGTGCTGCCAATTTGATAAGTAAGAGGCTTCCGCTTTTGCTGCTATTATATAGCAAAAATTCATAGTGGCTGTCGAAAACAGCAAAATATTACGCCAAAATGCAATGGCTTGACATAGAAAAGCGGCAGTTAAACATCCATAACGCACTTACGTAGATGTAGCAAGATAACAGCCCGGTTGACGCACAATCAAACGAATGACAGGTATAACCGCAACGGCCACTATGCTGCGACTGAGCCTGACACATAGAAAAATATTTTGCGTTGACCTGTGAAATAATAGGCAGTCGCTTAGCTGAAATACATACACACAGGCAAACAGCCAACAAGATGAGGCATCGACCATGGTAAAAAATAGAAGGTATGGCATTTAAGAGTAATCATTTTTTGCTCTTACTGCTCATACTTAATAATATAATTCACATACAGCGCGTACATATGACATCACAATACATTTACGTACTCCGTCTCTTCCACGGTGTGTTCTAATCGAACAAGCTCTCTTGTATAAACACGAAGTATCATTACATCAACTATATTTGTGTTTGACAAATTATTCCTGAAATACGCTAAAAGTTATATTGCCAATATATGTAGCTGAGCCACGGTGCATCGTGTGACGACATACGAAGAGAAATCCAAATAACGGACATGCGCCATTCCTACTTTCTTTGTACCTTGACAAGATGAGGCATCGATAGCGGCAAAGAGTGAGAGAGCTGTGGTGTGTTTAAAGAGCGTTTCCACGTGTGTTGTGCACATTGCATTGAACTCTACAAACGAACTGTGGGATAAAAAGTTTATTTTGTAAATTAAATTTGGAATCTTTGCAATTAAACAGGTGTTTGGTTTTTAGTAGAATTTATTTAGTTGACTATTTATAATGCCAGTAAATTAGGTCTAGAAGAGGAGATTTTTATTTTAAATCAATACCAGCATTTTTATTTTTCGAAAAAATTTACGCTATTCCCTACTGTGCACTACCCCATAGTTGCTGCTGTTTCTTGTGTTGAATTTCACGTATACGAAACAATACTGCTGCCGGGGCTCACCACACCATACAAGTTGAACTGAGTTGGGTTCAGTGGCGTTTGTGTTGAGTTCTGCTGCACTACTACCACTACCAAATTCTTTTCTGCAGGCCATGCTTTTCAGTCGTTGTCGTCGTGTGTGGGAGTGAGCAAGTGTAGGAATTGGTGCTGCGGAAGATATCGCGTCAAGTGCCGTAAATTACAGAGAAAATATATGTGCGTGTATTCAAGTGTGTTTGTGTGAGTCGTTTTGTTCAATTTGTATGAATTCATACTTACTTAAGTAATAAACGTAATTAATTTGTTTAGTATGCTTTCTGTGCATGTGTGTGTTCTGTTTATAAATGCTGCTTAAAGGCCCGGCAACGTCACCTTCAACTAAAAAAAACAAAAAAATAAAATAAAATGCCGCACGAGTGTGTGCCTATTATAGATAAAGAATTGACGAATCGTATTTAAATATGTATTTTTAATCTTTGTGTTTTGCAGCACGCGTATTTGAAATATGAAATTTATAATATGAAACACCTTGTGGCACACTTTTAAATAAATACGCTTAGCTACTTAATAAATAATTAATTCATAAAAGTAAAAGAGACCTGCAACAACAACGGCAACAAACACGCTAATTGTGTGCACATATCATTGTGGCGCTGATTAGAGCCCAACAGTAACAGCAACAAAAAACGCCAAGGCCCACATATTATAACTAAACAGAGCGTGTGTGTGTACAAGTGAAGTAAAAGTAAAAACGATTTTGTGGCGATGTCCGCCGCCGAAACGGGGTCGTCGCCTGGCAAAAGCAACAACAACAGTAACTGCAGCAGCAACAACAACAAAGGTGTGCAGCGTCGTCAATTGGTGAGTACTGCATACATATATAATTTACACTATCACTGGATCGCCAATAAGTCCAATAATTACATTTGATAACAATTATGCCTGCGCACCTGCAGATAGTTGAAACGCCTTGATTTTGTCATTCCGCCGATTTCTTTCATGCGTCAAGTTCAGCGCGTAATAAACGTAAATCAGCATAAATAATAAATAAAATGCACACGCACACCCACCCACATACACACTCAACAAAATCGACAACAAACACTCATGAAGCTGTCTCTCCATTGAGCAGTGGAGCTCAACTGACGCCGCATGACCAAGAGCATTGTGCTTTTATACGGTTGGGGACTGGCTGGTGCTGCCACTGGCACAGTCTGCCGCAGTGACAATGGGGAAAACAGTCAATCTAGTGGAATTAAAATTTTGTAGAAAATAACTTGGTAATATTTGATGTTCTTAAATTTTTAATGCGTGTATTATAAAATGATTGTCTAATTTGTTACCCAAGTGTTTGTGCAATTCAGACATCGTTTATCTAGATCTACATAGATGTATAGCTTGTACTAAAAAGGTAGAAAGCGTTTTTTAGGTTTTAGAAAATATATGGATGGCATCAAAACGCACTAATAGTTGACATAAAAATATACCCATTGCTCCAGAATCCAAAGAATGCAAAAATTAAAAAATAAAAAACACTAAAAGTAATGAAAATTTGTAATTTTCAGAAATCAAATAAAAGCTCTTGGCAATAAAAAAATGTAATTTGAAAGATCGACTGTTTCGAACACTGTACGTTGCCACGCTGTGTTTTTGTTGTTGCCGTTTCCTTCCTTCTGTTTGCATTTCGTTTTCAATTTAGTGTGGTGTATTTCTGGCTACGTACTCTACTCTATAGATAACAATAACAACAACATGGGCATTATTGCTCAAGCATATTTACGTAGAGCTCAGACCTAAGCCGATGGTGATGATGATGATGAGCGGCGCCGGCAGTAACGTCTACGCTAACTGCGCTGTCATCATAAAAAGGGCATCTCGTGTTTTTTTATTTATTTGGTTTTAGCTTCAAGTTAAAATTTTATATGCTGCACTTCATTTGTGCATATGATTAGCAGCAATTTAAATCAAGTGTTGTTGTTACTGTTATTAGCGATCGCTGTGGTGGCGGGCCAAGTCTGTTGACAAAACTCAACACTCTTCGGCCAATTTAACAGTGGGCAGGCAAAAAAGCAAAAGAGCCGAGAGCCCCAACTTCAAAATCTTATGAATATTTTAGTGTTGCCATCAGTGAGGTGAGATACAAATTGTGTGCGTGTTTGTGTTCCAGTCAGTATACAGTATGTGTGTGTGCGGGCAAGGAAATAGACTTATGAAAAATGTATAAAAAGTAAAAAAAAAGCACAAGCACAACTATGTATATATGTATATACTATATAAATATGTATGTATGCATACACACGTATACATCAGCTATGCATAAATACATAAACACATGTTCATCTATAAGCACTCACAAAATTACGCACTGAATGACTAACCTAGGGGCCGAAACAAGTTGTTTTAACGCACATTTATCATCTCTGTGGTTTGTTACCGTTTATTTATTTGTGCGCTTGTTTGTATTTGTATGTGTTACAGAAATCCCAAACGCTTCAAAATAGTTTGCCACGCCATTTCCACCACACTCTCTTGTTGGCCTTGCGCGCTCTACCGTTTTTAAGTTTTCTGTTTTTGCCCAACTTGGTAGATAAGACCCGGCGGCCCAGAGTCAAAGCAGCGAAGTAGCTGCTGGCATCAGCGTTTAGCTTTTCCACTAGCCGGACATGTTAGACATGCCGTCGCTGCTTGGCACCCGTTTACAATTAGCACATGAATTTATTACGCTCATCTAAGCAAAACTTGTTTGCGGCCTCATTGACGCCGCCATGCCCTACAATGGCAAAAAGAGAATATAATGACTGGTCTGTTATGCGACAGCTACAATGAAGGTTTGTCTTGTTAATTATGTTATTTCAAGTCAGTTTTATTTATGAGCTCCAACATAATCTATTCAAGCCAATGCATACATAAATATATTCATAAAAATATTCACATTAATATTATTATATAATATACTAGAAAAGTATTCTTAATTTATACATGTTAATAATATTGAATTTAAATTTTGGTTGCTTTCTCAATATAAATCAGGATGCAAAGATCTTTCCAAAATAAATAAAATATATCCGTTCGTTATGTACATTTGAATTTTGCTTGAAGTACCTAATTGAATCACACCTATAGCTGGCGGAGAATCAGGATTAGAGATTACACTACCAGGTTTAACTTCTTTTACAGTTGTGTTATTCAGATACAACTGCGTACTGAGCTATAAAAGAGTGTGATTACGAAATTTGAACGATATTTTACGAATAAAAGAACTTTCCCCAATTTGCGCAACAAGTTCTAGCTCTAGCACTCTTATTTTCCTTTATATGTATATTTTTAAATATATCTATTACATCTTATTAAATTTGCCACGCCTCCTTTTGGTTGTTCAAAGACCTAAATGGCTTCATAAATTCCTTTCTTTTTACACCTCTTTACTAAAACATGAATGCTGTTAAATTTCAATTTAACACCAATTATTACTCATATTTTTTTAGGCGATGGAAAATAAACAACTCTATAGATGTCCATATGTATATGCATATTTGAGTATATATTCAATTAGTTGGTTAGCTACGGTCATAATATTAAAGTCGAATTTGTTTTGCTATACCGATACAATAGATAAAGCTGTCTATTTATAACACTTTGTGGTGGAATAACGTTTATAAATATTATATATAAAACATATTCTTTATTTTCAAAATGCACAAAAAATATACTAAAAATCGTTTTTAGCGTTCCAAAAATAATTAAAAATAAAAACTGGGCGGGTTAAAATTGTATAGTATATAGTACTGTCGATCCCGGCATAACATATTGGAAAATTGGAGATAAATCGAAAAATGTCCTGACAAATACTCAACAATGCTGTGAGTTCTGCAAGCAGCGAACGTGTTTTTTTATCTTTTACCCAAATCTTAGATGAGCGACGAACACGGCTTCTTAGTTCGGATTTGGATCAAATACTTTAAATTTATTTCTTAATAAAAATTTATAATGATTTTAGCTTACAGTAATGGTTATAGACAGTTATTCTTTAATGGCTAATAGACTATAAATTAATTACATTTATTAAATTGCGAGATTTAGTAGTTGTAGTATTTTCGTTTCGGGTAGTGTGCTTAAGATTCCAAAAAAAGCAGGCACATGCTTATCTCTATTATGTACATTTGTAGGTCCAACATATGTATATAATATTTACATTTAAAAACAATATTCATACGCAGGTGTTATACTTAAGCACCGTTTTTCGAATACAATTAGATCAGAAGTAGTTGGTTAGTGGTACAAAAATAGTGCAAACTTGTTGAAGCCCATTTATTTTTGTTGTTAATTTTCAACTTTAAATACGATAAGTATAAATAGTATAATACTAGAATACTGCACTTTGGACTTTCGCCGAAAGACGTTTTTCATTTCATTATCGAATTTATATCTATTGGTTGTTATGAATATCAAACGATCGGAAACGAATATTATTTTCATAGATCTTTAGCGAATCTATAAAATACAAAGCAAACCACTTGACTTGAATTGTTTTCTTCACGCACAAATACGTACACACAACACATATTTATACGTAATATATATGTATGTAAATGTATATGTATGTTTATACATGTTTAAACGTGTATGTTCATGTACATATATATACATAGATATATTTATGAAGAGAAACATACACGCACTTTTGGCTCGTCTCGTTGCTTCTACCTGTCGATTGTCCAAGCGAGACCAAAACAAGCTTTTCTGCCTCTCCCGGCGTGCGGTGACCAACAAAAACAAAACACAAAAACAAAAACAAAAAAACAATGAAAAGTCACTAAAAATCGTTTAGAACATGCCAAACAAGTTTCTACATTTGTGTGTGCCACACAGAGCAAAGAACAGGGCAGCAGACCAGACCAGGCCCGGCCCGGCCAGGCAAGCCGCTTAAAAAGGATATACACGCACACATACATATACACGCATACATACACAATTGCATAGGCTTGAGAACGAGGACAGCCAGCATTCGGAGATGGAGACGAAGTCGTCGTCGCCGCAGCACTTTTATAGATTTTTTTTTCTGCCGTTGTATTCGTTGCAAGTCACCACAACAGAGATTTACAGACGTTGCGCAAAATGTGATGAGAAAGAAACAAGCCTAGGTGGGGAAGGGCGCAAGGGGGGGGGGTGGTACTTCGTCCGTCCACACGTCCGGGCAGCCCTGTGCCAAAATAACTCAAAGCAGGAGACATATTTTATTTGTCGCTGAGTGAAGCGTTAAGCGGCGATTCAGCCGCGCATTAAAGCAACAGCCGTTCGTATGCCTGGTTGCTGCCCACCCGCCGGCAGCACCAGCAGCAGCAGCAGCATGAGCAGCACGCTGCAAGAAGAGAAGAGAAGAGGAGAGGCGGGAAAATGTAAAAAGCGCTGCATACACATGCAACATGCAGGGGCTGCTGCTGCTGCTTCTCCCGGTGCATGCGCACAGAAAGTGGACAGCAACAGGAGCAGCAGAATTAATAACAAAAAACATAATGGAGAATATTACAGTTGACTAAGCCGAACAGTGAAATACTCTACCAAATAAACTTCCGCCGCTGTGCATCACAGAAGGAAAAGGAGGTGGATAGGTGAATCCGCTGCTGCAGTTTGGGGGTCGTAGTACTATTGGCATAAAATTGATTTAACAACCAAATTTAATCTGTCAGAATAAAATATGATAATAATTAAATATTTGTATACTTATGTATACATATATTGTTAATAATTCATTTTGATATAATAGTTCGGCTCTGCTATATCAAAAACGATATTTTTAAGATTAAAATTTTCACTAGAATTTATTCTATTCTATATGATCGCTCTTGTTTCTGTTCGATATATATTTATTAGAAATATTGAAAGTAAATATTGAATATTTTATAAATGTATCAATGAACTATAAAATATTTTCTATATGAATTAATATATTTTAAAATATGCGCACCTCTATGACCAACTGATTTCGTCAAATTTTGTTTGTCATCGCTGTAAATTGTGGCAGAAGATTATGTCGATAATAAACTGCTGTTTACTGCGGTAAACTTATCAAAGAGTTTAGGTTGGAGACACCATTCCGCTGAAATTCCACTGTCTGATGTCACATTACGTTGTGATGCGATGCGTCTAGTACTGTGAAATGCGAGCGAAAAGCCATCGATTTCCTACTTTCTAGCGAAAGAACAGTATTTTCCTGTTGCTGCACAACCGCCAACGGCTTGATAGGAGCCAATTTTAAATAAATGTGAAACTATTAACAACAGTAAAATTTTTGTTGTCCGGTTTTTATTTGTAACAGATTGATCTTATACAATTTTAATGAGTTGTACTTATTCTATTCACCATATGTGTACCATTTTTACCCTTCGAGTGTAGGCATCAATAAAACAACACGATTTCTATTGCCCTTTACAAAGTGCAACCTACAATGGTAACGGTGGTTATAGCGAACGGGCGGCAACGCGTGGTGGTTTACTTGCAAGAAAAACTACGTAATATGAAGTGCGCTAAGCTTTACCAAAATGCGAAGCTCGCACAACTGGGAAGCTTGCAGCAACGGCATATCGACAGCTTACATCCGTACACCGAGCGTGGTAACAGCGTCGACGTTGCCAGCTAACGCGTGAATGAAAACGAAATTATTGAAATGGTCAAGTTAAAACGAACTGAGCGACAAGTGTGGAGAGTCGGTGTGTATGCGTGTGTGAGTGCTGTGGGGAATTTAGTTGGAGAGCAAGAGAGCGCCAGCGGAGCACAGCTGAATTTGTGGTGAAATGCGCGCGTTTTGCGAGCAACAATGTGTTAACGTTTCTTTAACCGAAACCGCCAGATCATAATTGAGCTGGAAAGAGCCAGTTTAGTTCAACAATAATGCGAAAGGTTTCAAAGTAAATTAATCTAATCAAAATTAATGTCCAGTAATCTTATATATTATTTATTAAAACAATCAACTGTAAGAAAACTGCCCATTTTTAAATGAAGTCGTATTAATTGAAACAAATTAACAATACTGTTTTTAAGAATTGTTGGAATTCAACGGAAATCGTACTTTTTGTTCTCTTAATGTGACGTCACAGGATGCTCTCTGAAATAGAAATAAGTTTTGAACTGTGAGTTATTTGTGTTGTTATGTGTTTTTGAATCGGACAGACTGTGTTACCTGTGTTAAGCAATATGGTTGAGTGAGAGTAAAAAAGTTACATCTTTTAACGCCATACCTTCTTTTATTCGCGGTCTGTTGTGATTCATTTTTACTGCCTCCTTTACTCTTGGTGTCTATTTTTAGCTGCATAGTACACGTATTTATCAACTATTTACAATGTGCTCATGGCTAGCAATGCATTTTAGTTGTAGCCAGACATTTCGCTAAAAACGTTTCTCTTTCTCCATCTCTTTTTATTAAATAGCGTGAGCGCAAGCAGCGCAAACTTTATCTCGAGGAATGGGCACTGGGTGATGACGATGCTGAGGGGGCACGCGGGTTTAGCGTGGCCGAGAAACTGGAGTCGTCGAAATTCGCTCAGGCCGGCATGGTTCGAGAGATGCGGGGCAGTGATTTGACCGTCGGGTGAGTAACAACTGAGTGTAATTGATGTGATCTCGAATTCTAAAAATATATTCGGTGTTTCAAACAGCTTTTTGCAGCAGCACGGCTTCAATATACCGCTTCTCTTTCGAGAGAAAAGCGGTTTGGGTCTTCGCATGCCCGATCCCCAAGAGTTTACGGTGAACGATGTGCGTTTGTGCGTCGGTTCGCGTCGCCTGCTAGATGTCATGGATGTGAACACACAGAAGAACTTGCAAATGACAATGAAGGAGTGGCAACAGTACTACGATAATCCCCAAAAGGATCGTCTGCTTAATGTCATATCGCTGGAGTTCTCGCACACACGTCTCGATAATTATGTCCAAAGTCCGGAGATCGTACGCCAAATCGATTGGGTCGATGTCGTCTGGCCCAAACAGTTGAAGGATGCACAGAAAGAGGGCACCAATCTGTTGGGCGGCATGATGTATCCCAAGGTTCAGAAGTATTGTCTGATGTCGGTGAAGAACTGCTATACGGATTTTCACATCGATTTCGGCGGTACATCGGTTTGGTATCACATACTGAAGGGCAGTAAGGTGTTCTGGCTGATACCGCCCACAGACCGCAATTTACAGCTATACGAGAAGTGGGTTCTCTCCGGAAAACAGGCAGATGTTTTCTTCGGCGATACGGTGGAGAAGTGTGCACGGGTCTATTTGACGGCGGGCAATACCTTCTTCATACCCACCGGGTGGATTCATGCCGTCTACACGCCCACCGAGTCGCTTGTCTTTGGGGGAAATTTTCTACATTCCTTCGGCATTGTCAAGCAGCTGAAGACCGCCAGTGTGGAGGATAACACAAAAGTCCCGCAAAAGTTTCGCTATCCCTTCTTCACCGAAATGCTTTGGTATGTGCTTGCCCGCTACGTATATACCCTGCTGGGTCATTCCCATCTCGAGGGTGAGACTTCGGTGAGTGAGGCGGAGATGGCGGCACGTCCCCACACTCATCTCACCCATTATGAACTTTTCGGGCTGAAGGAGATAGTCATGTATTTATACGATTTGCCGCCGCAAAAGAAGAACGTACCCAGCCTGGTGCTGGATCCAGTGGCACTCATTAAGGATGTGCGTACATTGGTCGAGCGGCACTGCAAGGATCAGCAGGATATGGCCGTGACGGGAGTGTCAGTCCTGCGAACGCCCGGGGATGTGCAATTACAATATCAAGTATACGATCGTACGCGCGTAAAGCAGGAGATAAAGCTGGAGATCGCACGCAAGAATGCCGAAGTAATACGTGAGCAACAGCAGCTGGAGGCGGCACGAGGTGAATCCGAGGCAGGGACGGGAGCGACGCAAAGCAACAATAATATCAGCTATGCCGGCGCTGCGGGAGCGGGTGTGGAATACAGCAATGGCGTCTTGAAGAAGGAGCAGAATCAACAGCAGCTGGAGAATGGCGGTGGTTCAGCTGCACAGCCAGGTGAGTGCAACAAAAAGCTCTGATTAATTTCACTATATAATAAGTATATAGTCTTTCTAACTTTCAAAATACATTCTTGAAAGACCCAAGCACTTCAACTTTTAAAAAGTTAATATTTCCAAAAAAAATCTTGAATCTTATTAATTAATACAGGCCTTATCTCGTTTTTAAATTTGATCGATTTTGATATCGCCTTGTCTTAATTGTCCCTCGCACTTTATTTGGGAACATTTCTTGGACAAATTTGATCGAATTTAGAATCTGATATAGGATGATCAGAATTATTTTTTATAAATTATTCAAATTTGTGAGAATGTTAAAAAATCGCAAAAACAATTTAGTGAAATCATTTATTTACTTTGAATTCCTGAATTGCTTTAAATTCCTGTGCAAAATAAATTATTTATCTCAAATAAATTGTTTACATTTCAAAATGAAGATCTAGTATTTAATAAGAATTATTCTTCGGTTCCATGGTGAAGCAAGTAACTTTATAATTTCCACCTCTTGCTGTAACCCACAGAAGCGACCTTTGTGCTGCCTACGGATACGCTCAAGTACCGCCCACCCAAGAAAATGCATTTGGCTAATGCTGTGGCCGCAGCGGCTAGCAGTAGCAACCACAACAACAACAATGCTGGTGGGAGCAGTCCTAACGGAAATAATGCGGTCAGCGTTATTGCCACCTCATCCAGCTACAATCTAAACAGCTCCGGGGACAATCTGAACAGCTCTGGGCCAGCAGTTTCGCCCGATAATTGCCATTCACCCGGAGACACGAAGCTTTCGCCTCATCTCACGGGCACCGGTCAGCCACGTCGACGGCGCACTCGTTGCAAGAATTGTGCTGCCTGCCAGCGTTCCGATTGCGGCTCCTGTCCCTTCTGTGCCGACATGGTCAAGTTTGGCGGTCCAGGACGAGCCAAGCAGACGTGCATGATGCGCCAGTGTTTGTCGCCCATGCTGCCGGTGACCGCGCAGTGCGTTTACTGCCATTTGGATGGCTGGAGGCAGACACCCGTGTTACCACAAACCAAGCAATTGGCCTCCCTTGAGGGCCCCTCGGCTTTGATGGAGTGCTCAGTGTGCTACGAGATCGCGCATCCGGATTGCGCTTTATCACAGCTCGATGGCACTGAAGACGCGGCAGATGCCAAAGGTATTGTCAACGAGGACTTGCCCAATAGCTGGGAATGTCCAAGTTGCTGTCGCAGTGGCAAGAACTACGACTACAAGGTACGTTGCGATTTGGTCGAATAACTGCCTGATAGCCGAGTTACTCAGAGCTAGGACACTAAACAGGTTTTACGGATATGTTGAAGGCTTTTATTTCTTTAGATATTAGGAACGAAGTACATTATGTTCAATGTTACCACAAATATTGTTATAAGCAAGTCTGTTCATCCATCCGTATGTGCTAAGGGTATACAGGTTTATTGCACCGAACTGTCGGGAAGGCGTTGTATATTCAGGGGGTTTTGAAATAATATTCTTAACATATGTATATAGATTCCATCCACAATTTATAATGCAGCTTCTTAGCCGAGCATTTGAGTTTAAGTAGTTCAGATTAGCTTAAACCAGTTGTGAATTACTATGTAATTATATTAAAATTATTCGTCGTGGCCACGCCGGTGCAGCGATACAAGTAGATCCCCGCACAGTGTTTCCGTTTACATTTGAAGGCGGTCATAAATACTAGTAGTTTTCTATAAAGTGGTATGGTTTGCTATTCAAATATAGAAACCACTATGCGTCTAGTGAATGCCCCATTCATATTCAAAGATTCCTGATTCATTTCATAAATCAACTGATCTTAATGTGGTCTCTAGTTTCATTGACCAGTCAGATATTCAGCATTTCCTTGTTTAGGCTTAATAGCTTTAAGCAATAGGGTTCTCTTGCTGCTAATAAATTCAATTTCGATCTGTTATTAATGCCACATTTATAAACTTCTGCATATGTATTTTTCAGCCACGTCATTTTCGGGCGCGTCAAAAGTCCTCGGAAGTTCGTCGGGTTTCTGTGGGTGGCACCAACGCGGGACAGTCCCTCGGTGGCTCAGGCGATGCCCATGACAGTCATAGTGGTAACTTTTTGCCGCCACCAGTTGGTCAATACAATGATTTCGTGTTCACGAGCGAATCGGAAATGGAGTCGGGAACGGCGGCGAGCAGCAGCAGCACAACACACTGGAAGCATGGCCTGAAGCGGCATCACCAGCTGGAGGTGAAGACGGAACGGAACAACAGCTGTGACACTCCCTCGCCGGGAATATCGCCCAATAACAACCACAGCCACAACAACAACAATGGCCATGGGGATAAGGTGAAGAGGAGGAAGAGCGACGATGGCACCAGTGTGAGCAGCAGCATGCATGAGAGCAACGATGCGCCCTGCAGCTCGATGGACTGCCATGCCACAGCCAGTGTGACTAATCACAGTGGTGGTGGTTTGGCTTCCGGTGGTTCGGGTGGTGGTTCGCGGAAGAAGAACTCAATACGCTCGCAGCTTGCACAACAGATGCTGAACTCCTCGACGCGTGTGCTGAAGAAGCCACAGTATGTGGTGCGACCAGCGCCAACCTCTAACTCGATAAGCCAGCATGGGGGGCTTGCTGGCAGTGGGGGCCTTAGTAATGGGCTCAACAATGGTGCCAGTACCAGTGCCGGTAATTCCAGTGGCCATGGTCATGGCAATGGCACCAATGCCAGCAACAACAATGGCCTCAACAATTTACATCACAGCTCCCAGAACTTGGCATTGGATCCGACAGTCTTGAAGATCATCTTTCGGTATTTGCCGCACGAAACACTCGTCACGTGCTGCCATGTGTGCAAGGCCTGGTCGAATGCGGCTGTAGATCCTGATCTCTGGAAGCGCATGAATTGCGCAGAGCACAAAATGTCCGCCTCCTTGCTGACCGCGATTGTGCGGCGTCAGCCCGAGCATCTCATACTGGACTGGACGCAGATTGCTAAGAGACAATTGGCGTGGGTTGTGGCACGCCTCCCTGCACTCAAGAATCTCTCGCTGCAGAATTGTCCCATACAGGCGGTCTTAGCTCTGCATACTTGTCTCTGTCCCCCATTGCAAATACTGGATCTAAGCTTTGTGCGAGGCTTGAATGATGCTGCCATTAGAGATATTCTATCGCCACCCAAGGATTCACGACCAGGACTGAGTGATTCAAAGACACGACTGCGCGATCTCAAAATGTTAAAGCTGGCAGGTACAGATATTTCCGATGTAGCTGTGCGGTACATCACACAGTCACTGCCACATCTACAGCATCTAGATCTATCGTCGTGCCAGCGCATCACCGATGCGGGTGTGGCCCAGATTGGCACCTCAGCGACGGCAATTGCCAAACTGGCGGAGCTGAACTTGAGCGCCTGCCGTCTCGTCTCGGAAAACTCACTCGAGCACTTGTCCAAGTGCGAGAATCTGGTGTGGCTGGACCTCCGTCATGTCCCTCAGGTGACCACACAATCGGTCATACGCTTTGCGAGCAATTCCAAGCACAATCTCTGTGTCAGAGATGTGAAGCTGGTGGAGCGTCGAAGTCTACCAATAGCGGCCAGCGTTAATAACTGGAACGACTGAGAAGTGCACGCTTAGAGTCAAATGGAAAGAACATCTCTTGAGGACCCCTGACGACAGCGGTAATAACTGGAACGACTGAGAAGTGCACGCTTAGAGTCGAATGGGAAGAACATCTCTTAAGGACCCCTGGCGGCAGTTGTTAGACAGAAGCTAAAGAGCATCTTTATTTTCCGCTCATCATTATACCGTGTACCCAAAGGGTAAAAGGGTATACTAGTTTTTTTTATCTCGTTTTAGTTTTAAGTTGAAAGCAAGTCGCCGTCGGTTTACAGTTAAGCGCACTAAAGATATCTTATTTAAGAGTTAAACGCACCTACACCTATCCCAACAACCTCCCACTCTAATAGCTCTACACACACCCGCAACACACAGACATAGGCAATATCTAGGATATAAATGCAGCACTGGTATTGGTAGAGCTTGAAAAGTACAGCTGAATACGCGAAATAGCCCGTATACAACACACACCAAAGACTTTTTGTTTCTACAATTGCTCTTCACACGCCATATTTGTGGTCAGACATGCAAATAAATTGCTCACAGATTTGTGATATTTTATGTTTCGAAAAAATAATGGCTTGTATCAAAAATTTCTTATTGATTTACATTAAAATATCATGTTATGAATATGTTGTTACTTGGGCAATTGCATAGATTTGTGGGCAAATTGTGTGCCTGTCTGACCATACTTTTGAAGAACTTATTATTTTTTACTGGCATGGGAATCTTTTGAGTCTAAAACCTCCGTCGGCAGCAGTTTTGCCCATTGGGGGGTTTTGTTTCTGCAAAAGGTCACTGATGAGGATGCTTGGCAGCATCGGAAATACGCCTGATATCTGACCAGCCATTTTCGAGTTTTAAATCAATTGAAATTTGTAATGCAATCACTGTGAAGGGCAGTTCCAAACTTCGGCTTATTCGAAGTTATTCAGGGTATTTTTTCCTTATACTTTTACTTTTGTAATAATGAGGTTAAGAGTATTAGCATTCCCCCAGCATTAGTGTTGTCTCAATGGTAATACTAGAGAACAGTATGATGTTCTTAAATATATACATGTTTGGTGTCATATACATACATACATCTGTAGTAACATAGGTAAGCTGAAGAGACGTGTAGAGGCTTGGTATAGAGCGCATAGTGTAGAAGACAGAACAATGAAACTGTTTCAATGTTGTGGCGCATTAGAGAGTGGATAGTTGAAAAATATTTAGTATATCATCAAAAGTCGATTAGAATTTGATTTCAGTTGTTATTCAATTATGAAACAGCACTCCTTTATAAGACTAATCGGGATGCCCAACTCGAATATTCTCGTTGGCGTAAAAGTGCCTATACAACATGATATATTTCAAAGAGAAATCCAGTCATATACTACGTTTATACGAAGCTTGATCCCTATTATTACTTATGTCTTTTAAAACGATTTTATTTCGCATCAAATCACATTTGTGGCTATAGAATTTTTGAAAAGAAATCCAGTCCTAATACGATTATACAAATCTTTGAAATATGATCTTTTATTCATCCATGTCCCAACTACTATTTTTCCTTCAATAATTTATTTTACTTTTAAAATCACATTTGTGATTTATTTTGAGCTCTTTATTCGGAATTGTACAAAATAATACAAGTACTATCGTGGTTTTTTTTATACTACTAAGACGGTTTTTAGACGACATATTAATCCAAATTTATATAAATTGTTCATTGTTTGTTTTGGAATACCAGACACTTGTATTGTTAAAGGAACCATTTAGTATTTGTGATTGTCAGTTAAGGCCTTTATGATACTATGCTCAATTAGTCATTCAAAGAGTGGGACTAGCTGAGAAATATTACAGCAGCAGTCTCAGCACCGCTTAGATCGAATTCGATTGAACTCTAGAATCTTTTTTATACACATACCTGAGATAAAATTTAAGCGCATGGTCCATTGCTGAGATGTTAAGCGAAGTGAGAGATCCGATGATGATCCACTTATAATGCGCTGCAATATTAATACAGTCTTCAGAAGATACAAAATGATCTTGAGCATCATGTTTTTTGAAATGTTTAAGCTAAAAACGTAACGCATACGCGATAAGACAGCTTCCCCTTCCTATTCCTGGCTCCAACAACTCTAGCTGTACACCCAAAAGCACAAAACTCAAAACACCGATATACAATTAGATCTAACATACTATATATAATATTATATATATATATGTTTGATGTGCAAGCTTCAATTTGATGTAGTTAAATACATATTTGTAGAAATTCAGAATAAGCATAATCTAATTACCCACTAATTATATGGCGTTATATGTATTTAAATGATGCAATTTCACAAAAAGAGTAGAAGAAGCGATTTGGCTGTTTACACGCGCTATTTAAGCGTTACATTTAACTGGACAGTGTGAACAGTGGAACCGAAAGTTAAGATATATATAGTGATAAAGTGGCTAAAAGATATGTGTGAGCAAATTAAGAACTATACAATTATATTTAATGTTTTACAAAATTATTAATAAATAGAGCATAAAGTTTAAAAATATGTTGCTTCCGTTCAATTCTTGACATTCCCCGGACCATCTAGTATTTAGCAGACTTGTAATCTGGCTCATCGCCGCCACCTCCGCCACCAGAACCTCCATCTTTGGGTAATTTGCGCTTTTGTATGATGGTCTGTAAAACAAAGGAGCGGTTATTTATATTTGTGGAAAAATCAAACTCGCTGTTAGAGTAGTGTTAAGCTAGTTCTAAAACCTATAGCTCAGTAATTTGTGGGTGTAAAAATAAAGTCGTTTTTAATTTCGGAAGAACATTTATGAATTATTTAAAATATTTCAAGTCGTTAGTAACGTCCGCTTTTAAAAAGTGTGTCCCTGTTTAATTTTTGAGGATAGTCCGATAGAAAGTCTGATAGAATGCTAAGCTTAACCCTAAGTAACTCACCTGTATCTTCTGCCACTCACGATCGAGCTCGGCCTTTTCGCTCTTATCCGTTTTATTTTTGCGCGTTTTGCGGCCATCTTGCATTTTGACGCCATACTGAAAGGCCGCCTTGGGCAGAGCTTCCTTCGTGCTCATGTAATCGGAATATTCCTCCTGTGTATCGAAATCCCAACGTCCGATCGGTCCTTTCTTGTTCCCCAGATCCATTTTTGTGTAGTCCACCTCATCATCGGAGTCATCGATGGCGTCGTTCATTTCCTCGAGGCCAGGATAACATTCGGCATAGCCTTCGGGCTCGTTGGCAAAACGTGCGGCCATGGCCTTGGATATTTTTGGTGGTGCCGGTATGCTGGTTATGACAGGTTCCACTGCCTCCGGCGCCGCGTCGCCGAAATAGGACTGAGCTGTTGTCTTGGTTTTGTCGACTCCGGCGCCACGAGGATGCCGGTCGCTGCGAGTTGTGGTGGGCTGGTAGTCGCCCACATCATCGTATATGCTATCGCCTACAGGTGCTGATTTGCTGTTTTTGGGGGCATTACCAGCTCCACCGCTGCTGGAGTTCGTTGAACTACGCACTTGGTCCATTTCCTTTTCATAGAAGAGCGGCTTATCCTTGTCACGCTTCTTGTTCTTCTTGTTGCGTCCACCGGCACGCAGATAGCTAAGAATCTGTGATAATTTGTTAATTACAATATCATTGGTGGTCAGTGTGGCAATATCTTCTTGCGCCACTGGCACTTCGAACTTGGAGCGCTTCAGTGTTGTGGGTATATCGGTTTCGCCCATTTCATCATCCAAATCAATGACATAGGCCATTCGACCAGGTGCGAAGAGCTCGTTGCGTGGCACCTCCTTGGACCTTCGAGCCTGTACAAGATTATAGATGTTGCGCGCCAACGGACTGTTGATGGCATTAATGTCCTCGGCCTCCCGTCGTTCCGCCTCCAATTGCTCAGCAGCAGCGGCTGCTTCAGCCAATTTCTCGCGTGCCACTGCCGCCGCAATTTCCTCCTCCTCTGCCTCCTTTGACGTCAGCTCTGAGCGTACTTTCTGCAACAGTGCATAATCCAGACCCTTCACCAAGTGAGTGTGCTCCATGTCACCGCCCAAGAATTTGGACTCCTGGATAATGCGGCGACGGCGCTCAGCGGCATCGATTCCAGATTTCATGTCCGGCGCCACCGCACGATAGGCGTTGGTGCTGCTGCCATGGCCGGGCGTGCTCACATTTTGGTAATCCGGATTGGCACCATCGCGGCGCTCCCGTGCACGATCTCTGTACTTCTCCGACAGCTCCTGCAGCTTTACATCCTCCTGTTTCTTGAGTGCAGCATAGAAGTTCTTCTTCTTGCGTCGCAAATCATTTCGCTCGCTACTACCCTGACTTTTCTTTTTCTCACCAACGGCAGCAGGCGTCGCGAACTGGGCTGTGGCCAAAGATCCTCCACTGGTCGCACTGCTAGTGGAGCTGCCACTAGGAGGCGGAGCACGGGGCGTTGCGAGCAGCTTGCGGAAGTCATCGTTGGTGAGACGCACCGAGGGCGGCGCTTCCAAGTGTGCGTCCATAAAAACACGAACGTAAGTAATTAATCGCTTAAAATGAAGTGAATAACTCTATGCGCACAATTACAGCAGCTCCCACAAATTTTTTCGCGTTGTTTAAACGACAGTCTGGCAACACGTTTCGTTCTACCGACAGTTGGGACGTTTATCAACACTGTTTATTTTAGCACATATCGGTAAACTCCTTCATGCAGTATGGAGAATTTTAAATTTCTTAATAATTTGCCCAAAGTTGAGTTACACGCTCATTTGAATGGGTCGCTAAACATTGCCGCTATGCTCGAGTTGGGCGAGAAAGTGTATGGAAAGAAATCGGCGGAGTTTACAGATCTCTGTGAACGGCTAACTAAATTCGAGCCCGGCTGCATACTGGACGAATGTTTCAAGCGGTTTGCTTTCGTGCACGACCTGACATCAACAAAGGAAGGATTGCGCTACGCTACGGAACTGGTTATACGTGATTTTGCTGTGGACCACGTAATGTACCTCGAGCTACGTACAACGCCGAAGTCTAATAAGAACATGACGCGCCGAGAATATGTGCAGATCGTGCTAGATGCTATAAAGGAAGCACGCCAGAAATTTTCCAACATACGTGTGAAACTGCTACTCTCCATTAATCGCGCTGAGCCGGTGGCCGTGGCGGATGAAACTGTGACTTTAGCTCTGGAGTTCTTTAAATCGGAGCCCGACATTGTGGTTGGCATGGACTTAAGCGGAAACCCCAACAAGGGGGAATTCAAGGCATTTACAAGTGCCCTACATCGGGCAGGTGAAGGTGGTCTCCGCTTGACATTGCACTGCGCCGAAGTGAATAACCCGAAGGAGACGAAGGAGATGCTGGAGTTTGGCATGTCGCGATGCGGTCATGGCACCCACCTAAGCGCAGAAGATATTGCATATCTAAGGAATCACGATATACCCGTCGAATGCTGCCTGACCAGCAATATAAAAACGGGTACTGTGTCCAGTTTCGTGGATCACCATCTGAAAAGGCTCATGGAAGCCGAGGCGCCTACTGTGCTATGCACAGACGACTGTGGCATCTTCGATACAACGCTTACCAAGGAATTCTGTGTGGCGAGCCAAAGTCTTGGAATGACAGACCATCAATGCATCGATTTAACTATGCAAGCAATTAAGTATTCATTTGCCACGGAAGCTGATCGTAGTTGGATGATTCAGCAAGTTAACAAATACGCTAAAGGTTTGGAAAATACTGCATTTTTGTAATTTAATTTAATTTTATATTGTTTTTGTCTTTAACTTTATAGTAGAGAACCGATTTACCGAGTTTATAAGATATAGCCTTGACTTCTTTGGTATTTACCTTTACGAAATATTGAATTTTTGTTGTGCATATATATTTTTATTTTGAACTTTAAATATGGTGTAGAACCACACCACTTAGCTTATAAGATATAGCTTATGTAACTGAACCACCGTACTTTGTATGTTTAAATATAAAAATTTTATATTTATAAATTCAATTTTAAATATACTTTGTGTTAAGAAATTGTTGACGGTATTGTTTTATGAAACTGCTTTTTGTGGCTTCCAAATTTAAAAAAAGCTCATCACTTTTGTTAATCGACAGCTTTCATAAAGAATGATTTCTAAGTTGGACACAAAATTGTTCAAATTATGTTAAAACTAATAGATTTATGACAAATTACTAGAATATTATTTCAACTTAGTAATTTATGTTGTTTTTTGTTACATTGAGTCAATTTTGTTAGGAATATAGTGCATTTGTAGGAATATATACAAAACGGAAGAATATGGTAAAAACAAATTGGAATTTTATTTAATGAATTCTGCTAATTTGTCTAGTTATTAACTTGAGTAGAGATGGTTTATGAACATATGTATATTAATTTTATAAGCTTCGCTGTGAAAAAGTCACTTCGTTTTTAAATTTGAAAGTCACAGTTTCTATACATATATATGTGTGGGTAATTTTCCTTGCGCACATGTTTTTAGTACCACAACAACATCAGCTGATTTCGAAAACAGCCTAAATTTGCCATAGCGCGTCGGAAATGTTGACAATTGTGAGACACGTTTGAGCGGTGCTTGTTTTGCTTTATGCATCATAATGTCCAAGGAATTAGGCGACTTACTCTGCCGTGCATGTTTACAGGAGGATGAACTAATGGTAGACATATATGAGAACGTGGAGGAATTGCAAATGAATCTGTGTACGCTTCTGGAGTTATGTGGAGACATCAAGGTATGTACCTCTATCGTGTTCGAATTACATTTCCTAATCATTTGTCTGTACAGGTGGAAGAGTTGGATGCATACCCGAAATATTTGTGCCAGGAGTGTACCAATGAACTGCTTGTGGCGGCCAAGTTTCGCCGAAAATGCTTCGAGACGCAACAGACTTTGTCGGAGCTCGCCAACAAAGAGGAGTCAACATTAACTGAGAGAGACGAGGATTCAGTTGTTGATGAAGAAAATGATGAAATCATAGAAGTCGATGGTGAGGAGCAATTGGCTCAAGAAATTTCAGCCTCAAACGAGGTGGAGTGTGGAACAGAAACCATTGCCTTGGCTGAAGTGCAGGATATTGAAGTTGGTAGTAGCAAGCACAGCAACCCGATGTCCTACAACTGCGACGATTGTGGCGCTCTATTCCATCAGCCAGCTACATTGCAGCGGCACATTGAGAAGACGCACACACCCAACATTATATATAGTTGCGACCAATGCGGTCACAGCTTCACCCAACAGTGTAACCTTCAAGCCCATAGCTGCGATAAAACTGAGCAGTCGTCAGTTCCGCGAACTGACCGTCATCGTTGCGTGCATTGCGACAAATGCTTCGCTTCCCCCGCTAGCCTTGTGATGCATATGCGATTGCACACCGGCGAACGCCCGTTTGTGTGTGACGTTTGTCCAAAGAGTTTCAAGACGAATGCCGCTCTAGTAACGCATCAAAAGCGCCACTTACAGCTGGCTCAATACAGCTGTCCGCATTGTGGAAAGTGCTTTGTCGAGTCCAGTAATTTGAAGCGTCACATTGTCTCTCTACATACCGGAGAACGTCCCCACAGCTGCACAATATGCCAGCGCAGCTTCTCGCGCGTCTACTTGCTGGAACTCCATATGCGTACGCACACGGGCGAGCGTCCATACGCCTGCTCAATGTGCGATCGACGCTTTGCTCAGCAAGGTGTGCTCCGCACCCACGAGCGCACTCACACTGGCCAGCGTATGCACAGCTGCAGTGTTTGTGGCAGAAGCTTTAGTCGTGCCATTCAGCTGAGGCGGCACAGATGCAAAGGAGAAACGCACACTGATCGGACACAAGAGGAGGATGAGCGACAATTGGAGCTGGAGACTGCAGAACAGTTGGAGCACGGCTCGGAGCAGGGAAATTTGCCGCCCGGTCACTTTGAATGCTTCGTGATAAGTGAAGAGGTTGTTAGCGCCGACGACGATCCAACCACCTGGTGCCTAGCAACATCAAAATAATATTTAATAATAATTACTACTTTGAATCTGTGATTCATACAAGATTCTAATAATAGAATATAGAATATAATATTCGTAGAAGCTATGCGTCGGTCTGATTTCGTTCATTGCTTGAGCATGACGCTCTATTCTGTCTGCTGAGCTGGTTTTGTTGTGGCTCTGTATTGTTGCAGGTGAGCTGACAAGATCGAGAAATAAAGCTGTAATCTGCACATATTTCAGCACAAAGAGAGAGTGCTCTAAGTTAGTATATACAATATATAGTATATAGTTTACATATATGAAAATTTATTTTGTGAATTACGGGCCCTACTTTTGTTCGGTTCGACAAGTTCTTTTAATATCGTAATCATAAGTATATAGTCCTGTAGAATATCTCAATGATCAATGATAATTATATATAATTTGAAGCAATATTTATTATAGCGCCAAAGTAACATATTTATATATGTAACTTCATTTCATATAATCCATTCTTATACTGATTATATAAATCTGTAACCGAGCTAAATTATATTTTTGGTAAAAATGACTGAAATCGTCGACATTTAGACATATCGGATAAACTTATAATTGTGTCTGGTAGTTAACCACAAATTATATTAATTAAACATATACATCTTTGAAACAATCTAGTTTAAGAATACGTATAATAGTTAATACCCATCTTAGAAATTATGTGGTTTCATTACTGTATTATCTTCTAAGTAAATAAAAATTGTATGCAAATATTTTTGTAGCAGACAAATATACATATGTATATAGGAATAATTCCAATTCCAACATTCCTTCAGTTAATATATTCCATTGGATTATGGCTTAATGTATGTATCCTTTCTTTGAAGTCGGAACAAATGCCCGCAAATTGTGTGCAAATAAGCAAACCCTGCCTGTGCCAAATCCACACTCTTGTATGGGACCGAGACGTGGCTGACCAAACAAAGAAAGGTCCAACAGCTGCAGGCATTTGTAAACAAATGCCTCAGAATTATATGCGGGATATTCTGGCCTAACAGAATATCAAATGTCTGTGGACCTGTGGAGCATGATTGGTGAGTCTCCAATGCACCTCCAGATAAGGAAGAAGAAATAGATGTGGATTGGCCACGCACTGTGGAAGAACCCACACAGTATTGTAAGGATGGCGCTAGACTGGCACCCCCAAAGAAGCAAACGGGTCGGCAGACCTAAGATAACCTGGCGACGGACCACCCTTCAGGAATTATCCCACAAGAACATCACATGGGACACAGATAGATAGACGGCCAAAAATAAAGTTAGATAGGAAATACTTGTAGAAGCCCTAAGCTCCCAAGTGAAGTAAAAAACGGAATTATAAAATTTAAAAAAAGCAAACCCTTTGATGCACCACAGTTCAGGAACATCATAATGCCTATATTTTCTGAGCACAGATGAAGTGTATGCTCTGCTCATTCTTGATTATAGGAGATGATTATGGTCCTACCGAACATCTATTGTTTTAAATTATCCGTAACTTTAGCAAATAAGTATAATGTGTTCCATAAGTCGCATTTAATTGGGCGAGTTTATTTGGTTTGGTAAGCCATCTGCTTCTTCCATATTTATTTTATTAAACTCCCCTATTAGGTTGTCTCAAGAGCTACTACTTCGTGCGCCCAAGCACTAACCATACAACATATAGATGCGTCATTTCATACAACGAAAACGTCCCATCGAAATTGTTAGCGACAGCTCCCATAGCTGTTCGGGTATTTGCCGAATGGGAGCTGTCGCACTTCGGCTATGAGCCGACTGGGAGCTGTCGCATTCGTGCTCTCTGTGAGCGAATTTCATTTCATTCGCAGAGAGGCAGTCTACAGAGACGGTCGGTTCACGCCGCTTATGCTCTTTGTATGTGTGCGTGCACATATATACATGTATATGTTTATATGTATTTGTGCATTTGGTCTTTTGCTGTTTGCGAGCAGCAGCTTCAATTTCGTTTTCAGATTTTACCTGCTACATGGGCATCAGAATTTCATACACTGTTGCCATATTTCTGTCGCATTGTATTTTGGGATGCGTATGCAAGTGAAGTTTGTCAGTAGTGTATGGGTTTCTCATAACGCCTATAAAAGCACACATACATACAATTACATACATATTTATGAGTGCAAATGTTGTGTTCATATGCAGACCTTGACATTGTCATGACCTGCCTCAACTTATATTTATGCACAAGCAATTTTATTGATAGAGTATTTCTTATTTTTGTTTGACTTGCATATTAATTACAAAATATTTGGTAAAAATGTCAGTTGGCATTTAAATCAAATTAATTCAAAAATATTAGTTTAAAAATATATTATTTTATTTATGTTCTTGGTAAAAATGTCGGTATCCAGAGAACACTACGTGGAGGCCATCAACATTTTAATGGGGTCGTAAAATAATAGGACCTTTGAGTCGACTTGAAATGACTTAATTTCAAAAATGCATAACATTTTAATTACTATTTATAAGTGTTTGAAATTAAGTCAAATCCATGTTCCCCACTTAATATTACCTTATTTAGTGTATTAACTAACATGTAAATATTTAATATTTGCTATTATTTAAACATAAAGTAAGAAAAAATTCTACTGCTTAATTATTTTTAATTTATTTAAAGCTACCCTGGAGTTCTTACTACCAGCAATCCCATCTGTTATCCATTTACAATTTTTTCAAATTAAAATCAAAATGAACTCATTAAGCAATTGAGTTCTGTGATTATAACACGGACCAGACTCTGAAAACCAGCATGCGTATTTATCTAACTTTGATGTAATGAATACGCATTTTTGAACTATTGTTTTTTTCAAATGGAATCTGTGAGACTTTGTCTCGAAATACCGTTTAAAAACATCAAAGTGTATTTTAATTAAAGTGAAAAAATCATAAGTTTAAGGTTACTATTAAAGTAACCGAAGTTTTTATTTAGTATTAAATACTCGGAAGTGCATTGGACTTCATCGGACGGTTTCAACAGATTTGAACACACTTTGCAGTCGTGTTTCTTCAAGAGCTTATGCAAGAGATACCCTGCAAAATAACGCAAAGCATTCTCATTGAAAGCGTCTTGAATATTCAAATCTGTTGCTTCTATAGCCAATTCTAATTCTAATTCGTCATCAATGAAAATCAAGTCATCATCTTCAGAAGATGTTAGCTGTGATGATGATTGATTTGACCCACAGTCTTGTATAATGTTAATCAACATAGTATCTTCATCGGGGGCACAGTTCCCAGATACTGTTGTTGATGTCAAGACTTTCATGTACAACATTTTGGACATGATGAGATTAAACTCAACCGATGTAATATGTTTGTTCATATACAACATTAGATCGGTAACAAATTTGAGCGGCGAATTAAAAAAAAAAACAATATATATTAAATTATCAAAAGATGTACATACATATAAACATATATGTATGTATTTTTATTTATTTAATTACACTTGTTTTACAAATTTTACCACATTTTGCGACCCTTAAATGTACTTATTTTCATATTAAATATCGGCTAATTTGCCAACCGACATTTTTACCAAGAACATAAATAAAATAATATATTTTTAAACTAATATTTTTGAATTAATTGGATTTAAATGCCAACTGACATTTTTACCAAATATTTTGTAATTAATATGCAAGTCAAACAAAAATAAGAAATAGTCTATCAATAAAATTGCTTGTGCATAAATATAAGTTGAGGCAGGTCATGACAATGTCAAGGTCTGCATATGAACACAACATTTGCACACATAAATATGTATGTAATTGTATGTATGTGTGCTTTTATAGGCGTTATGAGAAACCCATACACTACTGACAAACTTCACTTGCATACGCATCCCAAAATACAATGCGACAGAAATATGGCAACAGTGTATGAAATTCTGATGCCCATGTAGCAGGTAAAATCTGAAAACGAAATTGAAGCTGCTGCTCGCAAACAGCAAAAGACCAAATGCACAAATACATATAAACATATACATGTATATATGTGCACGCACACATACAAAGAGCATAAGCGGCGTGAACCGACCGTCTCTGTAGACTGCCTCTCTGCGAATGAAGTGAAATTCGCTCACAGAGAGCACGAATGCGACAGCTCCCAGTCGGCTCATAGCCGAAGTGCGACAGCTCCCATTCGGCAAATACCCGAACAGCTATGGGAGCTGTCGCTAACAATTTCGATGGGACGTTTTCGTTGTATGAAATGACGCATCTATATGTTGTATGGTTAGTGGCCCAAGTAAGCTCATTTAAAGTGTTTCGAGTGTTGGTGCTCCTGTATAACTTGAAAGCACTTTCAAATTATTATTATCTAACATTGGGCTGCTCAATGATAGAAACAACTAATTATTACTTACCAATACAAGTATGCTGAAAAATAAAAAGCGCCATTTTTACCCATTTACCCAAAACAGATGGCTTTTTATGCATAATTGCAAGAAGTTTTCGTGTTTTCTTGAATTTGTTAATATATTGATTTTACTTTCTTAGACATCAGCGTCTTCCTTCTGAAATTAGAATTTGCTCATCAGATCTATGGTTCATTGGAGCCGACTATTCTCATTCGCTTGCCCAAGTTTTTGCTGCGTAATGCTGGACGATGAGTGTGGATCTTCACTTCCATTTAAGTCAGAACGCAATTTTGTATGCTTTGAATTTTCTTTTATTGCATGCACATAAAGGTTTTAGTAATATTATATATATGTATGTATATATATATATTTTGTTTTTGATTTGTTTGACATTTGCATTTCGTGTTACTAAACTACAAGTTACAACAAATTACATACATACATACGCCAATATATGTATTTATAGCCACTCATATACATATGTACTCGTACAAGTATGTATACACGGGTACATATGTGGCTTATATGGTTGCTATAATGTGTATAATAATCTTTTTCAGTTTTACTTTACTTCAATTGTATGTATGTTTGTTAATGCATATTATACTTTTTTATTTATTAAAGTAAATTACACAACACATGCATTTTAGCTTTTTAATTTGAGAGCTCAATTTGTTTTGTAATTTCTTTTCTTTTTTGGTTGTTATTTGATTTTCATAAATTTTAATTTTGTACATACATATATTTGTAAATGATTTCAATTACATTTATTTGGTTTTTTTTTTTTTTTGGTATTTGGTTTTGATGTTCATGCATATATTAATAATTTACGAAATTAATGTTGTATTAGTGGTAAATTGTGGTTTCCAATTACGCGAATATAGCGCAGAACTCTTTGGATAGGTTTAGTGACTCCAAGCAATTTTCATCTCATCCACATCCTCTCATTTGACTTCCATAACGACGGCGGGTTTTAGACTACCTTGCATTGCTTTATTAGTTTATAAAAGCGTTGCCTCTGTCGAATAGTTTGATTAATGAATAGATAAAAAAACATTATCCGTTAAGCTGTGCTACAGGTAAAATTTTTGCAATCGGAGTGATCTAGCGTATAGTATAGGAGATAACTCAAAATTGGCTGGGGTCGCTTTAATTGGTGACCCCGACCTAAGCAATCGAAAATTAGAGGTTCTGATGATTCTTCTCCTATGCTAGATCACTTCAAACGCGTCTGCTTTATTAAAAAATGTTGTAGCTGGTGTGTTTTGAGTATTAAAAGCTAAATTTATTATTTAATAATGTGATGCTTGTCAGTCACGTAAATGGCAAAAGTGTTGGAAAAGCCTGAAGCGCTTCAATTGCTGTTGCTTGATGGATCAGTCACAAAATGGCAAGTGTTGGAAAAGAAAATGTTGCAGTGCTTCCTCGAAACTAATCGTAGACATACCCGTACCTACAGTAGGGCGCTGTGAAGATTTTTGCGGTGTCCCGGTTGTGGGGTCTCCCCTTCGGGCTTGCTGTAATACTTACGGGCCTGGACGTTCAAGTCATCGAGCAGTAGCTCATTGGAAGACTTGGAGCGTTTGGGAAAGATGAGGACATTGCGTAAAGGTGTGACATGCGCCACATTGGAGCCACGCGGCTTGGGCGGTGGTGCGGGTGGTGCACGCTTCGTTTTGAACGAGGCCTTCTTCAGTTGACGCACAAAGGACTGACTCAAGGTGGAGCCTCGATTGAAATCGGCCACTGATTCGCCATTCAATTGAAGTTGTGCCGGATACTTGCGCATGGCAGCCAATGTGGAGGCGGTGGTTGGCTGCAATTGCTGTTCGGAGTTGGTTTTATTGAGGGAGCGGCGTGAGCGTTGCGTTGGCGTTGTCGTCCCTACCACAGAGCTGTGCATATTACTGCCTTTTAGGCGCTCGAAGAGATTGCTCAACGTGTTGGAGCGTTGTTGCAACGGCGGTGCCGGTGCACGTGGCTTCTTCAATGCACCGCAACTGTGTTTGGGTGTGCGGCCGGCATTTGTGGTGGGCGTGGTGGCTGCCGTTTGTGTCCTGCTCGCAAACACATCGTCGTCGAGCTCACTCAAGCTGACCAGCATATTCTCATCGTCATCCTCATCGTACAGATCATCGGTATTGGTGGCCGTATGGACTTGGGCTGTGTACTCATCCCCATTCTCTGTGTCGTCCTCATCTACGCCGCTGTAGCGCGCAAAGATCTCATCAAAGGCGGCATTCACTATAAAGCTCTCGTCCTGCAGTTCCTCCTCGCTGGTTTGCTTCACACTTGAGCGCACCCTGTGTTGCGGCGTCAATGTGCCGAAGAGATTCTTGCGATAGTCGTCGGCAATGCTGCCAAAGCGTTGCTGCAACTGCTCCGTGGAGTTGCTGAGACGCTGCGTTGGCAGCTGGTCCATGGAGTGGCGCGATTGCTGACCATTCGAGCGCAATTTGGCCAGATGTGAGGCTAACGTTTGGGTGCTACAACTATTGGTTAGCTTCGTGTTGTTGGTAATGTTGGTGCTGTGCGTTAATTGTTGTTGCTGTTTTTGTTGGCGGTGCATTTGCTGCATGAGTCGTTGACGCATCTCTTGTGATTTGCGCTTCAATTGGTTGTACTTGCTGTGGCTGGTGCTGCTGGTGTTGTTGCTGTTGTTGCTGTTGCTGGGTGGTTGCTGTGGCTGCTCTTCCACATCCACTTCCACCTCAACCTCATACTTACTTTGCTGCTGTTGTTGTTGTTGCTGTTGTTGCTGCTCGGCTAGGCGTCGCTGCAGCGCCAAGGTCTCGAAGGTGTGCACTACACTACCCACATGCGTGCTGATTTCCGGTATGCCGAGGTCACCACTGAAAAGGTCACGCTGATGTCGCTGCTGGGTCGAGAGCAGCTCACCCCCGCTGGCCCGCTTGCTCAGATAGAGGGCACTGGCGGAGGCGCTTTGGCGCAACGGGGGCGCCGGGGGCGCCGGGACGCAGTGATGGTGATGGTGATGGTGGGTCGGACCGCTGGGAAATTGTTCGACAAATTCGGCAGCTTCCTGCCTCCAAAGCAAATTGCCAAGCTCATCGTGGGCGCTGGCGCAAGCGTGTGTGGACGACTGTAGTTTGTGTTTGGTGTGTGAGTTGTGTGTTTGATTGTTGTTGTTGTTGTTGTTGTTATGTAGCAGATGTTGTTGTTGTTGTGGTTGTATTTTGGCAGTTTCAATTTCAAGAATTTGATCAATGAAATAAACAAATAAAAACTAATTAGCTGAGAGGGTCTCTTTAAAGGAAATTCATGAAAGTAGTACTTAGCGGAAGGGTTGAAGGGGCTTTAGAAGAGGGGTGCAATATTTCACTTGGTGAGCTTTTAGTTCAGGGTGGTTCGCATAGTCGCTTAGTGCGTCTTAATTCTAATTTCAATCCATACATAGTCTATTTGAATAAAATTTAACTAAACAGATTATTTGCCCACAGAGAGAGGCGCATGCCTGAAATTGTCAAATGGGATTTTTATAATTTTTCAAATCACACTTTGACAATTTGCAGCACATTTCCAATTAATTCTATATACATATAAGCTTAGTTAGAATTTCTTAAACTAAAACGATTATCCGTTATACCATTAATGGGCTAAATTATTTGTTTATAAACTATTTAAATGTTAATTCATTTAAACTAAGCTTTTAAGTGGAATTCAGTTGAACAGCAACACAAACAGCTGCCTGCAGCAAGAATTTTCACTTCATGTTTGTCTTTACTACGAATATGAGTGAGTGTGTGTTGTTGTTGTTGTTTTTTATTTTTGTTTCTGTTTGTATATTTCCCATGTATGTATGTATGTTTTTTTTTTCAAGCATGTTGCTGTAGTTTGCAACATTTTTTACCCAAAAAAAAACGAAAACAAAAACTGAACATTACTCATACATTTATTTTTGCAGAAGGCACAACATTTTGTGCGTGTTTTTGTTGTTGTTGTGAATAAGTTTGCCTCGCATTTGCGATATGCAAATTGAGAGCTGACTGACTGATCAAACTTTTGCCCACACGTGGCGTATGCGCAATGCGTCAAAAGTTATGGCACGACAAGAAGGTTCCCCAGACAATAATCCCCCAGTTGTACCCAGCAGTTATTGCTGAGGCGCGTTAAGTTTCTTAGAATGCTAAATCAGAGTAGGGGTTGAGAGTTCGGCCAACGATAAGACAGAATTCATATTATTTTATATTATATTTATATTATATTATACTTTCAAATTCAAAGCTGGGTGTTTACTAAGAATAATTATTTAATTATATAGAGTAAATGCTCTTAGAGAAATAAGGAAACCAAGTGCCAGAGATAAGAATATGAAATACTTTCCTTTTTGTTGTTTCTAAATCACCATTCAGGTTCGAAGTCGAATAATCACTAAATTAAATGAGTTTCAAGCCCTTGACACCTATTCAAAATATACCAATTTTTTTGGAGCGAAAAATTTCCTTTTCTATATAATGGCGAAGCTATTGCCTAGAAAATTATAAGCGATGATTTCTGATCAAAGATTAAGGATAGATATTGAGCCTTAGTAACTCAACAAAATGTAATACTATTAAAATATACACTAATTAATTTCGTATTTTTGGTAGTGACTATTACGTACAAATAGCCGCCGGTTGCGATTTTTGTATCCAACAGATTAAGAAAGTTGGGCGGGGAAAAAGAGGCTTAAATTGAGGAATCATGTAAAAATAAGCTATTTATTGGATCTGGAAATTATCAAATAACAATTATTTGGAAACAATTCTTTGGTTATATCTAAAAGCTTAGCTTTTGTCGCTTTTCTATGGGTCATTTAGCTTAGCACTTGTAGGAATTATTACGAATCTTTTTTGTCGGTTTTCTTTGAGAATTTTAAATAAAGTAAAAAAAAACACCTTTTTATATCCAAAAACTACAAAGCTTTTTTTTTACTATTTTTTAAAATATAGCAGATCGTTGCTTTATGTGTTGATAGTACTTATGACAGAACAAGAAAGTTTTCCATTAAAGCAAAATAAACACAAACGTTTTGAATTTTCGGTTGAAATAACTGAAATTTTTTGTAAAAATAATTAAAGTGTTTGCTAATAAAAAAAACTATAATTTCTGTAGAAACGGAAAGTTCTTTGGTTCCTAACCAACAAGCAAAGGTCGGTAAAGATATAATAAAAAAATATTTGGGACATTTCTTTAATTCTCAAAGTCGAACATAAGTGAACTTTTTAACAACTGGCTGTAAAGACGAAGTGCTACGATATTTCAGATTGGTTGGAGGGTAGGAGGATTCTATAAAGACAGCAAGCTTTAAGCATTTTTTGGAAATCCAATAATCCGCATAAACTCTATAAAATCACCATCTCCTCACATGTCATATAATAAAAAATGTATATAGAATAAATATATATTCACAAAGTTAATGAAACAACGGGACAATTTAGGGATATTGAGTTTGTTGCCGTTTACGTTTTTGGGGTCTCACTTGGTGGTGCAAATTCGAAACATATGGAGCAGATCTGGAATTGTTGGCCATATCCATACATTCATACATACATAGATAGTTATTTTTTTCGTTTTAAATATAATGGTGTTTTAAAGGGATGTTAGTCATACGAGTACATGTGAAAAACTTGCAGCTGTGACAGTTCGATGAGTGTGTTCTTGTTTATCTGGGTGTGTGTGTGTGGTTGTTGTTGGTTAGTGTGGGTATTCTGGTTGTTGTTGTTGTTGTTGGTGTTGTGAAAGTCTAATCTAATAGTAGTTATTATCAAATGGTAAACTATCACTGGAGCTTGAGTAATGGTGTGGTGGTGGCTGTGGTTGTTGCTGTGGTTGTTGGTGCTGACTGGTGTTGCTGTTGCTGTGACGTTTGGACACCTGTTGCTGTTTGTGGCTGTTGCCGCTGGCGCACTTTTGTTGCTGTTGTTGCTGTTTGTGCATGGCCTTAAAATCATCCTGTGACTTGCTATTCTTCGAACTGTGCTTATTCTTGTGGCCCTTGCTGTGTTTAGTGTGCTTCAAACTGTGATGTTGCTGTTGCTGGTGGTATGGCTGTGGTGGTTGCTGTAGCAGCTGTTGCTGCTGCTGCTGTTGCTGATGTGGCTGACTATAGCGGCCATTGTGCTGCTGATGATAGTGTTGCTCAATGTGTGCAATGTTGCTGCTGCTGTGATAGTGTGTGTGATGTTGCTGGGAAGTGTCGCTGGCAGTGCCACTGCTACCATAGCTATAAATCTGTGACTTCGACTGACTGCGATGCGATTGCAAGTTGGCCACACTATAGTGGTCGAGACTGTCAAAGGTTTGCAAATAGTGTGGATTGATTTGTGTGCAATAATCGCTGCTGTGTTGCTGTGATTGCTTGCGATCGAGTGTGTTGTTGCCGCGCTGGTAGTGTGGTTGTTGTTGCTGTTGTGTGCCCTGCTCCAGTGAACTGAAACTATGCAGATGTGTGGTGTTGTAGCTGAGATGTTGATAGTGTGAGTCGGAATTGTGTGGCTGTTGTTGTTGCTGCTGTTTGGCACCATTTTTCATGGGCAATGGCGGCGGTTGCTGTGGTGATTTCTTGTTTGTGTTGCTGTTGCTGTTACAATTCGATTTAAAACTATTGCTGCCGCTATGCAAGGCCAGACTGTTGCTGCTGTTGTTGCTGCCGCCGCCGCCGCTGCCACTGCCACCGCATCCAGAAACGCCGATGTTGTTGCTAATATCACCTTTCGTTTTGATCGCTATGAACGCATTGGGCAACGGTGGCAATGGTGGTGTGCCTGTCGGTGTCGTTATGGTGGTTGCTGATGATGAGCATGTGGTGGTTGTTGTTGCTATTGCAGTGTTGTTGTTGTTATTGGTGGTTGTGGTGCTGGCCACGGCAAGTTCCCGCTACGCGATATGATGATTGCCAAATGTGCGAAGCACTGGCACGCTCTGTATTGGTTGTTGTTGTTGTTGTTTTTGTTGTCGATGTCGTCGTCGTCGAAAACATTGTTGGTGGTGATGGTGGTTGTTGTTGTTGTGTTGGTAGTGCGGGGCAGATAAATTAGAGTTACAATTGATTGGGTAATTGTGGTTGGTGGTTGTTATTTCAGTTTGATTTGTGTGGTTGTTGTTGTTATTGTTGTTGTTGTTGTGTGTGGCGCAATTTTGTGGTTGGTTGTTATCGGAAAATGAAATGTGAGAGCGTTAAAAGAGACGAAAAAAAAGGAAAAAGAGTAGACACTTATCATATAAGTTGTGTATGATATATCATATATTTTTGATTGTTAATAGAGACATTAGTGTAGTTGTTAGTAAAGGCGGTGTATATTTGTTATTGTACTTTTTGTTGAGTATGTCTCATTGTGTTTCTGGTTGGAGTCTTGTTTGGTGTGTTGTTGTCCTTAAGAAAGACCTTGTGAACTGGTATACACAAAAATGTACAATAAATGATTATTAATAAAGAAAGAAAAATTGAAAAAGTGCATTTGTTATCTAAGAGTGCACAGAAAATAATAAAACGGTTATGTAATTTTTAATGCTTGAATAAATCAACAAAAGCTATTTGAATTCGTAACAGACGTTCAGAGCATTAAGTTAAATGTACTTCAAAACAAAATATTGTGCAATTATTTGCTTAAAGCACTCCACTTAAGCCTATTAAGTTATTTTTACAAGTGTGCAGATGCATTTGAGTTTAAAAATATTAAATACTATGTATATACTTTTAAATGGCTTTCGTCTTAATAATAGTGCAAAATTACATTTCCCCATAGAGACACAAAGACAAGGCAGGACACGACAAGAAACGAACGGGCGACCAACTTCAAATGAAATTTCATGCATGAATGCAGGCGCGCTAATGCGGCCAACATGACAGGCTAATTTGGCTAACGTCCTGGCAAGGCAAAGATGGCGAGAAAAACTTATTAAATTTGAGCCAAGCAAGAGCAACAGTAACGGCAACAACAAGCAAACGCAAATGAGTTGCAAATAGACCCAAAAAAATAAGAGATGAGAAGACACCAGAAAGTGGGCATCGCACTAACCAAGAAAGCTAATTAGCCAAGCCAGCAATTTGAGGCGAAAAAAAGTGAGCATAAGTTTTATTAAAAAGTGTGGGGCGCAGGCATGAAGGAGTAGCGCTAATGCGTGTGGCAAGTGCGTGGGCGTGCCACATTTAAGTTGCAAAAAGGGAGACAAGGCATGAAGAGGTACTGAAAAAAAGTTAAAGCTACAAATTGTGGGTAATTGTAGGCATGAGGTATTTAAATGGTGCTGAACATTGGTCTCGACTTGAAATTAAAGGAGTGCTGTCACCAAAGGCAGGCAAACAAAATGGCTGCCTGCAGACATGGCAAGCACTCGACAGTATTCAACTGCACTTAATGCATAGTCAATAAAAAATGGCGGTGAGACACTCACACACACTCACACACACACAGTCAAATGTAGGCAAACATGCATGGTAAACGAAACTTTCTTTCATTTCATTCAACGCACTCAAAAGGCACACTAGGGGCCGCACTTGAGAAACTTATTCTCGAGCAACTTTCTTTTACTGCAAGTATTGCTGCTTCTCCTTCCCTACTTTGCCATCTCTTAGTTCTCTAGCGTGCACATAAAAGTTGACAAGCGTTGACATAATTTTACGCGCAATGACAACATGTCGTCGACGGAAGTGTGCATGTGCATGTGTGTGTGTGTGTGTGTGTGTGTGTTTGTGTGTAGCCCCACAAGTGCGGGAGGCAAATAGGCGAGTAAGTAAGTGCCGAGTACCAGGCGTGTAGTGGCTGTAAAAGTAAATGTAGCAAGAGGCAAGCACAGAACGAGCGAGCAGAACAGAGCACAGAAGAGAAGAGAGGAGAAGCGAAGAGGCAACAAAGTCGAAGATGTTGCTGCTGTAGTTGTAGTTGTAGTTGCAATTGCTGCTCGAACATTTTCTGCATCATTTACATGCGCATATTGATGGAAATTTAATAGAGTTGCCACATAATTGAGGTATACATTTGTGGCTGCCAGACACTGCTAATGATGGATGATTGGTAGATGGGGGGATAGTCTCTCTTATTTTGCCGCACAAGGACCACATGCAGATGAATCATTTTATATGACTATGGAGAAGAAGAAGAATATGATTTACGAACCAAATGAATGAGAAACCGATACAGACACTGCGTAACGAATGCAAAAAATGGCGAAAAAAGCTGGAGAAAATGAATCAAGAACATGCGTCGAAAGAGTAAGTCGTCCATCTTTGTTGAACGCAAAAAATGATTAAAAAAATATTAGTAGAGATAGAGCGAGGGTTTTCCTGCGTGAAAGTATCGCGATTTACTAAAAAAAATGTTTCATTTGTATCAAAGCTACAACCAATTCTGGGAGATGCATTGGTGAAATGAATTTTAAAAAATTTGGATTTTATTTTTGTTAATTTTTAAATTAAAACCTCTAGCTTTGCATTGCTCAAGCTCTTGTGCATTTAGTTCATATCTAAGGAGTTATTCAAGTTCTTAATCCGAAAAAAGTTTGAGTTGTGGTATTAGGTTTTTAAGCGACGTCCATAAAATACTTGTAGGAGTCACCTAATACTTTTGTTAATAACTGTTAATTAATATACAAATATACTTTTAAAATGCATTGCCTTGATTTGTATTTAATCTAAGAATAAATGCGTTCTCTGTATTCCTAGATACAAATTGCGAATTTTAAATATTGATTCGATGTGCTGGCTTCGCGTTTGTTAAAAGTGCAATTCAAGGTTTGTCTTATAGAATGACTTTCCTTTATTCCCTTTTCAATTATAAGCCAATTGCTTTCAAAAATAGTCGGAAATTTTGTAAACTTTAAGGATGAAATATCAAGTAAATCGAGTTTTTTTTTTGATTATTTTTTATTTTTGAACTATTTTGAACAATTAATCAAAATTTCGAAAAGGCTCCAAATATAACGAAATTACATTGATATTATTAATTAACCGACAACAACTTTTCAAATAAAATGTATCATAGGACGACGTTTTTTTTTCAAATGTGGCCTAATGGGAATGCAGGAAAGCATTCATTCAAAAATATATTTTTTTCAGAATATATGCTTTATCAAAATGATTTTTAGACTATGATGTGAATTAGCTTTGATGCAATTTCGTTGCCACTATTTCAGGAAAACACAAATAAAAAGCTTGAGGAATTAATAAAAAAATATATTTGAGAGAGGAACTTTAAATGAAAGACAAAATTAAGTAATTTGCTTGATAAACCAAAGACAAAGTAAGGGTCTTGATGATTAATATACCTAAGAAAGTAAATTATGAAAAAATATGAAATAAATGCTACAAGGAAAGTGTTGAGTAAAAGTATAGAAAGAATAAGAGAGAAATATTTAAAAAGACTAATCTGGGCAGAATTCGCAAATGCTTTGAGAATGCCTAAAGAATGTCAGAAGGAAAACAAACAACTGAGATTGTTAACTCAATTACAGACTGTGAATTGATGTGAAAATTGACGAGCAGCCGCTTAGGCAGCAGGACACATACAAAAGGAGCACTTAAGTGGCGATGGCCGTCAATTGTGCGCCATCACCGCCGCCATCATCACCACCACAATTGCATAACACATCATGGGGGATTGTTGTTGCAGTTGCATTAGTAGCAGGCAACATTATCAGCAGGAGGCAGCAACTGTAGCAGGAAGTGAGTTGCCGGTTAACGTGCCAGCGTGTGTAACGCAGCGTAACGGAAGTTCAACTCAGTGCCACAAAAATTTGAAAACTTTGTAAACAAAACTTTTCGGGCACTGCAATTTGCTCTTACTCTTGCTGCCGTTGCCATTGCCGTTGGCGGGCGCGAAATGCAACGAAAAACATCAGGCTAGAGACCTTTTTCTTTGGCAACATCAAAGAAAAAAAATTGAAGAAAGGGAAAATAGAAGTATGGAACGGAAGACGTCTTTCCAGCTGCTTCAAACTGTCCTGCAACTTCGACGCGACTTGCTTGTCAGTTGCACAAAAGTTTTCCACACGGCAAATGGTAGCGAGTGGCTGTAGTTATGCTAAACTTGCCAAAGTTGTGGGTGGAGGGGGATGGGTGGGTTGTGGGTGTGCGCAGTCTGTTTTGCATGCACACTAACAACAGGAAGACCAGGGATGGGAACCAGAGCTATGTAGAAGGAGCGAGAGCAATGTTTTTGAAGCTTTCATCAATTGTCCAGCGGAAGTTTGCCTCAGCAGCCATTTTGACACAGCCAGCGCCATTTTCGACTTCCGCTTCTCCCTTCCCCCATCCCTTTTCCCTTTTCCCTTTCCACCTTTCTTCGCTCTCTATTTGGCTCTCGTTTTTAGCATTTCGAACATCCGTGGCGCTCGCTCAGCCAGCCGATCAAAGCTAACTGCACTTTAAAAATAACTTCCAACTTGAGCAAGCAAAACAAAAATCGAAAAAGAAAGTACTAGAAAGGAAAGGCAAATTCTTTGGCAAATATTGCATTGCTGTGGCAGACTGCGGTGAAGGGCTGAGGCGTGGCTGCTCGTTTTGCATTTCATTTGAGGCGAAAGCTACAAGTTTCAGTCATTGTTGTTGTTTTTGTTGTTGTTGCAGTTGCTCCTTATGCTTTGTGTACAATTGTAATAACTATCTCAGCGAGTGTTTGAAATGCGTTTACCAAAAACTTTTTGCCGCTTCTGCAATGTTTATAGTTTTTGCATAAAGTGCACGTGTTTTAGTTTCGTTGCACTCGAAAAAAAAATCATAAAATAGTGTGTCTACTACTTTTTATCTCTTATACATAAATTTATATTTTATTTGTGCACCATTTAAAGTTGTGTGGAAGTTATTTCTTTTTTCTTTTTTTTGGGAAAAGTTGCTGCAAGTAGATTTTCTTTTTTCGGAAATATTTTAGACTTTTCTGCGTTCATTGCAAACATTTATGAAGGAAGAGGAGAGACAGAGAGAGGGACTACTTACCTTTAATGGCCTTCACCTAGTAGTTGTTCATGCATATAGCTTCCATAATATTACCTATTACGTATACGCCATGTGTCCATTCAGCCCCCACCACCGCCTTTTACGTATGTATGTTTGTATGTAAGTACGCATTATCTCAAGTAAAATGTGCGAGCAAAAGCAATTCATATAAATTTCTAAAGACATGCAATTAACTAGAATTCAACTAACGGCCGCAACGCATTAAATTGGCCATAAGCATTAAGCATTATGTGCCGCAGAAAGCATTGTAAATCACAATAAATTACAATGTGTGTGGCACATGGCAGGAGCAGAAAACCAGAAAAGTGGTGTGCAAGAGATGTATTTTAATTTCATACATATATTTGTGTGTGTGTGTTCGTGTATGTGTGTGTGTGTGTGACGGCCAAATGGCAAATTGGGTGAAACCCGCAGTGAGTGCGTTTAAATTAAATGATAAACACTGATATGCCCATCTGTGCGGGCTCTAGAGTTAATAATATGAGAGCTGGTTCTGATAAGAAGGTAAGGTACTGGTTCGCGGAAAATTTGTCAAATCTAAATAAATAAGCTACGTTTTTTTCCCTTCGCATCTATTGCTTTTTAAAACCTAATTATTTATTAAAAAAAAAAATCATTTTACAATATTTTTTGCATGGAAGGGAGTTAGTTTATAAGCAAAATATTCTTTCCCCCATTTCTTTAAAATAGCTTCTTATCTTTAAGAAGTTTATTACTTTTCGGATTCAAAGCAGATAAAACTTTCCTTCAAACTTCTCCCTTTATTATTTAGAAATATTACGATTTGTATAATTATAGTTCAGTTACTTTGAAATCACCTTTAATGATGCTTTGGGTAATTTGATTTCATTTTACTTCAACCAGTTATATGAAGAAATACTGAAAAGCAAATTCTCTAGAGCTGTTTTGGAATGGGAATGGAAATGCATCGCAATTTTTCGACAAGACAATAGAAATTTCGAAAGGAAACGGACTAGAATATTTCAAAATCTTATGCGAAATTAGAGTAATAAATGTGAAAGCCATGAGAAACCACCTTTTAAATGAATGACATTTAGATATATTTTGTGAATAAAGGTTTTTGTTCATGATTTCTGCAATTGAAATGCCAATCGGCTTCATTACTATTATTTTGCCCTTTCAATTCACTTATTTCTATAACTATTTTTTACTTGGCTTACAAATCTTTTCTTCCGATGCCTTATCCCACAAATGTTGATCGCTTATTGAAGACAAATTGTTTCAAAGTTTTTAAATCATATATAACTATATAATTTTGCAAGACTATCTATTTTGTAAAGGTATAAGTAGTTTAATATTATTTTTAAAATATTAATTAATTATTAACTAATTAATGTGAGCTATACTTTTTATGGCTTGATGGCTCAATACTGTGTGATCAGTAATAATATTGTCTTCTTCGATAACTTTAGAATAATGGTTTAACATTTGCTGACTGTATTCGATATTTATTTGAGAAGAGTCGATATTTTATTCGAAGGTATTTATGGCGCAGACACACCCCTCGAAGAAGATTGTAAAGGACACTCTCTTGAAGAGTTTTGAGTTATCGTTAGAATACCCAGCAAAGCAGCTAACAAGTTCTAACCAAGGCAGCGCTTCTTATAGAGGAAAATATCATATTATAAGTACTTCCTCTGATTATATACATAAATATCTGATAGTTAACAGTCGCTACGATAGGCATTTTGTTTTAACAGTTAACCAGTATGTTGTTTTTGTTGTATTTATTGGAAACATATGTTAAAATTGCATCCTTAATTGTGTGGTTGATATCATTCGGTCAGGAAAGGTTGAGAAAGGAACCATCTATCTTGAAACAGCACATACTTTTACATACTTTATATCGGTTGGACCTGTTACAGATTGTAATCGCTATCAATATCCTGCCCTATCCTGTGAAAAATAAATTCTTGATTATAGACTTTTTTCTCAACAATAAGAAAAGTAGAGCTATTTTAATCGCTTTCGATCCAGTTCAGGAAATCGACAGCGCAGTATTCACAACTTCCACAAAAGCTTGTGGCGAGTTGTTGTTGTTATTCACGCACCTGCGTAACTTTCATTTTAATGGAGGGAGTGTGTGTGTATATGTGTATATATATAAGGTACAAACAACGCGGTCAAGCGGCAACGGAAGCTCAGTTTGCGGTCTTTTGTCGTTTGTTGTTGTCGATGTTGCTGGTGTTTCGCCTTGGGTCGCAAAAGGGTAAGTGCGTTGGTGCTGTCCCAGTGACCAACAACGCTCAATTGAATTGCTTGACCTGACGAGACTGAGATGGCGAGACTCTGTTGGCTGGTTGTTCGGCCGATTTTGTTTTGTTTGCTGATTGTGCAAATATTTTTAAAGGCATTAAAAGCGAAATGGACGACGCCGGGCCAGGGCAGCGCTTGGACAGCAATTGTTGGAATGAATTCACCGCAATTTAAATATTAACGCCCAATGCCCTCTGCCCGATATGTAGCCAGGAGTTTCTTTTTTTATATTATATTTGTTTCAATGATGAAGCGCCGTTGACTTCTTGACCAGCTGCAGTTCGTCGGTGTTGGCCAAACGCTTCCACTTTAATGTTAACAGCCTCGTTACATTTTATTGAACGCACGATGGTTGAAATTTGTGTGGTCATTACGAGCGCAGAAAAAAATGTAAAAAGGTACGAAAATTGTGATTATGAACACACAAATTTACGCTTAAACTGTACGCGGATTGAGGGGAGTGTGCGGCTGTTGTAGTTGTTGGCAGGGGCGGCGCGCAATTTTATTAAAAAAAGCGCCAAGTCATTAAATTTTATTACAAGTTTAATTTTTCAATAAGGCAAATGAATGAATGGATGAAGGCAAAAGTAAAAGCGGCAAAATGAGCGCCTTCGAAGTTACGAATACGCCATGTCGGACTGGTTGGTTGGGTTGGTTGAGGTTAGGATGGCTGCCCATTTTAATTTCTGCGGTTTTCTGCAAATTGCGCAAAAGTTAAAGCAAATTATGCGCCTTTTGATGTCTTAGCGCACATTTTGCTGTTAAGACTGATTGGAATGACTTAAAAAGCGGCTCACCACAGCCACAACTTCCTATCCATCCTTCCTCCCAGGAGCACAATCATTGAGTTTGGGGCGAGAAGAAGTGCTGAAGTGTTCGCGCTGGCAATAACAGCATTTAATTAAAGGATTGCATACCGAAACTTTTAGGACATTTAGTGGGCCTGGTAATACAATTATCTAAGGAATTTACAGGTCGTTAATTTATATCGAGAATAAGGCAAGAATTGCTTCTAGTTTTCAAGTAAACTGAATTTGGAATGTGTGTTTTAATAACTCTAACATTTACAATGGCCTAACTTAGATTAAGCATTTAAATGGGAAAAATACTAATTAGGAGTAAAATATTAAAGATTGCAATTATTTGATAGCTGCACATTACAATAAGCCTTTCAGAGATGGAAATACTTGAAGTTATTTGTTTCAGAATTGCAAGGATGCCTATAACGAAGGTAAATAAATAATTATGCACAAAATAAATTGATAGAGAATGGATAGAAATGATCTTGAAATGAAAGCCAGTCTTTTGTTCTCTTTTTACTTTCACTTTTCCTGCATTTGTATTTGTTTAGAGCTTTATACATTTTTCATTTGTTACTTGGAGTTCTGTATATCAAAACTACATTTCCTAATACGGCTCTTCTGCATAATAACTTACAACTTAAAAAACATTCATAAATATGTAACCAAAACTTTAAGCTTGTTTCGATGTTCTATGTTGTTGCTATTGATTTATTTCTCCTGTTTATTAATTCCTAATTAAATGCTTACATTTGTTATTGTTTAGCTTTTTTTTTATAATTTATACTTGACAATTATGCTATGAAAACACATTCCCACAATTGACCCAAAATAAAATTCATTTCAAAGGCATAATGTTGTTGTATGAACGATATTACGGTGGTCATGAGTTGTGGAATCTTTCAAAAATATCGCGCACTTTATAATAGAATTTGTTTTTTAAGATGCCTGATTGGTAGTCGCATAAACTTGAATGTCTTTAGCTGCTCTATATGTGTATTTTCTTCTCATTTTTTGATCGAACATTAATTAACATTAATTTGAAATAACACCCAGCTAACTAACAGCTAGAAACCATTCTTATATGGGTCTTTATGCCCATTATATATGTGATTTAATAAAATAAACATAAATGCTTGTTTTTTCACTGATTTTAATAGGTATTAGAGATAAGGAACAAATCATCTATTTTTTCATATGATCAATGTCTTTTTTACCCGGGCTTTTCTGGATCTAATCTACCGTGTAAAACCAGAATTATGTGTATTCCTATTATTCACTATTTTAGCTGTTAATCTCTATTGTCAATGACATTAAAAACTTATCTACACACATAAAGTAGATTCCTTTAATTAAGCTACCTTCATTATATTTCGCTTCATCAAGCTAATAGAATTACAAGTATCTTCGACAACTACTTGTATAATATTGTATCGTCGTCATTGTGCACTTTTTTATTTTGGTTACTGTAACCGTAAGTGTTAAGAATACACTCTTGTTGCCAACACGAATTTTATGGCCACTACATTGGTAGCCAAGTTAGTGGCGGGAAAGCAAAAACCATAAAATGCAAATTTGTCGGGTATTATGTTTTTTTCGGTTTTGCTTCAACATATTAAAAAATAAAATGCACCTGCAGACAGCGACAGACAAACACACGCACAAACATAAATTACATTAATAGTGCTCTTCGTGAAAACTTAAGTGGAACCAGAGCGGGGAGCGAGTGGGAGAGTGAGAGAGCGAGAGAGATACGCTCGCTTATATAGAAACATACACACTGGAGCTCATTCATATGAAGCAAGCCATTTATGACATCCGCGCGCCGCTCAAGCAAAAAAGCAAGACTGAGGAGAAGAAGAAGGCAAATAGTAAAGAGCGAGCGTGGGCGAGAGAGAGAGAGAGAGAGGAATTGAAGAGTGTGAGGGTGGACAGACAAAAAATGGCAACGCATAAAAACCATATTAAATATTGTTGTTGCATTTATTACTGTCGTTGTGTTCTTGTTTTTGTTGTTGTTGTTGTTGTTGCTATTGCTATGACACTCTTTTGTCTTCGGATGGTGTCTCTGCTGCTGCTGCTGCTGTCGTCGTTGCTTCCCAGCTTTTTGTTTGTCATCCTTTAATGGCGCAATTAGAGCACACAAATGCGTTTGCATGAAATCTGAAAACTGAGAGGCTGCTGCTGCTGCTGCTGCTGTCGTTGCCGTTGCCTGGCATCTCATAAAGGATTTTTAATAATAGTGCCAAATTACAATAGGCGGGCACTAACACACTTCAAAACACACACATCCACATACACATGAGCACTGGTTTTGCTCTTGTGTGTGTGTGTGGAAGTAAAAAAATTGCGTATACGCCTGGGCACTCTGAAATAAAAGCCGCGACTATGCAAAGTTGCGTGCAAGCTGAGACGCCTTCTGCTGCCTTCTATTGCCTTCAGCTGCTGCTGCTGGGCGTGTCTGTCTTCTCACTTGTTGTTGTTGTTGTTTTTTGTAATTTGATGCGCCATTGTTTGCCGCATGCGTTTTTCATTGTCTCTGACGACACTTTAGTGTTAGTTGAGATTCATTTTTCTTCCATTCATTCTTTCTTCTTTTTTTTTGGGTGTTTTTTTCAGTGTTTAGTTCTCGCTTAGCCATAGCTCTGCAATTTTGGCCATTGCGCTTTGTGAGCGTAATTTATGCGTGCATTGTTTCTTCATTTAACAAGCGTCGCCATTAGTTTTGCATTTTAGCGAACTTCAAATAGATACAGAGTGTGTGTGTGTGTGTGAGAGAGAGAGAGAGAGAGCATGAAGAGAGCAGAACTCTTCGTTGAGCAGCAGCTGCAAAAATTTATGAGCCAAAGTTTCGCCAGTATTCTTTTTGAGTTGTTGTTGTTGTTAGATTTTTGTTTGTTTGGCTTATTTGTTAGTCCCGTTTGTTGTTTTGCCATTGCTACGTGGCCTGGCCACAAACTTTTCTCAGTCTCATACTCACTCACAGTCGCTCGCTTGCTCGCAAGTTCATTTGGCTCATGCACACAGTGGGAAAAGTTTTGCATTGAAATTGTTTTTTGATGTGCATGGCAAAGTTGTTTTTAAATAGAGACAAAGGCCGCATACTGCTTGCAGTTGCTGTTGTTGTTTTTTTTTTTCAGTAAAAGGGGCGGGCATTGTATGGAAGCTCCGTAAATTGCAAAGATTCTTGCAATGACTGCAACAAATGGCCAAAAGGGGAAGTTATATTTAGGGCCATATTTCAAAGTGAAGTTGCGTGCGTTTTCTATTTGCTGGAGGGTTACTTTTAATTGGGGGGCGGCAGCAATTTCTTTTGTAAACTAACCGGCAAGCCTACTACCAGCTATGTCTAATACAGAGTCCAGTTAAGGTCTATTAAATAAATCGTTTTCAAACAATATCCGAAGGGCATTTTACGGTAAAGATACAAAGAAATTTCTGATGTACAGTCTAAGCAAATGTAGACAGGCCCTATGACTCACTTTCTTTTTGAAACGGGAATGTTCATGCAAAACAGTTTTCCAATGTTTCCTGCAACATTTTTTGCTTGCATCATTTATTGGAAAACCAAATAAATACTACAAGTATTAGACCTGTTTTGAAGCCTTTAATTCAATTTTATGAACCATTTCTTTTTAAAAGCGTGCAGGTTGTAAGCTTTATCAATAAGTTTAAAGATGTTAAGTACAAGTGGTAAAATAAAATGAAAAACTAAATTAATTCCATTTTACTTGAAATATAGTTCAGCGTTAATTAAAGCATTAACGCTAGAGCCTCAGCTGATTTATGAATACACTTTGCATGTGGAAGTTTTGTTCGCATCGTTGGAAATGGCTAATTTCTTGAAAACATAAAGCATCAGACTCATATTACCATTTTCAGACACGCAGCTTATTTGTCATTTTTCATTTCGCAAACACTCCGATTCTCGAGCAAAGTTGGTTAAAGCGTGGGTCTTAATGGAATTAAAGGCCATGCTATTCAGAAATATAATTTCTATCATATATATATATAATTTTTTTTCGCCTATTCTAGTTAAAATATTTAAAGCAAAATGTGAAATATTTGCCTAAATTGTATGTTCATCAATTTAAATTTGTTAATGAAATCAGTCATAGAGAATTCTAAAGATTTCCGTCGAATTTATAAAGGATGTTAGCAATTGAATGTGGGGTTGGTAAATAAAAACCATTAATAATCTTGAGAAGCAATTATAACTAAACATTTTTCATCATAACGAACGAGGGATTGGTCCTTAATATTGGACTGGCCCACAACGAAAACTACAACAGTTCTGGACTGAAAAGGAGCAATTAATCCTTACCAGTGTATCGATGGAAGTGATTAAACAAAAATGGTTCGTTACTTAAATTTATTTACCGAATTGTATGTAAAGTTTGTTCAAAATATTCCACCTGTATGTGCCTCAGAAATTTTGGCGAATTTTATAGAATATCAGCATATTACTTTATAATATAATATGAATCATTGTCGGAGCTGCGGAAAATGTTCTTCATGTTATGGTTTAAGCTTTCAGAAGGCAATTAGGATAAAGCTGATTCGTGTCTAATCATTATTAAATGGCTGCAAAAGCACATAGATTTACAAAAGTGCAGAGTTCAGTCCACCTAGTTCTCATAGAGACAAATTTTAAAGCTATTATGGATTTTTTTTCAAATCTGCTGCCAGTTTAAAAGAAGTTATATCACCTCTTTTGTTACTGTCCAAAACTCTTGTTAAATAGTATTTATAGCCTTACTGCACCGAAAATGTCAACAAAATGAGCTTTCGGTGCACTGTTGGACATTTTTAATCATATAAAATTTATATACAATGCCTAGATTAATGACCACAAGGACTACAATATTTGTTTCATTAAGTTTTTTAAACTTCTGCGGAGGAACATTAATTAAGTTTACGAAAATAAATGTAATTTGATAATCTAAGGTATTGATCTGAAACGTCTTCTTTGAAGATAAAATTGTTTTTCAAGTTTGAATGAGTACATACACTAATTTGTTTGCCATCAGTCATTGAATTCGCAGTTATTTTTGTTTTTTCAACAAAAACAAAAAGGCTTTACTTGTAATGTTGCTGCAATCACAAAATATTCACCGGAAGAAACGGAGCTTAGTTTGCATTTGCGAATCGATGCAAAGGAATTAGGACTTCACTTGTTCACCAATCAACATAAAATTATATACATATCACTAGAAATCCGATTAGTAATTCCTCAAATATGAACACAGATACTCGTACAATTGAATTTTAAATAATTTGGCAAAGGTCATTACTGTTTGTGCTGCCAGCGCTGTTGTTGCCGTTAAAGACGAGTCAGGCATAAAAAATGCATTTAAAGTCGAACCGTTGAATCGAGGAGAGCAGCTCATTGAACTCAATGCGGAAATACACATGTAATAAATTATGGCAATGCCGAATGAAGCTCTGCAGAGGCCAAGAGGATGGGTCAACATAAATCCTTTTGGCAATTTATGGTGCGTTGAACTTAAAAACGAAATACAATAAAATAGTCTTCTCTTTCTCTTGCCGGCTGCGTTGCAACGAAGATGTGTCGAGTGGAACAAAGGGAAAAAATAAAAAAGTAATAATATTTATTAACATGAGGAATTTTTGCATTTCCTGCTATTGCACGAAGGACAAGCTGCAGTGCAAAAAAGGAGCCCATGACAATAACAACGACAGGCAAATGATGTGTAAGAAAGCGTCGAATCTGGCGAGTTGTAAAAAGAATTGATGCCCAGACATTACATTTTATAGGCTGGAGGGCTGCTTGGTCCTTCGCGAAGTCGTCGTATCTACTCACGTATGTATATAAATATATATAGCTATGAGAGTGTGGGTGTGCAATGATGCATTAAAATGACGCTGAAAGGCATTCTGAATTAATGACGCCGTAAGAGAGCAATGCCATGTAATCGAACATGCAACAACAACCTGACTAGTAAATTGAAAATGCTTATTGAAGGTGGTGCTCTCATTCAGGTCAGATCCAAAGGTACTATAATCGTATATATATTCATTTAGAGGCGAGTTTTTATTCATTCTGTTAATGGCAGGATAGATTGCATTCAATGTATTGGATAGACTAGCAGGGTTATTTTTTTGCTAAGCGACAGACCACAAACTTAGGCAGCTCCGAATGGAGACTTTTCTGGAAAGTGGATTGGGAAAAAATGAATTTAAATCCAGGAGAAACAGCGTTCACTTTTGATTAAATTTTCAAATTCAAAACTACGCCATGGTCCTCATTATATCGACATTTTAAATGATAGGGTAAATAAACAAATAATCGTCGTTTTCCGAATTAAGTGTTGTAATATTTAACCAACGATCAGATTCTGAAATGCTTACACATATTTGTGTGAGAAAGATTAGGAGGCTGATTTAAAAATGTAGGCATAACATCAAATGTAAGTAAGTAAGCTATTGAGAAAAATTGGACAAATAAGATGTTGAAAGACCAATAACAAAAGGTGGAAGTTGCAGCTTAAAATACTATTTATCATACTTTAACCTCAAGCTAAAATCTTCTTTTAAACTATGAACAATGTATATTTAAAAATTCTTCAGCCCACATTATATGCCCACCTTTAAATTGATTTGATTTATCATCCTATCTGATATTTGAAATTTACATTAAAGTTGGCAAAATTGTAAGTAGTTTGATTGGCGTACATGGCGTATGAGCAATATAAATATTAAGTAGCATACTTACTAAGCACTTTTGCAGCTGCAAAATGATGATAAGTGCATGAAATTAAATTGCAAAAGTTAGAAAATACGAGGGTAATCGATCAAAATGTTTGCAATGAACACACACGCAATAGATACAAGAGTGATGCAAATTCCAAGCATTTGCAGCTCACAAGACTTTCAGATAATAAGTAGTACTAAATAGGTGAAGAAGTTTATGTGATTCGCTGTAAAAAATATTAGAATTTCTTATTAATTACTCAAACACGTGCCAGTTTTAATAAAAGACACAGAATTCAATTCAGTTCGAAAGGATTAGATTGGATAAGCAGTCGACTTAGAACAATTGGAATATTTTATAGTTGTGCCGCAGAGTCGTTGGTGAGAAAAAATAAAAATAAACAAATCTTGTTGGCGTTGTGCGAAACTTTTGTTTTTTTGCACTTATTGCACGTGAGAGCATAACAGAAAATAAAATAGGGTACAGAATTCGTGGCAACTGCAACGGGTGCAAGATGCGAGTGCTGGGTTTGTGGGGTGCGGTTGCTCGCTCCATGGCGGTGGCAGACTCATGAAAATTATAATGAAATTCAAAACTTATAATTAGTGCACTTAAGTACCAAACGCAAAACGCAAAACTCTAAACTGAAACTGAACATTTTGCACAATATGAAAAAAAAAACACACACACATACACACAAAAAAGTAAAAATAAAATGCATTAAAACCACGAGGAAAGTAAATTAAAATTTTTATATTTAATGCTGCAGGTGCAATGCTTAATTACGTGTTTTTCGCATTTTTTTGGTTTTTTGCTGGTTGCTAGGAAATAAACTTTTCAAATTGCAGTTACAAAAAATAATCATGTAGTTGTATGCTTATTTATTAAAAAAAAACTGTGTGCACTAACTGCAAAAAAATGTTCAACTTTTGGGAGTATTTGTTGTTGTAACTGTTATTGTTGTTGTTGGTGGTGGTGTTTGCAAATTACTTTTTTTCGTAGGTTTCAGAGCTGGGGTTTGGTGCACAATATAAACTCTAAGGGGTGGTACATTTCACAGGTATTTCGACTTAGATGCTACGAGTAAAGGAAATCAAATAAAAAATGGAACAAACAAGAGCAAGAAAAGGAGAGTTGAGTGTGCGTGTGTGTGTGTGGGTGTAGTTTTTGTAGGCCATGTTGTATTTGTTGTAGCTGGTGGATTCTGCTTTTGTCTCACTGTGTGGCACATAACACGTAATTCAGTTACAAACTTAAATTGCACGTAAAATTTATTAATTGTTCGTTTAATTCAATTATAATGAGTTTGGCATTGCAGCTGTGCCATATGCTGCTCCGCTCTGGGTGCATTAATAACAATATCAAGTATACGGAGTGTGGTGCAGTTGGCTTGTGGTATGTTTTGATATGCATGATGAATCGCGACTGGTTGTTCAATCATGAGTGAGAATGAGTGAGTGGGTGGGTGGTTGGACTATGATTTACTGAGTACTGTGTTGGGGAGTTGCATGTGTCTAGATGGTCTGGATGGGTAGTTTGCATAAAATTTATTGGATCCATTACGCATGACTACTTAAATATCAAAAAAAGTACATGAGTTTAATTCAAATACACTCTAAAAGTGATTGATAGACTTAAGATTCGCACAGCAGAGAAAATCTATTCTTATATTGATTGATTTAATTATTACAACTTTTCTTATTTCCTAACGTACTGAACTGTACCGTTTATATGGCTGAGCAAATTAAATTATCCTTGATTATAAAGCTGTATATTCAATCACTGGCTGACGACTAACTGTGATCTGCTGATAATTTTAGACAATTTGACCCGCAAAGTGGGCTACATTTTGTGGTAGAGTTTGTATCGATCCGATTTACCATGTGAGCTATTAAACTTTTTTTTCAAATATTAAAATAGGAATCCGCTTAGCATTGCAACTCATGGTGAAGTCTGAAGCTATGATACGGTAGTCGATACTGATCTGATTGATATAAAGGTGAATAATTTCCGTAAACTATAAAATAAATACCGGATGATTAATGACTTTTAGCACAGTACTCGTACCTTTAACAGTCTACTACTTGCAACTGAAATTATCACAGTATTATTGTACATTGTATAATAAGTTGTTTTTAGTTAATTAATGACTCAATTTAAAACGTTCTGTAACAAACGACACAGCTACAATTATATGATTATAGAGCTTTCTTATTATTCATTGCACTCTGATATATTTTGGATTTCGTCTGTTTACAATAGAAATTGTTCAAAATCAAACTTGTTTGTTGAAAGGTCTACTCGAATAATCTACTTTTAATTTCATTAAATTGCTTTAATATATAAATAGCATCCGTTTAACTTGAAAATTTTCAATTTCAAAAACTTTGTTTTAGTTTTGGGATCAAAGTTAAAAATAAGAATCTATTTATAAATGTTTAAGCAACTCGAAATCTGCGTTTAAATTAAAACTGTAACAACGCTTTTTTCTATAAGCAGAGCATTTTATCTATGAACGAAAAAAGCATGATAGTCATGCCAACCCGACTTTTGAATACCCTGTACCTACGTTTTTTGTCGGCTACATTACACTATAGTTCTAATCATTCATATAACAGCTATATACACGTATATATTATACGTCATTGATTTTGATAAAAATTCGGATTAAGATAAGGCACTTTAACACATCAATAGTAAGTTGTTTAATTAAATAGAAACATTCTTAGTACTAAGACTAATTTATACAGCGCTCTTTCTTTTGTCAGTCGCATTAGAATATGTCAGCTTATAAAAATGACAAGGCTATATTTGGTTTGTAATAAATACGAGTATGCTAGATAAGACCAGCTGTTATGGTTCAGAAGTTCTGGGTTCTGGGTATCCATAAGGTTGAGTGGACACACGGACATGTCATTCTGGTAAAATGTATATCTATTGTGTGAAGGCTGCCAGTGTTCCTTTAGCTGCCTTTAACTATTTGTGTGCATAGTGTATTGGACACTAAGTATTAAGGATCATTTAAAATTTTGTGCAAACTCCACCTTGGTGTAAACTTAGCTTAAATTGAAACAGACAAATAAAAAATATTTAAAGCAAAGTTACATAAATAGAGACTAAGGCTTAAAATAATCTTTAGATTGGTGCGCGCTATGCAGAGTGTCTGAGGTCGTGTGTTGAGAGGGCTCAAGTGTTATTTGCAGGTGTGCTTGGGCATCTTGATTGTGTCTGCTTATTGGAGTTGTTGTTGTTGATGTTTGTTCTAGTTTAAATTGTTGTTTTTGTTTTTTTTTCTTTGTTGGTGGGGAATTTCTGGTTGCGTTTCGCTGGTTGATCACAAGGAACAGTCAGTTCAACATTACAATATGCATTGGATGATGCGTACACTATATTCTAAGTTGGCATATAAATTGTTGTATATACTTGTAGTTGAATATGTAAATATGTGGTGTGTACTGTATATATATATGTATATATAGATATGTATATTAAAAACAATGTTATTGAAAGTAAAAACTGCAAAAAACGTTCTTATATATTCCAGGTTGCACCACATAACAAATCATATCAGCTCATCAAATTAGTTTCAATATTTAGTTTGTTAATTGTAAATTATATGCGAATTATATATATGTATATAGTATGCGGCAATTCACGATCATCATCAGCAGAACGTACGAACGAACGAACGGCAGCAACTTCCGGCGTTATATAGTTATATAGATATCAATGTATGTATATATAGTATATATATGTAGATATAAATTGTCATATTCATGTACATATCAAAGTAAAAATTCAATCAATTCAGTTCATTCGCTTATTATTACATCATCATCATCATCATCATTAAAGGTCATCAAAAAGTAAGAAAAATAATCATATACATGTAAATATATTCATTAATATGTAAATATATATATAGTTAGTTAGTTAGTTAAGGTCAATCAATCAATCAATATCAATTAAACAATTTACATATATGCTTTTATAATATATATATATATAGAGAGAGAGACAATAGAGAGAGAGAGAGAGGAACAAGACGGGGGCGCTCACCAAGTTCACGGAATGCAAATCAAAACTCAAATACATTTAAAGGAAACATTTTGACGGGGGTTGCGTATTACTTTGGTATTCGACATTTCGAGGCGTCTGCAGTTGTAACAATTTACCAAATGAAATCAAAAATGAACTCTATTTAAGGTTAAGAAAAATACGTTTACATTTCATTGAGGCCTTCAAACAATACTTAAAAAATTTGCTCGTTTCTGTTTGCTAATTCGTAATATATATATATATATATATTTTTTTTTTTGGTTATATTTTCTTTTTGGGTGCAGTGAGAGAGCTTTACATATCGCTGTTTGTTTTGTTTTTCATGTTGAGTTTGTTTTCGAGTGTGTAATTAATTTTAAAATTGCTTGCACAACTTTACACTCACATCCTTTCATGTTCATACGCGCAAGTGAAATGAAATCTTACTTTGTGGGGGTTGCTGGTGGGTTAATTTGGGTTTCTTGCTGCTTTTTTTGATTGAAGTTATATGCTATATATGGTTAAGAGCAACGAACAAATTATACACACAGTAAAGGGAAGAGTTTTGAGTAAACGGAAGAAGCATACAAATGCAAGATAAGTCATTTGCCAAGGTGTTGGTGTAAGTGTAGGTGAGGATGTGAGTGAGTTTGTATAAGTGTGGTGGTATGTGAGTGTATGAGTGCGCTGTTGTGTGCAATGAGTCTAGTGTGGGCATTTGATGCACGACTCTTCGATGCTGACTTTAAGGCACTTGCTACAAAATTAAAACTAAAAGTACGTCTAAGCTGTTACTAAACAGTCTAAACATCTAAATCTAAAAGTTCTTCAACCAAATGAGGGATGTAAACAAGATTTTGCTCCTTTATAGAAACTTTAAAGGAGATGACTTTCAAATTATACTATGAAAATGAAACATTGTTACAAGTATTTCAATTTAAACATTTCAAGCTTTCTGGGCAAGCACTGAAATTGAGTAAATAATTGTATTGTCTCTATAAAGGATTAATAGAGCAACATTTTCTCAATAGATATTGAACTAAAACTGCTTGAGAAAAGTAGTTGGTGTGTTTTGTGAGAAAATCTTCAACAAATTTCTGCTAACAGAAGATTAATTATCAATGTGCCAGTATCCATATTTTCTGTAGTCTAGTCTAAGCTACGAATAGTTTGTAGATGGTATAGATGATTACTTTAATTGTTGGCATTAGATGGGGCTGAAGAAACAATTGTCTGGTATAATTAAGGACTGGAAATAGCGTTGATTAGACGCCATCACTTACAGCACCTTAAAGAAATTTGAAAAATTGTCTAATATGTCGTTACTAAGTGTCATACACAAGGCATTTTCTTGCTTTGTAATAAAAGCATGGCAAATAAAATGTAATTCTAGAAGGCAGAACTATTGATTTGAATTTGTAATTATTCATTGCAATAACATAAACAATAATAATTAAATAAGAATGTCCACACTGTTCAGTCACTATAAATAAACAAATAATTGTTCTTTCAGATGTCCAAAGATGTAATGCCATCAAATGCCAAGTTTTGTGTGTTTATAATTGGATTGAGGTTTATTGCTTAGATATTGCTTTGTAAATGCAAATTTTCAATCAAATAACAGTGAGAGTGTGGCGCGCCGAGCCTTAATTAAATTGGAGGAGAGCGAGGAGAGCGCGCTACGACGAAATGCTCGTGAATAATAAAATAGAACTGAAAAGTTTTTATGATCGGAAAACATACACACGCATACACAGCGCCACTGAATGTATCAAAATCAATAATACATATGCATATGCATTTTTAATGCTCGATGCAATATTAATTGGGAATTCAACTGAAAGCGGAGAAGAAAAAACAAAACAAATATTATGAGAGCAGACAACAAACAAACAAATGAATAAATATTAACACATACTCACATACGTATACGCAATTAAATTGTTTTGTTTTATTCGTTATAAATTTCTGTTTCATAGTTTTATGCGGTACTCGATTTGTTTTGCTCATTTTACGCATTTTTTTATAGTTGCATAATCTCTTCTTCTTCTTCTTGTTTTTTTGTTCTATAAATTACTTGCGTTGCATTTTTAATAGTAATAATATATAAATATTTATATAACTTTTTGCTGTCTCTTCTTGTTTCATTTTCATCAATGTTGCAACTAACATATTCAGAAATTGGCAAAAAAAAAACAACAATCAAAAACAACAAATGTGTGTGTAAATAAAATGTATAAAGTTAATAAAAGGAATTTTCACATTGCTCGTTTTTTTGTCTATCTTATTTTCGATTGTTGCTGAGGCTGCACATAGCATTTAAAAAAAGATTCGAAAATAGCATTTCCTGTCTTGTGTGTGGTGCTAAGTGATGAGCATTTCAATTATTAACAAATTAATATTTCAATCAGGTATTCATTTGTTATTTAAAATATGTATGCGCCTTGCGTTTTTGTTGCTGTTGTTGTACGCATTTGCCATGGGAAAACATTAATGAGCAGAATTGAAAAATTAAATTAATTATACGAGTAAATTATGATTATGAAATGAATACAAAGTGAGTATAAAATATATAAGCATTTATTAATTTTAATATTTTACACTTAAATCAAAATTAAATACAAACTGCTTACTACTTAAGTACTTCATTTGAGTTTCAAACGTCGCATTCGCTTAGTTCATCATCCTGTTCTTCTTCTTCTTCTTTACTTGCTAACATTATGCCACAGCTGCCAGAAATAGGCGTGGTCTGCCCACTTGACTTGGCTATTTCAATTCTAAGTGGCTTGAGTAAACGCGCGCTTTCATATATTTTCACTTTTAACTACAAAAGGCATAAACTGATGCTTAGACTTCAAAAAATTAAATAATAGTAGATTACATACATATATACGTTTAAAATACATAGCGTTGCCAAATATATGTGTACAAATATAGGTACATATATAACAAACACAAATCAAAACAATTAACCAAGCGGAAAGTCAAGAAGTAAGTACATACAACAAAAGACAGTGGATGAGAACGACTTTATGATTTTTTGGACCCCGTTTATGAAACTCAAAAGGAGGATGTCTGCATTGTGATAAATTATTTAGGTGCTTATTATATTCTATGTAAGCCATCCCATCCAACCCAACATTTTCAAACAAAGTCTTCTGTTTGTTTTTTAAGATTCATAAACTCAACTACTTGTTGACGTGTAAAGATGCATTCATTTTCTATTTAAGTTTTGCTTATGCTTATGAACAAAGCAATCTTTTCCATTTCAGTTTTGCTTATGCTTATGAACAAAGCAATCTTGAAGAGTTCAAGAAATAAAAATTATGTTCCGTTTTCTAGTCCGATTTCATTAAAAATTGGAAAGAATTAATAAGCTAAATGAAAGAACTACCCCCAAATATCTGACTATTCTCAATTGCTCTAAGTTTTCTCGAATTTTTCTGGTACATGCCTGAAAGTTTTTATTTAAATGTTTTGCTGAGAGGCTACGAAGAAGCCAAGCTCAAATAATGCGATTGCAGAACAGACTAACAGACGAATATGGTTTTACAGAAAATATAAAGAGCAGTTTACCTCCTAAATCTGTCACATCTTGTGCTGTCAGTCGTGTATATACTTTTATCCTTCCAATATAATGTACAAAATGAAAAATTAAGTAAGTATGAAAACCAATCAGAGCAATTATTTATGGAGAGCTGCATTCAGCAGGCATATTAGGAAAAGAAGTACTCGTAGTTATAAATGCAGGAATAAAAATTAATTAATATTATATGCATATTGTTTTTGGGGAGCCAGCTTGTATGCACAGCACACGAATAAATAAACAAACAAACAAAATTCCATATATGGTATATAGTTCGTGACATTTTAGCAAAAAAAAAAATGTGCATTGAAAAAATGATTATAAAAAAAATTGCGCAGTCTCTTTTTTTCTCCGCCTTGCTTGCTAATAAATTTAAAATGTCAGTAATTAAACAAGCAAGTGCTGCTTTTAATTAATTTTAGGTGAACTTTAACTTTTTAACTTTTCCAGTAGCTATTAAATATTAAATGAATATAAAATAATTAAAAATGTTTGCCACTTTAATGTTGCAAAGGAGAAGGAAATCAAAGTGATTTTATTTGATGACTGACAGCATAATGAAATTATGATAATTGCGCTTTATTGTTACGATTTTTGCTGTTATTGCTTTTATTGCTGTCATCATTTGCATGGCAATGCATTTGATTTGCTGGCGATCTCATGTCATCCTGATTTCGAGGCTTGCGTGTGTTGTCAGCTACTCTTTAAAGTGTTATTTTTATTTTACATTTACCATTTATCTGTTCGGGGACGTAATTGGTTGTAATTATGACTGCTTGTTGTTGCCACAAAGACTATTAATGCACAGTGCGTGAAATGAGCAATTTAATGCATGGCAAATAATTGTAATAAATTATGGAAATACGAGTACATATGTGAAGGTAACTCCAGCAATTTGCTGCCACAAAAACAAACACAGACAGTGCACCATCGAGGCTGAGATTCGAGCGAATTAATGATTGAAAAGCTAGGCAGATAATTGTCTAGAATCGTGTATTATATGATAAACAGTCCATGGTGCCTATGCGTAATAGCATTCGTTATGGGTAATCGCACTGATAGAGCTTTAGTTAGTTTATTCAACATTTATTGCTCGGAATCTGAGGAAATTTGATTGATGGCAAACTTACTATAAAAATGTAAATTTTGTTTAGAATTTTAGCTAATACTTGTGAATGAAATATAAAACGACGCCATTCGAAGAATTTATGTTTTTATATGTTTTTGTTGAAGATATTTGTTTTATTTTTAATATCTGATGAATACTGATAGAAATTTTCAAGTAGTAGACAAGAAGTAGAATTATTTTCGAATTACACAATGTACTTTTCAAAAATCAGCCGTTTGCGTAGTTAGAAAAAAATTGTCTTGAACATGTGAGACTGTCTATTTATAGGAAGAATATTAGCGATTAAATATTTTTCTAATCATTTCAATTGTTGTGCATTAAAAGCAAAAGAAGAGTGTTGAAATATAAATATTTTCTTTCAATAGAAATTCTTCAACAATAGTGCCTTTCAACAGTGAGAATGTAATGTGTTCCATCCAAATTTTATTGTTATGCTGAAGTAATAGCTTTCCCCACCTTCTTTAGAGGCAGCTAAAAAGAAACTAAATTTCTGGAGTTGTTGTTTTCTTCTCAAAACTGTGTCATGACTAAAGGGGAGTAGGAAATGTTTCAAAGTTGAAGTGTATGGTAAAATGCTCATAAAAACTGAAATTGAAATGCTGTGTGCGCCGTCTACCTGTCTGACAACATAAAATGGCGAAATGATGTGCACAAATTTATACATAAGAGTATAAAACGAGCGCAGCATCTACCGTTCCGGGCTAATGAAATAGACAATTTTAAAACCTCACGGCAGCAGGTTAGAAGGGAATGGCGTGGGGTGGCGGGTGGAAAACGATTTGAACTTGAAGTGTTACAGAATTTGTTGCAAAAATGGGCAATGTGAGGTTCTAGTAATGCCTACATGAATGTGTGTGTGTGTGTGTCTGTGTGCTAGAAAAGTGACATGCCTGGTGCGCATAGGTGTAATGCGAATGCAACTGTGTGTGTGTGTGACTGTACGTGTTTGTGTGTGAGTGTGCGGGCCATAATAAACATGAAATACCTGGCTTTAGTTTGGCAACTGCTTGTGGACTAGATGCTGCCCGTCGCTCACTGTGCACCACTACCCTATGTAAATGCTCATTTATTTATATGTAAGAGTATGTAGTATGCCTGTGTGTGGAAGCACAGCTTAATTTGCATACTTTTGGGCGCTCAGTCAATAATTTGAATTGGACGGAGCGACAAACGAACAGCAACTGCAAGCTAAGACTAATTGCCTAAAGTTTGAAAATTGTGTTATGCGTTCAAGTTGGCGTGCAATTGTTGCCTAATTTTAGGCGCTTAGCATTTAGTCTGCAAAAGTTGCCGTTGAACCACAACCGAAAGCTAAGTAGAATAAGAACAAACTGCAACTAATTGGATTATGCGATTAGTGGCCAGGCTAAGTAAGTGAATGCTGTTTAAGCATTTCTCTCTCTCCCCCTCCCCTCGCTCTCTAATCCCCTATCCGGCTGTCTTGCTCGGAGACATGGCACACTTGAAGTCTGATAATGGTGAATTATGTTTGTGCAGTTTACAAGAACTGTTGGCGCATTTTTCCATGCACTTTCCTTTAGTGCTGAAAGTTGGCATAAATTTCAGCATGAAGTGAATACGTGATGAGCGTGTGACGGGAGAGGGTGGGGGCGGAGAGGGGCGGCGCTAAGAACTTCAGTCAAGTTGACTTGCATGCCTCACTTGCATTGTTTGCGCACAAAATTGTGTAATGATGCAATAAAATGCTTTTGTTGATTCAAACAAATTACGTTGCGTTTAACAAATTGCACGAAATTTTAACTGATGGCTCGCACAAACACACACACAAAAGCACTAACTACTATACACTCAAGCTCACACACCCACACACACACATAGAGGGGAAGTGGAAAAACTTATGGCTGAAAAGTTTTGCATTCTCGTGCGTCCAAAAGCTGAAATGGATAACGCCGTGATGGCAGCTGCCTCGAGTAGTTTTTTGGGGCAGCGTTGGTGTTCATTTTGCTGTCTGCTGACGGGGCCCGAAACTTGAAGTTTTGATTTATGCACTGCCAGTTGGCTCTCTCTACTCTTCTTTTTTGTGTTGTTGTTGGTGCCTGTTTCGGCTCCGAGTTGGCTTTTATTTATGACCTGTGTTGGTTTCTTGTTAAATGACTTGAATGGCGCACAGAAATAAACATAAACAAATATAACTAGAAAGTATGCAATGTTCATTTTGTTGCTCAAGAATTTTTGACTTATGCAGTGCAGCTGGCTGCTTTGTCTAATTAAATGCAACAATCCTTGCAATTGCCCCAAGATGTGGCACAAAAGCTAGTTTGCCGACACACTATCCATTATGTTTCTATTCTACTATATTTCGAAAGCACGTTAAGTGTATTTAGTTTCAACTTCATCATTCTCGTTGGATCTTAATGCTCTTTAGCACTCATATTTGTTGACAATTTTGAAATCTGAGAGGAATCGGTTTAATTATTTAATTTATTTTACTGTTGGGTAGTTTCATTAGAAACGAATCTCGGCGTATAGTTAAGTGTTGGTTCAAATTCAACTTGTTTATAATATATCTTTGGCATTTTGTTTTGAAACGAAGAATACAAATTTCCACATCTATTATGTTTAACAAAATTGTTTTCTGTTAGTATCTGAAATTTTACTTTATCGGCTTTTTATTGATTTTAGAAGTGCACAGTTTAAAAAAACGTTTCCTCTTTTTCATTTAAATTCAATTAAAATAATAATCTTAAATGTTATTTTATCAAGTTTTTTATTGTTTTTAGAACTGCACAATTAAAAAAAATTCATCTTTTTCATTTAAACTCAATAAAAATAATATTCGAATCAGGGATCAAGATATCAAGCTGGAGCATCGACTACACACAACCACATTGAATTTCGAAAAACAGGGAATCAAACCTCTATTCGGATTTGATCAATCAGTGATATTACTCGTACTGGTATTAGTTAAATAATTTAGTTGCTTATAGAACTATTTATAAGCTAAAACTTTATTTGAAATAAAAATTGCACTTTTAAATTTATTATAATCAAAGAAAATTAGAGTAGATAAGTGGATGTTATTGAAATTTATATTGAATATCGGTAATAAAATTCTAGATATTGTTATTTATGGGAATTCACTACTAATGGCTGTCTGATTTAATTTACTTTGCATTAGGATTGTTTAAGATGCTTGTCTAAAAACAATATTAGAAATGTTGTAATTGATTGCCATTATTATAAATGTATATAAACATCCTGAATATTAGGTGTTAGCTGCGAATTTAATAAAGGTTTGATTCCCTATTTTAGGGGTATTCTATAGAGTTGTACGTTTTGATTGTTTTTTATAAAGAGTCAGAAAACATGCTAAAAAAAGTGTTTTTATTTAAATATAAAAAGGAAACCTTTAAGCTGTCAGCAAATGCGGGGCATGCCAGCTTCACTCTAAGTTGTCCCTTGATGTCGACACTTATATCACTTCATGCTGTCGATTTTACACACTAACTAACAAATTTTGTTTGTTTTCTGAGGCCAAAGGGTAACAGACTAAAGGGGCAAACTAGCTCTTGTCCAATGCATGGGTCAGAGACTTGAATGGACTGGTAGCTCGCAAAAAAGAAAAACTAGGATTTAATAGCTTAAAACAGAAGACAGATCAAATGAAACACACACGCAGACACACCCATATAGCCATCACAGTACAGACAGCGCAACATGCCGCATGAGCCAAAAAAGGACTTACACATACTTGTACATACATAAGTAGTAAACAAGGCAGTAAAAGTAAGACAGACAACGTCACTTGGTTTATTTTTTCGGTTTTTTATGATATACTTGGAGCTAAGTAATAAAAAATGGGACGTCTAGCACTGTAACCTAAAAGGGGAACTTGATGCAAATGCAGGCGAAGGAAACTCAAGACAAAGTACGTATGGAAGAGGAGGAGCTAACAAACATGTATGTGGCGACAAGTCAATACAAATAAACGAACACGTTAAGGAAAAGAAACGCAACAACAACAACGTACAGTTTATAACCGAAGGGGACTTAAAGGAAAAGTAAAAGTTGAAGAATAACAACCACGATAATAATAATGCAAAAGGAACTGAAAACAAACGGCTTGTTATGAAAAGAGTTTATAGGTTTATGTTGCTTTTCTTGCACTGCATTTGACACGTCGAATAAAACATGCCTCGAACTCATGTTGCACATATATAGTAGAACGAAAAACAAAAAGGAAAAGTACCATAACAAAGATGATCAAACAATTTGAAAAGTTATTAATCAAATGGCAAACATTTTCTGAGCTTGCATGTCACAATAAAACAAAAGAAAAGTGTGTGTCTAAATAAATGCACGCGATCAAAAAAGTTGTCTCAACTTCTTAAGAATGTTATAAGGAGTTCAAAAAATTGGTTTTCATATTTGCTTATTAGACACGCACACACACGTTAGAGGCATACTTGTATAAAGGGTGGCATACACAGAATAAAACAAAATTAATTACAAAACGAAAATAAAAATTAAAAATATTTAAAAAACGTTAAATTGTCTTAAATCGATGCGATTCGATGCACGCACAATGCATATAAGTACGTAAATGGGAGAGAGCACAGACAGTTGGTTACTTGGTAGTTACTTGCTTTGATTTGATGTTTTTACAAGGTAGTTGTTTCTTATTTTGGTTTACACATTCCGCTGTTATTTTTCGTTTTCTTTGTTGGAATGGTGTGTGTGTGTTGTTGAGTACGAGTAGGTGTGTAGTTTTCAAGAGTATTACAACATTGGTTATCAACTTTTTCTTTTTGTTTTGTTTTCTTTTGTTTTTTTTTTGTGTGGGAGGCACAAACTTAACTTAATGCATAATAAAATAAAAAAGAATGATTAAAAATAAAAACAAAACTTAACACAATAGCAAAATTATGTTGCACGACCTATGTAGGAAATGTTGCATAAATAATTTGCTGCATTTTGTTTTGTCTTTTCTAGCTATTTACCATTGTTCTGTCAATTCTTTCCCTTGCATAATTAACAAACAAACGAAAACTTAGACATAGAATGTAGAGACATAAATAAATGAAATGTTTATATAAAGTTAGACATATAAGATGGCGCGCTTTGCGGCAGTACTCGCTATGGGTAGTATAGTAGGTTTGTATATAGGTAGGTTAGCTTCAAGTCAAGTCCGTTAGCTTACCCTTTTGGGCGCTACTTTCTCGTGTGTGCTGTTCATTTCTTTTGCTTGTCAGTCCTACTTTGCGTTTTCTTTTGCCTTCTTCATACCGTAACTAAATGCGCAGCAGCAGTCTTTAGTTTTTCTCATGTTTTGTTTTTGTCATGTATTCTTTTTTTTTGGAAATATTTATTGTTGTGCCTACATGCCATGTAATCCCTTGCAACTGCCTTGTCATATGCTAATAAAACTTTCTACAGCAGCTTAACCAAGTCTAAAATACATACATTAAAGCTTATATATAACAGTATAATTAAATTTGTTCTTGTTCTTTTTTGTTGCTTTGCTTTTACATCACTTGCTACAGTTTACGATTTAATTTTGGGTTTAATTAAAATACATACGCACACGCAGATACGAAAACAAACATTTTGATAAAAAAAACCAACGTTAATTGTACAGGAGCCTGTTAAAATATTAATCATACGCTTATCTTCATGTTGTTTATGTCTTCTTGTTGCTATTGTTATTGGTGCATGCCTTCGGGCATTGATAAGAAAAACAAATCATGCACTCGTAGCAACAATTGAATGCCGATAAAAAGGCGGCTTTTGCCTCAGAGTGTGCAATACATATGTACATAACTGTAATTTGACTTTTATTAATTAATAAACGGAATGGAATGGGGAACGCAGATAGAGTGAGTGCAGCTTTTTGCTTGCTGATCCGACATCGAATTGACGCTACAACTGTCGATAAGCTGATGGCCAGCCATAAAGTAGGCAATGAATTATTACGAACGGACCATGGACCGTGGACCATCGACCATGAACCACGGACTGCATTAAGCGCATGTACAGCAACGTGTGAACAGGAACAACAATGTTGACAGGCAGGCAGTCTCCCTCCAGCTGCCCACCACATGCATTATGCAGCAATTGCTGTTGTCAACTGACAATGCAACATTGTGCCATCTTCTTTGGCATAAACCAACGAGCGCGCACCAGCTGCCCGGCAGTAAATTAAGCGGAAAAGTGTGTTGCTGGGTCGGGCGAAGAGGAGAGGCATTGAATGGAAAGGCGCCGCCAGAGCAACAACATGCGACAGCATGTTGAAAAAAAGTGTTGCATACAACCCAGCGCTTGCCAAGCCCAGCATCCCCCTGGCCGCCCCTCGCAATAATATTTGCTGCAGTCGGAAATAACTCAACCGCAAATGAGATAAATTGCGCGCACACAGATAATTGCATGGGCTGTTCGGGCAGTAAAAAGGCGCTACTGTTACTGCTACAGCAACTGCTACGGTTACGGACATCGTTGGTTCGCGGTCGTCGCATTGCATGCGCCTGGTTGCGCGCAATTTTTATATGCCGCGCCTGCAAGTATGCAGCAAAAATTTGGTAAGATTTTTCCTACTGCAAAAATATTTATATGGGTGTTTGGCTGTTTGTGCAATGCCCGTCGTGGTTGCCGCAAAACTGACATTGGGCCGAAGTGTATGGAAAATTATTGCGTATACGCAATGTATGTGCCTTAAAGACGACACACGTTGCTTTGAGTCAACACTTTTTCCCGTTTTACTGAAAATTGAATTGAATCTGTTCGCTGTTGAAGTTTTTTGATGATTCTGAGAGACTTTTGGTGTCTTCATGAGGTTACTCTTCAGTTAGTTATTAAGAAAGCTGCACGTCACCACAATATTAATTATGGTGTTGCAAAACAAACTGCTTTCGGGAACTCTTAGATCAAATGTTGTAACGAATGAATTCTTCTTAAAGGCATTTCTTTTATATAATTGTTGTTCATAACTGTTTTTAGTGTCTTAGTCTCAATTATTAATAAAGCTTTGAAGCATTTTGTCTAACCTGAATTAACGAATCTGTAGAGTTTTTTCAATTAAGTAGAATCAAGAATTAACAAACATTGTATTTATAACATTTACTTATTACATATGTAGCTAGTAGTTTTGATTTCGATTTTGTTTTACAAACTTAATTTTGTGTTGCATAGGTACAATGAAATTGAATTGCTGCTACTTCAGTGTACGGACATTAAAATACAAATATAAATTAAGTCTTAAAGCAAATGTAAATCCATTTTATCAATTGCACAGTTGCACTTATTTACGCCTTTTGTGCTATAATATGCCTTTTTGTGTCTTTTTTGCTTTCAACATAATTACAGATTTTCATATTCTATTCATTTTACATTTGGTTTTATTTATTTCTTTTTAATTTTTCATGAAGTTTTTTGTTGTGTTTAATGAAGTTTGCAAGTTAAACGGCTTTCGGAGCTTTCAGAAGGTTTTGGGTTTTGTTGTTTTTGTTAACCGTTTAGTTTAGTAGTCCATTCCATTTCCATTTCCATTTTTGCACCTGACTTGGATATTACAGAATATATGCATATTCGATTTATGTTTTAATATTGATTTTTGGTAGGTCTTTCTAATCTTGGCAATTAAGTTTAAAGATTTCAATGTTGTTGTATAAAATAATGTTTGAAAAGAAAAAGTGCTAAAAGAATATAAATTGCTTACAACGATTCCATTTCTAAGTGCATTTCTCAATAGCTATTCATCAAAGATGATCAAATTTTCGAATAGAAGGTGATAAGAAAATAAAAAAGCAAGCAAAACAAACCATTCTAGGTATTTCAAGTACATAGGACTGACATTCAAATGTAAATATAATAAATGAGTTTGTTAAATCATATAGAAAGAGTTCCTGAATGTAACAAACATTTCTACAAGTAGTTAAGAAACTCAGAGTCCCTGTAATACATCATAATACATTTATCCATCAGACAATCCTTAGCACGTGTCATGTTAGGACTTTGTTCATTATTTTCATGTTTAGACATATTATTATTTGTTCTTATGTTTTTCATTTTACTTCAAACAGCTTAGCATAAATTGTTGCTTAATAATGTTAAATTATAGAAGGCGCTGCAATTAGTTGTTCAAGACTTTTAAATAGCAATGCTTTACATCAAGTAGTATTTAATATTTATTTAGTTGTGGGCTAAATTTCAAAGATACTTGTTCATAGGTATTCATATACAATATGGTATTCTTAATAGTTCTATATGCATATGCTTCCATTTAACTATAAATTTGATTTATGTGTTAAATTTTAAATTAGTTTCTAATTGTCTGGACTAATAAATATTCAATTTAATCAATAGGCTTGCAACATTTTCATTTAATTTCCTTTTGTGTTATCAATTTTTTAATTGAATTTGCATTATTGTCAGTAGTTTACGATACACACATGTATCAGTATTTATAATGTACGAGTATGTATGTATGTTTTTTTTTCGTTTTTTAGATTTAGTTAATTGTACCGCGCTTAGTATATTTTTACACATACAAACAGATATACTATACATATGATATATGTTTATGCTTAATTTCATAGTGTTTTTGGATTGGAACAATATTGAACAATGCAATTGTGTCTAGCCTAGAATTTTGATGTGATGCAATGGCGAATTAACGCTCTCATTACGATCCAAGTATGCCGAATAAGATAACGAAGTTTTCGAATATACTTGTAGTACTTATTTCAATGAAAAAACTCAGACTTTTGGAGTACGGAAAAATAATTATGTTGCTTAGCTTCCATCTTACTCGATAAACCAAGAGCATAAGGAGGGTTATTTGGGAGAGTTGCAAGCGACTCTTCGATACTTTTTGATACTCCTATGTTAAACATGCGCGGTATCGATAGTTTCAAACGATACTTCAATACTTTTTGATACCTTTCTAAATATGCGCCAAATTAATTGGTTTTTATTAATTAATTAATTGGGTTTTCCAAAGAGAGTGTAACTACCATAATTATGTTTCACCCAAAAATACTGTAGTCATATCAATAGTATCGATACTTAGACATTTTCTAAAATCATATTTTGAAATCAAAATCAGCTGAGTACTGGTTTTCCATTCAACACTTGTAGCCTTTTTTCATTTTCAATTTTTGTACATTTGCTTTAATATTTATGTAAATTAATATGTTAATAAATATTGTATCGAAAAGTGAAGTATTTATGTATTGTAACGCCTGATACATAAGCCTTACTAATTGTATCAAAAAGTATCGATGTACGCTGCAATCGACAGTAACTGCTGCGTTCTTTTTTGTATTAAAGCTGTACATATAGTAGAGTTAACGAACTTGGAGAGTTAGCAGGTTACAGAATTTAGGTCAAAGTTCACCATCAGAGCTTACCCAATCAGCAGACAATTTGTAATTGAAATTCGCGCAAACGAAACCAGAAATGTAGCGCGTAAAATATTTGTTGATTACCATGGGATGAATAGACAAACAGACTGATGGATAAACATTTGCTGGATTGGCAAAATTTGGTAATTGCCGCAGAGCAGGTAGAAATACCAAAATATTCGTAGTACTGGCACCGTTGCTGCCGCATCTGCTGCTGCTGCTGTTGGTAGTTGGCGGATGCGGTTGTTGGCTGTCAATTTAATTTGACGCTAACATTCATATTCGAGTATAAAAGTTTCACGTTCGCCGACAAAGCTTGCCACATTGCTTGCCGAGGGTGCACGTTGCTGATGCAGTGACGATGAAGCAGATGCAGTGGGGGCAGAAGTAGAGGCAGAGGCGGCGACGGAGACGGAAGATGTTGCCAGTTTGGTCAAATTTACTTGTGACAACATTGCATTGGCCGATAATTTGCCATTGTATGTTGTTGCTGCTGTTGCCGTTGTCCCTGATGTTGCTGCTGCCGCTGCCGCTGCATGCCCGTAATAGTTGAGGGCTGTAATGAGCGGCTGTTGCTGCTGTTGCTGCTGTTGCTGGTGTTGCTGTTGCTGCTGTTGACTGCGGCGCTGCGACTGTTTGGCCAGGACGTAGTCTGTCGTTGTGGGCGTGGCAGCATTGCGTAACGCTATGAATGTGTCGAAATTGTCAGCGGTGGATGAGGCATTTGAAGTGCTGGAATTGCGACGTGCTGCCAAATGTTGTTGCTGGTGCTGCTGTTGTTGTTTCATTACTGGCTGCGGTTGAACGGTGGGTGGCAAATGTATTTTCAATTGGGGTGCCTGCGACACGGACGAGTTCGAGGAGGAGGAATTCGACAATGATGATGAGTTGACCGAATGGGCGGGCGGATGTTGTTGTTGATTTGCATAGTATTTGCGCAGATTCTCCAGCATGTAGCGATTATTTGCACTGCTGCCAGCTGCGGGCACAGCAGGTGCTGTTGTTCCCGCTGCTGCTGCTGCTGCCGCTGCCACTGTTGCTGTTGCTGCTGCTGTAAGTGATGCTGTTGCAGCTGTTAGTGTTGCTGTTGCAGTTTCCGTTGGCAATTGGTGTTGATTCTGGTGCCGCTTGCTGCTGCTGGCATAAAGTGGCATTTCAACGGATGCTGCTGGCAGTGCGCTTGATTGGAGTGATGCCGCTGGAGGTGTTGCCGCAACGGCTGCTGCCGCAGTTGCTGCTGTTGGTGTTATGCTTAGCAAATGACGTCGCTGCGCTTGATAGGAGCTTAGGCTCGAATCCATGGTGCCTAATAGTTCAACATCATCTTCGAAACGAGCTGTTGCGGTTGGTTGTTTGCTCGGATAGCTGCGAGCATAGAGCTGCTCCAGCATTTCCGCTCGCCTTTGCTTAATCGCATAGGCACTCGCATCTGTTGCACCCTCACTGCCAAAACCATAATAATCGGATGAGCGAGTATAGAGCTGTTCCAGTTCATCATGTCGTCGCTCAAATTCATTGCGACTGCGTTGAAAGTGCGACAAGTAGTTTTCCCCCCCGCCCAATAACTGCTCGCACTCGGCTTGCTGCTGATGTTGCTGCTGTTGCTGCTGCTCCTCATCAATTGCAATTGCCTGTCGCTGCAAGTGCTGATTGAGCGATTGATAGAAGTTGCTTTCGGCTAGATTCTCATTATATGCCGGCATTACCGATGATGGCGCTGATGCCGTCGCATGTCGCGCTGTAAGCTGCTGCTGTTGTTGTTGCTGTTGTTGCCGCTGATGATACCAATCAGCATCCTCACATTCGTTGACGCGTATGCGTATGTCGCGAACAATGTAATCAGGCTCGTTAGACAAACTCAGGCCATTTGCTTGCACCATATCTTCAACGTCATCATCATCGTCATCGCCATCGTCATCATCGTCGCCATTGTAAACGAAATGCGCTGATTTGGCACTTTCCGCCAGCAGCAAATCCTCGCTTTCTTCCAATGCCAGAGCATAGCTTGTCAGATTATCAAAATAATATTCACACATTTTGTCGGGATGTTCGTAGCGCAGCTTGTAGGCAGTTGCCTGTTCAGATTGCTTTTCTCCTTTCAGAGCTGTGCTTGTCGGTCCACTAAACACGGAAGCATAGTCTGAACTGCTTAAAGAGTCGGAGTGCATGTTAGAGCGTCGCGTATTCCGAGAGGATATAGGTAAAGTGCCGAGATTCTCATAGTTTGCTGGTAATATATTTGTTGCAGCTTTGCTCTGAGCCTGCGATTGACTGCGCTTGTGTCGGCGACGTGGTGTAACCTCTTGTTCCTTGTTTTCGTTATCCTCCTCTCTTTGCCTCTCCATTGCCAGGGCCCTACGTTGGGCGCCACTAATACGGCCGACCGAATGAGCTGATTGTTTTGTTGAGCTCAACTGCTGCTCGAAGTTCTGCTCAAGGTAAGCATCTAGATAGTGTAAATTTTTGCTCAAATCAATCTCCGATTTGTAGCTCTTATAGATGGTCGCCTGTTTGCCGGCTGCATGGGCTGCCGCACATCTAGACTCATAGTTGGATATGTGCGCACGATCGCTGATAAAGCGAAAGCTCTCATCCTTGGAGAGCGTGTGGAAGCCGCTAAATTCTCCAGTTCCATTCGTGTCGCTGCTGGTCTTGAAATTGCGGCACTTATCGCGTATTTTTTGGATGCCCTGGCGCGTTTTCGCCTGCAGCCGCTCAAAATAGTTGGACTTGGGCGTGGTGCTGGCTAAGCGCGCATGGTAGGCGGTGTGTTGAATGTCGTAAGCACCACTGGCACCGCTTCCACCACTGGCACTACGCATGCTTTGAATGCTCCGCGTGCGATTGGGATAGTTGAGCTTAAGTTTGGGCAGAGAGGGCGGTGCTTCATCGGTCGCTTTGTGCAGCTTCCTTAGGGACAACTGTTTGAAGATGGCCTTGGAACGTTTCGGCTTACCAGATGTGGCACTCAGACCGGCGTCCTCCTTATGGAAGTCCTGCCGTTCAAAGCGTCGCACAGGCACGCCGTACAGATAGTGATGTTCCGTTTGGTTGCTGACACCCGAGCGTGTGGCAGAGCTCGACTCAAAGAGTCGTCTTAGACCCTTGGCGCTTCTTTGGGGCCTGCCAAGGCGTAGCGCCGCGTTATTGGCGGTACGCAGGCGCGTATTTACAGAGAGCGTTAGGATTTCATCGTCATGGAATATGGAGAAGGGATTGGTAATCACCGTGGAGCTGTCGTTGTTATTGTTGGTGTTGCTGGTGCTGTTGCTGTTGTTGCTGCTGCGTGCGCTTAAGCTGCTTACTGATCTAGTCTTACCATAATATCTACTAGTGTTATTTTCATTAGAGTTATTGCTACTTAAGGCTAATTGATGATAATGTTGCTGCTGTTGCTGCTTACTATCTAATACAACTACAACTTTGGCTTCATTGTGTTGGTAATGATGCTGCTGCTGCTGCTGAGCTCTTGTTGCTGTCGACAACAGATCTGCCTCAGATTTATGCCGACGCAACTGTCGGCGCACACGCCTGCGCAAGCGTCGCAGCTCCTTGAGCGAGTTGCTCTGCTTGCGAAAGCGATAGAACGGATTGTTGATGCTCAGCTTCTGCAACAGCAATTGTGTCTCCTCAGCGCTCAGCTGTGAAGGAGTTGCTGCAATCTCTTCAGTGCCAGCTACGACAATGCTGTCTACAACAGCCTCGCTGGTCACATTTAAGTGCAGGAGCTTTGCACTTGTCTGTTTCAGTTCACAGTTCATGTTGTTCTCCAACTCAACAGCGGTTGGTGGCAACTGTTGTTCCTGCTGCTTGTTGCTGCTGTCACTATTACTGCTACTACCATTGCTACTACTCTGTTTGCTGCTAATATTCTTGCTACTATTTAGCGTGCTTAGACTATTGGAACTGTTGCTGCTGCTGCCCTGACTCTTCTGCTTCGGACCTGCTGTGTTATCCTCGCTGCTGCCACTACTGTTGCTCTTGTTACTCTTAACTGTGGCATATTTTTTGGCAGTGACTGTTTTTGTTTCGTCGGCGATGGCGTCAGTATCAATGTCGACTTCGTCCACTTTATTTGTGTTGGCTACTTCTAAAGAATTGTTGTTGTGATTTATATTGGTCATTGTTTTTGTAGCTGTACTTGTTGCTGTTGCTGTAGCTGTTGTTGTTGCTGTATTGTTAGTGGTAGTGTTGTTATTGGTGGTGTTGTTGCTGTTCATATATTGATTGTTGGTGGTGGTAGTTGTTGTTGTGGTTGTGGTAATAGTAGTAGTAGTAGTAGTAGTAGTAGTAGTATTGGTGTTGGCTTTATTACTATAATGTTGTTCATTATTTTCTTTATTATCAAGTGCCTGCTAGACCCTAGTAGGCGGTTGTAATATCATTGCAGCCATTCGTACCTTCATTGCCTCGGGAGATCCATGTCCAGGATATTGCTGTTGCGGATGCTGGGAGGCTGCATGTAGAGCTGCTGCTGCCGCAGCTGCGTGTTGTTGTTGCTGCTGCTGTTGTTGTTGCTGCTGCTGCTGCTGTTGCTGGTGATGATGGAAGCCGGCGGGCGTCGTGTAAATTGAATCACCTTGAGGGCCACTCGTGCTATCTGAGCGTGATTTCAAATCGGCTTTTTCGCTGCGGGCGAGAAACAAAATAACAAACGGGAAAATTGTTAGCGAAATATTTTCAGATAAGGCATTGCTACTGATGCTGTTGCTGTTGCTCGTTGTCATTGCTGCTGTGAAGAACAGACAACTGTGTAGGAATGAGTGTATTTGTGTTGATTGCTGGCCTTGGGTGCGAGTGCTTTTTTCCAATTTGCGTTCATTGATTGGCAAATTTTATGCCTTGCGCATATCTAAATATCTATTTAGTTTTTGCGCTTGGCCTTCGGCATTTATTTGTGTTCAGAGACCTAAGAAATTACATTGTCCCCCCTTGTATTTATCTGATAAATACTTCAATGGCTGCTAGCTTAAGGCCGATACGAACTTCAATTTCTGTCAGTTTTGTCTATGATTGGCTGAGAATTTTAAATGAACAGGTAGAAGTTGGTCAGAATAACTTTCTACAGGGACTTGATGAATGTTTTTGAATAAATGGATCTGCCGAAAATTGTTGATAGTTAAGAATATTAAACCTGAGTTAGAATTTATTGCGTTAGTAATTAGAACTTAAAGAGTGGTTAGTTTATCTACCAGAATAAAGACGAGATTTGCAAAGGTATATGGAATATTTCTGAGTTCATATGCCTATTCCTCATATCTAGTTAGGGAAAGTAGAACGCGTACTCTTCAAAGAACAAAGCTGATTGAAAAGCAGGCCTGCATTAATAATTAATATTCAGTAAGAACTGAGGCGACTTCATGTTATTATACAAGCCTCCAACGAATTGTATTAAACCAGGTTGTAGGCAGGATGCATGTGGATGCAGGATGGATGTCGTAATCTGCAGATGTGAAGCTCTTTTTGTAAAAAGCCTGTCGAACCTTGAACGCAGATTCCCATATTTAATATACAGACAATATGAATATGAGAACTTTTCATCAAAATTGAATATATTAAGTTTTTATATCTGATGGTGTGACACCATCTGTGTGACGTTGATGACCAAATACAAAAAAGAAGAAAATGAATATTGGTATTTAGTACCCCTTTTCTATTTTTACTGTTTATATATATAATAAACATGACTATGAATGAATACGGTTTTTATTTAGGGTAGCTGCCTTTATCGAAGTAATATGTCAAAGTTTTATGGGAATTGAAATTATTTTGAAAATATTAAAAAAAATACATTTTGCCATTTTTTGCGTATCCTTTTAATCAATAAATAATTTTATTCTTTTTTTTTATCAAATACCTTAATGTTGTGTACAAAAGCTATGCTATAAGTTTCGAAATGTAATTTATTTTAAACAGTATGTGCTATCGACAAGGAAAAGATTGTTAAGTAAAAAAAGTGTTAAATAGAATTGGAATATTTTCAACATTATTTTTTGAGCTAGGCGATTTGTGGATTTGTGCATGCAGACCATTTTAATGTGGTGGCTACTTAGATTTTGCAGTTGTTGTTGCAACGGAAATGAGACATTCATTTCCGCAGACATATACGCACACACATATCCACACAACCATGCAACCATACTGAAGAAACATGTTTCAATAATGGCGCCAACTGCCAAAAACTATGCTCTGCAATTTTGGGTTTGCTTGCCAAAAGTTTACACACTCGCATTCACACACACACACACACACACACACTCAGAGATACACCAACTATTCCATATGAATTTATGTAGAGCATTGTGTGGTTGCGCGTATATGGGGCGGGTACATGTATTTCGTATACGAAATATGGTAATTTTTAAATGCAAAACAAGGCAACAGCCAGGGACGTGGTTGGGTGAGGGTGTTGGGACTGGGCTGTAGTTTCTGTTGAGCCAAACAACGGCCACCAAGTCATAACTCATGTCGGTGAATGCGCCAGTAGCAATGAGCTATTGTTGGTACATATGTGTGTGTGTGTGTGAATGTATGTATGTCCATCTATATATGTGTGTGTGTGTGTATGGGTGCATGAAACCAAATACGAAAAATATATATCTCAAACAAATTGCGCGCTGCAAGAATACGTTGCCAGTATTGAATATATGAAAAATGTAAAATATTTTATACGGCACACACACATAGACACATACATACATACATATATCAACATTATATAAGGGGTGCGCTTTATGATGAGATAACAATGTTATAATTTATTTTTCACTGATAGATTTTTTAATTCTAAAAATTACGTCAATAATCAAACTGTATTTCATTAACAATTAATATTTCAATAGACTAGTTATAGATGCGTGGAATAAGTTGTGTATTGTTTTTACTAACTTTATGAATAAAATATAATGATCTGACTTCTGGTGTTAGTTTTAGCAAAACTGCTCTACAAAGGTTCCGGTTAGCTTTTGGAGTGTACAAGTTTTCTTTAAAGTAATCCCTTAAATTAAATCGAGGCGTTTTTAAATTAAGGCGTCTTGAGGGTCAGTCAGCTATGTATGATATGCCTTTGTCTTGCTGGAACCACTTATTTTGTAGCTCTAATTGATCAATACGGGCACTACAAAATCTTCCAATATGTCTTCTTACTGATAACCAGCAGCTGCCAAAACAGATGACAGATCATATAACTAGTCTACAAAAGAGTATTAATGGAGGCTTGGATTATCAAATAGAGGCTATTCTGTCAACAAAGCCTGTCCAGTCGAATTCATTTGATTACGGATGTTTAATATCGCGACTGTTTGTTGACATTTTTAAGCCGCTGTTTTGACATTTGAATTTTTGGAGGTTTTTTTCACATACATTATAGAAACATTTCGCATTAACCTTTTCTAATACACTATACTAGCTCTTCTATTTTAAAATATTTTTTTCTCGGCTTTATAATGATTCGAGCGAGTTATTTAGTGTTAAATATGTTGAGGTTATGATTTTTACATAAATGGAATATTTAGGCCGTTATCTGTAGTGAGTTGGAGGAAAGAAAGAAAGAGATTGCAGAAATAGCTTTACACACATCCTGCTCGTCCTGCTTTCCAGTGTTTACTGTTGTTCTAGTTTGTTATCAAAATGCTTAACCCACTCAAGCCAGCAACAATTGACAAATGTTATCCAAACTGAAAGGATAAACTAAACAATATCGACTTGAAATATAAAAAGGACCCTGTATATATTTGATATGGCAGCAAGCGCTGGTGTACATTTTTCATTACTATATTTATGTATATGGGTGTGTGTGCAACCAGTTGGGGCGCATAAATTGGCACACGACAGCGCCACCTGTTGGTCGTCCCGGGCGCAATATAGATCGGTGCATGGAATGTATCAGAATGGCCATTTGTTGTGTGTGCGCCTGTGTGTGTGCGTGTGTGAAGCTACGCTTCAACTTACCTGTCTTTATCCGATGATTTATAGCCAGAGGAACCTGCAATGTGAGCAAAAATAATGCATGAGCACGTTTCGTTATTGTATTTTGTCTAGCATGTTTCATATTTTGCAACAACAACAACAACACCAAAAAGGGAGCATCGCGAAATAGTAAAAATTAGCTGTGAAACTGCTGTTGGTAATACAGGCAGACAGACACATTTGTAAAGTGTTTTCTCTTTTATTTTTTCCATAACATCATACTCCTATCTGCTTACTACATTTGATAAATGAGCCGTGATCCTATTGATGTCGATTGGGCGTAAGGTTGCGTACAGCCTTCAAACCGACAGAGAGTTGAAGAGGGATAGCGAGAAATAGGAGGGCAGGCGGTACGTAATTTTGATGGATTCCGAAAGGGTGAAAATTGTGTTACGGCTGCCATCACACTTGAGAGATCTGTCAAATGCCATTTGACAACTTGGCAAGTGGCGGCAGCTGCGCCTCGCCAAAGCATAAGCTGCGGCTATATCGCATTTTGTGTTTGAAAATTGACAGCTTGATTGACAACTGAGAAATTGCAAGCGTTACATATTCAAGTAGCACCGACTGAGGCGTGGGTTGGGCTCTTTTTTTGTAAACTTTTTTAAACTTAGTGTTTGAGAAGTCTAATCGAAAAGTGGCATGCAATTTGTGCCCATTTGCCCTTTTTTTTATGTGAAAGTAAAACATTTAATAACCATCGACTGCTTGTGAACTTTATATAATAACCATCGTAATAGTTGCATTTGTGAACTGTCTTAATATTAACGAAAACAAAGGGAAGTGTAATTTAATGCAAATAAGTGCAATTCATTAGAGATGGAGTTCCACGAATCTGTTGGACAACGTTTTTAATTATGAACTTTTGGCTGCTACAGACAATTGGAAAGTGTGAACACCATTCTGCAAACATTTATCGAGGCTGCGAGTCGGTTTTTGTAAGCAAATTGTGAGAAACGCTTCCTACTTCGCTGCCCGACTTGGTGTGTTTTCTGTTGTTATTAACAGAGATGGCATTAAAAAATTGCAAACAACTGATTTTATATTTATTAGATAGTGCAACGAAATACATCTGCATCTAAAAACACGCCCATTTGTCCCTAAATCTATATCAGGGTGTCAGCTATGCCCATTAAACAAGTTCTGTGTGATCCTTGAACAGGCTGGCGAAATCAGCTAACGATGTTTTAAATATTTCAAGAAATTCCTCTCTATTTTCTCTCTATAACCTCGCACTTAGCCATCGCTAGCGACAAACCAGATACAAGAACGTTGCAGCTGTGGCCTACTCATGACACAAAAAAAAAAAGAAACTGGCTCCTGTGAGACCACGACCCCAATTGTCTGCAAGTTCAGAAAATCGATCCTATTTTAACCAGAGTCCGGTTCCCCCAAAAACACATGATTTTAATGGCCGCTGGGTATAGGGTCAGACGATAGACTAGTTCAAGGTAGACTAGAAATCAATGCTCCAATCAATATAGACTTAGGCCATACATCTGTTAGGCTTGCTAATCTAAGCATACAATTTATGTTTGGTTACTGCTTCTTACATGGTATGTATTCGTAAACTCATATCCAAACTATATGTAATAAGACTACTTGATAGCTGCAGTTTTGAAGGAACTTAAATACTTGTAGATATTCCGCATGTTTCCCAATAATTGTGAAACCTACAAGTTTGAACCTTCTATTTAATTGGTTTAAAAAAGAGAAAAATCTACGATTTCGGTTATGGTTGAAATGGTCGATACAACTTAATGTTAGACATACCGCTTTAATACGTCTATAGTTGAAAACAGAATATAAATGGATCTTTTTTTTTAGTTACGAGACATTGTATAGTATTGGACCAATTCCAGCCATTCATGCGAATAGCCTTGCATTCTATCAACTATTCATGTTGTAATGCTAATAAATGATTGTTATCTCATTCGAAATTTATTTCACTTTCCTTTTCTATCCATCACCTTTTATGAAAGCGGCCATGTTCTTGAAAACAATCTCCCTCCGATCTACTCTAAGGAATTTATTTAAGCTGTGTAAAAATGTTTAAGTCTTGTGGCTTTGTTTGTTACAGTTTAACAGAAAAGTACCAAGCCTACTAATTTGTTTTGGGGTTTGTTTGCGGGTTTTTTTTTCAACGCAGTCCTTATCGCTGGAAAACAAACCAACAGAAACAAAAGGCGTTAACCCAAATGCCATTTGCAGTCAGTCTTCAAACATCAACAGAATAAAAAAAGATTCCACGCAAAAAGTTCCTTTTTCTCAAATTGTTTTTAATATTACCCTTTTTACTCTCTGCAAATTGTTCAACAAATGTGCATTTTAATTGCGCGTGGAACTTTGGTGGAACTTTGGGTGCTTTGTGGCTGTGGATTTTGATTTGTAATTAGGCGCTTTAAGTTCAAGGCTGCGCGGGAACAGCCTGAAGAGCCCGTGAAAAGGACTTAAAGAATCTAAGCCGTGGCTTTAAAGCAAGGGCCAAATTAGAGTAAGAGGGCGAACGAAAAAATAATGTTGTTGTTTTTCAAACTCGCCAACAAAGACCAAATAAAAAAAAAAAACAAATAAAGGGGGAAACCCAGCTGCCAAATCTGACCTCCGCGCAACTCTTTTGTGCTGCATTGACCGCAGGCGCTGGCAACGCCAAATGCGCTAATGAATATTTTATGAGATTTATTTGAGTTTGAGTTTTCAAGTGGGGAAGAACACAAAGCGTGGCAAAACTTTTGCACCAAGAGCATTTGTTTTTATTTTCTCGCTTCATTTCTATGCCGGCTTTGCTATACTTTTCTTTGTGTTCCGTTCGCTGCAAGTTTTTTGTATTTTTGCAATTAGTGTGACAGCGGAATAGAGAAAAAAGTCGGGGGAGAAGAGAGCAGTAGAATTAAAAATAATAAAAATAATAATAAGTTACAACACAAACGGCAGCAATAATCAAGAAATGCTTTAATTGTTGCGGACTTGAGGCGCTTGTAATTAATATGCGCCGTTATTTGAGTTTCAATTTGTTTATTGTAATTGTTTATTTTGCGGCTGAGCAAAGTTTTGATGCGACGGCAGCTTAATTTTTTTTAATGAGCAGCTTCCGTGTCGAAAATTATGCAAATTTTCCTTTGTGGCACTGGAGCCCGTTGTGGATTTTTATTTTAAGTACAGAAAGGTTAATTGTGGGGAATGAATAGAAAAGTAATGAGGGAAAAGTTGTTGGACAATCACGTAAGTGATATTTGTACACCAATGCTATGAATGCTTGAAATGTAATTATGTTTGCAAATATTAACCTTTAAAAGGTGTGACTGATGTCCAAACAAGTTTTGGATACGTGCTCATCAAGAATAAAATAGTAACTAGTTATAGAGCTTAAAGTGAAGATAATTGAATTGAATAAATAAAGTGATTGAATTGTAAAAAAAAATACTTAGGATTAAGGATCTTGGCTTTTGTCAATGTGGAAATCATAAAAAGGTAATTCCACCTTACTAATAAAATATATAAAATAAGTAACTTAGACAATAAGTAACTTGAGAAGGCTGTGGAGACTGGTCTATAAAGGCAAAATGTGCTGTTGATGGTGGTGTTAGTAGAAAGGCACCGGCCGAGAGATTTTGTAACGAATTCGAGTCCTCGTAGGTAGCACAGAAACAACAATTAGACCAAAAATATATGCTTAAAGGATATTTGGCAGCTCCTGACAAAGCCAAAAACGTACTCACTTTTTATGAAATCTTTCAATTATTAAGTTGATAGAATTTTGCAAGAATAGACAGGCAAATAAATGAAGGTTGGTTACTAGACAAGAAGCAGTGTAATGGAGATATTTATGCTCTGTACATTATATGTGTGTTATGTCTACAACGTCTCTGTCCACATATAGCTGTGAAGCGAGGCAGAGCTGGCCGTTTGGCAAATAAAATTCTCCCAAAGTGTCGAAGGCGTTAATGTATATTTAATTTTGAGGTTTTTTTTATCTTTTAAGTTGAAATTATAACGCACTACTTTTGTATACATTTATTGAAATCTGTGTCAGCAGTGCTCATTTGCTGACTTCATAATAAAATAAAGCAAAAAAAAAAAATATATATATATACATATTTATTTATTGAAGGTGTTGCAAAAGTTATTTTTATGTTAAATTTGTTTTAGCAATTATTAAACTTATGTTCATTAAGCTTACCCTTGAAGCAACACTTTTTGCTTTTAACGGCGTAGATGCAGAGACATATTAATATTAAAATGGCGGCCAAACAACCGCCGGCGACGCCGAGCAAATAGCTCATCTCCAAAGGTTCTGCGCCAGAGTCCGGCCAAAGCCACGTAAGTGTGGATGCGATGTTGTTATTGTTGTTGTTGTTGAGGTTTCGGGGCATTGTAGTTGTTGTTGTTGTAGTTGTAGTGTTGTTGGTAGCGATTATGCAAGCATAAGAGAAATTTCATTTTTATATATGGTTCACTTTAATTAAAATGATTGATAGCTGCACAAATGTGTCGTCCTTATGCGCACAATAAATACAAGTATACTATATAGTATATACTTGTACATATTTGGTGTTTGTAAATGGCATATGTAAGTAAGTAAGCATTAAAATGTAATATTTAATGAGGTATTTACATGCCATGCATCAATATTTACAGCGTGTATATGTGCACACGAGGTGTGTGTGTGTGTGGAAATCAAGTTAATGAATGTGAATATGCTGCTGCTACGATGATGGCGCTTTGTGTCTGCCATGGTGTCTGCGGCAGTGTAATTTCATTTGTGTAAATGAAATGTTTCAAATTAATTATGCAAATGCAAGTGACATGCCTTAAAGTAGTTTGCTATACATAAGAAGTATCTATAAGTATATATACTCGTATATGTAGGCCACAACTTAAATATAAATAAAGAGAAATAAAGAAAAACTCTGCACCTGCAAACGTACCCTCCACAATCAAATGTATGGCATGGCGATCGGTGCCGCGTTCATTCTCTACGACCAGATAATAGGGACGTGAGTCGTGCTCATCGGTGTGATGTATGTGCAATGTGGAGAGATAGCAATCCTCACGCGTATCCTGCTGCATGTCGTCGGCACGGAAGCGATCTAAAATTAAATAAAGCGACGAGACAGAAAGAGAAGTTAGTGTCATGTAATTTATTATTAATGGATAAAAATACAGCAGGCCATTTGTCAACATGGTACACTTGGAAAAAATTGAAACTGCGATACGGCTTTACTTTCCGATAGCAATACAGAGACATCGATGGTGATTAGGATAGAATAGAAAATGTATATCCTCACTATATAACTACCAAAGTAAAGTTGATTGTAAAAGTGTGTTACCTGCCTAGAATATTTATACACTTATTTACATTAGGCCGCTGAAATTTCGAATGTCTACCGTCAAGCATCGGTTCTTGTAAAGAAAGTTGGCCTGACATACAATCTACTTGTATATTGCGAAATCTGGCTTGGCCTACTGGTTGCTTTTTCACTCTGTAACACTCACTGTTAACTTATCGCAGCCATTGGAAGCTCTGAGGGATTAAGCCATTTTAAATGGGAGGGTAGCAAAGCGGTATTAATTTTTTGTTCACTTTTGTGGTTGTCTATAGTCATGTATTTTTGTTTTTTATAGACTCCAAAGCTGTTCTTCGACCCATAAATGGTATCATTTTGTCGTTAAAGTTTGTATAAAAACATCAGTTTTCTGGTTTAAAATTAAATATAAAAAATGGGTCAGGCAATGCCACATAAAAGCTACATCATAGAAAAAGCACAAAGGCAGGGTATTTCATTTCAGAGCTGGCATTATCTGACAGTGTTTTCAAAGTTTTTTTTCTATCTTATTTCCGTCAATTTCAACTACATATTTAATATTTGAATTCCAATTATTGTGTAAAAAGGAGAAATTTCATTTTTGGCGTATTTATATTCAGTCGTTAAGCTGGCGAGAAAATTGAATATAATCTTTGTTTTTTTTTTTTTTAGTTTTTACAAACAATTGATTAATTTGGATTGTATAGTTTACAAGAAGGTGTTTTGCTTTTTCTACTATAATATTATATGGTCCTGATTTCGAGTGGATGTTTCGATAGGGATAAGCCTTTTAATTTTAAGCTGTAAAATTTTATTTCTACTTTCTTCATTGCTTACATAGTATGTGGGCTTCTGTTTTGTGAAAATCTAAAAGGAACCCTATCAATTTAATTATTCAATATAAAGAATGGATTTTTTTGCTGCCGAAACGTAAAGAGTGTGGCAGAAGGCTTGCGTTTATGTTAATGAATAGCGTAAAATGTTTAAAATTAATCGAGAAATAACATAAGCTGATGAACAGCAAGTTAGGCAAATCAAGAAATTAGTGCCCTAAAATTGTCTATTAAAACAAGTGACTCTTCTGAGAGAACTTTTATGCCTTGTAAAAGTCAAATATTGTTTGGTTCCAAAAATATTCAACAAGGAGGATATTAAAACCGCATCAAAAGTCATTCCAAAAAAAAATAAAATAAAATACTGGAGAAAGATTTGACACAATATCATATATTGTACAAGTAGATTTCCCAGCAGTAGAAAAAAGACAGGGTATTGCTGGTTCGATAGCATTTGGCTTAGCTCCGCCCATAAATATTCGTTGTAAAGATTTAAACTTTGATTTACATGTTGAGCAGTTCCCACACATACAAATGTGATGCATTCTTAAATATGAGTGGGGGAAAATGTGAAAAGATTTTACATTTTCTTTTAATTATTTGCAAATTTTGTAAAAGCCTTTCGCATATTTCAATTATTATACGAATATTTCAAATGATTTAATTACAAAATGATAAAAATACTTTTCACAGCAATGTACTAGCTGTTGTAAATGTTTGCAATAAAAATGTTTCTAGCAATTATAAGGGCAATGGATAAACACACGCATACACAGATACACACACATGGCGTATACGCAACATGTTTGTGAATGCAATGTAATGCACATGAAATGCATTTCGTTTGATTTCTGTCAGTTGCAACATGCAGGATTACGCATACAAAGAAGCAGGCAGACAGCCAACTAGACAGACAATCACACAGACATAGTGAGATAGATAGATGGAGGAATGTGTAGACGCATGGATAGATGCAGACAAGCTGAAAATGAAGAGTAATTCACGAGATTTGATAGTTGAATGCGAGACAAGTTGCAAGAATGCGGTGGCAGGGCAGAAGACGAAATGCAATGCAGTTTAAAGTGAAAAACGGGCTGCATCGTGCATCGCGCTCGACGAGGACGTCGTGGTACTAGTCTATGTCCTGTTTGTCTGCCTGTTGCAAGCCAGGATTACCGGCGGCTGACAAGCGTGGGAAGTGTTTGCCAGCGCGCCCGAACAGCCAGTCCAGCAGTCGACCATTCCGGCCATTGTCAGGGGATACGTTTGCTGGTAGACGGGCAGGACATGACAGTGGCATTTCGTTCGTCTGATTTTGGGACTGCTGTCGACGTCGCTGGCCGTGTAATTTGTCTTGATTTGTGTGGCATGCTGCGTTGCGCGGCCCATCTGGCCCATCTGGCCCACTTCGCCGCTCCTGCTCAGTGCTGCCTGGCTTGGCTTTTGTGCTGGTGGCCATATATATAGCACGTACTCGTAGAGTTGGTCGGGGCTGCGTTTGGTCCCATCACTAACACGAACGCACGTAGCACACGCATTTCAACGTTTGTTCAATGTCAAATTTGCGGAAAAGGTTTGTTAATGAGCACTCAAGCGAGCACTGCACAGTGGCCAGCATTTTCAATACAAGTGGGAACATTTATTTGAAATTTGAGCACAAATCCAATTTTGGCTTTACTTGAAATTAGTTTTTTGTTTTTGGCTCAAATTAAGTGCACATATGAATTCAAAAGCAATCTTGAGCTATTTGAAAATTTCTTATTTTGGAATCGATTAACACTCATTTGGTGCTTAGGCGGCTAAAAATGAAAAATTCCAGATTTTTCGACATCGTTCAGGACTGTTTGAATTACAGAGTCCAGAAATGTATTTTCATACACCATTGTTGCTTAGAAGCGTGTTTTGATATAAAACCCCTTTTGATTGTTAGAAAGACATTAACGTTTTGTTGAAATTATCCAAAAAGATATATGTATTGTACAACATACTTTTATTTTGAATTATATTTTATACGGTTTGTCATTAAAAGCCCGTTTTTTACATCTCTGATACTAGATTATTTCAAATGCTAAGCTTGAAAATGTAAAATGTAGGAATACAATATCCACACCCTACCTAAGTATGCTATTCAAAAGACTAAAAAGTAAGCTGAACCATTAAACCATTGAGTGTGATAATAAATAAGGATCTTTTTTTCAATGTTCGGTTATAATCGATTCTCTTTTTTACTAGCAATAAGAAAATAAATTTCGTTTTGTTTTATTAACTTCTAATAGTTACAACTTCCATGACCAAAAGTAAGTTAAATAAGAATTTACTTTAGCTTAAACGAAGAGAGTAACTTTAATTTTTGATAAATGTGTATCATGGTTTATCTGTAAAAAAGCAAGGGAAGAACACTCAAGTGAAAAATGATACGTGTGTCTCAAATACGAGCGATGCAAATAAAATCGTCAGAGTCAGTTAAAAATATACTTATTTTAACAAACTTTTAACTTCTTTAGGAAAAGTTTCAAGAAGTGAATAATTCATTGAGTGTCAATTCATTTCAAAATTCCAATTAATGTTCGCGCTCGTACAATATACTAAACACTTACAAGTAGTTATATTTCGTCAACTGTTGCTAATAAGTAATTGATTTTAAATTCGAGTTGGAGCTTGACTTCGGCACCAGTTTTGTTTCTACTTGTTATGCCTTTATATCAGAACTCTGAAAAAAGTTTGCGACTCGATTACTTAAATGGACCATTGTGTAATGGTCTGACACTTCAGAGCTGCTGCTGTGCGTGACGTGTGCGCCACTCCCCTGAGCCGGGCAACTAATTGACTTAGGCTTATTGAATAGGAAGGCAAAAAAGAAAAAAGGAATCTGCAACTAAGCAGCTAATTGCATTTTCATTAGCTGCCAAATGAAGCGCGAGTAAATTGTTATGTATACGCACCTATGCCCGAGCCAGCATCCAAACGCAACGAGCCCCACTCCCAGGCTACGCGATGGGGTCGTGGATCGGCACAAACAATCATGGTGAGGCTGGCAGGCTCGCCCCGTTTTACGGAAATGGTGTGCATTGAGGGATGTAGTCGCAGCACTTGTGGGGCACCTGTAAGAAGAAAAAATCAGAAACAGAAAAAAGAACATGAGTAAGTAAATGTCAAAGGCTATGTGTATTATATATAGTACTTGTATGTATGGGTCAGTGGCGAAATAAAAGCCCTACTGATGCTGAGAGCATGAAAGAAAAGTACAGTTACGGGCAGGACAATAGAGGGTTACATTTAATCAAGGATTTTATTCTTTTTTTAATTAAGGTCGAGCCCAAAGACAGTGGTTGCCTTTGAATACTTGTTTGCAATACTATAGGCGAATATATTTAATGGAATACCAGCAATGTGAAAATGATTGTTTCAAAAAAGGAATGACGAGCTTTTCTTAAACAATAAAGAGACTTAACTTTAGTATTAACATATATATTTAAAAGTTTATACTTGTATTTGCTGAAAGCTGGATGTGAAAACAGTTTTTTCTACGAATTTTTTTTTTTTTTACAGAGTTCTTTTAAGTCTGAAGCAATTGGTAATTATTTTAAAATTAGTATATTTTCTGCGCAAAACCCCGTTTTATATACTGATGAAAAGTTTTAAAAGCTGAGCTGATTTTGTCTGAAACTTTGTTATACCGAAGATTTAGCATGGAGTGCAAGTCTTTAACAGCAGAATGCAATTCCATTAACACTTCAATAAACGATTCTTTCAAATAGCTAATATGTATAGTCTAGTTAATAGGCTATTGTGTTTGATCTAATAATTGTATACATCATAAGACGAATTATCAAATCTGTCTGCAAACTAGTTTCTCAAATTAATATCTTTTGGCTTAAGCTCTCCTTTTTTTAAACCTATCTCAAAACAAATACTCTAGCTTGAACCACATCGGACTTTTTGAATGCCCAGATAATGGTGCATTTTTTTATGGTTTCAAAGATATGAAATATGATTTAAGGTAATTTTTTAAAATTTCACAACATATGGTCGAGTTTGAATCCAATCTGATCGTTCAAATAATATTGCATTAATTTCTTTGTTCAAAATTTTCCCATTTGCAATAAATATATTGTTGTTTTCTATATCTGCTTCTAATTATACAATTTCTGTATTAATATTTTTCTTAAATGGGAAAAAGTCCAATGTGCGAACGGTATTTAAGCTTCGCTCCAAAGCTCTTTAAACTCTTTAAATTTAAATAACAGTTTACATTTATTTGTGCAGAAAAATTGTCATCATTACATTAACCTTGTTGCATTGAAGGTAGGTTTATTATGTAATGTACGGCTAGCGATGGCGGACAGACAAATGGACAACAATGTGACCAAATCTGCCATAAACTTGAAATGAATTTTGGACACTTTCAGCCAACAGCACAGTTGGTGGCGGCTCGTCATTCAGTCAGTCAAACAGTCAGACAGGCAGGCATGCAAGCAGCCATGTTGGCGAGCGATGTCGTCGTTCCAGCCATTTTGTTTTGGTCGTTTGTCTGCTGCTCTTTCGTTGTTGTCGCTCTCGTCCGCGTTCCCAGTCTCGTCCTCGCAGTTTTCGTCGAACAATAACTTTAACTTTGGGGCGCCGGCCCATTCAGCCCATTCAGTTGGTCTGTTGAGCGTCAAATTTATATAATGCCATTGTTGTTGTCACGATGTATGTGTGTATGGGTGTGTGTGTGTGTGTCCTGCCATGTGCAGCTGCAGCATATAATGAGCAACTAGTTTGCTTTATTTTTTTCGCTGGCCGCTTCATTTTTGCAGCTTCTGTTGCTGCTGTTGTTGTTAGTTAGTTCGTTAGTTACTTTACACATACACACATTTACACACACACACACATACATACATGTACGGGCGCGCACATTGTGCCTTGCATTTTTTCTCAATGCATATACATAAATATTTTTTCTAGGTTTGCTCTGCTAAATTGCTCGTGTCCTTGGTTGGCCATAAATTATGTACGTGCTGTGGTATTCAGCACTAAATTTAAATATTTTTTGCATTCTTTCCTTGCCCACGGCAGTTGGCAGCAGTCACAGTCTTTCCTTCATTTTTCTCATTTTTCCTTTTTTTTTTGTTTTGTTGTTGCGGTCATGAGTTCATTTTGATTTTATGTTACGTTTTGGTTTCGGGTTTTCAGTTTGTTGCAACTTGCTGATGTTGCAGCGTGTCGCGTTGCAAAATTATGTGGGCAGCGCGCAGGCGTTGAAAATGTTTTAGTGCCGCATACTTTCCGCTTGTAGTTTTTAATGGAGTTTTGTGTTGTTTTAAGTGCGCATTAGTTGCACGGAGCCAGCGAATTAAAGTGGGCATGGTAGTTGGCTAGGGACACCACATGTCTGGTGTATGCGGTTAAATGGTCGCTTTGGTTGACTTGCAAGTAACTACTAAAGTTACATTTCACAATCTGCCACTCCTAGTCCAACAGGCTAGATAGTCTAGTTGCGATTTATGCATATGTTAGCGAATTGAATGCGATATATCTTTCAAATTTTATTAAGGCATTGCCTGGAAATAGTTTTCCACAAAAAGGAAATACACTGAAGGTAGAAGCTATATTCAAACAAACATGTTATAATATACTGAACAATGTGTGTATTGAGCTGTCAAATTCACTGAGCAAGGTTATTGAAATTCAAAACATCTCAATTATTAAAGCCAGCCCATCTTTTAATTACTTACTATACTGGTTAATAGCTCTCTTAATACATTTTATCCAAATTCGTCAATTATATAAAAACTAATTGATTTCATTTATAGTTGTTAGAAATTTAGTCGGATTCAGAATACATTTTGAAACTTCTTGGAGACCAAACAAAACAAAGCAAAACACAATTTCTTTGACTTTTCAATTTTAAAATAATAAACTCAAGTAGTAGCCATGTGAACGGGAAATTAAGAAATAATATAAGAATGAATATACAGATTTTGTTATAGATGTTCCCCTAGCTCGATGTAATAAAATATTCGTGAATACATTTAAAATTAACATAAAAGGATATTTCAAAAGAGTTCTGTATGTATTATGTTAAAAATCAATAAAAGTAACGAAATTTTTGCATCAACTGTCGTCAAGCACTGAGCAAAATATTTTAGCCTACAAGTATAAATCATTTCATCTAAGCTTTTATTTCAAATATAAGTAAACAAGATATTTTTCAAAAATAAATGTAATTTTCACATACATTTTTCGATTAATTAATTAAAAAGTCTGAAGTCTGTTTTTTTTCTAGAAGGGCCCCAAAAATATTTACTTTACTTGTGTAGATCAAAATATTAATACTTAGTGCTACTCTACTACTGCCAGTAATAGTATGTTCAAACCATAAGCAGAGTTATTTATTTTTGTGCTTATCATTATTTTTCAGGTCAGGAGATTAGGTCGATGTTATAATATAATTTTATAACTCAGACGGCGGGAAGTGTGGGAAAATTGATTAATTAATTAAGATTTATATTCCAAGTTCTTACATAGCTGATAAGAAGTTTAAATATTTTCTTGAATTCTAAGCGTTATATCATTATAATTTTTTATCATTGTGGCACCATCGCTTTGCTAAAAAATGTTGTTAGCTGCTACATTTTGTGGCTGGGGGTTACAATAGAAGAGAGAAAACTGGTACAAAAGAAAATAAGTCTTGTTGGGAGCTCACAAAAATCAAACTAAAATAATAATTTATTGGCTAGTACCTTCATGAATACACTCTGCCATAAGCTGAGCAAATATCAATCTATATATATTTTTACGTCGCTAATAAAATCAATTTAAATGCTTAAATTCTTAAATTCACTGGCAGCGAAGTAAGCATATCCTTAAAAGCGCATATAAGTTGAATTTTTGAATCATTTGTAGTCTATTGCTTTTTCCTATAGTCATGCAATAAACCTTAAATGGCAATTTCTTTGCGTTCATAAGCTGAAATTGCCATATGCGATATTAAAAAGCATAAAGCGTCAACTGCAGTCAATGCTCGATTGTGCCTGGTCCTAGTACAAGTGCATTATCAGGTTTACGATGCATTTGTTGTTGCTGTTGTGGCTGCGGTCATCAGCTCGCTTAACAGTTGCTCACATTGTTTGCTTGGCCGTAACTCACTTTACAACAATTTTCCGGTGGTTTCTTTTTTCTTTCTTGTTCATACTACATACAATGCATTGTTTTTCTTTTTTTTCTGTTTTCTCCTTTCGTGATTTTTTGTGTTTATTGTTGTTGGTTGGCCGTTTGCGACAGTCGCAACCATAGTCATATTTTGCGGTGAGGTGCTGTGGTTTGTCGCCAACGGCCACAGCAACATGTACATAAAATATAACTGTCGCCTCACTTACCCACAACTTGCAGTGACACTGGATCGGATATGGCGACGCGTTCCTGTCCATTGATGTAACTAGTGGCCCGACATTCATACTCGCCCTGATACTCATAGGTGACATTATCGATGACCAGGCGGGCTTCGTTGCCGCGCTCCACGTACTTCGATCCGTGCGATATTCTACAAATAAAAGAATGTTTTTATAGCCAATGTTAAACTAGCTGCAATATGTATATAAAATATTTAACAAGTTTGTGTGCATATATACAAGTAGTATACCCGTATATAATATGTTTGTAATTCTAAAGAAGCCACTAAGCGTTTTGAAAAAGTCAGCAGCTGCATTTTGCGTAGCATACTTTTGTGCGTAGCTATATTTGCTGCTCCTTTTGTGGCACACATCGCACCCTCACCCCCAACCCCAACCCCAACCCCAACCCCACCCCCAGAACATTGTATGTTTTCTTTTGCATAAGCTTTGAACTCTGCGCGCATTGGCAACAATGCAACGAGGTCGAGTTCGAGGCACCCAAGGCAGGAACGGCAGGCATGGCAGGCACATTGCAGCTTTGGGCAGCTCCTGTGTGCGCTTTGACTGTTTGGTTTGTATGCGCACGTGTGTGTATTTGTGTGTGTGTGTTTGTGTCCTTTTGTGAGTATGTGTTGCAACGATCTGTGCGCAGCAATATTAAAAATTGCGTATGAGTTATTTTCGTTTTGCAACTGCATGTTTCCCTCACTCTCTTTGGCAGCTGCGGCTGCCGCTTGCAGTAGCAATAAAAAAAAAATTGAAAAAAAATATTTGATACATTTTTTAATATGAAAAATGCCTTTTATGTACGCTACTGGCTGCTCGCTTGCGTTCTTTTGTGTGCGTGCCTGACCCCACACACCACTCACACATACACTCACATACATAAAATTCTTTGCCAAGAGACGTTTTCTGCCATTCTATTTGCCATGTTCAATATTTTGTGAATAAAGTCGCTTGTGTGCGCTGCGCTTTAAAAGCATGGAAACAACTTAAACGACATAAGCGTCCGTTATCACAATTAAAAGCAATAAATTAAAAAGCCATTCAAATGCAAATCTTCAACGACGACAAGTGGAGCAGCCAGCATCGCAAATGAAGTCTGAAAAGTCTGAAAACATAACATAACGGTGGAGGGGAGGAGGGGGTGGGGGAGGAATACGCGATATTCTCTCAAAGGTATTCGAACAGCAACTGAACAGCACGTAAATCAAAGTGACATGGTTTCTCGTTTCATGTCCTTTTTCTTCCCGTCTTGCGTTGCTTTGCCAGCGGCTTTGCCTACGAATTTGAATGAGGCTGTCGTCGCAACGAGTGGTGGCAATGGTTCCTTTGCAGTGTAAATAAAAAAATTGCGGGCCATTTGTGCGGCCTGCAGAATGTGGGTTTCAGTTAAAGACATTAAGCTTGTTCTTTGTTGAAAAGTAGTCGTTGAGTAAACGATGTTTGCAGCAAAGAACGCATTGTCGTGGTCAAAGGTGAGCACATACTGGTTTTAGTAATTAGTTGTGGTCCTTGTAACATTAAATAGGCATACGCCGTCCCTCATCTCAAAAGGAGTTGACGATACTCTTTTATTTGTTTTCCTATACTGGCATACATTAAAAAAATTTTTATATATACATTTTGTTTCTGGCAAACATTAATTGGTGCAACTTTGAGGTATATTATATTGATCCAAGTACCCGAAACAAGATTATAAAAATGATGCCCTGGCAGCCGATTGGATTACAAGTTTAACTCGTAATTTTCTTAACAGATGTACTTGTTCTAGATATTATTCGCATATTATAAGGATTGTTTCAAATTCTTATTCTTTAGTATTAGTGTAGTTTTAAGATACTTATAAGTCAACTATTCATGGGTTGTTGATTAAATTTTACCCCGCTTTTGTTACATATTAGAAACGGTCCGTTCACTCATAAACTATGACACTTCAGATATAATTTAAGTTGATAAGGTTTTATAACCTGTACTCTCTATTATTAATTAATTATAGATACACACCAATTTATGAGCCAATTTTCGTGAATAAATGAAATTAAATGAAAAAAATTATATTGATCTTTTGAAAATATAGAGCGATATTGTTTTATATTATTTACATTTCTTTTTGATTTCCAATGCCAATTCGTTGTCATACTTGAGCGCTTGCTTTGTATGCGTAATTAATGCAAATACATACTACTTTTCTCATAAATGTAGTTTCAAATGTACGAAAAAATGTTCTAAAAAAGTGTCCATCCAAGATGGGTGTCCGCGTAAAAAAAGGGTCCATTAGGAGAGTGCGACAGTGTACTATTAAAGGAGGATGAGATGCAATTTTGTTATATCCTGTTCCCGAGGGGTGCAGAAGGTATCTTAGGTTTGTGCAAAGTATGTAACAGAGAGAAAGATATATGTTCTTATGCAGCATATATAGTATGTTCTTAATATCTTAATATTTACCAAACTTGGTATGTAGACTCTAATATTCAGACTCAAATTTATTAAGTGCACCCGCAAAAAAGAATGGCAGAGTGTGGCAAAGGTATACATTGAATTGAATATGAATTATGTAAGAGCTATAATTTAATTTAACAAGTAAACTTTTGAAGCCTAGATAAGACTTTTTCTGATTCTTTTCTGAAATGCCATCATTTAAGTTTTCATGTTAAGTTGGCGGTTTCCCTATAAATTATACGCTCCGCATTATTAACGCCTGTCCATCCATACATTTGCATAAACGAGTAATTATTTATAAACTTATAAATTTCTACTTTTGTGCATTGATTTTTGTTGTCTTTGCTGTCACATGTTGAGGGAGCCCCTTGAGTGCAGCTAAATGGTTTGAAAATGTTCCAACTGTGCAAGGCTCTAGAGCATACGCCACCTGTCAACGATGTCATTGATTTATTATGCAAACACGGCAGCACACAGCAATTTGAAGACATGCGACAATATTTAATGGGCGTTGTTGCATTACCGTTTGCGTTTGTCGTAGAGTCTATATTACTTTTACTGTTGTTGGAGCTGTTGTGGCGTAGGAGCGTTGTTGTTGCGTGAACATGCGTGGAAATTAATTTCCAACAATTGACATTTAATTTCTGATAAGCACATGCGCGCTTGCCTGCTTCATTAAGTCAATGCATCAATGTGGCGTTTGTTAGAGCCAAAATCCAAAAAAGGTGGGCTTTAAGCACAGGTACGAGTACATGAGTTATTGTACGGCCACGCGTAAGCTAAAGACCGTATCCGAAGTCTCTGTGGTGGGTCCCAAGTGCAAACAAATGAAATCACCAAAATCACGTACTTGTCGCTGTTGTCTGTCTGTCTGTCTGTCTGTCTGTGTGCCTAGCAATGCGTTTCTTTGACTGTCTTGCCCCCTCCATCTTTCGTATTCTCTCTCATTCTCACAGAGTATGTATATACTATAGTGTATGTATATATAGTATATGCCAAGTCACATAAATTCATGTTTCGATTTTTTGCACTGCCTTGATTTTGTTGCCTCCCCTTGGCTGGTGGCTGGCGGCCTCTCGTGCTGCTTTGCATACTAATACGGCTCAAGAATGCAGTGAACATTTCTATGGAGATGGTGGGCTTTTGCCGCTCCTTCCGTTCCTACTTCTTCAGTTTTTTCTCCCTTTTTTTTTGCATGTGCGCAATTTCCGCTGTGAAGCTAATTAAAATGATGCAAAAATGCGAAGAGTGGAAGCACGAAGTGGGCAGCAGCCTCATGCACAGAAATGTGTTGGCCTGGGGATACGTTTATATGAGAGTGCAGAGTGCAACAGGATGCGCCAAAACATGCACGGGAAATGTTGATAAGGAAGTGAAGCAGTGGAGTGATGAATGTGCAGACAACCATATTGAATAGAACTTTATATAGAACTCATTAGAGCGAAGGCAATTGAAGTGTAGTTTTTTTTAATGGCACAGGTAATGCGATAATTATCCATTAAGTAAATGTATTTAGTCACTAAATGGTACTTTAAATATATAATATTTGCGACAAGATATATTTATACCCTGTAAAAGGGTAAACGGATATACTAGTTTTGTGCGAATGTATTTAACACACAGAAGGAGGCGTGCCAGAACCCACAAAGTATACACATATTATTGATTAGGACAAGACCAGTCGATATAGCCAAGTCCATCCATCCGTATGTCCGTCTGTATGAACGATAGGATCTATGAAATGACAAGAGCTAGAATTACCAGGTTCTTCTAAGCCTTAGGTAAGTTTGCTTATTTTTCCTGAAGCACCCACTCTCCCCTGCTATTAGTGATATTTCATAACTCCGGTAATTCTTTGAATTTCGAACTCAAACTGGGTAATTACATTCGGTTAGTGATTATATGTACATTTTTAAAATATTTTTAAAATTTTTATTTTTTTTTTGTTTGTTGGAACAGGGTATTTAAGAGTTAAGCTCGCTATCCTTTCTTGTTTTATATTGCCATATCTGATAAATTCATGATAAGCTGAAGATTTGTTTGTGACAACAACATAATGTTGATAACAGCCATAGAGAGTTATAGTCATGTGCAGCTTACTTTAACCTTTTAAACAGATGCCACTGCTTACGAAGAAAGGTCACATACATATACATACATAAGAATATTTTATAAATAATTAAGACAGATTCAAATATTTCTAGGCAGTCCAGAAGGTGTTAAATTTTCATCAAGAAAATTATGAGTTGATAACACGACTCCAGAGAACTCTTTGCAAGCAGTCTTTAAAAGATTGGTAATGAACAGAAGGAAAATAGGAAAATCTAAGCCCTGGGAGAACAAAGCATAATATACATATTCTGCTAAGAACTAATGCATCCCCCATTCCTTCCCATCCGGTTCTAGGATAACTACAGTATGTATTTAATATCTGGAAATTTGTGTACATTGCATATAACAGGTTATTTGGGAATATTGCGCGCACGACCATAGCATTTCTTTTTGTTTCTTCTTTTTAAATGTCACAAAGAGATATTATTAATACGTGGTTACTTTAGAGAAATTTGAAAAATGTAACGAAGCCTGTACTAATAATTATCTTGTAAGAGCATAGTTACATATGTAGTAATATACTCCTTACAGAAATCCGAAGAGAAAAACTATTTTACTGGCGGTAGATTTTTCAAGTCCCTCAAGAATTATTCGCAAAATTTAAATCTTTGAGAGGATTCAAATAATACTAATATTAAAGATGTTAAAAATACAATTACTGCATTATTAAGCCACTAAAGAAGGGGAGAATCCATGGTTTGCATTTTTTTTTTATAATTCCTTTTTACTCCACTTGGGAGCTTAGGGCTTCTACAAGCGCTTTTCCACCGAACTCTATTTCTGGCCGTCTGTCTAGCTGTGTCCCATGTGATGTTGTTATGGGATAAATTCCTGAAGGGTGGTCTGTCGCCAGGTCCATTTCTCCTTTAAATTCTGCTAGCCTGGATGGTTCCTTTAGAGTTTCTCACGATCCATTGTTCGATTCTTGTCCGTTTTTGCCTATGTTTTGCATTGAGCTTTGTCGTATTGTTTTTTATGCATTTCAATATGCGAATCGCCTTTAGAAGTAAGTCTCTTAAAGTTTAAATATTGCTAAGCACTATTTGCATATCGAGTCGAGTAAAGAAAACGATATAAAGTGTTGTGGTAGATTTTTTTTTAGAGATTAGTAATCTGAAGAAATATTGTGCAACGTCAAATTTTTTAGTGCTTAAAGCCTGACAAGCCTTTAGGAGGCATCATCTATGTGTCTCGAAAAATTGCGCATACGCCGCATAAGCCGATGCAACGAAAGCTTTCGGCCACTCACAGGCAAATTAAGTGAAATGCTTTTAATTAGCGTTGGCAAAGAGGCACAAGCACAATGTGCAACATGCCGCAGGACAATAAACAACAATGGATGACTCTTTGGCCAGGCAGCAGGAGTTGTCGGTTCACAGACGGGCGGTCCGCGTTGCTAGTGGCTGTTCTGCCTTCGCCAGCATTGCAACAATTTCCATAGAGTGAAGTGAAAAAGTCCGAGGAGGTAGTGTAAATAAAATGCATTTAAAGGTAAAGAGGCATGGAGAGAGCTGGTCGAGGCAAAGTGGAACGCATACCAGGTTTGCGATTTCAGCGAAGATAGCAAATAGTATGCCATGGAACATTTTTTTGGGTCTACCAGTCTGTTCATAGCGCGGTTAGCCAATGGCTGGCCAATGTTGGCCATTTCACTTACCTTTGCACCCATTTGTAAGTGGGCATGGGATTGCCATCGGCCAGACACTCAAACGCAGCTGGACTGAAGAGTGGTGCGGTGGTTAGGCGGTCCGGACCGGCCGAAAGAATTTTCGGCGGAACTGCAAATTCAAAATTAACGTTTTGGCAAAGTTAGCAATAATAACAAAAGCGTTCAAGATAAATACGACTCACATTTCACATCCAACTGCACGGAGAGCTGCTCCGAAGTGCCCACCGAGTTCTGAGCCTGGCAGGTGTACAGACCGGCGTCTCGTCGTCCAACGGGGCGCAATTGCAATGTTTCCTGGGTGGGCATAAAAGGAAAGAGTAGAGTAGAGCAGAGCAGACGGCAACTTAATACAATTACAAATTTCTGCTACACTTAAGATAAACAAGCAGAAAAGTAGAAGAGCAAGGCGCACAAAATTTTGGACAAACATAAACAACGCCAACTGTCTGCCTGACTGTGCTTTTATGTGCTTTATATGTCTGTAGAAATTCAAGTACACTCTCAACAATTGTTGATAATACATTTTACTCACAATAGCCTTTATGTGCTTAATGATCAATATTTAACGTATTCTGGACTATGTAGAACATTTTCATTTTAAATAGATATGTTTTTTGAATTCAAACACAAAATATATTCACTGAAGTAAAAGTAATTGAAAAAGCTTAACTTAAATGTGTTGAGCTTGGTAAGACGGGCAAATGCTTTGATAAATTCATGAATTTAATGAAACTTCAATTAAAATCAATAGCAAGTCTATACAAAGGTATAGTATTCTGCCACAACCAACTTTTTATAGCATTAGTTGTAATGATGTTAGCAAGGATACATAAGATTTCAAAACTCATTTAGCTGTCGATTAAAAAATGTTTACAAGCACTCTTTTAAATCTGGCAGCAAAAACAGAAAGCGGATCCGAAAAGAATGCTGTCAATTAAACTTTAAATGCTTTTCACTTCACATAATGGCTCCAGTGAACAGACCAGTACTGAAAGCACTAGTAGCCCTAGATTGAAGACTAATTTTCGTAAATGTGTATCATCTACCAACAGTTTCTTGCTGACTACAAAAAGATATTATAGTTATTCTGATACTTACATTTAGAACAGTTTCATTGAATAGACTATTGAACTTGAACTTCTTGATCTTTGACATAAAATCCTTAGCTTTAGGAGGTATTTTTCTGAGTGCATCAAATATATATATGCCTTACCTGCAAGCTGGCTATTTCAGAGCGTCCGGCCCGACGCCAAACTATGCTGGCCGGCGGATTGGCATCGGCCACACAGCGCAGTACAAGCGCATCCTTATCCTCTTCCAAGTCGATTTCCGGTGAGCCAATTAGACGAATGGTTGGCGCGTCTGCAAGAGGAGTGGAGCAAGTAGTGCAGTGAAGAAGATGGTCGAGGAGAAGAATTAGAAGAAGAAGTTGAGTAAGCAAAACACAAGCAGAACAACAAGTCAACAAGCGACGGAAGTTGTTGGAACAGAAGCTAAAGCTGAAACTGAAGCTGAAGCAACTTGCCTCCAACTCTTGAATTGCTTAACAAAACAGGAAATTGCAGCAAATTGTAGTTAATTTAATTGTTACAGCTGTCTGAGCTTTGTCTCCCTCTTCCTTCAGCAGTAGTTTTTGACTTAAAGCCAAATTAAATGATGCCATTTAGCCCAGCTTGGCCCAACCAACTGATTTGTATGATGACACTCATACGCAGTTCATTGACTTGTGAACTTGCAGTTGACCATGCAAAAGTTTCTTTGATACCATCATGCAACACGATATTCTAGACAGAAGCAGAAGTTTGTGCAACTTTAAGGACTCTACGACCCAGTGAGCTGTGTAAGCTGCTCTACAAAATATTTATATACAGGGTGCGCCATCTTTTATGTCGGTATGTAAACATTGAATATCTTTGAAAATAAACAACCGATTTTCAAGTATGAGATATTTTTATTTAATTTGGTTCTGTACAATTTCTTCTTTCTTCTTTTCAACACTGGTCTACTCAAGTCAATCGGTTCACTAATGACAAAGTTATTCAATATTTACATACCGACATAAAAGATGGCGCACCCTGTATTTTATACTTAATCTCTTGTAGAACTATTTCAGAAATTTTCGTAAATATTACTTTTATAATTTTTAGCATTATTTTACTTCTAAACCATTCAAAATGAATTTCAGACTGCTGATTTTTTTTCAAGCTTACTGTTTTTTACAATTGAGTATATAATGGCATTATTAAATTTTAATGTAAGTCTATCTTATAAAGGTATCTTTGTAAATATGCTTTTGGCTTAATTACTGCCATTGTGTTTCAAATGTACGAAAATTAATTAAAATTCCAAATTTTATAAATAACAAGTGATCATATATCAGAATCAGTTTGACTTTGCAAATATTTAAATGAGTAACTCTTTTCTTTGTCAAGAAGCAAGAAAAGAAAACAGTTATTTAACTCAATTAAAAATTATTTAGAAATCGTATATACTTATAAACATAAGTATAACATGGACGAGTTACTGCAATGAAAGTAAATCTTTATATTGAGGCTAACGATAAAAATTAAAACCTAAACAAAAAACATTTGAAATAATTGCAAGCTTGTCCTTTTGTAAGAATTTTTAAATAATTTTTAAACACTTAATTTTATTGAAAGAATCACTTCCATCCATCAGAGCACCTTAGAAATACTACTTCTCTATGCTACTAGTTCCGACAAAACTGGTTTTTCCAAAAGCGATACATAGCATTATTGCCGTTTTTCTGGATTTCTTGTTGATTGTTGTTCAGTGCGATTCGTTCGATTAGTCAGATGGAAAAACTTACATTTGACATCCAAGCGTGCTTCAACCGGCACGGATTTGGCCGTGTAGGACTCGTGGAAGGCCAAGCAGCGTAGCATGTCGCCATGTCGCTCACGCATGGCCGACACCTGCACCACAGAGGTAGCAGACCAGGTGCGTGGATTATCCGGTTCAGTGACGTTCGTTTGCGGATGTATGGGCGAGATTTCCTGGTCGCCTGCACCAAAAACGAGAGCGACGAGCAAAATGAATGAAATTAATTAAAACGAAAATAGGCACTGGCTAGGGAGGAAGACAGGGAAGACAGTGCCTGCATTGGGGACATGCGACTGGGGCATGACAACAGCAATTAAAGGATAACAACTGCAGTTGTGGCTTGCACCGACAGTACTTACCCAAATACCATTTGAGTGTTGCCGGCGGATTACCATAATGTGAGACGCATTTGACTGTCGCCACAGCGCCGGCATCGACGGTGATGTTCTGGCCCGGCGGCACGTGAATGCCTTCGTATTCGAGACGTGGACGTTGTGGCGCCACTGTTGGACAGAGAGGATGCAAGTTGAAAGACAACATGACATGTACGGATTAGTTGTGTGGCTTTTTGTGTTGAGCAATGCATTTTAATTAAAATGCATACAACAATTTCGGTTAGGAAAATTCATCTATTTGTAAAGTCAATATAGAATGAATGCAGAACAGTTGGATATTAAAAATGTTTACATTCAAATTGATTTTAATTAATTTGAATTTATATAACTTATTACTGCCAAAACAAATAAGCATAAAAGTACCCTGGCGTTGGTAAGTTAAGGATCCCAACTAGCAGAATCCCAACTAGTAAAGCAGACAGTAACCAAATGAAAATTTAAGATAACAGTTTATAAACATACATTTTTAATTATTTATTTTCCATGACTGCTAAATACTATGACGAAATATTGCGAAAGTAAAATGGACTGGAAGCTAAAGTCGTTGGCAAACGGGATTAGGAAGATGAATCAAATTATTTGCATTTATGGTTTAAAAGGGAATTAAAATAAAAAAGGATTCAAAGCATTCAAATCGAATTTTTTGCACATTTGTGCAAGAAGTTATTTTCTCCACATTTGGGCATATTGGAAAAGTAAGCCAAACTAAATTGAATTAAAACCCGAATACTTATAATTTGAATATTGTCAATGAAAATATAATTAAATTTAAAGTGAATGTTATATATCTTGTGTTTGCTTTGCATTCAAAAATGAGAAAACATACAAGTATATTCAAAGGTCTTTCTTATTGGCACTTCAAAATTAATAAATATTTGTTCACTCAGACTAAATAGTTTAAGAGTATAGGCAATGGAATTAGTTCATACTTAATGCGGATGAAAGGGAGAAAATGATTTTATTTATAAATTCCGTAGGTATGCTAATTGATAAAGTTTGAAAGCGGACATTTCCTTACAGAATGACTTAAGATCAAGTGTTGTTTGTATATAAATAAATTTCTAAAGTGCTTGGCATTTAAAGTGTAAATGAAGAGAGACTTGGTAAACCCTACTCTGATGTCTGGCATTTGTTAATTGAAAACCCAAAAATCAATTAGACCCAAACACGAAATAAAAACATCATTAATTATGCGTAGGGAGACGTTCGAGAAGGTTTTTTCTGTTCTGTTATTCTTTATTTGTTTTTTGTGTTTTTGGACTTGTTTTGGCTCACTTACCACGTACAACCAATCGCACCGGTTGACTGGTCAACGCATCCTGTGTGGTAAAATCACTTGCCGTCACTTGACACTCCCACAGGCCATCATCAAAGTCCAGTGTGGCCGTGCGTATCCACAGGGAGCAATCGCCGCCAATTTGCATGGGCGGCGGATGTAAGTCCAAATGTAAGACATTGCCATTGCCGCTAAGCGGACGTGCGGCCCATTCGTATTTCTTTGCATATATGCCAACGGGCTGCAATGACAGAGGAGAGAGAGAGAGAGAGAGAGGGAATAGATTGCATTAGCATTGGCAGTGGAAACAATGTAGTATGTACGATAGGGTTTGTGGTCGAGTATAATGATGATGGGGATGATGGTAATGGCTATGCTGATTCTGATGGTGAAGGCGTGTGTTGGCCGATGTCGGTGGTCAGATGAACGACATGTTTAGCATGTTTAACTTTGCAGTGCAGCCAGGCGTGTAATTTTTGTCTAGGATTTGCACACACTGACACACACACACACACACATACACACACTCTCAAACACATATAAAATATACTCGTAGTAGCATGGATAGGCAGCGAGACGGACTGCATGGATAGGCAGAGAACACGTCTCACATGAGCTGAGTTGCTTTCGCATGCAGTCGCTGCTCAGTCTATTGACTGTGACTGACCCACGCGCCCCCTGCCCCTTGCCCCTTGCCCCATGCCCCTTCCCCTTTGCCCCTTGCCCACAGCCTTCGTGCCCTTTCAACTACGTGTCGTTTAACTCCATTTGCAGTTGACGTCGTCGTCGTCGTCATAGTAGTTGTTGTTGGTCCTGTTGTTATTGCTGCTACCGCTACAGCGTCTAAATTGGTATTAGTTTGTTTGCTAATTGGAAATTAAATTACAATTAGTGATCTTTGAGCGTGGCATCGTTCGCATTTAAGTATTTATGCGCAGCGCTTTTTGTCCTGCTGGCGCCAGCCATTCCAATTGCTGGGCTAATTGCATTCTGGATGGTTGGCTGCTCGGCACTTGTCTGCCTGTTAGTTTAGTCATTGTATGCTGGTTGAGTTGCCTGGCATTCAATGGGTTAAATTAATTGTTCCACTGAATTTATTTAACAATTGCAAGAAAATGAAAGCAAGAAAGCAATAGAACACAAGTGTGGAAATTATTGCCGTTCGTGCAAAACAGTAGGCTGTCGAAAAAGCAAAACTAGTAATGGTTTATTTCTCCTTTTCTTACTGGTTTTTTAATTTGAGGAGAAGGAAAACACATTGCCAAAGTTTCAAAAAATCGTTCACATATTGTTATCAAATTGTATAACTTTTTATTTAATTAATTAAAAATTCCTTTAACTGTAAAATATTCTTTTCCTTTGGAAAACCGCGAACACCAAAATGTGTCAACTTATGATGTTTTTTTTCGCTTCAGGTAGAAATTCCTCTAAATTATACCTTAAACTACAATTTTAAGCTCTTGATGTTTTTGGCAGACACAAAAAATATGACCGAAAATATCAGGTAAGTATTTAGAAATAGTTGTGTATTAATAAATGATGATTTCTAAAGATTTAGGAACTGATGTATGTATATTAGGAAAGTGTATTATTTTTTGATGGTCTTGCATATCTCGTTGATCGCGATTGCTGTTAACGGTTAATCAATTTAAAATTAAGGCAAGTAAAAATTGTTTTCTATTTTTAAAAGGATAGTGTGGAATTACTGGGGTATGTTGTTTGCTTGCAATAATGCTGAAATACTTGTAGTATAGTTTTATTGTAGGACACAGTAGAATATAACATTTCCGCTCATTTATTTTGTCAGGAATACATATTTATTTTAAAGTGTAATGTTGACATCGTGTTTTCATAAAGAATTTCAACTTATACCTGAGTACATTTTTATTAATAATTATTTTTGGATTCATTTTCAAATCAAAACATATGAATTTCTTAATAGTTATTGAAAGAGGTATTAAGAGACTTGTTTATTCTTTGTTGTAAAACAACAAATTGTGATATTTAAATAGAATTACATCAATTGATTAAAATGCAATTATTCTACCACCTGCAAAAATATTTCAAATTGCTGCGTTAGCATTAGGCGGCACTTGTCGGCTGCCTTGACTGATGCCTCACACATTGGGGTTCAACATTTATTGCAGTAATTTATTGCAACTGATGAATGCCGTGAATTTGCAGTTGCATACCACTAGCATCACATTGCTAGACGATAAAATATGGCAATAAATTTCATTAAAGAGACTGCAAGCGTACAGCCTGGGCTGACATAAATAGCATACCTTTCATCGGCTACCGATGCATAAGAGTACAAATAGGCCACAATGTTTGTGTGTCCGCATGTAATTACACAAATATTCAACTGAGCTCATCAAATACAATATTTTGTAATCCAACTATATTAAATTTAGTTTGTGCTTGCTGCCTATTTTGCATCTCTGCTAAATGCACAAATAATTTAAATATGATTTCATTTTGTATATGAAACTGCCCTTGGCAAATCTGCACACTGTACATGTCTGGCCACAGAAATAGTTTTATATCTGAAACATTTGGCTGTGTTATCTCTGGCAAGCCATCAAAATGCATGTGCCATACGTCCAATGGCCTGGCGACCAAGGGTTAAACGACTGTCAAACCCTTGCGTTAACAGAAAAAAATCTGTTCAATATACCAACTCTGTCCAACTGCCAAAATAACAATTTCGAGAGCCAGCAAATATTTTGCGGTTATTGTTGCTGTTGTTGCTGTTGTTGCTGTTGTTTGTGGTAACCACAGCAACTGCTGCCAAACTAAACTAAACTAAACAAAACAAAACTAAAATAAAGCTAAGGCAGCCCAAGCAAACGCCCAAATCGATACTCGTAGGAATATGAATATCATTTTCCATATTTGCAGATGCAGTATGCGCTGTGTGTTGTTGATGTTGTTGTTGTTTATGTTTGCCATAAAAATGCTCTATACCAAAATTATGTATATTCGAATAACTCCGACTGAGACTAGCCTACACATGTATGTGTCTGTGTGTGAAGCAAGGCTTGGCATGTAGCTGGCATCGTAAATATATAGAAAACACCCTGTCTACCGATAACCATGACACACACACACACACACACATACATCAACGAAATTGCAAGCAAATATATCTGAGTAATGCCGTTATTCAAGAACTAGTTCAAACGAACGCTTTTATAATTGCATCAATGATTCGATTTCCACAAAAACTTTTAAATATTTTTTTCGGTGTAATTTGTATTCAAAAGTATTAAAACGAAACACCGACCCTATTGGTTTCATACGAAAAAATATCAATTTAATATATAAATGATTATTATTATCAATTTTATAAATGAACGCCACAATTCGTAGCCGAAGAGTTTAGAGCTTAGTTTGAAATTAAATTAAATTGAAAATCACTTCTATAGATTTTCTATATAAATCTTTTATAATATTGATAACTGGAAGTATTATTATAAGGATAGAATATTTTTAAGTAATGAACTGCGTCCAAAAAAGTGTTCTACGGTGTTTCTAGTAGTTATGTGTGTTCTTCGCTCAATCTTGTTGGTATTGGATTTGTATTTTTTTTTAATATTTTCCTGAGTGTTACTATATTTTATATAGTATAAATTGTATGACCCACAGTTCTGGAGAACATTTTGGGTGAACGCATTAACAGACTGATCATTGCATGTTTTGCATTGAATAGATTTTTAAGGATTTTTGCGAACTTTATCTCCATGAAAATAAAAGACCTTGAAGTCTTCAACATTTACGCTAGAAGTTTAAGCTGTAAGTAAGTCCCACATGCGAATCGATTAACGAACATTTTGTGGTCTGGACGCTACAGATAATTGCGGACGAACTTTAAAAGACTTTGGTTTCTAATGCACGTAAAGCAGGCTTGCAGGAATTCGAGTTGAATGCAATTTCAATATTTTTCGATTTCATTTTTGCATATATCTTTTTTTTTGTAGAACTCATTGATATAAATGGCACACCTTTGCTATTTATAGAGCATATTTATACTTGTATATCGAACGAGTGCTTCGGATTAAAGTGCTGGAGCATGAGCCTCAATTAAAATGCAACTGGCAAGCCAACAACACTCTGCAAACACCCAATCGCACATTCGTCCAAATGTACACATTTGAAATTGTCTGCTTATGATAACGACATGTAAAATATATGAAAAACTACCAGACGTAAACGGCATTGCAAAAATGGGAGCAAAAGCCAAAAATACATACACACTCTTACGAGTATACGGAAAATGGGAAAAATGGGATAAATATGCAAAATATAAGTATAATTTTAAATGAAAGCCAAACAGCAGTGACTGTCTGTATGCATGTGTGGTTGTCTGCATATGTGATTGCGCATGTGTGTTTGTGTATGTATGTGGAAGAAGGACACTCGATGCATGCAAATGTTGTTGGTGACTGTCGCCGTTGCCAGTGTTGCCAGCAACACAAAGCATTGTAAACATTTAAGTATGCAATGCAAAGCGCTGCGATGCGCAGCATATGAAAAAGTACATTTGAAATGCTTTTGTGATTTTTGTCATGCAGCGCAACCAACATGATCTTTGGCCTCCCCGCCGTTTGCATGCATTTGCATAAACAACTACAATAACAAAAACAGTAATAATCACAACAAAAGTGGTATAAGCAGCAGAAACAGCAACAGCAACCGAAGCAGCAGAAGGCAATACATCGACTGAATAGTGCTGTGAAGTGAAGTTGAGTGGATATCTGAAGAGTAAGCAAATAAAAGATATACCAGCAAGGCACTCACACACACACAATTGCCATGAATACGAAGTGGAAAAGGCACCGACAACAATGGCAATGCATGTGACAGGCGCAAGTTGCAGGTCGAATGATAAAATAGGCAATACTTGACATCGACATTAATTACAAGGACTGCAAAATGGTACTATTGATGGCTTAGATACTGAGCTAGAAGTCTTTATTGTAAGCTGCTTAGATGCAGACGCCTTTAAATATTTGTATTTGGTGCTGCGCAGTTTGAGAGTTGAGACTTCGCTGTCTATTGCATCTTTCATCTAATCCTTTAAAGTATCCTTATATTATTTGGCTTGCCTAAAGTGTAATTAGTTGCCAAACTTTGTTTTTTAAATTAAATGTGATGTCTGTTTGAGTGATAGGTACGAAATTTTAGCTAAAATATCAATAGTATGCACAAAATCGAAATTGATTGATGGGTTCGTTGAAAGATATCAACTGGTAGTCTCCTATTTATATACCTCAAAAATATTTTTTATGGATTGGATGTAAACTATGGCTTTTGACAAATAAGATGTTCCCGATATCATGAACAAGAAATACTGCCGCTGATAACTTCTTTTTTACGATCAGCTTGGCATATTAATTAGAAAATCGAATGACAATCTTAACAGTATCTTTTAGTATTACTGTAAAAAAGCACGGTGTAAATATAAAAATTGCGTTTGCTACAAATTTATGTTAACTTTTTTTATATATTGACAAAAAGCTGCATTTCTTAAAAAGCTCAAAGTCTTTTGGAACTACTTATGAAAATGTTATTTTAAACGCTTTTAATACGAGAACTTAATTTTCAATACATCTTGTAAAACTTGGGAAAATTAATAAAACAGTTTTTGGGAAAGCTTTCGTCAAAACGTATAAGAAGGAGACAAATTTTAAACTAAGAGAATATTTGTTTCAATATTTGTCCCATCATCTATATTAAATTTTCCAACCTCCGATATAATTTAAATCACTCCTTTAAACGTTCCGCCCTAATATCTTAGAAGCCTTAAACGTTTTGAATTTGTGCAGATTTTCTGGTGATTATCCGATTAAATTTGTTTTCTCTATTTTCGAAAAGGCGAAATATGCAATTTTCCTTGCAAAATATTCGTTTTGATTAACAAGAAACCTTACTCTATTTGGATAGCAAATTTGAGAAATTTTCGAAAGGAACTCTATTATCATGGTAAAATAATAGCACGAAGTATGCTTCTTAATTTAAAAGAAAACGTAGCTCCCTATTTGAACAGCAAATTGAGAAGTTTTCGTAAACAACAAACGAGTTTTGGCCTCTCTTCTATGATGGTAAATTAGTAGCTCGAAAATTTGGCCACATTATACATAGCTGGAAAAATAACAACAGACGCCGCAACAACAATTCAGATACACGCAAAGGCTGGCAGCAATATCACAAAATAAAAATATTGTATAAAAAATATTTTTGCATCTAAGGAAAGGTAAGGAAAAGCAAAACAAACTTAATTTTCTTGGCTGCCTTGGCCTCCTGAAAAACGAGAAATTAAATGAAAATTGCATATTCTGTTGGCTTTCATTTGCTTATGCTGCTTCACTCTAGCTATGTAGTTCTGGGTTGTTGCTTGGCTCTAGCTCGTCTCTCTACTGTTCTAACTGCCGGCATTGTTTTTAATGCCCTACAAGAAGAAAGTGTTTTAAACTGTTGCACAAGTTTGTAACAACCACCACACTACAAACTAATTATTTAAGTAAAGTTTTTTTTAAAATACTTAACGATGAAGAAACATAACGTAATAATAGAAATAATTAGTAAAAATCTAATATTTCAACTCTGATAGAAGAAATGCAATGAATTTAAATAAATTAGGTCCAAATACTAAATTATTTATGAATATGATTATTTGATTGATTGATAAGATAAAAACAATTTCAATTAAATAATATCTATAATTTTGTAATAAATGACTTAAATTATTAAAAATCAAACCCCTTTGAAATGCATTGAAAGTAAACTTTGTGCCTTTGGGGAAAATTTAACTAACTACATTTTTAAGAATATTTACTGATTAGCTGAAACTTATTTTTGCAAACTTAAGCATGAAATAACTTTTCAATTTCAAAGAGTATTTTAGCTTCGTTGAAGTGAAGGCACCTTAAAGTTGTTTGTTTCATGTCTACCTTTTCTAGTTTGCTGGTGATTTTGTTTATGCGCTTTCTCATGCATACATATGAGCTTTTAGCCATGTCTGGTGGCTTTGTTTGCCTGACCAAGAAGAAGCTTCTGAAATGTTCTTGTTTTAATAAAAATAATTCTAAATATAAGCTTAATTTTGCACAACAATTTTGCAGCAGCTAGTTTTTCTTCCTTTACTCCATAGACAAACTAAATATATATACATTTCATTTCAGTATCTTCACCTATTAGTTGAGCACACTAATTGAGTCACTCGTCCAGTCTGCCCAGTTCTCACGCATTTTCGATTAAAAGTTGACTGCCTGGCTGCCATCAGGACTTACGCACTTACGGCAAAAAGGGAAGTTGTCTGCTTGGGGCGCATATCAAAGGCTGTTTCTATTGACTCACATTATTGGCTTGCCAGGGCGTAAATTACTTTTGGCAGACACTTTGTGCACAAGCAGACGTGTGTGCCTGTGTGTGGGTATGGTTGTGTGCTGGTAGGCTGCCAAAAGGCAACACTTAATTGAACCGCAAGACGCGCAGCGCATGTGAAATGAAGCGCACGTTTGGGTATCATGTGTGTGCCTGTATGCTATAAGTTATGGCTTATAACTTTAATGAAAATATTTATAAACTTTCGGGAATGTGATGACATTGTTGCTATAATTACCTTGTTATCCTTTTGCCAGGAGCATGAGCCACGTTTATCGATTACTTTGCATGTGAGGAGTGCATCCTGACCTGGATTCACTTCAGTGTACATTGGCTGTTCCGAGAACCGTTGAAAGCATTCAATTCCTGGAATCACAAGCAAATGAAACAAAAATGAGCACACGAGCATAGTTAATGAATAGGGGGGGGGGGGGGGGGCGAACAACAGAATGTACCTGACATTGTTTCTGTCATTTGCTGGGAATTGTACCCATTGGTTGGTTATTCAATTGAATTGAATTGAATTTCTAATCGAGTATAATGTTATAAGAATAAAATCGAACATGGCAATTGATTTATAAAGCCAAGTTTTTAAATAAGATCATGTTTAAAGGCTTTGCGCATTAATTGTAATTATTATGCTACGTATATGTATGGGCACTAGAATTGGTGCTTTAAGAATTTTGCAAAATTTCCACAACTTGTAAATAGTAAAGGTAACAAACTTAACAACAATCGTATATGCTAAATTTAATAAATAGATGTAAGTATATATTGAGGATAATAGTTCCATAAAACGAGCACCTGTCTATTCTAACTTATAACGACTGACACGGCTATGGAATTCTGCTAATAGCTTCCGGTTATCGTTGCCTATTATTGAGCAAAACTTTTCATTACTTTACTTCAAACGTAAGCGAAATGTTCAGAAGATTATTTACAGTTTTTATGAAGAAATTTGTAGAAAGTTTCTGTCATTAATATATTTTAATAAATTAAAGCCTTTTTATAATTACTTAACCCGCAACTCTCACGAATGTGTCATTACGTTTACGTGATGTTTTCTGCTGGAATTCATTGTCCTTGCAAACCTTCATTATTGTTTTTTTGTTTGGTACAGCATCAATATTTATTGTTACGACAATGTTCTCGTTTGGTACGCGTTTTTGCGAAAACAATTGCGTTGACATTATCTCGAACTAACGTGCCGCGCATGTAAGTATGCTACACTTGTCATAAACTACAGTTCCCCCTGGGCCGCTGGCGCTGGAAAGTATGCTACATTTTTTTAATATTGCGCAACCGCCACGTTGCATTTGTCACGCACACCAATGAGTGCCCGCACTTTTGCAATTTGCTTATCTTTGTGCACATGACACGCCCCCTCCCTTTTCACATTCGCCTCCCGCCCCAGAGCCTTCATTATCATTTCAGTGGGTTGGCTGGTTCTGGTAATTTCTTCTTTTACTCTCCCCATTTGTTTTTGCGTCAGTTCGGGTGCGAGAATTTATGTTAATTGCATGGCATGTTAAATATTTTTCTTCGCACTTGCACTCAATTACACCAATTACAGGTGGAAATTACACGCGCTGCTTGCGCAAGATAATGCTTTGCAATGGCGCCGGTTAGAAGCAAGGAGGGGCACGGGATGGCTGGTTACTGTGCGTGTATGTATCGCGTGGGTGGGCGGGGCATGGCAATGGCATCTTAGTTGTCCGGGCTTGGTGCATAAGTGTGAGTTAGTAAGTGACTGAGTGCGTGGGTGTGCAGCTCAAGGGCGCAGTAAGTTAACTTTAATCGCCAGGGCGTGCTCCGTTGATTTGATGGCCATGCACATTCAGCACCTGGCTAAGAGGCTTTAAAGGAGTGCATTATTTTTACTTTAAAATACGCATGAGATATTGACCAAAATATATTTAATCCAATGGAAATAATTTTCTAAAAGTATAAGTTTCAGCTTTAAATGGTCCTGCCCTGTATTTTTTTTACGATTTACGGACTGAAGATGTTACACCTCCAACCCAAGGTATGGTTGTGTATTATAGAAAGGACAGTTTTTTTGTTATTAAACGCTGATATGTTTGCGTAAAAAAATACTTTCTACTAAATGCTGAAAAAGCAAAAAGGAACTCATTTTTTAATTAAATGGAATATCATGCACCTATTCGCAATATAACGTTTCAAATATAAGTGAAGATTGATGGTGGAGAAAACCGTCCAAGTAAACACTTCAATGCCAATTGTTGTATATTCCTTAGCAAAACTAGAAATTTTACTCAAAGATAATGAAATTTAATATTTGTTTCATTTAATTTGTATTCTCTTTAAATTAATTTGGAATGTTTTATTCAGATTTAAAAGGGGTTAAGTCGTTAACTTACATTACAGTCCCTATCTATGATGAAGAATTTGTTTCATACTGCATCATTGTATTTGGAAAATAATATAGTGGCGAACATTTAATTAGTTTGACGTTAAAGTATTTGGTTCAGCCTTTACAGTTTATACAGTTTATGAATACAGTTCAAATATAACTTTTGTAAAATTAAACATGCTTTCAACTTTCGTTTGCAACATGCTCCTCTTCGAAAAACAGTTAAAACATAATAGCCCCTAGTCTTCACTTGACTTGACTTAACCTTTCCAAAGTTAATCAACGATGTTGAAATTTAAATGCATGCTTGCATATTAAAACAGAATGTTATAACAATTCCGTTTATTGTTTTACGCTTTCTGATTTCGTCCTGTTACCTGGCCACAGTTGAGTCGAAGTTGTGTCTTGTGCAAACAGCCAATAAATAAGTATAAGCAAATAAACAAACAAATAAACGCGTGTATGGCAGTGTCAGTGAGTCACCGTGTAAAGCCATCGACGTCGTTGGTGTTGGTATTGGTGTTGTTGTTGTAGCTACAGCTGCGTGTGCCGGCAACACGTGACCAACATTTGCAAAGCACGCGCTCACCCTTCATATAAAAGCCGACGCCATTTTTGACATGGCAACCACTACACATCCTCATACTCTTGAAGATACACATACGCCACACATACACACACACACATAAACGCTCACACATTCACTCATGCAATGATTTATTACGCGTGATTGGCGTGATTGCCACTTTGCTGCTTTATTTCATTTTCCCATTGTTGGCGCTGGTTCGTCAATGCTGTTGTTGTTGTTGTTGTTATTTTACTGCCTCCGTCCCCATATCCTGTGTTTGCGTTTTATCGCTTTTTGTGTATAAATTGGCTTTGTATTTCAATTACGATGCGGGCGGCCTTCAATCGAACGCCGCGCCGCTTCACGCCCATCGCATTGCATTCCCGCCGCCGGCCATATTGCCTTACATGTGGCCGGCCATTTTGTCAGTATAGGCAGCAACAACGTAGACCTGTCAGAGTTGCCATTGCATCGCATTGTCTGATTTATATGCCAATGGGTATATGACATTGTCATAGCACAGTTTTTGGCCCACGACTTTGTTCTCTAATTGCAACAAAGCTTTCGAATGAAAGCAAAAATCCCAAATGCGTGCCTCAACAATTGCTGTGCCACTTAATTGGAATGCTTTGGAGGTGGAGGTGCAGGTTTTGGCCACAGACAACGCCCATAAATGTAAATAAAGAACTGACAATTGTTGTGAGAAAAAATAACGAAAGAATAGAATAAAGCGGTGACGGCTGTTTGCATTCAGCAAATACAAATATTAAAAAATAAATAGATGCCCCTCTAGTGTACAGCGTTGAAAAATGAACTGAAAACTGAACTTCAATCAAACAAATGCGAAATTCGAATGCTCTAATACAAAAGCATTCTCTATTTACGAACGATTATTCATATAAGTAACTAATTAAGAATTTTTACAAATTACTGAATTTTTTCCTATAATTTTTTGTTACAATTTTTTAAAAGATATGTAATGGAAGATTTTACAATCTATTTGAACCAGCAACTGGCTCCTACCGTAGCCCTGGTCTCTGGTAGTCGAGGGATGCAATAATATCGTTGATATTCGAAATTCCTTTCCGATCATTGGCTCGTTAAGTACAGAGAGCTCGAGCTGAACAATCGAAATTAGTGGAGTTTGGTGTATGTTCCGGAAGAGTTTGAAGTGTTGATGATTCAGTTGATGTTGTTTGTTTAAAAATGCTATAATTAAATTTCCTATATTTTATGTATTTTTTATTTGCATAGTTTTTTATTCAGTTATTATAAAGTGCAATTAAACTTTCAATCACTAGACGTTGTCTTCTTCTACTGCTATCTGCGTGAATGCATTCAAGAATATCTTCTCAAATAGTTTTTTTTTATAAAGTATGACTGCGTGCCTCTTTGTACCGAGTTCAGAAAGTAAAGCATATTCCTTGAATTGGTTTTAGTCTTTATACTTTAATTTATGTGAACTTTTAAAATTTTTAATTTATATAATGAGTTATGTAAAATGAATACTTCATTCAAAGTTGATCTTCTGCTATTTAACAACTTCTGTAGTTCCTGTTTTAAACAACAATTTGAAGCAATTTCTTAAAATAAAAGTTCTAAAAGCTACCATCAAGCTTAAGTAGCCTTTGATTCTTAGGAACATTTATATTATTAGGTTTAAAATGTATCTAGTTTTTTGAGTTTGGTTGCATATGTATGGTAAAATCTTCAGTCCAAAAAGTTACGGACAGATCTATGTAAGTGATTTAAATTTTTCATTAGTTTTAAATAAGCATTATTGATGGAATCTAAATAAGTTATACTGCACTCTTTGTGAGGGTAAAAGAACAGCTCAACCATAACCGAAAATATCGCGGTGGCATAAGTATATAGCCATCAGGAAAAAGGAGAACGGAAGCTGCGACCGCGGCCCCAAACAAACAATGGTGGCAGAGACAACAAAAACAGCATTAGCTCGAAAGTTGGTAGAAAGTGTGTTCTGCAGAAGAGATTACAAAGGGAACTGTGAGTGTGTGTGTGCGTGTGTGTGAAGCAAGAAGAAATAGCTAGAGAAGAGGAGCAGAACAGCATGAAGCAGCAGCTGAAAAATGTGGCGGGGGGTACAGGGGGTACCTATTGCAATTTTACTTGCTGAGGTTGTCTCCTAACTGTGCTCTCTCCCCCCGCTAACCCGCCATCGGTTTTAAGAGCGTGCCGTCGAGTGCTGCTTATGGCGCTGTTTTGCTCGCATTGTTGTTGTTTTTCTTATTGTTGTTGCTTCTATTGTTTTTGTTGTTGCTGTTGGTTCCATCCTCGTTCTGCTGAAAGTGGCGTTAGTCGCTTTGCTGTGGTGCTCATCTGCGCGTCGCTTCGTGAGTTTCGAGTGCCTGCCTACGTGCCTGCGCACTGCCAACAAGGATAACAATTACTTTAGTAGCTTACCCCCTCTATCTACCCCCATCAGGCATCCATCTATCTATCATTGTGCCTCACAATCGTCTGTTGCTGCCATTGCTTTCAATTCTTTATTATATTGGAATTTATTTTCAATTGTTTAGCGTTTAAATGCTTTCAAAGCTTTTTTAAATATATATTTTTTCGTGCGTTTCCCCTGGTCTTTCTTTTTGTTTTATATTTCGCTTTCGCTCCATTGCTGTTGGCATCGTAAAATTGTGTACACTATTGCATTTGCGTGGAATTTATGGCTTCGGCTTCAGCTGCTCGCCAACGTTGTTCTTACTGTTGTTGTTTTCCTGCTGCTCTCCAACATGTCCGACGCACATTTCGTTGCCGCTTGGCCCTGTTTACTTTTGATGATGCATTGCAGCGTAATAATTTCACGTAGATGTCCTCAGCACGCAACAGGCAACAACAACAAAATCACCAGCAGGAAGATAAACAGCAACAACCACAAAAAGTGGCACTGCTGTCCAAATGGGTCGAGTATGAGTTTAGTGCTTTCTGCGTTCATCCATTCCTCGTGCTCTTAGCAGGAGTTCGACTGAAAATCTGGCAGCTGATTTTGTCTGTTAATGGATATGTGGCTTACCGGTAAGCCACATTTGTAGCTAGTTGGCATAAAACAAGTTTTTAGTTTTATTCACTAAAGGAAACTTTTAAAGATATTTTGGATAATTTAAACGAAGTATTGGAGTATTCGTAATACACTTGTAGAATGATGAACAGATTGATTGTTTTAAAGTTGTTCATTTCTTTATAACAACATGGGCTTGAGTGTTTACTTAAGAATGGCAAGAGCGTGCTGGACTTCTTATGAAGAAGCATATTTTTAAACAATAAAAAATTTGCTTAGTAAACAACATGTTTCTCTCCCTTTGCAATTAATATAAAATACACTGGAATCTTAACCTATCATCAATACGCTTATAAAAACAGATCAACTCTAGTGTAGATTTGTTTCCGGTCTGATTATAGCTTAGTAGCAACGTAAGTGTTCTTACTGCTTTGACGAAATGTAATGTCATAATGCAATTTAATATTGTCTATTTAGAATAGAACTTGAAAAATATGTTAACAAACTGAACTAATAAGCATCAGCCAAAGGGGACATAAATGAAGTTTGGGGAATCTCATTTTCGTAGTAAATAACCCTTCAAGAAACTGTAGCATTCACTTATAAATTTATTACTGAAATATTCATTAAAAATAATGGCAGCCAATAGTAAATTAGCACTGTTTTGTTATAGGATTAATTTCTGATATAGTAATAAACCTTAACCTGTTTGATTTTGGTTTAAAAAACAGCTTCATAGGACAGTAGTAAGGGTCTATCGTAAACTAATTAACTCAGAAAAACATTCATCTATTCTGTAAAACCGAAAAAACCAGTTCTTTTTAAAGCTAAATGGATCTGTTTATCAGTCAGTTATGGCATGTTATTTATGTGCCACTTAACTATTTTTTGTTATTCGGTTTTATTTCAATAATCCACCAACAAACTTTTAAACCACAAATAAATTCGACCAAACTATAACCACATACGAATAACGTCTGAATGAATGCTTCTTCAAAGGGTGCGCCTTCAATGCAATGTTTAAAAAATACAGCGAAAAAATATTTGTTGCTTATTAATTTTATATATGTCCTTATAAACGTGTATTGAGAGTTTATTAATTATTATTTATATGTAAATTTTAAGTAAATGCTTCAGTAAACATTCACCTCTCAGATATTTTATGATGTTTTAACAAATCTCAAACATTCAGCGTAATGTAAATTAGCATTTTCAGTGTAAGACATTTAAAAATTTAAAGCATATTTATCCATACACATACATAATCGAACGTGTCCCGGAGCACGCGTCAATCTCATGTCCCCTGCACCCTTGTACATATGTACATTTCCTACCTTTTTTTCGTAGCACTTCAGTTTTGTCGGCAATCAATGAAAGCAATTTGTGAATCTCTTGTGCGATTTTTGTGATATACAAACGAGCTCACATGGCTACAAATTCGCAGACACATCAAGCCAGACGCCAATATATGTTGAAGTATACGCACACTCACAAGCACATATCATAGGGTATTGGCAGCTTAGCAAAAGGAACCGAAAAAAATCGCATGCAAATCAAATATGCACGATGATTTGTAAATTTTCAAATTTATTATAAGCCCAGAAGCAAAAACCAACTGAACAAGGAGCAGTAGCAACAACAACAAGAAGAAGAACACATGCCTTGGCTTAAACTTTTGGGGCGTCTTTCGCATTTTTTTCCCATACACACAAACACATTCATACACTCCCTTTCCCCTGACTTCCTTCGCTATATGCTTTGCACGCTTGTCGCTCTTAGAGGGTGCTAAACAAACATGCAAGCCGCGTGGATTATAAAAAGCAAAATGCTGTTACTTCTGCAGCAGCAGATATAGCAACAAGCAACAACAACAATATCAACAGAAAAAAAAATCCAAACACACCCAAAACAACAACAAGAACTACAACAATAACGGCAACGCTGGCAGCTACACACAATCAACAAGCAAAGCGAGGCGTTTAGGGCTACACCCATGGCTGCTCCTCATATGTGCTTATACTTATGTGTGTTGGTTTGTGTGTGTGTGTGTTTGTGTTAAGCTCTCGCCTTAGTTGCCTTACTGGGTCTTTCAAGGCTTTGTCCATGTTGTAGTTATTGTTGTTGTTGTTGTTGTTGTTGTACACCCACCTCCACCTTCAGCTACTTAAGCATAATGATATATTTAGCTTGCCAAGTGATTGTTATTTGATATTCAACAGATTTTTGCATGCACTCGACGCCAGGCTTACTTTCCTTGTACCCACGCACACACACTCACTAATGTACTTGAGTATTAGTGTATGTACGCCAACTTTAACTTAACGGTCCTTGTTATTATAAGTAATCATAAGCCCGATCAAAGCTTTGGTTGCTGCTTCAATGCCCCGATTTTAGTGCGATCCTCATTGCGTATGCGTAATATTTGAAATAAACCCGCCCTCGAAACATGCTGGAAAGGACTAAATCTGCCCCCAGTAGTCTCCTTTAACTGTGATTTGATTCTGGTGTCCTCTTACCACAGCTTTAAGAATTTTTGCTGCCTACGCGGCACGTGTAGTTTAACTTTGATTGTATTCCGAATAACTTTTCATTTTATTTGACAGGCGTTTAAGGTTAAAGTGTTGGTCATATGTCTTTCTCTATCCTTATATCCTTTTTCTTTTATAAACGTGACACGTGTGGTACCATTTTGCAAAGTGATTTGTGAATTGACACACACTCGGACGGACTAGAGTTGAGCAATATCGTGATTTTCAGTTTTAAATATATAACAGAGGGCTAAGTAATTGCTAACTGATTGACTTTTGATATTTTCTACTGATAATCAATTCATGGAGAGTACGTGAAAATAATGAAACAAAATCCTCAAGCCCTGAAAACTCCAAAAATATATAGAATATATTTAGATATATGTAGGTATCCTTTTAATAAGAATATATTTAAAAAAATAAATGCATGTATTCATACCTACTAGAAGATTACCTCCTCACCGTGCCTGATTTGTCAAACCTATTATCATATAATATATTTTATTATTAAAACTGTACCCAAATTATAAAAGTATTGACTTATTATATAGTCAAAGAAAAGATGCCCGATTCTATGTTAGATAAGTCCATCCATATGAATACTGATAGCTTTTAAGCACTAAAATCTGAGACAACACTTGTGATATGAATTTTTGTCTAATACATAAGCAGATCAAGTTTATTACAATCCTTATGCTCCTTATATTATAATATATTCGAATAGTAAATCATAAATTATATTCTTACAATCTGTCTACTTGAAATAATCTAAACCACTTGATTTAATTCAAATGAAGAGATTTTGTTTAGTTTCTTCTGTTTTCAAAATAAATAAAAAGCGAAATCTTCAAAATAATTTGATTGAAATGTCTGTAGGCTATTATTTAAGTTTGTGAAATAGAGCTGCTCAGAACATTCGGCTGCCAAAACGGTTTGTAGTTATTATAAAGGTAAATTTAAAAAGGGCAGTTATGATTGTTTTAAAAATTGATTTATAATATAATTGAAATTTGTGAATTTTGGTTTTCAAACATTCGTCACAAAATCACGATTCGCTCTCCTCAATAAAACACACACCACCCTTTTGTGACTGTGTCTGTCTAGCTGTCTGTCAGACAATAAATGGCATTTGTGTCATTTTTATTTTTCATATTTTTCATAGCTCATTGAGCGCCACGCGAAATGGTTTGGAACGCTTGTATCGACCCACTTACCCGCACCCCCTCCCCAAAGTTACAGTTTCATGTTGGTTGGTGCTGGAAATTTATGCATTTATTTGTAGTCGCAGCAAGTGCCGCCGTCGTCGCATACGCTGATTTATGTATTGTAGTCTCTTGCATTGTAATATTTGTGTCTGAGTGTCGGCCTAAGTGCCACTCGCAGACGCCGTGTAAATGCTGATATATATTTATTTGTATGTGTATGTGTGACTACTTTTATGCTTGTGTGTTGAATTCATGTGCCAGTCAAGTGGCTACTTTTGTTTGTTATTCGCCTTCGTACTTATGTGTAATTTTTTTGTGTTACATTTGCGCCCATCAACTTCAACAGCAGCAAACTCTTGTACTTGTACTTCATAAAACTTTTCAACACTTACACACATTCATGTGAAGCCTGTTAAATTGTTGAACTTTTGATTAGCAGAGATCAGCAATGCAGGAAACTTTACAATTTAAGTGCCGCAAACAACACGAGAAATGAAATGATTTCCCATTTTCGCCATCATTCCATGTGTGTGTGCTTTGTGGGCCACACTGGCATGCAATGACAAAACAACAATGACAACAACAACAAATGAAATATGGCCGAATATTTAATCAGTCGAAATCCGACACCAAAACGAAATTGGATAGCGGCCGCGCTGGCAATGGCAATGGCGGTAAACAAGCGTCAAAGGCACGCAAAGCTTAGCAAATATGTGGCAAGGTGTGTGCTGTGGCACAGGCCACAAAAATACACACCAACACACACACACACACACATATACAAGTATATAGCACGGCTCGCCATTAATATGCAAAAGGTTATACATGGCGTATGCGTAACAATTAAAAAAGGCCAACAACATCGACACGCGCCACAATCACATGCAAAGAGAGAACATAAAAGAGGAGAGCAATCTGTGTGTGTGTGCGTGTTTGTACTAACCAGAGCAACGGCCTATTATGTGGGGTGGCGTTTGTAATTGGGCTGCTTGATTGCATTGCCTGATACTGTAGCTGGGAAGTACGAGTATGTTGCTCGAAGCGCGCATTCGAGTTTGTAAAGCGAGTTGGCAAATGTTACAAATCACCGTAATGAGAACTCATTTAGATAAATCAGTTAACTGAGATAACTGCCACGAACAAACAGCTAAGTAAAGCAATTACTTAACTAATGCACCTTCATTGCTAGAACAAATGGGGGAACGAGCTTCAATTGGCTTTTAAATGTAAGCATCAAGCAATATCGTTTAAATAAATTATTGTAACAAACAACTTTATTCTTTTTTTAAGTTTTTAATTTTTCAATAGATCCGCGAATTGTATACATCTATTAAAAAGAGAAGTAGATAATGAGTAGATAGATATTTAATTATTTTCAACGGCTGGCATTTTATGTATTTAACCTAAGGTTTTTGTACAAACCGAACCCGTTTGTAAACAGCAGAAGACAATGCTGCCAACATCCATTCACTTTAATTTCTTCTTTTTTTTGTAATGATAGTCTCTGTTTTGTCAAACGTTGTGATTCTAGGTGTCTAAAAAGATCACACAATATATGTATGTCTTGGTTGCAGCCCTCAAGTATATATTGAATGTACAAATTTCATCCGAGTATGTGGAAGAATTGAAACAAAGGATTTTCACAACTGTTGCCTGTCATAAGACAATTGAGAACTTTTTAACTGATTATAACAGATGCGGTTCCCAAAAGAAAGAATACTTAAACTACTCCACTGCTTAAAGGTTTAATGGAAATTGGTTAACGAAAGAGAGATCTCGTTTTTTTTCTTTCACAAAACGCAATAAAAGTCAAAACAACTACTAAGAAAACAGTGAAATTGGTCCCAGAAAAGGGTTAAAGGTTCTAAAAAATAGTATCTCTCAACAAACTGAGAAAGGAAAAAGTAGTGCTTCTAGTCTTCACATGTTTAACACTTTTTCTAGTAATTTGCTTGCTGATGTGAATGAAAACCATTAATTTTGATTAAAACTTAAATGCGAAACGTTTAGTTGATAAAATTGCGCATAATACATAATACTTAGAAGGGTCTGACCTCTGCGTGCGACGACTGCGTCTGATAGCCGCCCTTTTTGACATGCACGCAACATAACGCACACGTAGGTGTTGAAGCCTATCGTGTGGCACATTTGCTTATAAATAAATTGAAAGGCCAACTCGGGTATGGCATATTTAGGCATATGAATATATAATCAAAGTGTGTGTGAGTGTGTTGGACGCATATATTGTACTACATATATCGCTGAGAACTTGGCTCAATATCAAAGCAATCAGGGTTGCTATTCATCAAATTCTTATTAGGCCATACAATGCTAGCTAATTTGTTGGGGCTGGAACTTTGGCAGTGGTATTGCTTATTAATTAAAGCGATTAAATTACAACTTACGAGTATTATGTGCGTGTGATAAAGAGCCTGATTGGCTACCCAGACGCTTCATAATCAATAAAGACGCAAACACACTCTCGCATAAATATGTGAGTATTATGAATAAATTCTCATACTAGTCAAAATGTCAATTTACTTCTATATGATATGAACAAATACGAGTCAATGCAAACTTAATGCATTTACAAGTAGATGAAATTAAAGTGTCGTTGTCGTTGTTGTTGTTTCTATTGCTTTCGATCATCATTATACAATAATGCCAAACAATTGTCAAGACGCTAATTGAATTAGCACAGCAAACTTTGCCTTTTAGATCGTGTTGCAAAGATGCTATTTAGTGTTTCTATTGATTGATTGATTACTGATTTTATCGATGGTGTATGTTTTCACACGCAAGCTTTTGTGATTGTGTTTAGTTTGAAAATGTAATTGCCAAAAGTTGTTGCTAAATCGACAAAGTGCAGATATAAATTTAAGTACATATTCGAATATTTATGTGTACGTGTATTGTATTTATTTAATTGATATTGGAATAGTGCAGTAATGAGTGGCAGCACGTTCTATAATAAGTTTACAGTGCAGATGCTTTTCAGCATATCAAGCATGTCACGTCAGTGATTCCTCACCTTTAGCTTTTAGTTATATTTTATGTTTTATTATTTCAGTATTTTAATTTTAATTTGTTTTCTTTTATCATTAATTATTTCAGCTCAAATTCTTTTTTGTTAGGTCTAATATCGTATCTGACTACTCTATTTAGTTTTATTTAGCTTGAGTTCTCTATAGTATTAATTTTTTTGTTTTCTTTTCTCGAACTCAGAGATTAGACTCAGAACTAGCGACAACAAATTTTCCACACACATGCTTTATAAGTATGAACGATTTACAATTTTTTCTCCTTCTTCCCACTTTCCCGTTGTTAGTGATTTCCCATTATTCCTGTAATTGATGAATTTTTTGTTTAGTTATGATGTGTCCGAATGTCAAGTTTCATCGTGATAAGCCAATTTGAAAAGAAGTTACACACGTTGAAAATCACAGCTGCGAATAGACACACAATTTTATTGCAAATTTGTTTATAGTTTCTTTATTGTTATAATTTTGAGAATTATTTAAAAGTAGTATACAATTATTTTACACATAGGTATAAAGTATTTCAACGTCGGGGAATCGATTATATTCTACATGTTTGCCATTCCATTTCAATTTGATAAACTGTCTCAAATAAAACTAACCTAGTTCTTAACTTTACAAAAGTTTTTTTATCCTCAAACAAGAACACAATCATTTGAAAATAAATATGTTAGAGCTCCACATGAAAAGGCAGCTCTAAGAGATGTATAAATACATATTTTTGGTGGTGTGTATGCGTTCTTTCAACATCTCGTACTATCTTGAAGTTAAATTACAGCTTCATGCCTCCCATTTGTGCTCTTCTGTTTTTGAATAGGTTGTGTTCTTTTATTATTTTTTTTTGCAGCTTGTTACCACTTGAGCACGTTAAATGCTCGAACGCCCTGCTCAGCTCACCGCCCCCCTCTCCCTTACTAACAGCAGCTCGGTTGATGCTCATTTTGGTTGCACGTCTTTTGCAGACACTTAATGTTGTGTCTCTGCTTGCCTCATTGTTGAACGCCTTGCCTAAAAACAATGCAGTCCCATGCATATGAGACCATCTAGAATGGGACGAGACTGTTGAAGAGCAGTGCTAGGGAGCGGAGCGGAGGGATGGGATGGGATGGGATGGGAAGGGAAAGAGGAACAACGATTCCAGACCAGAGACAAGCGAATTTCAGCACGGAAGCGGAAGTCATTGTTGTCGCACAATGGCGAACGCGTCGCAATTATAATAATTTTGATTGCATACCCCCCAGCAGGAGGGGCTCTTGTTACTGTTGGTGTTGTTGTTGTTGTTGTTGCTACTTGTATGAATTATGCAGCTAGCTACCCATGCAGCAAGCCGCCAGCGACAGTTGAAAGCACGAGAGATAGACTTTTGCACGTGTGTGCACGCGAATTGTCTGCCAGCGGGGTACAATTTTTATTAGTGTCTCTTTTTTTTTTTTTCTTTGTTGACTCCCTGTGTCTCGTTTTTTATACGTTTTTTAATTACGCTCCGCGTGGTGCTTAAACCCTCAGGCTGTTGAAGCTGCCTTTTTTATGCGGATAATAGGTATGAGCTGATTAGCGATGCGGCAAAGCTATGACGAACAAAAACTGAAGTCATTCATATCTCTGATTAGTGGCAGATAGGAGGCATATGGGCTAGACGTTTTGATTTTTGTCTGCTATTCACGGTTCAATTGTAAACAGATTTTTTTTGTACAAATTGCCCCGAATGTATATGAGAGCTATAATGGTGCTTAAAATAGTAAAAAGTTGACCATTGAGACTTAGTTTTGAATAATAATTATTGAAAATGCGCCGCATTTACTTAAAAAATGTCAAAATGAAAATAAAGAATATTCGGTGAAATAGAAAGTATGCAGCTGAAATATTTATATATGTTGATTTATTTGGCGTTTAGTATCTCTGGGAAATACAGACACAAATAAATAAGATCTTACTTCCACACAGCCATGTGACACCAATATATTGGTGCTTAGAAGAAAAGCTCTGCTCCTCAAACAATTTGTACTTTTTTTAACACTTAATCCCAATCGAACTCTTTCTTAGAAGGAATCACTGACTACCACGGCTGGGAGTTAGGGCATCTGGTCAAAGACTCTTTCACGAATTAGTCTATATGCAATTTTGGTTGATCATATTCTTTTTCCGTTCTTTCAAAATTTGTTACTACAATTTCTTTTCTTTTGTATAATTCCTCTGTTAGTTCGAATTACAACTCTGACTACCTTGTGTTATAAATCGGGATATAGCTAAGTTAATTGTGATCGGATAGAATTCTATGGTTGTGTATTATTCTTATAAAGACTTTTTGTGCAACAAATAAAGCTTCATTTTTTAAAATAAAGCTTTTTTGTTTTGAAAAGCACATTTTATTTCCATTATTATTGGAGATCCAGTACCAGAATTTCTACAACTATAGACCATAGTATTTGCCCTTCGAGCTTGTAGGCATTTACTTCTGTAAATCTTTGCTCTATTATTTTATGATCCCAACAGTTGTATCATTTTTTCATTTCCGTCAAGATACTGCCCACACCTAACATATTTTTAAATACGTTCTTCAATTTCCATACTAACTTGCGATTAAAACTATATTCCATTGTAAACTAAACTACTTATTTGTAAAGTCAATGAATGAAAACGCTTATAAATTAATGAGGAAACGTGTAGGAAAACGTGCCCTCAAAGCAAGCAATTTAAAACTAATTAGTTGTAGCTGCAGCCACGCATGCATCCATACACCTAAGAACCAAATAACTAATTAAACGCCACAAGCGAGAGAAAAAGAAATCAACACACCCCAGCACTTAAAGCTGTAATTCAATGGCCCCCGCTCTTGGCTTCCCTTCCACCTGTTTTGTGGTCACTTAATTACACAAATTATTTTCCACAAAGAACTTCAGCTTCAGTGCACTTGAAGAAAGCTTCACAGCATACGAGTGCTCCCAAAAACAAAGCCATACATTCACTTACTGAGTGTGTGTTGGCTTTGTATGTGTGTGTGTGTGTATGTGTGTGTGGATGTTGGTTTTTAAGCTCTTTGCATAATTTTACAACTGATTTGCCATCCCGCTGACCACCAAACTAGTCCCTCGTTTGGCTAGCAGCAGTCTAAAATAATTTTCTTGAAAGCCACTGCTCCGCAAATGGCTTTGATTTGACTAAGTAAACGGTTGAATAGGACGCAGGGAAAAGTAAGAGGAGAGTCGAGGAAGGACGGAGTGAGAGCCGCAAATGAAAAAGCCAAGAAAATTGCTTACTTTGGCAGAATGACGACGACTATCATTTGCTTTTAATTTGACTCGAGGGCGTAATTAAAGAAAAATGCAAAAAGCACTTTGATTGTCCAGCCAAAGGCAAACAAAGCATCAGAAAATGCAAAGTAATGCGAGAATAAAACCCATTGAATTAGAGAGTAAAATAATTGTCTCTCTGTCTGTTTGTTGTAGTTGTGCTTGTGTGTGTGTGGAAATCTTTTAAACGAGCAGCTTAAGGCCAATGTGCCTGTGCTAAAGTTGCCAGCAGGTTATAAAATCATAACACATAAATTAAAATGTAGCATATACTATTATTTCACCGGAAAACGGCGGGAAAATGCATTCGATTTGTAAATAAGGACCATTTTGAATGAAGTGAATGTTTTGTAATCATTCAGCCAGCATTACTTAGACTGACTGATATTCATAAAAAATGTGTTCCTTTCTCCTTCTTAAAATTTCTAGTCGAACATATGTATCGTGAGCATAAATATAAAAACAGAGGATGAAAAATGCTCTTTGATAATACTGATGAATACAGATGAATCATTAAGTGATAGCTACAGAATAACTACGAATCATTAAATGAGCCTCCGTTGAGTGAGCAGTTCTAACTTATATTCATAGATACTATTCTGTATAATTCTGAACAAATCTAATTACCCCCATTTTGAATAAATTGGTTGTATTCAGTGATGTCTTCTATTTGGAATTGTTTAAAATGTTAAAATATAGTTACATATACTGTTTGTACGGTTGCCTTTAAGCTTGTCTCTAGGGAGTCAAGAATAGAAATTTGTAATAAACTTCCAAATGTTTTGAGGGATAAGCAGTCTTCTGTAATTTATCACTGATTGCTGATACTTATGTACAATGTGAACTCGTGTATTTAAATGGACATTCTTAACATTTTAGTTTTGGGATGGATGGAAACTAATTAACTAAACTAATTATTTGAACTTAATGAAAGAATAGCACAAGTATAAGCATGCAACCAATTTCTTTAAATTAGTAAAAGTGTTTATAGTGCAACGAAAATTACTCTTTCCTCCATGCTATATACTCCAAACAATTGCTTATATACTGAATTTGTATGCATATGTAATATGTGGAAGAGCGAAGTGGGGCAGCAGTAACTTTTACTGCTGACTTAGCTCTAGAGACTGCAGCAGCAGCAGTAAAAAGTGCCAAAAAAATGTGTTAGCAAGTCTGAAGAAGCACCAGACGAAGTTATGCAAAGTCAGCTGCCGGCATTGACATGTAAGGGTATGCGGTTGGATGTGTGGAAGTATGTACTGCCGTGTGATTCAATTTGCAATTTTTCCATTGCACACACGCACACACTCATATGAATTTACATGCATATGCAAATTGTGTTTTCTAGTAAAACGCAAAGTCAAATTGCCATATTTCATCTATGACTTTTATGAGTTTTTCTTTTATTTTAAAGATTTTTGTTTTTCTCGGCGCACTGCCAAACTTTATGAACTTTAACAGGACAGAACATTGTATTTTGCGAACATTTCGTTGGACTTGCTTAAAGTACATTGCTTTAGCTTGGGTTTCATGAGAGATTCGAACCAATATCACCCACACAGTTTAGGAAATAATTTTTGGTCATGTTGCACTCTTTGCTGTTCACAAAGAATTCTCTTGGGCAATTCTGCATCGCAAATATACGCATACAGATGGTTATTTGCAGGGCGAAGGGATTGCATGGCTGTTCGATGAACTCAACGTCCGGTAAATGTAGCGTGAAGCGCGAGGCATGATGTTGCCCTGCAATTTAAGTAACGAAAAGGAAGTGTTAAAGATTCTGGAGAAATGGGTCTCGAAGAACTTACGAAACTTTTCGCACTTAGAGTAGGTTTCGGTCATAAACTTAACCGATTTCGTTTTTGGCTCCGGCATTATTATCTGTAAATTTTCCTCTATGCGCACCGGGTCCAGACGATATGGTGGATCAATGTCGATATAGCCAGATGCAATATAGTTGCACTCTTCAATGCACTAGCAAGGGTTAATTTTGTATACAATGTCAATGACTTTCCAATGATCAACAGCAAGGGATTTTTAAGACAATGAAAAATATTCAACATATATCGAGCTTTTAAGAGCGATATTTGTAAATTTGTGGATGATAATTTATTTTTGCCAACTGTTCTCTATTTTTATGAATATGAAATAAGAGTTAATGTAGCGAAAACGTAAATATTTACTCAGTTTTTTTTTTAAATTTTATTCATAAAATATGTGGAATTTGATAAGAAATCGGAGCTAAGTAGGGTTGAGTGATAAAGAGTCAAAATTGTGATTTCTAATTGTTTCAGTCAAATGAACGGAAATATAAGAATATATTGATTTTGATTGATTGTTTGTTTTAAGTTTTTCAAGAAGATTAGATTTAAAGGTATACATGTATGAATAAATCTGAACAAATGTACACATAACAAATCAATACTTCATGCTATATAAAATATATTTTATGGCTGTCGATTGACGGCAAAATATAAAACATCCTTGAGAATGTTAAATCCTTTACCCGACTATGTGCACAGCTGACATAAATGGAATAAACTTCGCTGTAATTCCATAAAAATAAAACCTTACTTGATTCTAAATAAATGGTTTTTGTAGTTGTTTTGTTTTAAATAAATAGATTGTGCTGATTTTTAGCTGAGTGTGGCATTGCTCTAAGAGTAACAATATCTGAAGTTTCAGAAATATGTGTATGTTCGTGGAAATACTCTACGAAATAGCAGCCTACTTAGCCTTACCATGTTGATTGTATAGCGCTCGGCGAAATTGAATTTACGTTTTGGTAAATTAAGCGAGGAGCGACATTCGGCATTGCCCTTATCTAGACTGGGCCGGGTTAGTTCACAACAACTCTGGGCCAAATGCTGTTAGAGAGCTTTAAGTCTTATGTGTAACTCAAAGAGGGGGGAGATCTACTTACTGTGGCCAGTTTCTGCTGCTCTGCGCACTGTTTGACTAAATCAGCGTTGCTCACACAACACTATGTAACAATAAATAAATGAACAGTTTACTGATTGCTTTCAGTTTCGAGTTCAGTACTTACTAGCGTCAGCATGAGAAGTCCATTCAGATATTTTCCAATCATGTTGTTATATGTATGCTGAATGACAGGTTACGCTGATGTGGTTTCATCTGGTCATGTACTCGTACATTTCTATATACTAGGTCATACATTTAATTGAATTAGCCAAACGTCAGCATGGTCGTGGTCGTGGTCGTGTTGGTTGTCACATCAAATGAGCCGCACGCTTGACATTTGATTTGTTATTTTGTGATGCTCATTTCATGCTCGCTGCGCAGACACTTTGGCATTTTCACTTTTGACAATTAAAATAAATTAAATCATTAGGGCGAGCAATTAGCAGCGGAGCCAACGGGTGAACTACTAGCTGTAGAAATGAATGACTAACTGATGGACTGACTGGCCGAGCGACAAGTTGACTGCCGAACTGAAAGTTGCCTGTGGCAACATTTTAATTGGCTAACATTTGTAGTGGCCACGCAACTCATTAAATTACGCCAGCATTTGTCTCTCTGCCCTTCTCCTCAGCTCTGCAGTCTCCCCATCAAGGCTCTAATTTATGGGCTCTTCATCACAAAGACACCTTCTGCAGCTCAGCTTTATGAAGAAAAAAAAGTGCAACCCTATATGAGCAGCAAGTAGGCGATGCGAAAGAGGATGTCTATAATTTTAGCTGCCAATGTTGCACAGTGGAACCAAAATTCAATGGCTGATATTTTATAAAATCAACAATAGAGATTTTCTATGAATATTTAAAGAGTGACCAAACAATTTCTGCCCGAGCACACATTATATTTGAAGGCAGTGATATTTAATGAATATTATTCTTGTAAAAATATTGTATTTAACACTTTGTGTATTTAACATTTTGCAACAAATAAGGCTTTGTTAAAAGAAAAGAAAACAACATCGACAATTATTCTATAATTAAATCTCATTCTGATTTACTCTAGTAATTAACACCTTCAGCATCTCTTTGATTGATTGTAATATTGTCTTATTCAAATTTATAATTTAAGGCAACATTTTATTTTAAATTTATTTTGGCGAAGCAAGAATTAATTGATTTCTAATTTGCTGATCAGCATTTTCTGAGTCATTGTGAGTTGTGGAAGTTGGATATTCTAACTTAAGTAAGCATTATATTTTTAGTTGTGCTTTTATCTCTGCGGTTAATATTGAAACTTCATTTGAAATCATTGCTCTAAAGTGTTCCACATTCATTAGGGAGGAACATAACTCAAGTACGACTTACTAAATCTATATTAGTTTATCAACTATTAGTTTTGTTCTAACCAAATCTCAATGCCTGAAGCAATGTGCGACTAAGTTGGAACATTGTAGGTGGGCAAGAAACTGTCATTGCTATTGACGTTGCCTGTGTTCGTTCTCTCTCTCTCTCTCTCTCTTCTCTCTCTCTCTCTCTCTCTCTCTCTCTCTCTCTCTCTCTCTGGCGTTTTTAATGATGTCGCTGTGAGTTTTTTGCTTATTGCTAAACGCGTGGGTGCCGGCGCTATTGACGCCTGCTCTAATTTCTGTTGATGCCAACGTCTCTATAGCTTCCAAGGCCCCTTTGCTGCATAGGAATTAAAAGGGCGTCTCTTTTGGCGCCGTTGTTGTCTCTAATGAAGCTGCTGCTGCTTCGAACAAACCTGCCTGCCGCCTTCCCTTCGTCGTCGTCATGATTAATTACGTTGACACGCAAACGTCACAACTTTACCTAGAGTTTCGCCCCCGCCCGCCTGTCTGCCACGCGAGGGTCTCAAGGTCAGTCATTGAGCAGTCAAATGCCATGGAGCTCACGATAATAAATTGTTTGGCGTTGTTAACTAAATTTTGATTACAAGCCGGCAAAGGGCGGTGCGCTGCGGCGAGAGCGACTCTGAGGCACAGGGCAACACTTTTTCTTGATTTATTGATATGCTAATTGAGTGTTTGCACGTTGCCCTTTTTAATGGCTGAATTGCTGGTTACCGTTCGTCCACCCCTATGATGGGGGCTGCAGATATGTATATATGTATATATACATATGTGTATGTGTGTGTGTGTGTGCCCGTGTGGGTGTTTGAGTGGCCACTGGCTCGAAATTATGAGCCATGGCACGCAATTTGCATGGCAAGTGTTGTTGAAATTAATTGTAAATGGTTGTAATTTGCTGTTGCCGTTGCTGATGTTGATGTTAGCTTTGTTCTTGTTTTTTGTTAATGTTACTGCTACTGCTACTGTTACTGTTCGCTTTTTGCAGTTTAATTGCGGCATACGCGCGGCAGGCTTAATTAATTTATAGCGTTTATAGCGAGGGGCGCCTAGCTTCGGTATGTAAATATACGTCATTTGCAGTTGAAGCGTGTTTAACGTGACGTATGAGTGATTTAGGTTGTTGAGGCGCAAGTGATGGAGCGTTCCTTTACTAAGTTTGAAGTCCTAGACAGTTGCATGCTTTAATTGGAAAACGCTGTGTATTTGAATACACTAATGAGCCAGACAAATGGCAATATTTTGCAGATATACGCGTACCATTTGTGTCTAATAAATCAAATTATTAACAGAAAAGTGAAGGAAATAACTCAGAGTTTAAGGTGAGATTGTTATCAAGCAAATGATATTATAGCTGATGGCCTCCAGAGCATGAAATATAATGAAATTTCCGAAACATGTTTGCTCCTTCCGTTTCAATTGATGGTTTAATCCTTCTATTTATTTAAGGCCATCAGTTACAGTAGTCGCTGGATGCCACTAACAATTTCAATTTATTTTAACAAACATTTCATTTCTTGGTATCAATGGATTGCTAGGTTTATTTAAAATAATTTGACCATCTATAATTCCATTGATAAAATATTAAATTGGCTCCACTTGGTTGATCCAAAACTTTTATTTCAGCCAGAAATTATGCGGCTTCCTAATATCTTCAAAAACAACGTGAAACAAACATTTTGTTCGATATTCTCTTAAAAAAGAGATTATTTCTGAAGTGTTTTGATTGCAGCTACTATACATATTCATTATGTAATAACATGAGTCCCCACATCCAGCCGTTGAAAGAAGTGCACATTTGTCTTTTTGTTCTAAGATGTTCGAAAACTTTTTTTATACCAAATATATATATTTAGATTCATGAGATTATATTAGATTATTTATTCATATTTTTAGATATTTTTAAAACACACAAAATAGTACCGAATAGTTGAGATAAGTTTAATTAAAGTTATAAATAGAACAGTATAATTAAAAAAAAAAATAGTTGAGCTTTTGTTGTGTCTTCTTAATTAAAATATGTTTTTATTTCTGTACAGTTCATAGCAAAAAATTTTCTTAGCTACAAGAACAGTTCACCTAATGTGTGTAATCCTTTAAACAATATAATATTTCCAAAGTTAACTGAAATATTATATTTGTAATATTAAATAATGACATTACGTAACTTATTTTGGCTTTCAAATAAATAATAAAGAAGATGGTGATACTAGCCTACAATCTAGTACAATAAACAATTATAAATGGTTGAAATTTTGTTTAATTCTCTCTTGTTTCGATTTAGTTTAGCAATCGAAACGATTTTTCAATCCGGTACAATAATAACAAAAACTTGACGACATGGTTGCATTACAAGCTACAAGAAGTGTTGTCCTTTTATGATTACTTTCTAAAAGAAGTGCTTAAAGAGAGGGTGTTATGTAATATGAACAGTTTTCACTTATTTCCCCCATAATTACTTAATTGTTATGTCTGGTACTAATTGAATGAAGTGAAATATGACCTTAAGTAAATAGAAACTTGGAGATTGGTTTTGGTGCGTATTGTTTCAGGACTTCTTGATTACATTAATTGTGTTATCGTCAAGTTCTGGCGCTTAACAAACACTCACAGAGGCTGAGCAATGTCAATGCCGACTGTTAACCTTTAAGAAAATTAAGGACTACTTCTTATACTACATATGTATGTATGTACACATATAGTATGTACATTTGATTCTTGCTGCATGTCTGTACGCTGTCTAAGCGAGCAAACCGCAGACACAAGCAAGCCACAGGCAAAGTTTCATTCATTTCATTTCAGCTTTTCATCATTCATTTCAGCGAGCTCGTATAAAACTGTTTATCAGGCATACTACGCTTAATGCTCGGAAAGCCGCTTACATCAAATACTTGTAATATTGTTCAAGTGTTGTCTGCTTGTGAGTGTAAGACCGGCACTTGGCTCATCAACAGCCAAATTCGTGGAAAAATATCATCCTAAATTTGATTGCGCCGCGTGTTGCTTACTTTTGGCTTTTGGAACGCCCACAAACATATACACACACACACACACACACACACACATACACACATACACACATATTTGCGCACACATACATATTTTCATTTACACACTCTGGCCATATTCACTGAAATGTTTTTGTCGTTGTTGTTGTTTTTGCAGCTGCTTAGCTGTTCTGGGGATGCTTGTATAATTACTTAAATACAAGTGGGAATTTTTCGGCTTCAGTTGGATTTTTTCCCGCCTAGTTAGTAGTAGTAGTAGCAGTTGTTGTTGTGGTTGTTGTTGTTGTTGCTGTTGGCTCGCTTCCCTATTTAATGAAATTATTTGTGATTAAGTTTGCGCTGCGCTGCCTGAGAGCTTACACATTTCCTGACTGCCGCGTGCCGCCACAAATGAGAGTCGCTGACGGCGGCTCTGTGGCAGATGCCGTTAGTTTGGCACGCAATTTAATTATATTTACTTGATTTTTTCTTCTTTTTTTCGCTCCGTTTTTGCCAGCTCTGTTTTATGGCGTTGGGGATAAGTCTTATGCGTTAGTGTGTGTTTGCATATATATATTTATGTGTGTGTGTGTGCGTATGTGGTTGTGTGAACTGCCGAAAATTAGTAGGAAATTGTTAATGCGATAACAGATTTTCACAGAGATTATATATAAAGTTATGCGCGGTTGCTTGGAACTCGAATGCGTGCTTTAGCAGGAGAATAAAAAGCATTGCCTACTTTACGGCGCATCAATGAGATTTTCCTTGAGAGCCAAGCGTATTTTATGATGATTTAATTGATGCTAATGCGGAGGAAGTATGCAGACGAACTTACAGCCAATACTAATCTTTATGAAAGCTGTGCTTTTTTCAATATAACGAGAGATAATACTTTAATGCATTCCACTTAACGGTAATTTTTTAATTTCTATTAAACGATTATGAAATACAAAACTTAAAACTTTGCTTTTCTACGGCTTGTGATTTAATAAAAATCTTCTTTGCACTGATTAACAGTGAATGTGTTCTCTATGGGGCGCCTTGCTTAACCTTAGAGCTGTGCCACATATAAATAGGCAAAGAAAGCGAACACAATAAATACTTCATAAAATAATGCAGATTCTTTAATTTTTGGACTGATAGAAAACTATTACGAAACAAGTTAATGTATGTATTAGTTTCAGAAATTTATACTTATCTGATTCATTGAAGAAATTTATTTTAGAGATTGTCTATAAGAATACGACGGCATCATTTAAGAAATCTTGCACTCATTTAATGTATAATCTCTGATATTTACAATAGTATGGCTTTGTTTGGTTGGTTTTCACATTACATATTAAATTATTGTTTAGTTGAAGATAAAAATGACTTAATAGTGAGAAAAAAAAGCGCCATGTAAATATAACAAAGTAGCTGAACTCATTTTCCATGCCACTTTTTCCCAGTTTTGAAAAATGCAATAAACTTAAAGGGAAAAGCAAATGGCTGCAAATTAAAACGCACAGCAGTGTGCAAACATTCATTATATCGGTTGAAGCATGAGGCGGAAGGGAGCAGGGAATGAAGAACATCGCACATAAATCCTTGCTGGAGGAGCTGATGCAAGGATTGCGGTATGGAGCACTCTTGTCTCACACGACTGGCAAGCTTGGGAGCTGAGCACACGTAAGTAAGTGAGAAATTCATTGAAAATGCATTTGCGGTAAATGCTGAGGCGTGAGCCTCAGCATGGACAAGCAGAAGCGGGCCATTAGGAGTCTGGGGAGAATAATGCGGAGCATAGCAAAATTAAAGATGCCACGCATACAGTTGCTTGATTTTGTTTTCGGATAAAGAGAGAACTTAACAGAGTGCTATACTAGCGGTAACATACGGTTGTATGTATATGAACGTGCCGCTTGCTCGCCAAGCATAAATCAGTTTTAAATGCGTATAAATAAATTTAGGAGGCAGCCGCAGGTAAGGCAGCAGAACGTCAGATTGTTTGGCCAAGCGAGTGGGCAAGGACGCAGTGAGTGAAGCAAAGCTTAGTCGGCTGCCAACTGGCAACTGTTTTGGCTGCGGGCGAGGTCAGGGTCTTCTAACAAAAACACACACGCACACATTCACACACACACACAAAACACACCCAACACAATTCACAACATAATCCATTGCTTGCGTTTTGACAATTTATGCGTGGCAGTCGAGGACGGTCGGGTGGTTGGACTCATGCTCTGCTACACATATCCTTGGGCACTGTGGCAAATGGTGGGGCACAACGGGCTGCTAGATGTGTGAAAGAGTTAGTGATGGATGCAAACCGTATTCTTCATCGTGATTTAATCATTTAAAGTTAAACAATAAAATTATATTACCTAACTACTTCATGATAACTATTATCACAATTACCTTACAAACAATTTTGAAATACTATGATAAAGTTGATGATGGTCTGAGAGATTTTAAAAATCATCTGGTTTTTTTAGTTTGTATATTAGTTAATATTGAATACGAACCGAAACTAGAAAAGATATAAAGGCGATTTAGTTAACAATAATTTAAAGAAAAATGAAACACGACCTAAACTCCGTTAATTTGTTGTCAAAGTTTATGAGTAGAGTACTCAGAACTAAAATGGATCCTGATATAATTAAAATGTTTGATTTATCCATTTCTAAAATGCAACCTTTTTTATGTGAATAAATGAGCTTAGTTGTTTAAAAAGATTACGTAAATATTATTTGAACAATCAATATCATTCAACTATTAAAACAAATAATAGCATTTTTTTTAGCACCATTTAAAAAAAAATTGTCAATTATCACAAGTAAAAGTAAAACCAAAGCATACAAAAAATTATATTTGCGAGAAATTATAACCTAAAAGATTTAAATTCGACTTAAAATTAAAACGAATATGTGAAGCACACTAATACTTAATACCGAGAATTGGTTACATATTGTTTAATATTAAATTGCTTTTTTTTGGTGCATATATCAGCAGAAGTTTTAAAACAATGTATGCATTAGTTGTTGATTGCTTATTTTTAGTTTATAAATTAAACTACTATTTATAAAAAATATTATGCATCTTTTTGTTGTTTGGTATTTTAACGCTGAGCAATTTACAATATTTGAATTGTGAAAGGATACGTTTCTTCTTTTTCCTTCGGATTCCATCCAACCATCTCTATTTAGCCCATTTATTTTCTTTGCAAGTAGATGCAAGGAGACTTTACTCTCCATTTGATTTTTTTTGTAATCCTTCCCCTTTGTGCGCTCTGTGCACTTTGTTCATACATAAATATTGCTTTTCGTTTTGGCACGGCATTGGCACTGGCGCTGGCATGTGTTATTGAAATTTCATAGTCTAATTTCGAGCGCAAATGAAATTTTAATTAAGGCTTGAAGAGTGGAGGCCTTTTGCAAGCATGATTGGGCTAATTGAAAAATGTTGGGGCATGTGGGCGCCTGTTTTCAGTGTGTGTCGGAGGATGAGGTCTTTGATGCCTTTGAGAATGTTTAATTTTGGGTGTGTGCCATTAAAATTTATCTTATTACATTCTTGCTGCTTCAATTTAATGCTTTAAGCGCTTGTAATGAAAATTTAGGAGCTGTCAAGCAACTATCTCACAATCCACATAAAGAGTTTTACTTTCATTTGGAATAGCAACAGCTGAAAACAGGGAGATGAAAAAAATATGCTTGCAGGAAATTGTAGTGCCAGGCACACTTCCTGTTTCTCCACACAAGCACACACATATACATACACGCATTTACCATACATTTAACTTCCAATGCTCCAAGTGCTCCGTTTGGCCCTTTAAACCCCTTCGACGGCACTCCAATGCAACCACAATGACGAGCATGGCACAGAAAGAGACACACCACACAAGACACTGGCACTTCAATGTCAGGCCAGAAAAACAGAGAAAAACAGCAACAATAACAGCCTCACACAATAATATGAAAATACAGCCGAAAAAGAGCTGCCACTGGCACAGGCAACAAAGGCAGCCAGAGCAACAGAGCTGCAACAAACTTTGCCAGTTGTGTTATTTTAGTTCCATTGCATTTTGTAATTATTGTTGCTGTTTTGTTTTTTAGACCCCGCACACTCGTTACCCATTTAAATGCAACGTGTCAGGCGCCAGGCGTCAGCTGTCTACCCATATATACATATGTGTATGTGTGTGTGTGTGTGAGTTTTTGTGCAAAACTTTGAAATTAAAATAATTTTGCGCCGGCAGCTGAAGAAGTACGCACAATATTTTAGTCAAATTAAAATGAGAACATTTACCCCCCCCCCCCCCCCCCCCCCAAAAAAAAAAAAAAAAGTATGCAGCACATATAGTATTTCTATGCTTATACCTGAAACGCGCTCACCCACACATGCATAAATAAATACACAAGCATAAATTATTTATAGAAACTATATATGTATATATTGCAATAAAATCGGGTATGTTGGTTCTGCGCGTTATTTCGTTGCTAGCGATATCGATTTCGTATTTGCCGTTCCTTACTATACAAGTATTTTTGGAACGAATAGTTCTCTTTCAGCGATATTTTTGTCCTGTAGCAGAAAGCAATGGTGAATAAAGAATAGCTTCCAAACCCATGCATTTGCAACACATGTTATAACATTTAATAATTTAAATTTGTTACTGCCAAAAATGAGTTGTTTTAAAGACTTAAAGGTTGCCGATGTGTCTAAAACAGTTTCAGTTTCGTCTTCTCGATTACAAAACGCAATGGGCATCGTTGCGATTCCGCTCAACACTTACTCATTAAAACACCCTGATACACGTTTATGCTTATATTCAATATTTTAGTATGTATGTAAATATTTCCTTTGTCTTTTAGGATTATTTTGTCATTATTACTTACATTGGCTTATATTAAAGAAAACATATATTAATTTCTAAAAGCTAAAAGTCAAGGCTCGACCATTTTTTTGATTTATTAAATTTTGAGAATTATCAAAAACTAAGCTCTTGTTGCTTAAAAATCATCAAAATTTTAAAGTTAAAGTCCTTTAAAGAGGAAAATCTAAAGTTTTTTGATAGAAGGGTTTATATTTAGCCTTCAAAACCTTCAAAGAGATATCAGAATAATGATCTCTTCATCTTTTGTTCGCTGAATTTCGCTATGAATGGCATCATAGCCACGAATTTTTTCTATTTTTTCGAAATGTTTTCAGAGCACACATGCATTTTAGCATCCATTTGGCTTTATTTGTAGAATTGCATTGCTTTTAATCAACGTTCTCTATTTTTTTTATTGAATTAAACAAATTTGTTTCTAATTTGCGACTTGGTAGCGACAACATGTGACGAGCACTAAAACTAATTGACACACAGACATGCGACCCCAAAACGATGCATATACTATAGTATAGAGAGAGAGAGAAATGCTGGCCTGCTTCTGTGTTGACCATGTTGGACAGTTTGCATACTTTTTGTGGGCCAAGCATACAGCGGCATCGTGTTCGTTTGTCAGTTTGTCACTGCTTCATATCTGGCAGCCATGTTAGATTATTTGCATAGCAGCAGCCGTAGGGGCAGTAGTAAGGAAAGCTGCCTGCAGCAGCAACAGCATCAAACAACAGGCGACAAACGAACTTCATCAGCAAATTAAATCTTTACAATGTTGCCCTGGCCGGCACGATGTTGACACTCAAGAGATGTTAATTTTTTGCCGCACGCATCAAGGCACAACATTCATTTATGTTGCTATCAAACCCTTTTAAGCAATTTAGAGTGTTGTGACTAGAACTTAAATACATTTAGAGCTACCCGGGTTAGTCATTTTTTAAGCTCATGTAAGAAATATTGCTCACAGCTAAATACTCTGCAATATTAGGAAGGCGATTAATCATATACATTTTTACTTGTTTAAAAAGTAAACAACTTTTTACTTCTGTCTACAACAATATTATGTTTAAATAAACTCAAAAAAGCATTGTAAAAATGAATATATTCAATTCAATGTCCTAATATTTCATATTTAAATCAAATATAAAGAACGTAAATTTAACTAAAAACACAATTACTGCTATAAATATGAATTATATTGAAAAAAAGTGTAAGTCCTTGTCATCAAGGTGTATGCTCAATTTAATGTTGAACCATATTTTATTTTAAGTAATATATAGTTAAATTTATTTTTATTTTTTATTTTATTTACTTTATGTTTCATAGTAAATTTAAATATTTTTCTGTAACTTTATTTTGAGGTTTTTGTAGTTAATGTTAATGTTCTATAAATATGTCACATTTTATTATTTTGAATAGTTAATTCGAAGTAATTAATTTTCAAATATAAAATCGAGACAAACATTGCCTATACAAAGTGTAATTTAATATTTTTAAAATCGATGGTTAAAATATTTAAATCTAAATTTACATGTGTTTTTTTATGAGTATGTATATAATTATAGTTTGATTCTCACATAGACAACTTTTTTGAAAGTTGCTTAGTTTTGTTTGGCAGCAAAGAGATTATTAATCTGCAACCGTCTTAGAGTTGACGGACTCTGATATTAAATAAATTAGTGCTAGCCCACACAAATATTTCTAGTGCACTATATTTCTTCTTGGCCTAGATTGTTTGATTTATGGAAGGAAGTGATTTGATCTCTTCTGGCAATACAATAATTCTTCTTTACTTAGGGGATTTCGCAGATCAAAGAAAAAAACTCTGAATAGTCAACACTCAAAATTAAATCATTTTCCCCATTTACTCAACATTTATGTATTTACTCGTAAATCAGTGGTTTCTGCTTCGCATTAAAAAATGTAATATATGAAAGACATTTAAATCATATCATTTTATTTAGTATGTTATAACACGAATTGACTTTTAATTAAACTTGAGTTGAGCTTTACTGTGGCAGTCATTCAGAATTACGCATACGCCACATTGTCACTGGCAAGAGCTAGTCAAATTAAAAATGCCTATCATGCATCAGCAGAAATGTTGCTTTCTCTCTCGCACATAAAACTGAATTAAAATATGTGACGTGTTTTGCCACAAATGCATTTTTATGGAATTTGCTCGGATTTTTATTCCTGCAGAATGTGAATGTGCATTTGCTTGGCAGTTGTAATTACAGCAAATAAATATAGAATTTTCCACAGTTGTGCACAAAAACATGAGAGCGAGAGAGTTGCACTTCATTATGCATGCAAATAAATATACAAATTCGTTATAGTATGTGCACACACATATGTGCATTTACTAATGAATTTCAATAAATGACACTTGGTTGCAGCTCGAAAAAAGTTTTCGAAAGCAAACCAACATGCTTTTCATTTCAAATAGTTGCTCTATCGCCGCTGTTGACATTGACAAGTTGGCAGGCAAAAATGTAATCAATATGCAATTTTCGCAAACTGAAAACTTCATTTTTCTATCGCCCGCTCTTCCACACATGTTCAATTGAAATGCAGAAAAACAGACAACCACGCAAAATAAAAAAACTAAAAAAACAAAATGTGGTTGTCGAAAATGCACATTCAATTGACAACACAACAAATTGAAAAGTAAATGCAATGGAAAGCCCCCGCAGTATTGTACATAATTGCAAGCTGCGCTTAAAATCATTTGCGCCATTTGCCAGTAGAGCACACACACTCTCACAAACATGCGAGCGCCGCCTAATAATATGCAATGAAAAGCGAACGGGCTCTGCAATCAGCTGAGGAAGCAACAGCAGCAGTGCAACAACAACAACGACATCAAAAATCAGCAACCAACAATGTTGGCATGCAACTCAATTCCTTCCCCCCAGCTCGCCCCTGTCCTCTTTCTCTGAATGGGTGATGGTCACAACAACATCCACTGTGAGCGGCAGGCGCATAAAATTTTACGAGTCGTTTACACAAATAGCAACACTGTTGCCAATAAACGCCGACAGAGCGCACCAGACGAACCAGGACCTTGATATTCCGCACCGAGCTGCCTCGATCGCTTGCTGAGGTCCAAGCAACGAGCCAGAGTCGCGTTTTTGTGCAATTTTTATGTAGCACAAAAATGTTTTCGCTTCAACGCTTCGCTTTACTAGTATATATGTTTTATTTATTTTATATGTGTAAGCGAGGTGTGTTCGATAAGTAGAACTGCAACTCCATCGATGGCCCTCTTCATAATTAGATTTATGTAACAATCGATGAGACTATTGATTGTGAAAATTTTCCTCGCTCTGAGCTTACAACTTTAGACATGAAAGTAATTCAATATTTAATAGTTGGAGAGAAGGAATTCATAGCTTAAATATACTATATATTAAATAATAAATATTTACAATTTAGGCTGCAACCCCATCGATGGCCCTCTTCATAATTAGATTTGTTTAACCATCGAAGAGACCATTGATAGTGAGAATTTTCCCTGCTCTGAGCTTAGAACTTTAGACATGAAAGTAATTCAATATTAAATAGTTGGTAAATATATTTACTTAGTAGTAATTTTATCATTATCGCATCTCTTTCTTCTATTATTTGTAATTTCGTTGACCATATATTACAAGTATTCAATAAAAGAAGATATGCTCCAAATATTATTAAATTTCATTCAAAGATGCAGTACCTGTTAGGCATACCTCGTATTGTTGTGCTTGAAGCTGTGTTATGCCCATGCTAAAGCACCCTTTACCCCTCCCAATGTCTATTATGGCGGCACAGAGCGTCCTGCTGTCGCTTTCATTGTACCGCAGCATGAGTGAGTGTGCATGTCTATATGTGGGTACATGTATGTATACATGCTCGTATATACATAGTTACACATGTATGTATATGTGTGTTGTGTTTGCTAAAATAATGGATTATTATGCGCATTTTGTTTGCACACTCGTCGCGCTACCAAATGCTCTGCAATGGCTTTGTTCTCGTGAAAATGATTGGGGGACAACCAGAGTGAAGTGAAAAAAGGGAAAAGAAATGACTGAATAAAAGGAAGCGTAATAAAAATGCATACAAATGATTTATATTCATATATGTGTGTATGCAAATGTATATGTGTGTTCGGCAACAAACAATTGCAAGCTTAAAGCATTGACTTTTGATTGGCTTTATTGGTGGTGGATTGGAGGGGCGTGCTATGCAAATAATAAAAAACGAAAAGGAAAATATCGCGAAACGCGCACAATGAGTCGGAATTTTATTGCACACTGTGAAGACGATGACAATGCCGCGAAAAGGGGACAGAGGAGGCTGCTGGTTTGGCTGACAATTAAAAATTACACATACGCAGAGTAGTTGTTATTGCTTTTTGCAATTCGGGTCAATGCAAAAGTAAATGAAAATGTTATGTTGAAAAATGTGTTGCTGGCCTTGTATTCAGGCCATAAGATAAAAACCGAAAGCAGAACAACAGCTAAGTGCTGGATTTACGAAGATGAAATAAAATATGAAAAGTAAATGCATGTTGGATATAAAGTAGAACAACACTTGAAATAGATGGAAAAACATATACATATGTGCATTTATATTCGTGTATTAGGGCTACTGTTGTGGGCTTTAGGGAGCTACATCAGTTTGATAACTTGGTACACATTTGTGTTAAATACGAAAAGCCTAGATTGAACTGGACTTGAAAATGGAAGCAAGGACTGGTTTTTTGTGAATTTTCCATTAAAAACAATTGTTTATTTTATAAGATTTATATTTATATTTTATATTTATAAGATTACCTAAGATGTATAAAACATAGACTGAGGAATATAGTACATTAATATACTGATTTTTTAACTAAATGTTTTGATATAGTTTTTATATTATTTTATGTTTAAAACCTTAAAGTCTCTCTGTCTTTAATATAACTCAATTGTATGCTATCAAAGATAAGAAATGTCATTTATGAACAGCAAGAAGCATGTGAAGCAACGCTCTATGGCCACATTGCAATGGAAGTATTGTAAATAAATCTCGTCGTAATAAACGTTATAGGATATTTTTCTCCATCATAGATCTATTTAAATGACATGTATTTTTCCAAGTTTGTTTTCAAAATCTTTCTAGCTATTGTCCTAAAACACTAGATTTAAATTAAATTTTGTATTTGTTTACAATCTAGGTAAAAAAACTGTCCAGCGGAATATACAGATATATATTGCAGCCCATCCAACTCTACCATATTGTGATTGCAGATGTTGTTGCTCAGTTTTCACAACTATTTCTAAATTAATGCTGTCATCATGTTATCTCCAAAGTAAGAACAGTAATGTAAAAGCACATGCTAAGTGCGCAGAAAAGTATGCTACATAAAATTTTACCTGCCACATTTTAATGTAATTTTAACTTACGGCCGCAATGTTATTCATTTCTATTGTGGTTTTTTTTGTCTTTCATTGTACATACCTGTAATGAGAAGAAGAAAAGAATTCAAAATTTATAACATTTTTGAAAATTTATGGCAACAATTTGAACATTTCTATTGTTAAATTAAGTGCCCTTTGCCGCATAGAAATTGCACTGTGGGTGGGACGGGCAGGAAAGGGAATGGCAAAGGGACAGAGCATGGCAAGTTACTACTGGCTTAGTGTTTTGGCAACAGCAGGGTCATAAAATGATATTTTATGTGCTTGGCCTTTTTATAGACAATGCACGAAATGATAACGGCTGGCAGTATGTAACAACTACAAATGGCGGTACATGCAACGGAACATAAAAGTCAAGCACGAATACACACATACACACACACACTAACACACTCATAGGCAGTAGATACAACTAAGCGTTAAACACACACACACTCCAACACAGTGAGATCTTTACATAGAATTTTGGCATTTAAAGCGTTACCTTTTGCCGGCACCTTCATTGCTTTTGTCAATGACTTTCGCCTGGTTTAGCTCGTTGCTTTGTTTGTCTTTTTTTCCTTTCCTTACATACTCTATACTCTTTTGCTTTCGTTGCGTTTTGCTCGTTTTTACCTCTTTCGTTGCTGCTTACTTTTTCTTAGTTTTTATAGACAGTGGTGGCGCTTTGTTTTGGCTGTTCTATGTGCCTGGTCGTATTCCTTTTCGAGGCTCCCACACTAGCTCATATAGTACAATTTTTATATGAATTTTGTGCGTCACATTTTGTTGCTGTTGTTGTCGTTCTAGTCGTTATTTTTATTATTTTTATTTTCTTGACATTTTTAGTGGTTTCTGCTGCTGCTCCTTACATGAGGGTGGGTAAGTGTGTGCGTGTGTGTGTCATATTGTCACATATTTTTTATGTTTTATTTAATGCTGTGTCGTCTGTTGCCCAGTCTCTTTCGCTGTCTTTCTTTCTCCTGAGTTCTGCATTTTATATGCTGCCGCCAAACCGTATTAATTTTCCCTATTTTCATTTTTAAAGCTGCATTTCATCCTTTAGTGCTTCTTTAGTTCATTCTGCGCTACACGGTGTCGCCATTTTACAACTATGTACTTGTTTGCCACTGCCCTCATATTTTATGGCATTTCATTTGCTGCTCAACTGACGCTTATTGGCAGCTTGTTAGCGCCCCAAAGAGAGTAAAACTGTCTTTACCAATTGTTTGCCCACTTTTGTTCATTCCCTTATGGCTTGGGGGACTCACTTAAAATTTACTGTTCTCTTATCTTTGCTTGTATCTGTGCTTTTATAGCCAGCTTACCTCACGCTTCTTTTTCGACTTTTAATTACTTATTGCTTCTCAATTTTTAAACGTCTACCATTTTTTGCAACCGTTTGTGTCACTTTACTGCCTTTTATTGCCCGGACTTTGCCCTCACGCCCCAAGAGACACAATTTTTCATATGATTCCTCTGCCAACGCAATTCCGTTTGTCATTTTATGTTCGTGCCCATCATTCTGCCGTTGCCGCTGTAGTTGTTGTTAGTTCTGCTTTGTTACTTTTTGGTAGCCATTTTGTCATAAAAATATTTATGTCCTGCGGCGTAAAATGGTTTTTAATGGCCACGCGCTACGTTTTGTATTGAGATTTTTCGGCACTGATATTTATTTGGCTAATTAAATGTTAATTGCCATCGATTGGCTGGTTGCTCGCACAGATTTGTAACCTACTTTTATGAGCTACTTACGCTTAAACTTAAACTTTAAGCTCAACTGGAAATAAACTTGCAAACGAGTTAAACTCGGTCACAAAACTAAAATAAGTTCCCAGGCTTACAACCAAGTGCTTTTGTTCTACAAGTCTAAGCGACAACTTAGACAAAAAGTGAGTTATCAGACAGCCCCCGCACAAAAACACACCAATACAGTGGGCATGTACACAGATGCAGCGGAAGTTGGCAACAAGGACGACGACAACATGTCGCTGTGTTGTATTTAAAAGGATTAGGCACTCGTGTGCTACTTAGTCTGCTAGCATGGAAGTTTAAGTTGCAGCCGCTGTTGCAGGAAATGCATTGTAAGCAGTCCACAAGTTTAAAAACAATTGAACAGACAGACGAACAAATATTAGCAACAGCAACAATAGAAACGGACAGAAACAAGCACGTAACCTATACGTTATAAACAGTGACTACTCGATAAAGGTAACAGTACTCAAATGTAAATTTTAGGAAATTTTCTTGTGGGAAGATGTTTGTTTTTAGTATAATTACATATATAATGATAAATACTGTTTTTCGTACATGTACTATATATGTGATAAATCACTTTTCAGAAAGTTGCATCTTTTGGCCCAACCTGTTTTTATGTCAGTAATATCTTTTTATTATGTTTATAGTTGTGCTAAAACTTTTTAACAATACAAAAAAAATTGTTTTTAAATTACATTGCATTTAAAAGTTCATTAACAAAAACACGTTGAACGCTTAACCTGAGCGATTAAAAAAAACAGTTTACTATTAAACTTTACTTTAATTAAAAACAATAATTATTAGTGCTCTATGTAGTGCAATCAATAAATTTATAAACTCACTAGCAACATCTTCAATTTATTTTAAATAATAATTGCGTATTGTTGCTTTTTTTTACTTTATTTATGGTTTTATATTTTGACTAAAATATGTGTTACTTAAGTTTATTTCGTAAATTCATTATTATATTAAATTTATAAATTTTAAAATAATAGTTGGGTATTCATTTTATTTATAGTATTACATTTTGACTACTTAAGTTTCTTCTGTTAATTTATGTTTATATATTATTTGAAAATTTATTTCAATTATTTTGAGCTTACACTGTACACTGTACGTAAGTCAGCTCCTTCTCTGAACTTAAAGTCTTGGATGAATGCCACGCCCACGTCGAGGTAGCACGCGAGCCTCTTGTGTTTAGTTGCTTTGGGCCACACTGACACCCTCAACTTAAAGTCTGCCAACAAACATACTTGTACATACATATAGACAGTATGTGCACAAGGATGTACAGTCGTATGACAACCATTTGTGTCGCCAAAGTCGTCGCAGTTGATGTCGCGTCCAATGCCAACGGCAAAAAACAATTGCAATAGGAAAAAGTTTTATTGAAAAACATTTAAAATGTATGACAGTTTTGGTTGTTGTTGGTCGAGCTTTTCTAGTTGTTGGCACAATTTCCAATTGCTGTGGTCGTCACTGCCTCATTTCCTCACACTCTGCAAAGTTTCAGGCACACAAACAAGCAACATTATTCATCAGCATGTCGCACATGTGAGCCATGAAATGTTCGTTGCGCTACTTTTCTTGCCTCTCTCCTTCTCCACTTCTTCCCTATTTGGATACTGATTGGACAGACGGTACCCTTTCTCAGCCCCCGACCCAGACCCAGCCCGCTTGGCACATTAGACATTTATAGTATACGCAAGCATTTCCATTTCCATTTTAAATTGCATTTAGATGTTGCTGCTTTTGCAAGTTGTTGCAAGTTCTTGGTCTGCTGAGTGTCTGCAGTAAGCTGTTTTTGTATTCGCTTTAATTTGATTTGATTTTCAATTTTTATGCTGACTGTTGCCATTTGGATAAGTGGCACTTCTTCGCATGCACATGTTGCCTGGTATTTTGTTTTCAATTACAATAAAATTAATTTCTGCACTCGAAGCAACAACTTTTGTTGTCCACGGCACTTAATTTATGTTTTCGATTATTTTCGGAAATCATTATTTGATATGTGCTCACATGCATAAATTTTGTTACAGCAAGCAAGCTATAAATAATGTGTTATATTTCCTCTCCACTTATAAACATAAATATGTACAAATATATACATACATGTGTGTACATGCATTTTGTCAAGTGACTGACCACACGGCAAAAATTTAAATTCAACACTTGACTCAAATTTCGTTAGGCCAAAAAAAGCTTTTCGCTACACTTGATATTCATTTCAAACTCTTCACTAATCCCACGCCCATGTGAGATATGGTCGTGTCGTCCTTTGTCGGTTACATCTGTGTAAGTATGTTTGTGCATTTATGAGTGTGCAAGTGTGTGTGTTTGTGATGTGTTGGCATTTTTGTTACGGCCCAACTGCTTGCCACTTGCATGTGGCACGGCTCTGGTTTTCATTTTTGTGTTTTGGTTTCGTTTTTGCTTTGTGTGTCCTTCCGGTCTGTCCTTTTTTTCGTTTGGTATTTGGGCATTTGGCCAATCATCATGGACTGGTTAAGGCCTGAACCCCAAAAACCGTAAGCTCAGACAAAAAAATATTGTTTCAGAGCTGTTGTTTTTGCTGCTTTTGCTTGCTACATATATACATACATAGATACAGTATTTTTGTTTCTCTGTGCCTGTTTGCTGTCTGAGCAAATGTTTACATTGGCTTTGGATTAGACAAATGCACAGCAACACCACATCATCATCGAACAACAGACATCATTGAAATATATGGGAGCGCCTTTAAAGGTATACTACAATAGTATATATCGGAACAGGCAAACAGCAATCAAGCGATTGTGGTGCACTAAAATCCGCTCACATACCCACAGACCAGACTGGACGCGTTTCTCGTTCATCGACCAAATTGATTGAGTCAGCACTGAATGGAAAAAACTAGAATTTTATTCGGCTTCCAATGAAATAGAGATCAATAGCAAAATTGTTTGTTATTGCCGCTGTATTTGCTGCCATGAAAAATATAACAATGTGTTTTACGTTCGACCTACTGTTTGTTTGTTTCTTTTTTACATATTGGCTGTTGTTGGACAATTATATAATTATATAATTTTAAAAGTAAGTAGTTATAGGGTTATTTTCAGGAGCGATTAATAACTGAGGCTTAACTTTGATTGCTGCACATCTTCCATTGGGGGACTGCTTCTGCCCATATTTTACACCCAGCTTATCGATGTTGTTTTTCTAAATTTAATTTGTTGTACATTTTTGTATATTGAAAAACATAAAACTTAAGTGATATTCTCGTACAATATTATAAAGGCTGTTATTCATGGCCACTGCTTTTTTTTTTGCATAATTGTTTAACGAGACAAAATTAAAGCAATGGAACTAAATTTATAGCAGACATAAAGTTGTACACTTCATTAACTATAGATCGTTGATACTGAACATTTAATTGTTTCCTCATTTATTTTAGATCACATACATAGTTTTTAAGTTGCAAACAGCGTGTGTCAGTGTACTTAAGTGAAGTCCTGCTCTTTCACCTTTCCCAGCTTTGCCAATTACATTTTATTGAACCAATAAACTGTCTACATATATATATATATATATATATATATATATATATATATATATATATATATATATATATATATATATAGCATGTATGTATATGTGAGATGCAATACCCAATCTAAGTTCTAGATAAAGAAGACCACACAAATTTTGTAACTATCTGCTGCTTTGTCTTTTTCCATTAATGAGGTGCAGATAAACTAACCGAAAGGGCATTAAAATTTACTTACTGACTTAAGTGAGCATAAACACAAAATAACAAAGGAAGGCATGTGTGTAGAAGAAGCAGACCAGTATATATTTGAAGCGATAAAGGCTGGCATTGGTCAGTATATATACATATGTGAATGGTATATTTGTAGCATACTTTACGGCTGCCATTTGCAGAGAACAACTACAAGGCCCGGCATTGCATTTGCTGCTAAAACTTCAACGTGAGTTATGGAGGGCTTAGCAGGGGCGAGGTTAGAGGGGAACAGAGCAGATAACATGCTAAAAATAAAGGTGTATGCATGTTTGTCTGTGTGTGTGTGTATGTGTGCAGAGACAAAGCGAAGTGGAAAAGCCAAAAAGGCGCATTGAAGAGAAAGCCTTTATTTTTAATAGCAACAAAAACGAAAATGAGGTTACACATACGCAGTGTTGTACGAGCGCACAACATGGCTGCGCTAAAGAAAGAAGAAGAAGAAGTAGACGTAGAAGCTGGCAGGCAGGCAGGAAGGCGCACACACACACACAAATTTTATGTGCTATGCGATAGGTGGTCAGTGACTAAGGAGTGGGGAATTGGCGTAGTTGTTAGTAGTTGCTGGTCAGCAAGTCCATTTGGTCGACGATAAATTAACAACAACATCAGACTGGTGTGACTTAGTTGGGTAGTCAGTCAGTCAGTCGTTCCGCCATTTCATCAGTCAGTTAGCCAGTCAGTGGGCCAGTTATTCAATGAATGAAGTGAAATTACTTAATGGTACGAAATTGTACTTTGCTTAATTACTTGGCCACTGATACCAGCGAAGCACACTCACATATAGACGGTCATGTCATTTGTGTGCCTGCAAGTTTGTACTTATGTGTATGTGTGTGTGTCTGTGTGTAGGAAACGCAGTCGTGGGTGCCGTAAAAACAACATTATGTGTACGTCATGTGTGCGCCTCATTCGCAACGCTCGTAAACTTAAGCGCTGCTTTTGAAGGTGTGAGTGTGTATGTGAGTGTGTGTACGTGAGTGTGTGTGTATGTGTGTGTCTGCCTTGTTTATGGCTTGTTTCTTTTGAGCTTTGCGTTTTGTGCGCCTTCACTTCCTGTTCGCCTTTGTTGTTGTTTATATGGTCGCTTGCGTTGGTTGCTGGTGTTTTGGTTTTGGTTTCCATCGTTGTTGTTGCTGCTTCTGCTTGCTTAAATAATATCAACCATCATTTTAATTTACGCCACCACCAAACATTGCGTATACGCAATATATATGACATTTTAAATTGTTTATGAGTTTCAAGGGGCACAACTGAGTAAAACAACAACGGCGTCCTAAGGCGCTCGTACATGTGTCTAGCCTTCCTGGCTGACAGGACCAAAAGCACAGTGTGAAGACTTTTATTCCAAATTGCTCCACATGCGCGCTTTACTCACACAGCTGTCGCACTTCCCCAATAGCCACATCATACATATCTCATTGTCTTGAATTGCTTAATAGAATAGAATAAGAAATGTGTGTGTGCGTGTGTGGTTTTTAGTTAATTGCTCAGAGAATTGCCTATAGGCACAAATTGGGTCACGGGCTACAGATTGGCACTGGAGCATGATTTGTTTTGCGACCCTTTGGGGCAGCAGTACGCTTGTGGTGTTTGTGGCATAACCAACAAACAAACGTGCAAGTAGTTAAGTGTTTGTCAGCTTAATTGTTAAAGTTTTTGCATGCCAGCAGGAGTTTTGGTGCACTTGCTGGAGCTTAGTGAGGACATTGAAATGGCCACTTTGAAATGGTCGAGATTATAGCAGGAAATGTGGATAAGTAATGAAGCCAAGTTTGGATACAAAATATTGCTTTTAAGTATTTATAAAATGTAGAAACTAGTGAGCTAAAGTTTTGTATTATATAAATGTGATTGATTTATTCTTGTCAGATTTTAAACTATTTTTAGCTGCTATATTGTTTGCTATAGAAATATATCCAAATTATGTGCTGAGTTTTCTTGATCTGCCGTGGCTTAAAAGTGCTTGAGCTAAAGAAATAATTAACTAAACTTATTGCCTAAACTAATGGGGCTGTGAAGGGCATACTTTCAGAGGCAAAGACGCTGATGAACAAAGCATTGACACAATCTGGAAGACACGCTGATATATCTGATGTTAGGTGAGCAACTCCTCCTGACCCAGTTTCCAGTGGACATGAATTGCAGTATTTTTATTGGCAAAGAAGACACGTATCTATGCCTTAAACACAAAAAAAGAAGAACAGCGACGGTAACTTTATGCCCAAGTCTCGAAATGCAAAGAGAAGGCAATACGTTAAGAATATAAGCTTTAAATGGAAACTCTTGTTGAAGGCAGTAACCACAAAGCTTAGAGATGAACCACAATTCACAGCAGTCCTGTGGAAATGGTCAGCATGAATTATATATATTTTTATAATGATTGGCAAATAGTTTTATAATATAGCTAACACATAAGACAGCATGCTCGTTAATTGAGACTTATTTAGCTGTAGTGTTTACTGTTACAAAACTATGTTATAAAATATAGTCGTATTTTATTTAATTATTAAGCAAAATGTATCTAAGTTTGCATTATCATAGCTATTATTTGCACCCACAGTGGTTTAGAAAAGCTTACCACAACCAAAATTAAATGATTGCCGAACTTCAGCTAAATAAGCCCGGTTACTAATATAAGCAACTGTGTTCTAATGGATTATAGAGTATTATACGAACTCTGAAAATGTAATAATATTTAATATATTTTGAAATTATGATTTTGAAATTTCACAACTTAGAACAATATTGTTTAAAAATTTGGCTTTCATTCATAAATCAGTCAGAATATCAGCAGCTGTTTCGAACTTGTGTGCCTTGTAACACATTAGCATGAGTTCCGTTTGAATTTAACACCGATTTCCGTACTCAGCAGCAACCCCCACACATGCTTCCTTCCGACAGGCAAACGAGTCCCCCCATGACAAAATCCCTTGCCAAAGCCTATGTGCAAATATTTGCTTGCTTAACTTTTTAAGCGTTGACCGGCAAAGCAACTGTTTAGCTACACACATACATACGTGTGCATATAAGTATATGTACAAGTATATGAGTGTGAACGTGTTGTTGTCCTGTCGTTGACATTGTCGTGTGTTTCCGGCTCGTCGCACAGCGTGGCCGTTGACGTCAACGTCAAGTTCCACGTAGATGACGACGATAATAATGATGATGATGACGCCCCATATGGTGTTTGTAGGTGTTGCTATGACATTGTTTGTACATGATTTGTTATACGAAATGTATACACTGGAGCCGCATTCCCTCACCGCCTCTACTCGGGACCCATTGGTTTGCGTGTTCTGTTTGCACTATTTGGGCGTTTGCGGCCTCGAAACAATTTTAATAATCATGCGCTGCATTAACTTTTGGCCGATGTTGCCGCTTTTCTGACTGCACTTGTAATTGCATAATGACAATGTTGTTTTGCCCGTGGGCGTCGGCCTTCAATGAACTTGTGTGTGTTAACCAAGCAATGGTGGCACAAGTACATTCCAACATACAGTAAAGCCTGCTAACACAACTGATCAAGAAATATGAATCAATTGAATTAATTAATTACATAATTATATAAACCAATTTAAACCAAGAAACCAATACTTTTATCCCAAACATCAATTTTCAATCTTTTAAATTGTATAACATTTTTTTAAACGAAACATCTTACATACGACAAGTAGAAGATACTGCCCAGCTTGAAATAATCGTCAATGTTATCTTTTACATTATTATACTTATCAATCAAATAATACACTTAATATTTCTGGAAAAGTACAATATGAACTAGATTTCTTTTCAATATACACAAACAATTTTAAAATAACATTTCTTTTGTCAAATATAAATGAAATTAGTTGTAGAGATACTACAAGCAAAACTTAATAGTGTTAAATTCTACTATTGAACAACTTCCTATTATTTGTTTCTAAGCTTGTGTTCATTTTCTGAACAGCATTATAGTTTTTTCATGTCCATGAAAAATACGCACATTATTTAAACTATTGATGTAGAAGAAATTTTAAATAAAGGCTTAAAACCCCGTGGGAAAATTTCAGTACGCTTTCAATTTAAGGGGAAATTTGTAAATTCTTACATTTGTAAGTGCAATTACATTTATAAACTCAAAGCCCTACCGCAGTAAGCGTAGTCAGCATTCCATTTTACTGCTTGTTCCTTTTTCCGACACATGTAATTTTTAGAGTCACTCTCCTCTAGTCGCTTTTCATATTAAAATGTATTTTTAGAAGCATGCTAAGAAAAGTTAGACTAATTCTCGAACTATTACTTTGATTTTGGTTTATACTTTCGGATCGATAGCATGCTTTTCACGGCGAAGTTCAGTTCAAAATATCGGTGGTGTAAACATCATAAAATGTATATACATTGTAATAGTCTCTGGATTATCAACAAGCTTGCCGGTTTTCAAATTGCAATATTAGTGGAAATTAGAAATAAGCTGCAGCTTAGTACGGGTTCTACTGTAAGGTAATGCTAAATAGACTCACATAGACTGTTGGCGGCACATTGCCTATAGGAGTTGTAGTCGCCTGTCTGACTGATATTTGTGTTTTTGGTAAATAATTTAGGCCCCATTTCATGGTTTAATTATGAGCTGCTGCTGTTGTTGTTGTATTTTTGTAATTATTGGCAGCGCGTTGTGCCATTTTATTAGTTTTCGAAATTTGGGTTAATTAAAAATTTATTTGGGGTTTTGTATTTCGCGCTGTGTCACCTCCCACCCTTTCACTCCTCTGTTCCAATAATGGCCTTGCAAGGATGTATTTGATATATTTGCTTGAGTGTGCATAAATGTGTGCTCATAGCATATGCCTAATGGCATGGCCCGCCGCCCCACACTATACCCACTCCTAGAATAGTTCGCTCGTTCAAAATGTATGCCATTTCCATGTGTAGAAATGTTGCAAATGCAAATCGATTTTGCATTTATCCAAAAATGTGTATATGTATATGCTTTCAGTAGTTATATGCGTTTGTGTGCCCATGGGAATTGTTGCCATGGCCAGTTCTATATACTATCTATGTATGTATATGTGTGTATTGATACTTTCCTATAACGGCTAATTAATACATGAATACATTAGAAATGCATTACATACTTTGCTGCTATCTGCAGAAATATGTTGCATACTTATGGATTCCGGCAATAACGGAATTAATACATTTTTGAAATAGACCTGCCTTCTCAGATAGCATGAAAACGTGGCATGGTTCAGTCTTATATTACAATTTATGTTGAATTGCTTAAGCTGGTATGCAGCATAATATTAAATTAAAATTACTTCTCAGTTAAGCTTAACTTAAGTTAAAGCAAATTCTGTGAAGATATTAGAAGGGACTTTTGTTGGGCTGATTTTGGTTATATAAGTATTTTGTAATTATTTTCACCAATAATTATTTAAATGAGCACGTTAATTAAACGGGGCACAAAGAATTTCGAATTTTGCTGAGCATATATTGATTAAATTTTGTATGCAGACTGTTCTAATCTCTAGGCAACAGAAGTTTTTTTTCTTCTTTTCATTAAACTAATTAGATGTACTTTATGTTATAAAGTACTTCGTATTGTAATGTGATTTAATACTCATCAGACTTATAAATATGCTCTAGCTGTTGCAAAATTACGACAAAACTTGCAATATATTTATTTAATTATATAAATTTCAAGAACAACATTGTAATCTCTATTACTTCTTATTCTCTATATTAATTCTTTAAATTTTATAAAAAGCAAAATAATGCGATTGATATGATATCAATAATGCAAGGGACTTATAGTGCGAGTATATAGCTGGAAATGTGAGTTAAATTGATGAGCTTCAAGTAGTTGCTGATGCTTACAGTAAGGTCCAGATTATAGTTCTAAGTTTCAGTAGTTAAGAACATGTTTTTAATATTTTGTCTCAACGATTTATACAACTCAAGACAACTTGCACTATATGTTTCCATTTGTCCTTCAACTAGATACTTCATAAAGTAGTAAAGGCGCGATACAAATACCCTAATATGTATCTTGTTGGGGGTCGATTCAATAATCGGTTTTCTTTAGTGTTTCTTATAACTTGTAGTTTTAAAGGATCACACAGTTTGATAGCAAACTTCGCTTTCTTAGCCATGTGTGTATATTAAAGAGTGACCCACCCAAGAGGCTTGTTTGTTTCCTTAGCCTATGCCCTGTCTTTCGACTTCAATTCATTGCACTTTGGCACACCCACTCGCATACAAACACATAAGCAGATGCAGAGAAATGCAAATTGCCCGAGCACAATGATAATATTTTCCAGCAAATATCACAAATCAACAGAAGGCAAAGTAAACGGCTAACAAATATTTATAGCATTTATGTAGCCAGCAAGCAAGGCAGTGAAGAGAAGAGCAGGAGGTGGGAGCAAGAGGAAGCACGAGGAATTCAGGCAGCGACAGGCTGCAGCTGTAGCTTCATTCGCTTGCAATATTTATTACAAGTTGCATTGCAAGATACCAAACACACACAATGGCTGCCAAGCGAAAACAAACAGTTGAAAGGCAGACAGCATGGACAGTAGACGGGGCCGACGGACGGTCTGAACGGACGAACGGACGAACGGAAGAGCTGAAGACGAAGGCGAAGGCAGACCCCAAGACGCTCAACGGTAGCAGGAGCAGCAGCGAAAACAACAATAACTATGTAGGAATTGTGAGTGGGGACAGCGACAATAGTATCTGAGATTTGCAGCAGCGTATTGCCGACAGTCTATTGCCATTCAAAGAAGCTGGAAATCATTTAAATAAAACTCAATGTCAGGCCAAAGGAAAGACGACAGGCGAATAAATTGTAGCAAGCAACAGAATCTGTTTGTGTGTGTGAGTACATCAATATATAAAGAAAAAAGAAGCAGGCAATAAAAGTGGCAAGAAGCATGGCAATCTGCTCTCTGATATGCACAGGGCGTATGTGTAATGTTGCATAAGCAGTGCGTTCGGAAAATGAAATTTGCGTTGATGCGTTTAATAAATGCCACAAAGTGCGCTCGAGCGCTACAATAAGGAGTAATGGAAATCACAGCAGATTGTACACATTTAATTTTCCGATGAAGCAACAGCAACAGAATGCTGAGCTGCTCTGACAGATGGCGGTCACAATGAAAAACAGGCCGACGACAATGATGGTGACGCAGGTAGCCGCCTGCCATTCTTAATGTATTTTCATTTTATAGGCTCATTAAATTACGCTTTATTGCCGTTAAAATAAAATATTATGTGATAAAAATGCCTGGGTCGGAGACGGAGACGACGCCGCCCAGACGCAGCCAGCCAAGTAAATTTTAAGTGCGCTAATAAAAACGGCATTGGGGCATGTGAAAAAGTCAGTAGAAGCAAGAACGTTTAAAGGACGATACCATAGTACCACGATAGTAGTCGGCCAAAGAGTACGGATATGCCAAATAGAGCAGCTAGCTACGGCGAAAGTGGCCCTGCTATAACATAAAATAGGTTCGCAGCCAGTGCCGATACCAACGCCAACGCCACAACACAAAGCTGGTTATGTATACGCCGCATGTAGCAGAATGGGGGCAACATCTCAACTAGCTCGTTAGTTGCTATTTGCTGTATGAGTGCATGCATGTAAAAATTGGCATGAAAAAAATTGAAACGCGTTGCATAACAAAAACACACCCACACGAGGTTCTACAGTTCTTCAATGAAACACAGTAAACGTTCACTAAATCCAAAGTGAAAAAGGAAATAAATAGTTAAGTGTGATTTGTGTACTTTTGATAATCTGAGCGTCTGTTAGACATCATTTATACAGAAGCGATACACATATACCACGATTGGATGAATTTTTTCGAACAGACTACAGGAAATGATGTAAATGGCTCTTGACTGGAACATTTAGATCAAGAGCATTGTAGCATTTAACATTGCACTCATGCTCTGAATGTGAGAGTTTCTTATTCGTACAACACACATAAAAATTGTGCACCTTATGTGTGGTAGAGAAAATATTTCCTATATAGAATATATATTTAATAAACAAATAATAAAAATATTTGCAGCTGCATGGAAGCAAAATATTAATAATTTAGGAATCAGGTGAAAAATAAATATTATTCATAATTACACCAAGCCTGTCGAGAAGTTGGCAGTGATTGAGTCCGAGTCAACGACTGGAATATCAATGTAAGAACAGAAACTAATGAGTTAAATCAAACAGAAGTAAATCAATCTAATGCAATCTAATTTTTTTTCATGGATTTAATATATAGTTGTAAAAAGGGCTTTTATTTCTAGCGGCTCATGTACCGCTCGCTAAATATATTTCTTTATTATATTTATTCTGTTCCTTATTAAAAGCCTTTCCACCTGTAGATCGGTATATAAAAAGCTCCGATCTATTATGTTTTTCAATTTCTTTATTCATGTAGTTATAGTAGTTATATATGAAAATAAATCCATAAAGCCCATTTCCACTGTACTTATTTAACACATTTACTGAAATAAAATGTTACCCACAATTTTGAAGTTGGTTTCTTGCAGAAGCCCCTCGGACTTGTGTCATTCGACAAATTACATTTATGTATAGGCACACACACTTTGTTCCATCAGCCTTTTTTGCGGTACTTTTTGTTTTGTTTTTGCTGGCTGTGTAATGAAATATTAATATGTATGTATATTGTATTGCGAGTGTGTATGTAAATGCATTATGCTGCGTGTTGTTTTTAATTATTCGTATATTTTTTGTGTCCCATCTTGTCTACCATATACATATGTATGTATATTTGTGTGTGTGTGTTTAAGTGAACTGAGAACGCTGTACGACTTTGCGCCTGTCATTTTTTCGGCTTGTCACATTTGAATAAAATGAATGAATGAGTTCTGCCAACAAACGAGTGGTGTGGAGAACTAAGCCGCCGTCTGTTCTCAACGTTCTGTAGTTGTTGTTGATGTTGTTGTTGCACTCTGCCAGCATAAAATGTCAGCCAAACTAATCGGATTAGTGTGTCAGTAGTTTTTTATTTTTCATGTGTGTGTGTGTATGTGTGTGTTGTCTGTGTGTGTGACGAATGAGGCTGTCACTGCCGGTGCCGTTGCCGGTACGTTCGTTAGCAAAAGTGACCTCCATTTGAGACTTTGAGACCAGACAGCAACGTCACCGGCGCCGGCGTTAGCGGCACGTTTTAGTGTAATTAAAAAGATATGCATGCATGTACATAAGTTGCAGTCGTCTAACTTTCTAGAATACAATACTCGAACTATGTAGCTGCACTCATCGTTGTTCAGGTGGCGTGTAAAAATCTTCAAGCATTTGCTTTAAATTGTAATGTCAATTAAAATTTAATAGATTTTCCACAACTCCGTACTGGTGGATCACTAAGAACACTAAAGTGGGGCACAAACATTTCGACTAAAGTTTTAAAAGTGCCAATTGTACATCTGCAGTCTTTTTAAATGTCAAAATTGTTCAAGAGCCTATTGTGGTCCTATTTCGTAATATCTTAACATAAATAAGCTTATATAATTTAGTTTTTGTTTTTTAGTGGAATGAAGTTTATTGATGTTTCCAAGCATGCGCAATTACTCGTCTATAAAGTAATGTATAAAGCGGGAAAAATTTGAACAAGCTATGAATTCTATTATCCCCAAGGTAGATTTCTAGCTGCCGCTTAGTAATCAGCTGGTTGTTTGGTAAGCTTTTCCTTTTCTGCAATCACAAACTTCTTCTACGGGAGGCCGTATTCCGGTAGGAAAACGAGGCCATTATACTATGGACAGCTATTGTACTCGTCTTTTATCAAATAATGGAATCTATAGTTGTAAACACAGTGCAGCCTAGGCTTAGGAACATTGTAATAGAAAAACACTCATTAAAGTTGAAGTTGCTGCTTGGTATAAAATCGGTTGAAAAGGTAATTAAATTATAATAATAAATGGATATACACCTAATTCTGCTTTTACACGGTAGATTGGTTCAAAAAAAAAAAACCGTGTAAGAAAAACGTTAAGAAAAACTGAGTAAAACAGACGTTGACCTTGTCTCTAAAACCTATTAAAATCAGTGGGAAAATAAGGTTTTATGTTAATTTTATTAAATCACATATATAATGTTCATAGCGATCCATATATGTTTGTCAGCTGTGTGTGTTTTTATTTGTTTATTTAGTGTTATGTTGAATCGTGCTAAACGGAATAAAGTCGTGTAATCATAAAAAAATTTTAATTTTCAAACCGTGTAAAATGGACCGTGTAAAAACCGAATTAGGTATAATCTCATTTAGCCTTCAAGAAGTGAAGAAAATGAATAAGAAGATCGTTAAAGCTTCATAAATAGAATGGCAGTTAATGATGCATATGAATAGATAAATACAAATGCAAAAGATCCTTAAAATTATTTTATTTTATTTTATACAAAATCTCGAGCTTGTCTTTATTATTGGATTTGTGACGAAAACGCTGCATACTTTTGGGCTGCATTGGAAATTCGCCCGTTCACCCATTTATATTAAGCTTATTCTTTCCTTTGCTTGTGTATGTAAGAGTACGTTTGCACATTTATTATAAGTATGTGTGTGTGTGGCTGTATGTTTTTGTAGCACCTACTGCTAGATGGCAGGACATGCAATGTCAGCATGACACATCAGATGGTTCGTCATTTCAAAGTGAAAGAACATAATTTTGACGTATGCGATTACAACAGGAAAGCCAACGGCGGCAACAATAACACACATACAAATGTGCCAACAACAGCAGCAAGAACAACAACAATAACAATAGCTAACTCACCGCAGTGCCGCAACAAACTAAAACCATAAACAAAGCCACTGGCGGCAGAAACGAAACAAAAAGCGATGTGCAATAAAACTGAAAGACCGCGCCAAAGCAAAAAGCACATCAATCAACGGCCATGGAGTAGGGGAAGACTAAAGTCGGTGAAACGGAGGGAAGTACAAGAAAGATAGAAAGAGGGAGCGAGAGGTTGGCCAGTGGGGGCCGGGTCGTGCTGTTAGCAAAGGAAGGAAAGCGGGCAGGATAAGCGTGTCCTATAGCAGGCAAAGTGTTACGTGTTTAGCTATGCCGCAGCAGTTGGTGCTGTTGTTGTTGTTGTTGTTGCTGTTGCCGTAACAGTTTCATTGCGCGCCGTCGACCACAAAAATACCTACAAGTCACGCGGTGCTGTTGAATTGTAGGGAGAGGCGGGGCTTTGAGGAAGAAACCAGTCAGTCAGACAACTACATGAGCATAAATATAAAATATGTGAATGGCAGGAATTACGGGTCGCCAGCTCTTGTTGTCTGTCGAAGTGTCTGTTTGAGTGTACAAGTGTGTTGGTGCGTGTGTGGCAACAAGATTAAAAATGCTGCAGGCACAAAAAATAAAAAATAAACAAAGAAGAAGCTTAAGCAAATCGATGCAACTCTGTCTCACAAAGCAATACAAAAAGAAAAGCAACGGCACAAAACCGTTGCTGTAACATTGTTGGCTTAACACAATTAAAGGTGGCAACACGACAAGCACACATTCAGGCCACACACGCATACAACAACTAATTTAATATTTAACTTATGTAAGTATGTAAGTGCTTGGGTATGCGTGTGAATGCGTGTGTACATTTATGCTCCACCCAATTGATTAAGTTGGTTAAGGACCTAGCACAATGTCACATTGTATTTAGGATCAGACTGGTATCCTTACGAAATCATCACACGTTTGCGGAGCCCATTTACGTATAAATCTAATACAATGGAATAGGACAGCAACAGTTCTGAAATAAAGATATCAACATCTGTAGTTTCTCTTCGTAGAACACTTACTGGGTGGTTGGAAAAGCTCTTCTTTAGCTTCATATCAATTTTTTTTACTATATTTTGAACTATTTATCTTTTACATCAGAACTCGACTTTGAGAAACAATCGATATGATGCACACACATATTTTAGACATATTTAAAATTAAATTTAGTATAAATCATTTTATTTTAGTTTGAAATCAATTCGATATCGGACACCTAATAGCACCGTTGAATAAATGCTTAAACACATGCATTGTAAAATAATTATATCCGGCGGTTTTATTTACTCTCCGACCACTCTAAATAAAAGTTTCCGATCAATTTATAACTTTTCTAAACAGTATCGATATAATGTATTTGTGCAGATTATCGGTTATTGTTTTTATTTTTATTTTTTTATCAGTTAATTTTTAATTTATTTACGTTATTTGACTTGTTGTGCAGTTACAAATATATTAAATATTATTCGTGCAATTTTATATTTTATTTATTTTATTCTTTTATTTTATTTTTAACTTTAACTCATAATGATTTGCATAAAAATCAATCTTTTTAGTTAAAATATAGATACAGATAAGCAGATACTGATCATTCCATGGAAATCAATTTTAATGTTCAATAAATAGCTTTGCAGTAGCACTTTCTAGATTATTTATTATCGGTTTTCTGGAGCCCAGCTCTCTACTATACCTAGGTGCAACTGAATCCAAAAGTAAAAATGTTATAAAAATAGTTCTCGTTTTTTTGCGATTTGGGATTAAGTGGTCTTTTACAATTTAATAAATAAGGAGAAGCAAAATATATTACCCTTCACGATTGCCCTAAAACGTTGTTTTTGTACCCAGGCCACATCAGTAATGCACAACAAAGTGTGCGGCGAAATTAATATGACCTATTTGCCAGACTATAACAACAGAAACAGCAACAACATGCTCGCCAAACTGTAGCTGTAATTGTGGTTGCCATCTCGGCGGCCGCAATATGTGTGTGCGTGTGTGTATGAGTGTGTGTGTGAGTGTGTTGGTATATTATTTTATGGCTCTTGGTGATTACAGGTGTCGCTATAATAAATTACCTTTGAATTTACTGTATGTCGTACATGTCGTTGTAGTTGTTCTTGTCACTCTCTGGGCGCCCCCAACCATAGCCCAGCTGATTGCCAGAATGCCTGATTACCACCTTTGGTTGGTTGACTGCCCGACTACACCTTCCCGGGTTGCTTCACAACCGGAGTCCTGGTTGTTTGGTTGCTGCTGCTTCTGCTGCTGTTGTTGGCAGCTCTTGCATGTTCTGGCATTGATAAGCTTTATTAAAAAGGATAATGAGCATGCGGTTGTAAGTGTACATGTGTGTGAGTGTACGTGTCTGTGTGAATGCGGTTTGTAGCTGACGCTATCATTATCTCCTTCTCTCTCTCTATCTCTCAATCACTATTGCTCTCTGTCTATCCCTTTTTGGGCGCCGGCATTGTGCGTTGTGTCCGTCATAAGTTTTGTTTCGGCCCTTTCCGCTGTTTGTTGCTGTTGTTGCTGTTGTTGTTGTTTTTGTCAGCCCTGTTGTTAATAGTTATGAGTTAATGGTTTTTACTTTTCTTCCTCTTATTTCGTTGTGTCGTGTTTTTGTGCTGTTGTTATTGTTTGTTGCTTTCCGTTTCCATTATTATTTGCGGATTATTATGATTACTTTTGTTCAGCCGCATAATCAAATTAACTCTATATGGGTTGATGTTGATATTTTAACTGCGCCCGACATTAAGTTTGTTTTGCGTGCTGGTGTGTGTGTGTGTGTGTGTGTGCGCGGCTATAATTGTTGTTTTTTACACGACCTCATTGAATATTTTTTATGTATTGCGGTGTGTTTTTGGGACGCCTTCAGCTGTTGTTTGCATAAATTGCATAATTTATTTAATGCCAAAGGAATTGACGATCTATAACTAACCAGGGAGCCACGGTTGTCGTAAATTGGTGGCACTGACACGGTTCTTTGTGGGTTAGCTGTGGTTTGGTGCAGGTGTACACGTGTATGAAACAATCAGAGGGGTCGCAATCAGACAAGAAATTTACATACTTGGGGTCTGAAGTAATTGCTGGCTGTGGTATAGAATTGTAGCATAATAATGATCAATTTTGGAAACTATTTATTTCGTAAAAGAAGTAAATAAAGAAAAGTGCATATGAAACGAAAATGTAATTTCACAATTGGCAGATTTTTTGACTGTATATGCACATGGTATGGGCTGCCTTTGGCAAGTTCGAAATATGCTTTGTGCCGAGCAAAATGAATAGCTGATCTTTGGAGCATAACTTTTGCTAAAATATTTTTGTATGCACAGCAATATTGACACTACAAAGCAGCATACGTACATATGTGCATATGTGATGTCGACTGTCATATTAATTTTTTATGTACAATCTAAACTGATTTAATCAACACATTTTTGTTCATACGTATATGTATATGCAATTGTATACTTATAACTATGAACATGTATTTTTCAGCTGAAAATGTAGTTTGCTATGATAAGAAATAGCTTTTGTACTGGTTTGTTAGTCGTGTGAGCTGGAAAGTGCGATAAATAACATTTAATTTAAAAATTGTTTTTCTGACCCATGTCTAACTTTAAGAATTCCTAGTACCTTCTTATCTTTCGTTATTTTCTTAGATATTAGTCAGTTATTAGTCAGTTATTTGGCTTTGTTTGCATCAATATATATCATCAATATATCAATATATATCTGCGGTGATTGTCTGGTTACTGAAGAGCAACAGCATGTTCATGAATAGAAGGAATAAACCATCCTCTCACTACTTCATTCCATAAATAATTTAAAAACCATTTTAAGGCTTTTGAAAATGTTCGCTAAGGGTGTAGCCGACACATGATCTTGACTTTACAATTATTTTAATCATTGGGTAATCAGGTATTCTAATTTAGTAATCTAGTTTCAATTCGCGAGGGTACTCAGTATGAAGCTCAAAATATTAGATACTAATATTTGTGTTACTTATGAAACTAAAATTAGTGTGCTTTTAGCCTCTTATATGAGCTTCACAAGGTTTTTAAGCTAAAAGACACACAAAAACAAGGTTTAATTAATAAAATTTTGCAGTCCATTTAAAAAAAAACGATGATAATTAAATTGGTGGATATTGACAAACTCACTCCAATTAATAAATACCTTTTTAAAAACTGTGAACAGAGTGGGTAGGCACTCCTTACGTATGAGAAATATTATTTTGACTTCGAACTCCATTTTACACACTATCCCGAGTCGCAGCTGTTGCAGCACGCAAAGTTCAATCGACTTTTGTCCCTACTTTCTGTTCGCTACCCTCTTCTGCGCCTTGGCAGCAAAACTTTTGCCAAATGACTTTTTGATGTTGTTGATTAAGTTTTGATTAGCTTTTACACACAACACATAGCACATACATATACACGTATGTATGTATATATACATACAAGCACAGGAACAACTGTTGCCCCATAAACAGCAAGGCGTAAGAGAAAAACATTGCGCATACGCGCTGTTGCCACGCTCGATAAAGTTCTCGAACTAGATCAATGCCAACGCTGTAGCTGTTTAACTGCTTTCCTTTTTACAACTGCTGCTCCTTTCGCCCTTCTACTTCTCCGAACTACTCCAAAGCTCAGCCTGTTTTTTGCCAGCGGAAGTAGCAAAATGATTTTTCATTTCCGCTGCACTCAACCAACAAGGGGAGCTGAGCTGCTCGCTCACACAAACACTCCCACTCATATAAATATTATGTTCCAAAAATGTTTGTGTAGAGACTTTGGAATTCGGTTGCGCTTTGCAGCTTTAAACTTCAGTGCACTTTGCCAATTTGTGTCGAGTCCTTGGGGGGATTGTATGTGTGAGAGCAGCGGTATTTGCTTGCTCGACAGGAAGCGCATAAAAATAATTCGCTATGTGTGTGCACCCCTCCTCCCGTCCACCCCTCCTTTCCTTTATCATCGGTCTTGTACTATTGATTTTGGCTGCTTCTGAAAATGCTTTGCTTGAATTTGGCAGAGCACTGCACGTCTATAAATTTCAACTTTTTTTACATTTCAACTGGAGTTAAAATGCTTTTGGCTGTTCCTGTTGTTTTATGGCGTATTTTTGCCTATTTGTTGTTATTGTTTGTGTTGTTGCCGCTGTCGGTATTAAATCGTTTGGCGGCTCAGCAGCAGCTTCAGCCACGTTTTGATTGCAAATGCACTGCCAATGCAGATGGCATGGCTTTGTTCGCCCACAGCCCCACATCCTCGCATCTCCTTGTACATCGTGCTGCACGTAAATCGCGTAAGCGGCTCTCGTTCGAATTGTTCTGTACACTTAGAGCTGAAAAGAGTACTGTGGTTTCAAAAAGGGGCTTGCCTGTATAAATGCAGGCAATGCTATTTTGGCAAAGCTATCGAGGCGGGAATAATGGGCACAAAAAGCTGGGATCTCGTTTTTATGAAGTACAGACATTTTATAAAATACTCCTAATTTAATTATAATCCTTATAGTATAGTTACTTGGATGGGTACAATAGAAGGTAGCTTTTTAAAATCCATTCACACTTTTATATACAAGTATGCGACATTTATGTATATTTTATGAAATGTATAAGCCGCTGGTTTTCGATTTCTCTTGGTCTTATTTGTGTGTTATAATTTATTTAGTTAAATAGTAAATTAACAAATAAATCCACATAACATAAAAAATGTTTTATAGAGTATTTATTGCTAAGTAATTAATTCGTTAATATTTATTCATTTGATTAATAATAACTTATTGCATCGGCGAATTTATTTAAATATTATTTAGGAGGTCGAAAAATATTCGATTACAGCAAATTAGCCCTTAGTGCTACCAAAACATATTTAGTTGGACGGAATTTATAATTTCATTTATACTTTGTCAATGAATAAAACAAAAATACAAAATATAAAAACAATGTTTGTAAGCAGAAACTTATTTCTATTAAAAAAAAAGTTAAACAGCTTAGTAGCAATTTTTTTTTTGCTAGCAGAGGTACTGTGTGTTCGGTGAGGCAAAGCATGTATTTTTTTAATATTCTCTCTTCTGTATAGCTTACTTCGCTGTTCTAGCCATTTGACCAGATGGAGATTTGGAAAATATATATGTTGTCAATGCATTGAATTTCCATAATTTCCTAACTCGATATCAAATCGAATTGTGACAATAGTAGTTGTCTGTTCTGTTGTGTCGTGTCATTCAGTTGCCAAACAACACGATTTGCCGCCTCAGTTGGTAGTGCGCTTCCAGTTAGTTAGTTAGTTAGCCGGTAACAACTACAGGCGCACATGCTGACACATACGCCCAGACACACACACATATGTGTATGTGTATGGTGGCGCAAATTTCAGTTCATGTTTCTGGGCATGTTTTTGCGTACGTTAAAACGTTTGGCAACTTAATGAGCGCCGCAGGTATGATCCAATAACAACTGTGCACATACACATGTATATATGTATGTGAGTGCGCGGATAGTGTATTGTGGGCGCTCCCGCTATAACGAATGCATGTGGCTTGTGCCTTTCGTTGTATTTCCCTTCAAGCTGAGCAGGAAACGGAAATTACTTTGCAAACACTTTGCACCACACAACAGCAGCAAAAACAACAACAACATTATAGGAGTAGCAGTAACTGTAGAGTAGTAGCAGCAGTGGCTGCATGGCGTATACGTAACGGTGTAAGAAGTCAAGTAAAGTCAAGCTGAGGCGTTCGTTCGCCGCCATTTTCTTGCTTCATTTTCTTGTGCCCTTCTTTTGGGTTTGCCAGAGTCCCTGCCTTTTATGGCTATAAGGAGTATGAAATATGAATTGCGGTTACTTGAAAATCTCCGCACCAAAATGGCCAAGTCAACCGGCCAGGCACTGCCTGTGGGCCACTTCACAGCAAAAGGAAAAAGACCAACTACAAAAACAACAACAACAACTGCATTTCAGCTTTTTTTTTACATGCTACCATTTGCCATTTTATGACTAAATCCACTTTAGCCGACCGGTCTTATGTGTGTGTGTGTGCTTTTGTAATTTCAACTCGTCTCACCTATCGCTCCACCAACTGCTCCTTCGTCATCACCCTCTCTCATTCTCTCCTTCTCTCATTCTGTCCCCCTCTCCTCCCCTCTATCAGCCTGCTCACATTGCATCACCTTATTGAAAGTTTTTGTAAGTTAAATTATGACCAAAATGCTGGCGGTTGTTGTCGGTTGGCGGTTGGCTGCTGGCTGTTTTAGACTCAATGTGTTGTTCATGCACACGCCAGGCTTATGCACATGTGTGTGTGTACATATGCGAGTGTGTGTGTTGGGCTAAAATTACCTTTAAATTGAAAATTATTGTATGTGCGCGCGCGGGCGCGCTTGACGCGCTCCTCAACTTCGTTTCGTTTCTCGTCGCTCGACTGCACACTAAAAACATAAATTTCTGCGGTTTCTGCTGCAAATTGTTTGTAAGTATATGTGCATATCTGTGTGTGTGTGTGTGTGTGTGTGTGGTAGCTGCGCGCCTGTTTGTAGGCAACGGCATATGGAAGGGCACAGCTCGGCGTCTTGCGGCTGAAAACGTTGTCGAGCTTTGAATTACATTTTCAATTTGAGGCACTTGAGACCGCAGTGGTAAATGAATTAATATGTGTATGTTTGAATACACAATATAGATGTGTATGTGCGAGAGTGTGAAGGAAACGCTGGAAAGTTGAAACGGCAACAGCGAAAGGTTCGCCTCTTAATTTATGCCTTTAAATTAATATTTATAGTATACACGTATGTGCGAGCGAAACATGAGAACAGTGGCAGGAGAGGCAAGTCACTTGAGACCTGGCCGAAAGCACATATGTGGTGTTTTTAATGATGTTTCCAAAATGACAGTTCATATTGAAGTTGCTTTAATCACTTTAAGATAAAGAAATTTGAAACATTTCGCATGTCAGTTAATACCAGTAAGAAAGAATTTATAAAGGCAAAATAATGTATAGAATTAACAGAACAACTTTTATTTATTAGTACTGATATTTCCAGTACATACGAGTACATAGCAGTGCTCCCCTAGTTGTAGCTTAAATCATCTCTTTAGCTATTGTTGAAGTTTTATTGCTACATATGTCTTCAAATTTTCTGTACTTTACAAGTTTATCTGTTGTCATTTAATTGTTTTTTTTTTATTAATATGAATGAAAACTTTTATTTAAATTAAGTCCACCAGTAAAAAAAAATGCATAAATAATTAAATTGCTGTTTTTTGGGCTTAATTAGGATTTAAGCTGTGACTATTTTTTGCGTAAATTAAGAATATAATAGAATATACATACATGTGCTTCAAGTACTGAAAATATAGCAGTTTTTATAATGAATATCTTATCTTCTAAATTATTAAAACACTCAATTGTTAGGAGCTCAAAAAATTATTATTGATTTAGTTATTATTGGTTTAAGATCTGTCCTGTGTTAGTAAATTATTAAATTTTATGAGATCTCGTAACTTCGATTATGCTTCTGCGTTGGACCACAGAAACTACTCTGGAACAAACTCTAATTGTGTGATTCTCGCTAGCTCGTTGAGATATTCCAGGCAACATATTAATATACGGGTAGGGTAGTACTATGTATACATCAATTATCCAGCATCAATTACAAAAAGTTCAGCTGATCTCATATTTAATTTAGATTTCTTTATGATTGTTAAATATCCCTGAGATATATGTTTATTTGTGTAACGTTCCGTTTCTTAGTTACTTTTGTGCACTAAAAGTAATAACATGAGTAATATGATTGCCTTCGGCTAACTACTAAGCCCATCAATAGTAGGGCTGGTAGCCTACGTATATAATTCAGTTCATGAGCTGTCGAAATGGCAATCGTCGTAAAAGGTTGACGTCGGGGCGTGAGAGCCCAAAAAGCAAACACAATGCCGGTGGTCTAAAGCCACAACCGACTCGAGTAAGTTTAGTTGAAAATGTGTGGGTGTGTGCTGTCGTCCTGCCTGTATGTCCGCCTGCCTATCTATATCTTAGACATGTTCGTGTGTGTAGGTGTGTGTTTTGAATGCCATTGGAAGCGCAACAATTGTATTTGTGTTGTGTCAGTTTCGACTGGGCTTTTAAAATGATTAAATTTCATTTTAGAAATATGTATTTTTTATTGGCAGCAACTTGACTCGACTAGCTGCTGACTCCCAGTATTGTATTTATTTTTAGCAACGCTTGCAATTAAATATTTAGCAAATGCTTTTCATTCTAAAAAGTCGTTTCGTTTTAATACTAACTTTCTCAAAAGTTTAACTGTTGCCGTTGATTCCATTTTGAAAAAATTCTTTTAAAATACTTGTGCAGTTGAAGTATTAGGTACAAATTTAAATATTTGTACTTTTATTTATAGATTTATTGTGTATTTCGCTTGCATTTCTTAAACTAAAACAGTGAATGAAACAAGTGAATATTTTGACATAGATTTTGCTAGATTCTTCATTGACACAAAATTTAGTTTGTAAAACTATTCATGAACTAAATATTACAAGACTTTTAATAGCTAATGAATTGTACCTTAATTTTCTCCATTAACTTATATCTACTCTGCTAATTCTTTGTTGAAAAGCGATTTAAACAATTAAAAGTGTGGAATTTGTATTTGAATTGTAAGAATTACACGAAACTTTTATATTTTTTATGAGTTAATCACTTTTGCTGTAAAAAGGACACCATATAGAGATTTTATGAGTATGGAGAGTTGAAAATTGCAGGTCTGTTTAGCTAAAAATCGTTTCACTTGTATTTATGGACTGTGGAATAAAATAGTTGTCTCAAACATTGAATGGCCTGAAGCAGTTAAAGAGCACCCATTTAGCTTTAATGGGCAGTACATTGTTATAACTTTTAAAGACCCCAATTCAGCTGAAATGTGTATGAAGTTGTGTTTCGCCTTCGGGTAATATTTCTTCTTGTTACTTGTCGCTCTCGCACGAGTTTCTATGTTCTCTGTATGTATGTATGTATGTATGCATGTACATATGTACGTGTATGTGGACGGTCTTGGTTTGTTTTCGCCGGAGCTGCTTGCTTTTGCTTTTGGGTTCAACAATTTTGAACTTGTGCTTCTGTCTTTTTGTCTATTTGTCTGTCTGGCGGCGGGGGGTCAGGGGGCCAGGGGGCCGGGAGGCAGACTTCTAACTACGATTTGGCACGCGTTTGTCGTTTCGGCAAATTGTCGTGCCCCCACCAGTCTGAACTGTGGCGCTGTCCGTGCCCGTCGCCATTTTCGAGCTTGTTTGTTTGCCTAACGGGGTCGTAAATAAATCATTTGATAACTTGACGCTGCCTTCAACACAAATACACTGTCTCTCACACACACATATACACAGAGTATAGCCTCAAACCATGCAACGCCCTTTGCGGTTGCTATTGTATGTAACTGGTCAAGGGCTCACCTTAGCGTCTACTTGGCTGGCCCATCGTTCTTAGTCCGTAGTTCAGTGTCGACTCTCGACTGTCGACTGTCCAATGTCGACTGTCCACCGAGCGCTGTCTACAGTTACAAGATTTTGTGATTTATATGCTTTCTCGCTGTGACGTGACTAAGAATGTGACGCCCTCGTAGCCGGCTCCTGCCCCCTATTGATTTTATATTCTATGGCTTATTTGAACTGTTTGGCACTGTTTGCTGACTGTCCTTGGCTTTACTCCTATTTATATATTAAACTAGCTTGTTTTTGGCCAGCAAGGCTTTTGGCCATCACCAAACTCCCTTGGCCAACAGTTTACGTCAATTTCGGTTTCTGTGTCTTTCGCTCTCCGGCTCCCTTTCTTCCAGTTGCTACCTCAAAGCCAAATAGTTTAAATTCTCGAAATTGATTTCCATTGTCACGGCAGGCAGCGTTGCAGAAAACGCTTAGTTGAAAATCCGCCTGCCACTTTGCTGGCTTTTTACTTTGCTCGCCACTTTTATGCAAATCAGCTCATTTAAAGCTCACGAAATGTTGAGGACGCTGGCAGAATGGCAGCCACTGTTGGTTAAATCTTTTTCAATTACAACAGAGCGTCAAGCGAGTGCTCAAATCCTCGACCAGTAAGCCATTTCGACCGAAACTGTGGCCAAAACTTTCGCCATTTCTAAGGTAGCCATTGCCTTGCCACCTCAATAAAGCTTAGTCCTCCCATTCGCTCTACCTAAATGGATATCAGTGTGTCTGCATGTGTTTGGCTTGGGCGTCTCATAAAAACTCGAAAGTTTAATTTGTTGGACTAAAAACATCAAACAACTTCACAGCAGAAGGCAACAACACGATTTTTCACTTAGTTTTTGCCGGTCGGTTTTCAAAGCAAAGTGCGCGACTGACTGACTGACTGGATGAGTCCTTAATGCTTGATTTTTAATATGTTTTGACAGAAAACTGATTTTTTGTTTCTTAAAGGTATGAATGCAAATAGCCACATTAATCTGACTAAATAATAAAATCTCTTTATTCACTGAGTGTGGAAATATAAAAAATTGGTAAACAAAAGCTGCACATCCTGAAGAGAAGTTCCTAACCTTACAGTTTTACTTTTGTGTTTGATAAAATAGGGCTAACTTTTGTTATAGTTTCACAAAAATGTACAAGTACGCAGAAAGATATAGGAATTATAGTCAAAATTCGTGTGTGGAAGAGCAGAACTTTACAAAAGCAAAGTAACGCTATTATACTAATAAACGGCTTCTTGAATTGAAATTCAATTAAAAACCAATTACATATTTTTAAATCCTCTTCACCATGTTAACTAGCGTTAGAATATTTAACTAAATTTAAGCCAACTAATTCGGTAGTAAAAATAATAATTTATTTCTTTATTATTTCTAAATATTCAAATCCTTTTAACAATGGCTCTTTCTACATAGATAAGATACCCCTTTAAATGCCATATAACAATATTTGAATGCTCGGAGAAATAAAAGCTCTGCATCACCAGCTGATACACCCAAAGGATCTGACGATTTCCAAACAATTATTACTGCAGTAGCTTCGGAGTTGAACATAAAGCTGGATTACATAATTGCTTTAATGCGCTATTAAGTCACCTTAAGATTCTTTGTCTATATACGTCTCCCTAATAGCTTAGAGTTTGCTCACTACTGACTACAGAATGCATTAATTCCTACCACTTTGCAAGTGCTCGAGTATAAGAGGATATTAGAGGATTGAACATGACACGGCTATGCTTTTATTTGAGATGCATTATCCCACTCTAAGTGCTAGAGAAAAAGATGCAGCGGGAGAAAAAGCATGACGGAATAAATTCTTTATTTATTTTATTGCTGCTTGTTTAATACATTGCAGTCGGTTCACCATTTACTAAGAAAAAAGAAAAATGTTAATCATGGAACCTTACTGGTGATACATATAATAAAATAGGTCTGCCTATGATTTAATCAATCTGGCGGCTACTTGCTCAAACAAGATATAAGATAAGTGACGATTTAACAAGCCATTGGGTACCTATTTTAATGAGGAGATTCAGTATTGGCGAATATGCGCTTCTCTTATCTCACAACTCAATGGCTACAAACATGAAGATGTTATTTGCTCTATTTGACCCACAACAGCAGCCATAATGTATTCTCTGTCAACACGTACACACACATATATACTCGTTTATTAATCGGAGCTGCACCATATTGCGACCATATTGCAGCGACTTGCAGATGTCAACGGATTTTCGTTCGCATTGAAATATGCGACAGAGCCGTCAATGTCTGCTCAACCAATTTGCTATTATTAGAAGATGATGACGACGTGTGTCAACTTATGGCTTCTGCTCTACAAGCACGGACACACAAACATGCACACACACACACACTCACACCTACTAATATACATATGCCAAACATTATGCGATGCGTTCAATTGATGGGCGGGGCTGCCGTCTGCTTGAGTGGCGAGGCCGACTGGCGCCGCTTAAATGTTTAAATGCCATATCCTTAGAAATCAGCTTAAATGTCTCGAATAGCAGACTTATGACAAGCCCTATGGAAGCTTGTGGCAGTAATTGCTGTTGCCCCTGTTGTTGTTACTTTTGCTATTGCGTCGCACATGCCAGTTGAACGCATCAAGATTAAGTCGCACACATCGGCCCATATGGTGATATGGTGGGGCACAGAGCCATGCACCTTGAGCAAAAAGTGGGGGGAAAAATAAATATATATAATCATGCTCGGAGGGATCAACCTGCACACACACACATCTGAAGTAAACTGAACTGAACTGGTTTACATTTTCGTTTCGCCTTGCCACCAATTTGGATGGAATTCATAAGCCGCTGCCAGAGACTCAAAAGGCTCAGCAGGCAGGCGTATCGTTTTCGTATCTGTGCGCCTACAGCGCCGACTACAGGATTCGCAAGCCTGCCAGCAATCCTGCTCGCATGTCTGTCTGCGCGCCTGCCCGCCTGCCATACATGGGGATTAGATATTTCAAAAGTTTTTGACCCAAAAGGATTTTCCATGTATATGGGTGTGCGAGCGTGTGCGCTCGTTTGCCTGTTTTGTTTCCTTGACTTTGTTGCCACTTTGCAACAATGGCAACGTGGCTCATATGTGAGTATGGTTGGGTGGGGGCTGTGTGGGGGCTGTGTGGCTGCCTATTTGCTTGAATGGGCATTATCATCATCAACAACAACAATTGCCACTCAAAACCCCTTTCTCTTTTTGCATTTTTAATCTGTTCGCTTTGCTGTCGTCTCGTCTCTAGGAGCGTCATAAAAAGTTTGCTGGCGTCTCAAATTCTTCAAACGACTCTACTACCATTTAGTTGTCATGACAATTTTGTAGCAAACATTCAATTTGCTTAGCTGGTCATAATACTTGCTAAGTAGTTTGAAGTTTTGCCTTCCATTGAGTGGCCACAAGTTGAAGTATCATACTCAAGGATCGCTTGTAAATTACAGCAACCAATTTGTTTCGAATAATTCGTATATATGCCATATGTTAAATACTATAAATAGTTTACACCCAGAGAAACAATACCTTAATTTTGTGTATTTTAATTTAATTTGAATATTTGAATAAAAGCATATGAGTCAAGCATAGACCAGTTGAAAAATATGTTTTGCATTTTACTGAAATATTGAGATCTATCTGGAAAGAGATTGGACTACATCGTTACAGACTTGCCATGATGGTCTGAGTTGTCATTGCTTTCTATTTGTATCAAATGGAAACTTTTCTGCTTGTTCTAGTTGAGATATTAATAGACAGATTTCTGGCAATAGTACATAGTTTATCGAAATGATTTTTCCCCTCATAGGCGTTTTTTTAACCTATTAAGTGTTTTGCGCTATTCTTAGGACTACATCCTGCCTTTTGAGGTAAGAACTTCCAACCGAAAGATGCAGTTATATAGATGCAGTTATATAGATATATCTGTCTTAGCAGATAAGCCCAACGCTCTTATGTTTGAATGTAGTTTGAAAGAAATGCAGTTATTCTGTAAGGTTCCTGTAAGTTTTCATACTTATAATGACGCTAATATTATAGCAAGGTAATAGTCGTAAGTGGATTTATGGACAAGTGCTTTTTTGCCGTCTTCGTTGAAATGATCTTTTAAAAAAAATAAAAACGGGATACTACATATGTAATATAATGAATAACTTATTAGCAAGTAAAATAACTTAATCAAAAAGAAAAACCATATAGGATTGTTAAAGAAGCATGGAAATTATGAACGCAAATAATGCTTTAGATGTTGACCTCTTCAGTAAAAAAGCGCCAGTCACAAGAGGGAATAAAATGACACGCAAGCAACAAAAAATCAGCTGAAAGTATGCATTTAACTAAACTTCTTCAGTCGAAATACTTGTGAAAGAACGAACTTAGAATTTAATTGAAATATTTCAATGAATATTTTTGTAGTGTATTCAACAATGGAAGACTCAGAAGTAATTTATAAATCAAGTTATCCAATTGCAACTACATTACAAAGCCCTTAATTACTACAGGGCACATAAATTAATGCATGTACTTGCACTTTTGCATGGAAGAGATTTATTGCTGTTCTAGTTGTTGCTGTTGTTGCTGTTTCTCCTTTTTGTTGCACTGCTGTCAGGCAATTCAATTTATTATTGTACCATGACCAAATAAAACCCGATGTGGTATAATGGCAGGAGAAATGGCCAAAAGCTGCTGAAGCCCTTGAATTGTTTATAAGACAATGCTAACAAGAAACGACTAACTGAGTTGTGTGTACGAATAAAGGTGAAACAAATGGCTCCCCAAGAAATAAAAAATAAACTACACTCCAAACAATATGGCAAAGCTCATCAAGCGCATCAGCAAGCTTAAGCATTTCCCAGAGCCAGTTGCAGTCTTCAAATCGTAATCCGTTTTGCTCGAAGCCAGCCACGCTGGGGTGGGGGTCGGAGGGGGTGCGCCGAAGGGACTAAAGTGAAGTGAAATTTAAAATTTAAAATGCATGCATAATGAATGCAGTTGCCTTGCCGAGGCGCAGAAGCAAGAAAGAGCTTTCAACACGCCACAACAGTGCAGCAACTACAGCAAGTGCAGGCTAAGGATCTGCTGCTCCCAGTCCTTCGAAGTACGTAAACAACAACAGGCAGATGCTTGCACTCCCGGCACTGTTGGCACTCCTGGCACTTGCACTTCCAGCAAAATCTTTAATCTCTGCGAATTTTGCTAAAGCGAATGCAAAAAAGTCTTCAAATTGGTTGCACAGCCATGTGCAGTAAAATGGGAGCAAATTAGTTGATGCATATAGTATATTGCTCCTTAATTATTTAAAAAACTACGGTTTTCTATCTGCTAGGAAAACCCTTATACGGTTAAGCTATATCTTAAGAAAATTGTGACTTTTACTAGTTTTTGAGATCGCAGCGTGGATTTTCCTTAATTATTGTTAGCAGCTTAGGAAGTCTGTCTATATAAATAGCATTTTCAGAAGTAGGAATTTGAAGCGATTAGGCAGATTTCAGATTTATTAATTTTTTATCCCGGCTAAAGCGTATAAAATAAAATTTAAATTAGTTTTCTTCAGCAGTAAGAAAATGATTAAATTAAAAAGTGGGTCCATTTTAAAGTTATATTGCTTTTATTCCCAAGGTGCCTTGAAAAGTTAGACCGTAACTGATGCAGAGTTCAGCTTAACATAAATAAGTATAAAGGTCTTTAATTTAAAACTATGTGGAGAAAGTACTGGGATAATTTTGATAACTAAAATGCCTATATTAAATTTCTGCTTACATTATTACTCTAATAAAGTTTTTGATTTATTATTGATTGTTGGCATAGGACAAAATATTGTCATTTTTTTTGGAATACCTTAGTTGCTTGACATAAAGAATTTAATTGAGCAATAATTATTAAGAAAAATCAGCAATCATAAATTTTACGTTCCATTATTTCTAAATTTCTGAAAAACCTTTCAAATGCTGTCTCTACTAAATATTGCAGTATATGTATAAAACTAATAGTTACTTAACTAATCGTTTTTTTTTCACACGGGCTGTGATGCTACTTATCTATCATGCAGTCTGCCCTATTTTTCTGAGCGATGCTGTCATTAACTGCTGCTGTTTCCAGCTCTTGCTATTCTATAGTTTTTGGCTTGGCAACCTTTTTTTTGTTGGTCTATGGGGTTTTTGGCTTAGTTTGCATTAGAATTGTAGCAATACATACGCACAAACGGTAGGGTATAGTATTAGAGATACATGTATGCAAACACCCATACATACACATGTGTGTACATATTTGCTCCACTTTGCTTGTTTGTTGTTTTCGTTACAACATGAGACTAAACAACAACAATAGCCACGTTCACAGTACAGGAATGGAACTTGTGGCAGCTCACTTAGGGTAGGGCATGGCTGGCTTCACTCAGGATACCAGAACCCCTGTCTGCCATTCTTACTACTTCTATGTGCAAGTGTGTGTGTGTGTGTGTGTGTGTGTCTGTGTGTATGCGTTGGAACCAACTACATCGGCAAATTTGTGGAATTTGGCATAATTTTGTTAGAGAAAAATATGCTTTTGTCTTTGTTGTAGTCTGCTTGTTTGCATTTTTGTTGTTAGAGGGAAATTGTTGCACAGATTTCGGAACCCGGTGAGAAAACTGACTGAGCATTGGCACATAAGCATGCGGAGTCGCAATTGCAGTTAGAGTCGCAAGTTTTCGCTTTTCCTAATTTAATTAGGTGCACGGTGTTCCAACGCAATCAGACTCTAAGTGCGCCCCACACATGCACACACACACACTCGTGCATGTCATATTTATTTGCATATGAACAACATTTTCATTTAGCGCATTCTCCTAAGGGAAGCACGGAGTTATGGTGCTACCAATTTCCTCTTCTTTCCACCTTGCTCCTTTCCATTGCCTTGAAACACACACATCGAAAGCTGAACGAGCGCCTTTTCCCTCGACGACCTCGTGACAATTTTTCATATTTTGCTGCCATTTTTTCCGGTTGTTTTTTTTTTAATGTTTTTAGCTGCAAGTTTTCACGTTGCCACACGTGCCACGTTGGCAGCTACCGTTGCTGTTGTCGCTCTTTTCTTTTTTATTTGGCATCACATTTCGTTTGAGTTTAATTGTATCGTTCACGTGGCAACTGGAGCTCGATCCCTCCGTCTCATTTGCCTCTGTGTGTGATTGTGTGTGTGAAAAAAATTGATGAAATTTTGGTTTTTAATTATTTTAGCGTAATTAAAAGTTGCCATTGCCAACATACGCCGTTTTGTACCTTACTTCTGTGCGCCAGGCAAGAAAATGAAAAATACACGACAGTTTTACTTTAAACAGTCGCCATTGTCTTCCGAGTGTCAATAAAGGAAGCTTATTAGATTAAAAGCCGAGACAAAATGTTTCCCGAATTGCGTTTTTAAAGATAAACGGAAGATGAAAACGGTTTCCAAGAACACATTTTGTTAAATGTTTGAATAAATATTTTATAGCAATAATCTCTACTTCATAGTCCGTTAAACGTGGTATGTTTGACATAATCACTAGCTTTTTGTTTGATGAGCCTTAAACGTTAATAATATAAAACAAATTTAAGAATAATAACGGAAATAATTTTGAAATGCATCTAAACTATTGCATTCTCTGGTATTTTGTCCCAAAGATATTATTTTAGTATTGATTTGTATTTATGGGAGCTCATAATTGTAAAGGTATTGTTAAATGAGAAAATATAAAATTGTCAATGTAGTTCCCTTTTTGAAGTCAAAAGTCAAAAATATAAGTACACGCAGGTCAAAGGAAGAAACAACCAATACGAAATACAGTCCTTGTACAAATAAGAGGAGGTCTTTATATACCAAATGTAAATTAAAGGAAACTGCAGAAGGAGAGAAGATGTGGAAGATAGAAATAAAGTGTAGATTTAAGTAACAATTGTGTATAAAATAAGCAATATTTTCAATAATAAAATCAGTTCATATTTTGATACAAACGTAATCATCTTTTATTAATGTGTTTACATAACGAAATAGTTGAAGAAGTCTCAGTTCTTACTTTGGAATTATTTTTTGAATTTAACTTAAATTGAAATCTAACGTAAAAAGCTTGTAGTTTATCAGCACAAACATAAATATTAAAATCGCTTGCTATTTTATTTAAATCTTTAAGAAAAAATGTGTCTATTTTATTTTCAGAGCAAAACTTCTAAATTTAGTTATTGTAACTACTTTTTCTTTTGCTATATTGGGATTAGGCAAATGGAAACGGGTTTTCAAATATAATCCAAATAAATAATTGCCATTAAAAATAAATGCTGCATTCCTTATTGGTTTAACTATATGCATATGCACACATGTATTAATAATAAAGTTGTATGAAAAGCTCAGTCAGCTGTTCAATGTTTCACACATGATAAGAATATTTTATGTGATACATATCAGTTTGCTTTGGTCTTCAGTATCCATAAAAGCCCATTAAACACACATTTGAAATTGAAAAGTCATGCTAGAAACTCGCCAGTAATTGCATTCCACGCACACAGACACACTCTCTCATATACACAGAGAAGCAGTTTTTGCATAACATATTTTACATAAATTTGACTTTCAATATGGAAAGTTTGCTCAAGCTTCATGGCTTCAGTCTGTTGGTCTGTCAGCTAGTGTGTCTGTCTGTCTGTTGGTTGCCAGCCATTAGATAAAGCCGGCGCCCGACTCTCTTATCAGTTAGAGTTCAAACACAAGCTAGACAAAAGCCGCCTGCCCAGTGTACTCGATGAGTATAGGGTAACTTTTCCATTTAGCTTTTGTCGGCTAGATTCTGTAAGTATGTATGCGAAAACTTTTCATTTTGATTACTTGTAGAAAATGTGAAAATCTGTCCAATGATTTAATCCATGGCATGTTGGTACTGGCTCAACAAAAAGCCATAAACTTGGCAAACAGACTTGGCACAGACATAGAAAGGCTTTAAATAATTCCTTTCTTTCGAAAGCGGCAGAGGTTTGCTTTAAGTCATAAAAATTTCATGTAACACACACACACAGCCACACATCGTAAATTCCACTTGAACACAACCAATGCGCCTACAAGTACACACCCACTCACACACACGTAGAGAAGCTTGCTCAATGCCATCATAATGGTCTGACCATTATCCTGCATATAAAGTTGTTCATTTCCTTTTTGTTTTTGGGTCATTCTGCGCTTTGATTTGGCCACCACAGCCATAGCCGTAGCCATTGTTGATGTCGGCATCGAAGTTTGTAAGCTTGCCAGCTTGCCTTGCTCTTGACTTTTTGCCACATCATAGCTGTGCTGTTGTTGGTGTTCTTGTTGTTGTTGTTGTTGTTGTTGCTACTGCCATTGTGTTGCATACATAATAAATTTTATGAAACGTAAATTTTTATTGAAAACAATTTTTGGCACTACCATCAAACGACACAAGTGCGTGTTTGTTTATATATTTATGTACGAGTATATAAATATGTATGTGGTTGGAGGGGTAGATATAGAAAACATATCTTCAACTTTTTCATCTCAGACTGCTGATGAGTTGGCGCGTTTATAATAAAAGTAAAATGTTTTATTTATGAGCTATTCGATTCGTAAAAATTATCGTGAGGACAGACGTCAAAAATGCCAGACACCTAAGTGCCAACACAAAAACAGATATTTTTCATGAATACTGCAACATTTACACATAAAACAAATGTGGCGCAATAACTATTTGTAGAAAAGACTAATCCAATAAAATGGCACAGTAGGAAAGGTCGAACAACAAATTATACAACATATTTCATAGATGTGCCATTAATTCTGAGAAATTGACGTGAAATAAAATGCGAAAATATTTATAATGCACGAGTAGTAAGGAATTGTAAGCAGCTACTACTTCTACTTATATATATGTATAACAATAACTTCTTTAGAAATCCAATTTTAATTCAATGATGCCTATTCCATTCTTTTTCTAATATCTGATATGTAACAAATTAATGGTAATGGTTCAACATTTTCAAAAGCTATGATGGTTGATAGGAAAATTAGTTTTATTGAGCTGCAGGAAAATCAATTCTAAATCGATTTTTTCTAACATCGATTGGTTTCTAAGAATCTATTAATCAATATTACTTGAAGGTGACGCGGATAATGTCTCATCGAAAAGGACACTACAAATTAATTTTTTTCAGTTAACGATTAATCTATTTTGTTTTGGAGAAATTCGCAAAAGATTAAAAAAGACCGATGCGGTCAACATCTCTTATTTTGTGATTATTATTATGTTGAAATAAACTATAAAATGCTTGGACTTTTTATTCCAGCTTAGCGCTTATTATTCTAGTATATAGCGATATTCACCATCTGAATTAAAAAAAACTGCTTAAATCATTGTTTTATTCGTGTAGTTTTTGCTTTTATTTTATGTTTTTGTGTATTCGATAAAGACTGGCAACGGAATAGTTGAAATAAAATATTGCAAAATCTTCTAAGCTGTGCTGAAAATATTTGTAATGCATTGATATAGAACTCTTTATTTCACAAACAAAGACCTCAATATAGTTATTTTCAAATGCTATTTTCAAAAGATATAGTATGTTTGCAATTACTAATGCTCGTTTATCTTTTCACCCATAACTAAAACATTCCCTAAAAATATAACTAAAAAGTAAATATTTTGATGCGTCAGCTACACAGCTGCATAACTATACACAGACATCAAAAAACAATATAAAACAGGAGCAGCGTATATTAAAAAGAAACTTTTTCCAGCTATTTTTGGATGAAACTATTTGAAATAATCAAAATAAAGCAAGAGAGCTGCAAAAACATAAATAGAAAATGTAAATACACAGCTAAATACACACAAAACGATAAAAGAGGAAACAACAGCAGCCTGAATAAAAACAAGGCAACTGCATATTTGGTTTGTGTTTCGGAAATGAAACCAAATAAAATAGGCATTAAATTGAAAGGTAGCTTGTCAATTACAAAATGAATATCGTGCGAACAACACGCTAGGCGGTGAACTCAACAAATTGGGTTGGGAGGTGTGTGTTTCATACAAGTATGTTTTATTTTTGTGCTGCGAATGTTTGGAATTCGTCAAGTTATTCATCACAGAATTATATAATGCCTGCTCGCATCATTTTTTTATTGTACTTTTTATTTATTTTCGAAATAGAAATAATAAAGCAAATCTTGTTGTTGACCGGAAGTGCGAGTATGTTTACGATTCGTTCAAGCGTAACAATTTAGTGTGTTTTGATTCTACTTTGTTGACCATGCTCTATCTATCCCAATATTTCCCACTCGCTCTTTTCTTTGACACTGATGGGCGTGCCTTTGTGACATGCCGCGTATACGTAATACTAATGTACTACATCGTAAACAATATAAGGGTCAATGTGCTCGTTGATTTTCGATCCGATTGTGTGAACTTGACACTTAACAATGAGAATAATTCACGAAAACAAAAGCATCATTACAAACAAATTAAATGTTTCACCTGATTTCAGAGTAACAGTGTTTGAAATAAATTTACATGTTACATCATTTTATCATAGTTTAAAAGTAAAATTGAGTATTCAATAGCAAAAGTATGCACAACTATTTAATTAGTTGAAAACGATTAAAATAATTTATTTTTCTGCAGCACTCAAACGAAGGCAACAAACAATGTGTTTTTAAATCTTAAATATATTATAGTAATATCAAGATTGATATTTTGTTGAAACCATTAGCGAAGCATCTTGGGTTTATACGGATACTAGGATAAATTTTTATATTTAATTATTATATTCATATTGTTTCATGAGAACAGTCTTGTGCATTGTCGTGTGTCTTGTTTCTTTAATTCGCTTCCACACTAATTTCTCAGTCTCGCAGCAATACCGAAAGTAGAATTTGTAGCTTGATTTGTTTTGGTAACAACTATACTTTAATTTGTCTGTATTGTATGCGGCACTTACGAAACATTAAAATGATGCATTAATATTTAATAAGTACTAGTAATTGCTTGTCGGACTATTGATAAATGAGTAAACGCGTATAAATTTGCACGATTTTTTTGTTAATAGTCTATAAATGGATTTTTCTTGCTTTTGGTATGAAAATAAATATGTAGCTCAATGCCAATGACAGTGTTTTCCGGTAGGCGGAAATGTGTGCCATTTTGTTGTTCTCCAATAACGTACCACCTCTCCGCTCTGTTTAAAGTTTTCAACCTCCACCACACATAATTGTATTATTTCCGCATTATTCGCAGCCAGTCAAAATATGAGCAATGGCGAGCACACGCCCATGGCTAATGCAACGAATTTTCAATATTTGTGTGTAAATGCGATTACGCTCATATATAAATATACATACATATATTGCTGAAATGATGACCTGCTCGTTGATTTTAATATGAAGCAGATATTTATAACACGCATATTTATTAAAATCCGATTTGTTGTTTTTTCTGCCCCTGCTGCCATTTCCGTTGTTTCATTAAAAATTCATAAGCGTCAAAGCAATGGGCGCATTTTTAATGATATTGATTGAATTTATATGTTGATTTTAAGCGTAATTATTTTTTAATTATGCAATGGAGCAGAGGTGCATCGGACAACAGTTGAGTGCAGGCATTTTGCTAAGAGCTGGCGAGGCTTAATTGCAAGCAATGGCAACAACAAGAAGAGTAAGCCGTCTTAGCATTTGAGTGCAAAATATAGAAAAGGGGAAGGAAACCAACATTGAGGTAGAGAGAGAGATAGATAGATATATACAGAGAGAGAGAGAGAGAGAGAGAGAGAACTGTGACCCAGTTCACCTCAAGCATGCAGCGCTTAACCTGACAAGCACTTCTCGCTCAGCTGACTTGCTGCCGCCCCCCGCCTCATTGAGGTTAATGCATTGAAGAGCTCGCTGGCTCGCAGCCTAATAAGCTGCATTGCATGAAATGGCGCTCTCATCGTAGCGTCATAATCAAAACCAACTCATCAGCTCACGGCTCATTAACACCCATCCCACATAGCAGAGCTGCAGACACGGAGGGCAAAGGGGCTGGCAGGCGGCAGTTGAGCAACTTGATTGAACGTCAATGCTTGGCATAAAGCTGTTGTGGCCACATCGAGATTAATGCTAATGTGACAACTTAATCGAAAGCAATTTATAAGTCAAGTCGAGTGGTCTGCTGCAGCCCCGGATCCACCCAGCCTCGAAGCACTTGTCAACATCATGTCTCCATGCCTACATGTAGGCTATCAGCGAACACTGGGACTGAACGTTTTTATTTTTTGATTTCTATGTACAGTTCCACAGATTGTTTGTATACTATTACCAAAATTCTACAGAAAAATTGAAAGAAGATAGATATGAAGTCATGACAGCAAAAATTCAGCAAAATAAATACGATTAGCTTTAATAACGAAATTATTAATTATTAACTTTTATCATATGTTTATAACTTATATTAGCTCAATGTAATTGGCCCACAGTTATATAGCCAGTTAATTATGTACTGAACAATATTACCTTAATATAAATGTTTCTTTTCTGTGATCTTTAAATGCATTCTGAATACATTTTTAGAGATATGGTTTCCCATGATAGTATACGAAATAGCAGAAAACAAATTAAAACCTATTTCTATTCCTCCGTTTGAAATTGTGGGCATTATTAAGCAATACGCTTTTTCTCTTAATATTAATGTTTCTTTTCTGTGATCTTTAAAAGGATCCTGAATACATTTTTAGAGGTGTGGTTTCTCATGACAGTATACGAAATAGCAGACAAAAATTAAAACCTATGCCTATTCTATCGTTGAAAATTGCGGGCATTATTTAACAAAATTGAATAGATATAATTTACCCGCAGCTTTTGGGTAAATGGTTCGATAAAGTGGACTTATATTTCTATACAAAATGAGATTATTGTATTTGTAAATAATAACATGATTTATAGCGGAGAAATGTAATATAAGAATTAAAGTATAACCCCACATAAATTTAATTGCATATAATATATGTAGATGCGGTCTTACCCGAATAACAGTTTTGTTTTTGGGGGAATTGTTAGTATCAGCTACCATTCCAATTCTAAATGAATGTTATCATTGTAGCTTATGACATACATATATTGAAAAATTTATCTTTGAAATATTTGTCAATATTTGAATCTCAATAGTGGTAGTAGTCACAGATTCCGCAACAAGTTTTGATATTTTTAACCAATGTGCAGTGTCAGCAATGATAGCAGCAGCTGGCATGACAACCGACATATCCATAAAAAAACGACGTTAAATATTTGCATTAATTTTGATAAGTCACAGGAAGCATATAGCAGGGGAAGAATGGAGAAGGTGGAGTGGTGGAATATGGAGGCACATCTTGCTTTAGCATTCTCTTCGGTATGGTATACTACTTGTATATAACATTCATGTTACTTACCCGGCAAGCAAGCGATGCTGATAAAGAGCAGTAGTAGTTGTAGATAGCGAGGCGTTTGCTGTCGCTTCCAGTTTGTGTGACTGCCATTGCTCAAGTTGAAGCTGAAGTTAAAGCTCAAGCTATAGCTAGAGTTCCAGCTTTTCTTCATGCTGCTCCTCCTGCTGGAGCTCCCACTTTTGCTTCTCGTGCCGCTCATTTTGTGTGTTATCGCGAGTCGTTAGCCGATGCTTGGGCTGCTTGTTCTTATCGCGCGACGCGTTACTTTGTCAACGATGACGGTGACTGTCGGCGGGGACAGTCGTTCGGTTCTGCTACTGGTACTGGTACTCGTACTGGTTCTGTCGAGTCGTTGGCTCGGTCTGGCGGGCACGTTAAGTGGACGTTAAGTGCCACACACTTGACTTTTATTGCACGGCGTACAGAGCACCGAGCACGAAGCAGGGCGTAGGATGTCGGTTTGTTGCGTTACGTTAACTGCGACGCTTACTACTCTGCTTACTATTTACTATTTACTGTTACAACGAGTATACGAAATTGCGAATTCGGACTTGTTATACGAGTATATCTCACAGTTTTGGGTGTGAGCGTAATTTCTTTTTCTCTGGACACATATGTTCATGGGCTTGTTATTGTTATAGTGGTAGTTGTTAATTTAGTTGTTGTGTGGCAAACAATAAAAAAGAAAATTGTACAAATGCTAAAATGTCATGACATTTTTTTTTTGGGTTCTGTTATGGTTGTAGCTTGTCAAATTTATTTATTTGTGTTTACAATTACTTGTCGTGTTTGCTTTGATGCTTTTTGCACAGTTTTTGAAATCAAATTCCGTGTTGAAATCAAAGTTTGTGCCATAAATACGAAAATATGTATATATTGTGTTGCATGCTTTCGGGCGCATGCTATAATTCTTACTTGTCCCTTTATTTATTTTTGTATGGTGTGGCGTTTTTAATCAGAAATTTACACAGTACGGTGGAAAAAAAAAACGAACACAATGAAACTTTTCAATCAGAACCTATTTTATTTCTTTCTTTTCACTCTCTCTCTGCTGCGATTTTTTTTGGATCGCTTTTTTAGCGCTCGTTAACAGCAGCGTTTTTTGTTCAATTTTTAATACAATTTCCACGCTCAACTGCGCTTTTTTGTTGTCGCTGCGCTTGTTTCTGTTTCTGTTACTGTAGCTGTTTTGTATTGCATTTATTTACACGAGCACACACACACACATACAAACAACCAGTCGAATGAAATTTGATTTGCTTTTTTTCTTGAGGTTTTTTCAATTCAAATTACTGTTGTCGTTATTGTTGTTGTCATGTTCATTTCTTCAAATCAGTTTGCATTTTTATTTATATTTTTGCTGTTATCATCCAGTAGTTTGTCCTTTAGCATCGTCCTGCTGGTTTGTTCGGAGTCCAGCTTGTTCTAGAGTCGGCGCTGCCGCAGTGGCTGCTGCTTCTTTGGCTTTGGCTTTGGCCTCGCCATTGGCATTTTCACATTATTAAAATGTAATCCTGGGGCGAAATTCTGCAAGGTAGAGCAAAGGGTGCACACATGAGTGAGTTGCTTGCTTATGGCATTAAAATCATATGTAAGTGTGTATAAATATGTATGTGTATGTGTACAGCATATACTCGTACTATATGCATGTAAATTGGTTGCGGAATGAAGGTTTTTTTTCGCCCTTCTTGCTTGTGGGCTTAATTCTTTTTGCGCTGGCGAAATTATCGAGCGTGAAATATGAAGACAAATTATGCACACACACACACACCCCACATGCATACATACAAACTTATTTCATACTCGTATGCAGCAGGATCAACAGAGCATGTTGTTTCTTTCACTTCATTTTGAAATTGTGTTTGCAAACGGATTTTATTACGAGGCTGTACTTGCTTCTTGCCAACTAAATGACTTTTTAAATCACTTGTTATTCTTTGAGACTGAAACATACTTAAGCTTAATGATAAAATTTTTTTTTTATTTTTATTGTTTGGCCGGCTCGAGGTCAGAGTAAGAAAAACCAATTTATTTAATTTTCTTTTCTTTTTCCGATATATTTCGGTTACGCCACGGTAACCGTCTTCAGGGCAACTACAAAACATATAACATAATTAACATATTAAAACTATAACACAAGAATTTTTATATAATTACTTATTTAAGCAAGTCTGCTCTGTTTGACTTGGAGTTACTAACTAACAGGTGTCTGTAAATATGCGCGCAATTTTCGGTGTCTGCTTTGTAGTTAATTCTGTATTTGTTAGGTGTGTTGATAATGTGTAGCGTTTCGAGAGTGAATCGCTTACTGTAGTGTCGTTCTTGTTGAAGTACTTTCGTTTCTTCAAAGTTGGGGGTGTGTCCAGTCTCTATGCAGTGGGTTGTTAGAGCAGTTTTTTGTGTCAATGTTTGATGCCTTAGTTTGTAGTCTGACTTGTGTTGTGATATCCGTGTTTTTAGTTTCGACTTAGTGGTTCCAATGTAAAATCTCCTACATGGGTTGTCGCTGTCTCCGTCACATGGAATTTTATAGACTACGTTATTCAGGTCCATTTCTGCAATTTTTGCCTTAGTCCTATTAAAAATGTTCCTAAGTGTATTCTCCGGTCTGTGCGCAATTTGTATATCCTCTTTTTGATAGCAGTCTGACTGGGTGAAGCGTTCTGAGAACCCAGATACGTATGTCAGAGATTTGTAGATTTTTGGTGCTCTTGGTTCTTTTTTCTTTGGGTTCTTATGGTTCTTGATTAGGGAATACGTCAATTTGATAGGGAAGTCGTTTTGTGTCAGTATCCGTTTAATTTCTTCCTCTATTTGTTTATGGTAAAATTTGTCACTTGTCTCGAACATCCGTCTTATACAGTTCTTGGCTGTATTTATTATCATATTTTTCGGATGTTTCGAGTGATAGTTAATCAGCCTACCCGATGCCGTCGGTTTCTGGTACCATTTTGTTTTTAGCGTATTCCCACATCTATTTATAGTCAAATCCAAATAATTAAGTTTCTCGTCATTTTCTGTCTCTAATGTAAATTGGATGTCTTTGTGGTATATGTTGAGGGCGTCTAATGTCTTTTGCACCTGTTCCTTGTCAATAATTGCGAACAAGTCGTCAACATATTTGGTCAGGAGTCTTGGTCTATGGATCAATTTCGATGTTGTGTTTTCCAGAAGCTCCTCCATGACTATGTCCGCTATTACAGGGGACGCCGGGGATCCCATCGGTAGTCCCTTAAGTTGTATATACATTCTGTCCGTATACTTAAAATACCTTGTTTCACGGATGCAGAAATGTACGATGTCCATAAACATTCTCTTTGGGATTTTAGTGAAGCTTTCTATCCTGGTCCAGTTTTTACTGATGACATCCATCGCTAAGTCGATTGGGATGCTCGGGAACAGAGACACCACGTCGAACGAAACTAAAATCTCATCGTCTACTATATAAGTGTTGTTGACCTTGTCTTTAAACTCTGAGGAATTTTTAACGTTATATGGTGAGGTATTGGTCAGGTTCTTTAATATCCCAGCGATGTATCTACTAAGTTCGTGACAAGGGGAACCGACTGACGAACAAATCGGTCTCAGGGGTGTTCCTTTTTTGTGTATTTTCGGTAGTCCATAGATCCTGGGTGGTAGTGCAGTGCTTGTAACTAATTTATTCCTTTCAGTCTTTGTGATTATGTTCAATTGGAGTAGTTTGTCAACGAAGTTGTTGTTTTTATTCTGTAGCCTAAGCGTGGGGTCTTGTCTGAGTGTTCTGTATGTGTTTGCGTCTCCTAGTATATCCGTCATTTTGATATTATATTCCTCCTTGTCCATGGTTACCGTCTTATTTCCTTTGTCCGAAGTTAATATTAAAATGTTGTCATTAGTTTTCAGAAATTTTTTGGTTTGTTCCACTGTGTCTAATATTGCGCGATCTCTTGTGTTAGTTCGGTTGTTTGTCATCATGTTCTTTATTAGTAAAGAGAGTTTTATGCGAGCTGTTTCTTGGTTCTCTTTGTTTTTTATTGTTTGTACCAACTCCTCTCCGTCCGCTATGCATTTAAAGAGCGGAAAGCTTTTTCGGTCAGTTGGTAAAGCGTACTTTGGACCCATAGCAAGTAATGCTGTGATGTTTGGTGGGAATGTTGTGTGTGATTGGGGTGCAAACCACTCTGCCTGTTTTTTGTTGTTGTCTGTGTGCCGTTCGTTACGATCGTTTCTTAGGTTCTCCAGTTTTCGTAGTTGTCGTTCTTTGAGAGTTGTTGTCAGTTTGTTCATTATGCTCTCTTCACTCTCAAAAAATGCTTTTGTATCGTCCGCTCTCATTATTTCCTCTATGGTTGTTTTTGTTTTTTGTAATTGTTTCCTCTTCTCGTCAATAATATTATGTTTATGTGCGATCAATATACTAAGAATTTTCATGTGAAATATATGGCTATGCTTTTCTAATCTTTGGCTTATGTTTGTGGGAATGAGTGAGTTTGAATTATTTTTAAATATATTGGTGCAGTTTGTGGTATTGTTTATGAAGTTGGGGACAAGTTTGTACTTTCGGCATTGTAATAAAAATTTTATACTAGACTGTAACTTAACTAATTTTTTGGATATTTGCTGATATTTGTTAATTACGTGTTTGGAGTTTTTGTAGTTGTTCTTTATTTTTGCATATTCCATTTTACTGGTTGCTGCATACGGCGTGCCTTCCGTTTGAGCCGGCCAAACAATAAAAATAACTATGAGGAAGGTCACCAAAATACTCAACAATTAATGATAAAATATTAAATTTTTATAAATAAAGTTAGATGATTGTGTTCTTTGGATAATCTTTTTATTTTGTATATACAAGTATGTACTGTTAAAACCCTTAACATCCTTTTCTAGGCTTACTTAGAATGGCTATGGAAATGCTGGATTTAAGATAGTATATTTTTAAACTTCAAGAACATTTGCTTATCCGACTTATTTAATCATTTTTCAGTGCTAATTGAAATCATTTTTCATCATTTTAACAAATAAATAGCATTTACTCTAGGTGTAAATTTCAAAAATAAATTAGTTAAGTAAAGCATCGCAATTCTAGAATGTATACTAAATGACATGAATCAATATACAATCATTTTGCAAGTGCAGTTTTATTGCTGAGGTTGCGGTCCTCTAATATGGCTACAATAGCCAAATAAGAGGACACAATCAAATACGTCATACATATGTTTATGTGTTTTGGTGGGCAGCTTATTCACGGCTAAGGGGCATTCTTATTATTTTTATACATATATTCCACATGTGGATGTTAAGTAAATGTATTGATGCTTTCTATATTCCATCGAATGAATTAATAATGAAATGAAATAAATAATTAAATAAGACTAAGCATCTAGTTTAAGCTGTATTTGTATTTTTCTATAAGTTTAATTAAAGTTATTGTAAAGATTAAAAAAATCGAATTAAAATTCCTAATGCAAAAATAAATAACTCATTTTTTTTTGCTTTCTTTGGGGAGTCCAGCGCTTAATAACAAATCTACCTGTACGCACACATACATATGTATATGCAGCCTATATTTGTGGATGCGACATGTTGCATGTGAGCTACTTTTGTTGCTATGGCAGCAAAGCGCGTAATACTTTTGCGCAGTGTATGTGTTGCATTGAAATGTCAACACTCATTGTCAGTAGCTAAGCTGCTAAGACTTGTGGCAGCTGCAAAGCATTGTCAGCCGGAAAATGCGTCACATGCGTCGGACACACACACGCACAAACACACACACACACAGAGACTCGACGGTTGCCTGCAACTGAGTGACGTGCACTTCTCTATGCTGCAACGACAGTCGCGACGTTGCTGCATTGGCGACCACATTGAAAAAATAACTTGCTGCATGCTTCGAGGCCTTCTTAGCTCTGCCTATCCCCTACCCCCTCTCTCTCTCTCTCTCTCTCTCTTTCTCTCTCTTTCGTTCTAGCTCTAAGCCAAAGTGCAATGGCTGCCATTATTATGCTTTATTTTCCGCTCGACACCTTTTTCATTGCGTTGCGCATTTCCTTTTCGCTGGCACTGTACGCCCATCCACTTTGCCATTTATGAGAGGTGCCCGCATACTCTTTTCAATTTTTTATTGCAGCCAAGCGGTGGCTTTTATACATTTTTTAGCAGTTGTGTGCTGATGGGGGAGGAGAGGGAGGCGGGAAGTGGGAAGAGGTAATACGGCCGCCTCGACTTAGTCAAAGGTTCTCCAAGTTATGAGTAGGACTGTATGAGGAGGAGGATATGTGCCTACAGCTTCTTATCAACGTCGTCCTCCTCGTCATGTGGCAGACGTCATGTGCTCGGAATTGGAATTTATTATTCCGCTTTGTCGTGCGTGCGTGGCCACCTGGTCTCAAATCCCTTCAGTTTCGTCCTATTCTGTTCTCTGCTTCTCATTCTATTCAGTTCCGCTCGGCGTGCTCTGAGCTCTGGGAATGAGTGCCTGGGCACTTTTGTGCCAGCATCGTGTGCCTGCTTGCAGCAACAACCCTTTAAACCATTTTATATATAAGTACGAGTATGTATTTTTTCACATTTCGCTCTTTACTTCTGTTAATTGCTCTTCATTTAAGGAATTGCTGGCGACCTTTACAAATCGCGTCTTTGAAGTGCGCGAACTTTTCTTTAGAATGTAGGTATGTGTGTCTCTAAGTAGATGTGTTGTTGTGGGGGGCAAGACTGCGGAGCACTTAAGGATATTGTTTACATGTCTCAATTATCCTTTTGATTTTACACATACGCGCACACACATGTGCGCCCTTTGCAGTTCGGCCTTTTATTTTTGCGCTTTTTATAATTCTTTTTATGTTTTATTTCAGTTTTTGTTGTTGTTGTGATACCTGTGCACCAAAACTTTTGCGCTTTTGTGTTCATATTTCAAAGCACATTTTTTGGCTGCCTCTCTCAAAGTTTTTGTTTTTGCGTTTTAACCATTTTGAAGCTCATGTTTTGGCTTTATTAAATATTTTCCATTAAACATGAGGCCTAGCATGTACTAAATCGTTTATAACTTTTAAAAGGCGAGTGAAATCAATATATTCCATACTAGGGGTCGCTTTTGAGTATGTGTCATCGAAGTAATAATGTAAAAACCTTTTCAAAAGCAATTTAAGCCGAATTCAAAGAACTTGGCTAACATTTTAGTACTAGTACATATATCATAATTCTTAGAAATTGGGCATCAGGTATACTTTGCGATTGTAGCTCTTATATTTCCCGAAAGCCTTACGTTCATCGTTTTACTTTATTGACACGTCTTGGCTTATTAATCAGGAATATGTCTGTCACTCCTCCTTCGTACTAAATTAGCATTCTTTTTACCTTCTAACTCGTATTCTGGTATTTATAATAATAATACTTTTATTAAAAATCATGTTTTAAGTTTTCAATGACTCTGATATAAACAAAATTCTAAGAAAATAAAATAAGAAAAAAAAACATTTAATTATAATAGCTGTAATACAGAAAATACAAATGTTGACTTGGTGGTCCAAAAAAAAACTTGGGAAACAAATGCATTGCCAAGGCTCTTTTAGGCTCCTTTTTTGGGGAAAGTAAGTTAAATACTTGGAATATTAATGCTAGAAGTAAGCTGTTGGAATTTCATGGATTTCCATCAAATATCTATGTGTTTTAATGGTTTCATAAGCGTTTCATTCGTGCTTTTTAAAAATTTTCTTTAGAGGCACTCTGTCTTTTATCAAGCAAGGTTTTCAAACAAAGCTTTTTCTGAAATATCAAGTTACATTGAAGTCTTTCTTTGTATATATACAAAGTATGTGATAAATGTAGAAATAAAAACTTTTCATTTGATGTTGCATAACCCATTACGGCTTGCCTTTAATCTAATCTCGTTATTTGTTTACCCTGAAGTTGTATATGTCATGGCCTTAAGTGCGCTTGAATGAGAACGAAAGTTGATTTAAGGCAGACTCCTAATATTTAAATACTCGCACATATATGACTTGATGTGATACATGACAAGCATTTAATGTGACGAGTCCAGAGCATAACATTTCCTTATACTGACAGTATCAATATCCATCTTAATATGTTGCTGTTGTCCACTGCCCTCGCAGCCTACTCAGTTAAGTAGGCAATATAAATTGCATAATTTCCAACTCTTATATAAACATAATGTTTGTGGGCCTTTTCATCTTTGAGTGTATGTGTGTGTGTGCGCGCTAATTTAACTGCCCTTTGACATCGGGCAAGGCCGATGTGTCTGCAAGATTGCCATCGTTAAGCCGAAAGCAATTTGTCGTAAAGGATGCTTTTGGCTCGTTTTTTCTGTTGCCATTTACTTTGTCCATTCGCTGCTGATAAGGAGAACCAGCACCAGAACCCAAAAGCGTTTTTCCGACTATTCATTGAGACGCCGTAGCGCATAAGAAAAATAACAGAAGCAAAAAAAAAAAAAAAAAAACAACGAAAAAGTCCCGTCCAGCACTATTGAGTTTTTGTTTTTTCCGCTGACATTTGCCTTTTTGACTGCCGTGGCACGTTTCGCAAGACGCCCAGGCTGAGATGGAAATTATGCAAAAATTATGTGCACAACTGGGACTCAAGACTTGAGACGCTCTCCTTCACAGATATGGCCGTTGGCCACGAACCAGGACTCAGCATTCTTGACTGTAAACACGTCCAGCGTTGCCGGGCACTGTAAACTTGTCGGCATCCTCATGGTCGTTGCTGCTTAAGTTGTAGCTGTCGGCGGACTGTGAAAAACTGTGGAAAAACAGCAGCAAGCTGAGCTTTCCACCTTTAGTCAAGTGACATGTAAATCTGGCTCGAGGATATGCGCCATTTTGTTGCATGAAAGAGTTGCTGGCTGAAAAACGTTGGCGAGTCCAACACGATGATGATAATATGCCCTGTCCCCACCTCAAGTGCCACCACCCCCACCTCAGTCACGCCCTGTCACATGAACATGGCCAGAAGCCACATTTTGCTTTTATGAAAATCAGTTAAATGAGTTTGTTTACATGTTTGTCTTGCTGGTCTGCGTCTCGCAGACGGTTCTGCTGTTTTTTTCATTCCTCCTTTTTTATTATTTTTTTTTTTTTTCTTTTTGCAAGTCAGTGGCAAAAATGAGAAAAAGGCAAGGGCGCGTTACAAAAACAAGATAACAGACTTTTTAGGGCTATGAGCTCGACTATGATATGCTCTCTCATTTGAGAGTTGCTAATATTTAAATATAAGCATTGCTATTAAGCATCAGATGTTAATATATACTATATTTGGCCAAGAAAGCGTGTTAGAGCAATGTTTTTCACTTGAGGGAGACTTTTCAGATGGCAAAAAAATTGCGAATTCTTACAACTGTTCACTGTTAAAAAGATGTTGTTATAAATTCTCAGAAATTCAATGAGAGATGTAGTCTGTCTCTGAGATTAGAAGTGCCTTTTATACGTTTTTAATAAAATATTTTTTTAAAATAAATTGTTATCCTTGCAACGTAATAGTCCAACAAGTGTATGGTATTTTATTTAATTATTTTAATTATTATTTAATTAATTTTCTAGACTTGAATTAAATGCCAAATGCTTGTATTTCATTAAAAAGTTTGTTGGTAAAAGTATTTGGAAGCAGGCCAAACAAGTTTGGCAATATATCATTTGTTCAAGGTCGAAATGTTTTGTTTTTTTCTGTCAACTGGATGAAGACAAAGAGCCGGACGGGAAGTAGCTGGCTCTGGTTTCTTAATACTACTAATGTTTGTGTGTATTAACAAAATAAATGAGATTCTATAATCTCATTAGGAGCAGAGAGCTAAGTGATGACAAGGAAGCTGTCAACAGAATAATTAATGCTGTGTTACATACTCTCTCCAAAATGTGTGAGTACTCTCTCCTTTAATGTGGTTACAGGGTACACGCAAAAAAAAAACTGCCTGAAATATATGCAAAGGGTGCGCGGCGTTCTTGTCTGGACGCTCCCGCTGCATCTACCTCTTCCCCCACTGTCCGCTTATCTGCAGAAACGTACGAAGAAACCAAAGCAAAAGAAGAGGAAGAAAGTTTCGCGCCATGCAATTTACTTTGCAACTTTATACGAAATGGCACAGCCTTAAAGTATGCCGCATGTAATTTCTATTGTTGTTTTTGTTACAGTTGCTGTGCCGGCTGGTATTCGTGTTGTTGTTGTTGTTGTGGCTGTTGTTGTTGTTGGTGCGTTTTGTTTTGTGTACCGTTTGCTTTATGTAATTTGCATGTAAACATGTGTTTATTTTTGTGTGCCTCCAGGCAACCACACGCACACACACAAACACACTACACACATACATATTTATGTACGAGTGTATGAGTGGAAGTATGCATGTGTGTGTGTGTGTGTGTGTGTGTGAGTGAAGGAGACATCGCCCCTTTGCGTCAGCAGCAAATTACGGCAAAGAAAACATCAAATGATTTTGTTTAACATATTTTGTTATTAAGTGTGGAAATGTGCATATTTTTGTTCAATTCATTCGACCCTCTCTCTTCCCCGCTCTCTTTCTCTGTGTGTTTGTGTGTGTGTGTTTGCGTAACAGCCAACATCATCGTCATCGTCATCATCATTTACCCCTTTGCCTGCATTTTGTTACTTTTGCCTTCGCCTTTGCCTTGGACCCGCCCATTACCGCCTGTTCTCGCCCATTTCGCTTCGCCTTTGCGTCTGTTCGTCTGTTCGTGTTTGCAGTAAATTTCCGTTTGCCATCATTCAGCAAAGGACCGTGTCGTGCCGTTCCAGGCCGTTCCGAGCCAGGCATACTTCAGTTGAACTTTGTGTAGCGTGAACTTCTTAAATTATTGGCTTAGGCCATAAACTGGTTGACTATGAGGTTGACTTGCTGCCTGCTTGGCTGGTGGCCGTCCATCCCGTTCATGCCGTCCATGTCGTTCGTGTCGCCCACGCAGCCTCGCCCAATGAACTTTTTGCCGTTTTGAGGCTAAGCGAATTATGCACTCAACATGACATTTGAACGCCTTGCAGTCAAAAAGTTCAAAAAGGATCGACAAGGTTATGTTTTAGGCCCAACTTCTGCTTCAACTTCACAATAGCACAGTTGGCATAAAACTTTTTCCAATTAGTTGCAATACAGGAGCAATGCATGTCCTTTGGATTTCTCTGCCATTCTCATTCATGCTCGTACTCTAAAGCACGAGTGATTGTTTGCTCTATTTAGATTCCTCTTTCCTCCTTTTCTTGCTTGTCTGCGTGTCACGTCACTTGTGCGTTGTCTGCCAATTTGTTTGCTTTGTTTAAGCCACACAACAACAACAATAATAACAACAATAACAACAAAAGCAAACACACCAGCTCAAGATGAAGATGCGAACGTCTATAAACCATTACATTTCAAACGCACCCGTCTTAACACACACTCACACACACACACACTCACAAACACACACATGCAGCCATAACAATTTTTTTTCGCTCGTTTGCCTAGAATTGCGCTCCGCATATAAAACAAATTTCAATAGTTGTGCGTGAACTATCAAATGCCCTAAATCGGTATAAAGTTTACGTGTATATATAGGAAAAAAAAAGGATTGAAATCAGCATTGTATAACTATATTAAAATAGAAGCGAAATACTGTCTGAACGTATAAGTCCTCTCTCAAAAGCTGCGGTCAGAAACGTAATAATTTTGAACTGATATTTGTGCCTCTCATATGACAACTATATTTTGGCATACAATTTAAGTTCTCTCTCTCTCTCTCTCTCTCTGTTAAGCTGCGATCAGAAAGGCAATAATTTTGAACAGATATAACTACTAATTGTACATTCAAGTGTGCCTTTCAAATGATGGTATACAATGTAGTCACCATATATTACATACTTAAGAAACAAATAAACTTTTTTAATTTTTCATTCATATTTATGTTAGTACGAATTTGAAATCTTTAACAAAACTATACAAAACCTGTTTTGAATGCTTGTATTTGTTTTTCTTTATGAATAGTGTTTTTAAATGGAAGATCCGCCATAGGACTTTACTGTTTATTACCGTGCTGCTCAAATGTATTCTATGTATCATCTATGTGAAGGATACATATTATTGTTATGACTACAAAGTAATAAAGTTCATCCTGACGGGTCACTTGAATATAAAATTAAATTTTAAAATATTCGATGCGAAATTCTTCCTAATGTAAACAATTATAATCAAGGGAAATCAATGCAACGAAAAATGAATAAATTTGTATTTCTACGTAAGCTGTATACACGGAAATTTTGGTTTAGATTGAATAAAAGAATGTGTAGAATATGTGAAAAAAAGTCAAAACATTTTTTTTTTTTCAATTGCATTTTACTGCAATGCAAAATTATCCTTTCGATTTCATTCATATACATATGTATTTAAACTTGCCTAATAGGCAGTAATGCCACATAATAATGTGTATAGTACACGCTGGATTTGACATTCATGTTGTAAATAGGTCCTAGGAATTCTTCCCATTTCATTTTTTGTTACCGTTTTGAACACTATTTCCTAAGAATCTCGAAGGAGGATAATCGACATACTCTTGGATCTTTAGGGCAAAAGGTATTAGAAGGAAAGCGACGTTGCGGCTATGTGGTAACACTTTCCAATGCCTCCTCAGGCTGCAGGCTTTGACGCAGCCCAATCAACATGGCCGCACCCGGCTCTGCCTTTGTCGCTGTCTGTAGTTGTGAGTCTTTATGGTTGTAATTCCAAGTCGTTGCCGCTGTTGCCGCAACTGCTGTCGTTCGTAATGTTTGCATTACTTTGCTGATGGCTTATAGTCTCTAATGTTAAATGTGCTTAAGCTCGCCATTGGTACTGCACAAGCGTTTCCCGTTTGCAGTAAATACAAAGTGTTAAATACACGAGGCTTCGGGGCGTAGAGTTCATCGGCAAGCAATATAGCGCGCACAGTAAACCTAACCCAGCCAAATCGCAATGAGCGCCAAGCAAATATAGCAGATATTAAGCTCGACTAAGCGCAACAAAGGCGTTGCACACACAATATCGTGCCAGCCCTATATACATACACATGTATGTATATCCATTTAAGCCATCGCATCGTCTATGGATACGTGAGATCCGCATACAGACAGATATAGCATAGTATATGTAGATACACGTACTCGTCGATACCCGTTTTGGCGAGGTGTGTGTGCTTAATGCACTCAAACAGTTTATTTATTGAACTGTGAATAAATATTTTGCCGTGCATAAAGTTCGAGTACCTTCGAGAAATGAAGCGACGGCTTCTTGATATCACGAGTCCCACATACAGCCACACCCATGGCCACTACTAGGCAACCAGACAATCAGTCATACTGACAGTCAGTCAGTTGGTAAGCTATACAAATCGATAGACACTTGAGGCATTGCTGTTTACTTTGTAGTTTGGCTTTAATTCCGCTTACAACTCACATTTTACCTTTTTCTTCCTCTATTTCTATCTACTCATATATATGATTTCTCAGCAATCGTATGGTCTGTAATTATATATAGGTGCTGTGTAGCTGAGTGTGTGCAACCCAATTCGATAAATGTGCGCGTCTGCTCAAATGGACTTACGGGCTATTGACTTGAAGATTCGTTTCTGGTCTTTGAAAGCGAGGGTGAGCCGGAAACAGCAGGCTGTTTAATGAATAGGAATATCAACAGAAAGACAGATATGTAAGAACAAAGGTTTGATTTCTCAATAAAATCTAATATTTTAAAATAGAAGAATGACTGAGATTTAAAAATTGTAGACCTAATACAATACATTATGTCTGAGACAGGAGACTGTTTAATGAATAAAAATATCAACAGAATTACAGATATGTAAGGACAATAGTTTGATTTCTCAATAAAATCAAATATTTTAAAATAAAAGAATGATTGAGATTTAAATTATTTTAGACCTATTACAATACGTAATATCGGAGACATTTGGTCAAAAAAAAAAAAAAACAACAGGATATTGTTTAATGAATAAGAATATCAAGAGAAAGACAAATATGTAAGAACAATAGTTTGATTTCTCCATAAAATCAAATATTTTAAAATAGAAGAATGACTGAGATTTAAATAATTTTAGACATAATACAATACATTATGTCTGAGACAGGAGACTGTTTAATGAATAAGAATATCAAGAGAAAAACAAATATGTAAGAACAATAGTTTGATTTCTCAATAAAATCAAATATTTTAAAATAGAAGAATGACTGAGATTTAATTAATTTTAGACCTATTACAATACGTAATATCGGAGACATTTGGTCAAAAAAAAAAAAAAACAACAGGATATTGTTTAATGAATAAGAATATCAAGAGAAAGACAAATATGTAAGAACAATAGTTTGATTTCTCCATAAAATCAAATATTTTAAAATAGAAGAATGACTGAGATTTAAATAGTTTTAGTCCTACAAGTAGCACAATACATTAGTATGTCGGAGACAGGAGACTGTTTAATGAATAAGAATATCAACCGAAAGACAGATATGTAAGAACAATAGTTTGATTTCTCAATAAAATCAAATATTTTAAAATAGAAGAATGACAGAGATTTAAATCATTTTATACGTAATACTATACAATATACAATAGACATAAAATATATATAATTTGGTATAATTTGAAAAATGAGTCTACAAGCTTTAGTTAGTTCTTAGAATTGGAATGGGTTATTATCGAAAACGAAAATTCATAAACTTCCATTAGTATTGGCAGATGAGTAAACGTTCGCTCCTTCTGCGCACACTGGCCGGATTAGCAAAAGTTGGGACATAAAATAAAATGCGGTTCTTAGGGACTTCTACAGTTGATTGTAATAATATATATAAAAATTGGAATGAAAATTGCTTTTGTAGGTTTTAGAATCCTAGCTATTTTTGCAGCTAAGATGAACAAATGAAATAAGCCAGTATTAATGACCTTCAGTAGATATGATACTCTATTGAACTACCCTCGCACGCGGCCTGCCAATCTCAAGCTTTGCGTTCTCCAGAGGCTACATTATGTCGGAGACAGTTGGGCAGAGGAAACAAAGCGTTGCTCTTAAAAAGTGGACAGCAGCAGTGCATATTCCGGCGTATCCCGATTCGCCATCTATCCATCTATTTATACATCTACATATATCTGGCTAACTGGGGGGCGCAGCTGCTTTCATTAGAGCTGAGTGCGTTGGTTAGTTAGTGGGCGAGTGAGTCAGTCTGTGAGTCAGTCGACTGGATGTATTGGAGGGCCTTTTTATTTTTATGTGACCAGCATTCGAAAACCCCCGTCCCTCGTTATTGCCCCGTTCGGGCACTCAGTTAGCCAGGGGGAGGAAGGAGGATGAAGCAGCCCTGGACGTCCTCTCTGTAAAAAGGCTCTTCAGCTTTATCGCTGTAATCAATTGTCTGCATTTGAATAGTTGACAACCGATTTATGGACCATTGAGTGAGCAGCAGCAGTGACGACCCCTCCCCCCTCTCTGTCCATCCCGCACACTTTCTCTCGCTCTCATTTCTTTTGTACTTGTGGTCGCCTGTTTGGCATACCTTGTCCTGCCGCCTCTGACTGCCTTCGATCTCGACTTGGGCGGCAATTTTTTCGTCTCCTTTTTTGTGTTTGTGTGCGCAGTATCCTTTGCGGAAATCAAGTGGAATGACCCGCACACAATTTCTGTGTGGCTTGCTCAAGACCAGTGTTGGTGTTGTAACTTCTGTTTTTGTATGTTTTACGTAATTTCAGAGAAAAGCCGGAAATGGCTAGGAAATTGAACCAACAATAACAGCGGCAGCCAACAAGAGCAACAACAGCAACTGCCATCATGCACGAATAAGAATAATAACGAAAACGTCAGACGTGGCGGCTGTTCATCAGCCACTCGGACATTCGGTCAGTGCCCACAGACCCCTCTCTCCCCCCCTTCCCGCACTATCGTACAGTCAGTGGCACACATAATGTACTGTCAAGTGTTTTTGACCTTTTTCTCTGTTTCTCGGCCTCGTTGGGCCATTTTATATATTTGAGCCTGTCATAAGAGGCAGCGGCAATGCATCCTTTTTTGGCAACTTGCCTGTTTTTCAAAATTTGTGTCTCGGGCTTCGACGACAGTCGCAATTACCCACCAGCTGCTGTTGTTGTCACCAATGCCCGCCGCCATTTCGCGTCCCCAGCTTGGGTGTATTTAATATTCAACGCAAATGAGATGCGTCTGGTAAACTCTTTCTCACACACACACACACACACACATACAGGCGGCGAAGGAAAAGAGTTCAAGTTCATGCCATTACCGTTAACACAAATGTATTCGATAGCCTTAAAGCCGCTTCTGGCTTTTGTTTTCATGAGGCATTAAAGAGCTTTTATAGCACGCTCTTAGATGCTTGTCTAGATGACTATGGCAGCTAATTAAAACCATTTTGATGAAAAGCGCAGAATAACAGTTTCTAAGTTGCAGTTAATAGTAAAGGAGTTGACACATTTTAGTCGAACATTAATTTAATCCAGAGATTAGGGCATGCGTTGTCAGATATAAGGCTTGATTTGATTCTAAAAGTGCCAACGTAATTAGCTTAAGGTGTGAGATTAAATAAGTTCATAAATGATGTCAATAATATTTGAATGTATAATAGAACTTGCAAATATGAAAGAAACCATAATTAATAACAATTTTTTGTGAATTTCGGAATGAAAAAGAAAATAAGTGTTGTGATCGCATCTTGCATAAATATTTGCAAGCATTTTATTTAATTTGGTTAAAGTTTGATTTGATTAAATATATAAATTAGCAATTTGTTAGATAAAAACTATTCTTCGTGTATATCTTTTATATTTACATATCCAGATAGTCGTTCTATTAAATACAAGAAATTGCTTTAAGTTTTTATAATATACAAGTACTTAGTTTGAAGTTCCCACAATAGTTAATAAAGTAGCTATAAATATAAACAATTAACACAAATAGTATTTCTGTATTTGAATAGCAAATTAATATTAAATATAATTTTGTTGTCTTCCTCTTCTTAAGTTGAATGCAGACGGTGTACTTAATATGTTGTCTGTTTATTTTGAATATATTTTTGAGGTTTTTTGTATTCAAATAATACACTTCTGTTTTGATTTATTTTAGCATTTCAATTATTTTATATCGTAAATATGAGAACTAAAGGAATGTAATTGTCGTTAAAAAAAAAAACAGCTGAGCTCTGGTTGAAATGTAAATAATTTACCTTCATTTCTAGCCGTTGAAGCTCAACTGAATGTTGTACAAGTATAAAAAATGTAATTTTTTTGCTGCATATACATTTCTGGAGTACTCATCTGTTGGGCTCTGTAGGTAGACTTGAAGCCAACTTAATGCAACTTTAATACCATTTACATGCACAGACACTGGCAGGCAGATCCCATGGGATTTTTGTGGCCGGCTTTTGCATTTGGGTTAATGTGGTAGTTGTGTCTCTATGGCAGATTGATGTCAAACCCTGTCTTCGTGCTCATGTCAGTCAATCATGCTGCGCTTGTAGCCGTAGCTTTCATCATTGCATTGCGGTAACGGGCACATTTTGTCAACGACTTGGAAGGAAATGTGCTGCTCGGATGCTGTCCAACTACTACAGCCACAGCTTTGGCATTAGCTTCAGCTTCAGCTCTGGTGGTGCTGTGCTGTTCTGCTCGGCAACCGGCTGCAATGCACGTTGTCAAGAAAAATATGCCAACGTCTTCGTTGCTTTCGCTTAGATTGGCATTGTCATAAAATGTCGCACACCCACTCAAGCATCCACAACATTACAGCGAGACACACAAAAATGCACAGAGAGGCTGTGATTCAACATTATACTCACTTCCATGTACGGATGAGTCTGTAGAATTTTTCGCCTCCACATCAGCCTGAGCCTCAGCGTCGGCCTGACTACGTGCATTCGTCGTTGGCTTAGAAAATGAATTGCACTTTATTGTTGGCATTTTTCATGTGGCTGCCACCGGCAACGCCCTCACACACACATACACACATACACACACACTCACTGCCACCAACGCCGACACCCTCACCACCATGCTTATTCCCAGAGTTCTACTCTGCAGTCACGTCCTTGGTTTTAAATAGTTAAATAGCTTGGGCCATTTCGGAATCAAGTGCGAAAACCACAAACGTGTTGCTACTCTTCTCTGCACTCGGACCACAAAACATATTTATTCCTGGCCAGTATCAGCATCAGTTTCTGGATACTGCTTATATGCATGTATATAAAGTATCCACCGCAAAGAAAAATTCAATCAAAATTGTTGCCATTTAGTTTGACATTTCATTCAGATGGCTGCAAGCAAATGATGATTAAGTGCCAGCGAGCTCTAGAGCAACGATTGGGTGTGGTCGGTGTGGTCCTTGAGTCCCCCATCGTGTTTGTCGCCTTGCCAGCAAATTTCAGCTCTGTACTGTTTTTTCTTTTCTATGGAGTGGCAAGTGCTGCACAAGCATTTTTGCTGCATATTTGCCTGAAAATTTGCAGCAAAAAAAGAGAGAAGGAAAGAAAGAATGAAGGGGGAGCGTGGGAGAGAGGAAAACCAAAATTGTCAAACTGACCACCGCAAGCTGTGGGCACTGTTTGCCCGATTCGCATCTTCTGTGCACTTTGGCTGGACTATCGAGCAAATTGATTTTGTTGTTGTAGTTGTTGCTGCACTGCTCTCTGGCTGGTGATAAGAATTTGAGTTTTGCTTTTTCGCTGCTGCTGCTGCTGATGCTGCTCCAGAAAGTGTAGCATGCAACGTATATCGCTACTACTCTGGGCCGAGCTGATGGTGGGTGTAGCGGCTAAGCGGAGCACGCGCTTGTTCCGGCTACGGCGGTCGTCGGCAATATGGGGGTGGTTCTTCTTTATGGCCGCAGTGCTACCTGCTCGATCGCTAATATTTAATGCCATTAAAATTCGCGTGCTTTTATTTACCTTTTTTTTTTTTTTTACTGATATTTTGTTTTTTGGTATGTCTGGAGGAAAGTATTAGAACGGAAAAGAAAGCGAGTACGGAAAAACTAAATTGTCGTTGTAAAGGGTTCTACCTCTGGTCTCTGCTGCGCTGCTGGTGTTGCGTCAGCAGGTTCGGTGCCCACCCTACCATGATCACCTTTGGCCGCAGGTCGAAACCGGTGATCCCTAATATTACCAGAACCTACGTCAAAAACCCACCTCTCGTCATGGCTTCTAACAAATTACGACACGTTAAAACATCCTGGTGTAACTATTCATTTAATTTAAATTTTGAATAAAATTCATTTAGATAACTATTCGTGGTGGTTAACCATACAATAAAAACAATTTCAACCTTGCTTATCAATTGTACAAATTCATATAAAGATGTATATAATGTAAAGGCAAATAATAAAATTTATAAAATAATAAAAATTATGGTTAACAATTTAAAAATTCAAAGGTACAGGTGCAGCATCAGGGCAAAATAATATGACTGGCAACTTTAAATAATTTAAAGGAACTTTTCCATATTCAAAATTAAATTCTTTTAATTATAAATTTTTTTGTAATTACTATAGACAGCAAGTGGCCTGCCGTATGCAGCGAACATATGACAAACAATATATTTATCGTAATAATAATTCATATATATATATTGTTTGCCGGTTTGCAGCACCCGCGCATTCGCCCTCAAACACAAACAACAAAAAGGAAAAAAAAAGCTCTCTCAGAGAGGCGGAGTAAATAAGTAAAGCGAGTACTCACATTCACAGCTGGTGGATCCACGTCCAAAAGATCTTTTGTGAGCGGCGGCCAGCTGAAAAGCAGAACAATATTACGCGAGAGAGGCGGCGGCGTCAAAGCAAATTGCTGTACATTTTTTTTTTTCCACTATATTGGTGGTGTTAAAACTTCTTTTCACTTTTGCCTTGCGCTAGCTCATATTTTGGCTTCTGCATATACATACACTGGTCGGCACAATTATTTTGACGAACTGTACTCACGACTATCGGTGCTGGTTGCTTTTAGTTTCAAGGAATAACGGTACAATTTTCATACGGGATATAGAGTTCATAGCAACAACAATATGTAGGCAAAATATTTTGCCTATTACTCTTCACACCTTCTTTCTACAAATGACAATGTGAGTTGACTGCGGATTCAGGCACGGCATAAGTATTTTGACCAAATCTTTGTCGCCGTTTTCGCGTACGTTTTATCAAGTGATACTAAAATAACTTTGGTGTAACAATTTTTGTTGACCTTTTTACATTATTTTCATTAAAATTTGATTCAAAAGTAATCGATACAATGGTAAAAAAGACAGAATTAAGTTATGTTGTTAGAGCCTCAATAGTGGCGAAGTTTAATGCCGGCGTAGCACCAAAAGACATTGCAAATGAATATAATTTGTCGCGGCAAACAGTCCACTATCAAATTAACAAATATAAGACCCACAATCACGTCAAAAACTTGCCTAGATCAGGTGCTAACCGCAAAACAACACCCATTGAAGATCGAGTCCTATTGCGGGAATTTAAAAAAAATATTCATTTAAAGCCGCAAGCTGCTGCAGATCAATGGAATAAGTCGACCAAGACTCCAATCAGTGAGCGTACTGTTCGGCGACGCCTAAAAGAAGTAGATTTTAAGACATACAAAGCGAAGGACATACCTTACATATCAAAGGTGAACAAGCTCAAAAGATTGGCTTTTGCAAAGGAGCATCTGCATAAGCCAAAAGAGTTTTGGAGAAGCGTTCTATGGACAGATGAAAGCTCCTTTGAATACAATTCATCAAAAACAAAGATTTTTGTAAGGCTCCCACAGTTTCAAAGACAAAAAAATATCCCCGTATGTCAAAAAGTGAGCCATGGCGGAGGCTCAGTCATGTTCTGGGGATGCATTGCGTACAATGGGTTAGGTGATTTCGTTCCCATCACCGGCTCAATGAACCAGCAACAATATTTGAGTACCCTTAACGAAAACGCATTCCCTTCCGGTGACAGGCTGATTGGAGAATCATTTATCCTGCAACAGGATAACGCCCCATGCCACAAAAGCAAAATGATAAGAGCATTTTTAACCGATGTTGGTGTTACTACTCTGGATTGGCCACCACAAAGTCCGGACTTAAACGTTATTGAGAATGTGTGGTCTCTTGTAAAACGTAAAAGAAATGCGTCTTTGCATAAAACCGAAGAAGAAACTATTTCCGAGGTCACTTCTCTTTGGAAAGAGATACCATTAGAGGTCCTTCAAAATTTAGTGGACTCAGTTCCAAGACGTCTTCAAAAAGTTATCGAAGCCAAAGGCGGGTATACATTTTATTAATCTACCATCAATTTCTTATGTTTTGTTTAGTATTAAGCTTTGTTTTTTTTGTTAATATCCATTGTCAAAATACTTATGCCAACCCATGAAAATTACCTTGATTTATAATTTTAAAAGTCCTTATAAAAATATATCCTTTGAATTATTTTTAAGTTTGTAATACCAATATGGAATTGAGAAAAAAAATTTCCTTTGATATCTTAAACCAATAACCAGTTATTGACAAAAATGTATGATTTTCTTCTCGTCAAAATAATTGTGCCGACCAGTGTATGTAATATTTCACTAATTTGTATCGCAATATATGCACTATAACAAAAAAAAGAAAAATGACTTCACAGAAAAAAAAATCCAAACCATAAAATAAAAGAATATATAACTATATATGAAATGGGTGTCGTCTGCGCCCTTTTTAAGGTTAGGGGACGGACCCTTAGCCAAATTTTGTCGCAGCTTCAGCTTCAAGCCGAATCTTCCACGTAGACCCGTGGCTGGCCCGTTTGACGCAAGTTATTAATTCCCTTTTCGGTGGCCCGAGGTCAATGACTCCACTGGGTGAAATCTCATAAGCAGCTGACTCGGCACACTACGACCGAAACTAAAAATTGAACGGCACGCGGCGACTGTCGTATATAAAGGCCGACGGTGAACTGTCGCCTATTTCATCAGGGTGACGGAGTCGGTGCAGAGCTTTTCGGGGGGTAGGCTGCACTTGTTCTAATACCTCGAACAAAATAGCAATTGTGCTTGAAACTGCACTTGTGCTTGATTTTGCACTTGTGGTGCCAATTCTAAATATAAGAGAGCCTTGTTACAAACAAAAAAAAACAAATATATATATGATGCCAATAACCTACCCTAACTGGAACAGCACCACAAATTATGTGAACTAATTCCCTCGGTTCCGGGTGGGCTTCTATTGCTTCATTCGCTCGCTCTAAATTAGAATTACATTCCTACTAATCAACACATATGGAAATGGTGCAAAAAAAAGCAAAAAGTCAACACTAACCTTGTAAAATTTGCAGGCAAGACACAGACCACTTACTGGTAAATACGGCGCTTGGACAGTGACCGAATAAATAATTATATCTCTGGGCCACGTTCACCACAATATTACTTTTAAATAATCTGATATAAGTTAAACTTTTCCACTTATAATCGAGCTAAGCGCGCACAACTGTTCACTTCAGGGGTCGAAACCAAAAAGGAAGAGCTTGACCAACATCGAAGAAAGGAAACCTTTGTTTGCGGGAATTCCTCCTTTCTTCCGTCCTTTGACAACGAGTGTCATACCAAAAGAAATTCTTGATGACGTTACCACTTTCACTATCCACCAGAGGGCGATAAATCCTACGAAATAGGAACAACCAAACAGAAGAGAACCAAAATAACTCCTTTGCCTACTTCTGGGCTCAAAAAAAAAAGAATTGAAAAGCGGTTATGCTGCGCGAGGCAAGCGCACTACAATTTCCCCCCCACTGAAATCACACTTGGCGGTGGAACACTGCACAAGAGGGATACACGCTTGAACCGAGCAGACAGGAATACTTCAAACCATTACTGTTGTAAATCCTTGGCGTGATATTTACCTATCGGACGGCCTTGTAAATCTACAAGCTCGTAATAACAATTTCCTAGCCTTTTACTGACACGGGCTTTGACAAAGGCTGGAGCCAATTTTGCACTAAATCCTTGCGTCAGATTACTCTGTTGAAAATTGCGCCTAAATATTTCCTGGCCTACTTTAAAAGTGACTTCTCGAGTGCGTAAATTATAAGTTCGCTCATTACGATTGCGTTGAGCGATCATAGAGTTCTTAGCCTGATGTCGAATAATTTCAAAGGCATCATCCCGTTCAAATTGAATTGAGCGATCATCTAGCATGTCTAGTTTTCGCAACAGCTTATATGTAGTAGCATTGGTTACCATATGCTGGCCAAATGCTACCCGATAAGGGCTTGTGTTGATGGCGGAATGAACGCTAGAGCGCAGGGCACAGCAAATGCTGCTTAATTGCTCGTCCCAGTTCCTCTGATCCGGACGTATATAAGCTTTAATAGCCGCCAAAACAGATCGATTAACCCTTTCCGACGCATTGGCTTGCGGTGCATAGTAAGCAGTATAAACATGGCTAACGTTATACTTCTTTAATACTGCATTGAATGCTAAGGATTTGAACTGCACTCCGTTATCCGATACTACTGTTTCTGGAATGCCAAAACAGTGGAAAAGGTAATTTTCCATGAACGATGTTATTGCGTCAGCCGTTAACTTTTTGACTGGCTTTAAAAACGGAAACTTCGATAGGTGGTCTAATACTACAAAGATACCTATATTGCCGGACCTACTACGCGGATAGGGGCCTAAAAAGTCAACATATAATTTTTGAAAGAACCTTTCCGATTGAACCGACCTACCCAATGGAGGTTTTAGCGTACGGTTGGGATGCTTTGATCCTTTACAGATATCGCAATTGTTTACAAACTCTTTGACGCTATTCACCATATTTGGCCAATAGTATAAACGCCTAAGGTTGTCTAACATTTTGTTTATGCCACAGTGTGCAAAAATAGGGTGTTCATGCGCAACTTTAAGTGCTTCGTGCACGAGCGACTTTGGAACCCAAAGCTTCCAACAGGCATCATCGGATACTTTTTCGCCAATAGCGTGCTCAGCGCGCCTATAAATGAAATTGTCAACCACTTTGAGGTCTGGCATTTTAGCCTGGTTAGACAGAATTTTTGTTCGCAGTTCAACATATTCTTCCGATTCAAACTCTTTGGAATTCATATCCACTATGAGACTGCTTAAAGATAGAGCGGATAAATTTTCAGTATGCGTTCGTGACAGCGCATCAGGTACGACATTTTTACTGCCTTTCCGGTGTTGTATTTTGAATTTAAAACCCTGCAGCTTAAGTGCCCATCTAGCCAATCGACAACTTAAATCTGCTTGAGTCATCAACCATTTAAGTGAAGCGTGGTCGGTTATAATTGTGAATTCTTGGCCTTCTATGTAAGCTCTAAACTTTTTTACTGCCATCACAGCCGCAAGACACTCTTTTTCAGTCACTGTATAATTTCTTTGGCTCTGATTGAGCTTCCGTGACATAAATGCAATAGGGATCTCATCTCCCTCAGCGTTCTCCTGCATAAGAACTGCGCCTATACCAGTATGGCTGGCGTCACAATGCAAAAAGAAAGGAGCAGAAAAATTTGGGCTATGCAAAACTGGAGCGTTGCACAGTTGGGATTTCAACGACTCAAATGCTTGCTGTGCTTCCGGGGTCCACAAAAATTTACGCTTCTGCTTCAAAGTGTCAGTTAAGGGGGAAGCTATGGCTGCATAATTTCGAATAAATTTGTGATACCACCCTGTCATACCAAGAAAACGTCGAACCTGTTTTAACGATCTAGGTACGGGAAAATCGACTACAGCCGATATTTTTTCTGGATCTGTTTGAATAGTGCCATTGCCAATCACATGTCCCAAGTACACTACTTCTTTTCTACAGAATTTACTTTTCTCTACATTGATGGTCAACTTGGCGCGTTCTAGTTGCGCGGCAATAATTTCCAAAACTGCAATATGCCGTTCAAAGGACTCGGACACTATGAGAAGATCGTCGAGATAAACAAAGACTTCGTTTCGTAAATTCGCTGGGACTACTTTGTCCATCAATCGAGACATTGTGTGTGGTGAATTGGTTAATCCAAATGGCATTACTATAAATTCATACAGGGGTCTACCGGGAACTGTAAAGGCTGTTTTGTCGCGAGATTTCGCATCCAAAGGAATTTGCCAAAAGGCGTCCTTTAAATCCAAGCTGGTTATATATTCTGCCTTAGGCAGACGGCTTAATATTCCATCAATTATTGGCATCGGGTATGCATCTTTTACCGTGACTTCATTCACTTTTCTGCTATCAAGGCATAGCCGAACTTTACCTGGCTTGCAAACTAAAACTACCGGAGATGACCAAGCACTATTTGACTCCTTTATAACACCAAGCTTGAGCATGCGATCCAATTCGGCATACATCAACTTCTCTGTGGCTGGCGAAACTGGGTAGTGACGCTGCTTTAGAGGCTTCGCATCGGCCACATCAATTGTATGAGTAACCAAATGAGTTCTACCTAGCCCTTTTTTAGCAAATGAGGGAAATAAACTGATTGCCCTTGCTAAAGATTGTTTTTGCGAAGCAGAAAGTGGTTTCATAAAGGAATCCTCTAAAGAGGAGACATTAAAGTTTGTGGTCATTAGATGTAATGGTAGCAGTTGGAATATGGTCCAAAAGTCTATGCCTAAATATACATCTTCCGATAAAGAGGGAACAATATAAAACGTAAGTTGTTTTGTAATGCCTTTATAACATACGTCCGTGTTAATTCGCCCCATAATGGCTTGACTTTGGCCATCAGCAGTTTTGACCGCTGAAGAAAATGGCTTTATGTCTGCATCTGTTTCTTGTAACTCTACCGCGAACTTTCCGCCTATACAACTAATGGATGCACCTGTATCCATAAGTCCAACTACGTTTTTGTTGAAAATGGTTACCTGTGCATAAGGACGGATGTCGTGGTTCTTGCCGATGATAGTGGCTAAAATTAACTTCATTTCTGATTTTCGACGTTTATTAAAGGCGATTCTTCTTTGACGAGAACGAGAAATATACATATTCGGGTAATTTGTATCGAAACGGGAAGCATCAAAATCTGAATTCCTGTGAATAGATTGGTGCTTCAAATCAACTATTTGTTCTGCTCGGTGTTGGTTGCTATCGAAGCAAATTGTTTGCGTGCACTTGTCAATGGTGCACGCGACCGCTGGTTTTTTGATAGGTGCGAATTGCACTTTCGACAACTGGGCTTGTAAGTATCGGCTTTGCCACAACCGTAACAAAATACACGCCGTTCAGCCACGCATTCTTGATACCTGTGTCCCTGGCTACCACAATTCCAGCAGGACGCTTCTAGTGCCAACACTTCATAATCTTCTACCTCCGACATATCTGAAGCTATTTGCGAATCTGCTTCTACATCTAAAGCACTCACTTGCCGACGAGGCAAAAATCGTTGCGTGACCGTTTGAGCCTTGGGAAGAGTTTTTATAAAAATTTCGCGCTTGCGTACAAGTTGTCTCAAAGCTGCTATTGTCGAGGCAGATTCATACAGAATCTCGTGCTGAATTTCGGGGAGTAAATTTGCACGAATTATTTCTAACAGTGTAAACTCTTCAATTGGATGTGACAGTTTGTCTGCCAACGCAGCAATAACATTATAAAAATCATCAAATGACTCATTATGACGCTGCTTGCGTTGCTCAATCTCAGCACGTATATCGCGGTCAGTTCTATTATCCCTAAACTGGCCACGTAAGGCGATGCACAAATCATGCCAATGAACTAGCGAAACACTTTTATGGTAACGCCAAAACCATTCGCTATCGTTGCCTTCAAAGAGATTACTTGCGTATCGAGCAGTCAATTCAAGGTTACCATCTAATGTCTGATTCGTCAAGGCTTCAACTCGGTATATAAAATCGTCTATCGTCATTGATGCTTTATTTGAAAACCGAATCTTCCAATTTGCCATGATCTGACTGATACGATCTGGACGTAAATCAAAGTTTACTGCACTATGAGTTGCTGTTCGTTCACTCCCAAGTGCGGGTCGTGTCTGTCCATGCTCTTGTGATTGAGACAGACCCAACAGTGGTTGAAATGGTCGCTGTTCTACCGCTGGCAATGTCGTCATTTGTACATGAGGGCTGGAGTTAGCCGTGGCAGCGGACAAGCTTTGAAAGCCAGAAACAATAGCCTGGGTTAACTGTTGAGAGTGTTGTGCCATCGCAGCCGTAACAGCTTCAGCAATTGTTTCTGATAATACACGACGATCAACGGAAACATTTTCGGACTGATTTCCCGACACTTCTATATTCAAATTTGGGTGAAGAGCTGGATTAGCCATGTTTTGGGACGTGTGTTGTTGTTTTCTAGTTTGAGACCTAGTTTGATGTTGCTTTGAACAAGAAGGTGTATTACGGTCCGTAGTAAGGTTACTTAGCGAACTGGCCTCGGTTGGATTCAGAGACTGCCTACACACGGGACAAATTCCTGCTGAGCCTACTTCTGTATTAAAACAAGCCTTATGAAAAGTATGGCCACAAGTTGTATTCAGAAGCTGAGTCTGATGAGCAATTACTTCAGAACAAATGAAGCAGTTTTGGTTAATATTGTCAACCAAAAGCAAACTTTCTGGACTGCGCGCTAAAGGCATTTTCTTTTTAATTTGTTCTATATAACGAATAAAATATACGATACTAATTAATAGCTATTCAAATCGATTCAAAATAAAAATATTCCAAAATTTGCACAGAAGATATTTGAAGCCATGCGATTGGTTTGCATTTATTAGGTATGTTAGAACCTTTATGTGTTTTCTTTGAACGACAATTTATGAAAGGTAAATAAAAGGAAAAATAAAGGAGGAGGGTCAACTAAACAGTAACACTATGCTGCCTATGTGGGGTAGTTTTCCACCCTATCCTACACACGCCTAGCAATGTATACTTTAGCTTAGCCGGATCCTGGTAGAAAGCTAGTTTGTTTAAGCACGTCTTTGGATTGAAAAGGCAAAAGACAACAATTCGATCACCTGACTGTTGCGATTCCAAACTGAAGCTCAGAAATGAAATTAAAAGAAAAAGTTGGGAGGGGATTGGTTGCCTAGGCGACGCACTTAATATTGAAAGTGAAGTAACTTCCATCATGCAACCGAAGGGTGAAGCTGTTCAACTGCTTGCGCCAATGGAATGGCCGTAGCTCAGTACTCCACGTAAAACCAATAGACAACATTGGCTCCCCAGTTTTGCAGCAGCACAAGGATTAAATGGCTTAAACAGTATTAGACAGCGGAGTCATTGCTATCTGAAGCTATGACATATCCAGCGAGTCTTGTCTAAACACATAAGATAATTGATATATTTTTAGCTATTTCAACAATTGTGAACAATATGCTAATTTCTTCAATCACTAGGACAAGGGAAGGACTAAAATATTCAACCAAGATAACCAAAAAAAAGGTGATCTGATGTTACTGACCTATCACTTAAGAGAATGGAACCAACGAGGTAACGATTTGGCCAAAATCGTGACCAAAATTGGCCCTTGAGTTGGGCGCCAAATAACATTAATATATTATTAATTACTGTAGCATGCAACGTATATCGCTACTACTCTGGGCCGAGCTGATGGTGGGTGTAGCGGCTAAGCGGAGCACGCGCTTGTTCCGGCTACGGCGGTCGTCGGCAATATGGGCAATATGGCCGCAGTGCTACCTGCTCGATCGCTAATATTTAATGCCATTAAAATTCGCGTGCTTTTATTTACCTTTTTTTTTTTTTACTGATATTTTGTTTTTTGGTATGTCTGGAGGAAAGTATTAGAACGGAAAAGAAAGCGAGTACGGAAAAACTAAATTGTCGTTGTAAAGGGTTCTACCTCTGGTCTCTGCTGCGCTGCTGGTGTTGCGTCAGCAGGTTCGGTGCCCACCCTACCATGATCACCTTTGGCCGCAGGTCGAAACCGGTGATCCCTAATATTACCAGAACCTACGTCAAAAACCCACCTCTCGTCATGGCTTCTAACAAATTACGACACGTTAAAACATCCTGGTGTAACTATTCATTTAATTTAAATTTTGAATAAAATTCATTTAGATAACTATTCGTGGTGGTTAACCATACAATAAAAACAATTTCAACCTTGCTTATCAATTGTACAAATTCATATAGAGATGTATATAATGTAAAGGCAAATAATAAAATTTATAAAATAATAAAAATTATGGTTAACAATTTAAAAATTCAAAGGTACAGGTGCAGCATCAGGGCAAAATAATATGACTGGCAACTTTAAATAATTTAAAGGAACTTTTCCATATTCAAAATTAAATTCTTTTAATTATAAATTTTTTTGTAATTACTATAGACAGCAAGTGGCCTGCCGTATGCAGCGAACATATGACAAACAATATATTTATCGTAATAATAATTCATATATATATATTGTTTGCCGGTTTGCAGCACCCGCGCATTCGCCCTCAAACACAAACAACAAAAAGGAAAAAAAAAGCTCTCTCAGAGAGGCGGAGTAAATAAGTAAAGCGAGTACTCACATTCACAGCTGGTGGATCCACGTCCAAAAGATCTTTTGTGAGCGGCGGCCAGCTGAAAAGCAGAACAATATTACGCGAGAGAGGCGGCGGCGTCAAAGCAAATTGCTGTACATTTTTTTTTTTCCACTATATTGGTGGTGTTAAAACTTCTTTTCACTTTTGCCTTGCGCTAGCTCATATTTTGGCTTCTGCATATACATATGTAATATTTCACTAATTTGTATCGCAATATATGCACTATAACAAAAAAAAAGAAAAATGACTTCACAGAAAAAAAAATCCAAACCATAAAATAAAAGAATATATAACTATATATGAAATGGGTGTCGTCTGCGCCCTTTTTAAGGTTAGGGGACGGACCCTTAGCCAAATTTTGTCGCAGCTTCAGCTTCAAGCCGAATCTTCCACGTAGACCCGTGGCTGGCCCGTTTGACGCAAGTTATTAATTCCCTTTTCGGTGGCCCGAGGTCAATGACTCCACTGGGTGAAATCTCATAAGCAGCTGACTCGGCACACTACGACCGAAACTAAAAATTGAACGGCACGCGGCGACTGTCGTATATAAAGGCCGACGGTGAACTGTCGCCTATTTCATCAGGGTGACGGAGTCGGTGCAGAGCTTTTCGGGGGGTAGGCTGCACTTGTTCTAATACCTCGAACAAAATAGCAATTGTGCTTGAAACTGCACTTGTGCTTGATTTTGCACTTGTGGTGCCAATTCTAAATATAAGAGAGCCTTGTTACAAACAAAAAAAAACAAATATATATATGATGCCAATAACCTACCCTAACTGGAACAGCACCACAAATTATGTGAACTAATTCCCTCGGTTCCGGGTGGGCTTCTATTGCTTCATTCGCTCGCTCTAAATTAGAATTACATTCCTACTAATCAACACATATGGAAATGGTGCAAAAAAAAGCAAAAAGTCAACACTAACCTTGTAAAATTTGCAGGCAAGACACAGACCACTTACTGGTAAATACGGCGCTTGGACAGTGACCGAATAAATAATTATATCTCTGGGCCACGTTCACCACAATATTACTTTTAAATAATCTGATATAAGTTAAACTTTTCCACTTATAATCGAGCTAAGCGCGCACAACTGTTCACTTCAGGGGTCGAAACCAAAAAGGAAGAGCTTGACCAACATCGAAGAAAGGAAACCTTTGTTTGCGGGAATTCCTCCTTTCTTCCGTCCTTTGACAACGAGTGTCATACCAAAAGAAATTCTTGATGACGTTACCACTTTCACTATCCACCAGAGGGCGATAAATCCTACGAAATAGGAACAACCAAACAGAAGAGAACCAAAATAACTCCTTTGCCTACTTCTGGGCTCAAAAAAAAAAAAAGAATTGAAAAGCGGTTATGCTGCGCGAGGCAAGCGCACTACAAAAGTCAACAACTTTTAACGATTTGAACTGCAGAGAACACGCGAGCTCAAATGCAGCGGCAGTTGGCAGGCGCTGATACTGATGGAATTGCAGTTTACTTTTCAGAAATTGCAGGGAGAAATAGTATTGATAAATGGCTAAGTGTGGAAAATATTGGGTGAAATGTCAAAGCCAGGTAGCCAGGCAAATCCACAAAATCCTATGAAGATACAACAAGCAGAACATTTTAGAATATACTCTTTGCATATGCACTTCTTTCTCGCATTAAACTCCATGAGAACAATGAACATATGGAGAAATATATGTTATCAATTATAAAATCAAAAGAATTATTAATCAACACATAATATGGAATGTTTTAATTTTTATAAAATGTAAAAGCATTTTTAAAAATTTTATAACTAACTTGCTTAATGAATTGCAATTATGAATAAGGCATTATGCCTCTTTATGAAGACGAAGAAGCATAGCTAGATTCCTAGAAAAATGTAACTGTTTTATGCAATTTATTGTGCAATTTATTCAGGAAATTGCATCTTTCTATAAATTCTCATAAAGCATTGCTTAATTAAAGAACACTTATGCCAAATAGTAAATGCTTATCTGTAATATACTCTTATAAAATTTTTTTTTTAACTTTTTCAGACTGCAAGCAGCTTCTTCTGTAATGTCTTTAGTTCCTTTCTGAGGAAAAGCTGATAACCACAGCCACATAACCATTCATTAAGATTACTACAAGCTATTGACATTATTTTGCCAAACCTAATAATTTTCAAAACTTAGTTTTTCCACTTTAAGAAACAGTTCGTACAGACTTAAGTGTATACAAAAATAAGAAATATTTAAGCTACGATTGAATGAGTCAGGGTAATTAAAACATTCAAAAGATTATTTCGTTTGTAAGCAAGCAATTTTGTGTGCTCTGAATGGAAGGTATATCTTACGAGCTTTTCCTTTTAACGCCTTTGGAGCCCACTCCATCTCTTGCCGCACTCCTCCATTGACTTTGTCATGCTCAACTAATTTCCGCTTGTCGCACAAATCAGCACCAAAGTATGCTTTAAATTCTCTATAATGAAGTTATTCAAGCTTGAAAAAGAAAACTTTGCACTCACACCCGTAAACACATGGGCTGTTTGGCTTGGCTTTCACACGTCCTCATGCATTTTCCACGCCCAAGATTTCTTTCATTCGCGTTGGAGTACGCCCGAAAGCACATGAAAATTCATAAAAGTCTGTCTCTTTAGCTGCTGCCGCCGCTTCTTGTTCTTCATCTGCTGTTTCTTCTGTCGCTGCTTACATGACAGGAGACATTCGCACACAAACACAGCCATACACCCGCCGTAAGGAGCTATCAAGAAATCACAACAAATTTACAAGTGCCACACAAATGTTTGACAAAAAGTTTCTGAGAAGCTTTCCACTGATTTTGCAACGTCTCAACGATTTCTACTTTGGCAATGGGACGCATGTGGGTTATGTGGGGGCGGATGCTCGGGGTCCGGGGCGTTGGTTGGTCGACATTTATGGCACAAGATGCTATCGGGTTGACATAAGTTAAGCTGCTTTTTGCCTTTGCTTTTCGGCTAAAAGCAACAACAACAACAACGACAACAGCAAAATCAGCAAACGCTCAAGAATTTCGGCGAGTATGAAAATGTGGTGTGGCATGGATGTTTGTGTGCGTTTGAAGATATTTTTGAAAGCGCAAACCGCAAAACAACTGCGCGAATTCAAAAGTTGCCACTTTTCCTAGCCGCTGGAGGGGGATTTCTAGCGGGGCCTTGAGCGGCTCTTTCGCAGGATGGGGGGCGTTGGCACCCTCCATTTGGCTGCTGTTTAGCCTTGTCTGCTATTTAGTGTTGACACGCAAGGCAATTTGGCAAATGTAAACATTTTGTTAGTCACACACACACACACATGCACATGCACGCACATATAATTCAACAGTGGAATATCAATACTGTGGACAATTTAAAATGAAAATGTTGACGAAGTTTTCTAAACTGATGAATGAAACTTATTTTATTGACATACTATATTTACAAGTATTAAAAAATTTCACAGACATTCTAGAAATTTATATCAGAAAAAAAATTACAAATTAAACTCTAATATAAAAGCCCCTTCTTTAATATAACGATCACCATTTATAATCAATATAATAATTATACATAAATATATTAGGGAATATTTTGCCAACGATTTTTTCCAGCTTTTGTTTGACACAGAAAAATATTCTCATCTTACACATATCCTCTTAACAAATACTTTATCCACAATATTCTAACATTTATTAAAAAATGTCATAGACATTCTAGAAATTGTTATCAAAAATAAATTAAAAATAAAACTTCAGTATAAAATCCCTTTCTTTAAGATAATCATTATACATAAAGATATATTTAGGAATATTTTCCCAACGATTTTTTCCAATTTTGATTGATACAGAAAAATATTCTCGTGCATTGTAAACATATCCTTTTAACAAATACTTAACCACAATATTATAAGCATTTGATATTTAGAAGGTAAGCTCTGTATAAAGAATGTTTTTTTAAGGGAACTTTACGAAAAATCATATTCAATGCTCGAACAGCCTAGTAAGTAAATATTGCGGAGCTAAAAGCAACAAATATAATATTATGGTCCAATTATGTTTGATACGGTTTCGCTGAATTAACAAGAGAAATATCCTATAATAATTTAAAAATATTATGCAATAAAGGTGTAGTTAGGGTTAAGAGCCTGAAAGTAGTAATTCTATTCCGAGCAGTGAGCAAGTATTCTTCGAATTAACGAGGTTGTACTGCATTTCTCTACGTGTATATGTGCATGCTAGCCAAATATTACGCATGCGACGCGTATGCCGTTTGCTTGTTTTTTGTTTGGCCTTTTTGCCTTTGCTTCCTGTTATTAAATAAACTTGCACCATTTCAGTTTCGCGCCTCGCCAAACCGTCGCAAATACTTGTGGCGGCCCTTCCCCCTCCCCTGACCCCCCTCCAAATGTATTTCTCTCAGCGTTGTGCTATCAACTACATGACTGTTACTGCTTATGAGGTTGGTTGGCATTCGCCGCTTTAGTTTATTATGATTGCCATGTGGTGTATAAATTTTAAATGGTGGCTGTCAGTAGAGCGCGCAGTATTTGTTGCCCCTCTCCCCATCCCTCTCTATTGTTTGCGGCACATTGAAAATCACAAAAGAAAAGCTTCTAATGTTTTTGGCTCGAGTGCCTTGCGTCAAGTTGGGACTTACATGTGCTTAAGAACACACACACACACACATATATATACTTAGTGTGTTTGTGTGTTTGTATGCGTGCTGGCATGCTGGAGCGCTGAACCACTGGGCCGCCCCACCACATGCAAACAATGGAATTTAAATAAATAGCAGTAAAAATTTTGCACAGCTTTCTGCAGCTGCTTGTAGCACGCATGGAAACTCAGGCATTTCCTAACTCAGCTCATGTGTATAATCAACTCTCGGCGCCATGCACGCTTGTACGCACTCACTTACACACGCAGACACACACACACGCAGACACACACACACCCACACTCACAGATACACTGGAGCCGTGACTTGGTGCTGATGAAGTGCGTGAAATTGATATAAATATGTATGTATGTATATATGTGTGTGTAGAGTACTGGGGCTCTGACAGCAACATTCTTGGTTATTTCTGTTGGCATTCACACTGCTAACGGCATACTGTGCGTATACGTTACATAGAAGCATATCTGGAGCTCTGCTTTGGGACTGGTCAAGGTTTTTTATTGCTTAGATCAGTGTATTGCAATGTTTTGGCATTAGCTTTTGCTCATTAGTATTAATTGTATTAAGTAAAGTGGAAAACGTTTGAGCAAATAATTTAATAATTAAATTTTTTGCAGCTGTTTTTCGATTTGTAATCTTTTCATAGGTAATGCCTTTCTTTAGGCAAATTTTTGGTTAAGAAAATGCAAGTTGATAATATTTATGACCCAAATCATAATATTTAAACATTTTTATTTAAATGCTTTAATCTTTATTGGTTGGCCAAGTGAATTTTTTGAAATGTTCAAAATAATAAGAAATAATAATTTATTAAGAACTACGTGATCATAACATTTGCATTTACTTTCTGATACACATTTGTTTTGTGCTTTAGTACAAAAAAAAAAACATTTTTTTTTTTTTTTTTTTTTTTTTTTTTTTTTTTTACATATATACAATTTATTAAACTAGTTTTCTACTACCAATATGGCAGCTTAAGCTAGTTGAAAGTTAGGGAATACAAAAGTTGTCTATAGTAAGCATCTATAGGACGCACTTATATCTATGTACATATATACAATATTTACAATGTTTTACATGAAAAATGATTATATTTTATGATATATACTATGTATTTTATACAAGGGCTCTTGTGGGGAGATCCTTTGGATGGCACTTCTTCAGTCTTCTCTTCTTAGGTTTGGACAGGAGCCGCCTCGCTAGTGCGTTGGGGTGACTGCCGAGTCGCTTCTCGTAATTGCTTGCGTGCATTTGAATGACATCGCCAACCTTGGGGACACATAAGTCTCTTTCGATGTCCCTAGTGCGCATATACCAGGGAGCGTTGCATATTTTTCTAAGTATTTTAGCTTGCGCAACTCTTATTTTGTTTAGGTTTGAAGCAGCGGCAATGCCATAAATTGGTAGCGCATACTTCCATATTGGACTTAATATGGACTTGTATACTGTCACCTTACTGTGCAGGGACAGCTTGTTGCATGGTGCAAGCAGCCATGCCATCTTTCCGGCTTTCGCCATGACCGATCGCTTCACCATTGTTGTATGCTTGCTGAAGTTGAGTCTTCTGTCCAGAATTACACCAAGATATTTGTGCGAATTTGTATGACTGAGCGTGGACCCCAACATTGTGATATCTCCGCATGACGACGGCCTTGTTGTAAATGTGACATTCGCACACTTGCTGGCGTTGATACCAATGTTCCAATTCAGAGCCCACTTCTCGAAACTACTTACATACTGCTGTAAGGCTTCCGAAGCTACATCGATATCTCTGCTTCTGGTAAGCACCGCAGTGTCGTCTGCGTAAGTAGCTATTAGTGCGTCATCCTCGTCTACTCCAATGATCTCTTGCGGTGCAGGCATATCAGCAGTAAATAATGTATACAGGGTAGGACCGAGAACACTGCCTTGGGGCACCCCTGCACAAATTGAGCGCCTCGTGGATTTCACTCCATCAACAGCAACTCTGAAGCTTCTGTCCCTTAGAAAGCTTTCGATGAGTTGAAACAATTGAGGAGTTAGCATGCCTTTCAATTTGCAGAGGAGACCATCATGCCACACTCTATCAAAAGCTTGTTTAATATCCATAAACACAGCCACTGAGTACATCTTTTGCTCCATGGCTTCCAGGGCGAAGTTGACCACACGGTGGAGCTGTTCCGGTGTTCCGTGACTTCTTCGAAAACCAAATTGCCATTTTGGAATTCTGCGCGTCACGGCTTCGAGCTGGAGAATCCGGTCCAGAATCACGCGTTCCATCATCTTCCCGAGGGCAGGTAGCAGACTAATCGGCCTATATCCATCTACTTCAGTATGCTGTTTCTCTGGCTTTGGAATCATCGTAATTAGCGCCATTTTCCAGCAGTTTGGAAAGTGCCTCAGCCTGAGTATGTTATTCATGAGCAAGACAATATACAGCAGAGCCCTTGTGGGGAGCAGTTTCAGCGTCCTGTTGTCTAAAAGGTCTTCTCCAGGCGCTTTTTTTACCTTTAGATTTTTTATCTGCTGTACCACTTCTTGAAGTGTAACTGGGCTTGCAGGCAAGGCCATTTGGAATGGCATCTCCAGCCTAAGCTCGACTACCCTTCGCCTATCTGCTGTTGTAAAGTCAAAAGGCTTAAATCTTTCCTCTAGGCTGTTTGCAAAGATTTCAGCTTTCTGCTGACTGGAGTAGCTCCATCCACCTGTAGGATCCTTAATTGGAGTCTTAGGGATGACCAGCCTCTTAAATCGCCTCGTAAGCTTCCAGAGCGAGTAATTAAATGATGCATCTGGACCAGCACTTTCCAATATGTCATCAATTCTGCCTTGTCTGATTTTAGCAAGCTCTTTTTGCAGTCGATTGGACAGTCTTTTGTAGATTTGATGAATGCGAGTATCTCCAGTTCTTGCATATTCTTTCCTGACTCTTCTTTTCAGGCTTAAGAGCGCAGCAGCCGTTGGTGGTAGACTAGCATGACTATGTTGGGTTGGCAAGCGTAAAGTTTTCGGTGCAGCAGAAGACGCAGCCAGTGAAATGTTCTTCATGAGGATTGATATCGCGTCTTCGATATCCTCTGGGCTGTTAATTTCGACGTTCAGGTTAATTCTTCTTTCGAGATCGGCTTTAAAAACATCAATACGGGAGCCAGGTGGTAGAATATATTCCCTCTTGGGATTATATTGCGGTGCATGATGTAGCGTCGCTACTACTGGAAGGTGATCCGATGCGAGCTCATATTTTGTTTCAACGGTGAGTCTGTTTAGGGCAATCCTGTTGACAATAAAGAAGTCTAGTGCAGAGGGGTTAAGCCGTGTGTTGTAAGAGTAGAAAGTTGGCTCTCCAGTAGCAAGAACTTGGCAAGTAGTACTAGCTATGGCCTCTTGCAAACACCTTCCTCGCCTGCAAGATCTGGAATTACCCCACCATTGGTGTTTTGCATTAAAATCACCGCCTACAATAAACTTATCTCCTAAGGTTGCAAGCAATAGATCAAAGTCGGCCCTGCACCAAGCTTCATTGGGAGGAAGATATAGGGAGGAGACTTTGATGCTTCCACCATTCGTCGGTATAGTTACGCTGGCCGCTTGGATGCTTGTTTTTAGAATTGGCTCATTCTGTGAATGAGCGATACTTGATCTAATGATGACTGCAGAACCACTTTTAGCGGTGCCACTAGGATGATTAGCGTAGTACTGGTCGTATCCTGGCAAATATGCGTTCAAGCCAGGACGCATATGCGTTTCGGTTATTAACATGATATCGATCGAGTTTGAACTTAGGAAAAGCCTGAGTTCATCATTGTTTTTGACCAGGCCCCGTGCGTTCCATAATCCGATTTTTAACAGCGGATTTAACATTTGGATATTAGTTTTTGTACCAAGTCACGGAAGGCTCTATTGGAATCCATATTTTCCTGTATGAGCTTATACATTTGATCCATTCTTGCGTTTAGATCTAAAATCGCCTTTTCCAGCATACTAAATTTGTTGTTTAGATGCCAATCTTCGGCGGAACTGTGTGATCGGGGCGAGTTTTGGTTTGTTGGCGCGCTGGTACGTTTTTCTCCAATTGGCCTAGCTGCATCAGCATAAGAGAAGCCACTCTTAATAGAGTTTGAGATAAACTGTACTTTAGTGCCTTGGTTATTTGGGTAACTCCTATTGCTACCGATAACTAGTCCATCTTTCGGCAACCTCACAGCTGGCTTAAGTTTTTTGGCTAGATCAATTCTTACCTTGCAGCCTCTGAAGCTCGACATGTGGTCTTCGCCGCAATTAGCGCATATAAATTCCCCATTATCATTCAGGTTACATGATTTTGAGCCAGTATCATGGTCCCCCGAGCATTTACCGCAAACCGGCTTTTTAAGGCAATAGTTCCTCGTGTGCCCGAAATCTTGGCATCTGAAGCATTGTACCAGCTCTTTACTCTGTTTGGCCTTTGATATTGTAACCCTGTGTCTACCAATTTGAGTTATTTTTAGTGCCTCAGCAACGTTGGGTGCGTTCTGGAGGTTAACGTAAAACATATTTTGTCTTGTTTTAACATTATTTATGTCCTCACCATCCTCCTCATTAATTTGAATGTTACGCCAGTCCGGTTTTCTGGGGCAATATATATTCAAAACTGTAAAGCCCTTGTCGGTAAAGGTGCGCTCTATTAATTGCCTGGGTACATTGGGATGAATATCTCTGAGCACCAATCTGCAGGGTTTGTTCTCCTTCAACTGGTGGTGCCAGAATTGACAATTTTGATTGGACAATAATTTGATTATTGCACGAAACGCATTCGAATTCTTCGTATAAATACGCGAGATCCCAGATTTCGATGTGCGTATGTCGTAATCGTTAGGGGAGACAGCAGAATTGAGCGCCACCTCCAGCTTATCCAATTTGTTGACTTGTGGCACACATATAGCAGGAGGCTTAGGAATACTACTTCCCTGCTGGAAACGGCTGGCTTCATTTTGCTGGCTCGATGGATCTTCGGAATCTGGCTCTTCCATTTCCATAATGGAATCAGCTTCTTCCGAAAGGGCTGCAAATCTATTATTTTGAAGCGCTGGCGGAGAGGAGGACGCAGTTCGTTGTCCCTGGGTTGTATTGACAGGAGTTGGCTTATTTTTTTGAGCCGATTTTAGTGACTCGACGGCTCCTTTCCGCTTCCTATTAATACCGGGTACTGGCATTTGAAACGAGCAAAATTTGTCCAGAGTTGGATTTGCAACTAAGTTTGTCATTGAAGCCGGTGTACTCACAACGGCGGGTGTGGAGCACAAACTGCCATTTGATGTCGCTACTGTAGTATACATTGATTGAGAGTTCACCACAGAAAATGTTAGGGTACTTGTAGTCGATGTACAAGTGGTTGAGGCAATCCAGTTACTGGTTGAGATTGACGGCTTTAAGTATGGTTTTCCCATTGACATATGCAAGTCCTTGGTTATTTTTGCTCTCAGCTCCGAAGGTGATTTACCAGAAATTTTTCTCATCTCCACGTACTTCGGCAGCTTATTGACTACTTCCTCAGCTGCTCCGAGAGCGGCCGAGTCTTCATCAGCATTCATTTACGTGAGATAAGATGACTTGCAAAACAAGCAAAGAAGAAAAATTCTGGGCTGTCTCTGCTCCGATGACGTGTATACGTCAGCAGAGCAGCCCCATACAGCAGATTAATTGTTGATTGGAATCCAAGAAAATAAGGATACTAAACGATTGCCAAAAAGCCAAGGTGAAACTAGGCTTCCGGGTGGTTTTTTTTTTTTTAACGCACTATACGCGAAATAATTGAAAAAGAGGAATTTATTACAATTTTTCACGGAGCGCACAATAAAAAGTCGACTAGTCACTTTGACAGCTACCAGGGTTGTGAAAAAAAAAAAAAAAAAAAAAAAAAAAAAAACATTAAAAACAAAACTTTTGCAAATACAAAATGATTTGGGAAGCTCTACTGCCTATGATTATTTAAAAACGTTCATGAAGAGCGTGTCAGTAATGTTTTTAGGAAATGTTTATGATAAAATAAAATACCCAAGATCGATATTTAAAAGTCCATCTAGTTCATGTTGAATTATTAATTGGGCTGTTAATGCTAAAATTAAGTAATAATTTAATCTGGATTAGTGTAACTAATATGCTTGTCATGTATATTTGTGGCACAGAAGTTACTTTTTTTTAAACTAACTTTGACGCCTTTAAACACTTTCACACATTCTTCATGGAGTGTTTTTTTATTTGTCTAGTTATTGGCTTGTGTTTAACTAAAAGTTGTATTTGCAATCACAAATGCATATCCTATTTGGTTGGATCGAAGATGTCTAAGTTTGTGTTCAATTTATTCAATTGTGAGCAAGGAAAAAGTTGTCTGTTATCTCAAAAGCTGCATCACTTTTTATGACATGAAAACACAATTGTTGTGACCGCAACTAGTATAGCAGCACTCACTAACTCACAAACACAGAAACATACATAAACACGCTCAGACCAACAGGGAGACACACAGCTACTATGTGCTTCTCATTAGCACTTAAAGTGCGCGTCAAGGAACTATGGGAATGTGTCTGCGAAACATGAAATCACAGTGCCATCGCGATAAGAACTGATAACACTCACGAAAATTGGCTTCACGTGGTGTTGGCTCATGAATTTCCAAGCCAGGGAAGCCATCTCCACTCCTCGGGCTCCTTGATGCCACTACTGTCGAACTACTGTGTAGGCAACACGCAAGGACTGGTGCTGGTGTTGAGGCTGAGCCCATGCCTCTCTCCCCCAATTCATCGTGTCATTGCGCCCCATGACGCGTTCCACAAATGCCGAAAATGGCGTGGCAACAACAACAAATAACAAACAACTAAACAACAGCGACGGCAATGGCAATGGCAATGGCAAAGGCGACACCGACAACGACAACGACACCGAAAAAGGCTAAACATAAAAACGCGAGAGCGCTTAACATTTAAATGCTAAATAGCTGGTAAAAGGATAACGCATATCCTTATGGCTCATGCTGTTTGCCAGTCACGCGGTTTCGTTGGCACAAAAATTAAAGTGTTACCAAAATAATAACAACAAATTGGCCTGTTGTACAACAACAACAGCAATAACGAACTTTACTCGTACTTTTCACAGCGGGTGTCAGGGCGCAAGGCTATTAGCGACGCGTTTTAGAAGCCCGTCGAGAAGTTGGACTTAGGGGACTGAGAAATGAGAATTTCAATTTCAGGACACGCGCTGCCCACATAGGGTGTACTTTATTCAAATTTAAAAGTGTGCTGATACTTATAGCAGCTGGACATGCGATAACAACGACTGTGTGCAATATGAAAACAGCCTTCAATTAGATGCATGGGAATGTATTATGCGCACATTAAATAACACATGCACGTACTATTTAAACGATTAAGCAAAAATTCCAATGCCACTCGTTAAACATGTGAAGTAACTCCTTTTAATTTTATTAAGTATTGAATGATGTTAAAACCGCAGTAATTGCCATTTATCTACAAGAAGAAATAAAGTACGAGTGCTGCCTTGCTTCAGATATATTATCTGAAAATTATACGAAAAGGCGAAAGGCCAACAGCTCCATCCCAAGAATATGAACTGGCTTTTGAATGGCTGCTACAGTTTACAGAACTCTTTGTGCCTAATCAAGTCGAGGCTATTTCGATTTTGTATATAAATATAATATTTTATATATATAACTATTAAAAATAAAATAATCTCAGCTTTTTATAAAAGTAAAAAATTTATTTTTGGTTATAAAACTATGAGGCCTTCAGCCTAAAGTTTCTCTTACGGAAACAATATTCATATAACTTGGTATACAAGAGGTCTGCGGAATAAATTCTAAACTTTCGCCGAAATCGGCTTGTAAGGAAAATCAGTGTATAAATTAATTTTAGACCAAATACATTGTTGTTGTTTATATGATATCCTAACCCAACTAAGTATTTTTATACCCTGTACCCGTAGGGTAAAAAGGGTATATTAGGTTTGTGCAAAGTATGTAACATGCAGAAGGAAGCATCTCCGACCCCATAAAGTATATATATTCTGAATCAGCATGACGAGAGAAATCGATCTAGACATGTCCGTCCGTCCGTCCGTCTGTCCGTCTGTCCGTCCGTCTGGATGAACGCGAGGATCTCAGAAACTATAAAAGCTAGAATAACCAAAGTTGGCATCCAGATTCCCCTAGGTCCGAGAAAAGACGAGTTTATTTTTTTTTTTTGAATTTTCCCCCCCTTCCCCCGCTACAGAATTTCGTCAATAGCGTCCACATTTCAAATGCTACCTATACCAAACTTTGCACACATAATTTATATATAATTGTCTACTGTTGTTCAAAATTTAAATTATTCAATTCGGTCAATTCTGAGAAAAGTTATTAGCGAAACAAATTCTCTACAGTACAACCCCCAGAAACTGCAGCAACAAGTTCGCTCTTCTTCTTCCTCTTTTTGCTGCTGCTATGGGCGCATATAACTCAGTGACGGAAGTTTACCTGGGTACAGGGTATTACACTGTCGGGCTTGCTCGACTGTAGCGTTCTCTCTTGTTGAGTTTTCAATTAGGTCTCACAACTTATACACTGATATTAAATTGAAAGTGCTCAGGAAAGATTGGTAAAATAGTGTGCATTAGGTGTTTTTTTATGGATTTCAAAATATTTGTTTTCATGAGATAGTTTTAGTCTCATAATAATATAATAATATATAATATAATATATATATAATTATGTTTTTCGCGGTGCCTTTAGTAGAGCTTGTCTCCACTATTTCAGGTAATAAAAATTTATTGACTTAAATGGTTGAGCCACCAACCCTTTATATTCGGAGATAGCTTGCGACTAAATGACATGGCTTGTTCTCTTCAGGAGAATACACAAACGACAAAGTATGAGCTGGATAGTATTTTTCTTTAAGTAAGAAGCGAAATTTGCGAACATCCATTCACTTTTTAAATCATCAACTTGAACAACTGGAATTTGCCTGCTCACTGAATGTTAAATCGAGATATTTTTTTGAGTTGTCAACTGAGTTCATACTCGTTTGAAGGCTTTTCCTTGTTGCAGAGCGCATCTTATGTTCGTCTTTTGTAATTTCAGTTTGTCTTCTGGCCTTTGTCCTACTCGCATTTCTTTTCGCTCCTGTTCTTGCACCGCTTGAAAGTCAATATTTGAACAATGCCAAAGGCTTGAGCTTAATTTTAAAATATACAACATTTAAATGCTGAAGTGCAGGGCGCATAAAGCGCTCTCCAGTATGCAATGACACTTCTTGGGGGGAAAACAACGCGAATATTTGGTCAGGCAAAGACGCAGCAGGGGGGATGGGCGGTCGGGCTGGCATGGGAACTATGCCAACCGTAAGAAGAAAGTCGTGTAATTGTTTTTGTCGAATTTCCAACTCAACTCGTTAGCATTTTGAGTGTGCGACACGGTGCATCCCGCACCCTCCAATCCTCTTCATACAGTTTTCGTTCGCACTGGCCATTTTTTTGCGCTGTTGTTTTGTATTTTTCTCTCTCTTTTAAGCGTTGAAAATAAATTAAAGTGCGAAAGTGTTTCCTTTTTTACGGCCGTGCCTCGAATGCTCCCCAACAACTCATTCCCTTCTTCGTGCCGTTCGCCGCTCGTTTGCCATTCCATTTGCAGCCACTGCGTTTTGCTCGGTCGCGTTTCTCATTTCAACGTCGTCGTCCTTGTCGTCCTGCTTGTCGCCCGTTCTGTTTTACACAAGCGCGTGTGGCGCTTACAATGTCTCAGAGTAAGAAAAAAATTTGCAAGCAACAAAAGGTGCAGCTCGGTTTGAAGTTGAAGAAAAATGCCGTTGGAACGTGCACAACATTCAACCGGATATCCGTTGCGCTGCTCTTGGCTGCCACGTCTTCTTCCCTTCTCGTTCGCTCTCGCCTCGCAAGAAATGAAAGCGGAAGAGCGGAAGGTGAATTGCGGGTAGCCTGACTCTTACTCAGCTGCAGCATCAGCCTCAGCCTCTGCCTGAAACTCCAACGTTGCGTTACTTAAATGAAATCTAAACGGCGGGCAAGCGGATATGTCGCGTAAAATTGCAAATGGTTGATGCTTAAGTGATGTTGTTGGCAGAAAGTAGGACGGGGCTGATGAGAGCTGTAAGAGTACTTTAGTTATACATATACTTATGTAGGGAAGTCGGGCAGGCACACTCCTGATAGCAGGCGCTACCTCTGGCCTCCATAATATTGTAGTTATTGTCAATAATATAATTGGTTTTATTGCGTTGCAATCACAGCTATCTCCAGTTGAGCGAGGACGGGAAATGTTTGTGAAAAGCGCACAAGCTTATTATTTGTTGATTGAACAAATTTGTAAATTGCAATTGAATTAAACTTGTGTTGAAACCGAAACAATTGTAATTTTTATATTGAAGCTTTACCTTCGGTTGGTTTCAAAGGAGATTATTCACCATTTATTTCAATTTAGTTAGTAGAAACAATTATTTTCTTTTACTATAAAAATAACTTTATATGAAATGAATCACACTAAAATGAAATACAAATTTCATATTTAATTTAATTTTGTGTCCTAGTTACATGACTCTGCGATTCTCAGGAAGGATTGCATATTAAGAACAGTTGTGTTCCTTAAATTATCTTACGCCGGATGCATTTTTAAAGCTTATATTTTTCTTAGAGATGAAGTAAAGTGTCGTGCGTTTTTATGTTTGAAAAGATTATTCCTTGCCAGCCCACCTGCAACTTTGCCTCTCTTCCAAAGACTTTTCATGATTGATTCTTGATTAAATTGTACATCGAGTAGAGATATACTTCTGTGGTGATAGAGTTCTATGTAGTTTGCAAATTGTGAAAAAGGTAAAGCGCCATTCAAGCTTGAGTTTAAGCTCTATTTGGTTTCAAAGCATTCCCCCATATCAGTAATTCTTGCACTTACTATGCGCCCCTTTCTAATTGCCCCTGAAAATAAGCTGTTGAAATTGGGCTGGGTTTGGAATTCGAATAAGTTGTGGGATCTTTTTAAGGCCTACCTAATATTAATAAAGTACAGTTTCATTAAAGAACTTTGATTTGAAAGCATAAATATATACATGTATTAATGACTTCTTAGTTGTAATATGTCGATATTTAATGAAACTTCTATTGCCTAATATAAATAAATATTTTGTACTATAAATACGTCTGTACATAGATCTTTTTAAGGTCTACCTAATATTAATAAAGTACAGTTTCATTAAAGAACTTCGATTTGAAAGCATGTATATATATACATATATTAATGACGGCTTAGTTGTAATACAAGTATGTCGATATTTAAAGGAACTTCTAGTGCAAAACTCAACAAATATTTTGTTCTAAATACTTAAGTTTGCACACCATTGAACAGAAAACTAATTGAATGAGGAAATCATGATTTATAATGTGAATGCATTATTTTGTAGGGCTTTGGACGCACTTGTATGCACAAAGCAGGACCAAAATCTTTTATAATCTTCTTAGCATGCGTGATTCAAAGAGTTTTTGTTTGTTCGCCCCCTCTCGCTATCCTCTCTGTTGTGCAGCATTGATAATTACATTTCTAATTATTGTGCTTATGTTTCTTTGCTATGTATATACAAGTAGCATATGGCTTCGGTCCTTCGACCAGGACGTTCATTTGCAGTCAGCTCGGTATAGAGCGGCTAATTGCAAGTGTGTTTTCATCATCACATGCCATGCAGCTGCTGCAAAGCCTCAAAATAAGTACATTAATTTATGAGAATTTATTGCACAACAGCTCCGTAACAATAACAACAAAAGCAATAACATAAAACGTGCCTTAACTTTGTTTGTTCTACGTCTCAGTTTGTGTTTGAGTGTGTAGGTGTGTGCGCTAAGCACAAGCCGCTCAGCATCGGCGTCAAGGCATTTGGACAATTAGTTGAGCTGCATGAAGGCGCCAACACCAATACACACATAATGTCGCACACACACATGCCCGACAACTAAATAAACAGGCTCCAATAATGTCTAAGCAGCAAGAGCAGAAGCTGCAACGACAATAATGTTTTGTTGCCGACGTGCGCATTCACTGCTTTGACATTTGCTTAACCTGCCGCACCGTTTCGTTGCACGATACGGCGTATACGTAATGCATATATGCAAGCACCTATCTATATACAAATACATACACATACGCGTGCATATATGCAGCTAGGTGTGGATGCGTCTGTATGCCAAAAAGCACATTAACTGCCACACACACAGCTACACACACACACACACACGCACACAGACACACAGCACAGATATGCACGACCGCATGCAATTTGTGCTCCGGTAGTATCTGCCGTTGAATTCCATGCGCCATCTAGCGTTAGAAAATTGAATTATGAATAATTGCGTTTTGTTGGTCTGAGATCGAGGGAATGGCGCCCGGTCTATCGCATGTGAGAGACGGTGAATGTAATGCATACATGCACATATGACAGTGTGTGTGTGTGTGTGTGAGTGTGTGCGTTTGCATGTGTCAATGGCGGTCTATTTGCGCGCCAGTGCGGTATGTGTTGCCTACTTTTGAGCGCTCGTTCATTCTCAGTTACCATTTGAGGCGGCTTTAACTATTTAGCATGCATTGCATGGCCCGACATGCACATGAAAACACATTAGCATACATATATGCACATACATGTGTATTTGTACACTGGAATACAAATACAATAAAAATAGATTGCATTTTAAAATGAGTTGGTTAGCTTGAAGCGAATTTTCACCTTATGGGAGATCACAAAATGTCTTCAAAATAGCGAGCACTACAAAATTATTCCGATTTAATCCATTAAGTAAAATATAAAAGCAATTTATTTGGAGCTATGAACTTAAGTTAATGTTTCCACATGTGAAAAGAGATTCCAGTATAATAAGGCACACCATACATTATCCCTAATTCATAATTGATATTTTTTGATATTTCACAAGTTTTTTGTCGCTTTAATTGAATGACTTTTAGTATTACCTCCAATTATCATACGTTTTAGTTTCAGTTATTATTAGCTTGTAGTTTACAAAATTAATCATACAATTAATTTAAGAATGTGGACCAAGAAATTTATCAAAAAATTCATGTTATCCAAATCTTTTTGTCTACACTAATAAATAAACCACAATATTTCTGGTCAACTCTTCCTAATAGATGCTAAACAGTAGAAGAGGTAACAAGAAAATTTTTGCTAAGTACTTTTCATTTCACCTTTAGACCATCTTCTATCAATATAAAATATTTTTAGCAGTAATGGCACGACTTCTATGCTGAATTTGATACAGACTTTAAAATGACAGTGATAGAGTCGCTGATTGTTCGGAATTTAAACCATTGTTCGCATGTGTCGAAATCAATAATTTGGATGGCTCTCTATTTTATATTTAGAATCGTTTAAATAGTTACTGCATTCCTTGCATATCAATGACTCTTTTACAGCTGTGCTAATTATAGTATAGCCTGGCTACAGCTTACATAGTCAGTTAATTTATCATTCTATTAGAACGTATCGACAGCACTTCTTGTTGATTCATTAAATAAATAAATAAAGATCGATCAGTTTGTATTACGTCCACTTTCTGTTGACCAACTTTTTTCTCATAGTGTATAGACATGTATGTTTCTGTTTACATTACCTGTTCACTGTTCGCTGACCCGACTTGGCTTTCGTTTTACCTTTAACATGGCATTAAAGTCAAACTCATTAGAGTGTGCAATGACTCCGGCATCAGAAATGAAATAGCGTACAATTAAATATTTGCCGAAATTGCTTTACTTGTTGCCCAGCATCTGCGCATATACACACAATGGACGCGCCCTAATCTACTTAGCGTGTTCAGCTGTTCATAGCACGTCACATTATACAACAATGTACAATAGCCGGAGAAGAAAAAAATGAAACTAACATACAAAAAAGAAGAAAAGAAATAGAGAATAGACGCCAAGGACGCATGACAATGAACCTCGGTGGACGACAGGACAGCGACTTACATACAATGTGCGCCATTTTGGGGTGTTGGGACACCGCCAAATGTGCTAACAAGTCCAAGTACGAGTACGCAGCAGTTGACAAAATGAAGCTGACGACAAAATAAAAAGGACAATAAGAAGAAGAAATCTAATTTAGCGCAAGTGATGGCATGACATACTTTGTGGCGGAATAGCGGCAGGTAAAAGGCAATGTGTGCTCAGCCTTATCCTTATCCTCATTCCCGCCACGTTCCTCATTTCAAAATAATGCTATGTAATGTTTTTTGAAAAATATACGCAGTTCACTTTTATAAACTTCTCTGACGATGTTTTGTCTTCTCTACACTACGCCTCATTGGATTAAGATAGGCAATTCAAATGGTAAGTGTAAGTAAATACAATTTTGGTGGCTAGCAGTTTATAAAAGGACTCTAATACTTATTCCTAATATTTCTACCTTAGAACTATATTTTACAAGAACTGTAATTACTTAGCTTCATACCCATATTCATATCATTCATTTGCAACACCGTTTAAGTATTCAATGCTTCCTTTATATTCCATTATAAATTGATTCATATTTACATATTTTTTTGACCCAAGATGCGACCTTTTTTTTGGCCCCAATTAGATGGTCAATTACACACATCATTTATTTTTGGACCACACGGAATAAGTTTTTTTCGAAAGCCACACGAGGGCAATCTTTTTGAAGGATATGGGACAATGGTTATGCACATTTATGTAGCAATAAAACAAGAGAGAACGCTACAGTCGAGCAAGCCCGACAGTGTAATACCCTGTACCCAGGTAAACTTCCGTCACTGAGTTATATGCGCCCATAGCAGCAGCAAAAAGAGGAAGAAGAAGAGCGAACTTGTTGCTGCAGTTTGTGGGGGTTGTACTGGGGAGAATTTGTTTCGCTAATAACTTTTCTTAGAATTGACCGAATTGAATAAAATTTTGAACAACAGTAGACAATTATATATAAATTATGTGTGCAAAGTTTGGTTTAGGTAGCATTTGAAATGTGGACGCTATTGACGAAATTCTGTAGCGGGGGAAGGGGGGGAAAATTAAAAAAAAAAAAATAAACTCGTCCTTACTCGGACCTAGGAGAATCTGGATGCCAAGTTTGGTTATTCTAGCTTTTATAGTTTCTGAGATCCTTGCGTTCATCCAGACGGACGGACAGACGGACAGACGGACAGACGGACAGACGGACGGACATGTCTAGATCGATTTCTCTCGTCATGCTGATCAAGAATATATATACTTTATGGGGTCGGAGATGCTTCCTTCTGTATGTTACATACTTTGCACAAACCTAATATACCCTTTTTACCCTACGGGTACAGGGTATAAAAAAGGTGAAAATAAAGGCCCATTTATAATGCCTACAGTTCATAAATATTTAATTGAAGTACTGGCAAAAAAGGCAATGTGAAAAATGCAGCCTCCATTACCAATTACCAAGGAAATAAATCCGCTTTGCTTTTCAATGGGAAATCTGTTCCCATTCAATTGCGAAGCATTGTTAACACACACACACACATGAGTGTTATTCGAACTCTTGAACTGAGCTGTGTTTAAATTTCCAACAACATTAGCAGCGCACATTGAGGCAGATCTTCTAAGCATTGGCTTAAACCCAATATTATTGGAACTAAATAATAAGCGAAATGAGGAGATGAATGCAAATAATAAAGGAGGAATCTTTATAATTATGTAAATACTTAATTGTACTGATGATGTCTAGCCTTGAATATAAAATTTTAAAAATTATTTATGTAGGAAATTTGTAATTGACCACGTTCTTACTTATTTTTAGTGCAGGTTTCCCTGCTGGTTTGGAAAATAGCTTGGGATTTATATTGTTGTATAATCTCTAAAGCAGAGATTCTTAATGAAAAGTTTTATCAGAGCTTAGCGTACTAAATTGTTGTTGCTAAATGTATTACAAGACTACTAATCACATAACACCTCTTTTTGCTATACCTTCTGAGATGTTTAGGGATATCATTTGTTTTGTTATTTTTATTGAAATGTTTTTTGTTTTCAGCCAAGTGTGCAGTATTGTATTTGTCTGAAAAATGTACGTTGCCTATTTTTGCGCGCGTATGTTTTTGCGTCCTTCACTATTTGTGTTGTTGTTGTTGGTGCTGTTCTGTACTGAAATTTGGACTGCTGGTGCTGTACATTGTTATAAATGCGAGTCAGCAGGCAGATGTAGCAACTGTAGTCATTATGCCATCTTCATCTACGAGTACTTGAGAGTCAGCCGTCTGGTGTTGTTGCGTTCGCATTTGTTTCGCCCGGCTGTCGTCCTTGCTTTTGTTTGCTACCGTTGATGAGCGTAAAAAGCAATTGTTGCGTTTAATAGACAATCATGTGAGCTTTGCTTGGCCAGGAGCACCTCCTCGCTCCTCGGTCACCGCTCGCCGGGCACCCTCCAGGAAGCATTGCCATGACAAAATGATATTTTATTATACATCTTCGCATGGCATTCAATAAATTCAGTCGGGCATGTGATTATGCACACACACGCATACACAGACACATACACGTGTATATATATGTGTGCTTCAATGCATAAAGAGTCTAATCACATGTGCCTTCCTTCACATGCCGCGTCATGTTTGTCTCCACTTCATTACAAGCAATTGTTATGCGACTGGGCTTATGCAGCAACTGGCAACTGGCAACCAGTTGGCATCATCATCAACATTATGAGGACGTTGGCGGCATAAAAGACAAGCTCATTATGCCAGAGTGGCATATAATTATGGATATTCTACATAAATGATTTGCGCAGCGTCTCAATTTGTTCTCTTTTTATTTGTTTTTATTTGTATTTATTTGTACGAATGTAAAAGCGGCTTAGAAAGTACTTTGCAATTGTGAAAAACAATTCTGAAGCTCTCACGTAATTTGAAAATAAGCTTAGCATTTGCGCTAATGGTGTCTGCAGTTAGATCTGAGTGGGTTTTAGAAAGTCTTTGGTATTGCCGACTGACACCTCGCCTGCCTAATTAATTACGAATCAGAGCCAAAGAGCAAAAAGAAATAGAAATATGTACGCCAGCAATGTGAAATATGTGAGCGGAGCACGCAACTAAACTGACGGCTGTCTGACTGTTCGCCTGCATGTCCTGTGTCCTTCGCTAGATTGCAACAATGAACTTTGACATCATGTGTCAACTGCTGGCTGCCAACGCTCGACGGAAACTGCCACTGTCACTAAAAATGTCGTACAAGAAAATCTACTTAAGAGCATTTCAGACGAAGCCGAAACAATTAGTAGAAGCTCTGAAGTACGAGTAGAGATGACACGGTCATGATATAAAAGAATGAGCTAACTAAGTTCATAAGACTATAAAAAAGCTCTACAAATGTTTATACGTCTAAGAGCAAATGAATTATTGATTTTATTGATCGCAGTAGCTTTCAAAAGTTTTCCAAAGAGTGGTTTCTTAGATTCAAGATCAATTCTGATAGTATTTTCTTGTTTACAAAAGAATGTTAATATTGAAGCACTCGCTAAGAATTATTAGACTCTCTATATGCATGAATTAGCCGGGATAAAAGAATATCTATAAATGATATAAATTGAAACGAAAATGAAGCTATGTACTTATTCGAAATAATAATGTGGTCTCACTTAAATATGATTAATTTTTCTCTTCAATAGCGCCTGGTTGAAGACCTTACCCAAACAAATAATTGTGAAAATGATTGGACTATTCAAAAAAACAGAACAATTCAGGCATTCCCTCTCCGCTGGTAAGTTATTAGCCAAGCTATTAGGTCAAATTTTTCTTTTTGTAGTCACGCGCACATCTCTAGTTGATAGTGAACGACTGTAAGGCGAGTCAATGCTCGTTTCCACCTGGCGACTGGCTGCACAATTTTGGTTACTTAAATTAACTTGGCATATTGTAAAGTGCAGCCAAAGAAGTGGCATATGACGCGTTTGATGATGCGAGTAACGGAGGAGTGCGAGCACTCCTCCCTCTTCCACTGTCGGGAGTTTTTCTTTTTATAAACTGTCAGAAACTTTGCCCGGTCGCTATGATGTGACAGTTGCTGAATGTTGTGATAAGCAAGAGCAGAAGTTAGCTGCGAGACAAAAGTTTTGAGCTTCTTAAAGTGTGCAGACTAAGAGGCTCTTGCAGCTTCAAGTGTCGCTGGATTTTAGGTGTCTTTCGATTTGGTGAAATGTATTTTTTTTAAAGCTATTTCTATTGCTGGCGCCTAATTGAAATTTCAGCTGTTGGTTTGTCGCTCCAACACGCTTCCCGCTGTCAGCTGGCGCGACTGTTATTTGGATTTGGGGGCCGCACATGCACGAGCGCCTAAAAGCTCACAACACCCAGCTCACAATACATTGATATAGATTACGTGCGGGTAAACCGCAGGCAAGGCTGCAGGGTGAATGAATATGTAAGAGTGTGTGTTTCTCCCTCTCTCTACATCTCTCTCTCCCGCTCTCGCTCTCAGTGTGTGCGTGTGTGTTTGAATGTGTGTGTGTGCGTGCGTAAAAGTTTTGCAAGCAAAAAACGGCACGAGAAATATAAGAAATAACACTTGACATTGACAAATTAGTTGCAGAAGACAACATTGCGCTGCCACTCTCTTGTTGCGGTTGTACTTGCTGCGGCTGTTGTTGTACTTCATTTTGTTGTTGTTGTTGCTGCTGCTGTTGCTGTTGCGGCTTGGGGCACTCGCGCGTCAGTTGGTTAAAGTAACTTGCCTGGAAGCATCAACATGGCAGCTGCTGTGCGGCGTAGGTTAAAAATAATAAAATACCCACTGACATGATAGACATGAAAGACTTTTCTTTTTATTTAACGTAGATTGGAAAAGTTTCGACAGTTCAGTGGACCGCGTCTCGTAGCTGACTTTGGCGCACTTGGTGCACTTAATTCGTGGCTATAACACCAACACTAACAACAGCTGCTGGCTGACTGTGATTTGCAGGCAGTGTGTGTATGTGTGTGGTTTTATATGTGTGTGTGTGTGTGTATTATATGTGTATGTGCATGTGTGTGTAAATTTATATATAGTACCATCAACATGTATGGCTAATGCGACGGATGCTGCCTTGCCTAACTGCCTCAGTGCCTTACTCAGCTTATTATATAACTTTTAAGGCGCGCCTGCTGTACACTGAGCGCAAAAACGGAGCAAATTGAGATTTATAGCTACAATTACTTGGTTTACAATTATTGAAAATTATTGCAGCGTTGTTTATTTAAAATACACTTTTTTCTATATATCATGGGAAATCGTGAAATGTTTATGACATGCCCCTGCAGTGAGGATGATTGGTTTGAATACACAATTAAATTTATAACAAGCTATATCTTAAGTTTTAATAAAGTACTAAAATGTTATAATATTTATTGTTACCCATTTATAAAAAAACATGGACTTTCTCGGCTTAACAAAAAAGATATTTCAAAATTATTTTCTTAATTTTTCTTAAGCTTGAAAGCAGTTATAAAATTAAGGAGACAGTTAATTTATAGTTTAAACAATAGCATGTTAAAAATTGGTTTGAAATTGAAGAAGATACATTTATGCTTTTTTTCTTTTAACAGTTATCTGCCTAATTGGTGTGAGAGGGTTATAGGAACTTACAAGATGTTTATTCTAGAAATTATGTTGACTTTAAAGCTTCAATAAAATTTCAGTAATATAATTAAAAGAATATAAAAAGTTCACTATTTATTAATTAAATTTTATCTTTAATGATTATGTATATGTTTATCTTCCATAGAATTTAAAATTAATACCAAAATAATTCAGGAGGAAAAAAAGCTAAACTTGGATTTTGATCAAAAAGCTCATAATACTTTAGAGATTAATTCAATTAACAACTATTTTGTCTTTCAAAAACAACTGAAAATGCTATGAAATATGATTTATATTTTGAAAGAATTAGAGTAATTAACTCTTAAATGGCGAATAGAAAACTATGCCATTTATTGAGTTCCAACAGAATTACAAAGGCTTGCAAAAGCCTTAAATTTTAATTGTCTTTGTAAGCAAGAAGCAAGTTATTCTAAATGGGCTTTGATTCAAAATTGATCTAATATCGACTTGAGAAGGTGACATAAATAGCGTAATTGGGCTCAGTGTACAATGTGTGTCTGTGTGCTTGCGTATGTAAGCGTGTGTAGGTGTGTGTGTGCCGCTGCTTATTTAGGTCACGGCTATGGCGACGAGCGTTGAGGAGGAGCGACATAAAATTTTACAAAATTTATTGCATAGTTGCAGGCGCAAAAGTAGTTAAAGTAAATCCCAACATGGAAGCCGCGCCGGCAGTTTATGCAGCAAACTTTGCGTAATGAGTTATAAGAGGGCGCTCGCGGTTGGCGAAAAATGGAAAACAATTATAAGCGCGCCAAAAAGTATGCAAGTACATTTTTTCCTCTTAGCCAGCACATTTCTCACAACAACCACAACTACAACGGCAACGGCAACAAAACTTTACAAAATGTATGCCGGCTAGTGGAAAACTGGAAACTCTCGACGCTCCATTCGGTATGGCTGAGAAAGTTTGCGCTTTTCAATTCATTTGCAAGTTACGCCCCAAAGCATGCTACTTATTTGTTATCTGTGTGAGTGCTGTATATGTGTGTTTGGCTGTGTGCGTGTGCATTACGCGGTCAAGTTGAGTGTGGCCGCTGGCCTCAAATCTATTGGCCCACTATATAGCGACTAAACGGGAACGAGAACTTGCTCCTTCGGTTATTGTGTGTGCTCCTAAAAATATGTTAGTCCGGGAATATGTATATTTCTGAGAAATATGAGTCCTGGCACAGCAGCAGGTCCAAAGAATCCCGCGGCTACTGCTGGGCGCCCTGTCAATCAACGCTTACAAGTTAAGCGAGCCCTAAAGTATGCAATGGAAAATGGGATACGAAGAGTATAAAGGAAACGCAAAACTTTGCAATTGAGCAGCAACTCAAGCGCTCTCCCCCCAAATACTGATTATTATTTATATCAATTTTGTCTGCTAAGTATAAAAAGCCATAAGCGCATTAGGCGCTCAAATATTAGTTGAAAATTGTTTTCAAATTCATAAAACAGCAGCGGCAGTGGCAGCGACACCGGCTGAAGCGGCAACAAAAACGCGATGAAAAAAGTGTTTTGTTGTTTTTATTTCGAGGCTATGATTTTCTGGACGTCAAACTTTGCCATTTCGCGAGCTTAACAGTTTGTGTGCGCGTATGTGCTAGTGTGTATTGGTGTGTATATTGTGTGTGTGTGTGTGTGTGTGTATGTTAATGTATAGCGAGCCTGGAGGCGCTTTTGACATACTTTTTGTGGAAGTTTATTAAAATTGAGCGCAGGAATTTCAATTAGAAGTGCAACGACTGAAAATGGCGCCAACTCTCAACTCTCGGCTCTCTTGTATTGTTAAGCTAATTTATCAAAAGCACTTGTCGTTGTTTTACTCAACCATTCCCTATTTCGTTCACTCTCCCTATCTCATTCTCTTCTTTACACTGTGGCCGCTCCAGTATGCGCCACTAAGTGTGCTACTTCATTTGCATTTAAAATGCTTTCGCCAGCTGGGTATCAGCTTCAACTTTCTGGCCATTCATTTGGCACATTTCTCATTGTTTGTTAATTCTGCAATGGGGGGTGCTGTTGACGGATGTGGGCGTCCAGGCCTCGGCTTGGCTTCGGGCGGAAACGCGTGCGCCATTGGCACGCGCCTTCTTCATTATCCCACGCATTTTTAAGCCGTTTATTTGTTTGGCTTTGCGCAAGTTTGTTTTGGTTTCTGGATTGATTTTTCTGTTTGTTGTTTATTTTTTTTTTTCATTTGCTATGAGCATCATAGCTGATGAGTAATGTTCCAGTTGGGCTGAACATAAGCGCGTTATATTGATTTTTCTGAGCGTTAACGCTCTAGGCCTTAACGGTATTAAAAGGACTATAAATGGCATCTGTAATAAGTGTGGGGGGCACTGATTTGTCCCATAACTCGAAGAAATATATTCGTTCAACATTTATTGAAGAGGTTTGGTCCATTCTGAACAGACTATCCCTTTGGAAATATGTGCAGGAAATCGGCTAGAATCCATAGAAACAAATAGCTTTTAATTTTAAGTAACTTTTAATTCGCTAACTGAGGGCATGAGTAAAGGAAGTTTCTTTTCAATTATATATGTATATCAATGAGTAAGGAATTAATAATGGTATTGTCTTTATGTGGCCTGAGATTATTCGAAAAAAATTTGCTGCAGAAAGTTTAGACCACACGAAAAAATAGGAAGAAACAGAAATATAGCTTTATGAAATCCGCTTTGTTTGTAGATGTATGTCGTGGTATGATTAGAACTGGATTGATAAAATAAAATTGCTCTATTAAAATAATATGGACAATTTTTGTATTCCCTTTAATTTTTAACTAGCTTAAGTTGCCATATTTTTGGCAGAATACTAGTTTAAAAAAAAAGTAAATTTTTTTTAATAAAAAAATTATAATAGAACGACTAACAATATGCATTGTTAATAAAATAAATCAAATCAATTGCAAGATGTGCTAAAAGATCTTTTTTCTTATCTATCTTGGGGGTTTTCATGATGTTAATTAACTGCTGATTAATCCATTTTTTAAATCCAATTTGGGATAATAATTTGCAGTCCATAAACTCGCAAAGGTCGCAAAACAGCAAGTTGAGAAAAATTATAAATTTTCCAATTCAAACTTTGACATAATGAGTGGGGCATTTAACGCGCCCGCCTGTCGCCCCTGAGTTTTATTTATTCCCAGTCCTAAGTAGGCAATAAATGTACACCAAATGCCAAATGAAATTTGCGTATTCAAATTATTGTTTGGCATTGTACGGGAAAAAGGGAAAAAAATGAGACATTAAGATAAAAAGCAGCAAACATAAAAAAAGGACGAGTCAGCCCTTTAATTTATGATGGGCGTGCCGCTGCCCCAAAAACGTAACACGGACAGCAAAGCATGCAAGGAAATAAATTTATTTGTCTTTTATATTCGAGATGGCAGGCGATGGTAAAACATCGTAAATTAAACGCTAATTGTGGGGCCCGTGGCATGGGAATGAGTGCTGAGGATGAGGGCCTGGGGTTGGGGTAGCCTTGCCTTTGAAGATGATGAATTACAGGAGCATTCGAAAAAAGAAACACCAGCGCATTAAAAATTAATTTGAAATTTTAATTTATTTTCTTAATCTGCACATCGTCTATATAAGACGCTTCTGGCGCTTCTCCCATGCTGATGCGAGCTTAAGATCCTCGGGGTATTACAGAATGTTGTCGCACTTGACCTGAAAGCCTGCCAACATCCCGCAGCAAAGCATGTTGTACTTAACTTGCTGGTCCCCCCAGGAAAGCGGCTCAAGACAGGCGCAATTTAAAATTAGGGTGTGTCTTAAAAAAAAAAATTGGGTATAATTTGGATTTTAATCGGATAACAATTACAAAAGGGAATATCTACATTTGCTACTTTAAGCACCTCTTAAGCGAGCAGTTTTTTATTACGAAAACATTCTCTCTGACATCAAAATAAGATCGGCTAGTGTTTCATAGTTTTGGTTGAAATTTAAGATGGCACTGAAATCAAAACATTCTCATATGCCGGATACACAGATTGACACAGATTTGTTTCTGTAAAAGGAAAGTTTCGTACCTTATCCATGCATACGACTAGAAAGATATATTGTTTTTGTATTGTGAAATACTGTTTCGATGCATTGGTTTTTATGACACAATATTGATGCCAAATAAAAATAAATACTGAGCCCATAATGCCGGTAATGCTACCTTAAAAAGAATTTATCATAATTTCTTCAATTTCTTCTCCCTACATTATAAAGAACTTTTATGTTGGATACCCTAATGTAGAGCTGAAAAATATTCGATGTTAACTGCATCTATTGTTTGTTCAACTTTTTTGCGATTTTCACAAAAATAATATTTATTAACGGTTAGCTGAACAATATGCAGTTTTTTTTGTCATCTTCAGCGTCAATTTAAATTAATGATACGTTATTTCAAGCATGCATTTGACTTTTAATCGATTCTCCAAAGACAATTGGAATTTTCGCAAAAACGGCAAACATCGATTACATCGATTCTGAATCGATTCGTTTGCAGCTCTACTCTATTGACTATCTGGCAAGTCGATATCTTTTCTAGTTTTTGCAATCATTTCTTATATTGATAATTCGTTTTTGATTAATATTCTTTCTGTTTTTGTCAATGTTTCGATGCCTATGCCAATTTCTTTACTGATTATACAAGGAAGCGATTATCTTTTACGAACACAAGGAGGCCTGTGCCTATCACTATTATTTAAGTTCTAATACAGATCGTTGTTAAGAAGTATTATGTTTGATTTTTGTAGTGTTATAAAATATAAAGCATTAAATTAATAAGTCAATAATCTTTGGTTTTGATAGTCTGTGCGAGCTAAAGTTGTTATTTCAATAGATACTATCGATGAGTTAGGGGGCTCATTTATTAAATAGTTAGAGACATGCACATCTGACACTTTCTTTCGCAAATATTAAACAGCTTAGTCCACTTCAGTTGAAAGCGAGACATAACTGCCTGCTCTAAATCGTTGCTACATCATGTTGCAGGTAATGGCGGAGATTAGGGACAATTTACATTTTGAATACGATTTTTAAGTGCCAGTCTAATGTATATATTATGACCACCTTGCGCTAATATTGTGATTAGCTCTTTGAACCGTCAGCTATCTGCGCCTGTATGTGGGTGGGGGTGTTGGTGTATCAAGGCTGTTGGCCACTTCCGCTGCCACTTACTTTAATTTTTCATGCGCCGCTCAAGTTGCGCCAAAAGTTGCGCAACTTTGACACTTTTCGAAAATTAATTACTTTAAAGTTGACCGCGCCCAGTTTTTCCGTTCTACTTCTTCTTCTTGTTTTTTCATTAAGTGCATACGCGCGACCCTTAAAATGAAATAATAAATTATTATTAACTCGAGAGCACTGCTTCAATGAACTGTGTCTAATTTAATGGGCCGCTATAGTGGCTAGTGGTTGTTATTCTTTGCTATTCTGGCTGTTGTTGTTGTTGATTTTGGTTTTGATGTTCTTGTTGGTGCCGCCGTCCAGCAGCAGCACTTCAAAGTAATTGTAAACATTTTTTTGCATTGCATTATGGCTGAGCGCTCGGGAGCTCGAGCGCGTGCCAACAACAATAATAGCAACAAAATACAGGTAGGCTTGTGCAGAAATTTTATAAATCACTTTAATCTTTCAGCATAATTTAAGTTGCGTAATTATTGACGCCCCGACACCCGCTGCTGCCGTTTTAAATTACATTTTCGTTTTCATTTTGAGATTTATCAGAGCAGACTTGGCTTAAATTGTTTCTTGCTAAATTTTCACCATGTTTCCTCCTATTTTCCTATTTTCGTGCCGCTATTTTGCGCTCCACGCACTCAGCAAATTGCTCGCGCGTCTTCGCTTCTGCCCCTTTCCTGCCTGCCGTTGCTCAGCTTGGCGAAAATTTAAACGTATTTGAAATGTGTTTTTTAATTTTTCCCTACGTTGTATTTTTTAATTATTTCTTTTTTGTTTGTTATTTTTTTCCGCTATTTTGTGCCATTAGTTGACGTGGCTGCTGAGCTACAATTTAGCATTTTTATTTCCAGTGACTCGCAAACAGGTGCAACGGTTAGGTGGGTGGCTCTGTCGGTCTGGCATTCTGCGGCTGGCTGACTTTACATTAGACTGACTGCACAGAATATTGTCAACGTCAACGACTCTTTTGCAAAAATAAATGAAAAAAAAGTACGAAATAGTGCTCTAGGCAGCGAAGCATTCAGTTTGCCGCTAACTCTAACTTACCGTCACGTTTTGGGGCTTTCTGAAATGTGCACCCACAATTGGTGGATCATTTTCAATGTTACATTTACAACTGAAGCTTACCTGTAAATGAAAAGAGAATGCGAGCTTAGTCTTTTGTTGCTTAGTTGTAACAGCAATAATTTAAACTTGAAGATTGCTTTAATGTAATATTAAAATATTAGGTTAAGTGGACTCCGAAATGCAGATTCATTTTATTATTCGGGATAAAAAAATAAAAGTAATATAAGCATTACATTTTTCTTTGTGTTAGCAGAGTGGTTTTATTTAAAATTGTCCATCATTAAATTGGTTAAATAAACTTGACAATTAATTTATTCCATTTATGATTTATTTTTCTCTTCTAACCAAAAACAACAAATGATAATCATAAAGAAAGAAAGAAATTAGTTATCACCTTCTAAAAACATTTCACCCTTGGACAATGAAAAACTCTCGTTAGTATTTTCACACACTGCTTATTTAAAGATTTCTAGCGAGCCTTTTGTCCAAATTCGTAACTACCTGGTCCAAACTACCTAATCGAGTTTTATGTTATGCCAGGGCTTGAAAAAGAAAAGCTTTTAGTGCGTACACAGTTCCCACAGGAACTGTCCTCAACCCTTAAGATATGTTCAATGTTGTAGCAAGCAAAATGAAAATTGATTACAAAACAAATTTAATGTTTAAAAGGGATATCCACACACACACACACATACACTACCGTACAGCCGCCACACAGGACAGTAGAGCAGGAGTACAAAGCTTTTAGAGTCTCATATACGAGTACTCAAGGACAATGTCATTATATTCTCATATCAGGCCAAGTATGTATGTGTGTGTGTGTGTGACAATGCGTTGAAAAAGCAAAGAAATCTGCTTAGCGCCAATAATTTCCACACGAAATGTTTCAACACCTGGCCAAATATGAATACGAGTGTCCTTCTTGTGTCACGTTGATGATGATGTTTTATGTGCTCGACTTTCGTCGACTTCTTCGCTCCCACTTGCCCAAATAAATGTTTATATAAAAATTTACATATGCACATTGTCGCATGTGTATGTGTATGTGTACGAGTATGTGTGTGAGTAATTTGGAGCGTGTCTCTGCTTTTAGGCAACAACATGTTTCGGATTTTAGCAACAAGGCGCCGGCGACGTCTGTCCTTGTCGCTCGCCCAGACACCCATTTCCGCATAAACAAGCACGCACACACGCATACGCAGTTAAAAATCTATATTCATATGCCACGACTACACACGCACGCACACACAAAAAGCAAAAAAAAAAAAAAGAAACAACAAAAAATCTACATTTTTGCTCCACCTCTTGGCAGCCAAAAATAAAGCAATATTTCCCAACGTATAGTATAAACATACTTGTACATACGAATACGTTCTTTTTTCCGACTTGACATTTACATGAAAGCCGAAACAAGTCGTGTGTGTAAATGTTGGCGGCAACCCCTTTCGCCAGGGTTGTGTATTTGTGTATTTGCATTTAGTAGCAATTTAGGCCCCTAAAAGTATGCCCCACAAAAAGGTTGCCATCGATAAGATGGCGGACGCCCAGGTAGCGAAGGTTATATAAAATCTAGCGACTGTCATAATTTGACACATGCACGAATACATTCACACAGAGCCGCACACACACTTGCACCCACACACACGCACCCACTCACACACACACACTTGTAATCATTGAGGCGTAAAACGCTTTTGCCAGATTCATTCGTTCGCTCAATGCGTCTGACAGTCAGGCAGTCAGTCACTCAGCCATTCATTCAGTTAGCCAGTAATTCGATGCCTGAATGTCATCCAAGCTAGAGTAATCGCCCCCGCTGCCGCCTAGTCCTTCAAGGTGTTGTCTTTCAGCATTGCTTCTCATTTTCTCACCTTGTCTCGTCCTCAGCTTCGTCCTTTTTATTCTGCTCCTCGCTGGAATGCACGCGCCTGCCGATTTGCGTAATTTTCAGCTTCATTTAGCGTTTAATGCTTGTAAAGAAATTTTAATTTTATGGGCAGCGGCCCAAAGCCGCCAGGCCCAAAAAGGAAACCAAGCGCGGCCACCGCTCCCAAAACCCAGACCAAAGCCAAAAAGGTGAAAAAAAAAACCGTTCATAAAGGATTATGCGCGCTTCACTGGCGTTTTACGACTTGAATTTGCACGGTGGCTTGGCCCGCTCCTTTGTGTTGTAGTGTTAACATTTCTGTTGTCCCTAGTGGGAGGATTCTAGACCAGGGGTGGGTGGCAATGGCGCAAGGTGCGACAAAGTAAGCGTTCTAGGGCCAAATCAGCTACTGGCAGGTTGCCATGGCATGCCACACTTTAAAGGGCAAGAGATGGTTACATATTTGTTTTAACAAAGTTGTGCTGTATTTGGGCCTTAATACCATTACTGAGGTTTTAAAATGTAATGTATGTTTGTTGACCCTGGTAAGTTAAAAGCACTATGTGTGTGTGTGTGTAGCATTCACGCAAAAGTATGTGCTTCTTTGGCTTTCCAGTCCAATACGTTAAGCTGATTAGCCTTAAGTCGCTTTGTATTTGGGAAAATATTCTTAAGTATATTATGAAATCACTATTTCCGCAATGCATTCTAATTAAATTTGCTACATCTTTAACAACAACATCATCGCTAAGTTCTTTGTATGCAATTATATAATTATTATTAAATGAATTAAATGAGGGGGAGCATTGGAATGATTTAATTTGATTTGTAAATGTATAAGCATGTTGAACTTTCTGTCTGAGTTCAACATTGTGGTTGTGGAATTTAAAACTCGACAGAATAAAAGCAGAATGTACTTAAATATTTTAGTCTAAAATTAATCCAATTTGAAAGTAACTTTTTTTCCTAATTGATTGATCGAAATATATATTCTTTGGCTAGACATAGTATTGCTTATCTTGCTTAGTTATTTGTTGAAAGATAAGGATACTCTTCAAATAATTTTATATAACTTAAATCAAAACACTTGGGGTTTTCAAATCACCACAACGCTCTAAAGAAATCACAAATGGTGAGGCACAAAAATGTGTCAAAAGACCTCACAAGACCCCTTGTGTAAATTATAGAATTTCATAAAATATATTTCAAATTTAATTTAAACATATCGTAAATATTGTTATGTATATTTAGGTAGGTTTAAGTGTTTCCTATAGATGTATACCTATAGGAAATATTTGTATTCCATATTAATTTACAACTAGTTTAAATTAATAAATTAATAATAAATTGTAAATAATTATTTTTGAAAAGAAAAGATTCTTTTGGACTCAGAGCAAACCGGTTACAAACAAATTCTCAATTGGGTATCTGACACCCAGCCTTAATCATTAACTTGCAGTTTCAATTCTTTAGTATTAGAAATCCAATCAAACTTATGCAGACAGAGGATAATAGAAACCATTGATAAAATTTTGAAATTATGTAAATGTTTTAAAAACTATGCGCCTAATTGAACAATAACTTTAGACGGGACACTTAAGAGAAATCGATTTAATTAATGGCACTTTATTAAATTTTGTGAAAGGCGCACTGCTACTTTCAATTTATGTGTGTAAGTATGTGTGTGTGTTACACACATTTAACAACAATAATAACTATAATTGCTATCGCCTACGTGCATCTGTCCTAATGACAATAAAAAGGCCATGAATAGCAACAACAACAACTACACACACACACACACAAACACACCATTTGGGCAAACATACCAAATCGCACGCTCAATCAGTTAAAGCGCAAACATTTAAGCAGAGTACCGGCGTTGAAGTGGCTCTGAGCTGTGGGAAAGGGGTTGGCGAGGGGGGAGGGGGGGAGGAGGTGCCAGTCGGCCATGTGTTGAAGTTTTCGTGTTAAGTTGACAAATTATTTTGGTAAATATTTGCGTGATTTCGATAATGATGTTGCTTCGGTTTTTGGTTTTGGGGTCTGTGCGTTTCGGCTCTCAGTTGAGTTTGGTTCAATGGTTGTGGTTTATGTCGCGTGTGTGTGACCGCAAATAGCGCATACTAGTCCTCTACTCCTTCTCTGTGCGTGTGTTTGTGTGAGTGTGAGGTTCTCTGCGGGCTGTGTCTTAACTAAAACAATGTATGCGTGTCATGTAATTTTGAAATTGTGGGCGTTAGCAACCGCGCTATTAATTAGTTCAGGCACTTATACCTGAATATACACGGAGAATGTTAATTATGTTGCATGCCTGAAAGCCAATGATGGGGCAGCTAATTCAGAGCCGGAACAATAATGACAACAACAGCGCCAGCTAAGCAAACAATTTGATACAAAAACACTTGAGGCCATGCGGGCCTGAGAAATGCCCATCGTCTATGTATCCACTTGACCGCGGCCACAACACTCGAAGTTGTGGTGCAATTAACACCTGAGTTGTGTCTGTGTATGTGTGTGTTTGTGTGTTCGCAGTGTTCGTTTGAATGTTGCAGTTGTGACAGGAATTAGGAGTAGACCTTGAGTGACAAGCAATTAACGCGAACGGCTTCACAGGATAAGAGAACAAAGGGCAGCTTGTGAAGCTCCCAGAATGTTGTCAGCCCCAATATTACGGAACTTCAATCGATATTGTAATGGAGGTGTTAGGTAAAACCGATTTGCGCAAAAAATAAAGACTTGCTTTTTAGAAAAAGCCGCCAAATGTCAGCGACCCTGACAGGTCAGTCTATTCAGGCTTGCAAAGATAAAGATAAAGCGAGAGTGGGAGGGCAAGGGCAAGGGCGAGGGCGTGGGCAGGTGAGAACAATGCCACAGCTTTGTTCAGCACCCGTATCATCAGCGTGAATAACAACAACAGCAGCAGAGCAATAACGACAACAACAAAAATAGCTGCAATAATGTGAGGGCACACAAAAGGTAACAATCAACACTTTCTAATGAACCTTACGAGCAGAATTAAAAGCACCAACAACAAAAATGACAGCAACAATTACAATAACAACAATTGAAACTCAAATAAGAGCAAAACACGAAAGGGCATCAAATACAGGCGTCATGGCAACTATTCTTTTCAGATATACATAAACAAAAATAAACGGCAAGCACAAAACAGGTGGATTACAGGGGCGTAAGTCATAAAGGCTGACTAGGAATTTACACCGAAAACAAAGACAAGTAAGTGCATTTTACATTTTATTGTTTAAATAATTCAAATATGTACGAGTTGAGATTAAAAATGAAAATAGAAAGACTCTTGCCTACAATTCTCTCACTCACTGCCTATCAAATAAAACAGCATTTAATGAAGGCCTTTTAGCCTTTAATGCGTTCCCTAGATGCTTTTATTTTTATTTGTTTCCCTATGTTGTCTTCACTTATGGGCTGTTGAAATATATACAGAAGTGATTCCAACAACAAAACTGAGAGAGCGTTAAATCGATAAGATAATATAGCTACAATGATATCTAAAACCAGATATAATTTGGCATCAAATGTTGTCAACTAGATTTAAATTCAAAAAATAAAAATTAATAAAAATAAATAAAATATAATACTAAACTGTATGTATTCCATCTTTTTATTTTACTAACCTATGTATATATATTTAAAAAAAAAACGTCTGTATACTTATGCCTATGACTAAGAATAATATCCTCGGGACTTAATTTTGTGATTTTTGTAATTATTTAACCACATAAGTCCGATATCTCTTGCAGAGGTTTCTATTACGCAGAATGTGTATGTTTTTGGCCCGCGTAGACTCCCTGACTTAAAAGCTAGATATAGTTTACAAAATAAAGTATAAAATGTATTTAAAGACATTATTTAACGGCACCAATAGTGAGTTTTTTTTAAAAAACTTCGATTCTTCTCAGAAAAACAATATTCGGAAGCAGGACTCCACAGTGTGCTTCTCTGACTGTACAAGACTGAGGGAGAATATAAGCCCGGAGACTGAGCAAAACAGTTGTAAACAAAGGGCCAAAATTACAAGCCAGCCATGACAACAGCCAACAATGCCAAACTGCTGTGCATAAAGAGTTAACTGGAAAGGGGGAAGAGGATGTGTGGGAGGTTGGAAATCAAATTAGTGTGCTTTGCTTGAAACCTGTCACTAACTCTCGCAGATGGCACTCGTTTTATTTTAAGTTGAAATGCCAGTCGGGCAATTGAGCAAAATGTAAAACGAAACGATTACCAACTCAAAAATTGGAAATTGTTGAGAAATTTGTATCCTGGTTGGAGCGCCACTCGGACGCGACTGCAATATGATGTGAAGATGAGAAGGAAATCATTTTTATGCATTTATGGGAAATTATTAAACACGCAACACAAGTTTATTTAGCTTATTTATTCGTTAAATAAAACCTTGGAATTTATATTCTGATCATTAATATTTTAAATTTATTGCTAGTGAAAGGTAAGTTCTTGAATACTTTTTAAATTATTGATTTAACATACAACCTGAAATTGGACACCCAGATGGACGATAATCGATGCCCAACTGACTCGTTATTGAATCAATATTGTGGAAAAGGGATTTCTATTAAATATTTATACTCCTACAAACGAAAACTAAAATCTTTTGTTTTTGAATTTAAGTCAGTAAAAAAGTGTTTAAGAAAATTCGGCCCACTAGTGGGGTAAAAAGACTGCCTTTTTAACCTTTGAGATGCGCAAATCTTGGAACATTTTGTGACACCAATTATAGGGTACCGCGCGAAAATAACAACTATATATAAAGGTATAAGGCAAAAAAAAAAAAAAAAAAAACAAATCTACAAGTATACATACATATATTAGGAATCAGTTTTATCCAATTGTTTGAAGAAAAAGCTGTTGTCACATTTATGAAAATTACAAAAATGAATAAATCTGTACGCGCGGAGAAGTCACAAAAAAAATAGCAGAACCTTAATTGTGATATTTTTTATGAGCCTACATATAAGAACAACATTTTAAATGGCCTTCAATTATAAGAGTATAAGAAAATTTGCAAAGTAATTTCAAAGATTGAATATACAGGATCGCAAAAGTATAAGGATCTTTTAACTATCTATTTGCTCCTAAAAATATAAAGCAAATTTGCTATTGGGACGGTTTAAAATGTTGCCCTGTGCATACAATTTAATGGATTTTTCTGGATTTAAAAAAAGAAGAAAACTATGGTAGCCTACATATATTATTTAATATGCCGTGGAAACCATTGCTGACTTGATGTCTTACTGAAGACTTTACGTTAACTCGTATACACAATGTGCGATTTTTAATGAGTCTACACATATACTTGTATGATTTTTGATAAGCTTGCTCTGCAAATCGATAAGAAAAATCCTTCGGGATGTTAGATATTCACAGTCAGACCCTTTTACCCTTCCGATACACCCTGCACCATAAAAGTAAGGTTCGCTTTTATCTTTTCAAGCAACAGACATCGTTTAGGTTTCTCTAAATTCTTGGGCGGGTGCGGCAATTTCATGCACTTGCCGCCGGTCAGAGTTCACCTGCATGCAAGGCTGGCCAGTTAGGCAGGCCACTTATGTTGGCCAAGAGGCTGCGTCTGTGCTTCCATAAATTACTTTGATTGCCCTTGAAAATGCGCAAAATTACGGACATTTTCTCATTACGGCTCGCAACAAAATCAACAAATAAAGCGCACGAAGCCCCCGAGGCAGTGGTAAGAAAAAAAAAAAAGAGGGGAAGGGGAAGAAATTTGTTAAAAAAATGAAATACCCAAAGGGAGGTGGGAAGGTGAATGGCAAGGCCAGCCTTAGTCTCAGTCTCAGCTTTAGTCGCACCCACTCCCAATTGTTCGGCAGCTCCAATCATTTGGCCTTCCCCCTTCCCTCCACTGCTAACCTGCTCCCTGCTCTCTAGTACCTACTGCCTTGTGTACATCATCGATATTCATGCGCCTCCTGGGATAATTTCAATGCTGAACGCTTCGTCAATTGACCAGCCTGGCTGGCCGGCTAGCCGGCGAGCCGGTTGGCTGGTATATTGAATATTGCGGCACATTGTGGCTGCTGAAGCCCCTTCCTGTCGCATTCTTGACGTTGCCGTCCGTCGTGTCCGTCCCATCCTCGCATCGTCGCATGTTGAATACTGAATTGATAATTGGCAATTATTGGCGTACGCTCGCGCTCGCGCTCGCGCTCGCACCCGTGTCGCGACCATGTTGCAAAGTGGCTGCGTGTCCTGCCTATTGGCCAGCAGCAGCAGCAGATACAACAACTACAAAAGCAGCAACAAAGACTCCCCAAGGGCATTAATTATTTATAGACAGCAACGTGCGAGGAGAGTGAAAAAGTGATGCTTGTCGCTTGCCCGATTGGATCGTTGTCGCAGTCGCCGCATGTCAGTGGCTTATGAATATAAACATTTTGTTTGTTTGTTACCTTTATTGCGTAAATTGTTAACGGTTTATTAAACAGCAAATTACAAGTACTTATTGGATTTCGGTCGCCGGGGTGAGTTTGTTTGCTGAGTCAGCGATAGAGCGGGCGAGCGGACGAGCCACTACCTGTGCCATCATTCTACAAATGCATGTGACTACCTGAGTGGTTCATTCTGCTCTTGTTGTTGTTGTTGCGGTTGTCGCGCTGCCTACACCTGTTTTTATCTGTGGCGCAACATTAAATGTGCATTAGCTTGGCGAGACTGCATTGTACAGAGGCCTGAGCAGCAATGCAACAGTCTACATACCTTCAATGCAACGTGCCCGTAGGAAAATGAGAAGACAGGATCGAGTTACTAACAAAAATGCTGTACTGATTAGTAGCAGCACGCGTTTACTTGTCTCGGCAATACCTATTTCTAAGAAATATGCACATTTTGAAAGATACGTAATTTGCGACTGAAAGAAAGCAAAGAAAATACGAACAAGGTCATAGTACTTATAAAGCATTAATCCAAAATTGAGAGCATTAGAAAACCTTCGAGCTAAGATCAACGTTTATGCGTTCAATACTTGTATATTGAATGCTAAAATATTCTACTATACCAAAAAAATTGCAGACTTATGAAAAATAATTAAAGCATATACTTTTGTGTTGTTTGCTGTCTGTAGTTGGTTTAAAAATATGAATAAATAAAATATTAAAGATTGAAAGATTACTTTAAAATCTACAAAAAAATTATTCAATTGTAATAAATTGTTTAAAACAATGCATATATTTTCAAAAAAAATAAAATAAAATTGTTTGTTTTAGGTAGGAATATTCAAATTTTTCACCAATCTCATTTCTTGACACCTTTTGTATTTTTTTATAAAAATGTTGTTCTGGAAACTAATTACCAGGTTCTCTACGTCCACTGTTTATTTATCTTTTGCATTCTTTATTGTAATAATGCATTTTCACGGTGCTTTACTGTAGGCTATGCATTTTCAAGATTTAAACAAATTTGGGTTGTTGTTGTTGTTGTTTGTGTTGTGCGAGATTGTTTGTTTGACCCAACAACCTGCCTACAGTTATTGGCCTCAGCTGTATCTCAAGCCGAGGGCTCGAGCTCGAGTGATTCACTCCCTGCCTTATCGCACAAGCATTTCCTCATAGTGTCGTCGCCGCCCTGCCACTGTTCTTGCTGTTGTTGTTGTTGTTGTTAGAGCTGTTGTCCCTCATTTCCGGCGCACGTGTGCCCAGAAAGGCATGACTTCAAAAGTGCTCTGATAGCCAAGATCATTCAAGCAGCGCGATATACATACATACATACATAAGTAGATATATACTTATGTATACACATAAAATTTGCTCTGCTTGCTTGGCATTTTTCGTTGTATTATAGAAATGAATGTGCAGTATCAAATTATTGCTGAGCCCACTCATCATGATGGCAGCAGCAACAACAACAACAACAGGAACAACTTTATTTGCGTTCTTCCCCCCAGTGGAGATCGAGAGGCTGTTCAGATCTTCCCACAGACAGGCACAAACAATTAAACGCATTCAAATTGGCAATGGAATGGCGTAGCAGACCCTGCAGACAGTCTCATTGTAAACAAAACTCATTTTGTGGCAATCTCAATAACAAACAATAAAACAACGTTTCATATGCCTCGGCGGCTGCTCATCTAGCTGGCCTTATGACTGTGCAGGAAATGACTAAAAACAACAATAAATACAACAAAAACACAATTCAACTTGCAGACCAGAACAGCAACATCAGTCCGGACTATGGGCTCGGATTGTCCAAAAAGTATTTACAAAAAAATTGAAGCAAACCAACAAAGCATCGTGATGCTTTTTGTAATTTCGCACTTCATTTAGCGTTAAATTAACAACAACAAATACAAATACAACGAGAACGAGAACAATAACAACAAAGCACAGCAAATCCGTGCCTTATACACATAGTTCCTCTTGGTTGGTCAATAAAGCACGACATGCTCATAAAGTAAGAATCTGAGGAAGAGAAAGAAGAGAACTTTGCTGTCGCACGAATTGGCATTTAATCATAAGTAAGCGAATGCAACTGAGCCGCGTCTGCGTCCAAGTCCCGGCATTGGAACATGGACATGGACTCCGATTCTCTTGTATCTGATTGCAAATGCAGCCAGGAGGGCATGCAGAGAGGGAGAGACCGAGAGCCGCAAAAAGGCAAATAAGCCGCGCGCGTTGCCGTCGTGGCGTGCTGAAGCATAAATAAAAATGAGCACGCGGCTTTGCCTCCTCCAACAACAACAACAAGAACAACGAACAGAACAGTAACAGTGCGGTGATGCGCTTCAGTGCAGCGGAACGAAACGAATGAACGAGAGGAGAAACGGAGGAACGGATCAACAAAGCGCGGTACAAACGAAATGAACTTGCCAGAAACACAAAGCAAACGCTTTGTTGGTGAGGCGATGAGAATGAGCGGCATTAGGAGCTTAGCAGCAATCTGTGTTGCCCAGCAGGGCTGACCAGAAACAAGCTTCACTTATGGCTAAATGAAGTTTTAATTAAGAAGAAACAAGTATTCAGTAATGCCGAACAATAAGACGTCAAAACCTTTACGTTTCCTAACATTCGCTATATGTTCTGCAGTTCTGCATACAAGGCAATGGGATCTAAGCAACATACATACATATGTATATACAAATAAATAGAATGAAAACAAGTCTGATTTTTTTAAATAACTGTTTTATTTAAATCAGTTCATTTGCTGTTGGAAAAAAATATTCGCTACAATCACTATTTTAGCTATATTAGACCCAAAAATAAATCTGTACAATAATATTTATGTTCGCTCTGAATTTAGAACCAACCAAACTTATATGCTTTTATTATTTTTTAATAAATCTATAGCACTTATTGGTCCGAGTACAAGAACTCAAAATAAAATCAGAGATATCTTAATTTAAAGTCAATAAAATAGACATACGAATGATATTTGTTTGATGATCTACAAATTGTCGTATATTTTATTACAAATCGATGAATAAAATATCAATCTAATATCCACAAAAATAAGCTTGTTGTTCATTAAAAGTCGTAAATGTTTGTCAACTATTGAATTAAGTAGAAGACCGTATTGAATTATTATAATAATTACTTTTAATGTGGTTATGCTTATTGATTTATTGACTCTAAGCATTTTTAGTAAGTTGCATTTTGTAGCCTAGCTGTAAATCGATAGTCTTAAAATATTTCCTTAATTTTCTGCGATAATGAAACTTGAAACAGTATTAATGCTGATTACGCAACACTGTGTGCAGCTGTGTGCGACTGTGTGTGAGAGAGGGAGGGGAAGAAAGAAGCATCAGCTTAAGTCTAACCGTTCGCCTGTTTTGAATGAAGATGGTTGTTGTTGTTATTGCGGGTATCAGCAATATTAGAGCTGCATTTGAGCGAGAATGTTAAGCGCAGCTTTGCATACTCACACACTCGCACTCACACTCGCACACAAACGTGTATAAATGAAATAGAACTCATAAATGCGCAGACGTGACGGCAACGGCAACAACAACAACAACAGCGCTGGCGCATATCATCGATAAATGTGAAGGCCGTCGCCAAATCAAGCGAAAGAAATGCCAAAGCGGCAACTGCAAATAAGCAGCTGCGAGGCAACAACAGCAACTATAATAAAAAACAACAACAACAGAATGGCCCGTCTGGCAACTAACGATGCGATGTTGCCGATGTTTGGAATACTGGCGATGTTGCTGGCAACAGAGGCCGTTGCGCGCATTAAATGCTCAGATTTCTTAGCCAGGCGCATAAAATTGAATTGAATAAAGAGTTGCCCATTGTGAGTTGGGCGCTTGTTGCTCGCCAGGGGCAGTATAAAACTAAACGTTGCTGATGCTGTTGTTGTTGTTGTTGCTGCTGGCTAGGCAGCCTTTCATAATCGCAAATTGATGCGCCAGCAACATCTTCGTCGTCGTCGTCGTCGTCGACTTGAACATTGTGCATTGAAGCGTGGGAGCGCTCCAAGCAGCGCACATGTGGCAACTACTAGCAGCAACAGCAGCGGCCACAACAACAGCAACAACAATATTCAGTGCCTTATTGGCTAATGGCTTGGCCAGCTGCTCACTTTGGCCACAACGGACGATGACGACGATAGCGATGGCGATGTCGATGCCGATGGTGGTTGGAGACTGTTCCATTGATAGCCGCGAAATAACAAAAGCTCGCAACAAAAATTCGTTTCATTTCACTCATTTCTATTTATTTATTTTTTTCGCTTTCGTTTCGTATCAATGCACAGTGGTCGCAGATTACAAGCTTTATGCCGCAGAAATATAAATAATTCTTTCGAAATAATTAATTCAATACAATTTCTTTGTGCATGAATGAGAATTAGAAGTGAACCTCATATGAAGCTGCTGCTTGTTCGATAGATCCATTTCTGTTTACAAAGCAATCTGCTGATAGTCCCTTTCGATCTAAATAACGATGCGATCACCTGCTGTGAAGACCAGTATGGGTCTTCAAGTCTGAGCAATGGCACAATAAGATCCCAATGTTGTCTTTAATGTCTTTAATTTAAATGTAACATTCACAAACATATTATTTTTATGTAATCAATTGCTTATTCAAGGTTTTCGTAGCTCTTTTTTGTGAAATGAAGGGCTCGATGTGGTTTATTATGGACAGTTAATAAACAACATTCCGATATTGATGTCCCCCCACAAAAAAAAAAAAAAAGAAAAGTCAAATCGTATTCTCCATCTTTTGACTAGCCTTATAGTTTTGTAAAACTCCGAATTGTTAGAAAGCGCTATTGTAAGACTGGTAGCATGTTTGGTCGGATAACAATTTTCCAATTTTAAAATTGTTACAACTCAGAGCTTAGATTAGACCTAAGTAGACCTCAATCCGACAAGTGGATGCCAGTTATCGCTGAATATTATTATCATAATATTCTAAAATGTTTGTGTTTGAATTTTTTTCAATAAACGCCTAATTATATTAATAAAGTTGCATAATATTTTCCATTCTTTTCCTGTGTCAAAAATTAATGCTTTTCCATTAGAAGGCACGCCATAATCTAATGCCCAATCGAACGAAAACATTTCCATACTTCGACCATTCTGGACGTCAATGCGTTGAGGAGTATTTAAAGTCGCAACAACAGCGGCCATAAAACCATAAAATATATTATAAATAGATGGGAATTTGTGACCACTGTGTGTCGTCAACAGTCTTCGCATTGATTTCTTGTTAATTTTACATTTGCAGTTCGTTGGCTCTCGTACATATAGAGCCAACTAAATGCGGGTGGGGGCGAGCGGTGGAGATGGACAACACTTGGCTTTTGTTTTGACCAGCAGATATTGCCCCTCACCTTCCAGCCGCTCCCTTTCGCCGTTACACGAAAAGCAAAAACTACTAGCATTGTCTTTTGCTTTTGCTTTTATTTTTATGGCATTTGCTTATTTTAGTGTTATGTATTTTTGTTGCTCGGCCAAATGCTGCTGGTCGAGCAATGGCCACTCCCCCGCCCCTCCTCTGCCTCCGCTGCCCAGCCACTGTCCGCCCCGACACTTTGTCGTCTTGTTATTGTTGTTATTGTTTTAGTTAAGTTGACCATTTGTATACAATTTGGCAATGCTTTGTTCTCCTCAGTGCGTGTCCTTTGTGGTCGCCATTGCCTTTGCTTATCTTTAAAATATGCGCCAGTCCTCCCCATCTCCATCCCCATTTCCAGACCTCCCCATGCGGGAGTGCCTGTGGCCGTGCCTTTCGTCCTGCCTCCCTGGCCAGCTCCTCTGCATTTTTGGCCTCATTTATTTTCATTTGCTTCGTCATAACAATCTTTTTCTGTGCTCTTTTGGTATTTATTGTGCTTTGAACGCATCTTCGCAGCTCCTTGTCCTAAGATTCGTTGGCCATTATATTTGTTTCTGTTTGGTGGCTTTTTAATGCAATTGCCGCAACAAATTTTATGCGACCATGAAACGCCAAAGTGGCACAAATAAAAAAATAACGAAAATGAAATTAAATTAACATAATTGACAGAGATTTGTGATTCCTCAGGACTCCTTCAGGCTGCTGCTGTTGTAAAAGCTGCCCTTTAGTTTTCGAAATGGCCTCAATAATACTTAATAAGACCTGCATTAATGAAGGACTGTTAAAACCTTCTAAAATAGATAGATTATTATACGATTTAAACACTAAGCTGTAGCTTTGAATAATTGCAAAAACTAAAACTGATGTGGAACGACATTTCTTTGTCATAATAATGTTCCTTTAAAAAACTTGCCGGCAGTTCAAAAAGTCAACTTGTTGTCCAAAATTATAATGTTATAAAATATATAGTTTTGTTATTTACTTGCCAAAATAATATTTTTTCTTCGAGTTGAATGAATGAATAAATTAATCCAACTGATGTAAAAATATCAAATATTTTCATTTTGATTTCAAATTAGAATGACTGGAAAAGTATTCAAAATTTCACAACGCAATTCCACGTTTTGTTTTGGAACTCAAGTTTACAAAATGTTGCTTTAAAACTCTTTCATTCCGTACATAAATTCTGTAAAACAATTTGTTTGTTTACAACAAATGTTGCACGAAATTAAATTAAATAAATAATTAAATCTTAAGCAAGATTAACATGTTAACTTTGGAATTCGAAGCTGTAAGAAAATGTATGACTTTAATGAAAGATTCTAAAGGCTATTGCAAGCTATAACATAATAATAGTTAATTAAATATAAATCATGAAATCATACATTATTTTTAGTAGAATATATTATTAATTTTATATACTTGTGTAATTTGACTCGCATTCAATAAGAAATACGTTCCCCAGAAATGGCAACAAATTAAGTGACGTTGAGATATGAAACTTTTAAATAGGATAACAATTGATTGCGATAAACGATACTCTTGAACCCAAAGAACAATTTTAATATATCAAGAAAATCGTTTAATAAAAATACTTATTACAACTGTAACTATGCAGCTTAGATTCTGCTCTTTACAGCCCCATTCTTAAAAGATCATTTTTATTATTTTCAGCTTTATGATTAGCATCTGCTTCTTGAGCATTGTTCTCTGAGGTTATTGTAAGTGTTATATTCTCTTGAAAAATTACAAAGAATCTTCCAACAATCCATGCAGTTTTAATCCTATTTTTTTCGTTTAAGCCTTATTACTGCCTTACAAAAGAGAAACAAATGACCAATTCATGCTGCCAATATGCGCTAATGATGATTCATTCAAGGCCCCGCTTTTATAGTTAATTTCCTCCGAAAATTCTCTGCTTAAGCGGCTTTTAGTGGAGCTGTCGTGGCCTGGCTTTCTTCGACTGTCAACGCTCATTAGCAGCAGAAAGTCGAAACACGCAATCCCAGGGTCCAGCGCCAACATGCGAGCCCCATTGGGACTGTCCAGTTTCGGTTGCCCCCCAACTAATTGTAAAGTTTTGCATTCAAGCACACGGACGCAAAAGTCAAACAAAAGTTGAAGAATAAGGCGAATGGTTCGTGAATAAGCGGCTTAGAGGGGCATTGAGACGGATGGAGGGAAGGGTGCGAACGAGGCGAGTATGTGGCAATAATAATAATAATAACATTAAATAACGGACAAACACAATAATGACAATTGAAGATTTATGACCCAAAAGGTAAACAACGAAAACAGCAACAAAAACATCAACAGCAGCAGCGCAGAAGAATTTTGGAAGAGGCTGCTTGAAAACCCGAATTGAAAAATACTCGTATAATATAAAAAAAAAAAAATCAGACGCAGTCTTGGCAGTTGCAGTTGCACGAAGTTGTGTGTCAAGCTCATTACAAGCTGCACGTTGCAGCGAAGAATGCCGACAACAGCAGCAGCAACAACAACAACAGAAACTACATATTGCTAATTAGATTGCAGCCAGCGATGTTGGCGAGCCTCTAACGAATATGGCTCGCTGGCAGCTTGGACTCTGCCAGTTTTGTTAACAACAGCATCGTGAAGTTGTGGCTCCTACACATGCAACAGCCACAGCAACAACAACCTCACAGGCGTGCGCAGCGTGGGTAGTCAGATCACTAAAACAACAACAACAACAGAAATAACAACAACAGTCGACATGAATGATGACAACTGCGCACGAAGCTCTTGGAAGATGCAGCTTTGAAGCGCATGCCAGGCCGAAGCAGATACGAAAAGTTGGTAAATAGAATTGGCATTAGACATATTCATATACAGTACAGTGGAACCTTATAATGTAAGACAGTACTGGTGTCTATAAGAACATACGAAGCTAGTCTGCACACAATCTAATCTTAGTAATAGCTTCTGAAATATATATTAGTAGTAAAGAAATTGGCGCGTCTTTCCATAGTTCTACAGTTTATTTGCATATATAATTGAAATATTACAATCCCTCGAAGTTGGCATTCCTATATTGTAGAAATGGGTCACTAACAATAATTAAGCAGTGACCGAATAGTGATTGAATAGTTAAATAGTGATAAGTAATCAATAATCGATAGTAACCGATAGCAGGGAAGTAAGAGGTCAATTGATATTGACCAGTCAAAGAAGGAGGACGCTTAGTGAAATTTGAATTAAACGGACATTTGTGAAACATTGTTAATTGTTATAAACCAAAGTAACCGAACAAATTTGAATAAACTTAATTAATCCAACAATATAAAATCCTCAAAAAAGTTGCATAAGATCATTAAAAATTGATGCTATGTTTGGTTTTTTAAATGCATTTTCAAGTTTCGAAATAATGTATGCTTTAAAATACACAAATTCTATATGGATATGGTAATATTTAAAGAGCATTTAAGCTTTCGCCATTGACTTCAAAAAAAAAAAAAAAATTGTCTAAAATGGTAAATTAATATTGAAAGTAAAGTAAAGCTGTTCAATCTAATTCATTTGAAATGTAAAGATTTTCTGTGAAAATGAAAAGTCTTGGAAAGAAGTGGAATATTATTCCAAATCTAGCTGCACGACAAGCTTTTGAATCTGAACAACTCAACTGCTATGTTCTCCAAAAGAAATAGCTAATTTTTGGCAATTATCAGCAGATTTCTATCAAATTTTACTTTGTTCTTCAATTTATACATCTACTTTTGTTGTATGAATGTTTTGTAATTTTCTTAATATTTGTAAATCTTAAGCCTCAAAAAATCTCAAAGAGCAGCTCAAATTGGAGAGTGAACTGTGAATGGTTTACGCGCTATAAGGAAAAATAAAGCAAATATTATACTCCTTCAAACAGAACATTTATATCTACATTTTATGAAAGTTTGCAATGCTCTTGACAATAAATAAATAAAAGTTAATACGGCTTCATATTCGGTTTCTGTACAAAAATGTTTAAAAATTTAAAACTAGTGTACAAAAAATTTTGAATAGGAAATTACTTATTACTTTCAAAATATCAATTTTTAATAAATATGTATCGATGTATATCGATGGAAAGTTTGTTTTTAAAGTTTTAAAGCTCTAAAGAAAAATATTTAAAAATTAACAACTACTGTAAAACAAAATTTGGAAAAGGCAATTACTTTTAGAATATCAATTTTTATATATATACTTGTATATATTTATATCGATGCACATCGATGGAAAGTTTGTTTTCAAAGTATTTGAGCTCTAAAGAAAAATATTTCAGGAGTATTCTCTTGAAGGTTTAAACGATTCGGAGATAGCAGCTAAAGTGCCTAAAGGGTGAGAGATGATGCCTAATAGGAGTTTCTTTCGATTATAAAGTTCTCCCCCTAAATATATTAATTATATACTCAGGTATTGGCTTAAATTATTTGCAGTATGTAACATACACCTTACATCTCGTCCAATCTGTTTCTTCATAGTTTCTGAATATTGATGACAGTACCGGATAGCTGGAATCTATCTTTATAAATGATTAATAATAGTTTTAATCTGGCTTAGTATAACAAAGCAAAGTTGAGAAAAACTAACGACTGGACCATTCGTGCACCTGCGGCTCGGCACTTATGTAAAAAGAATGGATTACGTCGGAGAGAGTTCGATATTGTTTTATTTGTATATATCTTAACTATTCCCTCAAGAACGTTTTCAGCTGAAAAGTTTTCATTAAATACGTTGCTTTTGGGTAAAAGATAGGGAAGCTAGTGAAGGTTACTTATTCAACATCGGACGGGCTCGACTGTATTTAACAGCACACGAGTGTGTACGGATGGGCAAAGGCATAGGTATATCATTATATTTAGGGTGCAGATGGGGGGATGGGGGTAATGAGGGGGCTTCGGGGGAAATGGCAAACTGTGTCAATGTCTGTGAACTGGAACTGGAGCGTTGAAAATGCTATGGACGCCAAAGACTTTGACGATGTAGCTGCCGCCGTTGCCAACAGAGCGCTTATTGTTTATGCCTCGCTTTGTTGTTGCGGCGGTAGTAGTAGTTGTTGTTGTTGCTGCACTTTCATATAATTTACAGTGCTTGGGCAATTTAGCAGTGGAGAAGGGAAGGGCCATGAAAGCAAGCCACCTTCAGACTCGTCATCGCCACCGTCGTCATCATCATCGTCGTCGCCGTCGTTTGTTGAAAGCATCTTGTTGTTGCTGTTGTTGCAGTCTTTTCACGGCTGTGATTTGCAGGTGGGCAGGTGAAGGCGTGCAGCATTAAATTGGCCATGTGGGGTACACATACATACATACGAGCATATGTGCCACACACAGGTGCATCTTCTACTGCCAGCATGGCCGTTGCAAATAACAAAGGTATACCCCGCACCGCTCACTATGCCCTTCACCGACCACATCGTCCACGGTCTTCAGTCCATGGTCCACGGTCCATGCATGCAAACATCGTTGACTGACTTTGAGTGACGTTGCGATGCAGCAATTGAAGACTTTTTATACCCTACCTCCTGCACCGCCTCCACCGGCTGTGGAGGAGGACGGAGATGGGGGCCCGGGTGTTCGGCCCGCTTTTATTGTCTGCTGGCCGTGTCGTTAATTAAAGTGGGCGTGAAAAAGTAAACAGAGTGCAAATTTAACGCCGTTTCTTTTTTCCTACTTGTGCCTTTTTTCATTTTAGGCTGACATACGACAAACGACAGACGACAAATGGCAAAAGGGCAACCTGCAAATGGCCTGACAAAGTTGACGATGAGGTCGAGGGGGGAGGGCCAGAGTAGTGCTCATTACTTACGCTAAGAACTTAATCGCAGCACATTTAGGGAACATACCTGTAACGAAAGAGACACAAATTGAATTCATTAAAATCGATCGGGAATTAATGCATTCGAATAAAAGAAATCAACAAAATCAAATTTTTATAGGGAGGTACTGAATACAACTAAGTACTTTGCAGCAGCTGTGGCCATTAGGATTTGCAATTTAAGTTTCACTGAGAAATCTGCTTCTTATACGTTCTATTGAATGCTCCTTTCCTACAAATCCCATTCAAGTGTACGAATTTCCATTTTTGTTGGAGTTACTTTTGTTATCATCGGGAAGCATAGTTGGCCAGAGCCAATGACGCAATATTGTAAGTTTTTGTTCTTTGGCTTTTTTTTAGTTTTTAAGACTTTGTCAGAACGCTTCCATCTTGCCATCTAAGTCGACAGTCTCTACTTGTCGAGTTTTTATAAAATATTATTAAATAGTCTGCAGGATGTGTTTTCAGAGTGTGACTAAGTCCTTCTTCTCAAAACACCCTGCTTTCCCGAATGTGATCTTATATTCTTGGTTGCTCAGCTATAGTTTCTGCTATTATTCTGAGACTTCTGTTAAGCAGAATAAAAGTATAATAATAGATCTACCATAAAAAAATAGAACTTAACGGAGAAAAGAAGCTTAAAAACTATACATTCATACAATTAAATGAAAACTAAAATTAGGTAGTTTTTTTCCCCTCATTTTAAATGTTATAGAACAGCTTATTTGTAAGTGTCCAACTGAACAATGTAAGGGTTTGTGTTGTTGGGAAAAAGTATCAAAACAATCCTGAGCAAGCTCTTCTTAAAGTAGGAATCTCTTACTAGTAATAAATAAGTGAGTGAATAGTAATTATTTTATTTGTTCAATTTCCATTGTTTAGATTTGAAGTGTTTCATTAATGAGCCGAATTGAAGTTGCTTCTTGGTTTGACTTCAAACTCTAGTTTTTCCCTAAGAGTAATAGTCCAGTTCAATCAATACATTAATTTATCTGCTTATTCGGCCACCAATTAATCTTTCAATTGAAGTTACAGTCGAAGGTGTTGTTCGTTTTTTTGTCTATCCAACCATCTATTTACCTCGCAATCCATCTAAATCTATTTTATATCTGTTTTTGTTGACTTTGCTTGGCTTGGGATCTATTTGTAGATTCACATCCACAGCTCGCTGCTGACTCAGCAGACTCCATGCTGCGCTTGATACTTCCGCTTGCTCTTTCATCATTTTTCTTACCTCATCTCTAGCTCCTTCCTTCTGCTTCTACCCATGCTTATTAGCCTAACCGCCAAGCTCCAATTACCCGCAGTTTCACAACCAAACACGTGCTCAACGCTCTGCCCCAACTTCATAGAAAGTTGAGCATCAAGCCAAGCAAACTACAACTACACGTATGTATGTATATGTATATGTATGTATATATGTATATGTATATTCTGTTCACTGATTTGCTCATTGCAACAAAATGTGAAAGTGTCACCGGCCTTAAGAGAAACCAAAATAATAATAGAAATAATTTAAGTAATGGGCTAAACGCATGACAAGGCCTCTGAAACGCACAATGAACGGGCAGAAAGCAAGTGTCTACAAAACGCCATTTAGCCACACAATAGCAATAAAACCAACAACAACAGCAGCAGCAACAACAACAATGCCCAACAAACAATAAGAGGCATGCAACACAGAAACTTTGGGCAACCTTCACAACCTTTCCACGCGCGCTGCCAAACGCATTAAAACCCAATTTGAATGACAGACGGCAGACAGCACGGAGGCAGAGACGGAGACGGACACGGACACGGAGATGGGGCCGGGGAAGAAGATGGTGATGAGGAGAGGATGGCTTCGGTGGCGGGGTGCGCGACAGAGTGCGGCGTCATCAGCTAATGAGACTTTGACTGCGATGGCTGCGTCTTTAGCGGCAGTTTAGTTTTCGATTTGGGTGAGGAGGGAGGGCCCGCAATCCGAAAAAAAACCTACTTATAAGTGATGTTCAGACCACGAAACCAGTTCTATTTAATCAAAAATAATGATAGCTACATGCTCTGTGACTGATCTGTGTCGTGGAAATAATTCCTTGGACACGCACGATAAAAAGCTTGTTGTATTCATGGTACAGTCAAAAATAGTTCTAGGTGTGCTCCAGCAGGACTTACTTAAAATTAAAACACAGAATTAATGTCTTATTTTATTCAAAATAATGATCTTCCGACTCCATACAATGTTCTGCACGATCAAGAAGCATTTCGAGGGTGTGTTAGGTGTTTGGTACAAGTCTTTTGGCTATCTTTGATATTCTTATAGCGCTTTTCATAGATCCAAATTAGGGAAATTTCGGGAGCGATGGCAGCTTAAATATTTGCCTAAAAATCAGTTGAGTGAGCTATTTTTATTTATCAAACAATTTGTGCAAAAGAAATTAAGAAGAGACCAAATTGTTCAAGGAAATCGTTGGACATTTTTAATTCTACGATCGTTCATGAATCGCATACATTACTCGTGTCCTAGAATACCACGAGATGAATAATTGTTCCTATAAGCTGGTCTTGCAACAAATTTAACAATTAGGAGCTATTGGGACATTATTAAAGGACCTGTTCAATTTGGAACCCATCCTGCAAGATTCAGAGTAATATCTGCGGCATATGTTTGACGAGTATATGAATAATTGTTACTGTAAGCTGGTCTTATGAATTATATTTTGCAAAAAATTTAACAATTTGGAGCTATAGTGGAAACCCAGTAATATGTGGAAGAGGGACATTATTAAAAGCACATCTTCAATTTGCAACCCATCCTGCAGGTTACAGAGTTTGTTGTCTGCGATATATGTTGTGCAAATAAAAGTTTTACGAGTATGAGATATCATTATAGCAACAAAAGGACTTTATTCGAACATTCAAAACGAGGTTCCCTATAATACCAGCCATGCAAATTTATAATCAAACTATTCATCCTTATTAAAGTGAGAGCTTCTTTTAGCAATATTTTTAGGACACCTTTTGTTTCTGAAGCAAAACATGCCATTTAACCATACATTTGTAGCTTTTTGTTAGCTTTGTAATTGTTAATACAAGTATTCTTCAATATTCAATAAAATTAACACTCTTATTTCTTGCTTTTTCATTTGTACATAAATTTAAAAAAGCCACATAAAAGAAACGTTTTGATCTGATAGCAAACATCACAATTTAACAGCAGCTTCTTTTTTGTGTGAACTCACATTATGACAGTCAGTTGGATCGGCAGCTGTTTTTGAAATTTCTTATGCCGTCTGACCGCTTCCTATTTTTCATCCTCCTTCGCGCGCTGTCACATCCACACATGCGAACACAGTGAACTGTCAACGCATTTGACAGCGGACTCACAATTAAATCTCATGCCTGAGCTGGGATCGCCCTCAACAACAACAAAAACAATAATAATAGCAATAGCAGCAGCAACAAAAAGTTGCCCCAATCGCCGCGCCCTACGCCGCATTTTCTCCGAAACAAGAGAGAAGCACAAAAAAATCAATTAGTGGAAATTAGTGAGACAGCAGCTCGCACCTCAATTCGATTTGGCTCTGGCATTGGTTTTGGCTCGAATTGAATCGCATCGACTACATCGACGCGGTCTCAGTCTCAGTCTCAGTCCCGATCTCAATCCGTAATGAATTTGCGCTTAGCTTTTGTTATTTCAATGCTTATTGTTATTGTTGTATGCACGAGTATTTGTTGTTATTGCAGGTAAATTATTTCGCCTTTTCATGGCTGATTGTTGTGTGGCTTTTGATTTGGCAGCTCGTCTGTTTTTTATCTAATGAATTTTTAAGTAGAAAATTATTAGACATTTGAATCATATTCGAAGCTTGCTGGACTCGTACCCGCACCCTCGACTCAAGAGCTCTAGCTTTGGCTCCCCTTGTCACTGCTTTGGCTTCTTTGTTCGCTTTTCTCGACCACACAGATAACTTAATCTTAAGTGGATTTGGCTTTTAGTCCGTCTGTGTCTTTCTCTGTGCGTGTGTGAGTGTGTGTGTGTGTGTGTTTCGGAGCAATTAGTGCTTCCTAATAATGAACTAAAATTGTAAAAAGAAACCAAAACAGTCATTAGCGTAAAGCGCATTTATCCCCACTCCCCCCTCCTTTCCCCTCTCCCATTGCCACCATGCACTTGAACATAATCGGCCCTGTATCGTATATCATTATTGGGCTGCCAAGTGGTGGCGCTACGTGTTGTTGTTGTTGTTGTTGCATTTGTGCTCGGGGAGTTGGAGTGAAAATCACTTGAAATGAATTTCGGTTAAATGTAACTGTGGCATTACGCGAATTTGTTTATCAAATATTTGTTCATTAGTTCTAAGGCACTGAAGTGAAGACTTTCAAGTAAAAAACAGTGCACTAGTGTGCATTATTTGTTCAAGAATTGTGTTTGATTTGCCGCTTCAGAGAACAGAAATAGGCAATAGAGATTACTTGTAGCTCTCGACTTTAAGCAATTTTCAATTGCTGTCAAGCTCCCTATTATTGGATTAAATATCATATTTAATATTTTATTTTAATTTTTCTTTTCTGAATTTATTATTGAATTCATAAAAGTTAAGTAAAGGCAGCTAGAATCTGCATAGTTATTATCGATTATCCTTTTATTATGAGGGGGAAGCAGATCAACGATAGCTAACATAAATATTTAGTATAGTTTACTTTAGTTTTATTTAGTCTTTAGCTCTTTAGACCTTTCAGAGTGAAGCCTTAAGGCTTATTACAGATTTCGTATAGCTTCAAATAAACCTTTCCACCAACAGTAAGCGTGCTTATTAAAAAGGACTAATGCTATTCCTCATTATTAATTACTATTCTATTACTTATTCATTTCTTCAAATGTACCTTGTCATTCGTTCAAATGGGTATGTAAACTTTGTTAAGTGTGGCTCATCTATAAATAAGTCAATAACTGAGTTATTGCCAAGATTGTAAATCGTTTCCGAGCTAAATATAATAATTCTTCTTCCTAAATTTATACGTCTATTTCTATAATTTTGCATTCATATTAGATAAGTTGAGGTCTTCAAAATTACAACCATTTGTGAATTTTTATAAGAGCCTAATTTCTTTGGTGGTTTTAGGTTCACACACTTTATCAGAGTTTCGAACTGAGAAGATTAGAATAAACTTCTATAGCTAGTAGCAGGCTGTTTAATATGCTTTATGAACATTTTCCAAGAGGAGTGGAGCTGCAGAAGCTTAATGTCCAAACTTGGAAACCGCTTAAGGGTGCATCATTCAGCTGAATTCTAGTATTTGTTCGGTTTCACGTGACTTTATTTATTTGGAAATGCTATGTAATGGAAGAGCTTTAAATAACGCATTATATGTACATTTAAATAGCATTTACATAGATGTATTTGTGTATATTTCGATTTATTTGTGATTATAACGAAAAGCTTAAAAACTTTAGTTCACATCATTTTGTTTGAATTCATTCAACGGCCACAGGGCCAATGTGTTTAGTTAGGAAACTGCTCAATCATTCTACAATTTAGCCACAATTCCCTTCCAAATTCCAGCCATGCCATCGTATAGATGGCCTCAGGCATTCACATCGCGCATAAATCACAGACGAATGCATTTAATTAATTTGTTGGCAACAAAAAAGTAGTAGTTGAACACTTTTTGTTGCTTCATGGTAGCGTGAAAAAAAATTTCTAAAATGCGAAACAAAAAACAAAAATTACGCCTATTTGCCGTTCTTATTTTTATTATTACTTTTTACACAATGGAAAATTTGCCTACACATTTTTTGTTTTGTTTGTTTGCACTTGCACCTGTTTTTCCCCTCTCTCTCTCTATCTCTCCCTCTCCCTCTCTCTCTACCTCTTCCTTGTTTTTTCTGTTCATTTTTTGCAGCGAAATGAAATGAAATTTTAGACGCACCCAACCAACTGGCTTACTGACTGGCTGGATGGCTAGCTGGCTGGCAATTTGAGGTGCTCGCTTTGTTTTGGGCCGTTTTGTGTTTCTTCATGCTTGCTAGCTTAGATTTTTCAATTATTCGATTTCAGCACCCAGCGCAGACACATTCATTAGTCGAAGTGGATTTGCCAGACCAAAAAAAAAAAAAAAAGATACAAGACATCTATATATATGTATATATACTATATGTATCCATGAAGCGTTGGAGAAGGGAGCCGGTAATCGTAATCAATGCCACTCGAATGAGAAGTCGAGTACTTCAGATGGGCATTGGATACAGAAAAGTGTCTGGCAGCGATTCAAACAACAACAAATAAAAAGCCCAATAATTGGCAATTATAGAAATTAGATGCAAGTCCATATTCGCTATTGAATAGCCTTTCGAGTACATAACATATTAAAGGCCTTTAATTGCCGCACATTTTCCACTGAAAAGAAACTGCAAATGCTCGATTGCCCGCAATTTGTGCGTAAGTGGCACGGAAAGGACGATTTCGAGGAAAACACTCTCTGGTCGCATTCGTGGAAAAGCAAACTGAGTCAATGGATTGATTTGATTTGTTTTCGCTTAAAACGGCTGCAATCCTATACTGTTTCGAGGACTAAGCTCAATGGAAGGGCCGGAAAAAAAAAAAAAAAATAGTGCCATGGGGCGGCTAACTGAATTATTCAGGTAATTGCCATGACGTCTGTTTTTCTTTGAATGCCAAACGACGAATTCTCATGACATTTCACAAATACTAGCTGGCTAGCAACAGTCTGTTTGTGTGTGTGTGTGTGTCTCTTGCACTTCCGTTTCCGGCACTAAAACGGTTGCAGGGCTGTTAAGCAAGGCAGGGTAAGGCACCCTCCCTTATACGCATGCCGTGTGTTATGGCTCACTTGGCTAATTAGGTTGAAATATTCCAAATTTTGTAATTCACATCAAACAGTTTCCGACTATACTATGTGAGGGAATGTGAATTTTATGATAGGTTTACATTTTAACTATTTTGCGATGAACTTCTCTTGTAATTGCATTGTGAGAACGAAAATGAAACTTTGTAGATTGGGAGAAAAGAAAACAAACTGCAACAAATGATTTCTTTCTTACGTACATAACAAATTGAGGAAATGACTGCACAGCAATATTGTTTCACTTTTCAAATACAAACTTTCTAATTTTATATTAATAATAGAACTATTTTCTAAACTTGTAAGCCAATATTAATATATTCCTCTTCGCAAGGTCACACTCTGTGAATCAATGGCACTGTGAAAAGGCTATAAAGAATACTAAGAGTGCTTTTAAAAATATTGATTGGAAAAATACAGGTGCCAGTTCACACTCACACTATTAGAATTTTGTTGAAACGCATTTTGTTCACATATGCAGAAAATATATTACTTAGAAGTCGCTTAAGGTATGGAACCTTTAGAATAGGGTTTGCTGATGAAGTAATGCTTGTAGGTGCACGTGGAGGGAAGAATTAGAATACATTATGAACAATCTTACAAAAACTTAAGCTCAGTAACTAAGCGACTGAATTCTAAACAGATTTGCAGTGAAAAATTCTATAGGGGAAACCACTAGGGTTTTCATGCGCCTTTTTTTGTCAAAAAGAAATGTTTTTTTCAAAATATAAAATTTTTAAAATGTATTAATTTATTTATATGTATAATGCTAGATTCAAATTAAAATCTTAATTATATATACTTGGATCATTTTCATGGGAACTATGTTTGAAGCCAAAAGTTCTTACTGTCCAAATCTTATCTAGTTCGATGTTATCTAATAAAGCAAGATTTAATAAGAATGTATAAATATTTGTGTGTATTTCCTTTAATACATTATTAAAGTTATTTTTAATTTCATGACAAGTTTTTCATTGTTTTGTCTTGCATCAATGCTTAAATTTCCTTCCCATTAATTGGCTAAATATTTTTAAAAGCTTGCAGGAATTCAAGAGTCCTTGAACAAGAATAACAATTACTGCTGGAGTATTCATAAATAATTATTAATTACAATCAATTTTAGTGACATGTGTGCATCGATTCTTAAAGAGTGGGTTTGTTGCCTAAGCTATGGTCAGACAATAGTTTGAAGACAAATTGATGTTATTATTAATTGATTATTATTATTGTTAGGTATTCTTTGACCAGAAAACTGTTTTGCAGCCTTAAATTATATTTCAGTAGAGGAATATTTTATTCTTTTGGTCTTAAAATATCAAATTAATATTTATTCTTTTGGTTTTAAAATAATAAATTAACATATATGAAATGATTGTGAAAGTTAACATATTTTTTGCATGTCTGACCATACCCTGATTCTCATCTTTTGAGCAATATTTATCTGAATAGTAATTAACCTTGCCAGCGCCAAAAAGTGATATTTCCAAAATGGATAGTCAACCATGATTTCGATTCAGTTCTAGAATATTGCTTCAGATCTCGTTTCGCACGCTCCAAATATTTTCATTTTCATTTGATTCCGAGCCTCGAGTCGTAAATGTGTGTGGAAAAGTGTTCGTTTGCAATCAATGTTTGCTGCTCAAATAAAAAAACAAAATAAAATTGTTTGCTTCTCCACCTTCTAGATCTTCAATGCAATCTGTGATTGGTTCCAAGGGTGTTGTTGTTCTTGTTGTTATTGCTGTTGTGACTAACAATCTTTGCTTCTTAAATGTAATGTGTGTCTGTTTGTATGCCTGTATGTACATATATGTGTGTGTGTGTGTTTGTTTGTTGCTTGCTGGCTTGGAGCTTTCAGCAAAATGCAATTTCAGTTTTCAGTTTTCTAAAGTTGCGCCAACAACTGCTCAGATATGCAACTGAAAAAGGAAACACAACAAAACAAAACAAAAAAAAAAAAACAACGAAATAACAGCGTTCTGCTTGGATTGCTTCGACAACAGTAACAACAACAACAACAATAACAGCAACAATAAGAACAACAACAGTAATGGCAACAAAAGGCAATGTGTTGTAAAAATTCATAAACGGCCGAGTTTAATGAACTGGCTTTGTTTTTTTTTTTTTGTTTTCATCTGCCTGGTTTTGCTTTTCACCCAGCACGCAATGCACACACACACACACACACACACACATAAATACCCACACAAACACACACACCCACACACACATACGCACATTTCAACTGCTAAACTAATTTGGCGCTCCACGGTTCGCATTATTTTTTGTTTTGCATGCCTTTCTGCTCCTCCACTTTTCGGGCATTGTATGCTTTTGGGCCATTTCGAAACAACAACAACAATAGCGGCAACACCAATAACAGGAAGAAGAAGAACACCCAGTTGCGCAAACAAAACGAAAAATTTAAATGCATTTTTGCACAAATTGCAACCAAATGAAAACCAATTTTCAGTTTTCAGCACAAGATTTTGTGTAATTCAATTAATTGTATGTTGGTTAGTATTGACCGATTCTGCCTTAACCCCTCCCCTCCCCCTGTCTTTATCAGCACACCAAACACCACATCCTCACAGAATCCAATATGATCCGCACAAGTAAGAATTGTGTAATTTATTTGCTCTTCTTCTCCAAAAACTAGAACTAAATTCAATAAACAAGTGACATTCTAAGGCTCACAAAAATATTTGTCAACATTTTAAAATTTAATTCCCATTTATACTACGAGCCCATTTATTCAAATATGTGTGTATGTGTGTGTGTGTGTGTGTGTGTGTGTGCATTATAAATGTGCGTATGAGCGCTTAGAGAGCAGAGAAATAAATTCAATGTTCGTAATAATTTTTGATATTTGTTTGTCAACGTTTTATTTATTGCATTTTGTGGTTAAACAAAGCATTTGCCTAAGATTGTTGTGCATTTTTGAGTGCAGTTTTGACATTTAAATAAAACTTTTAAATTAAATACTGAATGGCAGGAATATAGAAGTCAGTTGCAAAGGTTAGAGCCCATGAGAAATTCTAAATAATGTAAGGTGTAGGCTCCCCTTCTGGCTAGACAGCAAAATAAACACAGCCTTTACAAAATAGCCGACTCAATTTTACTTTTTGAGGGTGGCAACAATTTTCAAATAAAAAAACAAACACAATTTTTGTAAAATTTTTGTAACTTACAAATCTGCAATATAAAGTACTTGAATAAAATTCTGTAATTAAATTTCAAACAAGTTGATAGTTAAGGTCTTGCCAAAATTCTGAACTATTCCTTTGGCAGCTGCATCATGACAGGCCTTACAATATCCATCAATATTAAATTACTTAATATGTGCTTATAAACAAACCAGATGGAAGGCAAAAGTCGAGCAAGCCCGACAATGAAATACCCTGTCCCCAAACGAACTTCCGTCACAGAACCAAACAGAACAATAATAACAAGAAGTACACTGATAAAAAAAAGCACGGAAATTTCAATATTTACACGTAGATTTAACTATTTTTACCATCGATTTGAACCATCGTGTGTTTTAGTAGATTTAAAGTGTGCACACTTAAATTTCAAGTTGAATATTAAAATATTAAATTTAAAGTGTGACGATATTAAATAATAAATGATGATGTGGACGTGGGTTTGATTCACGCCGATGATTTTTTTTTTTATATGACACACTTTAATAACAAAGTTTGAGAATTTGTTTTGAATATTATTCATATTACAATCACAATTAAATATGTTTTTAGTAAAATGTACGATGTTTTTATTTGACTTGAATATGAAATAGTAGAACATTAGATTGAATATGAAAATATTCATCTGTACTATGCAACTTTTTTATCAGTGTAGAAGGACGAACTCCTTCCTGGAGTTTGTACTTCTGGAGTAAAATATTTTCGCTGATAGATTTTCTTATAATTGAACGATTTCGTTTTAAACCGATCCGTTCTCTCTCAGCTACATCTAGAAAGTAATAAGTCTTAAAACAGTTGGTCTTGTTTTATCAAACTAATCATAACTATTTATTCCTTAAACTGACGTCTGCTGTCTATGCATTGGCCGCTTATACTTGCTAGAATACCCTTTCATCATTAGAATCGAGGGTATAAATTGAGCTACTGTTTCGTGAAATTTTTCTAAAATATCTGCGAACAGTCTATGCATATCTCCTAGATTGTGGATTTAGTTTTATGCTCGGAGTCTCTTAAAAGTGTTTAAGCCATTAGTGTATTTAAATATTTCACACAACTGAAAAAATGTTAAGTATCTGTGAACAGTCTATGCATATCTCCTAGATTGTGTATTTAGTTTTATGCTCCGGGTCTCTTAAACGTGCTTAAGGCATTACTGAAATTAAATATTTCACACAACTGAAAAAATGCGTAGTAATATTAAGGACTTAAACATCGTTTGGATTGATATCTTTGCTTATTTAAAAGTCAAACAAATATTTAAAAGCTGAAAGCGATCAAAACATACGGAAAGTTGGCGCAGAATGAGTTAATTTTATGAAATTTGTGAAGAAAATAATATTTGGGATATATGCTCAGGATATATAGCGTATTCCTATCAAATAGCAATAATCATTAAAGTAAGTATTTTCATGTTTGGGAAAAGAAAAATCAAATTTTTATTGTAATAAATAATTAATTAATGTTTATAAAGTAAAGTTCATTTTGAGGGCAAACAGTAAATTTAATTTATTTATGTGGGAGCTTGGTGGAAGTTTTATAGAATATGTAATGTACTATGGAAGAAGGAGGGGACCTGCATTGAAAATAAAATATAAATATATAAATTTACTATAAATTACACTGCAATTCGAGCTATAGTCGACGGATATCGTTTTTATACATACAAGTATATATTTACATACTGCGAGACTACTCTCGATTTGCAATAAAGAAATAAAAGGCACAGCAATACTTTACTCATTTGAATAGGGTCAGAAGTTTTATCCATTCCTATTAATTCTAAATACTTGGGGACCAGAAAGCCGAGCTAGTCGTGATCTAAACACCTGTTAGAGCCACGGAATACTTGAGGTATGTAATTAGCTTAATGCTTGGCTAATTAACAAGCCATTGTTTGAAGAAGTAACGCCCCGAGATCTTGAACTTAGCTTCGAGAGGCTGAACCTGAGCATCGGTGTTGGCCCTATTTTATGCAAAATATATGCAAATTACTTCAGCACCTTGAAGCTCTGACTCTCGAACTATCGCATCTCTGCTGCTTGCTCTCTCCTCTGCTCCTCTGCTCTCCTTCTCACCTTCTAACCCTTCTAACTCCAATGGCGTTTTTTCTCTTGCCCCACATGTGCAGCGTATAAAACCGAAAGAGAAAAAATGCTAGCGGTGCTGCAACATTTTTCTTATTTACGACCCACGTAGTCATAAAACTCATACATAAATTTTCAACAGTAGCGAAGTTAAAGCCGAACCCTAACTGGGAGAAAGGGGAGCGCGAAGCGGGAGGGGGGACTGCCAGATAGCGAGTGTGCTCCACAAGAAATAAAGAAATTGATATAAATGTTTGTGCAAATGCGGCAGGAATATGCACAAACACACACACACACACACACACACACACACACACACACACACACACACACACACACACACACACACACACACACACACACACATGTGCATTTAGAGACGCACATTATATGTATATGTGTAGCCGATTTCGAATCGCATATAGAATTATGTGAAATGTGCGTAAATTTATAGAAAATACCCAGAGAGATAGAGATAGATGGCGAAAAATAAAATAAAGAAATATTATCGCTCGAGTGTGGCAGAGACGAGTTCCGAGACGAATGTGTATTTTATGATTGGAAATGTGCTTCGATTTCAAATTGGGGTTAGATATAAAAATCTTTATGGCTTGTGATTTGAAGAGCATGTCGCTTTAAAAGCGCATAAAACGCGACAACATCGAAGTGATTTGTCGCTGCACTTAACCCACTTAAGCCTAACTGCTATTTTAAAACACAAAATTAAGCATGCAGTATTGACGAACTACAAGTATATGCGTATTTTAAATATTAAGTTTAAAATTTGAAATTATAAGCTAAGACATCCGAACTAATTCATTTAGCAAGAAACGTAGTTATTTTCTAATATTTCTAAGTTTCTCTTAGTTTCGGAATTAAGTTTCAGTATTGCATAGATTTTCTGGAGTATCAATGAGTGAAAAGAACCCTGAAGAATTTCAAAAGAAATTCAGATAATACTATACATCTATATATATATTTGAGGAGTTGGGATTGCTTCTTGCATCGATAACCCTAGGTTTTTATTGCTCATTATCTACATATGAAGTTGATGTACAAATTTTTGGATTATTGTTGCAATTATAAAAAATTTGAAGTAATAATAATTACACAAAAACGGGCTCTAACTGACAAATGACGAATGGAATTTGGGAAGAAATGTTAAATATTTAAAACAAAAACACATAACAGGTATGAAATACATACAAAATCAAGATGATGATTAATAGTTTTGTAAGTCGAAGATATAATGCATCTGACTTTAATTTAAATTAATTGAATTGGTGCTTTAAACTTAACACTCAGAAAAATTGACAATTTATTTCGTAGCTATTAAAATGTTGTTATAAGAAATAAGTAAATCAGTCAATCAATAAAAATACGTTCAACTTGTTCTAAGTGATGTTTTTCTAAGATTTTTCTATGTCGCGGTAGTTTGATAGATTTGATATTTCGAATATATGCCATATAAAAAAATATATTAAAAAAAATATTAAGAAATGTTTCATTTTTTTCAGAGTTAGTCTACCTTCCAAAAGATGTTTTGTTTTTTCCCTCATGCCACAGTTTTTTAAATTATCATTTTTGGAAAAATTAAACTTCTACATACAGGTCATCCTTCACTTTCATTTCAAAATCAGTTATCAAGAATTAGAATTTAAATAATATAATTTAAATAATATTTTGTGCACTTTTTCCTCATTTTTCGTATTTGCGGAAAAATCACAGTCTTTCAGAAAGCCTACTCTCTTTCGGGGTTTAATGTCTGATGACGCACAGATTAATCTTTGTAGAAAACGCATCACCACAACTAGAATGAGCAAGCCCAGTAATATAGAAGATAGTCCCTAGACACAGGCCTGCCTTTCTGTTAGCGACTACAGTTTCCTCTAATAGATTTGTAAGGCGCTCTAGCATAGACTTGTTTAGTTCAAAGGCGACTTAAAATTAAGACAAAAGGCAACATAGTTGTGTGCTAAATAAAATGTGAAGGGATAAAAATGTAGAGGGGCTGACAGGCTTGCAGGCGATGCATGCTCTCAGTTCCTAGAAAAATCAGTATTCAAATTGCTTGGATATCTGGCTGAAAAATGTTCGTGAGCATTCAGAGAAGGTTTTCAATTTCCCCCAAGCAGCCTTACAAATGTTTTGCACTGATTTTTTGTATAAGCATTTATTTTTCCTCACTCCGAGCGTTTGTATTTAAAACCTTCTCGAGTTTCTTTTCTAAACAGTTGCACACACACACACTTAATTTTATTTGTTCTTCATAAAACAGAAGGCCCGGCCCCCCATTTAGGCTTCGTTTTCAGTTAACAAATACTTTGGTTTTTATATTTTGTTTTTATTATGGCAAAACAATTTCCGATTATTGCGGCAACTCGCACCCCGTCTGCCCCAGCCAGCACTCGCATATAGCAATAACCATTAATAAAAATGGCAAACATTTAAAATTAAATGACTGCGACGCACGAGCCCCACCCCCCTCCTGCCACTGCCCCTGCCATTGATCCAACGCCTCACTCTGGTTCTGGCCAACTTTGAGAAACAAAAGTTTTAGGCATTTCCATTTGAATTCGAGCGTGTGCAAGGAATTTAAGGCTATTTGCAAATCAAAACAAAACGGAATCGTCTTCTCTAGTGGGTGTGTGGGAGGGTAGAGGGGAGCGGGGAGCGGGAGTTGAGGAAAGTGCACAGCTGGCGACAGTCGAGGAAAATTCAAAAACATTTTTATTTTCAGCTCCGCCTGCAGATGTGTGTGTGTGTGTGTGTGTGAGGGTGTGGGGGTGTGGGGGTGTGGGCGCCCAAAGTTTCCAATTCGGCGTAAAATTGACGCAAAACAATTAGCGGAAAATTTTCACAAGTTTTGGGCTAAACAATTTTCAATGGAGACTATTGTTGCCGCACCCTCACATTGCGAGTTAATTGCAGATATTTTGGCCAACACTTTCGGAAGCACTTTGCCCGCCTTGGCTGTCAAAATATCATTAACATGAATTTATAAACAATAAAACGCCGGCTTAATTAAACTTTATTGTGCCGACTGACTGACTGACTGTCTGACTTCCAGACTGCCTCCCAGACTGCCAGACTGACTGTTCGCCCCTAGCTGGGAGTGGGGGGCTGCTCGATTGGTAGCTTTGGAGGGGATGCTTGACTCTGCCACTCGAATATTTCGCAGCACTTGACATGCCAGCGCTGCGACTTCGAGACAAATTTATGCGTAATTAAAGTGCGTCTTAATTAAAAGTTGCCAATGCCTAAGCCCGACACCAACAATTCGACACCGTTGATTAATTTGTAGTGCCACTTAAAACTTTAAGTTGACAGAATCATCAAAGATTTCCCCTCGATCCCTTTGGGGGGCAAATTAACTGAAAACGAACGACTCTAGTAAAGGGTCCTTGCGAAACTGTTTCCGAACTGCTTCTGAATACCAATTTGTTTATACTCTTCCCTACAAGTTATCTAAGGCTATTGCCAGAGTGGCGAATAATTTCCACATAGCTTTGTTGTATTTCAAGAGTACCATTAGGAATTTAATAGTTGAGTGTAATTTTCTTGTATGACGAACAGCTTACGGCTATTCCTATTTAATTTTCTGAATTAAAAAGCTTAAATCTGCTTGGAGCAAAAGTTTTTAAGTCGCTTTTAATTTTTGAAATCAGTTTTCAATCAGTTTTTGATTCAACAGACTCGTTTTATAAGCTCCAATAATTTAGTTGAAGTGTTTTATTTATTTGATTTTACTGCTCTCTGCTTGAACCAAACTATAGTTGGCAATATTATCTCTTTCTCTCGGAAACTGAAACCACTTTCTATATCAACATTTCGCTTGTGTTTGTTCTCAGAACTATAAAAGGATGGACGGAAGAAAGAATGTTCCCTTTATCTCTGAGGAAGTCTTGCCATGCCTCAGAAAATGGAAAGGTATTCTCAGTGTTTTGAAAATTCCATTTAAAGGTAATGCCCGATTTGAAAAAGCGACTAGTTTAGCAAATTTTGTAAATCATTGAAATAAATGTTTTGGACAATATAGACCAATAAAAATGATTAGAAATATTCGGCAGTTATCTGAAGCTATTTTCATTTCTTCAACGCTTGATATTTTCCATTTTTTAAATATCGTAGAAAATACACTTTAGTTTAAAAATATATGTTTCACTAAATCGAATAAAAATTCTTTAATAAAAATTAAATTTTTCTGAGACTAAATAAGTAAAAAGCATCTTAGAATTTTTACTAACAAAGCAGATCAGAATTGTTTTAAAGCTGTTATTAAAAGTCAGCAAAATAAAAATAATAATACTTTGGGAATATGTAATAAACACTTGTTTTTTAATTACTATCGAACTTTTCAGCACTGATTTGATTTTAAGTACATTATTTCATTTCGAGATAACCTCTCTAGTTCTTTCTATGGCCCGCTTAATCAAATGTAATGCTTCACAGATCGTAAATAAAGTGCTGGCATCTAAATGGCTGGATTTTTATAAGCCTTCAGCAGTTTTAAATAACTGTCAATAAACATAAAGGAAGTGGTAGTGTGCATAAAGAAGGCCAACCAACCGTTTAATCCGTTGTCGCATTTAATATATTTGCCGTTGCATACTTGCCGGCGCCGCAGCTGGTTCTTGTTGCTGTTGTCGAATTATCCTTGGCTCGTAAAAATAAAAAGCACAAAAATTTTTTATTGATGAGCAAACGATGCCAAACGAAGCACGACAATTTCTGCAAGAATTTCCTCCTCTTCTCGTTTCCCTTCCTAGCGGCTTTTGGCTTCTTGGCTAGTGCCAGTGCTGTTACTGCTGTTGTTGTTGTTGTTGTTGTTGGTGGAGGTGGTGCTGTTATCGTTGCTGCTAATGTAACTTTTTCGAGGACACGGCAGCCGAAAGTTGTAAATTGTGCTCGAAGGAAAAGTGTGTCAAAGTATTTTTTCGGCTTTTTCTTTCACTTCTTAGCTTTCACACAGACATAGACACAGGCACAGGACACAGGACACAGGATAATGAATATAGGAGGCACACACGCACACGAACACGTTAATACACTTGTCGTTTAGGACTATTCACAAAAATAATAATGAAGAGCGCGTTATTTTCTGCAGATAGATGCCGCTGCATACATTGAGGCGTGTGAGTTGCGATTTTCACGACAGCGAATTCGCTTTCGCACGTTTCTGCTTAGTTTTATAAATTTTTGTTTAACCTTTGCCACCTTTACACCTTGCTATATACTATACATACGAGTATGTGCCACACAGCCCGTGATTTCTGCTCCGGTTTGCTCTATTTCACTTGGCTTTGTTGTAGTTGTAGGTTATCCTTTTTGCCCACGGGCGAAAGTTTCGCGTTGAGGAGTGCGCGGCTACTGTGGACGTTTGCTACGCTCGAGAACCCGAATTGAACTGAAACTTGGTTTGCGCGATAAGGCGCAACGAGCGGCGGCTGGCTGAGCGCTGAGCGGAACGACATGGAATTATTGTGGAACACTGTGTGGGTGGCGGAGCTGGACTGGAACGTTTTGACCTATGACAATGCGCTCAAACCTGTTTGGAGACATTCGAGTGGTACTGCTGTTGTTGTTGGCTGCAGCATGTTGTGTTTACGTTTTTTTACTCGTTCAATTCGCGTTGCTCGAACTCACTCAACATGCTATTGCTGCTAAACCGGTTTGGCACAATGTTGCCTGCATTTAGCATGTTGCAGCAACATGCTGCCACGGTGTGCATGAAAAGTTTCAAATGGAAATTTAATAATACACTTACAAAGTTGCTGGATTTTCTTTTCGCAGTCGAGCGCCGTTTCTGCTTCTTTGCCGCTCGCAACGATATGCGTGTTTGTTAAATGCTTGACTGAGTCTCCAGGCATACATTATACACGAATTGTCAACCCGCCGACATTTTCCTCACGTTTCTTCGCAATTGTTTTTCCTCTATTTTACGCTTTAGTTAACATAACCCTCTTATAAATACGTATATGAATACATATGTATGTAAAAATGGGGCTCAAGGTAGTGATTAAGACATTCACACACTATTTATTTTATTTATTTTTCTAACAATATTTCTCTTGGAAAGGTCTTCAATATTATTATTTTTTTTTTATATATATTATTAGTTGTGTGCGAATGTATGTAACACACAGAAGAAGGCGTAACATACTATACCCCCAGAAGCATATAGATTCATGATCAGCATACAGTCGAGTGTGTCCGATCCAGCATTTGCCTTGCAAAGCCAACAAAGCAATTCTACTCTGCAACCGCCAAGCAGTGTCAGGCTGAGCACAGGGTTGTGGACTGCTTTTCCTGTTGAATGTAAATATTTCTATTGTTCAAACTTTATTTTATGTCAAATTTGCCAAATTTAAGGACAACTCTGCCACGTTTATCAGGAAAAGTATGTGCATAACTAAAGAAATGATGTTGCTCTTTCTATTTGTTGTCATCAAATTTTATAATTTGTCCAGGTTGATCCTGACTTCCGGACTAGTGCTAGTCTCGCGACATTTTCTTTAAGTTTCTCTTTTCAACGCAAAGTTAAGTTAATTCAAGCGATTACAAGCGCCGAGAGCACAACAACCATAACTGACAATTAGCCCTTTCTGTCATTTGCATAAATAATTGTTGAGCTGCTATGCAAGCCACAGCGCAAGTAAATTTTCGGGAAAAATAAAATAAAATAAGAAGCACACTCACTTCTCTTCAAAAATTAGGTTAAGAGAAAGGCAGGACATGGAGATAAGCAAAATAATTCACATGTGCAGGCCGTTAGTCGTATCTCCGCTTCCACATGAGCGCAAAACACTGCAGGTACACCCCACCACCCCCTCCTTACCTCCTTTGTTCTCCCTCTCTCTCTCTCGCTCTCTCTTAGAACGTTGCCAAAAGGTCTATTAACTGCATAGATTTTGAAGCATGCCAAGCAGCGAAAATTTACCATTAAAATGAAGAAGAATTTCATGCATTTCAATGATGCGCGCCGTTTCACGAGGGGTGGAGTGAGAGAAAGAAAGAGAGTGTGAGAGCGGGACAGTGGGAGAGCGGGAGAGCAGGTGAAGGCCACTCAACGAGTGGAGCATGCATAAAACTAAGATGAAACGACGAAGCAGCAACAACAAAAACAATAGCAACAGGAACGTTGGCATAGGCAAACAACAACAACAACAAGAACAACAATACTTTGGTACGATGTGGTGGCATTTTGGCAAGCACGGCGCGTGTACTTAATGACTAATGGACTCTTAATGATCTAACAAGGTACACACACACACACACACATACATGTACACACAGCGAGGGAGTGCTGCGACGGCGGCTTGGTTGCCGCTTCTGCTCCTGTTTGGCGGAAGCACGATGCCACGACAACCCTGAAAGATGAACGCTGAACGTTGAATGCTGGCAACAAAGTTCAAAACTTAATAATGGCACATTAGTTTCGACGACGTACTGTGGGGAAATAAACAGTGCCTGTTGCTACAAATTGTAGTTCGCGCTAATAAATGAGAATGACAATTGATTTCAGTTCCCGCAGAAGCAGTTGCTTCCATAGCGATCCTTTCGATTCGCAAATGCCCCCAAAAAATCGAGTTTTTGTCTATAGTTCAGGTGCAAGCTGATTATAGCTGATTAACGTGGCCACATTATTGTTTTAATTATTAATTATTTAAGTTTTACTATGTAGTTCAATGGGCAAGAGTTCAGAGCTCGGTTCAAAAGCATATTTTAAAAAATAGTTGCAGTCTTAAATTTCTGTCATGTTATGCCCAAAGCTGCAGACCGCTTTGGACAATAATAATAACAAAAATATTTACACAATTTATATTTAGAAACGTTTGAAGCGGGCTTTATTCATGGTCTGCTTGAAATATGTACCCATCCGTATATATGTATGTTATATTTCTGTGAAACAATTTCCTAGACTAGTCCCTAATACACATCAATGATGAACCCAATATTTAACCCATTCGCTCGAAATATATACCCATCCATACATATGTTTATTATTGTGAAACAATTTCCTAGACTTTTTTAGCTATTAATATGCTTTCAATAGTCTATTATACACATCAATGATGAACTCAATATTTAACCCATTCCTTTAAATATCGACTAGCCGCTTATTTATTTCTTGGCTTAATCACCTCGTTAATTAAATTTGAAATTGGAAACTCAGGGAAACTCAAATATGGCAAGTACATAAAAAAAGTAAAACAGGAAATATTTGTAAATCCAAGCCCAGTCCAACTACAATTTACCGCTCTTCTCTGATTGTATTTGTAGTTTCCACTTTATTATAAGATGAATGACACTCGTTTCTTTGTATAATCTAATGCCACTTTAAATAAATAATTCAACAAATACAACCAAATGCATTAAAATGCAGCAACATTTCGTCCTGATTGTCATTTTGTCAATATTTGACGTGGAAATTAGTTTCTTCTTCAAGAAATATTTAACACTTAATATGTGCTTTTGTATTGAACATCAATCTTTAATTTTACCTTTCAAGCTATTGATTAAATGTTTGACAAAATTTCTACATTTCGGCTAATTTTGTGTGATTTATGTCGAGTTGGAACATTAGCTGTGATAGATGTCAGAAGCTTTCGATTCAAGAGTAATAAAACAAAGTTGATCATTTTAGTTGACAGTTAGATTAAAGCCATTGTACGGCCTAATTCTCTACGACCACCATTCTTTTATTATTATATTAAATCAATATTAGACACATATAAAAAGTGCAAACGAAACTTACACATAAGAACACAGAACTGATGTTTTGAGTTCATTGTAAAGTTTTGCCCGATCAAGAAGCAAGAACAATCCTTTTCTTTGGAGAGCCAATTGTTCAGTAAAAATGCTATAAATTCTTGATTTGCAGACATTTAATTCAGTTTCCATTCATTTTACTAAAGTTTTTGCCCGATTTTGGAATAAATTTGAGCACTTTTTCCACTCTATCTTTAATATTTTTATCCATGCACGGTTAACAACTCCTTTTTTGGATTAAATAACTTTTATATCAAGCCAGACATTTCCATAAATTGTAATATTAGTTTTCAGAAGCTTTATACATATATACTAGTGCTTTAAAGCAAATGGCTTTAAGTGTTGGCAATAAAATTTTTTGTAGCCATAAGAACGCTTTAGATGACAATCAGAAAATCGTAAATAATTAGGAACGAGAGTGCTTTTAAGGGGGATTTTATGTCGGTAGAGAACTTATAAGGTATGACAGTTACTTAAAATAAATATAACAATAGAAATGTTAGGTTTAATAAGGCGTTTTGTTGTTTTTGAAGCGGAACTTGAGCAGATTGCAGATGTTTTCGTTGAAAGAATACAACAATTTCTTTGTATTTATATTAAAGATTATACTTATTCCAGAATATATGCATTTAGTATGTAAGTTGAATATACTTCTGCGACAAGGAATATCGTTTCTGTTTTCAAATTACGTTTTTACAACTACGAATTTAATTTCGCCGAACTAATTGCTTGATGGAACCCATCGTGCAATGCCAATTGCTGTTGAAGGGCGGCATGGGAACGAGAGGGGGCTGCTCTGAAGTGGCGGCAGGTACTTTATTGCAAGTGGCACGTGATGGCGCGATGTTGCAGCCCCATCGCAGTTGTTGTTGCACCCCAAGTGGTGTATGCAAAGCGCATCCAGCAACAAATGTCGCGTCCGGTACCAAAAACTCAACAAAATTGCAAAAATTAAATTAGTAAATTTCGTTACAAACTTGCCAGCAAAAGTTGCACAAGAGTTGCGGGTAGGAGGACTGGGGCTGGACTGACTGAAAGTCTGAGAGACCAACGACTGACATAGGTCACTGCGTCTAGAAACTGTTGTTGTTGTTGTTGCTGTTGTTGTAAATGTTGTTGTGCAGCATTTATGCGCTTCATTTATCACGCAGCTGTCAGCCAAACTTGAGGCATTTCAAGAATATTTGCAGAGGGCTTCCGAGAGGCGGAAGGTGGAATCGGCGAGGGTTAAGCCGCACTCACCTTGTCAGACTTCCGCTGCTCATTAACTGCGCCCCATTGCTGCCCAACTTTGACTTTCAGGCCATACCAGAGTACCGCTGCTAACCTTCGCTGGAAATGCCGTTTTACACGCCGCTTCACAAAGCAAACAGCCTCCAACATATGTCAAGTAATCAGCAGACTGCGAAGTTTGTTGCAAAGTCAATGATGCCGCAGCGTCGAAAGGAAATTGCTTCAATACCCTAAGCCCAAGACAGAGCGAAGCCACATTGGTATCTGATTTAGAACAGTCATAATTGCAAGCAACACCATTCCATATCCAACTCAGCCAGACGAATTGGTCGGGTCAATGTACATAATTCATTAGAATTATTCAAACATTCGAACATTCTGCATTCCGCATGAAGTCACTTCTGCAGCAGTTTTCAACTTGCGGCTGACTTGGTACTTTTCAATGTCCAGTTGGGCGAATTATCTCCGAACCCACAACCATCGCCAAAATGTTATTTCTTTCTCGCGTTCAGCAACAAATTTGAAGACAGCTGAGAGTTCTAAAAACATACATATGCTATAGAATATATGCTAATTGATCTCTCAAGCTGCGATTGGCTGACGAATTTCAGTCAGTCTCTTTAAATTGTTCAGTTGGCTTCTGGCATATCTCGTATTTTACATAAAAAACTGAAGAGATGAGTTGTTTTAAAGCGGGACCAATATTTCAAAATACCTGTATATATTATTTCCCATTTTGAAGTGCGAATATCAGTATTTTCTTTCTGTTGCATGATGAACACTATTCTTCACAACGACTATTTACGGTATTCGATTGTGTGGCTTAATTGATATTTTTGATGTTTGATAAATAAATAAATTCACATATTCCACAAGAAATTTACACAAAAAATATAAAAATAAGAAAATATTGAAGGATTCTCAATTCTTGGAATGTGGAAGCACTTTACTTCGTCCTGTAATTATTTACATTTGTAAATAATTAATGAAAACGGACCCAACAGCAGTTTTATCCCAGATCTAATCTTATTGTTATTAAGATTGAAAAGAATATGATTCTAATTTCAACACAGAAAGGCTTCACTATTTCAATTTCTTCAACGAACTAACTAAGTGAAATATACTTTCGGTTTAAATAATAATATAACTAAGAGGAATGGAATGCTAGAGTCGAGCGAGCCCAACTCTTAAGTACCCTAAACTTGTACACCCTTTTGCTATTTGGTTCCAAATGTGAAATGATAGACTTTTCATTTATTGGAAAGGAAAAACCACGACTTACTTCTTTGCTCATTTTTCTTTACAAGAAATAAAATAATCCCCATTGCAGGCATAAATTGAAATTAATTTAGTAATCTTCTTAACTCAGATCTTAAGTAAAGAATAAATATAAAAAAGTATACTTTTTAAGCTCTACTCACTTGATTTAACTGTGTAACTAAGTTCTTTTATTTGTCAGCAATAAATAAGAAAATGTTACAACTACAAAAAATAAATTTGTGCTTCATTTTCAAAATATTTCAGTTTATTGTAATTATGTATTTATATGTTTTTCAATATTTGTTTAGTGCTGATTTTGTTCTCTTTATTAATTTGTATTGGCGAGACTTTGACGATATGAGTGGAACTGATTTATTATTATTATTATTTTATATTATTTTTATTGAATTTCCCTGCACTTAGCTAACGCTCGGCCTGGTCGAGTCCTGCGACTTGAAAGCAGCTTTACTGCAGGAATTGTTCCTAAGGCAGGTAGCAGGTATTTATTTATTACAGCGCACCGATTTTAATAAGATTTCACTAATTGTAACTCAAAAATACAAACAATAATCATTTTTCTGAATCTTTTTACCGATCACTATAGTATGGCAGTCGTATAAAATAATTGCGCTTTATGGTAAGGATGTATAGTATTTACATCACGTTATAAGATGTTTTCCACGCCTTCTTCTGACCCTTACATACGACTTCATTCAGGCTTCTAAGTAGAAGGGTATTGAATGTAGTTAGTGCTTGCTACAATCTTTCAACATCTTACTATATACTTGTATATATTATTTAGGAAGGGTATGGATAGCTCGGTTCTTTCTCTCTTCAGCAACTAATGCCAACCGAAAATTGAATACCTATTTGTATATTTGGTGTATATATGTATATATATACACATATATGTATGTATATGTATGTATGTACGTGTTACATGTATCTGTAAACGTTGCGAAATGAAGCCACAAATGGTGCAGGGGTTCGCAAACAAATTCAAGCGCCGAAAGTAACTTGCCGAGCTCGTCTCGTAGCGCGTTAAGTAAACCTCCCAAAACAAATTCAGTAATGGTCGGAGAGGGGTTGGGAGGGGGCGAGGGCTGTCTATGACGACGACGACGACGACGCAGTCGCCAGTTCACGCCTGAGCGCGTTTTGCGTTTGCGCGGCGCGACCGTAGACCCGAACCACATACATACATACATACGTACTTAGATATATTCATATGTACATAGCTAGATAGATAGATAGATAGAGAGGTAAGTACTAGGTAAGCTGGAAGGGGGGCGTATAGAAATGCCGACAATTTTTGACTCGCCGTTGCGCTTCAGTGCGTCAACGTCTGCGGGGACAGGCCGCTTGCGTTGCTGTTTACTTTCCTATAACAAACTATGCCCATAAAGCACACGGCAACCGCAAATTTTTTTGGCCGCAGATACGAAAAACAGCTACGAGTAGAACCTAGCCAGCTAGTCAGCTGCCTGACCCAACTTAGGGGGTAGCTGGCCGGGGTTTTCAAGCGCACATGGGACATGGGAATGCTTTGAGGCGTTTCAGCTGAGTTGTTAATCAAATGGCCGATAGTTGCCCATTGTGGCTAATGTTTAAATTGTTTAAACCGTTTAAAGAGCTGTGGCAATAAAACACAGTTTCGTTCTTCTGTTCACATTTTTATCTCACGCTACAGATAATTTATTCAAAATAATGCAAGCATTTTTGTTAGGCCTCATAAAATTAACTTCCAGAAACTTTAGATTCCAATGCAACTAGCTTTTGTTATATAAAAGCTGGACCTCAACCTGATATTTATTTATAACCATCTCCATCCGCAATGCCGTCAACTGTCCTTGAAGATTTTGCCTTAAAACATATACAGAAAATATCGCATTCCGTGTCGATTTAATGAGAGGCAAGCTGGCGCGTCTACAAAAAGCAGAAAGTTCATAAGAAATCCATTTCTTAAATCCCATTTTTTCATTCCCATCAATCATTTTGAGAAGAAGAGGAGAAAATAAATCAAAAACTTGCACTTTGCGTACAAAATGAAAGACGCATAAGAACTCACTTCTAAATGCATACCTTGTCTCAGGTTTTCTTAAGAGCAGAAAGAAGAGATCATTATAATTTAAGCTTAAACACCAAGAAGGATTGTGCAGCACTTTATTATTTATGCATCCAAAAATTAGTAGGAGAAAGTTGTTTCGTTTTGGTTTGCAAATCTCGAAGGGCCCCCAAATCATTTCGAGGGAACACGGCAGCAACGACTTTCCAGCGATTAGTCAGCAACGGAAAATTAAAGACAAAGGACTGCTCGAGCAAGGAGCAAAACGAAGATGGGATTCCAGTTTAACCGAAGAAGTGCATAAGAAGGAATTCTTTCTGAAGCAATTCAGTCCAATCTTTCTACTTTTTATATTGTAGAGGAGGACGCTACGATAGCTAAAGGGTACAGGGATCGTTACATTCATTTATTAGTCGTGCTTAAGAGAGTAAAGATGAAAAGATAGAGCTTTGCGAATAGCTTAAAGAATTCCAAGAAGATGGAATAAGAATGTCAATAATACCACAAGATAGAATGGAGCGCAATTAAGGCTACCTTCCTATTCAGTGGCTGAGCTGGCAGCGTTGCTGGATGCAACAGAAGCTATAAACGATACCTATATTATATATACGGCGGACGATGGATACCACAAGGGTCAGATTCAAGTGTTTTATTTATTTATTTATTATTTGAGGACCGACTAGCAGCACACTGCTCACCATCTCTCTGCAGGACTTGACGACCACAATATTGGACTGGCCGAATAGATGAATGGACGCTCTATTAATCTTCCTTCATTGGCTAATGCCAGTAGCGTTGATTCTCCTTTACTATTAGGTCATCTTAATTTCCCAGTTCCTTCCAGAACGACAAGAAATGATCTTCCCCTTTTCCTTGGTAGATGTACAACTGATTATGAATCACACAATCCTTTTCGGGTTTCATGCTCATCTCATAATGAGCATTTTCACCTGCTCTCAACTGAACTGAGAGTGTTGTTTTTCCCTTGGAAATTAAATATTTATTTAGGTACGTCTGTGCATCCACAGATTCATTCAAAAGTCAAAACATAATGCTTTTGGCCGTGATTTCTTTGAATTGAGCATATAATGTGCATTAAAACAAAATTAATAAATTCGGATTTAAGTTTTTTCATTTCGCTCAAGCTTTGCAAGATAATTAGTCATAATTGCTGGGAAAAATGCAATCACAACTATTAGTCCCATGTCTTTAAAAGTTGTTTGGGTGTTACGTGCCAGTAATTGGGGCTTAAGCTTGTAGCAACACAGCCAGGCAAGTGACAGCCATAAATAGAGCGTAGATCAAAGGTAGGTTATTGAAAGTAATGTATGTGAGGCAATGGCAGCGGAATGTACATACTATATACTCTATCCTGCATCCTTCACAAAGAAATGCCTTTCCACGTTACTGTCTGTGGGATGGAGGGCCATTCTTTTTCCCTCTGTTTGTTTGTCTGCTTAACATGCAGCTGAGTGGCATTTCACTTTATTATGCGTTATAATCAACAGGAGCGGCAACAACAACAGCCACGGCTACAAGAGCTAGTATCCTTTCACCTACGATATGAAGCAACAACAGCAATAACTACGCGCACAGCAAAAAACATCAGCTTAACAACAAATGTATGAAGCCGGGCAAAAGGCAACTCTCAATGCGCCACTTTACATTCTGCCAGTAATGGCGAGCAAAGCTCCTGGCATCAGCAGGAAGAGCCACAGCAACAACAACAGCCACTGTTTAGCCTCCAAGGCTTGAAGTAATGCTGGCATTTCTACGTGGCCCACGTGAAAAATGGAGTAGAGCTGACTATAATGGAGGGGAGTAGAGTAGAGTGGAGAGGAGAGGAGAGGAGTAGAGAGGGGTGGAGTGGCAGGGGGCTGAATTAAGTGCTATGCAGACGCGAAACGCGCCTCTTTATCAAAACCAAACTGCAAAGCGTGTTCCTGTCGTTAGCCACACATGCATAGATATTACACACACACACACACACACACACACATATGTACACACACACACACAGCTTTGCTTTGGACAATGTGGTTTGGCTGACCATCATTTTTAAAGCAGCGCGTTTTGTACTTAATGCTACAATTTATAGGACAACTAAACTCGTTTTAGGCTATTTTTAATTCGATAAATCCGTAACTGTTTCCAAACATATAGTAACATGCTATTTTTTCTATATTCATAATTTCAGAGCAGGAATACTTGATACTTCATGGAATATCATAAGACCAGGAGGTCTTAAAGTAAAGTAAAGAAAAGATGAAATTATAAAATATGCCAGAAATATAGAAACTGGGTCAAAGAAACGGCCAACGCAAAATTTTTCTGAATAACAGATATGTTCAAAAAATATATTTTCCAATTTCATTTCATTTATCATTTCTCAAGTTTTAAATTATTCCTTTGGTTGCGTTACCAAGCTCAAACTGAAGTAACTTTGAAAATATGATATACATTTTTAAGTAAAACTAGTCTATTATAAGTTGCTTAGCTAAGGATTGGATTGGATTTATAATCTTATCCAATGCTCTATCAACATTTATATTTAGTTTTAATTATTTGAAATTTCATATGCTTATATTTACTTTTCAACTGGATTTGGAGTAAGAAATCAAATAAAAAATAACACTTAAGTGTATTTATCATTAAGAAAATTATCAGTGCTAGAAATTGATCATATATTACAACTAAGAAGAATGTAAATATGTATAATACGTTATTTTGACTTTATTTTGGCAAGTTGGCAATTTTTAACGAAAATTAGTGTTTTTCTTACGATTAGTTTAAGTGCAATGTATTACAAGTTAGTTTGCAAAGCGTCTACGCCGAAATATATTAGAAAAGTGCTGATAGCAGGCCCCACATGACAGTGTACTCCCATTGCACTTATTATTGGATTTCCAATTAATAAATTAAATAATACCAAAAAAAAAAAAAGAAACGGAAAAAGTGAATGCTTTTATTCCAACGTCAGCACACAATGCTGTTTCTGACAAAGCTCTGACAAAAACTTTGATTGTATACGTCAGAGAATATTTTCTGTTTCTTACAAGGGCATACAACAAAACAAAACAGATACAAAAAAATTCTCGTATTCTATAAATAAGTAGCCTTTTGATACTCAATATCGGTATCGGGGGAATTAAAAAAAAAATAAACTCGTCCTTTCTCGGACATAGGAGAATCTGGATACCAACGCCTGGCGTTCATCCAGACGGACAGACGGACGGACAGACGGACGGACAGACGGACGGACAGACGGACGGACAGACGGACGGACGGACATGTCTAGATCGATTTCTCTAGTCATGCTGATTCAGAATACAAGTATATATACTTTTTGGGGTCGGAGATGCTTCCTACTGCATGTTACATACTTTGCACAAACCTAATATACCCTTTCTACCCTACGGGTACAGGGTATACAAAAATTGTCTTCCGGTGTAGTGCAGTAAATGCTTTTTTTCTCATTTAAAGTGACTTAATGTTTCGATGATGATTTTGAAGTAACAGCATCCGGCTCAGGAATAACATTTTCAGCTATTTTCACTAAATGGGGTTTGTTTTAAGGTAGTTTTCTCATGGATGCCATGACAAAATTGGAAGGAGAACAGGGGAATAGAAGTTGAAATTAAAGAACGTGTAATGAAAGAATCTCATGCATTTTTTAGGACTTGCATCACAAATAGTTATCTTAAAATATATTCCATGAATATTTATATTAATAAAATAAATAATTTGGAAAATATAAATAATTTTTTTTAATGAATTTTCAATGAAACTCAACTTTTTTTAATTTATTCAAGTTTGTCAATTTTTAAATTAGTTTAAATAAAGTTGATATCGTTTTCTTTTCGCTTGATAACTTCTCAATTAACATAATGAACTGCTGGTGCTGAGCACTGAGTATGGTCACCCTGAATGTGGTGTACAGCGATGCTGTTACCCCTTTTTTCCTCATTTAACTAAGTGCAATTAAGTCGTTGCACCTGTCTCGGCAACGAGAATTAGGCTGCCTCTCGCATGCCCTCCGATGAATTTCATCAACTTTTCCTGTCAGCAATTATCAGCCGTGCTCTTTACGCTACAAAACGCATGGGTGCGTCCAGGCAGCGGCAGCGACAGCGGCAGCGGCTGCTTGCTGCGACAACAAAGTCACAAAATGGGCGAATTTCGCACGGGGACGGACAAATGTGGAAAAAAGTGTTGCATACAAAACGGCGCGCCATAAAATAATTTAGACTGGAACTGTTGGGGGCAGAGGGAAATGTCGTTGCACTCATCGCGAGACTTTTACCGCAGATGCAACGAGAGTTTCATCTCGCCCTTTCTCCCCCCCCCTCCTCTCATTTGTCGCCTGTCGCCAGCCGGTGGTGTCGAAGCGCAGAACTCCTGTCAAGTGTCCACATGTGGCGAAAAGTATTTGCAGCCACGGTTTTCCTTTTTTCTCTCCCCACTCTTTTTTTGTTGCCTTTTTTCCTGCGGTGCGCACAATTTAAATGGCATTCGGTTGACGGCTGGTCTGCCGCTTAGGTGCGCGCACAAGTGGTCGCTGGGGTTTGACACGGACCCGGACACGGACACGAATTCGTTGCACCCACACCCACACTCACACATACATATGCACAGACTTCGGCCGCACTTTAGTGACGTTGCACTTTGTGCTTTGCGCCTCTGTGACGCCAGCGTCTGCCCGCTTGAATACTTTAATATAAAAATATGCAAATTATTATTATATTTTTTCCCTCGCTCGCTGTGGTAAAAATGCCGATGGCAGAGCTTGGCAGCTCAGCTTCATGCGGCAGTGCAGCACTTTAATTAAAATTAAATATTTTGAAGCCACGCATCTCTAGTTTGTCGGTGCAAATTGGAAATTAAGCCGAGCATTTTAAAAATCTTTCACAGAAATAACACATGTTGATATTATATTGGAAGGTAAGTCGCAAAGTCGAACTTTTGCTGCCACAAACGTTTTTTTCAACCGAAATTCATCTCAATGCCAATACATGAGTGCCACAGAAAACATTTTCGATATCTTAGTTGCTATTATAAATGCCTGGTTAATTTCTCATTTATTTAAGGTTTTAATTGTTAAATGGGCTGGGCAGTAAAGAGCTGACACATGTGAAGGCAATCTGGTGAGCTGATAGCTTAGCTGAAAATTTAATTCTCTATTTCTATTATTATTTTTTTTTTTGATATTTAGGTCTTTGTAGATGGCCTATGCAGCACAAATATTGTTATAAGGTATATGCATAATGTGAATAATGCTTGCTTTCTGGCACATCTTCTTCAGACTTCCCGTCGTTCGATTGGGTTAATTTTCACTTCATTGCTTGCTAACTGGCAATATTTAATATTTTTGTTCAGTTATTTTAATTCTGCTTTTATTTGCAAGTCTGTTCAGTTATCTGTTTATCAATCCCTCCCATACTCTGTTGTGAGAAATGACTCTCAGTCAATGAGCTGGTTGTCGTATAACTAACTAATAAAAGTGTAAAATTGCAAGTGTTTTTGCAACACTTTATATTTATATACTATAAATATTTGTTGGGCTGCTGGAGAAAACGAACGAAATTTATTAAAGCGAAAGAAGTTCGTGTGTCGCACTTCAATGCCATTTTACTTGTGCGAGTTATTTTCAAATTATGTTTAGGCCTAGAACAATGCGAGCTCTCCTTACATTCTAACAGCGCGCCCTAACGTTACAATGTTAACCTAAGCTTATACATATTTCCTTCACTACACTGCTAAAAATCCAGTGGCTTACAAATTAAGTTTACAATAAGTTTAGCTACAATCTAACAATTCAATAATAAATAAACTTATAACCAACTCCTGCTTCAACAATAAGTATGTAACGACGCTGGCGGCGAATATCGTAAATTAAATTGCATTCCCTTAGTCAAGCAGTTCATTGGCTATTTATGTTTACGCACTGCTTGTTTAGTTACGGTTTGAATTGGCGATTCGTCTTAGCGCCAACTGCCTATGATCGCATTTTTTATTATTCTTGCCTTAGCAGACGAAACAAACAAATTTTCCATAATTGTTTTTATATATGTACAAAAAAAAATTATTTTCTGCAGCCGCACGGCTATCGGCCACCTATGGGTTATTTTCAGTATTGCTCAGTGGCAATATTTGCTAGTTGTCAGTGGCCCTTTCTTCAACCTTGACCTGTCAAAGGGAGATTGTCAGAAGAGGGGGTGAAGCAATTTCCGCAAAGAAAAGTTTTCTTGCGTAGCCTCGGCATCCGGATACTTTCTTTTCGCTTGAAGATCGCATGGGAGCAGGTTGTGCCCAATATACTCTGGCTGGCAAATATATGGTCATACATATAGTATAACCTATAGTCCGTTTCAAATTCGGCTGGGCCAAAGCGTTAAGCCTGCTGCAACAAATTTGGAGAATTTGCAGTAATCTTTCACTTCAATTGTGTTAGCAAAAGGAATTCTGCCTGGTGCCACTTCCGGATATCGGGTAAATTTTACTTTTTCCGTTTATTCGCATATAAAATGCAAAAGCTAATGCTATTTCTTCATTGTACATTGTTTTCGTGCAGAATTGGCACTTAATAAAAAGTCCAATCCCCATAAAGGGCATTAACCTTTGCTTATCGCTTTGATGGGCACTTGCTAGAGCGACGACTAGGAAAAGGGAAGTGCACGGGAGAAGGAGGCGTGCTAGAAACGAGATCGGCGCTTCGCTCAGGCCACTGGAACGGCGAAAAGAATCACCGCCTCAGTTGCGTGGATCATATCCGATATGACGGTCGTCGGCTTAAGCTAGGGCACCTGTTTTTTTTTGTTGCGTTTCCGTGCACCGAAAAGGTGGCGAAGCCCCAGGTGGCTTTAGTGAAGAGGGCCTGCGTAAAAAAAAAAAAAAAAATTATAAAAACTATATATATGTAAAACTATACACAAATGTGGGCCCTGCAAAAACAACAAAAAAAGTGCAACCGAGAGAACTAGGCATTTATTTTTTTTCTATTCTTTCGTCTTATATTCTTTTTTTTTGGGTCGTATACGGCCTTATACTTAAATTGATCTATATCCGATGTGAGCAAAGCAGCACGGCCGGGTGTGTAGAGAGGGAAAAAAAAGAAATAAGTGAAAACCAAAGAGAAAAAAAAGAAAAGAGAAGGCAACAAAAAAAAAAAGGCAAAACAACAAATAAAAACCCCTTTGACTATACGTTTCGAAATAAAATTTTATTAAGCATGGCGACAAGTGAAGGTATGAAAAGTGCATGTTTTTAAAACCAAAATTTCAACATAAAATTTTACAAACAAATTAAAAATCATAATTAATGTGCATGTAAGCAGCAACGAGCCTATGCAGAGCGCCTCAACGGAAAGATCTTTCGACGTTGGACGACAACTGTAAGTAGAACCGTTTGAATTTTATTTACTTTCATGCAGAAGAGCACGCGTACAAAAACAAAAAAAAAAAATAAATAAAACACCTGTTCATATGCGTCATATGTCTGCCTGCTGGCCATGTAAAGTCTAATTTCCGCATTATTATTATTTTTTTTTAAATCACCGTAATAACGTTATACTTGATTGCGGTCATTACTTACTTAAATTTATGGCCAATCTTTACAAAAAAAAAAAAAAGCGATGCAAGAATTTATAACACTTTAAATATCAACACTTTCTCTTACATCAAATTTTTTTCCTATTATATTACGATCCATTTCAATTATTAACCATCTCTTACAGCCAAGCCGTTGCTTTACTCACCTTGCTCAATTTATATTTACACTAGTATTTTAAGGCAGTCATATGTTTACCTATTCTGCTACTGGCTACGAATCCAGTGATAATTAGCTTTAGATTTCTATTATCGGTTAATGTACGGTCACTTTTTTTTGGAATTCCTTGAAAATTATGATTTTAGTTTTTAATAAAAAGTTTATAATGTTCGCTTAAATTCCGCCTAACATTGATTTCCGCTAGCCACAGCATGTAGAGGTTCAAAGGGGTCATTTGCATAATTGTTTTTGGATATAAATGACCAAGGATGGGTGGGCCAATACTTCCTCAACACCATCAGGGGAATACCAGAGGTGTGTTCACTTGTGTTACGTGGTCTGCCAACCCGCGATCCTTTTGTTAGTCATATTCATGTATATCTTTACCGGTTTTTTTTTGGCTTCCCCACAGCACGCTTTAACTTTAAATAATAAGCTTAATGAAAGGCCGTATGATTGGAGAGACCTCGAACACCACCCACTAGCCGACGAGCCCGAGCCGGAACATATAGCGTGCGCTCTCCAACATACACACACCATCTCGCCTACTCTACTGGGATATGTCCTATACCCGTTACAGTTATAATTTCATTTATTATTTTGGCGCCCAACGTGTGGAGCCCAACTTTTAGTTGTCAATTTTATTTCGTATTTTTGGCTTTCAAATGTTAGGCTTCACAAGAACATAAATATGACTGATACACTTTTTATTCTTTTCTGCAGTAAAATCTTTAGTCTTTTCCAACAATAGCTTCTCGTACGTTAGTCGCAATTAAATTTCTTTTTCCCTTTTGTAGTTTAGCTACATTTTTGTTTATCGTTATCGCTATGTTTTCTTTTAATTGCAACTATCGTAAGGAAAAATAAATCTCTTTTAACGTCATTTAGGTATATTTAGCAGTTAGACGCATTGGACTGCAGGGGATTGGTTCTCTACAGAGGGTACGCCTGACCACGGCTACTGTTTAAATTGCAATGACACTGTATATCTATAACCATTTCTTCTGTCCTTTCTTGTGTACCGCTTTGGTGACTGTCAGACGCATAGGAATACTGGTGAATAGTTTCTTTGAAATGTCAGCAGGCCACGGCTGATAGGAATTAAAGCGATACCAATTCCTTTTTCTATTTTTATTATATGAGTTTCTGCAATTAGACGCATAGGAATTCAGTACGATCGGCTTTAAGAGCTGACTACTGACCACGGATAATGTAGGCATTCAAATAGTAAAAAAGTTCAATATCATTGGTTTCTAAAGACTTTTTGTTTGCGTTATGGGGTGCTTAGGAATACAGGCTGGGTTAATTTTCTGTAATTGCCGCCTGGCCACGGCTCATAATGAAGACAAGGTCACGTAGGTTTGGCATCAGAATAACACCGTCATACCGGCCAAGCGTTGGCTTGCGTTGAGTTTGGCGTTGTTGTTCTTACGACAAACACCAGTGTTCTTTCCTCTTACCCCGCTTTGGGAAGCAGACACATACGTACACAGGCTGATAAACACTGATAAGAATCTCTACATATGCTGTTGGTTAAGCGTGAAATCATAGACTTTTGGTTTTTGATCGTTACCGTTTCGCTATATTTATTTTTTTAGGTTTAATTTTTAGTTTTTCGCTTTTGGGTTTGTTGTACCTATATCTTAAGCTGCAGCAATAGTTTTGTTGACGTGCAGACAACAACAACATTTCTTTTTTGGTTTTGTTGACATTTTAGTTTCGCTGTTTTGATTTGGGATTTTGTTTTGCATTTATTCTTGCAAGTGTTTTGCTTGCATATGCATTGAAGTATTAATAGTAGCTTCGAGATGCCACTAAATCGGTCTACAGAAACCAGTGCCGAATCGGCAACTGACCTTTGCTTTTTATGCAAGGGCAACTTACAGGATTTGGAAACACATAGGGTGACTTGTGGACACATATTCCATAAGGCATGCATTACAACGCATTTCCATGCCTCAAATTTATGTCCCGTTTGCAGAGAGGTTTGCATAAGTAAGCCTTTGGCAAAGCCAACAACTTCGGCTTACAACACAAGGGCACAATCTCGACAACAAGGTTCGGCTAGCACGTCCAGTGAGGCAAGGCGAACTAGTGTTAGTCCAAGCCCACCTAATACCGTCAACCTCAGTACTGTTGGTAATTCAAGCCTTTCTCCTGAGGTCGGAGCAGCGATTGCAGAAGCTGTTAAAGCAATGCAGACTGGATTAATGCTGGAGTTAACTGGTCAGATAGGGAGATTACTACAAGAAAATCTTGCAGCTCAATTGTCAGCTGCACCAGCGGCAGCCACACAAGCGGCCCCTGCAGCAACGGCAGAATCAAGAAACATATCGTTAGAAATACCAGATCAGACCGCTTCTTTGCAACAACTATTGGGCATTGGCTCTAACAATGCCATTAACATACCATCAACGGCACCTCCTAATGCATCGCCTCGTTCGATCAATTCTAGCTTGTTGAGTAGACCCGATAAAGTTGGCCAAATCATTACTAGCTGGAAACTTAGATTTTCTGGTGAACGCAGTAGTTTGTCTATTGATAATTTCTTATACCGGGTTGAGGCTTTGACTCATCAAACTTTGGAAGGAAATTTCGATTTATTATGCGGAAATGCTAGTACGCTGTTTGAGGGAAAAGCTAGCGATTTCTTCTGGCGTTTTCACAAGTCCAGTGGACATATACGTTGGCCAGAGTTATGCGCGGCCTTACGCAAACAATTTAGGGACACTCGCACCGACGTGGATATCCGCGAATTAATACGCGATAGGAAGCAGCGCGAGAAAGAAAGCTTTGATGCATTTTATGATGCGATTGTGCTGCTGACTGACCGTTTGCAAACTCCACTGTCGGAGCAAACGTTAGTTGAGGTTTTGAGGCGCAACTTGAAACCAGAAATTCAGCATGAAATTTTGAATCTGCAGATCAACTCTGTTGAGCAGTTGCGGGAAATTTGTCGCAGGCGCGAATGCTTTTTGGAAAGCATTAATCGCACGCAGACTTATCGTAAAGCACTTCCGTTCAGAACTAACGTAGCTGAAGTAGTCAATGGAGGTAATTGGGAAGAGGCTTCTGAGTTTGGTGAAGACGAAGTTCCTTTAGATATAGAAGCGTTAGCATTAGTCTGTTGGAACTGTAGGAAGGAGGGTCACCGCTATCAGGACTGTATTGCCAAAAGAAAAGTGTTTTGTTATGGTTGTGGAGTGGCAAATACCTACAAGCCATCATGTCAGCGATGCTCAAAAAACGCGAAAGCGAGCACCCAAGGCAGTCGACCGCCTCAGATCGCTCACCATTCTCGGTCGACAAACACGGAGTTGTAGACCAGTATCATAATAAAATAAACTCAACTATTGTTGAAAATATACCGGACGTACCACATTTTGAGACTATGCCTGACATTACGTCATGCTGGCCTCACCGAATTCAGATTTTAAAAGAATCCGCCAACTTTCCAACGTATCTTCATCCTGGTAAACGTTCGCGCAACACAGCTAGACTTAAATCTTTTTGGCATGCAGCGAAAGTTATCTCGGCTATTGGCAAAAATGCTAAGGACCAACGTCCGTATGCAGATATTAAAATATTAGGTCGAGTTGTTTCAGGCTTATTAGATACAGGAGCATCAATGAGCTGTATTAGTGGACAATTGGCCCAGGAAGTTATACGTAGCAAGATAGGACTCAAAAAGATTCTTGGCAACGCTTGCACTGCGGACGGCAGTAGTCAAACAATTTTGGGACGAGTGACATTACCAATTGAATACAATGATAAGAAAAAGAACATTGTATTCCATATAATACCTTCTCTTAGTCAAGACTTATACTTGGGCATAGACTTTTGGAACAGTTTTGGGTTACTTCCATCTAATTTGCAATTGGCAGAAGTAGATAGGGGTACACACAATTTGACTTTGGCTCAGCAATCGGAATTGCAGAATGTTATAGCGCAGTTTCCATCGTTTGCCGTAGCTGGTTTAGGTAAAACACATTTAGTATCTCACTCTATAGATGTGGGCAACGCCAAGGCAATAAAGCAAAGACATTTTCCAGTATCGCCAGCGGTTGAAAAACTTTTATATGCTGAGGTCGATCGATTGTTGAAGCTAAATGTCATTGAGGAGTCAGACAGTGCCTGGTCCTCGCCTGTGGTGTTGGTCCAAAAGCCTGGCAAAGTGCGGCTCTGCTTAGACAGTAGAAAGGTGAATGCAGTTACGCAAAAGGATGCATATCCTTTACCACAAATTGATGGCATACTAAGCAGGCTACCAAAGGCAATGTTCATAACGAGTTTGGATTTAAAAGATGCTTTTTGGCAAATCCCACTCGATACCGCATCTCGCGACAAAACCGCTTTTACCATACCAGGTAGACCTTTATATCATTTTAAGGTCATGCCATTCGGGCTCTGCAATGCTCCTCAAACCATGTCCCGCTTGATGGACAAGGTAATACCAGCGGCTCTGAGGAATGAGGTGTTTATATATCTGGATGATTTATTAGTGGTTTCAGATAGTTTTCAGGCGCATATGCATGTTTTGCGCAAAGTAGCTTCTTGCATACAGGCAGCCGGCTTGACAATAAATTGCGAAAAAAGCAATTTCTGTATGCGTAGCGTAAAATACTTAGGCCACATAATCGGAGAGGGAGTAATACGCACAGACCCTAGCAAAGTGTCAGCGATTGTAGATTTTCCTTTACCTCAGAATTTAAGGGCGTTAAGGCGTTTCCTTGGTATGGCCGGATGGTATAGAAAGTTTATAAACAACTTTGCTGGAGTCACTGCTCCACTAACAGATTTGCTGAAGCAAAAGCGTAAATTTACTATGTCTGTCGAAGGAGAAAAAGCGTTTGAAACTTTAAAATCAATGCTTAGTTCTGCTCCACTTTTGATCAGTCCCGATTTTTCCAAACCTTTTTACATACATTGCGATGCAAGCAAGACAGGAGTAGGTGGGGTTCTTGTACAAAAGTCAGAAGCAGGAGACGAAATGCCGATTGCATTCGTATCTAAGAAATTAAACAAGGCCCAAAGAAATTATTCTGTCACCGAGCAGGAATGTTTGGCAGCCATCGTATGTATCAAACGATTTCGTCCGTATGTTGAAGGGCATGAATTTACAGTCATTACCGATCATGCCTCTTTAAAATGGCTTATGTCGCAAACCGATTTACATTCCCGTTTAGCGCGTTGGTCGTTAAAACTGCAGGGTTTTCGATTTAATATTGAGCATCGAAAAGGCAAATTAAATATTGTGCCAGATGCGCTGTCACGCGTAAACGAGGACGAATTAGCAGCAATTGACTATAATAAGGGCCTAATTGTAAATTTGGACTCAGAACATTTTAAGTCAGCTGATTATCTGGATATGGTCGAGTCAGTTAAAGCCAACAATGACCAGTTTCCGGACTTGAAGGTGGTTGACAATATGCTGTATAGGCGCACCGTGCATACAACGGGTGATCAGCTACACGACAATTATGCTTGGAAATTGTGGATACCTAAGAACTTGGTCGAGGAAGTACTCCGCAATGCCCATGACAATCCGTTAGCATCACATGGCGGGATCCATAAAACGTTGGAACGAGTCCGGCGTTACTATTTTTGGCCTGGTCTTGTTGATGATGTCAAGACGTACGTAAATGCTTGCGAAACTTGCAAGATGACAAAAGCACCGAATTTTCCGATGCGACCACCTTTGGGCAAACCTGCGGAGTCTGAGAGATTTTTCCAACGTTTATACGTTGACTTTTTAGGTCCATATCCTCGGTCACGCAGCGGAAATATTGCCATCTTCATTGTTTTAGATCATTACTCTAAATTTGTTTTTCTGAAGGCAGTAAGGAAATTGAATGCAGAAACGGTTGTTAAGTACATGCAGCAAGAATTGTTTCATACATTTGGGGTGCCCGAAACTATAGTATCGGATAATGGTTCCCAGTTTAAATCTGAAGCATTTCAAAAATTCTTGCGGGAAAACAAAATTTTCCATTCACTTACAGCGGTGCATTCGCCTCAGGCAAATGCTTCTGAGCGCGTGAATCGCTCAGTTATAGCAGCCATCCGTTCGTATATTCGTCCAGATCAAAAAGACTGGGATGAAAGTTTGAGCAGTATCTGCTGCGCTTTACGGTCTGCTGTCCACTCTGGCCTCGGCACAACACCTTATTACATGGTCTTTGGTCAGCATATGATTACTTCAGGTTCAACGTACAAGTTGCTTAAAACGTTGCGCCTTATTGAGGATAGAGCGGTTGTTTTCTCAAGAGAGGATTCGCTCGATATTGTGCGCAGTAAGGCGCTTGAGACAATGAAGAAACAGCAGCAGAAGAACGAAAAAATCTATAATTTGCGGTCGCGTGAGGTTTCTTATTCAGTTGGACAAGAAATCTTCCTTAGAAATTTTAAACAGAGTAATTTTCCAGCCGGATACAATGCAAAGTTAGGACCAGCTTTTGTGAAAGCGAGAGTTCGACGTAAACTTGGAAATTCTTATTACGAGGTCGAAAATTTGCAAGGGAAAATACTGGGTCGTTATCATGCGAAAGACTTGCGTCAGTAAGAATTTGTTTTCTTGCAGCGTCTGGTGTTTTCAATCTTGCGTTTGCTTTGAAACCCAAGATTGAATTTAGCAGGGGGGAATTTGTAACGACGCTGGCGGCGAATATCGTAAATTAAATTGCATTCCCTTAGTCAAGCAGTTCATTGGCTATTTATGTTTACGCACTGCTTGTTTAGTTACGGTTTGAATTGGCGATTCGTCTTAGCGCCAACTGCCTATGATCGCATTTTTTATTATTCTTGCCTTAGCAGACGAAACAAACAAATTTTCCATAATTGTTTTTATATATGTACAAAAAAAAATTATTTTCTGCAGCCGCACGGCTATCGGCCACCTATGGGTTATTTTCAGTATTGCTCAGTGGCAATATTTGCTAGTTGTCAGTGGCCCTTTCTTCAACCTTGACCTGTCAAAGGGAGATTGTCAGAAGAGGGGGTGAAGCAATTTCCGCAAAGAAAAGTTTTCTTGCGTAGCCTCGGCATCCGGATACTTTCTTTTCGCTTGAAGATCGCATGGGAGCAGGTTGTGCCCAATATACTCTGGCTGGCAAATATATGGTCATACATATAGTATAACCTATAGTCCGTTTCAAATTCGGCTGGGCCAAAGCGTTAAGCCTGCTGCAACAAATTTGGAGAATTTGCAGTAATCTTTCACTTCAATTGTGTTAGCAAAAGGAATTCTGCCTGGTGCCACTTCCGGATATCGGGTAAATTTTACTTTTTCCGTTTATTCGCATATAAAATGCAAAAGCTAATGCTATTTCTTCATTGTACATTGTTTTCGTGCAGAATTGGCACTTAATAAAAAGTCCAATCCCCATAAAGGGCATTAACCTTTGCTTATCGCTTTGATGGGCACTTGCTAGAGCGACGACTAGGAAAAGGGAAGTGCACGGGAGAAGGAGGCGTGCTAGAAACGAGATCGGCGCTTCGCTCAGGCCACTGGAACGGCGAAAAGAATCACCGCCTCAGTTGCGTGGATCATATCCGATATGACGGTCGTCGGCTTAAGCTAGGGCACCTGTTTTTTTTGTTGCGTTTCCGTGCACCGAAAAGGTGGCGAAGCCCCAGGTGGCTTTAGTGAAGAGGGCCTGCGTAAAAAAAAAAAAAAAAATTATAAAAACTATATATATGTAAAACTATACACAAATGTGGGCCCTGCAAAAACAACAAAAAAAGTGCAACCGAGAGAACTAGGCATTTATTTTTTTTCTATTCTTTCGTCTTATATTCTTTTTTTTTGGGTCGTATACGGCCTTATACTTAAATTGATCTATATCCGATGTGAGCAAAGCAGCACGGCCGGGTGTGTAGAGAGGGAAAAAAAAGAAATAAGTGAAAACCAAAGAGAAAAAAAAGAAAAGAGAAGGCAACAAAAAAAAAAGGCAAAACAACAAATAAAAACCCCTTTGACTATACGTTTCGAAATAAAATTTTATTAAGCATGGCGACAAGTGAAGGTATGAAAAGTGCATGTTTTTAAAACCAAAATTTCAACATAAAATTTTACAAACAAATTAAAAATCATAATTAATGTGCATGTAAGCAGCAACGAGCCTATGCAGAGCGCCTCAACGGAAAGATCTTTCGACGTTGGACGACAACTGTAAGTAGAACCGTTTGAATTTTATTTACTTTCATGCAGAAGAGCACGCGTACAAAAACAAAAAAAAAAAATAAATAAAACACCTGTTCATATGCGTCATATGTCTGCCTGCTGGCCATGTAAAGTCTAATTTCCGCATTATTATTATTTTTTTTTAAATCACCGTAATAACGTTATACTTGATTGCGGTCATTACTTACTTAAATTTATGGCCAATCTTTACAAAAAAAAAAAAAAGCGATGCAAGAATTTATAACACTTTAAATATCAACACTTTCTCTTACATCAAATTTTTTTCCTATTATATTACGATCCATTTCAATTATTAACCATCTCTTACAGCCAAGCCGTTGCTTTACTCACCTTGCTCAATTTATATTTACACTAGTATTTTAAGGCAGTCATATGTTTACCTATTCTGCTACTGGCTACGAATCCAGTGATAATTAGCTTTAGATTTCTATTATCGGTTAATGTACGGTCACTTTTTTTTGGAATTCCTTGAAAATTATGATTTTAGTTTTTAATAAAAAGTTTATAATGTTCGCTTAAATTCCGCCTAACATTGATTTCCGCTAGCCACAGCATGTAGAGGTTCAAAGGGGTCATTTGCATAATTGTTTTTGGATATAAATGACCAAGGATGGGTGGGCCAATACTTCCTCAACACCATCAGGGGAATACCAGAGGTGTGTTCACTTGTGTTACGTGGTCTGCCAACCCGCGATCCTTTTGTTAGTCATATTCATGTATATCTTTACCGGTTTTTTTTTGGCTTCCCCACAGCACGCTTTAACTTTAAATAATAAGCTTAATGAAAGGCCGTATGATTGGAGAGACCTCGAACACCACCCACTAGCCGACGAGCCCGAGCCGGAACATATAGCGTGCGCTCTCCAACATACACACACCATCTCGCCTACTCTACTGGGATATGTCCTATACCCGTTACAAGTACAATTAATTTTCCTTAGAATAATAGGCCAGTTATAAGTAAAATCAAGTTAAATCACATAAATAATACTATTTAATATTACTCAAACTGTTCTTTTTGCTTATAGAGTACAAAAGGATTATATATTTAAGCAGATGGCGGGGAATAGACAAATCTTCTTTGAATTATATTCCAAGTAAAACAGATCATTGCGTTAAATTAGTCAAAGGACACGTTCATCCCACATATGTACGTATATCGCTTAAGCATATTTGCAGCACTCGTATACTCGTCTGTATGCCATTCACATTTCACTTATAAGTACAGCCTCCTCATTGGCATTGCTTGTCCACTTCTTAATACGAGTGTGTGGCATGCGCCCACGCCCATTTGATTTATAAGCATTTGATGTGTATTTATTTAGCCAGCATTTCATTTGGCATTTGTGTGTGAGTGTGTGTGTGTATGAGTGTATGAGTGTTGGGTGCTTTTTTATGCCACGCACCAACCATATCGATGCCCAGTCCATGGTCCTGGGTCCTGGACGAGAGGCCGCAAACGGCTTTTGTGCGCAAAGCTGGCTCAAAAATGTCAACGGCAAATCCAACAAAATGCGGGTCACTTTTTGTTTAATGACGCGTTTAACTTGTCTTTGCCTTCTGCCTGCCCATTGTCCATTTGTCTCTTCTGTCCCTCTCTCTGTCTCTCCGCCTGTCGCTCTGTCTGCCACTGTGAAATTTTCGTTGTCTGCTGCTACTGTTTGGTGACTTCTGACCCGTGGCAACACATTGACACAAACGTCGCCTGTTCGCCTGTGCACATGACACTTTGACGTATTTGTTTGTCAATGTGCGCTCATCTGGGTACATGTGTATACATGTATGTGTGTGTATATATGTGTATTTCATCATCAAAAACAACAACAAGAACTACTTCCACAACAATGTCAACAAATTGAAGATGGCAGCTTCAACGTATCAATAAAATCAGAGAAATCTGAGAAATTGAAAGGAGGGGGAGAGTGAAAATAAAAAGAAATTTAAATTAATTTACATATTTATATTATTCAAGTAATTTACTTGTCCTGCAAATTACGTTTGTTCGCGTACTTGTATCAGATTATTCTGACTTCGTAATAGCTCTACCCACTCGGCTAATTCAGTAATATTATCAGAATTTTTTCTAAAGGGCTAATTCTTATAGTTCTGCTCATCTCGAACAAGCTATCCAGTAATTATAATTTTATGCATGTTGAAATGTATTTTATTTATTTAATAAAATAAAACAATTTCAATCAAATTGATCATCTTTTCGAGAGACACCCGAAATTATTGATATGGATATACTAAAGACCCCTTAGTGCGACCGATTACTGCATTTCCAATCTTGAATATCCGGCAATCAATAACTTGGTAAAACCGTGGACTCAGTTCAAACAAAATTAAAAGAATGTCTCATAGATATGGTTTATTGCTTTGAAAATGTATAAGTTTTTTAACATTTTTGCTTTAACTTTTTTCCTACAAAGTATTATATTTTCGAGGAGTCTCTGAATTTTATTCCCTATTTTAAGCGACCAAGATTTTCAAGAGTAAACTACAAAGGGTCAAAATAATATTTCAATTTAAAATTCAGTAGACCATGTCCCGTGTCCATTAGCTTGCTAGAAAACTGTCAGCACCCCAGGCGCCTTAAGAGGACGAACTACCCTTCCGTAGCCTTTAAATACCTTATACATTTTTTTCTGTCATGGTTTAATTTATATTTAATAATTATCCAACTCAGAAGAGATTTTACATAAAGACCAACATGAAAATAAATCAGTAGACAATTTGACTTCAGTTAAATTTTTAAAATCATCATTTCTCTAAATTTGTCAGCTAATACAAAGGCATTCTAATTTTTTGTGTGTGTTTGGGTGAAATATTAGGAAAACTAAAAAATGTCTAAGGGATATTGTTTTTTAAAAGCAGGCCAGATCTGTAACTTGACCTTAAAGGAAATAATTTCCCACTATGTCTTTCTTTTATTTGTCTGATGGCCAATTGGGATCACCTTTTCGGTACGAGACTTTGCCAAATTTCAAAATATTTCCAAATAATTTATTGTGTATTTAATGACAGAGCATTATCTTTCCAACTTATGCTCCAAACATTCCCCCATCTAAGATCTCAGACGGCTATATCAGGTTATACAAATTTATAGCGTACTTGGTACTGTATTTCAAATAAAATGTTGTTTATTTGACTTATTAAATTAATTTCATTTCTTCAAAGGCAGACATTGCGTATTTTTCTGCAGCTTTATTTGCAGTCTGCGCTTTCGTTTGTCCATCCAGACGAACGAAAGCAACAATATAAAGGCGCTGCTGCACATAATGACTGGAATTGTCAACAATTAAGACGCCATTTTGTTTTAGTTTTGTATTTTAAAATACGACTATAAATAAAGGAAAATGCTACATTGCAAAGGCAAAGACAACTTCTAGGTCTTGGCTTCTTTTTGCCGCTGCCAGTTTGTCTTGCTGCTGGTCGGTTGTCGGTTTTGGTTTTATAGTTGAAAATCCTTTTAGATTAAGCTCTCCTTTCAACATCTCTTTGCCACTCCCATTGCTTTCTTCTTCTTTTGCTTCTACATTGTTCGTTGATTTGCTGTTTTAGTTGCTTGTTAAGCCACTTCTTAGGCGCTACTTAGTTACTTCCTGTTGACTTTTAGTTTATGTGCCTTGGTCTGCGGTTCGGCGACCATTTGCCGCCAACTGCAATGCCCAGAAGAAGCCGTCGCCAGATGTTTGCAAAAACTCTTCATTAAGTTGGCTCTCTAAGCAAATTTATTGCAACTGAGCGACATTTAAGTTCTTTTTTTAATGCAAGTCTATGTCTGTTGCATTTTTATTCAAGAGAATATACACAAATATAAAGTATATAGTACATATATTTATTTAGAATAGTATTGCAAACATGCATGTTATTAAGAAGATTTTTAAATACCTCATGAAATAAAATTATAAATACTGATAGTGTAAGCAGAAATTTTAATTGGAAGAACTGCTTTTCATCATAAACCAAAATTAAAACAAAGTTAATTTCAAAAGCTGGCCTATCCCGTATGAAAAGTTGCTGTGCTTTAAATAATATATTACTGATTTTTTTTTTGTAAGACTTACAATAAGTTTTCCAATTTTATATTATCTTATGTTAATGTCTTTGAACTAACACTTATTTACCTTGATTTGCGCCTATTTTAATTGTTGCTGTTGTAATGTTAATGTCATTGCGAATGCATTCATTTCGAATTACTATACCAGGTAGAAGCAGTACTGATTCTGATAATTTTACTCTCCACAGATGGCTGATACACTTTACTTGTATTCTGCTGTTGTATAAATATTATAGGACATATTATTTAAATTTAAGCAAAGGAGTTCTTTTAAAGTTGCGAAAGCGAAATCTAATACTATCTCACTTTGCAATTGGGGTAGAGAGGCTTGACTTTTCCTAATGCAATAGCTAATAGTTATAGAATTGTCACCTGATAAGCTTTAGGAAATCTGCCTTCATTTCTGCAACATTTAGAACAGTAACCAACATTTATCATTCCACCTTATGAAAATAGTTGGAATTATTCGAATGCTTTTTAGAGCAATTGTTTGTTGAGTGGACATGGAAAATATACATTCCTTTAAAAGGCACTACTTTCAAAGGTAGAAATATACGCTATTCTCAAATGATCCATGTTTTTTCATATACTTGTATATGTAAAATTTTATGAAATTTATCGGTCGTATTGGCTGATTTTATTTGTTTGTTACATTTTTGTCATCAGTACTTGGTCTTTTGTATTTTGTTTTAAAACTTTGTAAAATGTTTCTGAATTTTGGATAATACTTGTATAACACCCATTTATAAGTCAATGGTATTTTGGTTGAACGTTCTTTGTTTTATCTATTTATTTAGTTGTCTTTTAATATCAAAGATGCATTTACTACATATCGATAAAGTTTGGATCGAAAATCAATTAATTATCTTTTCTTACTTCCAATTGCTTATATTATTTGTTAATCGTTCAGCTCTTTGGCCAACTGAATGCCTTTTGCACATTAACTTTTAGATCACTTCCAGTAATTATTTAATGAGTAATTGATAAGTATTAAAGTATGAGTAAATAAGGAGAAAATAAAACATTATAATTACATTAAAATAAATCACATTCCCGTCAGCTTTTCAATAGGAACCGGACTGGATGCTGTCAGAGGATTTCTACAAATAACAGGAACCATATCCGTTATTGTCGCCTGCGGTGGCTGCCGAGCTATAAGCCAACTGCATTGCCATTTTAACCATAAACATTTTAACCAACAACAACAACAACAAAAACAACGACAACAGCAGCGGCAGCAAAAAGGAAGTCAGAAGTCAGAAAATATCACGAAATCGATTTAATTTCGTCAGTGAAGAGCAAGTAAACAATGCGAATGTGTGACAAAAGAGGGCGGTCCGGTCCACTGTCAAACTTTACCAAGTCCGAAATAAACAACAACAACAACAACAACAGCAATTACAGAAACAACAACAAGAGTCACAACAAAGTTGTTGACAGCTCACGTTCCACGTTCGCGTGGCCTGAAAATGATGATGATGTTGATGTCCATTGTTGTTGTTTTATGTTGTGCTGTGTTGTTGCTGCTGTTCTGCTTATTGCTATTTCCGTTATTGTTGCTGCTGTTTGTGTGTGTGTGTGTTGTTTCTATCGTATGTGCGTAATATTTCGCTGCAAAAGAACAGTAAGAAAAAAATAGTCGAGAAGAAACCAAATTAATCACAAATATTACTTTTCACAACGCGTGCTGTGACTCTGTCCATGACTGCCAGTGCGCGTGTGTGTGTGTGTGGGTGTGTGATTGAATTGGAGATGAGTAGAAGTCGGGACTGTCAGCGTGATTCACAAATTTATTTGATTTCCCCAACTGAACAGCGATATTTACATAAAAACCCTTCGGTCCTAAGTCAAAGTACAAAGTTAAGGGGGTCCATAAAAAACAAGCCATTCAAAGAACAGACTTTCTACTATCTGTAACTGAGTAAAAGGATAATGTTTACTAGGGCAGAACTGGATATGTAATATGGTATAAGAGAGAGAGAGAGAGAGATAGAGAGGTACCATCATTAAATAAATAAAAAAAGAATCAGAATTTCAAGATATCTGTATAACCCCTATAAAAAACACCCAACAAAGTTCAACTTATGTCTTCAATCATTTCTGGCTGTGATGCTTTCTCCCCGTTTCATAACCTCGTTGTCTACCCTCAGCTACCTCCGAAAGTCGTACCGATTTAATGACCCCCTCGACACTATCCGGATAATGTCAATGCCAGTCAGTGTAACTATTTTTGTGCTAGAAACTGTACTCAATATGTTGCCGAATAGCGTCTAGCAATGAACTGTGGCCGTCTCTTGCTTTGTTATCGGCGCGTGTTTCTTTATTTGACACTTCCTCGATTATGTTTTCAGTTCATGTTTTGGGAATTATTTCATTTCTTTTTGAAGTTGGCGGCATCCTCATATGACGCATCCACACTCTGCACGTCCGCCACTCAATGTGCTCGTCCTTTTCACTTCTATCTGCCTAGCAGGCAACCATTTGTATGGCTTTTTGTGTTGTAGTTTTGCTGGCACTTCATCATCATGATCATCATTATTGATGTTACACTTGCTACGTTGTTGTTTATGTGAATGCATGTATCATTATTAAATTGACACTCTACTGACAGCCGCCAAGATAATGGCGGGCAAACGGCACAATTATTGTGTAGGCATTGCCTTTTTCCAAGTCGCATGACAACCTTAGCCCAACTTGACTTTAAGTTCAGCCAAGCACATCTTTCAGAAGGATACTTTAAATTACATATCCCGGCATATGCGAGTGAGACTTTGTTTCGGAAGGAAATACATAATTTGATAAGGACTGAGTCTTACTGGTGTTAGTTTTCTAAAACAGAATCAGTTTAATTCCTCGAAGTGCTGAATATGCACTTTTAGTGTTGGTATTGCAAGCTATTAATTTTTAAAGGAACTTTATCAATTAGCAAATGGCTTTTCAAAAAAGAGTAATATAACATTTCAAGTTTTTGAGTGTTTGGTGAATGTCATTCTTGCAGAATTTTGGTTTACATTATCACATTATCTTTATTTATGATCGTACTAAATATACGGGTATGTATATAATTTCTAAAACTGATTCAATCACTCATTTATAATAAAAGTACACGGAACTTCTCCTATTAGGGAGTCGAATTGATTTTCTTAACAATCGGAAAAATTTCTGTCAATAGATTGTCATGCAACTTGATATTAATTCGGTTTATATTCACACCATAGAAAGTAATTGAGAGTTCTCGAGATATTTTGTGGGGGCTAGAACGTTTTGAAGCCAGCATTTCACGAACTCAACAAATATAATTAATTTCTTAAATAAAAAGACACGATATTTGTTTACGTGTGCTTCCTATTCGTGATGTTTGTTTATTTTCAATATTTTATTTGCCGAAAAAAATCGATTATTTCAATATATTTAACTTTTGCAGATAATTGGAATTGCTTTGTGCTAAGGAGATAATATAATGCCATAAGTACACTTTACAATTTGAATATTTATGCAGAAAATGAGGCCAGCAATTTTAAGTTCATATGTGTAAATAATTCAGGGCACTCGAGCGTGTTTCTGCCAACAATTCCAGCATTATAGTGAACTTTATGTTGCACTAACGAGCAGTTAAGGCAGCCAAGCGTCTGACAGAATGGCAACAACAGTTGCACAAAGAAACAAGAATTTTTAATTTCCCGCGAAATTAACTTTTGAGAAATTATAGTGCTGTAACTGAAGCTGAAGCTGAAACTAAGGCTAAAGCTAAAGCAATGCAAATGCCAAGAACACCACTGCTGTTGCTCTTGTTGTTGTTGTTGCTGTTGCTGTTGCAGAGGAGCAGGATGCACAGCCAAACAAGGCAATTTCAAGGCAATATAACAAAAGGCACACAAACTCACACACACTCACACACATGCTCAATCACTTAAGTGGTCTAACAACGCAAACATTCCAAACATAAAACAATAATTGCAGCATTAACAAAAACAACAGCAGCGGGAGCGGGAGCAGCAGCAATTTCAGGGCTAGAACAGCAATAGCAACAGTAACCAGCTCAGTGAGCGGCGGCAGCTGCAATGAGCAAAGGGTTGGCTTAATTCACTGCTTCTCTTAGTCAGAACACCCCCTGCATTCCCTTAGTTGCTGCTCCTGATGCTGCCGTTTCGCCTGATTAATACAAATGAGCGGCGATTTGTCATGTCACTGCGTTTAAATTTATCATTTTCTACGACAGTTGCATTTGTTGTTGTTGTTGTTATTGTTATTGTTGCTGTGCTGTTGCCGTTGTAATTATTTTTTTCTGCTGCCATTTCCTACATGGCTTTTGCGCAGTTTTGTTTTGTTGTACACTCATTTTTTCCACCGTCCTTTTTTATTTTCAGCATTCGCTTGTTTGTTTTTCCCGCTTCCGGCAGCAGTTTCCGCCCACACACCCATGCGCCCGTCCTCTTTTTCTTGGCACTGCCTTTGCACCCGCAACGGCGCCAAAATTGCTGGAATTCGTTTTTCGGCCTTTCAACAACAAATGTTGGTCATTTTTGTTGCTGTTGTGTTATCGTCATAGTTGCTTTGCGTGAATTTTGTGTAGCATATGCCAAGGCGCAGCGTTTTCTGTTAATGGCTTGTAACATTTTTTCCATACACATTCTAGAACAGCAACAAGAACAAAAACAAGAACAAACTGCTTCTTTCGCCGTTGAACTTTTTGCCGGATGCACAGTCCGCTGCCAGGCATTGCAGCTTTCTCTGATTTTTCTCAGCTTCTCCTCCAACAATTCGCTGGGCATTGACATGACTTGGCGCATTATAACATAGCAGCCAACGGCAGACGCCCACATGCCGCCGCATGCCGCACAGTGGAACAGACTTCAACAAAATTTCAATCTTGATCCCAAGGACTAGCAAAAACATAAATTAATAATAATTAATTAATACTGCTTTGCCGAATGTCAATAAAATCCTATCGGCTCGCATATTAACTCCAAAGAACTGTTATATTCTATAAATCAAACGGCGGAGCATGTGTTCTGACTTATGGTTTAGTCACCTTCGGGGTCTTCTAATGTCCAAACATTTTCAAACACGAACATATCTTAATTCAGCACAATGAACATCTACTCCTACGTGATGAAATCCTCAATTTTCCGCTACGTAATTGTACTGCAGTTAAAAATTATCAGCAATGAATGGGGATCCTTATTGAGGTATCTTTAATTTTCCAGCTCGACTGGAGTATCTACTCGCGTCGTGTCTTCGGCCTTGCCGTTTCTCCAATATTTAGAGACAGCAAAGTAAAATCAAAGCCTTACGATTGGTACCATACTAACGTTTTATATATATATATTGAGCGAGAATATCGAAGACCCATTCCCTTTAAACTATTACAATAATTAAGTTGCTTGTTTTTTTATAAAAAGGTCAACATTTTTAGTGTGTTCGTTTTGTGTTTTCAATAACAATCTATATTAAAGCTTTTGTTTTGATTTTTTAATTGTTCAGCAAAGTCCTTGGGGCATAATTCAACCGCTGAACTGTGAAATTAAATAAAAGCCATACCGACTGTTTCATTACAACTCAAAAAGCTAGGATTCTTCTAGTTGGTTTGACCACTGTGCCTCACCATAATTGTTTGTCAGTTCCCTATTTTTTTTCATTATACATTTTTATTGTAGCTACTGTCGGTGTCGGTGTCGGTGTCGGTGTTGGTGTGGTTTGTTGTGCTTGTGCAGCTGTTTTGGCATTTGCCAAAAGCATAATTCGATTAGCTTTTATCGCAGCGTGCTGAACTGCAATCATTGCGGAAAAATGCCAATTAGAAAAGTTAGAGCCAAATCAAAAAAAGGAGAGGAATGCTTATTTTTGCTATGTAATTGCTGCCACAGTCAGTGCTAAATGTTTGATCCAGCCCACACCCATCTACTATACTTTTGATGTACGAGTTTTTATGCTGCCTCAACTCCGACTAATGAGCCACAGCAACTGAACAGTATAGAACGGAACAACGAGCATATAACACAAAGTCAATGAAACTTTTGCCTTGCGAATGCAAAACAATAAAATGCGAATACGATGCGAGAAACAAAACACAAAACGCAAAACACGTTGCATACGTTAAGGCGCCGACAACAAAGCACAAAAATGTTCGCACCATAAATTTGATGTTAGTGGCAACAACAAAAATTGACAGCAGCAACTAAAACTATAACAGCAGCTGCAATAACATGGCCGCACACTCCCACACACAAACACACCGATACACACGTACACACAGCTATAAGTTAACAGTTACATTTACTGCTGACTCGCTGACTGGCTGACTGGCTGACGTGTGCATGTCGAAGCGAAAAACCCGAAACCCAAAACTTGCCAAAGTTTCATTTTCACTCTAATCAAAAACTTTTTGCCACGCCACCGAAAATTTGCATTCATTTTCATTTTACGCTAAATAAATTATTATCTAAGCACAAGCCCTTTGAGCGTGTGTTGGTGCCGCCTGTGTAGATGTGTGTGTGTGTATGTGTGTGTAGGTGTAACTATTAAGCACAGAGATGGCAGACAGGTTTAGTGAATTTGTATGTATATTGCTGCAGTTTAACCGAAGAACAGATGCTGCAACTTGATGATTTAGTGTGGAGCAGGTGTAAAAATCTAGATTAGACGCGTCGTGTAGTAAGCAAGTATGTAGATCTCGGAAACTTCCAAGAGAGTGTCATGAAAGAGCAATTTATGATAGAGCTGCATTAACTCTGACATTCTCCATACATCACACGAACTTCACAACACATCTAAGCCATGGCAATTAAAACTTTTCTTCATTAAAGTTGACCGATTGATTGATTTATGCATTTTCTGGCAGCTTTTGATTGCACGATACGTATCAGGAAAATACTTATTGTTATTTGTGGCCATGGTATTTTTGTTGAGGTGGATAAAGGGATGGAGTTTTGAAATAATAAACAAAACGAGAAAAATTACACATAACTATGTTGTTGGCATGCGACTTAAAGAAACACTTGAAAATATTGCCACAAACTTAGGAAAATGTGTAAAATGGATTATATTTTATCTTTTGATGACATCGCCATAATGTAAAGAATGGCTTAATATTGGTTGAATTTGTTGTTCCCAAAAAAGCTATAGGATATTGATAATAATATTGCCTACAGTTCAACATACTTGATTCGATTTAATATTCATACTTCTTCTCAGTAGTTGTGGATATTTATAAGAGTTCAATCGTTAAAGAATACAAATTTATACCAAAGTTTGGAATTTTTATTAAATAGTATAAAATGACTTTCTTCTTGCCGGCTTGACATTTCAGAATGAATTATTTTCATTATTGAAACTATCCTTATAGAGATGTCTAATATAATCACCCGTGCTGAGAATTTTTAGCTTCTTTGAAAACGATTAACAATATATATACAAACGGATATTAATACATTAGCATTAGGCAATAGAGTAAATAGAGGGAATTATGTATCAACCATTGAACGGCTAAAAACGCCCCTAATACTTATTATTAAATGAAGTGTAGCAGAGCGGTTTTACTTTCGCATAAATTTACTTTTAAACACAAATAAAATTAAGCTGTTAGTATAGTATGAATAATATTATTTTCAAAATGATAATTTTTTTTCTTGAAAATGTTACAATTCGATTCCGCACAACATTCAAATATTCTTCGTACCTCTTTGGCTTAAATCGACATCGTTATTAAAACTGCCTCATTCAGTTATTATTATTCACAATGTATCCAAGTTGTGGGATATTTCTGTATGAGTATTGGGTATAAATTTCAGAATCTGAGTGTTTTTGATATTGCACACATCTCACGAATATCCCATGGGAAGCTCAAGTCTTAATTATGCCGCCTTCCATGGCAAACAAAACATTCCTGCAACATATTCGTACATAAATACGAATACATCCAAGCAAACATATTTGCCAACCAGCTATGCTGCACTTTGCAATTTGTTAATGCCACACCATAAATGGGTACCCATTTGAGTGGCACATGTTGCACGAAATGCGCATAACAACAGACCTTAACACATACACAAAAAGAAAACGCGAAACTATGCATAAATGCTTCGTATTTCAATTACGCTTTTAATAAAAAATGTTTTAAATCTGGCACCGAAAAAATAATACGTTTTGTTTTTCGTTTTTTGGAAATATGAATCCATGCATGTGAAGCTGTCTAAAAAAAAGAGACAGGACTATGCCAAAATATCTTTTTGTCGGATTCTTAGTTGCGAAGCAAAAAATTCCTCGATTCTGAGGAATCGGGTTGCACAGAAACATTTATGTCAATTTTCAAGTTTAAGGAAAAGTAGAAATATAATTAAAAGTAAGTTTAATTTTTTTGTAATCGGTGTTTTTGCACTTTCAAACTAATGTCAGAAAGTGGGGGGCGATTTAGGACATTCGAAAAAGAATAATCACTTGTCTCATTTGCAAGAAATAATATATTATTGTTTATTTCTTATTTTGTAGCTTTTAGTAGCTAAGGCCCGTGATTTTAATTGTGAAATCAAACACATTCTGATTCAGAAGTAAATTCTTTTGAAAATAGAAATGAAAGTACTTTTCCAAAGATATTGTGAAATCACTCGATCCGCTTGTTAGGAAATAGGTTCTTGTTACTCCTTAGGCTTGACTATCGGAAACTCTCATCCAAAACAATTACTTTGTTCACACACATACCTTTTTTTGATATGGAAATCAATTCTAATTGGAAATACATTCCGTTTTAAGTTTTTAATTCTTCTGATTAATTTTTTGTATGCATGTAGTATTATCAAGTAATTCAATTTCTTTGGCAATGCAACTTTGATGGATTAGTTGGTGTTCACATTATTCTTAATATTAGTTCGTCCTTCGTTAGTTCTAACAGGATTTGGATGTGGCATGGAAACCATACGGCTTATCTGGGAGAAGTTTGAATGGAGCTGTAGCTAATCCTTTTTACTAACAGTACAGAAAAGTCCACATGAACCACATTCAAAAATATTCTAAAATACATTTATTTTTTTGGAAATGTCTGAAATAGAAAACGCACCCTTGTTCTCATCATAGGCTTGACCAACACGCTCACAATTTTTCAAAGTGTACTCACAAACACATATTCATGAGTAGGTACACAACACTCCGACTTGAACAGCACAAGTTTGCAGGACAAATGGAAATGATGCGCAACATTTAGTGGCGCGCTTTTGTCAGCAGTGCAACAAAGAAATCGTAATTAATAATTAGCAGCGTGTGGGAGAGGTTGGTGGCAACCGGCGGCATCTCCAAGTGGCAGCTTGCCTCCACGCTGGCTGACTTGGACAGCCACTCGAAGCAGCTGCGTCTACATTTCACTTTGACTGGCTGAGATTACGGGACGTTGCATGTGGCAAGTACGTGACGGGAAGACAAGCAGCCCAGAGTCTGGAGGGTGCAAGCGATGCACATGTTGTTGTCCACGGACGTTGCCGTTATTAGTGTTTCACTGTCATTTAGTTTGCCATCACTGGCGTCCCAATTTGCCAAAGCAGCGGCAGCATTCGAGGCAGCATTTGCGGTTTGCAGGCGGAAACTGCGTTTTTGATAACATTTTAATGAAAACTGTCAGTTGCACTGGCAGTAAGTGTGAGTGTGTGTGTGTGTGTGAGTGTGTAAATGTGTATGTGTGTGGCACTCGCTACTTTACGAAAGACCACGCCACCATTACCACCTCCATTACCTCCACCAATGTACACAGACACAGGCAGTTGCAGCCGCCATTGCTTTGTCAAGTGCGAATTCAACACTTGCGACTTGACATTTTTAGGCGAATTGCGACAGCAGCAAACAAAAAGCGAAAAAGCGAAACAGCAGCAACAACAACAGGAGCAGTGAAAGTACAGCTAGAGATGAAAAAAGAGACGACGTGACTGTGAGGGCATAAAATAATACAAACAACATCAAATATATATTATTATATATTGTTGTATATAAAGCCATGTACATTTTTCTTCTCTGCTGAACAATCACGTTATAGAGAAACATGGTACTCATGAAGTGACGAATATCACATAAATATAGAACTGTATATCTTTAATAACCAAACAGGCTTCTTGCGTTATTATCAGGGTGAAATTCTTAAATGACTTATTTAACGAATAGAATAGAGAATAGAAAACGGAATTAATTAGAATACAGAATAGCATAAAGAATAGAATAGAGAATAGAATACAGAATATAGAAGAGAATAGAATACAGAATATAGAAGAGAATAGAATACAGAATATAGAAGAGAATAGAATAGAGAATATAATAAAGAAAATAACAGAGATTAGAATACAGACTAGAATACAGATAAGAATACGGAATAGACAATAAAGTACAGAATAGAATACAGAATTGAATGGAGAATTTAATACAGAATAGAATACAGAATATAATAGAGAACATAATACAGAATAGTACATAGAATAGAATACAGAAGAGAAAACAGAATAGGCTACATAATAATATAGAGAATTAGATAGAGCATAAAATATTAAATAGTATATATAAAATAGAAGAGAGAATAGGATAGAGTAAAAAAGAATAGAGAATAGTATAGGAAATAGAAAAGAGAATAGAATACAAACTAGATTAAAGTATAAAATACAAAATAAAATACAGAATAAAGAATGGAATACAGAATAGAAAACCTAATAGAATAGAGAATAGAATAGAGAGTAGAATACAGAATAGACTACATAATAGAATAGCGAATAGGATAGAGTATGTATAAAATAGAATATTGAATAGAATAGAGAATAGGTTAGAGTAAAATAGAATAGATAATAGTATAGCGAATAGAAGAGAGAATAGGATACATAATAGAATAAAGAATGGAACAGAGATTATGGAATAGATATTATATTCTGGGGAAGCAAAACCACTCAAACTATTCTGTTAATCTTCGGAGTAATATTGAACTTTGTTCACTTTACTAAATGAATTATTTAATTTATCTTTATCGAATTGAAACTGTTGTATACGTAATTTTATATGACTTTAAATAAAATTACATTTTAGGAAACGGAATAAGAATTTAAAAAAAGATAAAATGTATACATGTTCAAAGGTAGGAAAGCATTTTGTTCCCATTTAGAATATCTAATTTTGCATCATCGTGATTCTGGAGAGATTTCTGATCAGCCGCCATCACTAGCTTAAGCATCTGCAACAACAACACGGAAAGAAGTACACAAAGCTGCAACATCAACATCAGCGGCAATCTTCACAAAGCGCTCACACCACCCAAGCATCCTTTCCAACCCCCTTTCCCCCACCCTCCTTTGTCACCCGCACTCACAGAGCTTCAACATCTTTTTTGGTCGCAGCTGCACTTGTCTGTGCATTAGGCAAGCGCCTTGCCTCAAAATGACTGCCAAAATGAATGAGCGCAACAATTCTGCACCGCATTGTTTGCCTTTTTCCCGCTAGTTGCATTTTGTTGCTATTTCACTTTGGTGGCGAAATTAAAATTGCAGCCGTGCAAATGTGGCATTGCATAGTTTAAGGCGCTCAAGACGCTTGTCAACATTTGTTGCGCTGCGGCCGTCACTTCCTCAGCTGCTACAGTCTTTTCCAATTCACAACGATGTGTATGGCCTCTGCTTGTCGTTGTCGAAAATTTCTGTTTGGCCTACACTCTGCGTCTAATTTGTGCAATTTCCGCTTAATATTACGCATACGCCCCGTGGCGCATAATGGCAGAAAATGTCAAAATGTCCTGTGACCAGTTCGCGATTCGCAGTTCGTAGAGGGCCGCACCACGTGCATTTGGCGGCCCCGGCGTGATTAACATTTTAATTGTGGCAACGGAAATGAGCTTTTCTTGCACATCAAACTTGGCAGCCCTAAGCCCGGTCTTGTGGCAGGCGCCTTTGAGGAAGCAAGCTCCAAGTGGTGCAAGGGGAGTGCGAGAAACCGTTGCTGGCAAAGCAATTAAGTTGCCAACATGCACATAACAACAAATTCAACAGCAATAACAACAACTACAGATGCAACAACAAAAATTGTGCAATGAATTGCACTTAAATACGGCTCGTGGCCGCCATTTTGTATTTCTTGATTTTGTAATGAACTCGCAAGAGTAAAGGGAGTTTGGTTAATTTGAGTAAGAGTTGAACATTTTAAATAGCTCAAGCGTTTCTTCATACATTTTGATAAATGTCCAACCTTAGAACACATATTAAAATAAACGTTAAAGATTAAAAAAAAAAAATAGTTCGAGAAATAATCGTGAAAGCTTTAATCAAATAAAAATTCCTATTCTTTGGGATACAATTTTTATTTCTTCTGAATCTGTATATGGACTCGATAAATATTTTAAAAACTTAAAGAGATTCTAAAATTGTTCGCGAAGATTCGCGCTTACAGATCTAAGCTTTAAAATTTAATAACATAGCAATAGATTAGCTGCGATTAAATTATTTTAAGAAAATAAATTTGATGAGTGTATAAAAACAGTATACTCCTGCGAATCCGCAATATATTGTTGAAGAACAAGAATACATGGTCGTATTGTTAGCAACTACTTATAGACGGCCAGATTGTGCACCACAAGGAATATTTGTTTGAGTACATTGATTTTATTAAATTAAGTTGCAATCTGACCTATGCTTGTCATTGCCCGTACTATGTAAAAAAATACTATAGTATATATATGTATGTGTTATTATACTACCTCCGCTGAACAAGTTATATATTCACCAACAAACTATCACACGGCCCGTGTGTTATATCAATTAGTCTCAGTGACATCAGGCTAAATCTAGCTTTAAAGCTGCACACAGACATTGCGTAATAAAATTTCAAAGAATATTTAAGGCAAAGCAACAAATTTGAAAATAAATAACACTATTTATTTAATCTTTAAGCCAATACCGTATGTAAGCTGCTTTTAAGGTATCGAATATTCGGAAATGTGTAAAATATTTCGTTAAATAAAACTCATCATCAAGAATAGTTTTAGAGCATTTCAAAGCCACCAACAAGGGGAAACTCAACGAAAGGTTGAGTTTTTATCCAACCATTATTGGGGCTGATTAGTGCGTTACGTAGCTCCATTAAATGCTAACGACTGTAGGGTAAATAGAGTCGAAATATACGAGTAACTACAAACGGGCTTAGTTGTATGTGAAAATCCGATTGGCGTGCCGTTAACACATCAGTATTTGTTTGTGCATCGAATTCCAATTGCAATTGTATGCGTTTAGAAGGGCAAACACACCTCGCAGCGCATATCGGTGCGTACTTGTTTACATGTGGCCATTGAACGGAAATAAAACCAAAACGGATATGCTTGCAAAGTACCTGTACACAGCGGCCACATCCGCCGGCATAAAGTTGTAAACACAGCAACAAACACAGGAACCAACACGACACGCACACAGACAATGGGCGCCATAAGTAAATTCACTCTTCGTGATCCAACACACGTGATTGTGTGTGTTCCTGCATATGTGTAGTGTCTACATTCTGCTTCTTCTGCTTCTTTGTTGCATTTTGGAAATACTCTAATTGCATCAGCAAGTTTTCCATTTGGGAGGCCAGACTGTATGCTAATTGCCTAGAAGCCCACCCACCTATTGCTTACACTCGGGCGGGGGAGATCTCGTAGCACACAATTTTTAAGTGCTTCTGTATTATGGGTACTTACTTATGTTTGGTTTCCACAGACTCAACTAAGGCTGGGAAATGATTGTTTGGCAACACTAATAACCGAACGATATTGGATTTTAATCTTTGGGCCACATTTATGGCGTCGTACGTTACAAAATTTTGGATTCTTTTTTGAAACTTAGAAAGACTGAATGCGAATGTGTAGGATTTCAAGGGGTTATGCCCGCTGCAGGCAGGTGTAGAAACAAATGTACGGAAGCAATTCATTAAAAACGGAATAAGATATTGAAAATGCGGACATTAATTATCTTCCGAAATCGAAAAACTTTTATTGGCAGATAGTGTGTCCCGAAAATTATCTTGTACCTGCTGTATTATAAATGTAATGTAATGTTATGAAAGATGGTTGGCACAATAAGAAGATATAGGTTTTCATTTGATTTATAAACTATTTCAGAGAGAGTATGTAGAGTATTTATCCCTTTTTTATGAAATAATCAGCCGCTTGTATATAACACCTAATTGAGCTTATAGAAGCAACTTGGACCCAAAAGCAAATAGTTCAGCAACCGCTTACAACGCTGAGTTATTGATACGCACATTAACATATATTAGACTAGGTACGAGAGCAAAGAGTCTGTGTCAACTTTTCTTTGCTTGCTCCTTTTCGCAGTCCTACTGTCGCCTCGACGTGGTATTTGTCTTTCTGTTCATTGCGCGGGCGAACGAATTGGCGAAGGAATTGACGTTGGTGTCGGCGACAACACTCACTAAATTTAAATTCGCGCGCTCTATCAAAGCGCACTCAAGCACAAGACGTACTCTAACAAATTGCTACAAGTTTTTGTGTGGCATCAAAGCCGCAGCAACTGCTTCACGTCGACATCTTCTTCGTTGCCGGTCAATGAAGTCAACCCCAAACACAGATTGAATGTCATAGAGAATATCATATGGCTGAAGACGACAAGCAGGATGGGGAAGACGTTGCTTGCAGACAACGAGGCAGCAAAGTTTTCTGGCTTGCCAAGCAGATAAAGCGTGAAGTTGTTGCCGAGGTGAACAACTAGAGCTACGAGCAGAGCACGAGTCAAGTGCGGATCGATGGAGGGAGGGCGGCGAGGGATGCCAGAGATGATATGGGCAGCCACAGCAGCCGTTTGCCGTCTGTGTTGGCAAAACTTGTGGCGGCGCAAACTTTTAACAAAGTGCAAACTTTTTGCGCTTTTGTTCTATTTGTTGTCATTGTCGTTGTGGTTGCTGTTGTTTTTGCCACACCATACGATTTTCGCTTGGCAAATATTTTCAAATATAAATCACACCTCACACACACATACACACAGCAGCCAACCGCAAGAGGTGCCAGCCAGAATCTCAGAATCTCAGAATCTCTGTTTGTCTCCAGTTCCTCAAATCTCGAGCACTTGTATTTGCTCTTGCCTAGACAAGACATTTCTCTATGCAGCTGCAGCGCCAGGAGACATGCCACTGACTTAGATCTGGACACACTGTCCACATTTGTTTTTGTTCAAATTATTATAACGCTTGGATGAGCGCATCGGGCTTGGGCTTGGGCTTAGTTTTCATTTCGCGCATTATATTGACACTCGCAAGAAGTCGTCGCTGGCGCGTTAAATCGCCTTAGTTGAGGTTTTTGGCGCTGAGCTGGAAACAAGGCACATTGGTGTGGAAAAAAGTATGAAATAAAAGAAATATGTTGTGTAGCAGCTTATAAAAAATATAAGGGAAGATATAAGGCTACAAGCTCACAAGAGTCATTCATAGACGAGTACGCACATCAAATAAAAATGTCCTTGTTCGACCTACATAAACAAAGAGACGAGATACGAGTTCTACACTGCTAATAATTAGTACCGAATCGACAAACTTTAGCTACTAACAGAACTTTTTGATTGCACTGTTTAAAAGAAAGACTCAAATAATAGTTAAGAATACAATTTCTAATTCATTATTAGTGATATTCCAAAACAGCATCTCGATTTCCACACCGCTCTCTTAAAATTAAATAGAATCATACACTTATATCTGGATAAACACAGAGATGAAAAGGTTTGGTAAAATACTTTATAAAGCTATGTATTATTTGAAACCACTGTCTCTTACTGTCCATTCCTATGCCTTCGTCATTTCAGCCTTGGTCAACACTTCGTAATTTACCGTCCAATTGGCAACTGCCTATGCCTAATACCCGTCTCAAGCGAAACTGAGTCTTCATCTTAATGCTGCCTGCGATCAACATCCAAGTCTCTGCTATTCAGCAGCTTCCGTCATCAGTTCTTATGTCTGGCTTGGCCCCAGAGCCGCCGCCTCCACCCCAACGTTCGTTGTGCGCGCTGCTTAGTCAAATTAATCCTTTAAATGAGTTTTGAGTGACACAGCCGGCAGAGTCCACCATGGCATCCGCTTCGGCGCTTTTCACGCCGCTTGGTTTGCTTATCTTTTGGGTTTTCTTTTCGCACGCTTTGTCACTGAATAATTATTTTTGATTTGTTTGCCCTCATCAGGCAGAGCAGGGAGCTGGGAAATGAAAATATTTGATGAGCGCCAAAAAGTGTGCTACGAAAAGTAATGCCTTCGGGCAACTGATATATTATAAATTGAATATCATTTGTTTATCCGCTTCGATGCGTTTGCCAACTGACATGGTGGCACAAGAATACACACATCAACAATCACACACATACACATCACACCCACACATATGTGCCAAATGTAATAAAATGCTTGCATTGCAGGTGTCAGAGAATGCGACGAGCGGCTGTCATCTGCCACCGAGAGTTTCAACAGCAGTGGTCCAAACTATTGCGGCTAAAATATGCAACAGAAACCAAATCTCCCACCATCCCCCTTCCTCCCACACACACACACACACACTGTTCATATGATAACGTAAGTATGTATGTATGCATGCAATGACGCGCTAATATTTATGCAATTTAAAGTAAAACACAAAAATTGTTGCCATTGCCGCCTGGTCGGCCAACATGGCGTATGCGCAATGCATAGAAATCCTCAACACACACAAACACACATCTGGCCATGTACATGTATGTGAGGCACTCATGACAATGCACACACACTCGCACACATAAACGCACACGCGTATATGTTTGTTTTTCAATTTCTGGCCAAAATTTTTGAACGCGCTTAGTCCAACGACGACAACAGCGCACAGTGGGCTCTGAAGAAGAAAAGTTATAAATGCAGATGCAATAATTGTAGGTAAGTTCTCGACATCTGTTCATTATATTTATTTATTTATCTGTATATTATGTTGTAAGCAATTTAATTTTTTATTTATTTGTCAGTCGAACTACAATTCTTAAAGTTTTACTAGAAGCAATTACAAAAATTTAATGGCGTCCTTTAGCACGACTGAAAGGAAAACAATAATTAAACAATATAATATCTGCTGTACTTTGCTGGTGATTGGCTCTGTAGTTTGTGGGATTTTGAAACAAAAAAATTGCAACAGCAAAACGACTGTCAGATGTTTTCTGTTCTAAAATGGAAGTCCGCTGAAATGTCCACTCTTTCATCCGAAAAGAAAAAACAAGTCACATTTTAAAGCACTTGCTTGAGGTGTTCATAGCTTATTAAACTATTAGTAAATACCACAACGATTTGGACTCTGCTAAATCTTGTACAATTTTCCATTTAATGGAATTCTGTATTTACCAAATTGCTGAATTGATTTTCTGGGATTTCGTGAAATATTTCATAAATCATTATCTTCGTTTTCTAGTTTGCTTCCTGCTTCTTGGTTGACTAGTTTTTTAATAATTTATGATTTAAAACTTGTACAAAAAAGTGAACGAAACCCCAATGAATACAATTTTCTTAACGAAACGACCTTACCAATTTAATTTTTGTAAAAATATCCATCCCAAGATCGACATCACAGAGCTGCAACGGGTATGTAGGAGTGGTAGGATCTACTAGAGTAGCCTTGCTATACAGAAGCCCTATTTATGAAGAGACAGTTACCAGATGTACCGAAAATTTTATTCACAATCATTTCCGCTCGGCTGCAACTTGTTCAACCGAGTTGAGCATTCTTAGCAAACAAATCGGATTCATTCGTAAGTAGAAGTGACATGAGGTACCATCAATCTAAGTGAACACATTTTAAGTTCACCTAAACTATAATTTCGGATTTGGTGCCACTGTATTGAGCGCGTTGGCAGCGACAGCCACGGTGACGTTGGAAATGGCGGCAACGCTTTGACACGAAACAAATTTAACTTTTTCATCTCGAATGCACAAACAAACACACATGCACTTGTTACACACGCACACACACGCACACCCACACAGGGAGGGGTACCGTATCTGACGCTGCCATTGCATAAAACACCAATCGCAATGGCGTTCTTTTGCATGCTTCACGCTTTGCTGCATACTTTCAGGCGCGGCAAGCGATTTTGCGTTTTTGGCATAGCGCAAAGCGCATCGTTCGACGCACACACTCACGACTATGAAGGGAAAGGCAAACATGGAAAAAAGTGGAAGGACAAAAAAAAGCGAGCAGCGTGGCAAAATGCATAAAATATGCGCATATTTAATTTCTGACTAGGCATAAAGCGGGCGGCAGGTGCATGCGTGATAGTGGCGGAGTCGTTGTTTTTGTTTTTGGCGCGTTAGCTGACCAGCACACACACACACACACAGACACATCTATGCCCTCTCCCTCCTTTGCTTTGCGTATTACTTTCATAAATATGCATGCAGCAGTTTGTACTTTTAATTAAAATGCAGCTCAGCAAAGGCAGCATCAACTACAAAAGGAAGACAGCGAACGCATGGTAAAGAAAACAAAAATTTGCAGTTTGCCTTGAGATTGATTGAATTTTTTTTTATTAGCGTCAGTGCTTCCTTTGCTTCCCTTTTCATGGGCGCTACTACAACAACAATTTGGCGAAATACAACAATTTCAATTAGACAAAGTACTGGCCAGCCAGTAAAGTCAAAATCTCCTCAAATTGTTTGCTAATTTTTGCAGCTGCTCCGACTACAACAAAAATGGGCGACAACTTTTGCTAATTAATTCATGCAAATGTACCCCCCAAACTGTCAGCAGCGCTGGCTAATTATGTGGCAACCAAGTGCGCCAAACTCTCATATTTCCAAGCCTCGAATCTTGCCTTCTTGCTCCCCTTTCCCTTTACCAAGTTCCCTTTACCAAGTTCTCCAGCTTCCTTAGTTTCTTTGGCATTCGCAGCACTCGCAGCTTCCGCAATAGCATTGACATTTTGTCAATGTTGTCAACATGGAAATCCCAGGCAGAAGTGTCATAAACTTTGACAACATTGAAGCTCTTCTGCTCTCGGCTTGTCCCTGGCTCCCTTCCATCTTCTTTGGCTTGCTTCATCCCGTTTCGCGTAGCATCATTTGCTCTGCTGTTTTGTAAAATTAATTAAACAAAAATGTAAGAAAAGTACAAATAATTTTCCGGCGCGTGCTAGAAAGTCGTGTTTTGCGCCCCTCTTGAACCTCGCCGTGCCAAAGTCCAACTTAAATGAAATTTTCAACAGTTCTTGAGAATTGCAAGGGAGAGAGCGGATGGCTCTGCCATCTCTCCTGGTCATGTTCCAGAACTTAAAGGGGATTGGTGTAGGGGTTGTCTTGTCTGTTTCTTTCTACGTGCTGTCCTTAAATTCGTAGCGTCAAAGCAAGCTTAAATTGCAGTTGTGGCACCCAAATATTTACAAGTATGAACACCAATAATAAGGTGAGAACAAATTATTTAGTTGTTCAAAAATGTATCCTATTTACAATTCGTTGGAATCTGTTAATCTATTGCATACTTTCTTTAGAGTGTGAAAATTTTAAAATTAATTTCAATTATTCATCTTATATTTTGTGAATGGTTCTAGTCGATTATCAATGTCCGAATGATCTCCGCTATGCCTAAATTATTTAATCTTTCACCACATTGCTCAATTAAATTGCATTTCATTATTCTCAGGCAAATGATAGAAATGACAATCTACTTGAAAAAGGATGAGGACGCATGCACATAGCAGGTTTGTTTCCCTTATTTTGACCTAGCTCGTAATCAAATCGCCCGAAAGCTTCAGTCTGTATCTAGCAATAGAATAAAAAAAAAAAACTTGCCTATATAGTTCATTTGTGTTTTATCTAGCAATATCAATATCCATTACCCCGCCAAAAGCAATTTATTATAATTGATGTAATTTTTGATTTTTCCCATTCTGTTAGAGCCATTGAGTCATTTTACAATTTTAGTTGATAAATTTAATTCCAACTTAAGTTAAATTAAATTTTAAAAAACGAATTCAAACAAGAAAGGAATGGTAAAGTCGAGCAGGCTCAACTCTTAAATACCCTGTACCACCCCACAAAAAAAGAAATTAAATTAATTTTTTTAATTTAATTAAATTAATTAACTAAATTAAATATAAAATATTCCATACATGCATACATACATTAACATTTACATCAGAATCGTGCCTATGCGTGTTGGTGTACTTGTACATATGTATGTATGTGTGCATTGGGCCTGGTTTTATGGCTAATCACCCTATCATAATGAAACTTGGTATACGGATATATAATCACTAGCTGGATGTGTCTACCAAATAGTTCAAAATTCCAAGAATTACGGGAGTTATAGAAAATGGTGAATAGGGGGGGAGTAAGGGGGTGCATCGGGAAAAATTAACAAACTCGTCGTTTCTCGGGCTCAGGAGAATCTGTAAACCAAGTTTGGTTATTCTAGCTCTTATACTTTCTAAGAACCTTGCGTTCATACAGACAGACGGACAGACGGCCATGGCTATATCGACTCGGCTTGTCATGCTGATCAAGAATACATATATATACTTTGTGGGGTCTGCCACGCCTCCTTCTGTGTGTTAAATGTACACTCGCAGAAAACTAATATACCCTTGTACCCTTTGGGTACAGGGTATAAAAAGGAATTGAGAAGAGCAACCATTTTACTTTAAAGTAACTCATTGAGATAGAACTGAGGCTCATTAACAAAATGTATATATACACTTAACTACAAGTGTTATTTTAATCGAGTATAGGTTAAAAAAAAATAAAATTAAAAAAAACATAATCACGTAGTGTTTTAAGGACTAACAAGTCTACGTTTCTAAATTTGTTAATAAGTGGGGCGGATTCCGAAATCCAAAAGAAAAACATTCATCCAGATAGATGAATTAACAGATGGACTACATCGATTTGCCTTGACATACTGTTTTATGAAAAAATATACTTTTTAAAGTCTTTTTTTCTCTAACATACTCTTCAAATACATAAAAAGCCCATTCCACGTACAAAGGATAAAAACGCTTTTTAAATAATATCCCAAACACTAAGCAACATCCTTATACTTAAAATAAAACTTTTGCCTAAGCTAAGTGCTTCAATAAATGCTTAGCAGAAGAAATATGAAAGAGAAAGAATATTTTAATTCTTTCCTATTATAAGTCCGTAATTTGAACATTTCAGAGAAGGTTATTGCACCCTTGGATTTGTTCCACATCTAAACTGTGTCATAGTTGCTTACGACTACCTGCAATCTTACCCTGTCAGACTCACCTTAATTTAATGGCCCAACAACCAATAACAAACTGGATGGCATTGCAACAATAGCAATGTAATTTGTGACAAAAGGTTCCACAAATAGCGCCCAGGGAGGCAGAACAAAAAACCAACAACAAAAAATACGAAACCGAGGCCACCAAAAACAAGCGAGCAAAGTCGAAAATGAAGCGCCAGGAAATAAACTCAGGCAAAACAATGAAAATTGCACTTAAGAAAATGAATTGCATGCAAATGAGCGCGCCGAGTGCGAGAAGGTGGGGAGCTAGTGGTTAAAGGAGCACCAAGGTGGCAGCAAATGGCGGCTTGAGCAGGAGTGGGGAGGTGGGGAGGTGAGGCTTAAGGTGCAGTGCCGCAAAACAAAACCACAAGTCAACCAACAAACAAGCAGCTAAGCAGTGACGAGCAAGTGCGGGAGGTTGAAGTAATGGAACCAGCAACCAGGCGTTAAAATGGCGTTCACTGTGCCGAGCTGCCATTGTTGTTGCCATTGTAGTAGTATTTGTAGTTGTTGTTGTTGCTGTTGTTACTGATGCTGGTGTTGTTGTTGTTAGTGGCACGGGCGCGCAATAAATTTTCCATGGAAAATTTCGTACATTTGATTTTCGCCAACTTTAACGACATTTTAATGTGCGTGCAAAAACAAACATGAAAGCAGCAAATGCACACACACACACACACACACACCCATGCACAAGCATACAAACAACAACACATCGGCAGGCTTCACCCAGCAAATCGCAATCACACATACATACATGCATATATACGAATGACCCTTCCAGTACACGGGCTCTGTCCCAACTGTGTCTTTTAGTCCAAAGCCTAGCCAATTTATTTCGTGCGATGAATGGAAAGCGAATTCATTAGCCACTCCAAGCAACAAACCCCTAAAACAGAGAAGTCACTCTCCAGAGGAAGAGAGAGACTTCCGGCCTAGAAATATACATTCTTAAAACGTTTCTAAAACGTTTGTAAAAAGGTTATTAACTTTTTTATTAGCGAATAAATTAAATATGAATCGGGAGTTTTGTCTTTGTCATTAAAAACTTACTATAATTATAGTACATGCTCGTATGTAAATATGCAAATCAAATTATTCTAATAATCAAATTTATTGCGTTTTTTTGTATGCAAATATTTCGGTTTTGTTTTAATTATTTGCCATTCAATTAATAATAAATTAAAATCTAATTCAAGCTGATGGTTTGGTTGACAGGAACCAACTTCGTCTTTTCTTGAAAAGAAACAGAAGATAAAAACATTAGGTAGCAGGCTTAAATGTAACTAACATTATGTTTATTAGAATTTACAAAAAGATACCCTTCAAGTATTTTATCACTTAATCCCCATCCAGATTCTGTTGCCTATGCTATAAAGGGTAACCATGACTCTCCTATTGACAGTTTTTTGCTAAGTTAGATGTCAGTATTAATTGTGGTTTACTTATTAGAATCGAACCGAGTTTGATGAACAAATAAAATCGAAAATTCCATTATTGTCAGATAAATTAGTTTCCCTCAGAGTGGATTAAAGCCGCAATTGAGCAAAATGAATAACACTAGTTAAATATTTTCCACATACCAGCAACTTTCTCGACTGTTCTTCTGTAAAATTCAAATACTTTTTTACATATTTATCTAATAATAATATTGATGAGCAATAAGGATAATAGTTCTTCCAATGCTGTAGGGGAAATACTAGTGATTGGTGATTCCACTGGGAATGCGGTGGCGATCGAATGTTTGGGTGCTGAAGGGGCAGAGCATTTGCCGCTGCACTACCGATGGCGTAAACTTTGCGCTTGTGTTGCTGGCAAATAAAAATGCGCACTTTTAATCAAATTAATAGTTGCTTGTATATATGTATGTATGTATGTGTGTATATGTGATTGTGTGCATGTGTGAGTGCACAGACCGACGAGGTCAAGCAGCAACCTGCCACACATCCTCACTCTCATCAATGCTTGCAACCATGATGGCGTGCAATGATTGCCAGCGCCATTTTGTTTTCATGTATTTATGTACCGATGTGTATGTGTGTGTGTCACAGTACTTGTGTGTGTGTATGGGTGCGGTGGGCGAAACACTAAAAATCGCTTTTGGCAATCAAATGCGAAATCAAAATCCGAAATTGAAATACGCAAACAAAATTGTGAAGTGGATTTTATGTGAAAAGTGTTTAAAATTCGTTTGCACACTGCCGCCGTGCCAAGAACTTTCCTGCCGTTCTGGCCATTGAGTCATTCGAAGTCATACTAAACGCTACGAGTACATGCTATGGCGGCCATGTGTTCCAGCTCTGGCATGAGTAGCGGCCATCAAGTGCCAACAGCTAACTGCCAACGTTTAGCTACGAAAAACTTTTCACGCTGCTACTTTTTCCACTTTCAAATTGGCGAGAGACCCGCTCTGGGCACCACATGTCTGTATAAGCTCCACTAGAGAAGTGAGTGTGAGTGTCTCCCTCTCTCTCAAACTCTCTGCCTCCCTCTGTCTCTGTCTCTGTCTCAGGCTTTGTGTGCCCCAGTGTGTGGCTATATGCTCTGTAATTTTGCATATGCCGGAGTGTGTGCTCAGAAGGATACTTAAAAAGTTTGCATTGCAGTGCTTCCCACACATGGGATCGGTGAATAACATAATTCTAAAGTGCATAGACGTATGTGCTTAGGTATGAACTCTAAAATGCAAGCTTAAAAACTACTAGAAAAAACAAAGAAGCTGAAATCGAATTTTCGATCGAAGTAGAGCCTGTGGTCCGGTGTGTCACAGAATTAGCTTCGAGACAAATTTTGACTTTTTCAATTATCTAACCTGCTGGGCAGTGATATTCCTTTTTCTTTCAAATATACAGCTTGGCTTCTTGTATGAAAGTGTCGTAAGAAAGTAATTGCTTTTATTTTTAAAGCACTTCAAAAATTGCAATTTATATTATTGGATGGTGCATTTGTTTTCGCGGCAACTAATTGAAGACCTAAGACTTAAAAGTAAACAGTTTGTGTGTAATACGAATGCTGTTTCTGTTATGCCTAACAATTTTCTTTTCATTTATTTACAAAAATTGGTTCATAAATTGGTGAGTATCTATAATTAGTTAATAATAAAGAGTACAGGTTATAAAACCTCATCAACTTAATTATATATAAATTGTGTTTTTACAGTTTATGAGTGGATATGTAACAAAAGCGGGGAAAAATTTAATCAAAAACCCATGTTATGGCTAATATGGTCCGATTTGTGAAACAATATTTCAAACTTACTCATGGTGTTAGTAAGTGCAGTAACTTCACTAAAGTAGTTAGTTTCATTTTGATTTCATATCATTTCAACTAATGGGTTAACAAAATTATTTAAAGTAATGAGGCTCTGTATTGAAAATAGTCGTGTTTCATAAAAAGCGCATTTTAAATAGAATCGTTTCAACATTTTGAACCAAAACCTACTTCCCTCTATGTTTTAGTAAAAATTTAAACTGTTTACTAGAAATTCTAACCCTTCCCCAAACCCATAAAGAAACCGACTATGATGGCCTTGTTATTTTAACAATTTTCGCCAGACATAACAATTGGAAAAGTAAATATACTTAGTGCTATTCAACATACGCATCAGTAAAGATTTTTGTTATTATTTTAAATTTTATGGCTGCCCAGACAGCGAATCTTGAATTATTATTAGAGGGATACTATATTAAGAGGCTGAGCTATAATGCATTGTTGATGGCAGGATGACCTACGAACAGGACTATTTTAACAAATGTTATTAAAGCGGATGTTTGGCAGCAACCGAAAAAACAAATTATTTTGTTAGAAAACTTCAAATAATAGCGCTTTATTGTTTGTAATTGTTGTTCAATTTTGCCTGCACATTTATAAACTACGTATCAGTCTGCATTCTGAATGGGTTTCGTTATAATATTATTTAAGCTTCATTGATTTCGATCTAAATACTTATATCTTTTGTTGGTCAAAGCCAACCGCATTTAAGTTATCAGTTCACGTTTTTAATCAACTAGCTATGGTATAAGCAATTAAGCACTAAACTTAACCACATATGCCAGAAATCCTCTAATTACTTAAAATAGATATGAAATAAAACGCCAACTGATAAAATGCACGACTGTTTGAGGGAGGCCTACATTTTGTCATTTGGTTTCTGGCCTTTTTTCGCACGCATTTTGCAATTTCGCCACGTTTGCGTATTTATTGATTGCCGATGACCACACAAATTGTTTGCAAATAAATAAATATATAAATAAATTAATTTGAAATTGCATTTAATTTTTTTATTTACCGCTGCTGCTGCCGAGGCCTAACCAATAAATCAGTCATTAAAGTGCCGGCCGAAATAATGCGACAAATGCGCCACATAAATTAAAATTAACATTTGGTTGCACAACTCTCTCTGTGTGTGTGTGTGTATATATGTACTCGTATGTGTATATATATGTGTGTGTGTGTGTGTGTGTGTTGGTGTGCTGGACTGTGAATTAGTAAAATTAAACCCCAAAATGGTAACCACAAGCCGCCACAACGGCAGCGCCTGTTCCATCCAACCGGCGCACGCAATTTAATGAGTTCGGTTGGTCTACCCGCACACACACACACGCACATACAAAAAGTTCCTAATACACACACACACACACACTTACTGACCGCAATTGCATTTGTTGTTCGTCCACTGCTGACCTATCAATTGGGCGGCCGCGCAAAAAGCACAGCTTGAAATGTATTGCAACTTAATTTTATGCAAAGTTAAATGGCTACGAAGTGTCTGGCCCGAACCTTTTTTGGGAAAAAGCACAAACAACATCAATTATTTATGTTAAACGTTTAAATCGGCACATTTACTCCAGCAACAGCAACAGCAAAACAACTACTTTGTTGAATCTCTAAGTGGTCATTGGAATGCACAATGGGGCTGAATACTAAAGTGTGACCAAAGCGGGCGAATTCAATGCAATCCAAGAAAAAAATCGGTGTCAGGACAACGATAGCCAGTTCCATAAATTACAGCTGCATCGATCTTTTTCGATTTTTTTTTTGCGATTTTCTTAACCCGTTACTTACTTATTACTTATTGATTAAAAAGTAAATAAAGAAAATGATTAAATCGAATTTCATTTCGTATTTTGCGGCCGAAATTTTGTATATGCTTTTAAAATAGCTTCGTTAAAATAACGAAGGATGACAAAAATAAGGATGACGTTCCAGTTTTGAAAATAAAATCGATTAATTGCTAACTGAACAACATTCAATTTTTAAACCTTTTTCTAAGAGATAATACATCCTCAGCGTACTTTCAAGTAATGGTTTGCTAATTTAAGAATGAACTTGAAAATAATGCTTTTCTTTTATAAGCATCGACATAAATTGAATGTTTCACGCATATGACAATATCAAATTAAACTCATAAATAACACATGAAATGCTTATGCGTACTTTAGTTTTCCGAAGGATTGTTTGACAACGCAATAGGAATTCCAGAGACATTTCTTTAAAGTCAAATTAAATTATCTTGTTGATTTTGTCACTGCTTCCAAATATCGTCATCCTACACCGCTTAAATGATACAATTATATATTAATCATATCATATTAAAAAAATTTGTTACCAAAGAAAATTTGTCTTAACCTAAGTATTTAGAAATAAATAAAAGGCATATTTGATTTAAAATATATCTGATGTGACACTTTTATATCAATGTAGGGTCTACCTTTGTATAATAGTTTCTTTCAAATAAGTATGTTTCTGAAAAAGCATTACAAAATTCTACCTCACTTCCATCTAGGATGATTTACTTTTGCTTTTTGTGTATTATTTTTTGCTCTTCAGATAGCTTTAAAAACAAATGAGTTATTGCGGTTTACAAACCCATCAACCAACCAGTTCATAAAAATAGTTGAACATTATATTAAATTCCAACATGCAACCATCTATTTTTATGGTGTTATACAAAATACTAGACTTTGTTCTTTTGGTTATATAACAAATTTTTAGTGGCAGGCTGGTAGACTGATTAAAAAACTCACTTTTAATTTAGAATATACCTTATGAAATGATGTAAAATATCCTCCAAATTGTTGGCATTTATTCCATAATGCTGCGCCTTGTCCTAAGCCCTCCTGTTAGTGCCCGTTTAACCCTTTTGCGCCATGACACGCAACTACGAAATCTTACAAAAAGCAACAATAGCAACAACAACGACAACAAGAGCAGTAAGAAGCATAACAACAATATCAACAATACGTCACTCAAAACTCACTTTTTATTTGGAATGTACTTAAAAAACTGAATCAAAATGTAAGCCAAATTGTTGGCATTTATTCCATAGTGCTGCGCCTTGGGAGGACAAGCATTAAATATTTTTGTCCTAAGCCCTCCTGTTAGTGCCCGTTTAACCCTTTTGCGCCATGACACGCAACTACGAACACTTACAAAAAGCAACAATAGCAACAACAGCAACAACAACGACTACAAGAACAGTAAGAAGCATAACAACAATATCAACAATACGTCGACAAGTGGCAACAAAGGTGGCGAAAATTTTTTCTTATGAATAAATTATTAAAAAGGAGCAAAGGGCGTTGGCCCGCGGCTACACTTCCACTTGAGGTCTCACTTCACTACCTTGTCGTTGTCGTCTCTTGACTAATGTGTGCCACTAGATGCTTGTTTTGTTTGCCCCAAAGGTGGGACACATACACTCAGTGTAAACAAACTGTTGCACACCCACGAAAAAGGTTTCCTTGACCACTCGACTTGGGCTTGGTCGTTCGTCTGACTCACACAATGAGCGTAAACTTTGCAGTCATAAAACCTTTGTTTGTCTGCGCCCCACACAATTGTGAGATTTTATAGTCCTGGCCAATGACAACAACAATAACAACAACAACAAAGGAGGCAGGCACTTCACACATTTACCCAACATTTTCCATGCTCTGCGTCAAAACATAAAATGTAACTTGAAATAAATTTATGCATGCCTCATGGCTAGTTTATTATCGTTATGAGACAGGCAGTCGCCTCATTGCAGGCATCAACGTTGACTGGAGGTAAGTGCATAATTATTTTTAAGAAACATTTAATCATATTTTGCCCAGCTGAGCATTTGCAAGTTTATTTCAATGGCTTCCTAATGATGATATGAATACCATTTAATATATTCGTATGCATAAAAATGCAAATTGAAAATTTTCATTTGTGATTTTAATAGGATTCGCATTTCTAAGGCGTGCAAACTATATAGAAATCATTTACTCAAATTAAATTCATTGACTTTTGTAATATAATAGAAAATTGAATGAAAGAGAAGCGTGAACTAAAATTGAAGCGAACTAAATCAGTCACTGTGTCTTACATTAATACTTCTTTACTTCATATAACTATGTATAACTATGTAACTATATATACTTCTATTTCCGAATTATCCTTTATATCCTAAATCAGTCACTGTGTCTTACATTAATACTTCTTTACTTCATATAACTATGTAACTAAATACGCTTATATTTCCGAATTATCCTTTATACAAGTATGTATGAATTTTTGCTTTATTACATTTGGCCATTATCGGTCACAATTCTCGATTTGACTTAAATATTCTCAATTTGTCAGTTGGTTCAATCGTTTTATAGATACAAAAGCGTTTGTTAAAAACTATTTTTTTATTTAAAATTGGTTTGTATCGTTAGTCTCGACATATTTAAATTCAATAGCTGTCTGCTATGTGCCGAAATGGTTGTTCTGGCGAGGTCTACTTGTAATTCAAATGTTACACTGATTTCGAAAATTTCGAAGAATTTGAAAGCCAATATTCGCTATTTTATTGCGTTTATACAATTTTTTATGAATAACATTTAAAAAGTACTTATAAAACTAGCATTTAATACTTGGTACTTTATTATGGTTTAAAAAAGTTATATCAAATCAAAATATCATCCGTATAATTTATGTTGTCAGAAGACAGAATTCAAGAACATTAATAAATTTCTGCCGGATGTAGTGTTAGTTTTAATTAATCTTCTTTCTTAGTACTGTACAAAAAAATACATCGGAATTGTAATAAATGCAATTTGTTTAGCTCCCCAAAATGCCATCAGCAATAGCAGCATTTGAAGGTGTACACAATTAATTGTGTTTGTTTGTGTATCTAAAATCGGCCATGCTCTCAGCCATTTGTATTCAAATGTATTTATAAACAAATTTCATGTTTGCCTTCAAATGCAATATTCTAATTTGCATTGATTGATGTGCCCTCAAATAACAAACAATACTCGTAGTAAAAACAATTGCAGCCATTCAATATTTATTTCATATCGCTTGTACATTTTATTTGAATACTAATTTAAGGGAATTTAATTGGAATGTGAATTGGGCCTCGGGCAAACGTAAATGCGTTTTTTTCAGTATTCGGCGGCAGAGTTATGAAATTGTTGTAAATAAATATATGAAAAAAGTTTGGAAAACAAGCCCAAAGGTCAGGAAACGAGTCGAAAGCCCCAATGCAAAAAGTTCAAAACATATTGAAAACTTTCTTTTGCTTGCCACTCTTTCTTCTTTTTTGTTGCTTTCTGTTACTTTTCTAACAAATCAAACTGCCCTCAAGCCAAAAATCAATCAATCAAACAAACCGTTGCCGTTGCCGTTGCCGATGCCGATGTCGATGCTGATGACGATGTCTATGCCAAAGGCAAAGCCAAAGCCATGGAAAGTCAGGCATAACTTTTTCGTCCTGCCACCTCTCCCCATTGCCACTCCTTTGTCCACCACCACCACCACCCTCACAAAGTATTTATAACATATGCAACTTTATACAACATGGCGTATGATGAATACTTATTGGCGGGCATTTCATTATGGATTGCTATGCAGGCTATCGGCAACACCATCACCAGAAGGCCTCAGCCCACGCTCAGAGCAGAGTCCCCCAAAGCTTTGGCCAATTGTATAGTGAGATAAATCCATGTGCAAAGTTTGCCTGTGGCCGAAAGTTTAGCTGAGGAAAACTTTTTATTTCACCCCGCCTGCCTCTCCATTTTTATCCTTTATTCGTGTGGGCGTGTGGTCTTTTCAATTCATGAATAATTAACATAGCCATTGTTGTGGTTGTTGTTGGGCCGAAAAGTAGTTAAGAATCGCAACGACTCTTAAGTTTGAAGTTAAACTTTTAACTGCGCCTCTGGCCACATTTGAACTTGTCGAAAAATGTTGGCTAGTTGCATGGCTTATAAAATCTAATTGGATTTTCACATGAATTGATTGTTGCCCGGCTTTGTTTGTTTGCAGCCAGCCAGACCGGCACCGAAGTGTTTTGTCTGATGTGCCTGATGACTGAATGATTGAGTGCATTTACCAATTTCGCCTTCGGACTATTTCGCCATTTGCAGGACGCGTACTTATCGTAAACGCATTTAAGCCACATTGCACGCTCCACTTACTCGTAGCTGAGGGCTGCTACTTTTTATGCTGACCAGCAACAAAATGGTTTAATTTAGTTTCGTGCTTGCCACCGACTCTCAATAAACGTGCATGTGTGTCATTGACCAGCTGTTCGAGTGCCACACCCCTACACCCGCAAACACACATACCAGCGCAGACAAGCTCACTCACCCACACAGACGCACACAAAATTGCATTTAAATGCGCGCACGTGATCTCTGCTGCAGTTTAGGGATTCGAGTGCAGCTAGAAGTCCAGCACACTGTGCATTTGTCGAAGTAGCTCCGATAATAATCAATCTATTGCTTTGGCTGGCAAAAAGAAAACTCGTTTCTCACAAATATATATGCGCTTGGGTGAGCGCACCGATGTAACTCGATAACAAGGAAGCAGCTCGCATTGTTTTGCTTTTTTTTTTTTTGTATTACTATACATGAGTCACTTAAGATCTTTAGCTGCCACTCACACAATCTATGCTGAGTTTCTAAGGTCGGGCGAACCGCACTTACAGCTATTTGAAGCATCGCTTCACGGATTAAATTTAAAAAATTAAAAAGAGAAATAGGTAATGAATCCATCCGCAACATTAAAGGTTGGGGTAAGCTATATATGTAGCTACCAAATAAATGATTGAAAAAACTCTAGAATCATTCATTTTAGTCCACATCTAAAAAGCTACTTCGTCTGGCATCTTTCTTCGAATATGTATATTTATGGTAAATTATATATTTTATTCCGAATATTCACGGCTTGATTAGTAAAAAGCTATCTTATCACCATTTCTGTACTCTTTCGTAGAAGTTTTGATTTATTTATTTATTTGACTGGCAGTAAGCCAGTATACTTTCCAAAATCCCTTACGTCTGTACATAATTAATGCAAGCATTGAGAAAAAACTCTAACTCCTATTTCTAATTGGTGTCGCAACTCATTAATGTTCTGAAAATATTACAGTTGCTTTTATCACAAAATATTCCGGCCTTTTACTTTGGTTTCGTATTAGACGAGAAACTTAATTTCGGCTTTATACTTATTTACAAATTAAATATGTTTGCACAACGACAGCTCAAAATTATTAATGACAACAACCACACCATAAGCAACAAGTCTCTAAACAGAAACATAGACAGCAACGCCATCGACAGAAGCGAAACTTTCATATCCGTTTCCGCTGCGTTTCAGTAACAATTACAGTTTCGCCGCATTAAACAATTCAATTATACAAAAAGGCAAATCAAAAGCAAGGCTGGCCACATACTCTTGCCAATCTGAAAGCGTAATAAACGATCAAAACATCGCCTTTATTCTAAATTCTGTTTTATATTGCAGCTAACTACTATATGCATAGTAATAGTAGATAGGACTAATTATATTGGAGTTTACAAAATAAAATAAAAGAATACCTAACCAGCAACGACTTGCTGAAGTTTGCTAATAATAAGAAAAAGGGCTGCCGCATATATATCATAAAGTTCAGATTTTCTAACTCACGACAAACAAAGTTTAAAGCATGCATTTGATTTAGACTTTGGCTTAGAGAAAGAAACGTAAAGTTCGTAGTTGGCGTTCCGGAAATTTATCTAGAATAAGAATAAGAATGTAAGTAAGATTATTTTAAAAAGCGCTCCACTCTTTTCATTATGTCCTATAACTAAAACTTTATTCCTTCATGGTAATGCGTCTCAAACTATATAGTAGTATACATAGTAGGACACGTTCTTATATATTAAGCAATTTGAAACCATCGCAGTCATTCTCAATGTGCCATTTAGTTCCAATATTTTGGAAATAAAATGTTTCTGATGCACATACTATATTCAAATTTTATATTATTTTATTAGTGTTTTATTTTATCAATAAATATGAGCTGTTGATATAGATTATAATATAAATATAGATAACAAATATTAACCCCTAAGAAGTGTACATTAATGTCTATGGTGCTTAAAACATAAACAATATACCCCTCTGCTGTCAACATGGGATTTCAAATATAAATTAATACATATATACAAAAGATCATAATGAAACTACAATAATTCAAAATGCTTTTAAAAAACATATATTTTAAAAGAAAATTCTAAAATAGACATCGATAAGATTTCAATAAACAATATAAAAAAATTAAAAAAAAAAAACAATAAACTAATAACAAAATATATTAAGTTAAGAAATTTCAGACAACAAATATAAATTCTTTCAAACTTATTCCAGAATACATTTTCAAATGTTGAATGAATGAAATTTAAAAAATTCCATTTTATTTTCGAATTGTTAGTAAAATGAAATGGAAATATTAAATAAAAGTCTGTCTTTTTAGACATGATTTTCTGGTTCGAACATTTTTCAAAAACACCAAAAATTAATAAATAAACAATTTATGTTAAAATACCATGACATGCTTTAACAATCACTTCAAAATCTGTTCTGCAATTAATTCCACTACTAAGTAGTTTAGTAAATCGCAATTTGAAAATTTAAAACCCAATTGACTTGAATTGGAAACAGAAACAAGCTGGAACAGATTTAATAAATACTAAAGATTATGTCAAACCGTAGCTTAACCAGAAAGGCTTTAAGGTGTGATACAAACAACACTACAATGTAGAGATATCTCTCTTTAGTAGCGTATCTAAAGGGGCTAAGACAAGACTCAACGGCAACGCCTCCAACTTTTAATTACAACACAATGGAAGTGTGGGAGACTGAGGCTTAGATTCGGCTGGGACGTGGGAATTGGTGGCTGGGGAGCGGAAGTTAAGGCTACAAAGCGTCAGCGGGCGTTGACACTTATAAATTTTTCCATTTAACTGCACGAAAAAGGTCATGGAAACAGATGAAGGCAATGCAACTGAACTCAAAAACGGTGGCAGTTAAGTTGTTGGAAAAACTGTTATAGCATATATGTATGTGTGTAAGTAGTTGTGTGAGGGGTGAGTGCAGCAACAACAGAAACAACAGCAACAACAGTTAAGACGCAGCAGAGCCGACAAAATGAAGTCTTAAATCACAGCATGTTATTTCCGCTGACGACGCGGCTTTCCCCGCTGCGATGATCTGCACGGCACGGCGCATTTAACGTTTCCGTTTCCGCTTGCGCTTAGCACACACACACACACACTCATACATAGATATGGTCATTTTCTTAGAACGATTATGAAACACTTTGAGCACAGATCATAATCGCTTGAGCATTGTTTTTGTTGTTTTTGTTGCTGCAATTGCCTTTTGTTTGTCTTTGTCGCCATCATTGTCATAACCGCAAAATGTTAACGGATTCCGTGGAGTGAGGGAGATAAGGGGAAGGGATGAGGACTGTAGGGTCCAGCAAATGCCCGTTTACATAAATTTTTGACTCTGCAAAGGGAAAACTCCTGCACATAAACACATAGCAGGAGCTGGGGAAAAGAATAAGCAACAAAAACTGTCGAGCGTGCAGAAAAATGAGATGACAAATGAAGTTTGTCGGCTAATGGTGGCGGAAATGCGCGCGGGGAGCGGGACGTGGCCAGAACATTGGTGTTCCAGTAGGTAGCGGCGAGCAGCGCTTACACTTTTTGTGGCGTGGCAATGAACGGAAGTTGAAACAAACAAGTAAATAAATGGCGCCAATTGGACGGCGACGCTTCTGTCAGCCAGGACCAACAAACCGAAGCGATGCGAAGCGAACGGAAATGGCTCGCTGGGCGGCCAGGCTGCCAGGCTACCAGGACACACAGGACATTGGACGCTGGCCTCCTCGAGTGTCGTTTGTTGTTTTAAAATTTCGTTCGAAATTTATTTGGTAAGCTGAGAGCTGAGAGCTGAGTCAGACAAAGCGATTATTACGAGTAAACACAATCCATTTTGCGCGTATGATTGGTGGCCAGCTCTGATAAGCAGCTTGGGATTGGGTTTGGGATTGGGTTTGGGATTGGGATCGGGTTTGGGGTTTCTGGTTTCGCCTGAGAGGAGTGCTCGAGTGCGGCAAAAACAGAGCAATTAAGAGATTTGATGAAGCGCAAGGCTTCGCTAACGAGTCATGCTTGTTAGGTGACCCATTTTAAGCAGCCGAAAGCATAAAGGAGCAGACTATGGGATGAGTTTGTTCACAACATGTGAACAGTGTGGAAGGAATATTTTAATATTTATGACAAGTAAATAAGCTGGATATGTCAGAAAAGTGATTTGAAATATTCTTTATTCGCAGTAACTTATTTGCACAGAAGTTCAATTTAATAAATCGGGAAGAAAATGGTCGGCAATTCGAAGATCATGAAAAGCAAACAGTTCTTAAGTATCAAGCCACAGTAGGCACTAAACCAAAAGTAATAGGACAAAATCTTCTTTTAACATAGACGGAGTAGGAAACAGTCAGGAATAAGTTGAATAGCAATCACAAAATATTTCTGCAATGCAAACATTTAAAGAAATGTACTAAAGACAAATCTTTGTATTTATATCCATCATTCAATCCCTCTATTTCCCTCTCTCTTGCTTCCATTTCTGTGCTCCCTCTATCTCTCTCTTTCCTTCTTTTGACTTAAAATGTATTTATATAAAGAAAGAGTTCTTATCGAAATATTATAATACAAAAGTTTGGAAGTTTATTCCGGTTCTTAGGCCATCGACTGACTCGTAAGCTTCATCTTCAGATATCATCAGCGCAACCTTCGAAATATTGTTTAGAGATTAAGTTTTAAATTCTTCGTAGGTATATACTTGTATTTTTATATAATTCGTAAGACGCTTAAGAGAGACGCTTCCTGTGAAATTTGTTATTGTCCGATAAACGATCGTACTAGCTTACTCAGCAGCAATAATTCCAAATTTACAGTCGATACAAAAGTTGACTGAAACTGACTTCACTCTTCTTTTATATAAGTTGAAAACGTCATTTTCTTCTGAAGTAAGAAGGTACCTTGCCTAATTTTGAGGCACCCTGGTGCCGTTCCGCATCGACCCTCTGTTCAGGTGGGGTATTAAATAATATTTGTCATTATATAATATAAAGGTCACCAACCGAACTACTCAAGAGCTTTAACAGGTTGAACAACAGAGAATAAATTGAATTCGTATTCCAGGAAAGTTAAGCCAAAGGCTGAAAATGAAGAGGTATGATTAAAGTCATGATATTTTAAGGGAAAAGACAAAGGCACACATGGGAATTTTCCTAAGCTTAAGCTGCAGTTCGAGTTTGAGGCAAAAGGCGAAAACTAAACAAGTAACCCAATATTAAAAACCAATATGTCCAATTTCCGCAATACTTTATTATGTGCGAAGGGAAAAGGAGGGAGCTGATACTTAATGTTGCCCAGCAGTTGCTGCATATTATATGATAATAACACACACACATGCACACCAGACACACACACTAAGATACGACTACATATGAAACAACACAGACGGCAGTCGGGTCAGCAGGCGGCCAAAGACAAACATAAACAAGCAGGAAATCTAATCGCCAACTGCGATCAAAGTGTCCAGTTTTGATATTAAGTTCTACATTAAATTGTGCACTTGACAAGCGACTGGGCAACCGCCCGGCGATGGAAGAGCACTAAGCACCGAACACACACTCACACACGCAGGCAAATACTGGGCTGCTATACGTTGCGTATACGTAATTTGAGGGGCGTTGTGTGGCATAATATGCCATCAGTTTGACATCGTTAGGTTTTGGCTGCGGGGCAGCTACACATTTAGTAGAACATAAAGTCAACTTTGTTGGTATATACTCATGGCCATGTGTCCATGTGTGTGTGTGTGTGTGTGTGTGTACATGTGTGTATGTGTGCAGCTCCATGTGTCCACTTAACATGACCGTGTGCCTGAGCGAGCGCTTGTATGTGTAACCCTTGGGCGTTGTAAATATTATTCTTATCTTTCACTATAAATCTACATATGACAATTTTCGCTTCGCATTGCCAATGGGCAATGGACAGCATGGTGCCAGCTTCAGGTTCAGACTCAGATTCACGGCAGCTACGAACCCGCTTTAAGCTTTAAGACCTCCTTGAACCATCTGCAACATTTTCTATTCAATTAATTTGTATTCTGTGTCTCCGTCTCCGTCTTCATCTATTCCATTCGCTGCCATTCGCTGCCCGTTGCACTCAAAGCTCTAGCCTCTTTTGAATATAAATTTAATTGGCTGCTGCATCAACGCCAATTGCAGCCGTGGGGCAATTATAATAAAAAAAGAAAATGTACACAAACAGCGCACTTAATTACAATTTTTATTTGCTAACGAACCTGCCATTTTGCCAGCAAAGTCAAAGCCAAAGTCGCAGCTGCCGAGCACCCATCTATGTAGTACTAGTAACTTTTACTTTGAGTTTATTAGCACCTGTTTGTTGCTGTGCATTCTATTTATGCAATAATAAAACGGAAATTGAAAGTAGCTACAAAGTCAAGTTAGCCCAACTCTTGCTCGACTGCACAAGGCATGTTGATGCCGTAAAGAAACTAAATACAAGTATAAAAATCCAAGAAGTTAACTTTTTTTGCCTAATATACAAGTACGTGCAGGTGTCATAACAATTAAAAACGTTAGACTAAATGCCAATGCGTTATACTAAGCATGACTACTCTGAGAAAAAACTATGATTCAAAGACTGCCAACAAAAATTTGTGCAAGTGAGTTTTCCGATATATATCATCGATGTTTGGACACTATTGCTACTTCTCTGCAAAACTTTGGAATTATTAAATCTTTGGAAAACATTTCGCAGTCTGAAGTCGACCACATTTATTTTTATGGCGCACTATTTCGCATTTAAATATTATTAGTTGGACATGTTAAAGTTTTTCTGTTGATCATATGCAAAAATTATTATTTTACGCATCGTGCATTATTTATAGTCTCTGAGATCCAGATGATCATACGGACAAACAGACGGACAGAGAGGTAGATAGATAGATTTACTGCTATTGGAGATAAAGGACAGTGATATCCCCAAAACTGTACTAAAGGTTACATTCTGACCATGGGTAGATTGAGATCGTGAGCATGAGCAGATTGAGAACACTAATACATATATTTTTATTATTCATTTCCAACATTGCGAGTTTCGTTAAATGAAATTAAACTAGTGTTATTGTAATGGGAAATCCCTTAGTAATGCAATTATGTTGCACAGTTGTCATAAAAAACGAAGTTTGTTTGTTGTGTATCTTTAGTCAACAACTGCCAGTCAAACACTAGATCTGGATTTTTCTAATGTAATTTGTGGCAGCATTTTGCTCACATCCAAGCCACCGGCTTAGAAATTCGGCCACGCCCTGGTCAGACTTTAATTTTGACAGCATTCCAGCTAAAAAATTTCAATAAAAGAGCCAAAAACATCCGCCACACCATGAACTTCCAGATGCAACTGACAAAAGTCATTGCAACATGTGTCAGCCAAGTCAACGTTGGTCCAGCAACGCACAATGAAGCTCGTTCTCAGCAACGGCAACAGCAACAGCAACAGCTCTTGCGGTTTTGTCGCAGCCTCTGCAGTCAGGGTGAGAGTCGGTGTGGCATGGGGATGCGGTCAGGAGCTGAAACAGGACAGCATTGCATGTTAGCAAAAATGTCACACATGCATAAAATTGCATAAATCAGGAAACAGGAATATATATTCCCATACACATACTTGTACACGAGTATACACATAGCTGTGAGCTGATAGCAGGACACTGGCAAAACAAAAAGGCAAAAAGTACAAGAACAAAAACAGACTAAAGTGTAAGCACAAAATGTACAACATCTGAATGCTGCTGCAGATGACAAGAGAGAGTGGGCAGGCAACATTGAGATTTGGAAAGAGAGGGAAAGAGAGATGCAGCTACAAAACGCGAAAAAGAATAAGGAAGAGCAGATTTAAAGGGCAATCGCAGCCGGCAACTGAAAACAGAGCAAAGGTGGCAAAGGTGGTGCTGTTTATTTTCATAGCCGCAACGGTCGGCCACACAACTCCCTCGCACACCCACAAACACATGTGTGTGCGCTCTCGTTATGCAACAACAAAGTAGTTGTGGTTTTGTTTGCTAGCTGATAAGAAGTGTAGCGATGGCGACGGCGACGGTGACGGCTACAGCGACGCAAACGCAGATGCGCTTGGAAACCTTGATTGGCTCACTGTTTGAGGTGGCCAGCACCAGACAACAAAACAACACTCTACCAGGCCAGTCAGCCAGTCAGTCCCAGTCAACTGGCCCCCAATCAGCCAGTTAACTTTGCCCCTAACGAAGGCAGGCGTTAGTTAGCCACCAACGAAGCTAGTTAGGCAAGTATCATACTAAATGGGTCCATCCGTGCATATACACTGCAAGTAAAAATTTATTAAATTGCAAAAATTTTACTTTTGCAATTTTCAAATTTAAACACATTTTGAAACTCGAAATCCGCTATATGTGCAAACATTTGATAAAACGATAATTAATTAAACGAAGGGGTGGGTGGAGTACTCCAAACGAACTCCCTCTTTTTGCTGCATTCAGAAGAAGACAAAGAAGAAGAATAAGAAGTTACCTTCATCTTTTTAAAACACATCAGATATTTTCCGACTTTCGTCAATGGTACTAATGTGTGTACTAACATTTCAAAAGCTACATAAACCAAATTTTTCTATATGCAATTAGTTACTTTTTCTTTTGTTCATTCTAAAAAAATTAGCTAAACAATTTGACTTCAGTAAAACGCCCAGAAACTCCATCATCAAGTTCGCTCTTCTTCGTTTCGCTTATGCTCGGGGCTGTATCGATCTCTCTTGCCCAATCTATTATTTGTAAATATAATTATAATATAATAAAACAATGCCTTTAATAATGCATGTTCTCCTTTAATACATTGCAATTGGCATATTATGTTTTAAATATGCAAGATATTTTCAAACAAGACATCTTGTTGTTTAGAACCCTTCCTATACTTGTACTTAACAAAATGATCAAAAATATTGGCAAACGCAAAACTTTTAAGCCCAATCCTATTCCAATTAATTAAGCTTGAAGCTATAAATTGATATCGGAAAAAAAAGAAGAATCTCCTTGATATTTTCCAAGAGTTAAATAAAAATATATGCATATTTGTCGATACTGCGTCTGTTAATATTGGTTGTTTCAATTATGCTTTAATTATGAACTTAAGTCAAGGCAAGTAGATTTTAACTTTAGCTGTGTTTAGATTTCTTATCAAAACTTGCTTCCCTTTTACACATTCGATGTGTGAGAACACATATTGTTACGAAATTAAATAAGCATATCCAATTTAATTGCTTCCATTATTTGTATTTCTTTTCGTAAAGCGACTGGGTAACATTTGCCTTTCAAACTCCTTTTCTTTACAGTGTAGGTGCGTGGTCGGCCATTTTGCGTTATCAGCGGTCAACGCAACTTCCGCCATGCACGCTTTTTTTTTTCTTTACTAGAGCCAAGTTGTTGACACTTTTATGAACTCCACAGATTGGCCATGTTGTTGTGGCTTTTGTTGCGGTTTGTTGGCCTTAACAGGCAGCCACCATGGCATGATTCTTGCACTGCAACTGTACGCTTTTGTTACTGTACAGTTTGCAAAACACTTTGGCTAATTTGCAGCGGTGCTTGGCTAGAAATGAAATTTCCAATGGGACTAGTTTATGATGTCGATGAATAGAGGTAGCCATTGTTAGTAACGATATATCCAATTTACAATGCCCATTTTCAGGTTCTCTTGACACTAACTTTTGCAAGTAACTCATCACCCAACCATTGGAAGTAGCTCACAGAAATAACTACACCAATTTCCAGTTTACCGCCATATTCGGAAAGAACAACTTGTTGATGGAGCTATACAATGTGCAACTTAGATAAAACCGCATTTTAAATTATATGTATTAAAAGCAATTAATAAAAGATAAGTCCGACAATGTTTTAATATGTTCAATAAATCTTTAAATCAGGTTATGTGATTGCTACGCTCTTAGTTTATCATTCTGAATTTTATGTATTTCTGTTTTAAAAACATCAAGCCACCATTCCGGTGGCTTTCTTTATTCGCTTCATTAGTAAGCGGTATTTTTTGTTTATTAGTGGAGTATGCTGCATATGTTTTCAAATCAAACAGTTGATATAGAAGTAATATTATCATTAAACGATCTTAAAAATCACCATAACTCATATATATATAAGAAACCTTGCATTTTCTGTACATTTCCCAGCTGGAGACTTCCATCAGCTTGAATCAAAAATTAAAGGTCTTTAAAGAAATGATCTATCGATATGTTTGGAAACTTAATTCAAGCTTACATACTTCATTTCATGATAGCTTTTCGATATGCACGTACATATATATAATTATATTTCCTGGTCGATGGCAGCTGCATCGCTTATATCATTTGTTCTTTTATACATAAATTAGCTGTTGTCCTTCAAAACTACCTTATCAACCATATACGATATTAGTTCTGCAAATCGACTCAAGATATTTATTCGGACCCAGACTAATTCAGCTTAAATCTTAGGATAAAGCATGTATTTATACGAACAGCGTCACTTTTAACAAAATATTGGTAAGCAATTTTAAGTAAAAATGAATTCTTAAAAAACAAAAAGAATTTTTACAAAAACGTATGAGCATTTGAGGGAAATCAAAGATGAACTTTAGTTTCCAACTCTTATATAGTATATGTACTATATGTATGCAGATAATTCAAGTGCGCATTCGCAAATACATTTTTTAGATACATATTGACGCATGAAGCTCGGCCCGCATAATGAAAAAATGAGGGGTGCCTTCGCCCTCGTCCTTCACTTGTGTGGTGCTCAAGTGGTGGCCATGTGTCTGAGATGACACTTCATTGTCTACCAGCGGCTGGCCATTAAAGTGGTGTCATTTAATGCTTAGAAATTTGAGTCACGCTGCGCGAACGCATGCGGGCGGCCAATGCGGTCTCTGGGCCTGCTGTTGCTGTGTTCCTGTTGATGCTGAAAACGTGGACGACAGGGTTGCCATTGTTGCTGTTGACGTTGTCAGCGACCACGGCGTTAAACCAAAAACCCAGGCACAATGAAGGCATTGCTGATGCTGCTGCTGGTGCTGCTGCTGATGCTGATGCTGCCACTCGACAAGGTGTTGAGGCATGAAGGCATCGCAGACACACGCCTACACAACCCGACAACTACAATGGCTGCTCATAAAAGGCTCAACTTCTGACAATTGTGCGGTGAGCATGAAGCCTCATTATGTCCCTTACAGGAGCGGGCGCCCAAGTCGCACCCTCCCTCTAAGCTGTGCTCTACCACTTTTGATATAATTGCTATGCCTGTGGCCCATAAAAATGTCAATTTTAATAAATTCCCATAAAAAATCTGCGCCGCTTATTTGCCCTTACCGACAACGCACTCGCTAAGCCCTGTTGACATTTTCATTACCCCCCAGTCAGTCAGGCAGCCAGCCAGCCAGCCAGTCAGTCAGCTTGCATTTTCCACAAGGACAATGTAGTCGCAGCTACAACAGCAGAAACAACAACAACAGTAGCAGCAAGAACATCTTGCACTTGGGCTTTTGTTTTTGTGCCACTTCGGCCATTTGTTTTGCGCTTCACGCTGAGTACGCGGCTCGTTGCTCTGCATAATGCTTTTTGCAATTTTTTAATTAAAAAATCTTACCACAACTTGCAAGTGGCACTGACATTGCTTTAGGACCCACTGCCATCGTCTTCATTTCGCTCACATTACGCAATTGTATTGCGTCGCTCTTGAGTTCGTCCTTCGTCCAGCCAGTCAGCCAGCCAGCCAGCGAACCAAGTGACATTCTGACAATTGGCACAGAAACACGCAAACATACAAGCAACACTCGAGATAAGCAAACAACAAACTAAAACACTGTGCTCTGGGGCCCTCGAGCGATTTGTCAGCCTTGAGAAATGACCACACACACACACACACACATGCACACGCAGAAGCAAAAAGAAAGAGAAAGAAAAGGAAAGGAGGACATAAAAGTAGTGAGCAAGGAATGAGCAATAAGTGCGTCAACTGGCAGTTCACTTTTAAATTAATAGTACGAGCATACTATATAAATAAGACAGCACTCTCACTTACTTGTATGTATGTAGTATATACAAATAAATACAAATACCTCTCTGCGAACGAGGGCTATTTCAACAGTTCATCGACAATAGAGTGGTCTTTAAAGTCATTAAAGAAAAGGTAAATTAAAGGTAATGTTTTAGATGATGAAATCATTTAAATTCTTCTCGTTGAGTTTTTATACTACACATAAATTGTATTTAATCTTAGCTATAAATGGAGTTCTTTGGAAGGTGGAAGGGAGTTTGAAGTTGAAATAAAACACAAATTTCAGCCACAATGTGATTGTCTCAAGAACTACTGCAGGGATATACCTTTCCAACATTGTTTTTAGATAAAAGGGTGCTCGATGTCGACTATCGAATTAAAGTACACCCATTGATCGTTTTCTGAATAGCAAAACCAAATTGACCTTGAAATTGCCGACGCATCATCGACCCTAAGTCCTTGCCCGATGATTAGCCAAAAAGTGATGTATGTCGGCTTCCATCGGCTTCTCCTCACTTTATAATCAACATTTGTGTTTATAAAATGTGTGTTAATACAATACAAGTATAACAAATAAATAATTCAAATAATGAACAACCTAATAAAAGTACACATACTGAAATTTTAATAGCATAATGTAAAAACATATGCAGAAATGTTTAAAATTGTTTTATAATAATAATAAATTCAACTGAAAATGTTCAAGAATATTCTTCAAGTAGCCCCCCTACTTATTTGCCTAGGCATCGGCTGTGCATTTAGACTAAAGTAAATAGATATAGTATATATATATGTGTTGGTTGCAGCAACTTGCAGACGAGTGCTTCGCCAGAAACTATTACATGACAGGCAAGTGACAGGCAACATGGCGTATGCGTGCTACCAACTGCCAACTAATAGAAACCGAACTGGGAACGGCAGTTGGAACAGGATCGACTTCCTCTCTGCGAGCTTAAGCGTATGCATTATTAATATTTCACAAAATTTGTTTTTATGTGCCGACTGCAAATAATGAAATACCGCTCTTAATTGCGACGCCAACTGCTGCGGCGCCTGCCAAAAAAAAGTAATTAAAATTTGTCAACACGTTTGCTAAACAAACAATTCGTGCGACTATACGAGTATGTGCTGCATTAGTATGTGTGAGAGTATGTATGAGTGTGCGTAAATGCTGGGAGTGAGATGCGTACTTATTTGCTTACAGAATGTCTGTAAGGGGTTTTGTTTAGAAGTCAAATAGGGAACGGCACAAGCCGCAAATGCGCGTTGCATGTAGAGCAGCGGCAAATACCCGGGTCGGGGCAACATGGGCTGCCACTGCTCAGGGATGTTGCCACTTGCTCTCCCATTTTATTTGTTCACCAGCCTTAATGAGTTTCCGTGCACACATAGCTATTATATTGAGATGGAGTCAGATTGAAATGTTTATTGTTATTAATTGAATAACACGGAGGGTGAGCCAATTATCCTGAGCTTCTGGATAATTGATAATGCCACTTCGATATCAGTACTATTTCCATGAGAATATAATTTTCTTTACCAGTTCTTTATTTATTTGCCTTTTCAGCTAGTAACATACCCTTGCAATAAGCTAATAACCCACTTGGCTGTAGATTTATATTTTTAAACGCTCAATAATTACGGCTAGGCAGTTCACCCTTTGTATTGAATATCCTTTGACACTTGCAGGATTTGTTTGTGATGCTGCCTCTGCTGCTGCTGTTGTTGTTGTGCAAACAGAGACATTATACGTCGTTTTTCTGCACTTGTTGCTCTTTTGTTTCATGCATCACCTAATACTTTCCTTGAGTATCTTGTCCAGCCCATATGGCAAAACGCGTTACCTGTTGTTGATTCCTTTAGCTTGCAACACACACACACATCGACACGCCCATCCTTTATGTTACTATTTTAAGTTGGCAGCTACTGGTTAGCAGTCAGTCACTTTGTCAGGCACAGCTTTTGCAGGTTACTTTTTTTTATTTAGATTTTCAAACTGTTTGCGTGGCTCAATAATTACGGCAAGGCAGTTCACCGTTTCTATTGAATATCCTTTGACACTTGCAGGATTTGTTTGTGATGCTGCCTCTACTGCTGCTGTTGTTGTTGTGCAAACAGAGACATTATACGTCGTTTCTTCTGCACTTGTTGCTCTTTTGTTTCATGCATCACCTAATACTTTCCTTGAGTATCTTGTTCAGCCCATATGGCAAAACGCGTTACCTGCTGTTCATTCCTTTAGCTTGCAACACACACACACACATCGACACGCCCATCCTTTATGTTACTATTTTAAGTTGGCAGCTACTGGTTAGCAGTCAGTCACTTTGTCAGGCACAGCTTTTGCAGGTTACTTTTTTTTATTTAGATTTTCAAACTGTTTGCGTGGCTCAATAATTACGGCAAGGCAGTTCACCGTTTCTATTGAATATCCTTTGACACTTGCAGGATTTGTTTGTGATGCTGCCTCTGCTGCTGCTGTTGTTGTTGTGCAAACAGAGACATTATACGTCGTTTCTTCTGCACTTGTTGCTCTTTTGTTTCATGCATCACCTAATACTTTTCTTGAATATCTTGTCCAGCCCATATGGCAAAACGCGTTACCTGCTGTTCATTCCTTTAGCTTGCAACACACACACACATCGACACGCCCATCCTTTATGTTACTATTTTAAGTTGGCAGCTACTGGTTAGCAGTCAGCCACTTTGTCAGGCACAGCTTTTGCAGGTTACTTTTTTTTTATTTAGATTTTCAAACTGTTTGCGTGGCTCAATAATTACGGCAAGGCAGTTCACCGTTTCTATTGAATATCCTTTGACACTTGCAGGATTTGTTTGTGATGCTGCCTCTACTGCTGCTGTTGTTGTTGTGCAAACAGAGACATTATACGTCGTTTCTTCTGCACTTGTTGCTCTTTTGTTTCATGCATCACCTAATACTTTCCTTGAATATCCTGCCCAGCCCATATGGCAAAAGGCGTTACCTGCTGTTCATTCCTTTAGCTTGCAACACACACACACACATCGACACGTCCATCCTTTATGTTACTATTTTATGTTGGTAGCTACTGGTTACCAGTCAACCACTTTGTCAGGCACAGCTTTTGCAGATCACTTTTCTTCTTTTTTTTGGTCCGCGGGTCGTTTTTGATTTCCCACCTACCTGGTATCTCTTCCGGGCTTTCTCCTATCCGCCACCTGGGGACGCACCTGATGGAAGAACTGGAAAGTGCGCTCGGAATAATAATACATATGTATACCGCAACATTTTAAGATAGACTATGTGCAAAAAATCATAATCATTACAAGAGTTTTTCTTAATTGTATGTTATATGTTACTATATTGGTGAGGTTGTTTTGTTTTGTTTTCTGAATATGAAACACGGCACTCGAGTCAACCCATCTCTTATCCTTCTGTATGTATGTGATATCCCCAACTGTTTGATATTTCATTTATTTGTTGCTGAGCTTGGGAGCTTATTTATTGGTTTATTTGTACTTATTTATTTATTTAATAGGTCAAAAAAAAATATATATACTTTATGGGGTAGGAGATGCTTCCTTCTGTATGTTACATACTTTGCACAAACCTAAAATACCCTTTTTACCCTACGGGTACAGGGTATAAAAATATATGTATAATAGAATAGAAAACTTATTTCTACTTAGGAGCTATCTAGATGAAGTAAGGCATAAAGGAAAAAAGGAGCAGAAAGAGAAAAAGGGGAATCTCCATCTCGGTGGGGGAAAATTTGATTGCCAGTCTATGCCCCGATTCGCAGCGGAAGTGGTCAGGGATGTGGTCGCCAGATATAAGTATAAGGAACATTCTTGATTGAATTTAGAGAGAGTTCTGTCGACAGTAAATGAGAAAGATCATTTCAATTAGAACAAATGACCCAAAAAGGACAGTTGTGCATCTAGACAAGATTAATGGAAAATAATGCCATGTTGATCTGACGATGGCTTAAGAGTTGAGAAACTTAGAAAAATGCAATTCGTTTGCGTTTCAGGCTAATGGGTATAACTGGACCTTATATTTAAAATGGAGGGAATCTATCAGAGCCATGTGCCATAATTGGGCTAGAATCTCTTTTTACACCACCCTTGGTTATCACAGTCAATGAAGAAAAGCTCAAAGATTCAAACTAAACATCGTTGCCTGGACTATGAAGGTGTTTTATTTAATTATATACTGTTTTGACTCGACGCTATAGGCTCAGCTGTAGACTTCATCTTCTGAATCTGATTCTCATTTATATATTAACGTAAAATATCAAAATAAGTGAGAACGAGCTTTATAAATTATTTACAATTAACTGCACTTAAATCACAATTGCCTCACTTTAATAGTATAATTTAATTAATTACTATACTATTCTGTAAAGCGGCGCTCAACTCGGGAAATTCCAAGGTCATCAGCGACTGCTGTAGATTTCTAAGGTAGATGGCCCAGCATGTCAGTATGAACTATATATTGGTACTGGGGCACAGGAGCTGGCAAGGGAAGGATCCACCATATACATTATTCCAGAAAAGGAAAGAATTGGTTTGCCGTTAAGCGTTAAAAGCGTTCGTGCAAGCCTTTTCTGGTCAACCCTGGACACCAACAGAACATCCAACCTCCCAAAGGTAAAAAGGTCAGAAGTATCTAATTTGGTGGGGACTCTCACTATACGGTTGGCTGAAAGGCATCCCTTTGAACGATTTCTGTAGAGTCAACAGGGATGAATAGTAGGAAGAAAACATTGTTCGCTTTATCTGCCATTGCTCAGCACTAAGTAGGTTCTTTGCTCTAAAGAAACCCTTCCTGAACAACCTCTCTCGATCCACCGCCACAGCCATTGTAACCTTACCTAACAGTGATGGAAAATAAATAAAACATCTCTTTCTATTGGCCCATGACTAGGGAGAAATATTATTTACTTGTAAGATACAATGAAAGGCAAATGTATAGTATGTCAGATAAAGATAACTAATATGCGTTGCTTCAATTTAAAATTCTAATATAATAATTTGGCAACCATAATTTGAAATTTTTTGCAATAAATAAATCCATCTAGCGGATTAGCTTTTGGTTCGACTATTATTAGTGGTACGACGAGCTCACGACCATTACATAAAATATAAATATAATTTGTTTAATTCCATTATTTTTCATTTCCTACGTTTGGTCACAACTTAATTATTAAAACCATTCTGGTTCATTACCCTTCAACACAACATTTTCATGAATATTTAACATTTGGTTATGCCCATGACCTTTTTCATTTATCGCTCCATTTATTGGCCAAATGTTTTCCAATGTGCCACGAAATAAAACGCTTAACACCTGATGCAAAAATTGTAAAACTATTATGCCTAAAACGCTTTATTGCATATGGTGGACTTAACATTTGAATGCAATGCAAATAACAAAAGTTCAGCAAAATTCAACAAATAGTTCGCATAATTATGTCACTTCCGGCTACAATTGCATTTCGATTTGTTTCCCGCAATTTAAACCATCCAAATACATACTCCTAAATATTTACACTCAAATGCAGATTTTTAAAAGGTTCCAACAAATAAACAAACAACAGTAGCTGAGGCAGCAATTATGATGTTGCCCATAATTAATGGGTGGTAAATAATTAAATAGTTCTTTGAAAAGGACGCTGGCTTGCTGGCAGATCAACTGGAATCAATTACTTCAAATTATTTTAGATAATTTTTCAATTCTTTTTTACTCTAATCACTCAAAAAATATGCATCATACATTTCACTAGAAGGCTGGCAGAGCTTAACGAAGTAGCGGGAATCCCAGAATATGAGTTCGTTCCTTAAGTAACCAGTCAGTTTGAATCAAGACAGACATATGACAAACGCATGATTAAAAAATGTCAAAGTTATCTTAAAATTTAATAATTGTCCCAACCTAGGACAAATCTTAAATAAAGAAAAATGATTTACAAGAAAAACAAGAAAGGAATGCTAAAGTCGAGCAGGCCCAACTCTTAAATACCCTGTACCACCCCACAAAAAAGTAGTTTAATTAATTAATTAATTTAATTTAATTAATTAACTAAATTAATTTAATTAATTAACTAAATATTAACTAATTAAATATAAAATATTCCATGCATGCATACATACATTTACATTTACATCAGAATCCTGCCTTATGCGTGTTTGTGTACTTGTACATATGTATGTATGTGTGCATTGGGCCTGGTTATATGGCTATAACTTTCTTTTCGATCATTCTATCATAATGAAACTTGGTATACAGATATATAATTACTAACCTAATGTGACTACCAAATTTAAGTTCAAAATTCCAAGAATTACGGGAGTTGTAGAAAATCGTTAATAGGGGGGGAGTGGGGGGTTGGATCAGAAAAAATAAACAAACTCGTCCTTTCTCGGTCTCAGGAGAATCTGTGTACCAAGTTTGGTTATTCTAGCTCTTATACTTTCGGAGATCCTTGCGTTCATACAGACAGGCAGACAGACGGACAGACAGACGGACAGACGGTCAGACGGACAGACGGACATGGCTATATCGACTCGGCTTGTCATGCTGATCAAGAATATATATACTTTGTGGGGTCTACCAAGCCTCCTTCTGTGTGTTCCATGTGCACTCGCACAAAACTAATATACCCTTGTACCCTTTGGGTACAGGGTATAAAAACATTTGTATTTCCTGAAATATGTACTTTATTTCTCACATTGCCACTGAAATAATATTTCCAATTAAATTCGCGATGGACATAATTAAAACAATGACGTCACCAATCGTCTCCATTTTAATCCGCCGTTTATTTGACGAGGCGCTTTTGCTTTAGCGATGTTCGACTTACAATTATTTACATGTACTATTTGGCCTCATCTATTAATAACTAAACTGTAATAATCCAATGTAAATATTTGCGCAAATACCCTAAATATACATTGGCAGCAATACAAGAATGCCACACTTACATACATATTGTGTGTACATACAGGGTGCGCCATCTTTTATGTCGGTATGTAAATATTGAATAACTTTGTCATTAGTGAACCAATTGACTTGAGTAGACCAGTGTTGAATCTCAAGAAATTGTACAGAACCAAATTAAATAAAAATATCTCATATTTTAAAATCGGTTGTTTATTTTCGAAGATATTCAATGTTTACATACCGACATAAAAGATGGAGCACCCTGTATGTATGCGAATGCCTACACACACGAGTAAGTATAGGAATACTAGAGCCTTGCATGATGGCCACTCTGTATTCAGTTAGGAAATAGCTTTTGGAATGGTTTACATAAAAATGTAAGCTGCTTAACATATTAACTAACTAGAAAAGAATAAATACTTAAATACTGTATAGCACTGGGATCTCAAATTTGTTAAAAATAAACAATAAAAGATGTTGGAAAATGTTGATATTTGAGTCCATTTTGATCAACAATTTAAACTCATTTCGTAATGCTCATATAATGTTTATAATCGAGACTACGATTGAAACATATTTAATTGTTTAAAATAATAATTTCACTTACAACGAACAAGAGAATACAAATGCATACAATGCGTATTAAAAAGTAAAGAGGCTTAGAAATTTGGATAAACAATTCTACCCTTATTACTTATTAATTAGTGTGATTAAATCAGTTATATTTTCTGTGCTACAGCAGATATCAATCCATACCACAATACCCAACTACATGCATACTTGTATATCTTCATGTATAGCTGATATTCTTATTCCAAGTAATTTCACCAAAACTTATTATCAATAAGCATAGTAGTTTGAGAAGATTGTAAATTTTTTATGTCTTTTCTCATACGGCATACATATTTGTATTCAGTCGTAAAACTGAATTCGAAAGTATGTTATAAAATTGTTTGATACGCCATACATAATTAGTTTATTTATTTACACAAGCTGGAACAATTTATCACTAAAACCAATGTAAATATCGGAGCAAGGCTCACATATTTACATTTATAAATAAATATACAAAAGATAGTTAGTTATTGGTCACAAATACATGTATTCTGTTTTTTATACAAATTATTTTTAATGATTATTTGCCCATTATAATATTTGTAATTAATCTAGTTTGTGGTACTCAAGGACTGTCAAGCTCTGTAAAAGCGATAAAGGTTGATCTTAAAGGCTGAAAGCTTATATGAAAACATGCATCGAAGTATAACACTCAAATGCATTTGGGGCTGAATTCACGCAGGTCTCTAGTACTTATCTATAATCTAAATACAAAGTGGACACACAGCTTCATTAATATTGTGCCAGCATTTTTGCGTAGGCAAGTGTAAATATATACAGATGTACGTAAATGTACTATATGTACATAAGTAAGTGCATACATATGTATGTTTGCATATCGGTCTGGCATATTGTCAGCTACAACTGTGAGCGAACAAAAAGGGACACTCAATACGTGCACAAAGCAAATAATTAATTTAGTTTTAGTTGCACACTTTCGCAAACAAAATTCATTAGTTGCTAATAGCAACAAATATCAGTTTGAGTTTTTCCGTTTTAATTATTGATATTTTACATTTTTTCTCCTTTGCTGAAAATTATTGTGTTAAATGGCAATTACAATTTGTACAAATCGATTTATGCATGCAAATAATCAGATAAACATTTAGTTTAGCATTTCATGTGCTGTAAGAGTTTCAATTAACATTTGGGTCATGTATTAAATTTGCTTGAATTTGAAAAAAATTAGAATAGTTGGAATTAAGTTTTCAATTGGATAAATACTTTTTGGTTGCATATTGGCCAGCGCAAACGCGAACAAATGACAGTTTTCCATACCCAGTGCAAACTTCTTTCGCATTCTATTTTTTCTTGAAAGTTTCCACATTCCTTTGTTCAACCACTTTAGTCTTCCACTGAGGCACGCCCTGAAGCATGCACCGCAATTGCATTTCACTTTCAACCGCCACCAGATGTTGCCACTTCAGGGCATGGCGATTAACGCGCGCCTCGCTCGTTAGCTTGCCTTTAGATTTTCCTTGCCTTTGGTTGAATAAAATGCAAATGGGCGCAGTAAGAAAAGGCAGCGAGGTAAGACAAAGCGGAAATGTTAAAGCCATGATGGCTTAACCAAAGAATGTCTTTAGCTCATCTGTAAATCAATAATGCTCCATTGTTTTATCATATAAGGCAACGAAGAAAGTATATCACTTTAAGTATCATTAGACACTTACGAGCCGATTAAAAGCTCAGGTATTAAATTCGTAGCCCAGATTCAATTTTAACCAAAACGTATGCAAAACGTGTGAAATTCTCCAAAAACTGAATATTTGATTGATGTCAAAAGATTATAGATCTTGCTGGAAGACCTTATAGATCTTATTGGAAGTGAAGTCTTTGTACAATCTAGTCTGCCTTAATATAATAGTTCAAATGAATGTCAGTCAAGTCGCATCGCGTAGAGAGGACTACACATCTAACCTGACAAAATAAATTCTCTTTAATAAACGTCCACATTAAAAGCAGTGTACTCCTTATACATATCTCCGCGGCTCTTCACAATTATTCGAAAAAAGCATAAAGCATAGTTAAACTATGTTTCAATATGCTTCGCCTTATATCACCAAAAAAAAAAGTGTCAGAAATTTTGAGGGAATTCCATACAGATTCAGCTTATCGTAGACATTAGCTTTTAAGTGAGAACACATCCACTTAAAGCCTTACTTCTTACAGTATTTAAGAAACATGTGATTTTCAAAATTATATATTGTGGTACTAACTGGTCTAGCACCTGAAAAATCTAAGAGTATACTTCCTTTTGGTCGACTTGTAGCTTAGAGTGCTTTGTAATATCTGAAGAAATTGAGAGAAAATTATACCAATTTCCGAAAAAGGACCATCTTCACTTTTAAGAAGAACTCAATGTAATTTTGTCTGAGCACAATTTGCGAATAACTCGAGCAGTAAATCTTAATCTTAGACTTGAACTGAAAAAAGAAAGCATTGTATTATTTATTGGTATGCTTCTTGAAGAGTGCCCTAGTTTGTAAACATTTTGTAAAAGATATATAAATAATTAAATTCTCATTTAAAGGTTGCAGCTAATTGGGATCTGTTAACAAAAAGGGGGCACAAAGCCATTATTTTAAAAAGCTAAATGATTATTAAATTAAGTAAATAAGAGCAATCAGTTTTTTTTATATGCAATCCATGTGCTGAATCTGCATGTCAAATCAGGTGTCAGGTATTATTTTACCTAAAAACTAAAACAAAACAAGAGAGAACGCTACAGTCGAGCAAGCCCGACAGTGTAATACCCTGTACCCAGGTAAACTTCCGTCACTGAGTTATATGCGCCCATAGCAGCAGCAAAAAGAGGAAGAAGAAGAGCGAACTTGTTGCTGCAGTTTGGGGGGGTTGTACTGGGGAGAATTTGTTTTGCTAATAACTTTTCTTAGAATTGACCGAATTGAATAAAATTTTATACAACAGTAGACAATTATATATTTATTATGTGTGCAAAGTTTGGTGTGGACGCTATTGACGAAATTCTGTAGCGGTGGAAGGGGGGGGGGGAATTAAAAAAAAAAAACATAAACTCGTACTTACTCGGACCTAGGAGAATCTGGATGCCAACTTTGGTTATTCTAGCTTTTATAGTTTCTGAGATCCTTGCGTTCATCCAGACGGACGGACAGAATATATATACTTTATGGGGTCGGAGATGCTTCCTTCTGTATGTTACATACTTTGCACAAACCTAATATACCCTTTTTACCCTACGGGTACAGGGTATAAAAATCATACCCTATTCTCATCCGGAGTTCACTTAAATCCTTGTAACCAGTGCTATTATCAACATTTAAAGTGATGGTATCGCTTTGATTAGCTCAGTTTTTTGTCGTACTTTTTTACTTGATTTACCTGAAACAAGAGAGAACGCTACAGTCGAGCAAGCCCGACAGTGTAATACCCTGTACCCAGGTAAACTTCCGTCACTGAGTTATATGCGCCCATAGCAGCAGCAAAAAGAGGAAGAAGAAGAGCGAACTTGTTGCTGCAGTTTGGGGGGGTTGTACTGGCGAGGATTTGTTTTGCTAATAACTTTTCTTAGAATTGACCGAATTGAATAAAATTGTATACAACAGTAGACAATTATATATTAATTATGTGTGCAAAGTTTGGTTTAGGTAGCATTTGAAATGTGGACGCTATTGACGAAATTCTGTAGCGGGGGAAGGGGGGGAAAATTAAAAAAAAAAACATAAACTCGTCCTTACTCGGACCTAGGAGAATCTGGATGCCAACTTTGGTTATTCTAGCTTTTATAGTTTCTGAGATCCTCGCGTTCATCCAGACGGACGGACAGACGGACAGACGGACGGACAGACGGACGGACAGACGGACGGACATGTCTAGATCGATTTCTCTCGTCATGCTGATCAAGAATATATATACTTTATGGGGTCGGAGATGCTTCCTTCTGTATGTTACATACTTTGCACAAACCTAATATACCCTTTTTACCCTACGGGTACAGGGTATAAAAAGTGCCGTGCAGATAAATTTCGTGTTTGTTATCAATTTTTTAAACCTTAGTTTCATGAGCGGTTTTACATTTCATATTTGTTTTTTATGCTATAATTGGCTGTGAACCAAATTTGAATTTATAATTAAAGCGAAAGCCTTGTTTTTTTCATTACGTAACGCAACCCGAGAGAGATAATTCCGAAATTGAGGTGTGTGTGGGTGTGTGTGTGTGTGTGCCTGTTAGCCATCAATGTAAGCCTAATTTAATTACAAATGCCATAAAATTTGCCAATAGTGGCGGGCGGCAGGAAAAAGGATAGCAAAATATTCAATGCTTTGGCCAATAACTGTGAATTTTAATTAAATGCAAATGCGTGTCAATGTGCGTGTCGTGCCTGTGGCTGTGTGTGTACTCTCTCCATCTGTGTGTGTGTGTGTTTGTGTTATTGCATATTAAAATTGCACTAGTTTTGACCGTTTGATGTTACCCGATGGGGAGCATGTGACTTTGCAGCTGACCGCATGTAGAACTGGTGCCAGCGCCCATAAATATGCAGCAATGGAAATCAAACTTTGTGCATTTTGTGCAATCATTCATGCAATTGCGGCTCTTTTTGATTTCGTTTCATTTGTGGCCATTTAAATTGGTCGCAAATTTGCAACATGTCGGATTTTGATGCCTCCTTAGGCAACGCCGACCAGTAATAGCTACTTCAAATAAATTATGACAATTCCACGACATGTAGCGACAACAACCACACAAACACAAACATACCCACATTCCCACGCACAGAGCCAAACGGAGCAAATAAAACAACTGCAACAACACTATTAAAAGCACAGCTAGCAAGGAAGTGCACTCAAATAAATATTATATATCTATCCCCTATAATAGATAATAATTGTTAGGAGTCAAAAATAGGGTGCTTAAAATTTTTAAAACCACATATGTATAGTATATATAGTATATAGTTAGTCATTAAAGATGGGGAGATACATATGTAGATATATCCATCATTAGAGCGTTAATGTCAAGATTTCCAGGGTATTTAAGAGTTTAGCCCAGCATTCCTCTCTTGTTTTCTAAATTCTATACAATTCAGGACTTCATATTATTTCCCCATGCACTCTAAAGGTCGCACAACAAACTCCTAAAATGTAAAACTATTGCTTCAAGGTTTTTTTAATAAGCTGTTTGCACTTTAGTTAATGGCCATGAGACCTACATATATGGAATTTATAACGTAGAATGTTCAGAAAATGTGCTTGAGAAAAAATAGAATTTAGTTTATAATAACATATTATAATTATATTCGTCTACTTAGTTGCGTTGACTTATGGGTAATTTCATTATATAATAAAGATATAAATTAATCATCTGAGACTAGTAAATTCCTATTTTTCTTTTTTTTGTGCGTAACTATTTATTTTCGGATGAATTCTAAAGTACTTATAAGCTAAGAAATTCCAGCCGTTTGTTATGATTAAATTAATCGTGCTGCTGTGTATTGATAAACAAATTCTCTTCTCTTCTTTCAGTTATTATTACGAATTTCCGTATCCTAGTTTTTCGCTGAGTGTGGCCAGTGGCTGGCAAAGTTCGCACTCAATGGCGAAAACATGGAAAAGTCCTTCGTACATCAACATCAACGCCTGTTGGGCGCATGTTAAACACTCGAATGCAATTTGTTAGACAAGATATGTGGCAAGTGCGCTGCGAATGTTGCATGCCACCGCACCACAGCAACCACCGCCCCTCCAGGCCGATTTACAACTCGCGTTGCTTCACCAACACACTCCCATACTCCCATACTCTCATGCTCGCCGGTTATGCTGGCAGCTCCGAAATTTATGCTAACGCATGCGGCAGACGAACGCATAATTCACATAATTTGTTGCAGTTGCATTTTTCACCGAAATGCCACGTGTTTGTTGTTGCTATTGTTGTATTGTTGCTGTCACTGCTGTTAAGTTTTCACCCATTGTTGCTGCAGCGTTGTTGCTGTAATAAAACACGCCAAGAGGCAGCAGCCAACAGCTACAGCTGATGCATTGTTGATGGTCGAAAATTTGCAAAACGTTTAGCATAAAATGTAAGAGGAATTGCAATGCAAATTGCCCATGAAAATGCGTCGACAATAACGGAAGCTGAGACAGAGGCAGAGAACATTTCAGCTTTTCCTTCAATTCAATTTAAATGTATTTATGCCAAATTGAAAAATCAAAAATTTTCAAATCAAAATATGAAATTCAATTGAATAATTTCATTATTTGCTTTTAGCATTGCAGATTTTAACTGAACATAAAAGTAGTAACCAAAGCGATTTAAGAATGAATTAAAAATTAAAGAACTTGAGTGATTATTAGTCCCCTCAAAGGTTGCAGTTGGCAAGGACACTAAACATTTTAGAAAATATGCATCCATCTATCTTCGATAATTAAGCACACTTTAGCTTACAATTATCCTAAATACGAGTATGCTCCTAAGCTTTCAAACAAGGACTTCTCAAGGCTATACATTTTGAAAAACATTTCAGTTCTAGTATATGTTCCAAAGCTACCTAAGAATTTAAGGCGTATTGAAGTGTCGTGAGAATTAAATTTTCTCCATTATATAATGGCCGTTAGAGACGTGTCTTTCCAGAGGCGACTTGTGCGATGTTATTCTTCGAATTGCCTTCCGTTAATAATTCATGTGCCATCATGCGATAATTCAAGAAGCGCACAATAATGTCGCAGTGCACAAAACTGTTGTTGTTGGCGTCGATTTCGTTGCTGTTGTTGTGCGCCGACGTGGCACGGCCAAAGCAAAACGCTTTGTTTAATTGAGCCATCAATTTATTAAGAAGAAGCAACGGAGTGTGGCATGAAAACTATCACACAGCTGGCGTTACGGGGCTCGTGAAGCTGAGAGAGGCCCCAAACTAGTGGGCCATGTGTCAACTGCAGCGACTTACGGGCCAGCACCAAATGCCTTATAATTTATGGCTGCCACGCGCACAAGTCCAAGGCATGTGCGTCAGGTGTTGGGCTACGAAAATGCTTAAATCTATGGCTATAAGCTGACCGTTTGCCTATACTCGTACAACCTATACTCGTGCTATACCTACTACTATATAGAGTTATCCTTATACATATTTATGAATTGCTTCGTATTTTAATAAACTCGTCGCTCGCCTGTCGGCGGCAGCTTATGCCTTGTTTGTTTTGAAATGGGCAGATGCCTTGCAAATCCTTTAAACAAGTTAAGGTTTTAACGCCTCTGGCGCAGGTGCTTATGTATGTACGAATATTATAGTATAGTCTGTATATATATATATATATTAGGGGCTTAATTCAGTCTGTGTATTTACATATAAATATATACACATAGGCGTGCTTTGATCTGTGCAATGGTGCCTCTACAGACTGACAGTTATGTCGCATTAAGGCCCAGACAAGCTATGAATGTGTGGTCACAAATCATTGCAAGCTGTGTGTTTCATTTTGGATCCATGGGTGGAAACGTGCGCTGCATGTCACACAAAATATATATTTTTGCCAAAATCCCCTTTACTGATTGGCTGCTAGTCGATAAAAGCCCAATAAACAGCAGAATGGCAGACGGTCCTATTTACAAAAACAAAGTAAATAAAAGGCGCAAATATATCGCTACTCTAGTAGTAATCAGAGCTCACACACGTAAGCCAAACGTGGAAACAAATATACAGTCAAGATGGTAGAGAAGATATGTTATAGATTATACAAGTAGTCCATTTAATCTCCAAGGTTTTTCACAGATATACCCACAAATATTCCCATCTGTCAAGATTTTTCAATGCAAGTGAAAAAGCTAAAGGACAAACAATAAAAAATCACTTAATATTATATAAATATACCAGAAACTTTCTCAATTGTAAAAATGGTTGTGCACTATATAGTATAGTCTTAAGAGTTTTATCTGATATCTAGGATCCTACTGCCAACAACAACAATAAAAAGGGCAGTACTACGGAACTATGAAACGACAACTAAAGCCATTTCCTTCCCCTTTATATCGTTAGTTGTTCGTTAAAAATGATATATGGGTTGATATAAGTAGGCATACATTTGCAAAAACTGTTTCATCCAATGATATAAGTATGTATATATATAGTTAAAAAATATTAAGTAAAATAAAATTTTAAATACTCTGCTTGAAAAGCATTTTTCTTTTCAGCTGGTATATTTGATTATACTGCCAACATAGCAAAACTGTATTGGATTGGAAAGGGATAAATTTGATAAACTGGCAAAATATAATACCCAGCGTAAAGAAAACTCTAAGAATAAAACCACACTTCCCTCTCTCTAGCACTTTCGTCGAATCTTTAAACATATTGTCCAAGCTAATTGTTTGTTTTAATTTATGAAATTCATTTTGAGTGTTTTCTAATGCACGGAAAAGGGGAAGAAACTTTTAATTAAAAATCTGCCAATAAATTATTTGTCTCAGCAACAACAACAAGTGGCACGCAAGCACGCAACTCAAAAGAAAATTCATTACAACAAATATTTCTCATTAACTGATTATGCAAGGCATTAGCAGAGGGCCACGCCTCTGCTTCCATAGCGCGTGCTGCAACCGCAATTATTGTCAGCTGTCTGCACGCTGCCCGATTGCCCCGTTCCGGACTCCAGCCAGCCCCTCCCCCGTCTATCAACCATCACCATGCCAAGCAAATGCAAAGTTTTTCTAATTGAAAATGCAAACGCGCGTTGGCAGCAGTAACAGCAACAGCAACAACAACAACAACCGGAAAATGCACTTCAGGCAAGCCGCGTAATATACGGATGGAGAAGAGGGTGCAGGAGTGGATAATGGGAGGTAATGGAGGCAATGGAGGCAATGGAAGCAGTGAAGCCGCAACAAAGCTGCGCCACACAAAATACAAATACAAATAATAAATTTAAAATGGCACAGCAGGAGGTGGCTGCTGTTGTTGTTGTTCTTGTTGGAAACTGCAGCAAGATGCAGTGCTGTGGCAAGTCAAAGTCTTAAATTGAAAATGAAACTTAAATTAAAATGCCAACTGGAGTGGAACGAAAATGATATTAAAACCGAAGCGCCACCAACAACAACAACAGCAGCAACATCAACACAAAGTGAGCAACGCCTGTCCGTTTGTACCCCAGCACTGGTATTGATAGTTGACAGGATGAGAGAGCATTTGTTCTTGGTGGCATTTTGTGGCAAGCCACAAAAGCCTCGAGTTTGTCAACAAAAATAAAATTACTTGGCATTTTTGCATTGTTGTTGTTGCTGCTGCCGTTACCTGTCAGAATGCATCGAGCTTACGTAAAACACTTTTCTAATTAAGCAACTAAAGGTGTTCAGCTCCATCAATGTGTTAAAGTTTATGTGTTTTCCCCACTCAAACATACATACACACACACACACATATACGTAAGTTGAACTCATTTCCATTTGTCTCTCTCTCTCTCTCTCTCTATCTCTCGAAAATGCATAAATAACAAGCCATTTAGCAAAGTGTGATAGAATATTGTATATAGGAATGTAGAGCATTTCTCTAACTTTTAGTTTTAATAACAATACAAAACAACACAACAAAACTCCATTGCTTATTCATGCTGCTATAGTGTACGCCAAAATGTAGCGTTATTTTTATATCCTGTACCCAAAGGGTGAAAGGCTATACTACTTGTAGTTTCGTGCGAATGTATGTAATAGGCAGAGTAGCAGACCCCACAAAGTATATACATTCTTGATCAGGATGACAAGGCGAGTCGATATAGCCATGTCCGTCCGTCTGTATGAGCGCAAGGATATCAGAAGGTACAAGAGCTAGAATGACCAATCTTGGCATCCAGGTTCCTCTGAGTCCTAGGCACGTCAAGTTTGTTTTTTTTCTTCTGAGTTGAATAAGTTGTATTTAATTTAATTAATATAATTTTATAAAATTTTGAACATTTTTGGTGGGAGGTACATACAGGGTATTTAAGATTTGAGCTCGCTCGACTTTAGCATTCCTTTCTTGTTTTGTGCTTGTGAACAGCGGAAGTTTTTAAAACAGGATCCTATATCTTTAGCCCATGGTAAAGCATTGGCATTTCTGCTAGACAATAGTGTAACTAAATGTACATCAGTCTACAGAATAAAAGTCATAAATGTGACATATATCCGACAAGCATGTGATTGACAGACAATATTTATTTATTGGCTAGTCTGTCATACTAGTTTAGTTCAGCCTTGTCAAATTAGAAAATGATATGTTCCACTGCCTTTCGTTCGGGTAACGGACTTCACTAAGGACTAGAACGCTAACTATCCACCATGAACTTATCTGGTGGGTAGTAAAAAACGTCGATTGTCACTACCCGTACTGAATGGTAATTGCACACAATTGAGTGTGAAAGGAGGCACAAACTATTGCATACTTCTCTGAATGTTTTCATAAGCTATTTCTTCAAATTCACAACTGGTTAAGGCCACATCCAAGTATGATTGCGCCCAAAAAACCAAATTTGGAAAAGGAATTTTCAATATTCACTAATAAAGTACGTGTTCTGTTTTTATACTGGTGTCATTGTTTTTTTATTTTGTCACCAGTGCTGCCATTTTCCTAATTATGTTTGTGTTTGCGGTGTGAGACCAGTGGACGTATTGACATGCCTTTTTTTTTTATTAGATTAAGTTTTTTCCATTACCAATTATGAAATTGTTTGTTATTGTTTTAAAAATATGAATATTAAATGTTCATGTGAAATTAAAAATTTTTGATTTTTTATTAAAAAACTGCAAAGATATAGACCATTAAAGTCAAAAGTAAAGAGTGTACGAATAATTGTTGGTTTCACTGTGTAGTATAGCTGGGAAAACATCGATAGTTGAGGCATTCGATCAGTGTTGCCAACTTTTCAGAAGGAAAAAAGCTGTTTCTGACGGGAAGACAGGTGAAATAAAGCTAAAAAATATCTCAAAAAAGTGTAAAAAAAAAAGCTGAGTTTTGTTTACTAAAAAGGCTTAGCAAAATAAGTTTATAAATGTTTTTTATCATCTTGGTGATAGTATAGTTAGTTATAGTTTCCCAAATGGTCGACTTGCCCTAATGCTGTAAGCTGCGCCACAAACAAACATAAAGCTGCTTCTTGCTCCGACGGCCTTACAGTCAAAGGAACAAAATCAATTTTGTTCTTTTGTTGAAATGCACCCATACAACTTGTGTGTTTTTTCGTAAGTGCATGGGCACGCCAATCGCTTAGTTTTGCAGTAATCGTGCACTTGCAATAACTGCAAAACACTCTGATCATCCGTGTCATCTGTGCGGAGCCAAGATTTAAATTCGTCGCTTTTAAGCCAAACATCTCGGCACTTTTGTTTATACTCTTTCGGTATTTTATATATTTCACTTTTTTAAATCCTGAGCACTTTTGTAATAAAGATGGTAATTTACTTCAACTAGTGGTGTCATTGAAAAATATCGATCAAAATAATGATAAAGCTGCCACTTTAATGAAATACTGCGCACTTTTGTAAGATGGTACTTTATTTCATGACATTTCACCGAACTTTGCCTCATTTAGTTACGTGTACGATTGACAATGTGCCATTGCAACGTATATCGACTGTTGAAGACCTTGGGGTTCTTTTTGATTCCAAATTGAACTTCAACCTTCACATATCTAGTATTGTCAATAAGGCTAAGGGTTACTTGGATTCATTAAATGTTGGTCCAAGGAATTCAATGACCCATATACCACTAAGCTTCTTTACACTGCACTAGTACGCCCTGTGCTTGAATACTGCTCATGCGTTTGGTGTCCGCAGTATAGAAAGCAACAGGAACGTATTGAGTCTGTTCAGAAGCAATTCCTTCTTTTTGCTCTACGTGGTTTAAGCTGGGATCCCAACCTCCGCTTGCCATCGTACTCTAGCAGGCTGATGCTTATAAACCTTCCTTCTTTAGTTAATCGTAGGACTGTTCTTGGAGTAGTTTTTCTCCACAAGTTGATTATCGGCGAGGTTGACTCCTCTTCCCTCTTAGGTCGCCTTAATTTTTCAGTTCCTTGTAGACCAACAAGGAATTATTTGCCATTCGTCTTGTCTAGGTGCACAACCGATTACGCTGCGCACAATCGTTTTCGAGTCATGTGTTCCAATTATAATGAGCTTTCTCATTTACTTTCAACAGAACTCTCTCTTTATTCTATAAAAGTTCTTCTTTATAGTTATCTCCGTGGAAATCTCTGACCACATACTGCTGTGAGTCGGGGCATAGTTGGCCGGACTGGCTTAAAACGTTCCCCCACCGGGTTGGAGATTTCCCTCTTTCTCCTTTTTTCTTTCTTGTTCCATCTTTCTCTTTCCCTGTTTCTCTCTTCCCCTTTCTCTTCCTCTTCCTTTCTCTCCCTCTTTACCTCTGTCTCTTTCTACTCCTTACTTTTTCTAATTAGCTCCTAAGTAGAATTAATTTTCCTCTTCTACATACTATTTGGCAAATAACTGGCAAATAAAATTCCCCCAACGTGTCGGGGGCATTTATAGACGTTATTGTACAGCTTTTTTGTAGGCTTTCTTATCTTGTAAGTTCAGACTTTGTTATATTAATCATATTTGTATTTTTAATTTTAATCTTAATATATATATAATATGTTAATACATATATATTGTTTTGGAATAAATCGACAGAACTACTTGTTGATTTAAATAAATAAATAAATAAAACAACTGAAGCTGCCACTTTATCACATTTTTTTACATAAATGCTGGTAAAATGACAAAAAGCGGAAAAAAAGATAAATGTATTTTTAAAATGCCAGAATTCCCGCTTCCGGCAATTTGATTTGAAAAACAACCAGATTTGACGGGAAAAAAGCGAAATTGGCAACATTGCATTCGATATTCTCGATGTTTTTCAACTGCACGGCTACCGAAGCTACATCAATGTCTCTGCTTCTGGTAAGCACTGCAGTGTCGTCTGCGTAGGTAGCTAATAGAACCTTAACGCTGCCTTGAGGCACGCCTGTACAAATTAAACGCTTTGTGGATTTCACTCCATCAACAACCACTTTAAAGCTTCCGTCCCTTAGAAAGCTTTCGATGAGTTGGAACAGTTGAGGAGTTAGTATGCCTTTCAACTTGCACAGGAGTCCATCATGCCACACTCTATCAAAAGCTTGTTTTATGTCCATAAACACAGCCACTGAGTACATCTTTTGCTCCATAGCCTCCAAGGCGAAGTTGACCACACGGTGGAGTTGTTCCGGAGTGCCGTGACCTTTTCGAAATCCAAACTGCCACTTTGGAATTCTGCGTATCACGGCTTCGAACTGGAGAATCCGGTTCAGAATCATATGTTCCGTGAACTTCCCGAGGGCAGGTAGAAGACTAATCGGCCTGTATCCATCTGCTTCAGAATGCTGTTTCTCTGGTTTTGGAATCATCGTAATTAGCTCCGTCTTCCAGATGTTTGGAAAGTGTCTCAGCCTAAGTATGCTATTCATAAGCAGAACAATAAACAGCAGAGCCCTTGTAGGGAGCAGTTGCAGCGTCTTGTTGTCTAAAAGGTCTTCTCCAGGCGCTTTTTTTACCTTTAGATTTTTTATCTGCTGTACCACTTCTTGCAGTGTAACTGGGCTTGCAGGCAAGGCCATTTGGAATGGCATCTCCAGCCTAAGCTCGACTACCCTTCGCCTATCTGCTGTTGTAAGGCCAAAAGGCTGAAATCTTTCCTCTTTCTAATTCTTTTTGCAGTCGATTGGACAATTTTTTGTAGATTTGATGGATTCAAACATCTCTCGTTCTTGCATATTCTTTCCTGACTCGTCTTTTCAGGCTTAAGAGCGCAGCAGCAGTACAATATATTCCCTCTTGGGATTGTGTTGCGGTGCATGAAGTAGCGTCGCCACAACAAGCAGGTGATCCGACGAGAGCTCATGTTTCATTTCGACGGAGAGTCTGTTTAAGACAATCCTATTGGCAATAAAAAAGTCCAGTGCAGATGGGGTAAGCCGTGTGTTGTATGAGTAGAAAGTTTGCTCTGCAGTAGCAAGAACTTGGCAAGTAGTACTTGCTATGGTCTCCTGCAAACACCTTCCTCGCCTGCAAGATCTGGAATTACCCCACCATTGGTGTTTTGTATTAAAATCACTGCCTGCAATAAACTTATCTCCTAGGGTTGCAAGCAATAGATCAATGTCGGCCCTGCACCAAGCTTCATTGGCAGGAAGATATAGGGAGGAGACTTTGATGCTTCCACCATTCGTCGGTAAAAATACGCTGGCCGCCTGGATGTTTGTTTTTAGAATAGGCTCATTCTGTGAATGAGCGATTTTCGATCTAATAATGACACAAGAAACACTTTTAGAAGTGCTACTGGGATGATTAGCGTGGTACTGGTCGTATCCTGATAAATATGCCAGGACGCATGTGTGTTTCGGTTATCAACATTATATCTATTTTGTTAGAGCTAAGGAAAAGCCTGAGTTCATCATTGTTTTTGACGAGGCCACGTGCATTCCATAATCCGATTTTTAGCGAATTTGTCATTTTGATATAAGTTGTTGCACCAGGTCACGGAAGGCTTTGTTCGCCTCCATAGTTTCCTTGATAAGGTTGAACATTTGGTCCATTCTTGCATTGAGGTCATGAATCGCCTTTTCCAGCATACTCAATTTGTTGTTGAGATGCCGATCTTCGGCGGAATTGTGTGGCCGGGACCAGTCGTGGTTTGTTGGCGGGTTGGTACGTTTTTCTTCAATTGGTCTTGCAGCATCAGCGTAAGAGAAGCCACTCTTAACAGCAGAGTTTGAGATGAACTGTGCTTTGTTGTTTTGTTATTTGGGTAATTTCTATTGTTATCGATTACTAGTCCATCTTTCGATAATCTCACAGCTGACTTCAGTTTTTTGCTTAACTTAAGACAACAGTTTCGCGTGTGCCCGAAATCTTGACATCTGAAGCATTGTACCAGCTCTTTACTGTGTTTGGCCTTTGATATAGTAACCCTGTGTCTACGAATTTAAGTTATTTTTAGCGCGTCAGCAACATTGGAAGCGTTCTGGAGGTTAACGTAAAACATATTTTGTCTTGTTTTGACATTATTTATATCCTCACCATCCTCCTCATTAATTTGTATACTTCGCCAGTCCGGTTTTCTGGGGCAATATACGTTCAAAACTGTAAAGCTCTTGTCAGTAAAGGTGCGCTCTATTAATTGAATGATGAATATCTCTGAGCACCAATCTGCAGGGTTTGTTCTCCTTCCAGAATTGACAATTTTGCTTGGAGAATGATTTGATTATAATTCTTTGTATAAAAACGCGAGATCCCGGATTTCGATGTGCGAATGTCGTAAGCGTCAGGTGGGACAGCAGAATTGAGCGCCACCTCCAGGTTATCCAATTTGTTAACTTGTGGCTCACATATAGCAGGAGGCTTAGGAATAGTACTTCCCTGCTGGAAACGGCTGGCTTCATTTTGCTGTCTCGATGGATCTTCGGAAACTGGCTTCCGAAAGGGCAGCAAATCTATTATTTTGATGCGCTAGCGGAGAGGAGGACGCAGTTCCTTGCCCCTAGGTTGTATTGACAGGAGTAGGCTTATTTTTTTGAGCCGATTGCCAGCCTTGCTGAACATCCGCTCCGAATCTGTTGAAGTGGCTGGTATGCATAAAATCCTTTTTGCGAATTATTTTAATAATGAATCGGCTGGAGCGTACTAAAATAAATGTAAAAGATATTAGCATTGACTTGTAAATTTTTAGATATATTTGCCTTCCAAAAATCCAAGGCATTTGCACCTTGAGGAACGTATGCCGCTAACATATATTGGCGTAACTCCAATATGGCATCCACTTGATCATAAAGCGATAAATAAATCATTGCACTTACCCTTGACATTTGCATTTCGCAAAATTTGTCCATATTTACAAAAATTAATTAAAACGCTTGTTCCCAATGCGCCAAAAGCAGTGATGTGAAAATATACGAAATGCAGACCACTATCGTTTACTTTCTAAGCCGAAACATCGATAGTGTAATGCTCAGACGATATATCGATAGTATAGTGAGTTGTCGACCCAGCTCTAGTAAATACATTTACTCATTCAGTTCTGCGAGGTTAGCATTCGTACGTAACAATTATCAATCAGATCACTAAGCTTGGATGTGATAGTGATCTTGCAATAGCTGCAGTAAACCCTATGCTCGTCGGAGTCATCTTTGCGAATCCAAGCCAAGCGTGTAAATAAAGACATTGATCATGTGCAAAAATAACAAGAGAGAACGCTACAGTCGAGCAAGCCCGACAGTGTAATACCCTGTACCCATGTAAACTTCCGTCACTGAGTTATATGCGCCCATAGCAGCAGCAAAAAGAGGAAGAAGAAGAGCGAACTTGTTGCTGCAGTTTGTGGGGGTTGTACTGGCGAGAATTTGTTTCGCTAATAACTTTTCTTAGAATTGACCGAATTGAATAAAATTTTAAACAACAGTAGATAATTATATATAAATTATGTGTGCAAAGTTTGGTTTAGGTAGCATACGAAATGTGGACGCTATTGACGAAATTCTGTAGTGGGGGAAGGGGGGGAAATTCCAAAAAAATAAAATAAACTCGTCCTTTCTCGGACCTAGGAGAATCTGGATGCCAACTTTGGTTATTCTAGCTTTTATAGTTTCTGAGATGCTTGCGTTCATCCAGACGGACGGACATGTCTAGATCGATTTCGTCATGCTGATTCAGAATATATATACTTTATGGGGTCGGAGATGCTTCCTTCTGCATGTTACGTGCTTTGCACAAACCTAATATACCCTTTTTACCCTACGGGTACAGGGTATAAAAACACGAATTGCGGAAGAGTGGGGGTGTATCCAAACAAAAAAAAACACGTCCTTTCTCGGACTTATGAGAATCTACAAGTTTGGTAATTCTAGCTCTTGTACCTTCCATTGAGATCATTGCGCTCGTACAGACGGACGTACGGACATGGCTATATCAACTCGTCTTGACATCCTGATCAATAATATATACAATTTTGGGGGACTGCCACGCCTCCTTCTGTGTGTTACATACATACATGCGCACAAAACTATTCGCACTATACCCTTTTAACCTTTGAACATCGATGTAATGTATGGTCGTTTACCATTAAATGCGGACATTCTAGATTTTTACAACGAATTGAAGCATAAATTCCCACACCTGAGTTCTCTCTTTTTTGTTGGTTTCTTACAGAATAATCCAAAAGTTTGCAAAAATTTGGCTATTTTTTACAAAAATTGATTCCGTATCTGCTCAGTGCAAGAGAGGTTGTTTTCTGGTCGAATAGTGATCCCGATCCTAAACCGCTTAAGCCCCGGTAAGCACTTTTCCTTGGCAGCTTGCCGAAAAGTGATTGGAAATTTTAATTAATGCATAAATGGATATGCGCGGTATTTATGTTTCGTCATTTAATTTTAGTAAATTTGACTGAACCGAAGTGAAAACAGTTACTTTCTGTAATTTAATCTGTATTGAAATTGTTGTTTTTAAAAATATTTAAGCCAACAAAGCTAGTTTTTGCCTTTATATACGTGTTGTTTTCATCTTGTGGAATCAATATTCGGTGTCAATGCCATTCGTAATAACCGGAGGTTAGTATATATTCTAAAAAATACAAGGCAATCGCACAAAAGATATTATCTGCTTACTTCTTTCTCATCTCCACAAGTACGGTAGAAACCATCCATTGTTTATATTTTAACATTATTTCTAACATGAAGAATGTAAAGCATAAGTCTTCCATATCTGCTGAACCAGCCTTGCTCTTTCTTAAAACTTTTTTCAATTGCTTGAGAGACTGAGACGTGGAAAGAGCAGTGTAAGAATGCAAGCAGCATTTTTTATCTGGTGGACCTACCTTACTTATTCAAAAAAGAAAACAACACGTATTTTACGAGCTGTTTATTTCAATTATTTATTACTTATTTTTCATTATGCCTTTTCGATACATAACTCACAAAAGACTAACGTGCATGTGTGCGATACATGGCGTATACGCAATATCTGCCTTTTGAATTATGCATTTTGCTGTTTTGTGTGCATGTGTGGGACTTATAGTATGTGTGCATCACACAATGCACTCATTTTTCACGGAGACCATGAAGGAACAAATGGCAAAGCAAGCTCTACTATAATATAATGAGTAATGTTCATTGCCCAGGTCAGTGGAGTCTTGCCAGTCTTGCTTGAAAGCGCCCCTTTAAAGCTGCTTAGCTAAGTCGCAAGCCAACTCACAAACATTTTGAGAACGTTGGCAAACGCATTTGATGCAATTCTGTTTCCTCTGTGTTTTGCAGTCAATAAAAATAAATGTCATAAAGAGCAGCTTAAGCGGCAGATGCTGCAGACGTGCAAATACAAAGAGAAAAAGTGTAGTCACGAAAATAAAGCAAGCGAAGAAAAACAGTCGGCAACGTGCAGAGAGCACTTTGTGCGCTCTTGGCAAATAGACAAACAAACAAAGACTCTAAATATATAAGTGCGTGTGTATTGAAATGTCATTTGTTGTTATATACTATGCTTGCATACCTACGCAAAAGCTAGGAAGTATAAACAAATAAAATGCGGAGAAAAGCTACAGTCAGCCACAAAAAGATGATTTTTCAATAATACAAATTCTGTGTATATACTTGTAGTATGTTGTTACATTTGGGCAATCGCAAGAAATAACTGAGCTGAGAAGGAAATGTTTCTTCTAAATAATGTATTAAAGAGCTTTTTTGCATTGTAACAATTCCTTAATTATATAATAAAGAAATAATAGTAATACAGCAAAAATTGCTTTATAAGTCATTCAATATTGACAACAAATTTGATGGAGCTGCAGCTCAAAATCATTTCAGAAGCACAACATGCTTTTCAAAAAACAAACAAAACAATCAATCCAGGGTTTCCCAATCTATGCGTCCTCTGTACACAGGAAGACTTCAGGTCTTCTTTAAAATCGTTGATCATTTGCGTCATTTCTTCTGTATTCTGACTTCGAACATGAGTGCCTATTGAGATGGAATTTAAGTAAGACTTTTTATGAATACAAATTTTTTAATACTTATCAGACGTTTAATCTTTAAAAATGTAAAATAAAACAAGTAAAAAAGCTAAAGTCGGGTGTCCCGACTTTGAAATACTCTGTACATATGTTTACAATAATTATAGAAAGTAAAAAAATAAATAAATAAAAAAAAATTGGATCGATTTTACCTCTCTCGGTATTCGGTGTAAGGGTGTATAATTGCACATTTACATAGCAATTGCGTCTGTGTGAGTGTATGTATGCCTATGCGCATCAATTCGTGTCTGTGTAAGCATTTTCGCAGTCAACCAAACAGCAACATCAACAACAGCCGCGGGCAGCGTTTGAGCAGCGCTGCAGCAGCGCTGCTGCAGCAAATATATTTATGGCTATAACTTCTTGGTAAATCGGTCTATCATAATGAAATTTGGCATACGGACACATAATAACTAACTGGGGGTATTTGCAAAATTTTTTTTTTTTTTCGAAATTCCAAGAATTACGGGAGTTAGAGAAAATCGCATTTGCGGTGGAGAGGGGGGAGGGAGGGAAATTCCAAAAAAATATACATTTTCTGCGTATTCACACAAGGCATCTTGGACTAAAATTTGGTGTACCTAGGTCTTATAGTCTCCGAGATATAGGCGATTATACGAATGGAAAATCGGGAAAACCCCCATAGGGGGGAAGTGGGGGGGAAAATCAAAAAAATAAAACAAACTCGTATAGAATACACACATAACGCATCTTTGTGGAAAATTTGGTGTCTCTATCTCTTATAGTCTCTGAGATCCAGGTGTTCATACGGACGGACAGACGGACAGACAGACAGACAGGGCTAGATCGACTCGTCTTGTCACGCTGATCAATAATATATATACTTTGTGGGGTCTGCCACGCCTCCTTCTGCCTGTTACATTTTTCAGCTCCCGCAAACCTAATATACTCTTGTACATTTCATGTACAGAGTATAAATATATTGTATAGTGAACAGTTATATTAAGGTACTAAGTAAAGCAGATATTATTTAAATGAGCATGTAGGGTAGTAAGCAAAAATATACAAAGTATAAAATATATGCAAAGAATATTGATGATAATTAAGATTTATTTAATTTTAGTAGTTATTTCAAATGCCCGTATATGAAAATATCAGGGCCCTTAGCTATGGCCACAATGCTACTTTAATTTCAACTCAATTCTAAATTGCTGCATAGACATGATAAAGCTGTAGCCTACCTACGCGCCCGTTGAGCGAACGCAGTCAGGAGCAATGCTATCATAATCATCAGACAGCCATGTCTCTATACATACTAATGATGTGCATGCATTCCAAAAGACGCTGATTTAATTTCCTTTCTACCTGCGGTATACACATACTCACCCACACCCACACATACCCGCATACGCACAAAAACACATACATAGGTATGAGCAGGTCGTATAGTCGCATAGTATATGGGTATGTATACGAGCACACCCGAACGCGCACAACCGAAAATACCGTGCCTTGCAACAGATACCACCGCAAGTCTCAACACTTACACAGCCACAAAAGTCAACGTCGACAACTGCAACACGAAACTTTCACACACACACACACACACACACACGCACGTGTACTACTTAGAAGTGTGGATGCATGTATGTTTGGGTTTTGCATCAAACTTTAAAATAAACTTGGTTGCTGCCACTGCTTCCGTTTCCGTTTGCCGCTGCAGCGCTCATGATGCACACTGTGCTAGACTTATTTTAATAACAAACTGGTGAAGTAATGTTCACAGAAAGAAATGGAAATTTTACATAAAATAAATAAATTCAAAGAAGTTCGCCTGAAGAACTTCCCCATAAGGTTGTTACAAAAATTGAAACGATTCGGAAATACTTTACCGAATTAAAAGCAGAACTTATTATTTCGATCTTTACTTTGCTTACTTTGTGCTTCTATCCATTCGATTATCATGAAAATTTGACGAGATGTCAATAAAACTAACACATCAAATATTTCATGAAGCTACAAGAAATATTTACTTTATCAAATAAAATAATTATTTCGTTTTATTATTACGATTTTGTACATTCTTTATAAATTCTTAGTTATTTCAGATGTTATGTGCTTAATAGCTCCAATACTTATAAATGTAAAATGTATTTATAAAATACAAAAGGAGAATAAATATATTAACATATCAAGTAAGATTTTATAATGATTTTAGGACTTTTGTAAGTATTTGCACTTTTTTTTTAATAATTACGCAATGTCCGGATGTTATCCGGTACAAAATTTCCAATCCTTATGCACTTAATTTAATTTTTATAAGAAAATACATCATTACATAATCTGAAAAATGAAAAAGCTCATCATCATAGAAACTTATTTAATAGTTAAACAAAAAACGGAACATTTGTTAAAAAATTGTCAATAAGGGGGATTGGAAACACGAAATGCTGGCACAACATGCATATTACTTTCATGGAATTCTTCATATTATACTTTAATAGCAATTACAATTTAATTTTTGAATTTGCAAATGGTTTTTGTTTTCAATTCTACTTCATTTTGCACTTGCATACAATACAATATTATTCTTAAAATTGCCTTCTAATAATGTTCTAATAAAGAACTGTCCATATAACTTTATTTTCATTATGAAAGCCGCCTGATTTATATTTTTAACAAATATGTATGGATCAGCTTTAATAAATCCTGTGTCTCGAAAATTTTACTTTCGACTTTTTGGATATTCTTGATATTGTTGCATTTTCATCAAATTACATGGAATTCCCATGCACTGTGTCTCTGTATCTTCGTTTGGCGCGTCCTTCCTAGTCTGTTTCAACAAAATTTTCTTCTAAGGAAGTTTTCACATGTATGAGTGCATGTGTGTATTGTAGCTACTTAAGCACGCCGCTCACAGAATGCCTCAGTGGCGGCTCTTTTACTTTCGCCTCCCCTCTCGTCCCCACCCAACCCCTTCTGCAATCCTACTTTCTTGTAATCTAGCGTAAAAAATGAATTATGTGCACATGCATTTCTTATGTGGCTGACGGCCCAAGCGCCTTCGCCTTCGTCCTCCCACCCACATCCACTGACTTTCCTCTCTGTTGCTCTCTTTTAAGCTGTTTTGAGTAATGAGCAAAAGAAATCTAACTGCTTATCTTTGCACATAGAGCAGCCGCTCCTTTGTGTGTAACGCTGCAGCCTACTTATCGTCCTACTTAAGTCTTAAGCCCTACTTATGTCTCATTTTGAAAGGCTTATACAAGATTATTTTTCGTGTTTGAGCATCATTACATTATTTGTATGCAGAATATGAATTTCAATTTAATAAAGCTTTAATTATGAATGGATTACAATCGGTCACTTCTGAATGTCTCATGTGCGAGTAACAACAAAATTATGCGTTCAGGATACCAAATGGTGCATCCACAAGTCATTCATTATAACACTGTTCAATTAATTGTTATGTAACAAGCATAAAAATCTAATAAGGAACAGAATAAAACATTTTAATTAAATTGTTTAATTCGCCTGTCACACCAAGAACTCTAGGAAAAGTTACCAATCCTAAGAAACTAAACAGATAATAGGCATACCTGAAGAAATAACATTAAAAAAGGAGCTGCACTCTAATAAACAAACTTATATAAATAAATAAAAATAATATATAAATAAAAATTAAAAAATTAAAAATGTTTTAGCTTCCAAGCTGCTGTATATTCAAAATATGTGTTTTAATTGCCTATATGCATACATACGTCTTTAGCCATCAAGATATGCTGGGATTCAAGATCGATTTTACCGTACCCGTATTGAGCTTCGATATAACAGCCATGTTACTCATATTCGCTAGCAGCTAATATTATATACTATAATTTCCTCTCAAATGCCTTTTGTAATACAATTGCTTAACTTTCATGAATTGACTAGGTTTATTACAAAATCGTATTACTGCAAAATAATCGATGTTGACAGACTCAATAATAAAATCGATTAATCGTTTACAATTTCATGTTCCTTTGAATGAGATCAAACAATTACAATTAGATCGTACTAAGTTCTTTAATGAATTAGTTAATTCATTTGCGAAAAAACACAAATCATTTCTCCATCCAACACACTCATATTTACTCTTCTGCATCATTGTTCCTCCTTATCGAGGCCACCAACAAATCATTCCAATTATACTAATAATGAACAGAATATATCACTTTTTGATTTACTTAAGGAATTGTTAATTTTACTTTATTTTAACAGCCAACTCCAATAACTGTGTGGCAGTGAAAGTGCAACCATTTTGGACTTAACGTCCTTAGATCTGGTTTGCTTAAATCGAATAGCCATTTTATATCACAGTTCACCAAACAAAGTTTCCGGCAGCCTTTCCGACAGGGCTTCTAAGAAATGTTAAAAATAACGTATATTTAATATGGAAACACAAACGATAACATATAATCATTCAATTTTCTAACAATACTTGTGTGCTTACATTTTATTATATTTATCGTAAAATTTCTAAATACCAAAGCTCTATTCATTATGGATGACTTGATTTAAGTTTCAATTGATTCTTGATTTCATGAGATTTAAGCTTTAGTTGGGGATATCTAACATAAGATAAAATGTTCAATTCCTTTTATTTATAAAATGTATATACCATACGTAGCAATAATAAGAGTACACATATTTTAAGCTCATGCAAATGTGAGAAAATCAATAAGATTGTCCAATAAATATTGGGAATAGGTAAAAGCTATAAAAGCAATGTCTCTCAGCAATCCTAAACATATTATGAGGCTGAAGTCAACGCACTGTGTGAGTGACCAATAAATATTGTCTAGCCACGACTCAAAACAAGGCCACTCATTTATGGCTTAATAGGCAATATATAAGAGCCATTTTGTAAAGAAAACATCAAATCTGATTTAACGACATTAAAAACATACACACAAACTTCTATTAGCGGCTATATGAGCTCATAGAGTACTAGAGTGGTGCAAATCGGACTGTTTTTAGTGGAATAACATTGTTTAAAGGGTTTTATGATAAGAAAATTTAAACAGTGTATTACAATGAAAACAGATATAATAAGCACATGAAGTTCTATTTTTTAAAAATATATGATTGAAAATCATTTTGATTTAAATATATATATTATAGCAATATTAGGAGAGTTTTTCAGATGTCTTCACTAGTGCTTGGAAGACATTCGTCTTCTTCGCACAACAGACAATTATAAATACTTGGTTGTCCTGAAATACTGGACTCAAAGTAAGCGACTGACTATGTGAGAATATAATTAACTTACAGGTCGTTAAAAAAGACACAAATGGAGAAAGGAATCAAATTCAATTCGAAAAAAATGGGTTATATTTTAAAACTTAATGCACTTTGTGCATCGCAAATAGCTTCATCTCAGACCTAAACAAAATAAATATAAGATTAATCACCATTTGCGTATTTATTAAAAGTTCTTATCCAATACAACGTCCATTTACAATTCAAATATATTTAGTAAATGCTTAAATAAACAAATGTTTGAAAATAGAAAAAATATGTGTTGTTCCACATTTTGGCAATTTCCGCTTCCATTTTTAAAAACAGTTTGCTTTTTTATAAATTTAGTCCAAATATTTGCCACCACCAACATGGGGAGAGTGAATAACAAAAAAGGTTTACAAGGTTTACTGCCTAAAATCAATAAATCACAGTCGAGTGCAAAGTGCTAAGCCAAAATTGAAATGCACCCGCACCGGATGACGTCGGACTACGGACGATGGACGACGGAAAACGGAAAACGGAGCACGATGACGCGAGTCAGCTCGGTCAACATATTGTTTCAATATTTGAATTCAATTTAATGGCGGCTAATTGAAAAAACACAAGCACATGCTGTGCCACAAACTGTGATGCAACAATAATATAGAGCCGTGACCGTTCGGGCGACACAAACACACTCCATTTTTATTTTTAAAATTCCAACGGGAGGTGTGCATTGCGCGGCAGGCGTTTGGACATCGAACAAACCTCAATGGTTAGCTCGTTTAAATGCATATATCCACATTCACACATTCATCAACTAATGCAGACGTATATACTCGGAGAAAAAACGTACATATAGTACTTGTATTTAAAATTGTATAACGCTATATGGTGTACAGAGTAAAGTCATTACTATTGCGACTTAAGTTTTTGTTCACTAATTGGTGAGTAAAGGTTTTATTTGAGAGGAAAGAATGATAGACTCATAGTATGATGTATGTTCCAATAATAAATTCAGATTTTTAAAAATAGTTTACAGATACAATCACTATAAAAACAAACTATCATACAAACAATATCACTTAGAAAGCCTTTTTGTATAAAAATCCTCTTGTTTTGAAAGATATTACAACCAAATCAAACACTAAAAATGTTGTTGTAACACCTGTTAAGGCTGAAAATAAGCCAAGGTATTTACCAACAAGCTCCTTGCTTTTTCTAGCACTAATGTTGTAGTGGTTGTTAAGATTGGAGTTTTTCAATATTCTATTAAATTCATTATTGGACTGTTGGGGTTCTGATTAATTTATTTGATATTAATAAATACGACATATATACTTCATAAAAATCGGGTCCAATTTATTCCAAAATTTAATTATTGTTATCGTTTGACTATAATTATGTAACGGTTGAAATATTTTTCTATAAATTACTATAAATACTAAACTACTAATCCATTATATTACTGGATAACTCCATTATTTTCATAATCATAATGCCTATTATATTTTATTTAAGACATAGTATCTGTTGTTGCTACTGTTTCTGTTTCCCTGATGGTCTTATCAAACCACATGTATTTTGAGCACATTGAGACACCTTTTTTTTGAGTGTAACTGACCCTTGTTTACAACAGCACTCGTCGTTCTGTCATAAAATTGACTTGAGTCTGAATGCGTTTACTCTCAATTTCTGGCCTCTCCTATGTCATGGCTTGATATTTGTTTCGTATGTATTGAATTTTCCATTGCAATTGCTATTGATAAATTCATGAGCTGGCTATTCTAGCTAATTGTTTATAATACATACTATACTATAACTTTAACGATCAGAATTATATTTGTCCAACTACTATTGCCTCATGGTCAGTCTCTTGCTATCATTCTCTGTCTTGCACTCACAAACAACTGCTTCTAGTGTAGTTTTTATATATATTTTGTTGCCATTTAATCTTTTTCATTCTTTGCAAGACTTCTCCACATTGTTGCATTTAACATGTAAAGTGAAATTAAATATTAAAACAGCTTACACCAGCATCAAAAATTGGGAGAACACATTTTTTTAAATGGCATGCACGGCTGCAACGGGTATACACGTTTCTCTTGATATATAAATAAATATAAATATGTACGTATGTACAGAATTGTGAGTATGAATGTACTTACACATACACACACTTGTCATGAATATTAACACTGTTTTCAATTAGTATTATTTATTTTTTCCTTGTCTAGGGCAGCATTTTAAAATTATTTCTCTGTCTCCCCAAAAAAGTATTCTATAGTTTTCAATACGTCCAATTTTTTGTCACTTTCCAGTCATTGATAGGAAAGTTTTTCAGCAATTTCAATAGCTGCACATTTTTGACATGCACATACAAATTTGTACTGATATGCCTCCCCTTCTGTGAAATTTTGATCAACTCTGTTGCATTTTAATTGCATATTGATTTTTTTAATGTTTGAAACACCCTTCGTTAAATGTCTTAGTTAGTTGACTTTGCACCAAAAAATACTTGCAAAATATCTAGGCCGCTAGTGAATGATAGACTTCTTCTCCCAATATTATTTTAATAGTTTCCTTCTTGTTGTTGTTGTTGTTGTTGTTTTTTTTTTGTTTTTTTTTTTTTTTTTTTTTTTTTTTTGTTCATCTACTTGTAGGCATTTGTATTTACAATATGTTGACATTTTTCTATTGCAGGACTGCTAGTCCCATTTTATTATACTCTGTACATGAAATGTACAAGAGTATATTAGGTTTGCGGGAGCTGAAAAATGTAACAGGCAGAAGGAGGCGTGGCAGACCCCACAAAGTATATATATTCTTGATCAGCATGACGAGACGAGTCGATCTAGCCCTGTCTGTCTGTCTGTCCGTCTGTCCGTCCGTATGAACACCTGGATCTCAGAGACTATAAGAGATAGAGACACCAAATTTTGCACGAAGATGCGTTATGTGTGTATTCTATACGAGTTTGTTTTATTTTTTTGATTTTCCCCCCCACTTCCCCCCTATGGGGGTTTTCCCGATTTTCCATTCGTATAATCGCCTATATCTCGGAGACTATAAGACCTAGGAACACCAAATTTTAGTCCCAGATGCCTTATGTGAATACGCAGAAAATGTATATTTTGGAATTTCCCTCCCTCCCCCCTCTTCCCCGCAAATCGTAACTCCCGTAATTCTTGGAATTTCGAATTTTCGAATTTTGGAAATACCCCCAGTTAGTTATTATATGTCCGTATGCCAAATTTCATTATGATAGACCGATTTAACAAGAAGTTATAGCCATAAATATATTTGCTGATGCAGCGCTGCTCAAGCGCTGCCCGCGGCTGTTGTTGATGTTGCTGTTTGGTTGACTGCGAAAATGCTTACACAGACACGAATTGATGCGCATAGGCATACATACACTCACACAGACGCAATTGCTATGTAAATGTGCAATTATACACCCTTTACGTGAGTTCGAATACCGAGAGAGGTAAAATCGATCAAATTTTTTTTTGTATTTTCTTAATTTTTTTTATTTTCTATAATTATTGTAAACATATGTACAGAGTATTTCAAAGTCGGGACACCCGACTTTAGCTTTTTTACTTGTTTTTGTCTTGTTTAAGTTCAATTTATCTGGGCAAACGAAATTCCAAAATTTCAAAAATTAATGATATCAATTATTTCTAGAACCAAATATAGATGTCCTTTAATGAATATTGAATAAATTTAAGAAGATTCACAGTGTACGACTTTTACTTTTATGAAGCTTAGAAACATTTTTGAGCAGAATTCAGGAAAGATTTGAATTTTATTGAATCAAGTTTTTCCATATGCCTTTTCCATGTATTAGTAACATTAATCCTATTGCCTTTAAACTTAACGATATAATTTAATCAAATTTAATTTGGATTTTGTTTTATCACAGTTGACCGTTGTATTTCCTTGCTTATAATTTGAATGCCAATATTTCACTGCTCGCTACTATTACAATTAATTCCTAGTGTTTTGCCTTGAGCACAAAATTCGCCATTGCACAGAGTATTGAGTATTCTTCTGAAAGTCACGATGTGAACTGTACAAATATTATATGTTTTATTTTTTTTTCCTTTTCACATCCTACCTAAATGGAGGGAATATCCGAAAAAACAGTCATCACCAGAACATTGTGTCATTCATTTGAAAGTTTTGGTAACCGAATTTTCAAGCTGAAACCCATTAAGTTTTTCTTCTTATTAGAAGCAAAAGGCTCCACTTGAGGTTTACTAATTGTAATTAAATATTCTCAGAATGTTAAACTACTTTAGGCCTTTCTAGACCATCTGAAATATTTGATTTGTAACACCTTATAGATGTTTTAATCTTTAACCTTTATTTACGATCTCTTCATGGACGACAATTATTTCCCTTTAGCTCGTTGAGCAATGCCCACCTTGATTTGTAAGATGTGGATCAAAATATCTTTGGCAGAATAGCAAACTAAACTATAAACAAAATAATTGGAAATGAGAGTACAGAACAGTCAATGTCTATGTGAGAATCAGTCTATTACTCTATTAGTATTTAAGCCATTTCTTTGTCATTTAAACTACTTGTATATACAAAACTACATCAATTTTGAGACACATTAATAACAAGAATAATAAAACCATAAAAAGTGTAACAAAATAATTCTAAATTATTTTAAATAATAATAAAAATAAAATAATAATAAAATAATAATTCTCATAAAAAGGAGAAGGAAACAATTTCTAAAACAAACAACAGTCAAAAACAGTTAACAAATCCAGTGATATACTATTACATGCACGTATAGATTTAAATTGTACCATAAAAGCAAACATTAAAATTACAAATTGAAAAACGAAAGTGAATCGGGGTGCATCGAAAAAGCTCTCCCTTTCTCGTATTTAGGAAAATATGATTTTGAGTTTCATATACTTTTTGAGATAACTGATTTTATGCAAAAGCGTGGCTGTATCAATATATCAATCATCAAACTGACATTTATCTTACATTCGTACTAAGCTAGCATACCCGTTTTCCCCCTTTCGTACAGTGTGTAATTACACTTTTTATTACATACATATTTATACTCTCTTATTCTATGCTCTCTCGCAAACATACCGAGAGCGTGTTTACAGTTAATCTTAAATGTATGTATGCATATGTACAGTGATCTTAGATGTTAACAATATTGCTACAGTATGTTTATATACAGTGGTCTTACGTATTAACTATATTACTACAATATATTTTAATTATTTAGTACAGCTCCTGATCATACTTGAATATAATTAATTAACGGCCTTCAAAATGTAAATTGTAAATGTTTAAAAAGAATTTTGCGGCTTTAAACGCAGTACTCTTGATTATGATGGCACATATTTAATCAAAATATGTACATATGTCTATTACCTTTTCCCTTACCCTGGCTCCACTCGATGAAAACTTCTTTGCACATTTTGCTTTCGCATATGGCTGGAAAAAAAACAAACTAATAATTAAATGCATTGTCTATACTTTAAATGTAACTCGGCCAAGGTTTTGAAAGCACTGGCTATTGAAAACAATATGATACTAATTTCATTGAGTCTAGACAGTTGTCATTTGCATAGTAAATGGCCCCTTGAAGTCCAATAAAAGCACCAATGCTGACCGATTTCAATTTCAGTCGCAAATATGTCGGAGTCGGTGGTGATTTTCAAGGACTTCATGCGTCTTGCTCTATTCTTTTACAAGACAATTGGCATCGACCCGTGCGAGCCCAATGATATCAGTGGAGCTGTAAAGTTCTGGCATTATTTTAACTTTTTGCTCAACTTGGGAAATCTAAACTTTGGCATTATCTGTGAAATTGTGTATGTGGTTCGAGCATTCAAGAACAACGAACACTTTATAGAGGCCATCATGATGTTGTCATGCATGGGTTACTCTTTAGTTGGCGAATGCAAGATGATCAGCGGGTGGAGACAAAAGACAAAACTCAGCGAGCTGGTCCAACAATTGGAGAATATGTTTCCTAGTCAACAACAGGAGCATCAACGGCACTATAAAGTACATCGATATCTAAGACTTTGTCGCCTGGTAACGCGAGGATTCAGCGGAATGTATGTTCTCCTCATTGCCACTTACAGTCTTGGAGGTATTATAATTTATTTTGTGCTTTGGCCTAACGGCGAGAGAACACTTCCCTATACACCATATGCTCCATGGGATTGGCACGACAACTGGACCTTCTATCCATTGTATGTATCTCAGGCCATAGCTGGATTCACGGCCACGTCAGGACACATTTCCAGCGACGTAATGATCTACGCCGTTTTGACACAAGTGATAATGCACTTTGACTATTTGGCCACCAGTTTCGAGAGCTATACGATTCAAGCAGTCGATCTAAAGGATAGGCATTCCAAAAACATGCAAGAATTGCAAGCGAAGATTATCTATCACAACAAACTGCTAGAGTAAGTCATCTGCTAAGGGATATGAATGTAATTTCTTTACCTCCTTCCCCTTGTTACAGCTTTGTGGATGCTATCAATGTTATCTTCGGTGTTCCCCTTCTGCTCAACTTCTTTGCCTCTTCAGTGGGTATATGCTTTCTGGGTTTTCAAATGAGTATTGGACTTAGTCCTGAAATGGGCATTAAAGTGGCATTCTTTTTAGCATCATCCTTGGTGCAAATATATCTTATTTGCTACTTCAGTCAACTGTTAATTGATGCGGTAACTATATGTATAACGAAATTTCAGCATTGAATACTATATGTAAATATATTTAAGAGTGCCAATATATCCACCGCCGTATACAATGCAGACTGGTCTGGTGCAGATGTACGTTATAGGAAGATGCTTATTCTAATAGCTCAGCGAGCACAAAGGCCCGTTAATCTCAAAGCTACTATTTTTTTAGACGTTTCTATGTGGACCATGACAGAGGTAATCCGATCCTTGTCTTTCATTCTCTATTTTCCACAAAAGTGTCCTTTTTATATTCACAGTTCGTCCAAATGTCCTACAAGTTTTTTGCTCTACTACGAACCTTATACAGGATATAATTATTGTTTTTTATTTTCGATATAATAATAATAAACATAACTTAAAAAGTTGTCGGAAAAATGTTCGAAAATAAACTATTGTCTTACGATCAAGTGCTAACTTATCTTGAACATTTCACAATAGGGTGAACAATTGACTAACAAAAGTGGACCATAGTCGAGTGTGCAGTCTTATAGGACCATGCTGTTCTATTAGAGAACGAGCGTAAAAATAAGGCATTACAACTAATTACTTAAATTGGAATAGGATTCCATATAAAGGTACCGCATTTAATCTCTTGAATTCAACACCAAAGTGATATAAGAATAGGAAAAAATACTAATTAAGCATGCGATGGAAGCCAAAGTAAGAAACTAACTTGTAAGAGTAAACACTAAATACATATAACACTATTGTATTGATTCCCATTTCAATATTAATTTTCGTAATATTAATTTTCATCATCATAATAATACTCATCTAAAGTATTACGTTAAGTGTAGAAAAAGTCAAAAAAAAAGTAAAACAATTCTACAAAAACTTAAAGGTTATGCATTAACGACATAGAACACGTTCGATCAAAGGAACCAATAGACACCATCTGAATATCTGCTCAGCATATTTTATTTTAATTCCATAGTATCTAAACATAGCTGGCCGGATGGCAATGAAAAGTTGTTTTTGGATTGAATTTAAATTGCTAAGACGTAATATTTTCTTACCTATGCATATTGGCAGCATATATCGGTAGACTCTACTTTAAGGATTGCCTACATAGATGCAGCGAGGACAAATTGAAATTACCTTTTAAGCATTTTTCATTTCACTTTCGAATGAAAATTTAAAAACTCTTTAAAGCGACATTAAACGCTGGAACACCTAGTTCTTCTTTCTTTTTTGCAGTCTATCAATATACTTTGGGTGGAAAAAAAAAAGTAAAACAATTCTACAAAAACTAAAAGGTTATGCATTAACGACAGAACAAGTTCGATCAAAGAAACCTATAGGCACCATGACGATATCTGCTCAGCATATTTTATTTTAATTCCTTAACACTGATTTTAAAAGAATTAAAGTGACTCATATATTTTTGAGAAGACCTGACGCGGCTTACGTCCACACTTTTCTTTTATACTATGCATATTATTTTAATTATTATTCATACTCGCAGCCCATGGCATCTATTTCTCGCCTTACTCTCCGTCATTTATATTCGATAGTATCTAAACATAGCTGGCCGGATAGCAATGAAAAGCGACATTAAACGCTGGAACACCTAGTTCTTCGTTCTTTTTTGCAGTCTATCAATATACTTTGCGTGGAATTTCCCTGCCATCCCATGCAACATGTATTATTGAGCTAACCGGCTGACCTTTGGCTCCCAACGTACAATTTCGCACAGGATTACGGCTGAAAACAAAAGCCGCTAGAGACTTATGGCTGCACACACCCACACACATACGCACACACGCAAATAGTATCCGCCATAACAAATATATTGTATGTGCACTGTGTGATCTAAATTATGGAATAAAGGCACATTCCAGCGGGAAAAAGTGCGCACCCAAACACACACACACACACACATCCGCCCATTTACAACAGTAGCGATGTATTGAAAAATCTTGGTGCTGTTGTTGTTGTTGGAGATATTCGTGTTGCCATTTGAAAATCACACAAAACGTGACCAGAAATTAAATGTATCACATTTTGAGCTTTATAAAAATTTCATAAAAATGAAATATAAATCCCCACACACGCATACACACATACTCACACACATTCTACAACAAAGAACTACCTAATATATATACGAGCGTATATAAAAAATATATATTTTTTAGACGACATACACTCACATGTAGGTATTTAGGAAGGCAAGCTGTTAGTGTGGGCAAGTCGAAAAATAGATTTTAATATATTTTCTGCGCATGGATTTGCAGTGTGGCAGTTGTTTGGCGAATTGCGAGGCACTGAAGCGTAAGTCCTGGGGGACGAGGGGGTGACAGGTGTAGTGAAAATTCGTCAAAATGAAAATTGGCTGATGCTTTTGCTGCTGCTCCTACTGCACCTCGACATAAGCACAAATATGGTAGCTCCTTTGCTTGCATCCTGCCGCAAACTACTCTTTCACTCTGCACTCAACTCGTTTTGTCGACACTCGCACACTTCACCGCATAAATTGTTAATATAGTTGAGTGCGTAGCCGACATACATACATATGTACATACATATTTACAAACAAGCACACATACTTATATACTAAGATGCGTGACGGTCGTCTCTTACAAACTGCATTACATGCCATCAAAAACGGCTTGTTCAGAAATGTCGATGTCCACTGCTTCAAACGTATGTTGACGCTGGAACTGCTAAGAAAACAACAACAATAATAAAAATTCACACACACATTTAAACACTTACTTATATATACAGTATACTATCAAATCGAAAAACTCATAAGCGCAACTTTTGTGCATCGTAGCGTAAAATATACTTGAAAAAAAACTTACATTTGCTTTTAGTGATGTTGTTGTTGCTTTGGTTGCTCTTGTTGCTATATGAGCAAAAGATTTTCACCAAAGCTGAAAGCAGCTCAAATGCATTTTCAACTAAATATATATGTTTGCTCAGAAGCATCAGCTCAAATCGTTGCAGGTCCTGTAGCTCAAAGCAGGCGCCTAAGCAAACAGCAGCTAAAAGTATGCAATAGTTTTTTTTCTCTGCTGCTCCGACTCTAAATGTGTCCCATGGCCGCCCAATATGTGAGCCTTGATTCTAAAATGGCCAGCATAGAATGGTGTATATGGTTATGGCACATGCGCCCGCATAATTAAACTACGAAGTAAGCTGCGTTGCTGTCTCACTTGAGCCTTTGAAAGCGTATAGAGATTTACGAGTAAGTGGTGCAGGATTCAAAAAAAATAGCAAGACGCTTGGCACGGAACCGAGTCAGCTTCTAAATCAAGTTCAGCATTTGAAATGCCAAATTCTCTCGCAACGAAAGAGTCCATCTTGAGAACCATTTACAATTTTTTCCTTGCTGCCATCAACCAGAAACTATCAGCCCTAAGACGTTCCTATGGTGATCGAAAAAACTTTAGAAAATGCAATTTTTTGGTAAATAATTAATCTAACATTGTCATGGTATAATCGTATATAGATATTTTAGCTGTTGTCCAAGATAATACTAAACGGTAATTTTATTGATAGTACTCGTACATATTTCGTCAAGTAATAATGAATTGTTCAGTTAGAAATAATAAAACCATGTCCAAAGACTTTTGAATTTTTGTAAATTGCCTCAATTATTATTGTGATTGTACGTTTTTGAACCAATAGCTTAAATTCGTATTTTTATTTAATTAAAAAAGTGAAAATTCAAAAGAACTATAAAGACTCTAAACAATTAGTATTAAAGAACTGCAACATTTTTGGAATCAATACTCGTACATGCCATGTCTGTAGTTAAGATAAGCAACTTATGGTCGTGTAAAAAAATCTGGATCCCAATAATTTATTTGTTTCAATAATAACTCGAGATTGAAAAGAACTCCAACCGTAATATTTTCATTTATTCAATTGATGCTCTTTGGCTAAGCAGAAGGAGTGACAAGTGGTTGTCGAAAAGAATGCAAGCTCTAACCCGTTATAAAGGATATGTTTCAATATTTATCACAGTATTTTCGTATAGTGTGCTGCGAAAAATTTATATAAAGAAGCGATGAAAACCAACAAACGATAACGAATACAGACTTCCGAAAATGGTCCCACATATAAGTCCCCAAAAATACTACAAAATAACATAATTGTTTGAGGAGATATTATTTACTGTCATATATTTATAAGTTGAATTTGAATTTAAACTGAATTAACGAAATGTATAACTGAATTTTGTCTGGAAACGCCAGTTATCTTAATTGTTTATGCATCTCCTTCGCTGTAGGCTTTGTCATGCCTGCACTAGCTCTTTATCATTAGTCTAGTATCGACTCGCTTCTGTAATGGTCGAGCCCAGTCTCGACTCGATAACGCAATTGGATTAAATGCAGTGGAGTTTATTATAACGTTTTACAAAACCCAATAAAGTGTATTTATTTGGGCACGTTGTACATGGCAAATGTGGAACGTGGGAAGCTACTTGGGAGTGCAAGGCGAATAACTAATTTTGCTGGATTCTGCAGCTACAATAATAACTTCTCCTATGGCTCTTGACCAAGTTGAAAATCTCTCTTGGGCTAAAGGAAAAAAACATGTTTACCTTGAAATAAAATAAATATGCTTAAGTGCATTTATGCAGTTTATTTTCTTAGACTATTTGTTGTACATTGTGCGTAAAAGGGCAAAAAACTTATATGATAGTTGCAAGAGCTGCAAAGAAAAGTAAATTCAAGTTTTTGAAAATATGTTTATGTGGCTTTTTTTCAACTTACATCGGTCATGGAGCCTCTATTGATTTGCATAAATACCGTGGCCTTCAGGAAGGCAGGCTTTTGAGCGCGTTTTATTATCAGAGCAATCGATTTTTTATATCGAACATCCGCGTCTAGCCATTGCTGCTTATAAACCGCTTTCGAGATGCCGAAGCTCTGCAAATACAAGCAAATAGCAAATAGGACCCTATACTTATGTACATATTTGATTTAAAGCAAATTTATTCTTACCGCGTCCTCAACCAATTGGCCATAATGACAAATCAAATAAACCTGGCACATAGAGGATACCAAGAAAAGTGTCAACTTGATCATTGTATCCAATGACACACCCACAGTCATTTGAAAGCCCACAAAGCAAATGACAAATGAAGAAACCAAAAAGTTCAGTAGTAGAGGTACTCCAAAAATATGATTGATTCTTGCAGAAAGGGAGAGCAAGCGCTCGTGATAGCGCACGGTGTGGATCAAAAATTCCGAGTTCTGTTGCCAACAACCTTTGAGCTTCTTTTGCTCAATTTGTCTCGCCAGATAATCATAGTGCATGATGAGTTGTGAGGCCACTGCGCAGAGCAGCAGATCAGTAGAGATTTGTCCTGCAGCCGATGTATAACCAGCAAAGTTTTGCATAAAGAACAGCAGGTAGTATGACCAATTATCATAATTTTCCCAGGGTATGTACATGAAGTAGGGCAGCGTCTGGTCCACCACTCGCGTTTGCAGCAAGCGCTCGTATAACAAATATTGCATAATACCAAAAAGATTGTATGTCCAAATGAGGACACTGTAGAGCGTGGCAAATCCAATACTAACCCATGCACAGAAACTCTGATACCTTTGTAATCTATAATCTTGCTGCTCCGCCACAGTACTAGGATAAAGCTGCTCCAGTACGTGCATGAATTCACTCAGCGCTGACTTTTTCCACCACACAACCAACATCTTGGCAATGCCCACAATGACGAAACCAATATAGGACATGGTCATGATGGCCTCAACGATGTGCTCGCCCGTGGCGAAAGCAATCAGAACATAGACTATCTCAGCCAGCATTATCAAAAGCAAATTGATGATGTTCGCCCAGTAGACGATGTTGAGCCACGCACTGTACTCGGCGGGACGCGAAATTTTTCTGTATGGCTCGATGCCCACGCATTTGTAAAAGAAGTTGGCATACTTCATAAAGCTATCGATTTTTGTTTGCGGCATTTTGCGCGCCTTCCGCTATGCTACAAAAATTTCAAAACTTTCACAATGCGTGTCGCGCTGCAAACGCACGTACTTTTATATGCCAGCATAATGTTCACACACATACATGCATATATAGATTTATACATTTTATATGTGATTATGTTGTATATCTATTTGACTTTTGTCAGATTTATTATGCATTGAAATTACAGTTTACAGTCGCGAGGCGTGGACAGTCGACGACTCACGATTTCCGATGCGCATTCAATTTAGCTTCACAAACATACATTAAATATGCCTAATTATGGGTTGGACTGGCATATTATCATTGTCCACTGACCCATTTAATTATTATTTACATTTTATTTTGGTTGTTTTCGGCTGCTTTGTGGTTGAATAATATTGGACTAGGCTCTCTAAATAAAGAAATCGATGTCAAAATGCGTATATAAACACCACTTTAAGTAATTGTGCTCTTTCGTTATGTTTAAAATAAATCTAAAAAAAAAATACCCTAAGAATTAAAGAAAAATTAGAGCTTAGAAGCTAGTACTAATGGAGGCCTCGCTAAATAGTTCCAGTCAGGAAATACGAACTGGGGAGACAACTAGAGGCATTTTTTGTCTTAAAGGAACGTAGTATAGGAGTTTTACAAAACTAATTACATTAAGCACGACACATGTATTTGATGATAATAACACAAATGCATACAAGATGCGTCCAAAAGCAAACGAAATTTCCTTAAAATACACAGCAATTTCCATGATGATGTTTGAGGTCCTCGGCAGGGCTGTCAAAGGTGCAAGTCGCCCAGATTAAACAAATTGGCTTTATAGCAATTAAAAAGACATAAATGAGCATTTCATTTATATTTATGCGGAACAGTCCATTTGATAATATTTTCCGTATAAATACGCATTTCTGATGGTATTTACGGTTCGTACGATTTTCTAATCAATACAAGTATTTAAACTTGTGTGTTGCTTAGGAGAAAAATCAACACCATGAGTTGGCATTGCTAATTAAACTTTATTAATGCATGTTTTCCCAAGAATAAAGAGTTTCCAATTTCTTTGAAACTCATTTTTCGATCAGTGCACAATCATATGAGCACTTTCGCTTCAAATATTTTGAAATGAAAAACTTCAGACTCTTCTAACAAACTAAGTCGTATAACTGTTACAACGCCTAAAATACCGAGCTATTTAAAAAGATTTCCTCTAACCCAAATGCGTTAACATGATCTGCTAGACGTTTGAGTTTGTTTTTGTTATGCATTTTATTTGAATTGAGAATGGGGTACACCCATTAAAATCCATTTTATTTGGAATATAATAAAATATAACAGTTTTAGTTTACATCTTTCCATTTGTTATTTATGATGGCGCACTTATTTTGTTTTCACGAGCTGCTTTAATACATTTTTTTAAAATAATTAATGTGGTATTAAAATGAGCAAATAAAGTGAAAAGGCATATTAAGAATAGAAATTCAGTTTTAGCTAATTTTGCACTTCAGTTCACACCCGATTTCAGAATTAAAGTGTCGCTGAATTTATGTCTTTTTGGAAACCTGTACAAAAGGAAATAGCTTGACGTAACGTGATATTGTTGGGCATATATGTAAGCTCGTATTTTGCCATCTTCTTTATGGGTAAGCATTGTAAAGCTCTAATTCCGTGCCACTCAGGCACACACATCCTCATGCACGCATATACAGTGAGCCGTCACAATAGATCACTTCAAGATGTAATCGATTCACAACGAAAACGTAATAACATATATATATACTTGTATATATATGTATATACGAACGTACAAGCAGTCAGACAATAAAAGCAAACCAAACGAAATGATGGCAAGAAAAACGCGAATCAAATTGAAACGTTTAAATAAATGCAATCAGCACACACAGCAAAGTCAGCCAAACCAAACCAAACAAAAATCAAACTCAAAACCGAACCGAACTGAAAGCATAGCTATTTGTCGAATTGGGTCCGATGGTTGGATTGGGAATAGTCGCTCCGAGTCCAAAATGAAGCGAATCGCACAATCATTCACCAATGCGCACTTGAAATAAATTAAATCTTCAACTTTTCGACAATGCAATGTGGTGGAAAATAAAACGAAAATCAAATAAATTACGCACATAAAACACGTTAACCCAATTATATGTCTAGCGCAGTGTTGGCCAAAAGAACTACAAAATACACACGCGGAGAGGTTGGGGTAGACAGGCCGGTTTCGTTAAGCCATCCTTGATGGCTGCATGTGTGGAAGCCAGTGTTATAAATGTAGATATGCCGACGAGTGATGAGTGAGTCGCACATGCAAAGGCCGCCCAAAAAAGTATGCTATGCCATGCATAAAACGCCAAAGCAAGGCGCAAAAGTGAAATGCAAACAAAGCCACGCACACACACATACGCTCGAATGCAGGTGGAACCGCGAGAGCAAAAACGGCAAGCAAAGAGATTTCAGCTAAATGGGGAAAACAAAGCGCACTGCAAAATAAAGAGTGCAGCGCAGAAAAAAATAACAAAAATCCGCCAAAACTCAGACAGGCAGGGGCAACGAACATTTTAGCCATTTATCACACGCGTACATCATTCGGCGAATCCAAAAGAAAAGACTGAAAACTAAAACCAAAGCATGCACTTCCCTGCAGTAAAACAAACTAGTACTGGGCAACGGGCGAATATGTATATACTTAGATTTAGTTATAGGATTATATTAGTAAGAGGCTTAACAACTTTTAGGATGATGCCGGAATATTTTTCGATTATTTGCAAGGGGTCTTTGAGTTTATCAACTTATCAGTGCTGCCAAATATTCTGTTACAACACTATACTCAAATGCTGCCAAATATTCGTTTCTAACACATCACTTAAGTAAGCAGCAGAATGCTATGGAAGCCGCAGAGCATTTTGAAATTATTTTCTTCAAGATCATTCCAAATCCTCTAATTTATCCGTAGCTGTAAAATGCCAAAGCAAATAAACTGCTTCGCTATCAAATTGTCAATAATTTTGCAAAAATTGTGATGCTATCCAACACTTACGAAAACAAGTAGCTTTGTTGTTATTATAAGAAATCAATAAATTATTTAATGTCTGGATATACTCGTATACTGGAAAAAATCGGAGAAAATGGATTTTAATAACAATTCGCGCAAATAAAGTAAAACCTTAGGCAGAATTGAATAAGAGTGGAGAAATGCTTCGGCCTCAGGGAAAAGCGAATGTTGGAACATACTTAGTAGCTCACAACAAATTTAACATATGACATACTTTTGTAAATAATTGTCAAGTATTATGCTTTTGAAAATGGCAATGAAACTACACAACTATGAACTTCAGTGCATGAAAAGTGTACTCTTTTTAAGTGAGTTAAGGAGAACCTATTTTGTTCCCAGCCTTTCAAAGGCAAATCTCCATCACTGATATTAATGCATAACGCCTTTAACTTCTTTTAAAATAATATATGTGTCTTTTTGATTAGAATTTCTTACTTATTATTAAATACTTATTAAATATTTCAGCTCATAAATTAGTTCGTAGTTCATCATTTCATAATTTAGTTGTGGTTTCAGGCCAGTAGGAAGCACTATTTGGCATACAATATTTTTAACATCCAATATTCTTAATCCACTTCAGCCAATGCTAAAATAATGCAATTTAAATTTCTAGTTATGTCTTAAATTTAGGAAAGATTTATTTGTATGTACGCGATTTATTTTCTATACAGAACAGTTTGAAACCTAGTTGCAAAGCTAGTACTCAAGGTTTAAAACCTCAAAGCATGCATAGGTAGGCCGCACTACGAACAGATTTTCGCATGTACTTGTATTTGTTTATAGAAGGTGGTGGGATAGAAGAAGCACAACTACAACAAAGTAAAAATACAATTAAACCATTGGGACCTATGGCCAAAACTTTGCAAACACGGCGCTTAGGTGAAGTGGCGCTGCTCTGGCCAGCAGGAGAGCTTCCTGTTTCATTCTACACATATTATGTGGGAATGTGTGCACGGAAAGTAGCCAAGTTGTTGCACAACACAAAGGAGTATGACAAACTTTTGGCAAGAAAAAAGTTTTATGAGCAGCGAACTAATTTTGTGCGACTTTTACATGCGTTGCTTTGGCTTCAGAGTTTGCTCCTTAGCGCCGTTGAGGAAATTGAACGAATTGATTTGGAGTTCTTCGAAGATTGGCAACTCGTGCACCTGCAACTGAGTCCCACTAGACGCATGTAAGTGTATTCGTGTGTACCGAATTTGCATTTTGAAGCAAACTTCAACAAGAGTTTCGCGTGTTGACCTTTTTAGTTGGCTGCTTCTACTGGGCGAGGGAATCGAATCTTGGGTCCTGATACACACACATAACTGCTTATTACGTACAAACTAGTGTAATCTGTAATATTAATTTAAAAAGCTATTATCTTATACACCCGTGTATATCTAGTCTATAAAATGCGTTCATGCTCCTACTTGGTAAGCCTCGCCAACGCCGATCTACGTTTAGTTTTTGTTTGCTTCCGTTTGGCATAACTGCCAAAATATCCGTACAACTTAACTTAGCGCCGGACACAATATTGCCAACAAAGCATCCTGATTGCAGCCCCTTTCAGTACACTTTCGTCCTGAGCACTAACGAAACTGCGATAAGTAGTCCTCGTGGTGGTAATCAGCTGTTCGGATTCGTTGCAGGCCTTCAAATTTATGCAGGGAACCATATGTTTCTCTTCACGGATCTTTCGCATCTTGTATGGCGGCATGTTGATGTGACGTCTGACGCTGGGTGTGAGAATTTCGGGTATAACCCAGAGACGTTGGGCAACATCGCAACATAGTCATCGCTAGAGACTTGACCAGGCCCCTTGGCTGACAATGCTGTGGGCTGGTGGGTCCAACTTACTGAGTTATTGAGAATGCACAATGGTCCCAAAGTAGAGAGCAAAGCGAACAGTCATGATTTGATAAAAAAAAGAGCATACTGCAACGGTCATAGAAACCAATATTTTAATTATTTAGTGCAGTTCTGAGAGTTTTACAAAGCCCTGAAAGTCGGCTATTTATTTTAGTGAACATATGGTAAAAGCCCAATTGAAACAATTAAAGTAAAATATAGAAAATACAAGTAATATTCAAAGTATGTTTAATATAATTGTGTTTAATTTAGTTGTGTATATGTGCTCCTTCGTTCCATGTGTTTTTGTTATGCGATGTTTTTGGCAAGCTTTGTTTCGTGGAGTAAAAGTTGAAGGATTGTCATGGATAGCACTGAATGGAATATTGTTCATTAAAGTGTCTTCTTAGCGATGATCTAATACCGAAGTTAGTAAAAGTCGGCCTTATCTGTTATATGACAGCTATATGAATTAGTGGCCCAAACTGAACCCAACTTATGGCGTCTTATTACATATTATAACTTATTATTATTATTTCGAATTTATGCCCACAAATTTGGATTTCGGACCAGTGTGCGTTGGTGCGATCATCAATAAGGAGTTTGGAGTTTGCTGGGCTAGTAGCCCTCGAAATCGGTATTAACTTTTAATATCTGTTATCGAGATGACTGACATAAACTTGCATACGAATTTCAGGTAGGCCAGATAGCTGCCATTTAAAACCGCACCTTAGTCCTCACATTGTCAAACTAGTCCTGAAAATAGATCAGCGGCACTACCAGTTGATTGTTGAGCACTGTATAGGACACCATAGACTTCTTGCCACATTTCGGTGCAGAAACTACTCCGCACCACCAGATATTTTTGTTTGAATAGATCGCATCCAAGCTTCCTATCACAGTGCCTATGATTGCCAATAGATAAAGGGTATTGAGACCATTATTATTTTTATCTTCTTTAAATGGAAGGCGGAATAAGTTCGATTCTATTGCTTTATGATCAATTTACCTTTTCTTCCAGTAGCTGCCCACATTGACCCACAAAGTGAAGCTGAAACCAATCGGAAAATAAAATCAATTACGCTGAACCTTATTTCTACTCCATAACATTTCTGTGGACATTTGATCCGCTTCTGGAGTACAGCCTGCAAAATTCTGCACATAAAGGAGTGCGTAGCACGGCCAATAATGCTGTCATACCTCGGGCTTAAACAGAAAGCAGGGCAACGTTTATCCCACAACTCGCGAGTCCAGGCAACGCTCATAGATCAAATACTGTAAATTGCCGAGCAAATTATACGTCCAGATGAGCACGCAATTTTGAAACAGACGCGCGAACAGAAGCGTAAATATTCCGACGGTTCGTACGCCTTCTGCTGTAGTCCTGCTCTGCTGTTAGTTCCGTGACAACAACTGCTCCAGTTCGTGCATGAAATGTCTGAGCTTTGGTTTCTTGTGCCGCACAAACAACAACTTAAGCATGCCGGCCAGTACGAAGTCAATGTTTGATAATGTGTACACCCTTGGCTGGGACATGGGGCACGTACAGCGCCCCATCGAGGAGCACCAGGCAGAGGTTCACAATGTTTGCATAGCAGATACACTTCGACAAAAGTGTGCCTCTGGCGCCGGCCTGAACATCATCCACTCGTTGTTTATGCTCCAATTGCTCTTTTTGTCCCTGGTCGAAGGCCTCCAAAGCCCACATATTGGCTCCGCCATGTCGGTGTATTTGCAATTGACTGCCGAATGCGGGAGCTGCTTGGGCTTTTCTAGATGCGCCCCAAATCCGTGTCCCGGTATTCATTAGTAAGCTAAGTAAGAGTAAGCTATTCGTAAGGCGCTACAAAACGAGCCGAAGCATACAAGTAATGAAATACATAAAAAAACGGAAGCTTGAGATTTGATCCAAATAAGCCCTCAATATCACCCATTTTTAATTTATTTTGTATACCAATTTAAATGCAATACGGATAATTATTATTTAAACTTGGATACATATCTTATTTGTCTAATTTATTTAATATAAAAAAAAAAACTAAAATGTATTCCATTGACATTAAACGACACTCTGTACGGTTATATATTTTTTATTTTATTCGTAAACAAATTCATTTAAAAAAACAAAGCTTAGAAGTTAAAGAAAAATGTTCCTTTTGTGGGAGTTAGGTGCACTGGATTTTAACTTTTCATTCTTATTACTTCTGTTTTAGATTTTCAGCAACTTTGCTCATGATCAGATAAATATTTAAACGCAGGCATATGTACATAATTTATATTACAAATATATTAAATTTGGTCTTATCTTATGCAACTTATTCACTTAGCGTACTTAAATAAATAAGTCCGAAACAAGATATCTAATTGGCCAAACCCATACAATATGAATTTTTTGTGGCAAGTCATTTTTTCCGCCTAGAAAGAGATATTTTTAGAAAAAGCTCCTTTCCCAGAAGTAACTTAAGCAGGGGTAGTTTAATGGGTCATTAGATGCACTCGTACATAAGCATTGTGGTGGTTCCTTATTTGCTTTTTATATTACCCTTAAGTCTAGTTAACATTTTGATTATTCAATTGTGCGAAAAATGCACACTCACTTTCCGAAGTAATGGAACTACATTAAAAAAACATTTGTGGAATTCATCTTATACGAGCCTGAATAGCTGTTTGAAAACCCAATACTTTTCGAGATATTTATTTATTATAGTAGTGCTTTAATTGGAATGCAATTCTCTACGTATGTAAATGCTTGTGTGTATTTGTGTTTGTGACACTTGACGCACTTCCTGCAAATTTGTTGAGCTCCCAATTTTATACACATGTATATGCTCGTGCATACATACATACATACGTACTTATAGTATATTTATTGGTGTGCGTGTTTGAATGATTGTATGCATAGCTCTGTGCTCCCCACAGTTGCTTCGTTAGCAAAAGCCACAAATTTCTATTTGATGTGAAGTCTTTGCGGTCTTTACGGACATTTTTGCTTATGGTTGGTGCTCCTTCCGCTTGCCCCTGTTGTCCTCTCCGTCACGTGGTGCTGTGTGTTGACTTATTGCCTGCTAACATTTTGTCCTTGTTGTCTAGTATTGATGGTTTTAAGCTTTCCGTTTGGCAGCTCGCATTTTGGCAGCACAATTTATTCAATATTGATAGTCGAACATCGGTCGCCTTTCAAATAAAACCACAAACAAATGCAGGCAATTAATAAAATGACGACTTTTGTGCAAAATTAATTGTATATTATGCAAACCTTGTTAATAACAGCACATACATCAATGTACAGTGTACACACACATTATGCTTATCGGTTGGGCGCATGGCTCAAGACCTGCTGACCAGAAACAACAACATAGCCTATATATGTGGGAACAATAAAATATTACGACGACAATGACGACAGTGCCAGCCCTTACTGCCTGCCAGCCTGCCTGCCTACCAACCTGCTGCTTCTTGTTGTTGTAATGACCATGCGCACCAATGGGCAAATGAACAATTTATTACCGCTTAATTGAACATACTGAACCTAACCACAGCCAAGCAACGCAACCCAAAACTGGCACCCATGTACACCCACAGGCAGCATCTGAGCTATAGATGGAAATCTGTTAAGATCGTGAGCGTCAATTCACAATAAAACTAAGGGACCTATTATAGTCCAACCCCTTGTACGATTATAACAAAGTTTTTTTTTGCCATTAGTTGTAGTGTTATCTTACATAAAACAGGGCTTGAGCTATGTTTAATTTTAAATAGATCCCTAATTCTGCGCCCAAGGAAATAATATAAAACAAGTTTTAGCTCTTGAAACTCCTGCTGCTTAATTTAAATATGGTAATAAAAACATAATTCAGAACAGCCCGAAATACCATTAAAATTGACCACTATTCAAAAAAACTGCTAGGTAATGTCAAGATGTCCTTTTATAAAATAATGAGCAAATCAGGAAATTATATCTCAAAAATATAAAATACTTTCTGAAATAGAAATGTACTGACTTGTCTTCAATTACCGCCATACCCCATTAAGAAATCATCTCTTAATAATTTGTAATGAGGGCTGGAGTCTCAAATTTATATATAGGACAAGTAAAAAAGCTAAAGTCGGGTGTCCCGACGTTGATCGATTTTACCTCTCTCGGTATTCGAACTCACGTAAAGGGTGTATAATTGCACAAATACAAAGCAATTGCGTCTATGTGTCTGTGTAAACATGTTTGCACTCAAGCAAAGCATCAGCATCAACAACATCTGCGGGCAGCGGTTGGGCAGCGCTTGAGCAGCAAATATATTTATGGCTATAACTTCTTGTTAAATCAGTCTATCATGATAAAACTTGGCATATAATTACAAACTGGGGGTATTTGCAAAATTTTAGTTCGAAATTCCAAGAATTACGGGAGATAGAGAAAATCTCGATTTGCTTGGGAGAGGGGGGAGGGAGGGGAATTCCAAAATACACATTTTCTGCATATTCACATAAGGCATATTGGACTCAATCAAATTTGATATCCCTAGGTCTTATAGTCTCCGAGATATAGGCGATTATACGAATGGAAAATTGGGAAAACCCCCATAGAGGGAAGTTGGGGGGAAAATCAAAAAAATAAAACAAACTCATATAGCGTACACACATAAGGCATCTTTGTGCAAAATTTTGTGTCTCTATCTCTTATAGTCTCTGAGATCCAGGTGTTCATACGGACGGACAGACGGACTGACAGACAGACAGGGCTAGATCGACTCGTCTTGTCACGCTGATCAAGAATATATATGTATACTTTGTGGGGTTTGCCACGCCTCCTTCTGCCTGTTACATTTTTCAGCTCCCGCAAACCTAATATACTCTTGCACATTTCATGTACAGAGTATAACAAGAAAGGAATGCTAAAGTCGAGCGGACTTTACTCTTAAATACCCCTTACCGCCCCACAAAAACAAACAATAATTTAGTATATTTAATTTAATTTATAATAAAATGTTCAACACGCGTTCATCCAGATGGACAGACAGACGGGCAAGGCTATATCTACTCGTCTTGTCGTCCTGATCAATAATATGTACTATACATATATACTTTGTGGAGTCTGCCACGCCTCCTTCTGTGTATTACAAACATTGGCACAAAACTTATATAGCCTTTTAGCCTTGGGTACAAGCTATAAAAATTTTAAACAGACATACATTTTAAAAAATATAATATTACTACAAATATCCCAAAAAGGTATACCCTTTTTACATTAGAAAGCTTCTTCGAACCCCTTATAGTGTACACATATACGAGACAAATAACAAAATAGAGCATATACTACAAGTATAAAGTGTCTTTCACGTACCCATCTTTAGGCCGAACAAATTAATGCTTGCATATGGCCAACATCAACTGGTAACGAGCTCCGGCATTATGTATAAATGAGGCGACCTTACTCTAAGACAAGTCTATAAAATCAACGACAAACAGGGCTGCAGAGCCCACATGAGCAATCGCTGCAGCAGATAGGCAGGCGAGCAAACAGATAGACAGACAGACTGACAAGCAGATGATTCTATTCGTCGGAGACTGCAAATCGGTTCATGCCATTGCCATTAGAGATTTGTTCGGATATTGCTTGCATATTAAGCGCACGCCTCGCTGACCAAATTGATTTTACAAGTGGCGCCAACAGCATTTAAGCAACCTAAGCAACTGGAGCAGATCCGGTCAGTCGAAAGTTCAACACTGGCCAGTGCCTTTTGCTCCCATATAGCCCATGGGTCAAGCAATTACAACAATTATTTTGCCACTGAATGCTGCACTTTTGAAATAAGATCCAGTTTGAAGCAATTAAGAAGCGAACGCACAAAATGTGTCCCTCGGCACTCTGCAGATGTGTGCTAGATAGTGAAAGTTTTATTGGCCCACTAACAACGATGCAAGTGTTGGGGGCAATCAGCGGCATAGTACCTTCTGTCTCGCCCACTGCCTCAACCATTCAGATAGTCAAACATTCAGTGGCATCCGCCCATTGACTTCAAGTGCGTATTTAGCGCTAAGTGACATGTCAGAAGCAAAGATTTATTCCAACAACCTATATCACCTCAAGTAAATTAAGTGCCAACTTATACATATGTACAAACATACAGCCAAGTATTACATATATGCTCGCACTTGAGCTTTGCTATGACCTCCCTCCTCTACCTCAACTCAGAGTGCTTTCATAGCGTATCGTTTGCCATAGTGACTGCCTTGAAAAAGCCAAAAGACGAAAAACACCTAAAGCAACCGCAATTTTCTTAAGCAGCTAAACAACAACCACACACAGACACGCACCTCCAAACAACCAAGTAACCAACCAACAAGCCCCCACCCTCAAGAGTTTATGTGAATGAACTACTTAAGCGAGTTAGGCTTCATCACAAAATAATCCCCAGCCAACAGGTAACGATAAAGCAGCTATACAAAGTGCTTCCTTTTCTGCTTTGCACAGACTTTGGCCATAAACAATAACCAAATATTTCGTATATCCGTTGCGCAATGTCAACCGCACTGCACGAGTCGGAGCGTAAATGAAAACGTAGCTAGAGGGGTGGGAAGCATCAAAATTGAATCGACCTGGCCAGGACAGACAACATCAAAAACGCCAATTGATTGCGCACAGACTCAAAGCGGTTCTCTGTAATGCAAATATGTTGGCAAGCACAAATGTCATTATGGCTGCAACTGGGGTGGACTGTGACGCCAATTGCTAGAGAAAATTCCAACTGCAGAAGCAGCTGATGTCCAATTTTGCCAGGTATTTTGGCAAGCCCAAACAAAGCTAATTAAAAATTGTGTCATTGTTAATGGAAAAGCTTGATTCTGTTTAGCTCTTGTTAAAGGCGGTGAATTCAGCTCCATTTTATAGCAGACCTGTAATTTTCATGGTTTATCTTTCAAAAATTCAACTGCGCGCCAAATGAAAACAGTGTTCAAAAAGCTCGCTGCTATGGAACTAAACAGCTGACATTTGCTAACTGATTTCGTTAGCTGCTAGAAATATCGATGACAGCTAAAACATGATGCTTGAGCTAATATTATGCTTAAAAAAAATGACGATACCAATATAAATTATTCAATATTTCATTTCAAATACATGTTTTTTTGTATTGCTTAAATATTTAAAATATAAAAAATTAACCTAATTTTTATTTAAAATGAGTGGCCGATAAATCGGGTATCGATAGTTTGTTGCTGGCTCTTCATAGCTCGTGCAGCTTGTTATTGTTTACAAAACAAAGTATCTGGATTTTGTTACAGTATTTATAAGAAAAAAGGCGCAATCAGTTGTGGGAAAGCTTGATGGCAGCTGGGAGGCAATCAGCAGTGGCATTTCTCGAATTTCCGCAGCACCAGACACGCCGTCGCGCAGCTGCCAGCCGACCACTTGTTGTTTTTTTTTCTCTCTTCCTATTCAAGCTATTGTGATTGCCGTGCAGTTAAATGCAATTTAAACAGTAAAACAGGTCGGAATAAGTGCATCATATAATATAAAAAGTGTATTACTGTGGATCTCTAACAATTTCCAATCAAATATGCATACATACTAGCTACACAAAGAAAACCACAGCCGGCGGTGCTAGCTATCAAATTCTTTACTAGAAAAGTCATTTGAGGCATAACTTGCAATTTAAAATAAGTTTAGCTATTGTCCCATTGAATGTGCATATTAAACGGCACAAATTGGTGTTAATTGTGTTACAACGAAAATAAATCGACAAGTTCGGTAAAACCGTGAGAAATTAGCATTTTATGCGAACGCCTGGTCGGTCTTGGGGCTCATTAGAATAAAGTCTAGCCATTGAACCGGGAGATAAACAATATAAAAAAAAACAAGTACAAAGACTTAAAGTGAACAAGGCAGTGCAATTAAAAAGCAATCGGCGATAAAACGTTAATTGCAGAACAAACTAGTCAAGTGTGTGTATAGTTTGAAGCGTAAGTAGCTCTCAGAAAGCCGAACCAAAGCGTTGATAAAAAGCGTGACACTCAAAGGGGGGCTTCTTATCAACGCCCCCCAGTAACCTGCAAGAGCAGCGTCACTATATGCTGCACTTATATACATACATACATGCATTTTTATTCTACATATTGTCAAAGCTACAAGGTGAAATACTTTTTTGAACTTTAACTCCAGTTAAGTAATGCACAATTTATGGCTTGTATAATCGCGCGACTACAACAATACAAATTAAAGTGATTGCGCGTTATACAAGCAAACATTTCTACATACTTATGTACATACAAGAGATTATGCACTGCTGACACGATTAGCAACGACATCTGATAATATATAAACAGATGTACATACATATGTATCGCCACGATTCTTAGCTTCTCATGGCTTTTCGGTTGTACAGCTGTAAATTACTGAAAAGAAATCTAATGCACTACAGGGTGTTTGCAATGGTTTATCAGAGCAACTATAATCAAACACCGATTGAACACATTTTTTGTTGTATCATAAATTAACTGCAGCTGTAATCGCATAAATATCTTATCAATGAAAATTTTTCAAGCGCTTATGAGGTTGCTACTAAAAACCATTTGTGGCGTTCAGTTCCAAAACGACGAGCTATGTGATCGGTTTTTGGCTGGGACTAGTTAGATCCAAAGGTTGATTTTAATTAAACTTCGATTCTAATTACAATTTTTATAACCTGCAGCTCATTAAAATAAAAGGAAATTCAAGATGACCGTTCAAAGCAAGTTGTTGGATCCGCTTTGTATAACCTGCAAGGACTTTCAACATCCCTGGACGGACAAATGTGCCAACGCGACGGCGGGCATATTGCTCTCTTCCACGCCCTATTGTCTGCGCGTCTATACAGTTGTCTATGCTCTGTCCCTCCTCATGCGCCATCGCATACCGACTCTGACGGATCTGAGGCGCACCTTACTGGGCATTATACAGTCGACTGCATTTCTAGTGACCAATGCTTACACCTTTATACTGTATAACTGCCTGCTTCGGAATGTATTCGGACGCTATTACTTCTCCACCGTGGCATTCGTGCCTTGCTTCATGGCCTCCTTCTCGGCAATTCTAGTGGAGCGTCCGGCACGTCGTCCATTGCTCACATTATACGTGGCCAATGTAGCCACAGAGACACTATGGCGCATGGGAGAATCACGCGGCTGGCTGCGTTCCCTGCCACATGGGCAGACGATTATTTTTGGACTTAGCATATCGGCGTTGCTGTATCTGAACCGCTTGGGCCTGCAAAAAACCATCGCGAAGGACTCCATCTTCAACATACTGCGCATATTTGTGGGCAAGGAGGAGGCAGGTCCTGTGATCAAACCCGAGCCTGTTGTGGGCGGCGACCAGCCAGAACCTTCCCGACGTCGTCCTACCGTTAGCTTCTCCACTGTTGCGGACTGGGTGCGCGTTTATAGCAATTTGATTCGAGGGCGTCATTCCAGTTGCCAACATAAACAAAGCTGCGCAACGTATGCCGTGCTTGGAGGTCTGAAGCCCTTCGTAGGCGGTGTAGCGCTGCAAGTAGCCTTGAAGTTGGTCATGAACATCAAGAAGGTGACACAGGGCCAGATGCAATGGCGCAAGCATATCTTCAATAACAACACATTGCACCTGGGCTTCTTTATGGGCAGCTTCTCGTTCCTCTACAAGGTGGGTGCTAAAGAATAAGTGTAATTTAAGATCCTTGATAGCGGTTTCTCAACAACAATGTTTTAATAATTAGTATGCATATTTAAAGGAATGCCTTTAACTCAGAACCCAAATCTCAAGTTTCAACTCCACCATCCATTAATTAATCCCAGTATTTGCAATAGTCAAACAAATTAGCTTCGTTTTCCAAAACATTTTAGTCATATCTGAAAAAAAGGCTTTAAATATTTGAATGAAATACAAATTATATTTTAATTTCTGGCCAATCAGTCTTCTTGTTTTTAACACACTAATGGAAACAATTCTTAATTTCAGTCTATTTCATGTTTGCTGCGACACAGCTTCAACCGGGATGATGCCCTTTTTGCTATTCCTGCCGGTCTCATTGCCTCACTAGCATTTACCCAATATCCGGATAACACTGTGGCGCTATATGTAATGTGGAAAGCCCTACAGGTAAGCATGAAACAAAATTAGTCCCTTGGAAATTGATATTCGAGAACTTGCTTTTCAGATACTATACAACATTGGACAATCCAAAGGCGTACTACCACACGTGCCAAACTTTATGCTATTTCTTTACTCCTTTTTCACGGCTGTGCTGTTCCATGCCGGCATTTTGGAGCCAAAGAACTTGCGTCCCAGTTATTTCAAATTTTTGCAGGCCATATCAGGCGAAAGGTAATTTAATATTTATTCCATGAAATGAGATCTAGCTCCTTATCATTTCTCTTTGTCGTACAGACTAAGCAAGTTCAACTTGAGTGCCTTCGACACCTTTGGCTTGAACACTCAGCAGCAGGCGTGGGACACTATTAAAGCCCTAAATATTGTCAACAAAGTAGAACTGCCTGTATTTTCGTTTGCATCATGAAGCGAATCCTAAATAGAATTTAAATAAACAAGCTCATTACATTTCTTTAAGTCTTAGCATTTGTGGTGTCCATATCGAAAGCGTTTGAAACGCATGCCACTGAATTCTATATAATATTGTGTATATAGGCTTGTCAGCCCCAACTTTGGAGTCTCGCTCTGTGTATATTTTGTGTCTAAAATGTGCTGTGTGGTGCACATTGTTCAGTTAAGGGTTCTATTGTAAATTATTTTGACTGTTTTTGGTACACATTTGTTTTTATAATAAAGTAAAAGAAATAATTAAGAGCTGTTTTATTTAAGAGAAGAGTGTAAGAGAATCAATTGATAAGTTATCCGAACAAGCAACAAACCCGTTCTCCGTTGCACTTCCTGATAATTTTCTCGCGCTCGCGTTCATTCACCCAATTCCATGCGTTTTATATTTCAAGGCCCACATTCATTTTGCTTATCAGATAAGCCGACGCACTTGAAACCTTGAGTGAACACGTTTTTAATAGTTATATGGACTGCATTTATGGACTGCACATGTCAGCGGCAGCATTAGTTGTGATTGAATGGTGCCTAAGACGCCAAGTTACTACGATCGGATGTACGTGTATTCCACTGCCTGATAAATCTGCACAGTTTCAAGGTAAGCTTATGATAGCACAATGGATAAAAATAACAATCATTTAAAAATAACTCTGTATAGAAGAATAAAAGGAATTCTCTTTAAATTGTCTAACATATTTGAATTGTTAAGGCCGAGTGCTTTCATCGAATAATTGTTCCTTTTGTGGTGCGTACAAGTTTATATATTTCGGCAAATTAATATGTTCAATCTATTTTTATATTCTGTATATGAAATGGACAAGAGTATATTAGGTTTGCGCGAGCTGAAAAATGTAACAGGCAGAAGGAGGCGTGGCAGACCCCACAAAGTATATGTATTCTTGATCAGCATGACAAGACGAGTCGATCTAGCCCTGTCTGTCCGTCCGTCCGTCCGTATGATCACCTAGATCTCAGAGACTATAAGAGCTAAAGACACCAAATTTTGCACAAAGATGCCTTATGTGTGTATTCTATACGAGTTTGTTTTGTTTGTTTGCGGCTGTTGATGATGTTACTGTTTGGTTGACTGCTAACATGTTTACTCAGACACGAATCTACGAGCATATACATACATACACTCACATAGACGCAATTGTTTTGATTATGTGCAATTATACACCCTTTACGTGAGTTCGAATACCAAAAGAGGTCAAATCGATCAAATTTTTTTTTTATTTTCTTACTTTCTTAATTTCTATAATTATTCTAAACATATGTACATAGTATTTCAAAGTCGGGACACCCGACTTTAGCTTTCTTACTTGTTTTCAATCGACTTTTTATGCTCTATACCCAAAGGGAAAGAAAAAAGTATATTGTGTATAAATGCAAGGAAAGTATAAGATCAGAATGTATAAGAGCTAGAATAACCACACTTAGTAATCATAGTTCCCCAAGCCCCATGTATGTAGTTTTCTGATCGATTGGTGGTCGGTGTTCGTATCTTTCTGCGAGGAAAGGGATGAATTCTGATTTTAATTTATTTTATTTATTTTTCCCCATTCCCCCATCAACAATAACAATTCCAGACTTACATACACATAACTATTTAACGTTATATTTCTGCATTTATCTATCGATGCTTCAAATGTTAAGCCAAATCAAGCAATTGCAACACTTCTTTTTTCATTTTAATTTCACTTCTGCTACTACGTCTATGCTAGAACGAAAGCGGGATATCATTTCAAGGTATGGGCATATAATCGCAAAATCTCCATTGTAAGCTCCATACGAACGAGATCTGCGATTAAAAGGCTCGGATGCGTGATTTCATTTGTCAGAGTTTTCAATGAAAATCTGCATTCCATGTGCTGACAGACTTTAGTTCAATTTGGAAAATGAAAAGTGCAAAATGAAATATTTTTCCTGGAAATGTCCGCGTTGTTTGGCTTTGTTCATTGAAAGCACTTTGCAAAACGTTTTAATTTGTTGAGCGATTGAAATTATTGAGCCAGTCAACAGACTTTGTCCATTGGCAGACTACAGGTAAAAACAAAATGTAGTTTTGTTGCTTCGAATTTGCGACTGTGTGTTATTGTTTTTTACAAGGTACCTAACCTTAAAACTTTATCAACTGGAATGTACTATTCATGTAGAGCATGAAATCAAACAATTGGAAGAATTTGTTAACAAACTTTTTGTCTTTGTTGAGTAAAGAGAAACCTAAATAACTAAAGAGTGCAAACTAGTTCTCATATATTTTCAGAGAATCTATTATCAGCAGCTGCTTAAGTAATTGAATAGATGTATGCATGTATTAAATAAAGCCAATCGACTGAGAGACACAATTCTACACAGAGCGCACATCCGGCTTTATCGGAATACAGAGACGACCGCTCTTCATTTGGATATCACACAAAAATACATTCCAAAAACTTTTCCCTAAAAATGGCGGCACAAAGCAAATTGTTTAGTGCTGGAGTCGACTGCAGTTGCCACGCCTACATGCATCCGTGGACCACAAGCTGCGCCAGTGGTACGGCCGGCATGATGCTGGCCTCCATACCTAGCTCTCTACGCACCTACTTCACAGTCTATTTGGTAAGCAATAGAAACTTATGAACCCCTGAATTGTCGATCCCTATGTCCACAGATCGCACTAATCGCCCGCAGGCGCCTGCCTAGCCTGAAGGACCTAAAGCACACGGGGGCTGGCATTTTGCAGTCGGCCGCCTTTCTATCGACGAATGCTTGGTGCTTCAGCTTATTTGTGTGCCTGTTGCGTCAAGCTCTTGGACGTTTCTATTTTGGAACTGCCGCCCTTGTTCCGGCCTTTTTTGCAAGCATTGTGGCTCTGAATGTCGAGCGTCCGGCACGCCGTGCGGCCCTAGCCTTATATGTGACCAATGTGGGTCTGGAGACATTGTGGCGTATGCTAGAGGCCCGTGGTCTGGTCCACTCCATACCCAATGCACAAGTTCTAATCATGGGTCCCAGCATTACCGCTTTGCTTTATCTGCAACGCCTGGGCCTGCACAGGACCGTGGCAAAGGACATAACATTTAAGGTGTTACGTGTTATTATTGGCAAAGAGGAAGAGGGTCCTCTTAACATGCCAGTAGCGAACAGTAGCGGCAGCCTAAGCTCGCGACAGAGGCGCCTGAGTTTCCGCAGCATCAGGACTATTTTGGGATTGTATGAACACTTTCGAGCTGCTAAGCATTCCAGCTGTCCTCATCGCCAAGGATGTGCTATTTACGCTTTGCGTGGTGGCCTCAAGCCCTTTGTGGGTGGCGTGGGACTAACATTATCCCTAAAACTGCTGCTCAACATCAGCAAGATAGTCCGTCTAAAAATGGACTGGAGAAAACGAATGTTCAACAAGGACTCTCTAAAGCTGGGTCTGGCACTGGGCAGTTTTTCATTGCTCTACAAGGTTGGTGGTTTCAGCAGTCGATGCTACTTACTCTTACCCTCACTCTACAATGCTTTTACTTTCAGATGACTTCGTGTGCCCTCCGCCATGGCTTTGGTTATGATAATGCTCTGTTCGCCATTCCAGCTGGCTTGCTAGGCTCCATTGGACTGCTGCAATTTCCCAATACTACCGTTTCCCTTTACATCATGCTGAAACTGCTCCACCTGCTCTATAATTGGGGCATTGAGGGAGGTGTACTGCCGGAGGTGCCACACTTCATCACGTATTTGTATGCCTTCTTCACGGCTATACTCTTCCATTCTTCCATATTGGAGCCACGCTCCTTACGTGACAGTTACTACAGGTTCTTGATGAACATGTCGGGCAATAGGTGGGTGACTATATACTTGTATTTCAATCTAAAATCTTCAACAACTCGTTCACCTCCACAGAATCTGCCGTTTTGGTGTGCGTTCGTTGGAAGATCTTGGTCTGGAGAGCCACGAACAGATGCTGGATGTTGTACAAAAGCTGAAGATCAATACAGCTTCACCCAACCCGTCGGTGCCACTAATGTAGAAGTATCCGACACATCCTAACATTTGAAGAATGGAAACTTTGGTTGAACATACATAAACTTTTCATATAACAGCCTTATAGTACTATTTTCATTAGTAGTCTGTGGGGGCTTATGGGAATTTCATTGATAAATTGGACAACAACGGGGCTGCCGGATTCTTTCTTAAGAGAATTCAAAGTGCGTAGCGATAAGAGTTTTGTGTGCCAACATATCTTATCGCTAGTCGAGTTCATGATTTGGCTATGGGAAAGCATTCAATTGGAACGTTAGTTGTATATTGAACTACCGTGCGTACAGTTGAACTGACGGAACAACCTTTGCGACCGAATTATAAGTTCGATTCCAAAAACAAAAAACCACGAAAATATTGCAACTGGCAAGACACTCCTCCTGCATCTGAAAAACTAGATCAGTAGAAAAGGGGCGCACTTATTTATGTGGATTATGCGGTCGCTTCGTTACTGAGACCATACCTACAATAAATCGTAGACCTTATTTAAATCTGCGTGCACTTTGTTCGGGTTACCACAACCACCGTTGAGTTAATCTTATCGACTACCGGTTCCAATTCGATAAGCTAAATAATCACTTCAGTAGCTGGCTGATCGGTCAGATCTCTTAATCCTAAAATGGCTGCACAAAGCAAATTGCTGGATGGCGCCCTTAGGTGTAGCTGCCATGCCTACGAGCATCCCTGGACATCAAGCTGTGTCAATGCCGCAGCTGGCATGATACTCTCATGTGTTCCCAGTGCTCTGCGCACCTATGCAACAGTTTATTTGGTAATTAGCAGATAATTTGTATTCCTTATTCTAATTCCATTCTTCACACAGCTGGCATTAATCGCACGCTTGCGCCTGCCATCTGTTCAAGATCTCAGACGCACGGTCCACAGCATTCTACAGTCTATGGCCTTCCTCGTAACGACTGCCTACGGCTTCAGTCTGTCCGTGTGCTGGTTGCGCAAGTTGCTGGGTCGTTTCTACTTCGGCACAGTTGCCTTTCTACCCACCTTTCTGACCAGCATTGCGGCCATCATCATTGAGCGACCAGCCCGCCGCATTCCCCTCGCTCTCTATGTGGCCAATGTGGGTAGCGAAACGCTCTGGAATATGCTGGAATCAAGAGGCCTGGTTCACTCCATACCCAATGGACACGTCATCCTCTTGGGGCTGAGCACTAGTGCGCTTCTTTTTCTGAGTCGCTTGGGTCTACACAAGACTGTGTGCAAGGATGCCACTTTCAAGGCACTGCATATAATTCTAGGCAAGGAGGAGGAAGGTCCACTTAGAACGCCCGCCGTGACCATCACCCAAAGCTCCAGACCTTTGAACTTTGGCACTATTTTGGGATATGTACAGCTGTACGAGCGTGTGCGTAGTGCCAAGCATCCGAGTTGTCCACATAAGCATAGCTGCTCCAGCTATGCCTTGCGTGGCGGACTCAGACCCTTCATTGGTGGTGTCGGCTTACAAGTAGCCCTAAAGCTCCTTCTAAACAGCAAGAAAATATTCAAGCTCCGTATGGAGTGGCGCAAACAAATATTCAACAGGAAATCGCTGAATCTAGGACTGGCTCTAGGCAGCTTCTCACTGCTTTACAAGGTAGGTTTACTCATATTACCATTGATCTCAGGAATCTAAGATCTCTTTTTTGACAGGCAATTTCCTGCGCTCTGCGTCACAGCTTTGGTCACGATAGTGCGGCTTTTGCCATTCCCGCCGGCTTGATCGGCTCCATTGGACTGCTACAGTTCCCCAACACCACCGTTTCTTTATATGTAATGTGGAAAGCTCTGCAACTGCTCTACAATTGGGGCATATCGGAGGGCGTGCTGCCTGAAGTTCCACACTTTACTATTTTCCTGTATGCCTTATTTACTTCCATACTTTTCCATGCTGCCATTCTGGAGCCTCTCTCTCTACGACCCAGCTACTACAAGTTTCTGATGAACGTGTCGGGAAACAGGTGCATGTTCATGTTGACAACTTTAATGATTTTCAATTATCCAATTAATTTCTTTCGCCCCAGAATAAGTCGCTTTGATGTACGTCCGTTTGAGTCCTTTGGCCTGAATAGCCATGCACAGGTGATGGAAACAATAAGGAAACTGAAGATAGACATGACATCGGCAAATCCAATGTTTCCATTAACAACATAGAATTGACGAATTTAATAATTGTGGTTGTGGTATTTAGAGCGAATGTACTGATAGAATAAAGTTAATTTTTCCCTTTCAAGATTTGTCATTCATTTATTCAATCGAATGGCCAGATTTAACAAAAAGTAAAATAAAGTCGTCCTTTCACGGACATAGGAGAATCTGGATACCAACTTTGGTTATTCTAGCTTTTATAGTTTATGAGATCCTTGCGTTCATCCAGACAGACGGACAGACGGACGGACGGACATGTCTAGATCGATCTCTCGCCATGCTGATTCAGAATATATATACTTTATGGGCTCGAAGATGCTTCCTTCTGCATGTTACATACTTTGCACAAACCTAATATACCCTTTTTACTGTTTAAGGAGAAAAAAATGGCAAAAATAATTTTCTACGTATACCCCAACTGGCTATCAATTCAAGCAAAACTGCCACCTATTCTATGCTAAATCATACTTCGCGTAAAATAATTTAAGTTGAGGTTAGGCAGGAAAGTCTATTCCAAACGCACACTATTTTTATACCCACTACTCAAAAAGTAAAAGGGTATAATAGTTTGGTGCACATTTAAATTAAAAAGAATTTCATTTTACATAATAAAAATATTAAATTTATTTATTTTTCTGAAAAATGCTTTAAACTATAATGATCTCGGTCGGACAAAAAAGGACAGACAGAAATCGGTCAAAATATTACAAATTGCCAACAATTGTTTAATGCTTTCACTGCCGCGTGAAATAAAAATAATATTGAAAAACAATTGATGATTTAAAAAAGAAGTATCCAGCTTTCAGAGGCCACAATTGTAAACAACATAGTGTTCGAAATACTGCGCTAAGATCAACCAACTTAAATAAACAACTTTTTTGTTTCAACACAAACTATTAAGTAACGATATCCCACATATTGGACAAAGGCTCTTTACTTTGTTTTAAAAAATAATGTTCTTTCACGATTGATACATTTTCCAATTCGCTATTTCAACAACCAATAGAGGACTGAAATAACGCATTTCATAAGTGCACTTATTTATTGAGGGTTTGGTTTTTCTATTAGGATTATATTTAATCGTTCATTGACAATGTAAAATGTGGTTGAAGGATTAGCAATGTTGTCGACTGACTGCTTGTGCAATATTGTGAAATTCAACCGCGAATCAAAGCTATATTTCTGATTTTGTGGCCCACAATGTTAAAAAAAACTTGCTTTAAATTTGTATTATTGTAATTCCAATGTTAGCAACTAAAACCAAATTTAAAAATTAGGTTAAAACCATATTAATGCACATTCTAGTTGCAATTTCTCATCACACACCACAGCTCTTTTCAACAAACATTCAGAGGCATTTACGGAAAAGCAAAGCGGTTCCGAAATATCAGCCCAACACTCTTTTACACTTTGAAGGCTTACATATGGAAATACACAATTATGTAAGAGAAAAAATTAAAATTAAATGTCTGTGTCGCGGCCCAAAGCGGCCAAAAAGGCTTTTTATGTGCGCCCGGCTTTGGCGCCCGCAAAGTAGGGCCTCCAACATCAATCACATAGTCAACGATGCGCCATTTTGCAAACAAGCAAAGCTCAGTCGCTTCAGTCGCAGGACCGGCCCCCACCATCCTTGCAGCTGGTCAACAGGAAAGTGGCAACTCGAGACGCGCGCTCTGCGCTACTCAATTATTTACATTTATATGTCATATAAATTTATAGCTTGCCATAACTCAGACGACGCGCCAGAAAGTGCAGCGGTAGCTTCCTTGCTCCCCTCGACTTTCTCAACTCGGCTCCGGCAAGCGTTAAAAATTTACTTCAAATACCCAAGGCCTTCTAGCGAGTCGTCTTGTTTTGGCCAAAGAGCTCATCTCAGCTCGGGCTTAACAAATGAATTATTGTTCCAGGCCAAATTTAATGCGCCACTTAGTTATGTGCCGGAGCTTTTATATAATAATATGTGCCCAGCGAAGTGACTCGCTGGCTGGTTGCTGCCACTGCTAAGTGGGCCAATCATGAGGCAACAGCAGCAACAAAAACAACAACCTAGGGACAACAACAAGGACAACTTGGCGTCGATGGCACTTGGTCTTTTGTTTGCCCCACGCTTGTTGTTTGGCTGATTTTCATTTTAAATTGAGTTGAAAAATAATGAAAATGCAAATTTGTCGGCTGCTGCTGTTTCTGATTCTGCTTCAGCTTCTGCTCCCGAGATGTCCGGCAAGTCAGCAGCTGTTTGGTATTTTCTCCGCCTGCTGCAAGTGCCTTTTGCTAACTTGAGACAATTTGCAAGCGATCAGATACAGTGGCCGAGAAAGCCTGCTCTTATCAACAAAAGCAAAAACAAAACCAAAACCCAACCTGCATTTAATAAAGGAACGTAATGTAACACTAAAGCTTTCACGATTAGCTGGGGCCCATAAAACATTAATTTTTTCTTATGTTTATATTTATATTTTTTGTATTTTACATTGATATTTGGATGTAGAGTCAAGCCCAAATGACAACTTTGAAGTAATGACATAATTAACATAGATTAATCGCTGATTTTTAATAATTTACAAGTGTGTTTGTCTCGCTCCTATTTTCAAGTCTTAAAATTGTACAAGTATATTCTGTAAAGCTGTATTTTCATTATATTTTCAAAAACAATATTATTTAGTATTTAAAATAGTTAATTACATTTTAGACTTCCGCTCTGGACTCAAAATAGTTTGAAAACGATACGATACAAATCAAAATAAACCACTAAAAAATATAAAGTAAATGATATCATAAAGCCACTAATGAGAATATACTTATTACCTTTACGATTTATACTGAACTTAGCATGTATGTATACCAATCTTGTTACGGATTTAAAATAGTTCCCAATAACTTAGTAAAATAATAACATTATTAAGGTAAACAACGGATGATAAATTTGAATATTAATAATGTGTCGATAAAGCTTAAAAAGCATTTAAAAATTTTAAAAATAATAAAACGTATTTTGAAATTATAGAAAAAAAGCAAACGTTTGCATTTGTAATATGTCAGCACTGCTTAATAAATATTTTATTTTAAATCCGAACTTAATCGAACTTTTAGTGAATTTGGTAATAATTTTCGGTTTATAAAATACTTCATTTAAGAAATGTTTGAAGAGTTTAAATTTCTTGGCTATCATTGAAGGGGACTTAAAATAAAAACAACTCTTCATTGATTAATGAATTACATTGTGGAACTGACTTTATTTCTTATAACATTAAATTATCTTAATAATTTAATTTAATTTAATGATTTGGCCTTTATTTAGGTACGAGAAATTGTGCAATATTTTGAAAATATTTAAGGGACATTTAATTCCCAGTGAGATGTCGTAAATTACATGACACTAGTGTTTGGGTACAACTTATTCACATATTTTCAGTCAATATTTGCCGACTTTCTAATTTTGAGATGAGTTTCTAATCAATTTAAAAGACATGCGAAATAAAAATCGCCAATAAATGAAATTAAATCGATCTTGCTTCACTTTCCTTGATTGTTCATCAACTTTTTATTTACTTTAAATTTAATAATGATCATTTATGATTGCAGATCTGTCCCGCCGACTTTCTTCCGTTTGAACCACTGTGCTCTGTAAAAAAGCGTAGCATACTTTTATGCACTGCAGCTTCTTACCATTTATGTATGAATTTATATGCACGTCCGTTCATTTTATGCCACAAAGTTTTTAAAAACACAACACAACTATACAAATATATTCCGTTGCATATACGTGTATGTATGTGTGTACCAGTATAATAATAACCGAGTCAACGGAATAGAAAATACAAATGAAGGCAGTGACAAATCTCATTAATCACAGCGCAGATTTTATTTTCAATGGATGGATGGTTGGTTGTGGTGTTGGCGACTGTGACAGTGACTGTGGCTCAGAATGTTGCTGCATTCTATGCTGGATTATCAGCTTAGTGGCTGCAAGCTGTTGTTGTTTTTGTCTTTGTTTGCACTTTCCACCTCCAAGTGTTGTTCTTGCTGTCGCTTATATAGTAAGGGAAAAAAATGCATATAAATTGTATATTATAAATTTTCTTATTTTAACTGCTGTTCTGCTTGCCACTCACTTAGCAGCGCAGTTACTTGTTCATATACTCGCAGTTGCCTATTTTCTTTGGCCCAGTAACGCTGCTTGCGGCTGCTGTTATTGTTTTCCAAGTCGTAACTTCATTTAAGTCAAATGCAACAGTGTCTCCCTCTCTCCCTCACTCTCTCTTCTCCCTTGTTGGCTCTAAGCTGCAATGTTGCACATTGTAAACAAGAAAATTATGCAAATGAATATATTTTCTCCCCTGTTTTTCCGACTCTGCTACTGCTTTCGAAAATGACGAACAATTCTCAAATGCTAACGATGTTGCACCACAAAGTGAATGCAGTAAACAATTAAGAATGAACTGAGGTATTGATTGATATAAAATATTGAATGAAATATGCCAAAAATGTATAAATATGCACCAACAGAATACAATATCCTTCACGTCTCTCGGTAACATGCAGTCTTTATTTAATATTCCGGAATTTAATGTTACAGAACTAAAGGTGGGAAAGTTGTGGCTTTTTCATTTTTATTTTGTGGGAGAAATACCTTCACACACACGTGAAAAACTATTACATGGATCATGCGCTTCGGTCTTTATTCGGGGCCATTACAGCCGACCATGCTAAGTTTTAACAGGCGGAGCAATAGTATGAAGGAGTGTGGACATTTAAAGAGACTAGATAACTTAATTGAATAAAAATCGTTTGTTTTAGATTTAACTGATTAAATAGTATTATCTACACTGATAAAAAACAAACCACGTACATTTAAATATGTTCACCATCGATTTTTTACCGTAGTGTGTTTCAAGTTTAATATTAAAATCTTAAATTTTAAGTGCGACGATATTAAATCAGAAGTGATAATGTGGAAGTAGGTTTGATTCACGCCGGCTGATTGAATAGACTTACTTGACACATACCTAACGATCATATACTATGTCAAGGGGTATTTATGCCACGCAACCACTGAAAACCGACTTGAGAATACTAGTCAATGTCTGTCTCTTTCTACATTTAAAAATATTCGATTTAACTATAAAAAATATTAAAATTTAATATATGTATTTCTAGTATATTACAACTAATTAAAGTTGAGAACAATATTTTACATATACAAGTATACTATTATATTATACATTTAACTATTTGTTATTTAAAGTGAGCGCATATTAAAATTTAATATGGTCCAACACACTTTAATGAGAAAGATATTATTGAATATTATTTACTTGTATATTTAAATCTGTAATTGAATATGGTTTTACTAAGCATTGTGTCGGATGACCATTGAAAGGTGCTTTCGTGTAAAAAGTAACAAGTCGGAAAATGTATTTGGCAATATTATTTAAAAGGACTTCCAAACCCTGCTCATTAATTGTGTAATTATACGTCAGAAACTAAGGTGGAAACAGGGTGGGTTATGTAAATACAAATCTCAGTTTGGTTGTTAGAAAGTTTTGCGTTTTTTATATGTAGTTTCAATAGCTTTATCTATGAGGTCCACATTCTCTAGCCAGTGTAGAAAACATATAGTAAACTATCTGATAGTTATTACGTGCCCAATAATTACCACTGACCAATTCAACGTGTACAATATCTATTCATTCATTGACTTTACCAATTGATGGACTAATATGCAGTATTCTTTCAACAATTGTTAACAAGCTATAAAAATATTTATTTATTAATAATATCTATTTATTCATTGGCTTTGCAAATTAAAAGACTAATATTTATACTTTCGACAAGTGTTTACAAGTTTGCAAATATTTTTTTTTTTTTAATAACAAATTATTTTTGTTTAGAAACTGAACTAAATATTACTAATTCTATTTACAAATTCAGCAACAGTTTAAGACTATATTGTGAAATATTTTTGTTTAGGTAACATACTATATTAAAGTTTCATTTGAGAAATTTTATCATACACAATGATGCATGCATAAACAAATATATTCTGTTCAGTATTTATGTGTAAATCAAATTCAACAAATATTTCAATATTTCAATTTTTAATGGAAGTAACGATGCTAATTTCTAAAAATTGCAGATTCAAGTAAAATGTTTCTGCTATCGGACAGAAAGTGCTCAATCTATAGAGTGGCTCATGAAAAATCTAAAATAAATAAAACTATCAACTCCTTGCTGTTAAAATTTCAAAGTTTCCCACTCCAACTACACAAAACCCCCAGCACCAGCACCATTCTTGTCTATTTTCGTGTACCGAGAATGTATTTTCTTGTTGCAATAAATTTCATTTGATATTTTACGAAGACAGCACAAATGACAAGGTATGTCAACGCAAGATAAGCGTTAAGTTAAACGAAAGTAACTGAAGACAGGGACATAAGAAGCCAAGGAGTGAGGCAGGACTTGCGCTATGTATGTGCGTGTGTGTGTCTGTCTGTCTGTCTGTCTGTGTGTGGGTCTGTGTGTTTGTGTATTTGTGTCAACTGGCAACTGTCCATGGAGAATATGAAAGTTGATATAAATGACATTTTAGCTTGCCGTGTTTTTTTCCTACACTTGCTCTTGCGTTGAGCATTTTTTAATTAAAATTTCTTTTTGCGACTCTTTCTTCTGCACACTGAGATTTTTTCGGTGCGATAGAAAAATTGAAATGAAATACAATAGGAAAATGGCAACGATGACAGAATTGGGTCAGACATGAAATTAAATAAATGCAACTTACTTTCAGCTAAACAAACATGACACAAAATGTTATACAATACTTCCACAGATAAAACTGGCAGGATAAATCAAAACAACAGCAACAAAATGCGCAACATCTTTTCTTGCCACATTGATGATGCCATCTCAACTTGAAATGGTATTGGCTGAGCATTTTACCGGCAGTTCAATGATAATATTAATACATATTTGTTTAAATGTATTTCTCAAACGTAGAATGTAGTGTCCAACGAATCTGGTATACATATCGAATATATGTATGTAATAAAAAAAAAACTAATTTAATAAGTGATATGTGGATATAAAAAAATCATTAGCAAATGTATTTACAATTATTATTCCACATGTCAGTTTTATTTTATTTAACCCTTACACTGAAATAATCGAATGAATTGAAATTATGATCACTGTTGGGGCCAATTCCGTGATTCGTGGGATGCAAGCAAATTAGATGATTTCTGTATTAAATTCTTTTAATTATATAAAGTACAACTGAAAATGCGAACATGTGGGGTCGCATTAAGCTTTAATAAAATGAATAATTTTTTATTTTTTTAAATTTTACTTTACAGTCATTTTTCGACCCCAGAAACAATATTAATGTAAAAATAAAACACAGCGTTTTCTGTACAAAAAAAAAATACAAAATCACAAAGAACCAAAAAACACGTATATTTTTATTTTGCCTTTTCTATTTAATGGAAAAAACCGCACTGAAATTTCAAAAAAAGTCATACGAAGAACTTTGACGAAGAGACACAAACAAGATTCAGCCGTGAGCGACTTTAAGGATTTATTCGATATGCTTCTGATTACAAATCCTTCAAATTAAATTTGTTATGCTGTGCAGAATAGGAATCTTTAAGTCGATCTATGTATGTATTTCAGTCTTTAGGGGTATCTCGGATAACTCATATTTATCATTTCCATACATAATATCACACAGATGCTAATAATGTCAAGGTTAAGCTTTCATATTTAGGTATAAGTATCCAGGTAGATTTATGTAGGGTTGGCAGCTCTTGAACCAGCAGATAATCATCGGACTATCGGGGTGGTCAGTCCAGGGTAGTCTAAGAAAGTATATCGTTTTAGGAGTAAGAGTTTGACTTCGGAAGCGAGCAGACGTTGTGAACAAGTTATGAATAAACTTTAATTTAATTTGATTTAATTTGCACATGAATAAATATTGTACTCAATTGATTAAAACGACGACGTGTGGTGTACTTATTATTGACGGAGTTTCTGGAGCAGATTTTTACTCACTCGTAGGGAACTCACTAAAGATCCCTACAATTTTGGGGGCTCGTCCGGGATAGAACCACAAGTGAATGTGCAAATTATAAATTAACATTAAGAAATTGTACAAATGAAGCATTTAATGTGTGTGTACGTGTATGTATAAGTTGCCAACCACTAAGTTTTGCGCAACATTGTGAAATTATCACGAACGACGCAACGAAGATCAGACGAAAACAGATGCAGAGAATCAGCATTGCTAAACGCAGTAAAGAGGACGTAAAATGACGCCATTCGTTTTCGTCCAAAGTGTAGAACGAAGAAGTAGCTAACGACGAAGAGCTAAAATACGACGAGGCTACAGTACGACGCAAAGACGAAGGTACTGTAGCAAACAGTAGAAGCAGAGCAGAGAGAAATCACAACGACGACGAAAATAGAAGGCAAAGAAGACTTAATCGACGCTATTCGTTTTCGTGCAAGGCGAACGAAAGAATAGCGAACGTTAAGGAAAGGAGAAAACGACGGATCTACAGACCAAGAAAGGCGAAAACCGACATTATTCGTTTTCGTCCGCATTGCGAAAGTAGAGGAAATCAGCAAACAACGAAAGTAAAGAGTAAAGAAGATGTAAACGACGCTATTCGTTTTCGTGCAAGGCGAACGAAAGAATAGCGAACGTTAAGGAAAGGAGAAAACGACGGATCTACAGACCAAGAAAGGCGAAAACCGACATTATTCGTTTTCGCCCGCATTGCGAACATAGAGGAAAGCAACAGACGACGAACAATACCAGTGGCCATTCGCACGGCCACGTGCGGCTTGTATTCCCTGCGAACGACGTAAAGAAGACCAAGAAGAAAAAGCACCATCTGTTTGTGTGTATTCACATATGATGTCTGTATACGCAAGTATTGATCATATAGAAGAAATGCATGGTGTAGCAAATTAAGCAAGCGGACTCAACTTAAACTTTATTTAATGTAAATTTAATTCACAGACTTTAAAATAAGCTAATATTGTAATATGCAACGCGACGAAATTTTAAGCTTAACAGTGGCAGAGTTGAAGGAAAAATTGAAAGAGTTACAGTTGAAGCATTCAGGCGCTAAAGCAGTTTTACAGGAAAGACTATTGTCCTATTTTGGATTCGATCAAGACGAAAACGAGGAATCTATTTATGAAGAAACGATTAACATAACTGGGGACGAACAGACAGAAGACGCTCAAGTTTTAAATCCAGTAAACGAAGCAGCAGTGGATAGTTCGGTAAATATGGCGTTCACATTAAGAGACATCGAAGATTCCCTTTTAGCATTTACTGGCAATGGCTCTCCGGAAGTTGATGATTGGTTGCATGATTTTGAACTTAATGCTTTAACAGTGAATTGGAATGATTTACAAAAGTTTGTTTATGGCAGGACATTAGTAAAAGGTGCAGCGAAATTATTTTTGAGTAGTCAATCCGGTATTAATGATTGGAATTCTCTGAAGGAAGCACTAAAACGTGAATTTAGTGAAAAGTTAACAGCAAAGCAGCTCCATAAGTTATTGGAAAATAGGAAGAAGAGTCATAAGGAAAGCTTAATTGAATATTTCTATAGTATGTGTACTTTGGCAAGTCAATCCCAGTTAGATGAAGAAAGCATTATTGAATATATTATTGAAGGCATTCAAGATACCAAGCAAAACAAGAGCTGCTTATACCAAGCAAACAATTTCAAGGAGTTTCGTGAGCAACTTAAAATTTATGAAAAGATCAGTTCGAATCAAGGAAGTACACTAAAGACAAAATCAAAATTTGAGAATAGTTCGATTCAAATCAAGGACAATAGGCGTTGTTTCAAATGTGGAGGTAACAACCATATTGCAAAGGATTGCAAAGAAAATGCCGTCAAGTGTTTCAATTGCAATCAGCTAGGCCACAAGGCAAATCAATGCGAAGCAAAAGGTCCAAGAATGGAAAGGGAGAAGAAAATGTCGAATGTCCAGCAATTTTCTCAGACCAGTTTCAATCGGGCTTTTAAAAATGTTGCCATCGGTAATATAGAGATCACTGCATTGTTTGATTCTGGCAGCGATATTTGTACGATGAGCGAGAAAGTTTACAGAAAGATTTTCCCAGTTGCATTGAAAAATGATGTAAAAGAATTGATCGGAATAGGAGGCAAGAAAATCTATACATTGGGTTCGTTTAATGTGGTCACTAAGTTGGACGATGCTCCTTTGGAAATGTGTTTTCACATAGTCCGTGACGATGATACGCTGTACGAAGGTGTGATCGGAAGTGATGTTCTCGATTTTGTCAGTGCGAGCATAGGAAAAAAAGGAGTGTTCTTTCATTCGACAAGTGAAGGGTGCCAGGTTATGGAAGGAATCAGTTCATCGGAAAAAGCAATTAGCAGTAGTTTGGCAAAGGGAAGCCGTGACTTAGAGTTCACTCAACATAGTGATACTCAAGGGACCAGGCCTTCAGAATCAGCGAGTTCAATAAATGATTTGGAAAATGCGTTCCGTCAAATACTGTCTACCAATGTTATCGAAGAGTTTTCACGAGGAATAGAGCTGTCGCATTTGAACCGTGATATGAAGTCAAAAATAGGGAGATTGGTAGAAAATTATAGCCCAGTAAAACCAGAAAGAAGCCCTGTCGAAATGAAAATAATATTGTCAGATGAAGTACCAGTCCGTCAAAGACCTAGACGTTTACCTTTCGTGGACAATGAGAAAGTCGATAGGCAGATCAGGGATTGGTTAAAGGAGGGGATAATTCGACATAGTGTGTCCGAATACGCTTCCCCTGTGGTGCTTGTCGCCAAGAAGGATGGCTCAAAAAGACTTTGCTGCGATTATAGAAAACTTAATGAGAAGATAATTCGCGACAATTTTCCAATGGTGTTAATTGATGATGTTTTGCTCAAACTTCAAGAAGGACGTATTTTCACTACATTGGACTTGTCTAATGGTTTCTTTCATGTCCCGGTACATGAGGATTCTCGTAAATATACTTCTTTCGTCACACAAAGTGGACAATATGAATTTAATTACGTACCATTCGGGATTTCTAATTCACCCCCGGTCTTTATGAGGTATATATTTGCTGTTCTAAGACCATTGATAGACGACGGTACATTGATCCTATATATGGACGATATCATTATTCCATCAAAAGATGAGCAAGAAGGACTCAGAAAGTTAGAGAAGGTATTGTGCCTCGCAGAGATTTCAGGATTGCGCATTAAATGGGGAAAATCTCAGGTGTTACAGCGCAAGGTGAATTTTTTGGGCTACATAATAGAAAATTCAACAATAAGACCATCTAAAGAGAAGACTTCGGCAGTTGAAAGCTTTCCAATTCCGAGAGACCGGAAACAAGTTCAACGTTATTTGGGCCTCACATCTTATTTCCGTAGATTTGTTAAGGATTTTGCTGTCGTTGCCAGACCACTGACAAATCTGATGAAGAAGGATGTTTGTTTCAAAATGGGCGAGGAAGAGTTAGCAGCATTCAATCAGTTAAAAGTTTATTTATCCTGTTCCCCTGTTTTAAAACTGTTTGATCAGAAGGGCTATACAGAAGTTCATTGCGATGCAAGTATGTATGGGTATGGTGCCATACTCTTACAAAAGGACTCGGAGGACCAAAGTCTCCACCCGGTAGAATATATGAGTCGTAAGACAACCCCAGCTGAAGAAAAGTATCCTTCATACGAGCTTGAAGTACTCGCTATAGTGCAGGCTCTTAAGAAGTGGAGAGTTTATTTGCTTGGTAGAAAGATAAAGATCGTTACTGACTGTAATGCTTTTGCGTTAACGATGAAGAAGCAAGATGTTCCAGTGAAGGTATCTCGTTGGGCCATATTTCTGCAGGACTTCGATTATGAAATTGAGCATCGTTCAGGGACAAAAATGAAACACGTCGATGCATTGAGTAGAGTGCATTGTTTATTGTTGGCAGATTCACTAAGACACCGAATAAAGCAAGCTCAGCGTCAGGATGAGTGGATAGCAGCAATTTGTAAAGTGTTAGAGTCCGGTACTTACGACGACTTTTATTTGAAGTATGAAATCTTGCACAAGGACCCAGTTAAGGAATTGATTGTAATACCAACCAGGATGGAAAACGAAATCATAATGACAGCTCATCGTCAAGGGCATTTTGGTGTTAAAAGAACTACCGATTTAGTGCAGCGAGAATACTTTATTCCAGAGTTGTTAGGGAAAGTAGATAGGATTGTTAAGTCTTGTGTAGAGTGCATTGTGAGTGACGCGAAATTTGGAAAGAAAGAAGGGTTTTTGAATGTAATCGACAAATCTGATGAGCCTTTGCAAACATATCATATCGACCATATCGGACCGATGGAGTTGACTAGGAAACAATATAACCACGTTTTAGTAGTTGTCGACGCTTTTTCTAAATTTGTTTGGCTTTATCCAACAAAGAGTACAGGCGCCGATGAGGTGGTTGACAAGTTGCAGAAACAGGGCGAAGTATTTGGAAACCCAAAGCGCGTGATCACCGATAGAGGTACCGCATTTACTGCACACGTGTTTGAGGAATATTGTAAGGAACAGAGTATCCAACATTTGCTGATAGCGACAGGAGTGCCGCGTGGTAATGGACAGGTGGAGCGAATTAATAGGGTGGTCACTACTATGTTAACCAAACTTTGCGCAGAGGATCCGAAAGCCTGGTACAAGCATGTAGGTAGGGTACAATCGTTTATAAATTCCACCCCTCCGAGAAGTACTAAGATATCTCCATTTAAGATTCTGACAGGCATACAAATGAGAACCAAGTATGACAGTGATATAGAAAAGCTTGTAGAGGAAGAGTATATTTTGGAGTTGCAGCAGGAGAAAGAAGATATTCGCAAGACAGCTAAAGAGAACATAGCACAAATACAAGATGAAAATCGCAAGTTATTCAACAAGTCCCGAAAGCCAGAAAAAGAGTACCAAGTCAATGATATGGTCGCTATCAAGCGTACCCAATTTGGCGCCGGATTGAAGCTGAAGGGAAAATTCTTGGGTCCTTATGTTGTGACGCGTAAACTAAGACATGGCCGGTACATTGTTGAGAAAGTGGGCGATGGTGAAGGGCCATTAAAGACCAATACGCTGGCAGAGTATATGAAAATGTGGTCTCCATCATTCGGGTCGAATAATGAATCAGGACGGCCGAATGTAGGGTTGGCAGCTCTTGAACCAGCAGATAATCATCGGACTATCGGGGTGGTCAGTCCAGGGTAGTCTAAGAAAGTATATCGTTTTAGGAGTAAGAGTTTGACTTCGGAAGCGAGCAGACGTTGTGAACAAGTTATGAATAAACTTTAATTTAATTTGATTTAATTTGCACATGAATAAATATTGTACTCAATTGATTAAAACGACGACGTGTGGTGTACTTATTATTGACGGAGTTTCTGGAGCAGATTTTTACTCACTCGTAGGGAACTCACTAAAGATCCCTACATTTATGAAAGACTATTAATGTATTTTATTAGCAGCGTTCGTTTTATCGAATAAATCTGAATTTAAAAAATAATATCTCTATTATAGGTGATTATTTTTTCGTCGTAAAGAAGCCTTTCAAATCACATTTTTAACTTTATAACACCAATTAAAAAAAATTATTTGCTTTTCTTGCCGTATAAATCTGCAATTAAAAAAGTAGCCATGTTTTCTACAACTCTGCTAATTAACAATTGACGATATCTCTATTATAGGTGATCTCGCCTTATTTTTTCGTCATAAACAAGCCTTCCAAATCGCTTCATATAACTTTATACTACCAATTCATTATTTACATCGCTTATCAGCTTTATTGTAGAATACTGCTCCAGATTTTGGTGTGACGATAAATTTTAAATAAACAAAGGAGTAATTCGGAAATTATTCTCTTTGTATTTGACAGTGTACTGTGAAAACGTTTACTACACTACTATACGAAGTATCTACACTTTTTATGACAAATTGTTGTTCAATATTTTATAGTGACTTGCTTGTTGTTTCCAAATCATTTGTTAAATTTATAGAACCCAATTGCATGTTGTATTGTAGTTTCCCAAAACCAATGTCAGAAGATTTTAGAAATCCTATAACAACTAGCACTATTATAGTTATAAAGTTGTCTAGCAATGATCTAAGCTTCTCAGCGCAGGCCTCACCATTCCGAGCTACCTCATATCATTAACTCAACACTCCGAATTAACATTCCCTTCCACAAAACCACCACAGCCATTAATCATCATCGAATTGTCAGCATCTATGTCTTGAAATCGTCAGCGTTGACGACTATACCTAAATCTCTATAAGCTTCACCTCATAGGCAGGAAGTCGGCCTAAGTTATATTTTTGGACAAAGAGTTTACGCAGTTTGAGTTGTGAAGTCTTTCAGTCTCTCAATCCATACATACTTTTTAATTCGCATAATTTTTTATACAAACTTAGAAACTAGAAAATTGAAAGAGCACTAAATAGTTAACATTATCAATCACTAAAATTAAATTAAATATGTATATACAGATGAGTCTATTCGATAACAGTTTAAGATTAAAGTATAGGCTGATGCATTATCTCAGAATAGGTGCAAATGGGCTGTGAACTTTTGATTATTCCACTTGAACTTTTTAGGCACGCTCTGACCCCATGGGCGAGCTTTATGAAATGTACATATATAATTAGTTGCTTAGATTTAGTGACGAAATCCGTGGCATGTTGCCTGCCATGCCATAAATAATGCACAGTGATGTGATTAGTCTTATCTCTGCTCTCGAAGCGAACGTGAATTTCTTGCTACCCCCTGGCTTTCCGATTGTACTCGTATAGAATTGCTCGACATCTGACGATGTAAGTGCGTCATTCACATTAATTGCTCAGAACGCAAAGAGCCACGCACTTATTGCACCCAGTGTGCACTCCGCTACCAGAGGCCGTTCCTCACTGTCGGGCAATCGAGGACGCACCAGCGACAAAGGCACGCAGAGCAGCAGAAAGTCGAGCATGGCATTTATAAAGTTGCATTGCACCCAAATAATTGTGACGCACAGGCACATAAAATTATTGAATACTTCGCCCACGGACTTGAACTTGAACATTTTTGAAATCTGTGTTTTCTTGTTGTGCCTCGAACTCGTACAGCTTCGGACTGAATAGCGCGCGCGCCTTTATACGAATGAGACCCCCACTGATAATTTCAGCTTTATTTGAGACGCCATGACCGACCAACAAAGAAAGCACGCGACAAGTGCCTGGCAAACACGCTATTTTGTTTTTATTTCAATTCACTTTTTATTTGCCTTAAGTGAGGTCATTCCCGCAATGTTGATTCGAAAAGAAAAACAAATAGGGCATACGCTAAAACGCTCTAAAAGGCTATTAAATACATAATTAGTTTAATGGCTGAGTTTAAATTATGATAATTAAGGCAACTTGTTAACGATATAATATCATACTCACATTTATATTATATTTATATTTATTTCAATTCCCTTTTTATTTGGGGTCACTCCAGCAAAGTTGATTCGAAAAGAAAAAAATTGGAATGGGCTGAAAAGCTCTAAAGGGCTATAAAATATCGAATTAGTATAATAGCTGAGTTTAGAATTTGGATAATTAAGGGAACTTGTTAAAGAAATAATAACATACTTCTATTTTGTTGCAACAGATTTTCGTCTCTTGAGAGCTAATACGAGTAGCTGTCTCAAAAACAAAAAACAACTCAATCAGTATTGTTTTTTTGGTATTGCGTCACATTTCAATGAGTCAGTATCAATATCAATCTGTTGTGGCAAGATAGTGATTAAGTGTATCAAATATATATATATTAAAAAGTGTACAAAATATATTAAACTGTTAATTGAATAAACAAAAGCAACAATTTAAGCCCAAACATATCAAATATATGATATATAGATATATAAATATAATATATAGTTATAAGCCACAAATCAATCAAAACCGAAACAAAATTTTAAAATAAGGAGCTAAAAAGCACTATTTCCAAACTGGAAAATAATTAAAAATTAAATGAACAAGCAGAAAAATAAATTAAATTATGAATGCCGACAGACTTTAAGCCATAAAGCCGTAATAGCTAGGGATACCAAACCTTATTCTAACTCATACCCACTACAAAATAATTTATACTTTATAATAAAAAGATGTAATAAATATAATAAAATTCTAGATATAATTAAAATCTATATCATTTTTGGTATTATCGGCGTACATATGTATGTAAGATATATAAATAGGTATGTTATTTTTCTCAGTTCACAAGTGTGTATAAAAATTTTGAATTGTTTACACTTCGCAATTGAGAACAGCCACGTATTAAAAATATTTTTATAAACAAAGCCTCTTTAGCCATTATCTCAATTCGTTTATTGTTTTCGTGTTCTCAGAGCACCCCACCGAGATGAATAAGCTTTGGAAGCATGTAGCTTATCAGTGCCCGATAAGTGAAAGGTAATACACATATTCTTACTTATTTATTAAAAGTGTACTCGTACACAATGGAACGTCGTGCATGTTTTAAAAATAGCATCACCAAAAATTGTTGTCGCTATACAAATTCTATATTTACCTTGACATGTTGCCCACGGCCTTGACAACAATTTCTTGGCCCGGCAACAATGCTGCCGCAACATTCTCCACACATTACGTATAAAAGCGCTCAAACATCGCTCGAACCACTAACCATATGTGCCATTGCCGAAACGTTTCTGTTGCCACCGACATTCGGCTCCCAACCGAAGCTTCTGGGAAGCTTACTTCGTTTGTCGCAATCAATCGCGAATTGTGCAAGTCTGTCGGCTTATGTGGCATGCAGCCGTGCCCCAAGTCCCATACCATGCCTCGTTCCCAATTCCGCACCCGATTGTGGCACGGCCATCGCATACATTTCTCACTGTTGCATTCAGTTTTGCAGATGGGGTATTGCTGGTCCTGCTGCTGCCACTGTTGCTCCTGCTTCTTTTATTCCTGTCGCAACACTAACTGGGTTAGTGGTACAAGTTCAGTTCTCGATGCGTTCTCTTGACGCATCGCATGTTTCACTGCCATTGCGTGGCGCTGCTAGCCGCTATCATTGTCATTGTCAACATGGAATTGAAACATTCGCTGACGGCCCACGTTTGCGTTTGAAGTTGTCCTCCTCATTTGGTGTTGTGTGTGCCACAAGCGTGCATGTTGCTGGGGACAAGAGTCCCAGATATGAGAAACAGTCTATAGAATACTTAGTATGTTTTATGAGCTCTTAAAAAAGATTAGCTTATGAGCTATAAAAATAAATTGCTAAAAAGTATATTTTTCACAAATACACACATTTTAATGATGATTCCTCAACATTATATTGAACGTACATACATATATGATATGATATACTGGAAAAACAATCTCTGAATACACAAATAAAACGTGTTATTAAAAAGAGCTTTAAAATATGGGATTAGGTGTGACCACATTTTTGAATTGTAATTATTTTTTAATTTGTTTATCACAATTTAACTGCGATAAATTAAAAAATATGTAAATTATACAATACATTTTTTGGAATTGTAATTATTTTTTAATTCGTTTAACAAAACTTAACTGTCATAAATTATAAAGTAAGATATGAGATCAGACTCCCTGGGAGAAACACATTTTTATAAAATATAAAATGTTTATATATAATTATTAAGACATGAAACAACTTTGAAATTATTCTTAATTATACTCTGTACATGAAATGTACAGAAGTATATTAGGTTTGCGGGAGCTGAAAAATGTAACAGGCAGAAGGAGGCGTGGCAGACCCCACAAAGTATATATATTCTTGATCAGCATGACGAGACGAGTCGATCTAGCCCTGTCTGTCCGTCTGTCCGTCCGTATGAACACCTGGATCTCAGAGACTATAAGAGATAGAGACAATAAATTTTGCACAAAGATGCCTTATGTGTGTATTCTATACGAGTTTGTTTTATTTTTTTGATTTTCCCCCACTTCCCCCCCTATGGGGGTTTTGCCGATTTTCCATTTGTATAATCGCCTATATCTCGGAGACTATAAGACCTAGGAACACCAAATTTTAGTCTCAGATGCCTTACGTGAATATGCAGAAAATGTGTATTTTGGAATTTCCCTCCCTCCCCCCTCTCCACCACAAATCGTAACTCCCGTAATTCTTGGAATTTCAAACTAAAATTTTGCAAATATCCCCAGTTAGTTATTATGTGTCCGTATGCCAAGTTTCACTATGATAGACCGATTTAACAAGAAGTTATAGCCATAAATATATTTGCTGCTGCAGCGCTGCTCGCGGCTGTTGATGCTGGTGCTTTGGTTGACTGCGAAAATGCTTACACAGACACGAATAGATGCGCATAGGCATACATACACTCACACAGACGCAATTGCTATGTAAATGTGCAATTATAAACCCTTTACGTGAGTTCGAATACCGAGAGAGGTAAAATCGATCAAATTTTTTTTTTATTTTCTTAATTTTTTTATTTTCTATAATTATTGTAAGCATATGTACAGAGTATTTCAAAGTCGGGACACCCGACTTTAGCTTTTTTACTTGTTCATACACTTTTTGTGGATATAAAAATACACACGTGTTCTTTTATACATAAGTAATAAAAAAATGATATTAGAATTCGTCTCCATTCAAATTTTTATTTAGTTAGTTATTTAATTTTTTCGTTTAAATCACTTTTGAGTACTAGGTGCACTATATGGAATGTGTTAATCTCTATATATATAAAACAGTTTGTCCTGACTGACTGACTGATTGGCAATCAACGCACAGCCCAAACGGTAAGAGCTAGGAAGCTGAAATTTGGACACAAGATCCCTCTTATAGTGAAAGTGAGCACTAAGAAGGGGTTTCGGAAAATTCGAACGCCAAAGGGGGGAAACGGGCTCCAACGTTCGTATGGAAAATCTACAATTTTCATCCAATTAACTTCAAACCTAGTTTGTATACTCTCAAAAAGATTACAAGAAAAACTGTATACTTGGTTTTTCACCATTTTTCTTGGGGCATGAAAAAGAGGGGTTTTCTATGGAAAAATTGAAACGCAATCAACACCCCACAGCCCAAACGGTAAAAGTAAGGAAACTGAAATTTAGGCTCAAGTATCCTGTCATAATGTAGGTGCTCACTAAGAAGGGTTTTTGGAAAATTCGAGCTCCAAAGAGGGGAAGTCGAGGTCCAAAGTTTGCTTGAAATATCTGCATTTTTCAACCGATCGACTTAAAGCTTTGTTTCTAAAATCAATTAAAGAATACGAACAAAACTGCATACTCGAATTTTCGAAATTTGTGGTGGAGCTTGAATTATTGGTGATTTAATATTTATTCACCTTTTCAAATGAAAAGTTTGTGCTATCAATTTTTTTCGATCGATTTCAAATTTGGGGACTGTAATCTACGTAACTAAATCTATAACTTTGCGTCCAAGGATTTTCAAAATATGCATTCTACAAATGCAGGCAGAACAAACAATACAAAATATCAAACAGTTGGGGACAACTAAGTATACAAACACACACACACACACACACACATACAAACAGCTGTTCGTGTAGTTGCATGCAAACGATTGAAATAGCCAAAGCAAAATGTGAGACACTAATGTGTGAATGTTCATACATACTTGTATGTGCACATCTATGTATGTACATATGCATCTACATATGTATGTATGTACATTCGTCGTGCACTGACAGAGCAAGAAATGTTAATTAATTGAAAATTATATAACATTTTTAAAAGTAATTTTTTCTTTGTTTAGTAAATTTGACATTGGGGTTTTCATTAGTAACTTTATGCAGCAACAACAAATTACAAAGAACGCAAATATCAAATAGTTGGGGACATCATTTACACACACTCACACACAGAACAAGCAGCAGTTCGTGTCTATGTGTGCGGTTCTCTACGTACGGTTAAAAAAGTAAAGAGAAGCCTGCATGCATATGTACATACATATGTATGAATGCCTGTGTATGTACATATATAGCATGTATGTACATTCGTATGTATGTACAAGTATGTATGTATACATTGGACAATGGAGCACTGTTGTTTGATTGTAATAAATAATATTCTATGGTTTTAAATCAAATTTTTAAAACGAAAAACAACAACAACTGCAAGTCATTGGCTTGCGCTTCTTCTTTCGTTTTGATCATTTACACCTGTTAATTTCAAAAGCAAAATTCCAAGCGAAAGTAAAGCAGAAACCGAAAGCGGACCTACGCATATTCTGCTTCGCGTTGCGGGCAGATGTACATATGTATGTTTATATATGATTTGTTCTAATTGATCTCAACAAATTATAAATTATTTAAATTTTCTGCTAATTGCATTGAAACTTCGATGGAATTATTGATTGTATTAACGGATTAAACTATCGATAGTTTTGATGCTCTAGAGCATCCGACACATGCCCATCTCTAGCATCTCAGCTGATCGCATATTAACAGGACTTACCGTTTTAGTGTTAGCTAACAACGCTACAAATGTTTTCTGAACAAATCCAAGAGTCATTTACTGTTAAGCCTATTTTGTGAGTGAGAAACACACCTTTTACATTCACAACAATCATATTTAGAATTGAAGACACTAATTAGTGTTGAATTAAAAAATTTAATACATACTTATATATGTATGTATGAATGTATATAAGCGGATAACGCCTGCATGAAAAATTGAAATATATGTACATATCAGCCTTGCCGAGCGCTCCAATTTTGGCGGGACGTCCCGATTTATAAATCAAAATTAAATGTCCAGCGTCGGACTTTTCGGGGATAACTCGACCGTGCGTACAACATGCTGAGAAAGCACACAGTTAAGTCAGGACTGGCAGTCCGCCCGTGCGTAACGATGATATGTACATATGTATGTATATATGTACGTATAACCATACATAGTACCTATTGTACTATATTTGCTATTTGCAAAATGAACTCTTTAAAAAACTTTAGAGAGAGTCGAAAGAAGAACATCATATAGTAAATAAACTTATAATTATAAGCACATTTTACTTAGCCCAGAACAGACGGGCAAGACCTGCTAGTATAGTAATATATGACTAATAACATCCATTGGTGTGGCTATGGACTTATTTGGTAGACCAATATACGAGCTGCATTATTTTTCTGACTCGGATTTACGAGTTGCCTTATATTTTTCCAGCGCAATAAACTTGCCATTACACTACTTAATTAATGCTGAATACAGTTTTACGAGTTCCATTATTTGTCCAATTGTCAGTACACTATGCTTCTGTGTGTTTGCATGTAAATTCTAGTCTGGATATGAGCCTTGCTTGCTATGCAAGTATCAGCATGTATGTCTGTTTTAGTATTTCCTCTTCACCTCATTCAAAGCAGTTATTGAACGGTCAAGAAAGCTTGCTACATTAAATAATAAATAATAAATTCCATTACCATTAAAATAAAATGATTAGAAAACCACATTCTGAGCTATGATGGCGCATGATTAAATTCAAAATGCAAACAAATAACAAACCATGCACATATAAATACTTCCAATGCGCCAACATCTGCATATGTAGGAGAGCTCGTTGCAACCGCTTCCATAGCCACTAGTACGCAGATCTGTCAGCTTTCAGATTCAGATTACATGTTCATCTGCCATTGGCAAAGATATGTGCCCCCGTATTTGTGTGTGGGACCACAGCCGCTGCTTCCCAGCTGTCATATCCTTAATTGAAGCTACAAGGTTTACCTACTTTTAAGCTACTGCAAGTATATGCAGCGAGTATCTGCCGCATCTGAGCTGCAGCTGCCCTTTTGTCTTTATACTCGTACCTTTGCTTGTGCAGCAACCTTTGTTTGTTTTTGCAAGACGACGACGACATTGCAACATACATATCTGTTCCTTCCATTTTACTTTTCGCTTTACGCTTACACAAAATACATCATCAACTGTCGTCGCCCAGTTATTGGCAATGGCGGGAATGGCGGCTACTCCTGTTAAATGCCGTTCGTCTACGTCTATGAGCCGCCTTTGTTCTGTTCGCCGTGTGTCTTTGCTGTTTCCATCCACCCCGAGTCATCAAGCCGTACACTATGAAAAATATGGCCAACATATTATATTCAGGATAGTCTAGATAGTACTTCATCAGTTTATAATCAGTTTGTAAAGATAATCTCTTTTTGGATTTAAAAAAAGACATTGATCATATGCACAAATAGTATTCATGTTTATTTTATGAAATCACATATACATATAATGTATATTTACGCAAGCTTAATTATTAAAGCAAAAAAGATATGTAATGTAAATTAATTAATTAATGTTTCACAAGTTCAGGAACTAAAAACAATTATGTATGCATGTAAACCAGTTATATTGTTAACAAAAGGAAAAGGTTATTAGGTGAAACAAATCTACATTTTTAACTGTGAACTCTGTTATGAGCCGTTGTTGCTACCTTTTTCTATAAATCTTTGTAACGACCCATACAAGAACGGTTGCTAGCTGTTTGTTTTTATTAATTTGTGTTCTATTATATTGAATCGTGCTAAATGGAAAAAAATCATGTAAGGAAATTAAAAGATATTTATTTTCAAATTATGTTAAAACAAAACCGTGTAAAAACCGACTTTGTAAAAAAACTTGTAGGCAAGACGTTCATAATTAAATAGATGGCGGCATATAAATACTAACTTGCAACAAAAAATAAAGATTAAAACCACGTAAAATAATTGTAGCGCTCGGAAATTAAAACATTGCAGCTAGAAATTTAATTTTTGCTTTATTCCTGTTTTACAAATTTCAGAGATATTTCTTCATGCTGCTTCTAATCAAAATACAAAGTCTTCTCTAAAACACATATTTGCGTTTCATACGAGAAAAAGGGAATTGAATTTCAATTTAAAATAATAACAATTTAAAATAAAATTTGCTGCTAAAAGTGTGAAATACATATTCCGTCAAATGTTTCCAACAGTCATTCATTTCAATCAAAATATTCATTTATAGATAACTTTTGAAGACGGTGTCTAAACGCACGGCGTAGTGAGTTTCGCATATATTATTATAATTGCTTTTGTTATGCGAAAACTTATCTTGAATAGTTACATAATTACATATAAAGGATAGGTTTGATGGCAACATTTTCTTGAAAACACAAGAAAGTTCCTAATACTACTTAGTTAGAAGTATTTCTTAATACTGACAAGGCATAATCGGCTTCAACTGTAAAAACTAAAACTATGTGTTTCACTTATACATTTAAAAATGTGGAACTGAGACATCTGCGGTCAGCACTTAGTCGCTTACGCAGAGAGATAAAGCCTTTTTTGGAGTCGTTTAGTTATTCAGATCGCAATATTACTTGGATTTGTTTTATAATTAACATTATTAATATCCAATATGGCATTGCTTATAATTACATGCATTCGTTTTTTTATTTAACATGATCTAAAACCCATGACAAACCCGAATTCACAGATTTGATTAATTTTTATTCATGTGAATCAGATATAATTCTAAAATCCAACTGGGCCACCAAAATTATGGAATTGTAGAAACGTGTTTAGAAATGTTTAATACAAGGTGAAATGCAAAGTAAGCAGAACTGTTTAAAAATATTTCTTTTTGGCAGATGAGCCAAAATCGATTGGAAAATGCAGCAATAAAAACATTGTTGATTTGTTTCTACGATTAGAAGGCAATATTAATCGGATATTCGCTGAACTCAGCCAAATGAATAATGCTGTGAATTTGTATTTGTTTTGAAGCGTTTTGTGAATCCTATTCGCCGTGTTCGATTTGAATATCATGAAGAAAAGAGTTAAGTCTTGTCGCACCAATATGACCATCAACCTCTCTAATAACCTGTCTTCAGATTTCATTTGCACACCAAAAGAAATAAGGACGTATAAGGTAATAAAAAGGTATTAAGCTATTAAAGCTTCTGTTGTCAAAATATGAATGCTGTGGTTTTATTTTTAAAATGCCTTGTATGCTTGAGATAATTTATTTACATTGTTGTACATTATTTATTTATATGCCAAAAAAAAAAAGACAAAATATTGTCTAAGCATTAAATTACATTATCTCTAGCATTACATATATCAGCAGAGTTTAAAACAATATAGTATATATACTATAGGCTTTATATTATCAAAGTCTTAATGTCAAACAACTCGAGCTTCATGCGCTTACAAATTCACTATCCTTCAAATTTTTCGCAAATTATTTATTTATTATTATTAGTATTGATCGCCAACTTTTGAAATGCATTTAATAATTTATTGATAAATAAGAAATGACAGTTAATAAACATGTATTTTCAATTTCAAAATGCATTCCATTAATAGCTATGCTTAAAAATGTATGTGTGGCAGATGGAAAATATTGCAGACCATTATTTTTCCAAATGTATTCGTCTTCGTCTGCAGTCTCTCTACATTGATGTCCTCTTTGTCGTCCTTAACGTTTTCCTCATCGTCGTCATCGCGGCGTGCCAAAAGCGTTTCTTTGTTATGCTTGCCGCTCGACAATTGCGCTGCTGATTGCCCTCATTTTCAAACTTGAAATAATATTAAAAAGTTTTACTCGTCTATCTGGCTGGCTGGCAGTCTGGCTGACTGACTGACTGACTGAGTTGAGTCTGTCCGCCTTCCAGCTGCTGTTACTGCCACTGCTGCTGCCTACTGCGCCGGATTTCATGTTCTCGCTTTTGTCTAACAGAAGCAGTGGCAGTGGCGATGGAAGCGACACGGGCAGGGGCAGAGGCAGCGGCAAATCCTGCCTTTTTCATTGCCTTTGTCTTCGCATGTGCAGCGCCTAAATGTATGCTGCCTTTAACCGCATTTCGCTGCAGTCTGCAGCCTGCAGTCGTACCCCCGACTGCTACCTTCTTGGCCCGCATCTACGAGCGGATGCTTTGATTCTTGTGTCTACTTTTATTTACCACATAAATCACGTGACTCTGGCAGCAGTCTTGAGGCGAGCGCTGCAAAGACATAGACATTTCTATCTATCTACTTAGTTTTAGTGCTCGTAGGGCACTTCCTTTCAGCTATGCTTTATCTACTTGTAGTTTTAGTTGCCGCTCCAGCTCCAGCTCCTGCTCTTGCTCCGGCTCCGGCTGCAGCTTCGACGACTTTGTAAAGCAACAGCAGCGACATCGGCAACAACTCTACTACCTACTATTTGGCTGTTAGTTGCTACTTTTACGATTGCCCATTTTCTCCACGTTTTTTTTCTCATTTCATTTCATAGAATTTTCATTGTCTGCTTTCGGGCGGTGTGTTGTTTTTTTGTTTCCCATTTTGTTGTCTGCTTTTCGGAGCGATAGCACACGTATCCGCTTTAGCGATTTTTCAGCAATTGCTGTTGTTATTTCTGTCGTCATCGTCGTTGTCGTTGCCAGCTCTTATTGTTGTTGTTGTTGTTATTATTGCCAAGCTACACTTGGCCCTCAACCCACACAAACATATAAATGTACACTCGCACCAACACACACACGACTGTTGCCGCATATACATGCAAGCTCGTATGTATACGGGTATATGTGTGGGAGTTCACTTTTTTGGTAATTGATGATTTACAACTTATTTACGCTTCAATTGCGCAATAATTGAAAATTGCTCCAAATTCATTTGAGCGCATGCCTTGACCCCACTTGCTCTTCCGTCTGCTATTATTGTTGTTGTTGTTACTGCCCTTGTTGTACTTGGCAACGAGTGTGGCTTATTTGTGGATAGGTCAGTGCTGTTATCGATTGGCCAGCATTGGCTGTTTGGTCATTGAAGCGACAAAAACTTATATTTACCTTTTATCTATATAGCTATATGCAACGTCGAATTAATGGATTTGTGTTCATATAGTATACTCGTAGGTTAATGATATAGTTACGAATCTTAAAAAAATATATAAGAAGCCTCACATCTCAGAAACTTATTTGGCCAGCTAGTGAGGGTGAAGAGAATAATGTATTTCATAAATGTGTGTAACTATTTCCAACTCTGCTAACTTTTGGCGACACAAAATTATATTCAATGTGGTAAAGGGCATGAAAAGTCTTTCATGAAGGTCCCCAAAATATAGATTTTCATAGGTATTTCTTCTTTGAAATTTTTCAATAGAAAACAAGAAAGGAATGCTAAAGTCGAACAGGCTCAACTCTTAAATATCCTGTACCACCCCACCAAAAAAAAAATTAATAAACAAATTTAACTAATTAATTAAATTAAATAGAAAATATTACATACATTTACATCAGAATCGTGTCTATGCGTATTTTTATACTTGTACATATGTATGTATGTGTGCATTGGGCCTGGTTATATGGCCTTGTACCCTTTGGGTACAGGGCAATTTCATTGTATACTATTTATCAATTGAAGCTTCTCCTTTCAGGCGCTTGAAATTTTATCTTTAAAATGTTGTGCAAAAGACGAATACTTATAAATATACGAGTATATAGAGTTGGTGTAACGACTGCGGAGCTTGAAGCATCAAAAGTATTTTTAAATTGAATTGCAACTAAAAACCATTATGTTCACGGCTAACATTTTAAATGTTATTCCTTTGTCGCACATATTTCTTAAAACGCGTAAAAAACATTAAGCATTGCTTTAAGCTCAAAACTACGTTACAAACTGATCAGCAAGGACTGTTTAAAATGGTTTAAAATGTTCATTATAAAGTTTATTATTTTTAGTATTCATATTCATTTATAGTAATCAGATATCTTTTGAATTTAAATGTGTGATAGAAAAATTAAAAATTAATTACAAAGAAAACAACTATATTGTATACCTTCAAAAGAAGTGAATTTATAAAATGTATTTTAAGCAGACACAGGACCCATAAGAAAAAAAATGTTGTAATCTTGATAATTCTTATACCAAAGAGCAGCTGCATCTGTAAAATATACTTTAACTGATGCAAGTTGTTGCTTTAAAATTTCAATTGTCTCATTTTTTCATGTGTTTTCCGCTCACACTTTTAGCGTGCAAAAGGAATTTTACGAAAGGGCTTTCAAGTCACATGTTGGCTAAATTAATCCGTCTGATACGCAGCTGGCTGTCTGAAGCCTCGCGATAGGCAACATAAATAAAAATAAAAAAATTTGCAACGCGTTTGAAATTAGAAAGAATGCAGGGACTGAAAAATATACACCAGGATTGAGGATTGACGGCTCACTCTGGCCAGCACATAAAGAGAAATGTTAATCCAGAGACGAATAGGCGAGAAGGAAAATAGGAGTAGGAGCTGCCGCAGCTGTATTACACATCTTGGCATTGGGCCACATTAAATTGAAATATATGTAGTAGCGTGGCCAAAAATACACTCACGCTCATGCCCAGCCTGCAGTGGGACTGCCTTTAAATTCAATTGGAAATAAATGAAGCAGCTCAAACAAATTTCCAGTGCGCAGTGAGTTTAATAGTTTTCAACTTGACTGCAGCGGCAGCCACAACCAGCACAAGCACCAGCACCAGCAGTGGCAGCAGCTGCCAGAAAACGCGCCAACAATTTGTGGCAACATATGTTAAAGAAGCAGCCAAAGATGCGATAGCCACTTGCCAAGTTGTTAAAGTCTCAATGCTCAGTAATTTAACGTGGCGTATACGTAATGCTGACAATTGGCTCGCCAAAAAAAATGAAAACCCAGGCGAATTGTGGGGCAAAATCGTAAATTAATTGCACTGCTCGCCACGTTGTTGTGCCAACAGAGTTGTGGTCATAAATTGTTGGCGTTACAACATAAACAAACGTCGTCAGGTAGAGAAACAATTGCAAAAATGCCAACAACAAATATGTTGCCTATTTGTTATGCCCACACGGAAAGGGGATATCCACTTTATCGCTGGACAGAACATATTGAGGGCTTGTAATTACGCCTCACAATATTCGCTTTTTATATTACAGATCAACCCAGAAATATTTCAAAAACAAATATTTTTATAAATTAAGCACATTTTTATTTATTCAACAAATATTTAAAATGATATAACATGATATGATGAACAACAGTTTCAGCTTAAAGCAAATATTGACCCCCATAAACTAATCAGAAAAAGCAAGAGTTAGATTAACATTATTATGTGTCATTCAGCTACTTATCAAGATCCGATATTGATTTTTAATTAAATTTATTTTAATTAATTAATACATTAATACATAAATACACAACATCTTTCACATTCGTGCAAAGAGACATACAAATGAAGAGTTCAAAGCAGGGACTGTAATCAGTATAAGAGTTATTATACAAATTGCAAAATAATGATTATTTTTTAAAAAAAACCCAACATAATTATTTTATTTTTAATTTTATATATAAATGTTGTCCTTAGTCCCTATGAAAAAGGCAAAATTACGACTTTAGTTTTATTTTTGATCAAAGGATAAAACTTAAAGAATAATCATTATTTTCTGAGTTGTATTTTTTTTGCTCAAAAAATATTATATTGGTTGAGTTCTAAAGAAGAACTTAAAACTAAGCGAGAATGAATAAAGATTAAAATTTTTAAATCATGTTGAATATGAATAGATAATCCTAAAAGAATGATATTGGAATGATCCTCATTTTGTCAAAACTACTCTGAGTGATAGATTTTTTTCGCTATAAAAAGCAAAGTAATCATTATTTGAGGTTCCTGGTTCAAACCCTATTCTATAATTTATTTGCTAGATTTTGTTTAATTTTTTAAGCTTAAATTAACTTGATTTTATTTAAAAATGAAACTGTCAAAGAAATAATAATATTGATTTAAGATATAACTTTAAAATTAGATTTTTAGTCCACATTAAACCAAATTCCAAATACAACTAGTTAATCGTACTTACAAGTATAAAATAAAAACTACAAAATTATCACTGTAGTCACCTTATTAAGTATTAGTTTTTGAGCTGAAATCGACCAAAATGTGCTTATTAAAAAATTTAAGTACCAATTGTAATCAATTAGTCAAGTCGGCTATCGGCAAATATTTTATTGGGTGAATCAAGGCTTGGCTCTAGTTTCAAAACAGCTGTCAAAGAGTTTGGTAGCTCAATACTACTCTTGCAACAAATATTATTTGTTATTATTAATACTAATTATGTTTATTATCAATATAATAAATTTTATTTAATTTAAAAAGTTCTCATTTCTCGTTAAATTTTCAATGCAATGGAAATCAATTATTATTGGAAAACAATTAACTCAAATCGCCTTTCCAAGTGTACATGCGCTTCGGTGTGGCGTTTTGAGGCATTTCGATTTTGTTTTTTATCCTTGCCTGGCATATGTGGCGTATGCGCAACGTCAGCAAATGTTGAGGCGTCAGCGTCTGACGTTGACAAAGTTGCAGGAGCCATAAATCCACTCTAGCAATGTTAACCTAGACGTCGGCTTATTCGCAGGCTCGCCTGTTAGAAAGACTGGGCTATAAATAAAAATTGCAAACACAAATTATGGCTAAGTGCGTGGCTGGCAACAGTGTGGGCCACTTTCCAGGGCTGATAAATGCCAGGCTATACCAAAATTGGCGACTGCTAAGGCAAAACAATGATGACAACCAATGCAATGCTGCATTAGCAACAAGCACACACATATACATAACTACATGCATGCATACATACATACATACATACATATATGCACACATACACACTGCAAATGGCCATGGAGAGGCTATTAGATTACGTTGCGGTCATTAAACAAGCAGCTGCACAGGCTTTTCTTTCGCCTTCGAGCGGCGCTTTGGCCGCCGAGGACCCCGCCTGCCACAGCAAAGCAAACGGACCAAGCAATGTGCAAAATGGTCGCCGTGGCGAAAATCCTCGCTGCTAAAAATCCTCGCACGGTTGATCAGCTGCCGCAGCTGTTGCTGTTGTTGTTGCCGTCGATGCTTCAGCTGTTGCCATTTTGCTTTTACGCTGTCACTGGTCATTGATGCGTGTTTCTCTGTATGTTCATGTGTGTGTGTGTGACTCTCCTCTCTGACTGCTGTTTAGACAATGAAACATATTTCTCAAACTTGCACATAACTTACCCAAAGATATTGGCGATAGTTCAAAAAACAGCACGTCTCTCTAAAGCAGTATTAAATATTTATTTATTAATGAATGGGGGGATTCACAAGGTAATTTAGATTTCTTATTCATGATTGCCGAATGATGGTTACTTTGTGGTGAATTTCCTGATTGATGAATATTATATTGTAGTTTTAGTACTAGTTGACAAAAATATTACAGTTGCAGGGAAACTGCATCCCAAATTCACAGATAAAGGAGAGGAGCAATCGTATACTAAGTAATCTCAGTTGTCGTGGCGAAAACTACGAACTTCTTAGAGCAACCGAAAAAATATAATATTGCGTATCGTTTTTAACATGTTTTTTTAATCAATGAGAGATACTGATTTAATATAAAAGCATTGCAAATTAAATTATTAATTAATTAATTGAAAAGCATCGCAGACGGTTTCGGAGATTCTTAAAAAATTTTTCGTATTAGTGCTCAACCAACAAACTGTAGGCCTGGTATTCGGGATTCGCGATAGAAATAATAAAGTGAGAATAAATCAATATTACGAATAGTAGACAATGTATTCATGTTTCGTAAAACAATATTGTTAGAAGATAGACGTTTTTTTATAGAGTTTTCTTAGGCTTTCTTATCTTTTAAGTTGATATTATAACGTTGTATTATTCAAAATCTTTTTTTTATCTTTTTTTTATTTTTATATTATTTTATAATATTATATTACAATATAAATCATAGTTTTTTGTATCGACAGCACTATTTGTTGATTTATTAAATAAAATAAAAAAGAACTACAATTATTTTAATGATTTTGCGGCAACAATTATGCGTAACTTTTTTCTGATTGCAAAAGACTTACAGCATTCACCAGGTATATTCGAATTTAACTTAACTTTAAATGTATCTTTAAATGTAAATTTCAATATTAGTTTGAGGATGTTTTATAAAGAACTGCATCTAGTGGCTCACAATTGTTTCTTCTCCTTCAACTCTACATCTACACTGACAAATACAATTGCACGCAAAACTTAATCTATTGCCGCCGTCAATGCAGCATATTTCAAATAAACTCATTGCTTATATATATTTTGTTGTTGACTGTGTTTTAGGAACTGTCTCATTTGATGAATACAACAAAAGGTATTGATGGCTTAATCTAGATACTTAGTTATTAACAATTATTTGCACCTCATTGATCTATTGCCGCCGTCAATGGAACATATTTCAAATAAACTCATTGCTTACATATATTTTGTTGTTGAATGTGTTTTAGGAATTGATGAATACAACAAAAGGGAATTGATGGCTTAATCTGGATACTTAGTTATTAACAATTATTTTATATTTGTTCAGTCGACTATGGATTTTCAAACTTTTGAATTTTGGCCAAGTTAGGCAATAAGCTGGACCCACACCTGACTCAGCACTATGTGCCTATTAAATAAGTTAGCTGAACTTTTATATCAGGCAATAAGTAGTATAGCTTTATATTTTTAGTACCTAGATAAAGCTTAGATGTTAGTGACTTAATTTCTAAGACTTTTTCCAATGTCTGAACATACCTTTCCTCTATTCTTATGTGACAGCGATGTGTGTTTGTGTGTATTTGCAACGCCTGGCATCGGTGCTGATTATTTTGTGCGCTTCACTTGTGTCCAGTTTTAATGCAATAAAGTCGCGCACTGAAATTAACCCAGTTTCTGGGTGACTTCGCTTAGGAGGCATCAACAGCAGTGCAACATGCTGCAACGTTCCCCAGCGTCGTGTTCCGTGTCGCCGTGTCAATGGTGGACTGCATTTTATTTGCCATTTTGGAGGCTGCTCTTGGCGCTTAGCGCATTTATGCGTGCCTATGTTTGTGACGGTGTGTGTATGTGTATTTGAATGAGCGTTTCCGTATTTGTATTCGTTTTTACCAACTGGCGTTTAAAATTGTGTCAGACAAGCCAGCGAAATATGCTAAGGGTACAACGTGGCGTATGCGTTATATGTATTTATATGGACGGTGTGCTTGTTTGCTCGCTTATGAGTTTTTGAATTATTGGACATACCAGCTAGTTATTCAATTTTCATTTGATGTTGCTTTTATAGCAATGCATTGCAATGGAGCGAATACACCTCCACATATGGATTTATGAACGTTCGGTTGCATTTAATTTTGACAAACATACTACATAGGAAAATATGAGGTATATTTTAGAGTGTCTAGCAAAATAAAGCCTCAGTGCAAAATTGCAATGATAGGAAGGCTTATTGATGGACAGATGGACAGACAGACAGACGGACAGGCGGACATCACAATATGGGTTTATTTTGCCATGATATGTACATACAAGTATTACATATGATTTAACATTTCGTTCTAAATGTTTCAAGCTAAATTATCAAAAAAGGTATTGAAATGCAGGCAGAATTCTACATATTCTTAAAATTGGTGGGAGACAATATGCATTTAACACAAAAATTCGAGTCGATTCAAAAAGTTGTACAGAAGCACTAAGTCTTGGACCAACGCAATGTTAAACCTAAAGATGTATTAACAATGCCAGTCTGATTCCAGATATTAGAACTTGGATACAAAAGAAACACGAATAAGTCGAATATTACATACCACAAATAATAAATTACCTACGTATTTAAATGTAGCTTTTAATGGGAAGTCACAAATAATGACGGAACTACGTATTTCAATATAATTTTTATACCCTGTACCCGTAGGGTATAAAGGGTATATTAGGTTTGTGCAAAGTATGTAACATACAGAAGGAAGCATCTCCGACCCCATAAAGTATATATATTCTTGATCAGCATGACGAGAGAAATCGATCTAGACATGTCCGTCCGTCTGTCCGTCCGTCTGGATGAACGCGAGGATCTCAGAAACTGTAAAAGCTAGAATAACCAAAGTTGGCATCCAGATTCTCCTAGGTCCGAGTAAGGACGAGTTTATTTATTTTTTTTTTCCCCCCCCCCCTTCCCCCGCTGCAGAATTTCGTCAATAGCGTCCACATTTCAAATGCTACCTTAACCAAACTTTGCACACATAATTTATATATATTTGTCTACTGTTGTTCAAAATTTTATTCAATTCGGTCAATTCTAAGAAAAGTTATTAGCCAAACAAATTCTCGCTAGTACAACTCCCCCAAACTGCAGCAACAAGTTCGCTCTTCTTCTTCCTCTTTTTGCTGCTGCTATGGGCACATATCAGTGACGGAAGTTTACCTGGGTACAGGGTATTACACTGGGTACAGGGTATTCGACTGTAGCGTTCTCTCTTGTTTAATAGTCTGCTTGTCAATTCAGCTCTAAAAAAAGGGGACCAAAATCAAATTTTATCAAATTATTTAAAACTCTATATACTATTAGGTTGGCAAAATGGTAATTTATTTTATATTATATTTATATTCCCTTAAGTAAGACCATTTAATGGAAAGAGGCACTTAAGCCATTAATTTTGTTTATTACTTGTACTTGTACATTTTCAACATCAAAGGTGAGCTGCCGAGCAAAGAACCCACCACAAGCACACAAGGATTAATTAAAAGCACTATAACACTTTCCGATGAAATGACAACAACAATTATTTGTCCCAATTCAATGTTGTTGTTGCTGTTGCTGTTGCAATTCAATTGTTTGCCGTGCTAGTCTTAATTAAATGTTCAACTTCCTCTCAGAGCAGCACCAGTAAGAAATGGCATTGTCCGGCGGAACCGAAAGGCGTTCAGACACGGCTTAAACGCTTAAGTGTAGCACCAAACTAGGCTTCAGGCGCTGATTGGAGTGTTGCAAAATAAAAGAAAACGAAAGAAGCACTACAAATTAAAATTGTCGCACACTTGGTTAAACATTTGTCGTCCTTCAGCACCACTTTCCATTAACGGGGGTGAAGCATTGCCCAGACTAGAACTTGATGAATCATGTCGTCGATTGGCCTCACACTGAATTTTCATATCGTTACGTCAGAACCAAGCTTTGATTACTGGTTACAGCGTCAACTTCTTAAAGACTTGTTTTAAATTGTATTATAGTCGACAGCATTTTTTTATCAGGAGTATAAGTTAATCGTATGTAAATACACTTAGTAATTTTATTTATTATTATCCTTTTCTTTTGCACTGTCTGTAATTAATAATAAAAATGTTTAATAATTTAACAAAACCTCAAATTACGTACTATATTTATTTAGTTTTAAATTATTCGAATCATCGATTAGAACAAAAACATAACACAAAATTCTTGCTTCTTTCTGATCGTTATAATGAATATCTTATTAACTCATCTTAAATCAAATCTTGAATCTCAACTATCATAGGTTTTGGGACAGTTTTGTTTTTAATATAATTTAAAAGTCTAATTAAAAAAAAGAGTACTTTATTTAAGATCTGTCCTTTTTGTTAACTTTAAAGTGAAAATTATAACCATTTTGTAGGTAAACATGGAAGATGGAAAGGCAGGACAGCGAGATTTGTGGAACATTGTCATTAATCGGTACTCACTTGATTTAAAGTAATCAGTCAAAAAACACTCAGCTGTCAGGTGCGTGCTGCATTATTTGATAATGTATTAATTAGGATTGTAATGAAAGAACGGCATAGATAACGAACGTGTATTAGGCTCAAGTATAAGTAACACCTTATACAAGTATGTATGTGTTCTATTTCCATGACGACAACTGCTGCCTTCTCTCTCCTATCTGCATAAATATTCTATATATTTGAAATGTTTGAGATTACTACTGACATTCGCCTTTTTCAATCCACAGCTATGTTATTAAAAAAAATATTAATAATAAAAACCACCAAGCTCCTAAAGTCCTCGTAAATAAATAGCGATTGTGTCACTGTTCAAAATGAACTTGTTATTGGAGCAGTTGCCTTTATATAACAAAAGTTATAAACAACGAATGAAGAATCTGAGAAGGCCAGGTAATTGCCACAATATACGCCCTTGAGAAACATTGGCATCTGAAATGCCTGGCACGTAATTGGCGCCTTAAATGCTGGCATATTTTGATATGGTTGAGTTGTGACATACGTTGGAACCCTCTAAGACCTTCCTAGCTATAAAACACGGGACAGCTGACTAACCCGTAATAAATATGGACGAAGTTGGTTCGGATTGTTGTCGGAAAATTATAACTTGACAAAAAAACGAGTTTATGGTGCACTTTCTTTTACAAAATTATTAACTGTAAAGCAAACGTGACTTTTGAAGTAAAAAAGTTCAAGACGTCTGTATTTTATTGAATACAAATAATAAATAAGTTAGAAATATTTTAACTGAATATTGCTAAAAATGTAACTCTCTTTTAAGCTTCCTTTAAATATTTTACAGTTGAAGTACATTTTCGAATACTTCTTCGACTACCCACGAATGTTTTGCGTGTTTAATAAATTGGGTTGTCCCTTTGTTCGCATTCACACAATATTTTATTCAGTAATCTAGTTTAATTGATATATTTGTAGGTAGACGAATAATTGGAATCGTTACGGATAGTTGTCAAACTCAACCAATAAATAATAAAAATGCTGTGTTAATAGAGTGCCTTCAAGCAATTAGTAGAATGTGAATAAAAGCAAGTAACTAAATAAAGTTGAAGAAAATTTTAATATTTTCTACTATAAGGTTGTAGGTTGTAAAATGTTTGATTTTAATGATTTATTTCAAATAAACCTTATTATCCAAGTTCTCAAAAGAGACACACTAAGCAATCAGTTGTCATGATAAACGATCATTCTATTGCTAGTTTTTTGGCTGAAAAAAGTGAAAAATGTGAAATCGGTGCTCAGTTGAATGTATTGTAAATGCGATTATCTATTGTTATTATGTTATGCTTAAAGCAAAGTTAGAAAGTGGGATAATTGTATAATGTAGAGCTATCCAGAGCTAAGATAGTAATGCAAATTTGAACTTATAGTAGCATAGGTCTACAAGCATAAGAATAATAATCTTTTGCGTAAAGACAAAAAAATAGAGCGAACTGAGGTAACTGCTCAAGAAAAGATGTTGGACCCATCACACAACCTCTATATTAATAAAAAAGGAATGTTAGAAAAGGAAAACATTTAAGTAATCGAATGAGATTACACATTTATTGCAATTATAAATTACTTGAACTAACTATGATGAATAGTTAGGGTTTTCTCGGATTCATTTTTCTTACTTTGTTTGACCTGTTTTAGCTATTTAAATTTGTATATTTACGTTCTTTTCATTTGGTAAAATCTCTGAGCAAACTGCGGTGGAAACGGGTACTCGTATTCAAGCCAATATTTCTGTATATTAAATACATTTTCAACATCAAAGGTGAGCTGCCGAGCAAAGAACCCACCACAAGCACACAAGGATTAATTAAAAGCACTATAACACTTTCCGATGAAATGACAACAACAATTATTTGTCCCAATTCAATGTTGTTGTTGCTGTTGCTGTTGCAATTCAATTGTTTGCCGTGCTAGTCTTAATTAAATGTTCAACTTCCTCTCAGAGCAGCACCAGTAAGAAATGGCATTGTCCGGCGGAACCGAAAGGCGTTCAGACACGGCTTAAACGCTTAAGTGTAGCACCAAACTAGGCTTCAGGCGCTGATTGGAGTGTTGCAAAATAAAAGAAAACGAAAGAAGCACTACAAATTAAAATTGTCGCACACTTGGTTAAACATTTGTCGTCCTTCAGCACCACTTTCCATTAACGGGGGTGAAGCATTGCCCAGACTAGAACTTGATGAATCATGTCGTCGATTGGCCTCACACTGAATTTTCATATCGTTACGTCAGAACCAAGCTTTGATTACTGGTTACAGCGTCAACTTCTTAAAGACTTGTTTTAAATTGTATTATAGTCGACAGCATTTTTTTATCAGGAGTATAAGTTAATCGTATGTAAATACACTTAGTAATTTTATTTATTATTATCCTTTTCTTTTGCACTGTCTGTAATTAATAATAAAAATGTTTAATAATTTAACAAAACCTCAAATTACGTACTATATTTATTTAGTTTTAAATTATTCGAATCATCGATTAGAACAAAAACATAACACAAAATTCTTGCTTCTTTCTGATCGTTATAATGAATATCTTATTAACTCATCTTAAATCAAATCTTGAATCTCAACTATCATAGGTTTTGGGACAGTTTTGTTTTTAATATAATTTAAAAGTCTAATTAAAAAAAAGAGTACTTTATTTAAGATCTGTCCTTTTTGTTAACTTTAAAGTGAAAATTATAACCATTTTGTAGGTAAACATGGAAGATGGAAAGGCAGGACAGCGAGATTTGTGGAACATTGTCATTAATCGGTACTCACTTGATTTAAAGTAATCAGTCAAAAAACACTCAGCTGTCAGGTGCGTGCTGCATTATTTGATAATGTATTAATTAGGATTGTAATGAAAGAACGGCATAGATAACGAACGTGTATTAGGCTCAAGTATAAGTAACACCTTATACAAGTATGTATGTGTTCTATTTCCATGACGACAACTGCTGCCTTCTCTCTCCTATCTGCATAAATATTCTATATATTTGAAATGTTTGAGATTACTACTGACATTCGCCTTTTTCAATCCACAGCTATGTTATTAAAAAAAATATTAATAATAAAAACCACCAAGCTCCTAAAGTCCTCGTAAATAAATAGCGATTGTGTCACTGTTCAAAATGAACTTGTTATTGGAGCAGTTGCCTTTATATAACAAAAGTTATAAACAACGAATGAAGAATCTGAGAAGGCCAGGTAATTGCCACAATATACGCCCTTGAGAAACATTGGCATCTGAAATGCCTGGCACGTAATTGGCGCCTTAAATGCTGGCATATTTTGATATGGTTGAGTTGTGACATACGTTGGAACCCTCTAAGACCTTCCTAGCTATAAAACACGGGACAGCTGACTAACCCGTAATAAATATGGACGAAGTTGGTTCGGATTGTTGTCGGAAAATTATAACTTGACAAAAAAAACGAGTTTATGGTGCACTTTCTTTTACAAAATTATTAACTGTAAAGCAAACGTGACTTTTGAAGTAAAAAAGTTCAAGACGTCTGTATTTTATTGAATACAAATAATAAATAAGTTAGAAATATTTTAACTGAATATTGCTAAAAATGTAACTCTCTTTTAAGCTTCCTTTAAATATTTTACAGTTGAAGTACATTTTCGAATACTTCTTCGACTACCCACGAATGTTTTGCGTGTTTAATAAATTGGGTTGTCCCTTTGTTCGCATTCACACAATATTTTATTCAGTAATCTAGTTTAATTGATATATTTGTAGGTAGACGAATAATTGGAATCGTTACGGATAGTTGTCAAACTCAACCAATAAATAATAAAAATGCTGTGTTAATAGAGTGCCTTCAAGCAATTAGTAGAATGTGAATAAAAGCAAGTAACTAAATAAAGTTGAAGAAAATTTTAATATTTTCTACTATAAGGTTGTAGGTTGTAAAATGTTTGATTTTAATGATTTATTTCAAATAAACCTTATTATCCAAGTTCTCAAAAGAGACACACTAAGCAATCAGTTGTCATGATAAACGATCATTCTATTGCTAGTTTTTTGGCTGAAAAAAGTGAAAAATGTGAAATCGGTGCTCAGTTGAATGTATTGTAAATGCGATTATCTATTGTTATTATGTTATGCTTAAAGCAAAGTTAGAAAGTGGGATAATTGTATAATGTAGAGCTATCCAGAGCTAAGATAGTAATGCAAATTTGAACTTATAGTAGCATAGGTCTACAAGCATAAGAATAATAATCTTTTGCGTAAAGACAAAAAAATAGAGCGAACTGAGGTAACTGCTCAAGAAAAGATGTTGGACCCATCACACAACCTCTATATTAATAAAAAAGGAATGTTAGAAAAGGAAAACATTTAAGTAATCGAATGAGATTACACATTTATTGCAATTATAAATTACTTGAACTAACTATGATGAATAGTTAGGGTTTTCTCGGATTCATTTTTCTTACTTTGTTTGACCTGTTTTAGCTATTTAAATTTGTATATTTACGTTCTTTTCATTTGGTAAAATCTCTGAGCAAACTGCGGTGGAAACGGGTACTCGTATTCAAGCCAATATTTCTGTATATTAAATACATTTTCAACATCAAAGGTGAGCTGCCGAGCAAAGAACCCACCACAAGCACACAAGGATTAATTAAAAGCACTATAACACTTTCCGATGAAATGACAACAACAATTATTTGTCCCAATTCAATGTTGTTGTTGCTGTTGCTGTTGCAATTCAATTGTTTGCCGTGCTACACGTAATTAAATGTTCAACTTCCTCTCAGAGCAGCACCAGTAAGAAATGGCAATGTCCGGCGGAACCGGAAGGCGATCAGACACGGCTTAAACGCTTAAGTGTAGCACCAAACTATGGCCTACTGGCTAGGTTCTAGGCTCCAGACGCTGATTGCAATGTTGCAAGAAAAAAAACGGGAAAAACACTACAATTTTAAATTGTCGCACACTTGGCCAAACATTTGTCGAGCTTTTATCGCATAAAGGAGGCCCGGCACCACTTCTCACTAACGAGGGTGGTGCATTGCCCTGTCTAGCACTTGATGAATCGTGTCGTCGATTTGCCTTAGACCGGTTTTCCACTCACACTCTTCATTAGAGCTGTGAATAGTTAGATCGGAGTCATTAATAGTTCAGGAAATAAGCTTTAAATTCCTGACCTACTTTTGTCTACTACATTTTGAGAGCGAAAAGTAAACGGCACTATATTTTAAAGTTTACTTACAGTAGATTTCGTCTAAAAATTGAAACTTCTATCTGAACATAACATAAGAAAAAATATAGCATATTGCATTTAATTGCACTTTTAACTTAAATGACAAACAAGTAAAAACCCTCCTTTTATCGGCTTATGTTATTTATATCAACAATCATCGTACGCTTTGAGATTTATTGCCACTTTTTTGTATTCTATTCGAATTTATTATTGATTGAAAAGAAAGTTTCACGTTCTATACCAGATACTATTTTCCTAAACTAACAGCTAATTACATTATAAAATATTCAAATACTATATAATATATACCTATACTCATAAGTTTCTTATCTTTCACGCTAAATTTCTACAAAACAAACTGATATTATGAACCAGATTCTTAAGTTTGCGAAAACTGCAAAAATTTCGAAATTATTACATCGCTCTTTCGCACAATTTCGTTTTTTGAACTGCTTTTTCCACTTGTTCAATGTATTCCCATCTTTATAGACTAAACTCACATCACAAATTAAAAGGAAAGAAAGAACGGTTAGTTCGTTTAGAGCCCTAAATGAATATATCCATAATAATTCATAGAAAACAACAAAAAGAAAATCAAATTCGCACACTTTTCCAAATCAAAATAATTGTCTACTACAGTAAAGTAACCTGTACTCTCCACAAAAATTAAAAATTAAAAAAAAATATATTAAAAAAGCAGAGCATGGGCAGCGATTTTATGTATGGCTATAACTTTCTTCCGAATTGACCTATCATGATGAAACTTGGCATATGGACATATAAGCACTAACTGGACGTAACTACTAAAACTGATTTCAAAATTCCAAGAATTACGGAATTTATAAACAAAAACACGAATTGCGGGGGAGTGGGGGGGTATATCAGAATAAAAAAAATAAACTTGACCTGCCTAGGGCTTAGGGGAATCTGGGTACTAAGTTTGGTGGGGTCTGCCACGCCTCCTTCTTTGTGTTACATACATGCGCACAAAACTAGTATAGCCTTTAACCCTTTGGGAACAGGCTATAAAGAACGATCATGTTATTATCATTTATTATATATTTAGACATTTATTACATTTACAAAATTTTAATTCATAATAATTGCCAAAAAAAATTAGATTCACATCCTTACGATCATAGCGCCGCCTTGATTCTGCTCCTCTATTCTTGAATCCTTTCAATTGTACATGGTGCGGAGGAGAGCGAGAAATTTATATGATAGTTGCATAAACTGCAAAGAAAGAGAAACAAATAATACGAAAATCGTATTTTGATTTGTTGTTGACTGATTTCGCAAATTATACTATTTAGTTTTTTCTATAGTATATGATCAATCATTAGAAAGTATGTTTTGCATTTGATCATCATCATCTTCAGCGACTAGTTAAAATATCATAATGGATACTACAATTTAATTTTAAGGTAAGTACTATGGAAATGGAAAAAAATAATTACATCGGTCATGGTGCTCATAGATACAGCCACAAATATGGTGGCCCTTAGGCTTACGGGCTGCTGCGCTCGCTGAGCCATAACTACGAGCATCTTCTGATAACGAACATCAGCAGCCGGCCAGTCCATGTTGTATACCGCCTCGGAAATCTTGGTGCTCTGCAGGGTAAGAAAATTAAGAGAAAAATGTGTATGCAAAATATTGAAAAATGGATAAACCTACTGCGTCAATCAACTGCTGACTAAAGACACATAGCAAAAATATATTTATCACAATTGTCGCCAAGAAGACTGCGACCTTTACCATCAACTCGGGACTTATGCCGATAGTTATCTCAAATCCCAAAAAGCACATACCACCCGATGACGCAAAAAATGTCAGCAGGAGTGGTACACCAAAAACTTCATTCATTTGATCCGCCAACCTGAAGACAAAGAAGGACGAAAAAAGAAGAAAAACAAATAAGCATTTGTTTATTTAAAAGCGATGAATCATCGTTTTCTGGCGTAATTCTGCTTATTTTCAAAGCGCAACTTCGCACTTCCCAGGCAAAGGATATAATGGACCTTTAGTCCATGAATTTTCCAAAACCTTCTTATCGCCAACCTACGCTATGAACGGATGCTTGAGCTGTGCATTGTACGTCCCCAATTAGTCTGTCAGGACAAACTGTTTTATATATATGTGGGGTTCTGTTTATTGGTTAAGCTGATATTTGGATTACAATATAATATTTAGGAGTATTTGGAATACAAAAGTGATTAAACTTCATTTAACATCGTTGGCTCGTCTTATACATCGTTGGCGGACCGTCTGTCCTTCACTATGACTCAAGGCGAACTCTCTGCGTCGTTCATGGACCGTCTGTCCTTCTCGACGAACTCTACTCGAACGTTCTTGGACCGTCTGTCCTGCTCGACGAACTCTACTCGAATCGTTGTTGGACCGTCTGTCCTGCTCGACAAACTCTCGAAGACTCTCGCACACGCCGCCCGTCATAGCTTTGTGTTGCACTTCTTGCCGCCGTTGTTGTCGCCTCTCGTCATTTCGCCGAACTCTATGCTTGCGCCGTCGATCACTTCATAATTGTCGCCTTCGTAGTTTTGCCTCTTCTCTATGGCTCCGTTATACTTATTGTTGTCTAGGGTTGTTTAGTTTATTCGCTTATATTCTACCAACCATCCCACATTCGGCCGTCCTGACTACGCATTCGCCCCGAATGCGCTGCTACCAACATCCTCTAGGCTGCAAACCGAATATGGCTTCATATACTCTGCACATGTTGATGTGCTCTTTGGGCCCTCAAAGCTGCCCAATTTCTGCACATCGTAAGCGTTGTTGTGCTTCACCTTAATGACACGATAGGGACCCAAAAACTTAGGCTTCAGTTTTAATCCACTACCAAACTGTGTCCTTTTTATTGCGACAAGATTGCCCACATCGTATTGTCGTGCCTCTTTACGCCTTCGATTGTACGTCTTTTTATTCTCTTCTTGCACCTTCAGGATTTGTGACTTCGCTTTTTGTCTCAACTCGTTGCGGTCTTCGTCGAATCTGGCTATAATTTCTTCGTCGATAAGTTTTCGTAGCTGGGGGTCTTCGCTAGTTCGCATTCTTGCGCCGATCAATAGCTGGAATGGAGTAGTATTGATGCTTCTGGTAAACGTCGAGTTAACTGCCTGCTGAACTTTGCCAACATGTCGATACCATTTCGTCGGGTCATCAATACTTAGCTTGGCGAGGACTGCAATTATTATCGTATTTAGGCGCTCCACTTGACCATTTACGCGTGGTAGGCCTGTCGTCGAATTCACTCTCTTGATACCTTCCTTATCGCAGTAGTCTATAAAATCTTGGGCCAGAAAAGCAGATCCTTTATCCGAAATAATGACAGCAGGATTGCCAAACACTGTACTCTGGATGCTTAGTTTTGTGATAACTTCGCTTGCTGTTGTAGACTTCGTAGGATACAGCCAACAAAACTTCGTAAATGAATCGATGACCGCCAAGATGTGGTTGTAGTCTTTATGCGTTGACTTAAGTGGACCCAAAAAATCGATGTGATATGTGTGCAGTGGTATATCCTCTTTTCGTAATGGGTGTAGTAAGCCCTCTTGCTTACCACGTTTTCGGTTATACAAAATACACGGAATACAGCAATCGATGTATTTTTGTATCTTTTCGTCAATCTGGGGGATGAAGTAATCTCTGCACACTAACTCCTTCGTCTTCTTGGCAGCAAAATGACCTTTATCATGTGCTTGGCTGATAATATTTTTCTGCATCTCTTTGGGGACTACAATTAGTTCTACGTCGTTAACTAATTTGTACAGAATACCAGACTTCAAGAAATAGTCGTTGTATGAAGTATTTCCATCTTTGAGAATTTGTTTGATCGCCTTTATTGTTTCGTCATGTGACTGTGCCTCCTCGATGCCTATATTGATTTGTTCGCCTATTATGGTTCTCACTGGATAGCGACTGAGCGCATCGACATGCTTCATACGTGTGCCAGGGCGGTAACACACTTCACAATTATACTCTTGGAGGAACATCACCCAACGGCCGATTCTCTTACTTACATCTGCCTTCTTCATGGTCTTTGCAAATGCCTCACAGTCGGTGTATACTTTAAAATTTATTCCCAAGAGATATACCCTAAACTTGGCAATAGCTTCTACAACTGCTAATACTTCTAACTCGTAACTTGGGTATTCTCTCTGCGCAGGGGTCGTCTTCTTGCTCATAAAGTAAATAGGGTGTAAGTGCCCATCGTCAGGCGACTTTTGCATGAGCACTGCCCCAAATCCATCTTGAGAAGCATCAGTGTGAACTTCGGTTTCATACGTTTGGCTGTAGATATTCAGGACTGGACCTTCTGTCAGCATTTTCTTCAGACTATCGATGGCGTTTTGCTCTTCTATCCCTATGCTAATTTTTGCCTCTTGTAGTCGATCGAGTTGATCCTCAATGAGCGGTAAAGGAAACTGATCCTTAACACATACCTTATTAATTCTTCTAAAGTCGACGCATAGTCTTGTTGTGCCATCTCGTTTTTTAACAAGAACAACGGGGCTTGTAAATTCGGATGTGGATTCTTCAATTATACCGTTTTCTAACCATTCGTCGATTTGTTTGTCAACAATGCCCGTTTCAGTGAAAGCCAAACGACGCGGACGCGAGCATATGGGAGTTTCGTCATTTAGGATAATGCGCATTTCGACTTTTGTTGTTTTCGTTTGCATTGGCACGTAATTTGAAATTAAATTTCGCACTTCTTGTTTGGCTGTGTCGCTAGCCTCTTCGTCTACATTACATTCATTGCTGACGACCACAGTACCTATATTGAGCATGTTTACATCAAAATTGTCAGTATCATTCTTACGCACTTTTACTCCATCGCGGCTAAAAATTATTTCAGCTTGCTCGCACAGTTCTTCACCTATAATTGCTTTCACATCGATACATCTGATTGGAACCACCATAAAGTTCATACAAAATTGTTCACCATCAACAAAAATTTTATGTTTGAATTGTCCAATCGGTTTAATTTTACTCGCGTTACGGTCACTACCAAATCCAACAAGAAAAACGTTACAACTTTCCAGTTTTGGTTTGCCGATATCATTGTAAAAATCTTCGCGTATTATGCTATATTTACTTCCCGTATCGAATAGGGCTGTGCACTTATTTTCACCGATTAAAATTTCTTTGCTCGTTAAATCGTTTTTCTGCTGCAAATTACGTGTATTCATCTTAATGGGACTTTGTTTCTCTGTTAGCTTTTCACTTTGCTTGCATTCTTTAGAAATATGCCCAAATTGTTGACACTTATAACATTTTCGACCTTTCTCTTTGTTTTGACAATTACTCGAAAAGTGCCCTTTTTCACCACAGTTGTAACACTGTATTTCCTTTTTCATATTTCTATTTTCATTCACACTCTTTTTCATTTTCCACTTTGCGTCATCATTCCGATATATTTTTTCACTCTCATTTTCTTTATCGACCATCGTTTTATAAAATTTTAACTTTTCTTTAAATTCATTTATATTTTTCGCACCGTACAGAATTGTTTTATTTGCCGATTTATCATTTATGCCGTCAATCAAATATTGAATCAAAGAATCTTCTTTTATTTGTCCACGGGACGCAATGTCTTTAAGCCGATAAAAATATTCGAATAGACACTCGTTTCTGCCATGTTTACTTTGCGCGAGTTGCTCGTGAATTTGCTTACTACTAACGACTGATTTAAATTCACTGAGAAGAGCATTTTTAAGGGTATACCACGAATTTAATCCCCGCTCGCTAAACACAAAAAGTTTTGCTATGCCTTTTAACGCTTTCTTTGCAAACAAAAATTTTTGGAAATCATTCCAGCACATTAACGTCGCCTGCTCTTCAAACTCCTCTAGCCACACTTCCACTGGAATAGCATTTGTGCCATCAAAACATCGAATGTTCTCTTCGACATCGCGAAAACTGATCGCAAACCTAGGCGTTTGCATTCTATCACTTGTGTAACGGTCTCCGTTTTCTAAGAATTCATTGGCGACGGCGTCTCGATGGCCGCTACCGAAACGGTCGTCGCGTATGCCGCTACCTGCGCAACTATTTTGACCTTGACAAACCGTTTGCATTGCTGCTGTACTTGGTAATTCTTTTCGTTGTTGCGGTGTCGACATTATGTTACTGTTTGCGCTTCTCATCTCAACGACACTATCTTCTTCACTCAATATTTCTTCTTCGTCGCTAAATACGTCCTCTACCTGTTTGCTCGACAACAAACGATTCACTTGCAAATTGCAAAATATATGCACACATAATTCGTTTTCCACTTTGTAGCCAATTTCTAGCAAATTACAAATCGAAACAAGATCACCGTCAGTTAAATTTTCATTTATATAGACTCTTTTATTCATAAATTTTCCACTATTTTCGTTAAAATCAAATCCTCTAAACTCTCGTAGTCGTTTGCGGTTATTTCTGTCTCCTTCACACTCAAACACAAATTTGTGCAGCGCGACTATGCTGCTTCTTTTGCTAACACGCAAATTGTTGCTAATCAAATCGTTCAATGTTGACATCGTTGTTATGAATTTCACTTTTACGTCGTAATTTTTTTTTAAAGACAGCTATGTACATGTGTACTGCCGACCAGACACGTTTCTCGATTTAATAAAAATTATTATGTATTTCAGCTTCACTATTCTTCTTTTCCAAACTTAACCACACTCACGATCACGGACGAGCGCCCAAAATGTGGGGTTCTGTTTATTGGTTAAGCTGATATTTGGATTACAATATAATATTTAGGAGTATTTGGAATACAAAAGTGATTAAACTTCATTTAACATCGTTGGCTCGTCTTATACATCGTTGGCGGACCGTCTGTCCTTCACTATGACTCAAGGCGAACTCTCTGCGTCGTTCATGGACCGTCTGTCCTTCTCGACGAACTCTACTCGAACGTTCTTGGACCGTCTGTCCTGCTCGACGAACTCTACTCGAATCGTTGTTGGACCGTCTGTCCTGCTCGACGAACTCTCGAAGACTCTCGCACACGCCGCCCGTCATAGCTTTGTGTTGCACTTCTTGCCGCCGTTGTTGTCGCCTCTCGTCATTTCGCCGAACTCTATGCTTGCGCCGTCGATCACTTCATAATTGTCGCCTTCGTAGTTTTGCCTCTTCTCTATGGCTCCGTTATACTTATTGTTGTCTAGGGTTGTTTAGTTTATTCGCTTATATTCTACCAACCATCCCACATATATATACATTTTGTTCTACAAGTAATAAACTTCAATTTTCTATAACCAACTATTCAATAACTAATGGATGGATTTAAATCATTGAAATCTCTCTGAGCATCTGAGAATTTTCTCTAGATATAAGGTTGCTTAAAATAATTTTGTACAACTCACCTGAACATCTTATTGTGATAGATAAGCCAGCTCTGAAGTTGCTTCAAATCTTTGGCGTAACCGTCTTTCGAAAGGTGCGCCTGCGGCTTATATTTCTCAATGCTTTCGGCCATATAATCAAAGTGCATGATCAGCTGCGTAGCGATGTTGAAGATAAGTAGGTTATTTGACATGTGTCCCAAGACGGCTGAGTAGCCTTGAAAGGCTTCCATAAAGTATATCAGGTAAAATGTCCAGTTATCCTGCCAGACCCAAGGTACATCTGGGGCAAACGGCAATGATCGCGTGCCATTAGGCCAATTCAATAAGTAGAATGCAATGTCCCAGAGGGAATAGATTTGAATTACAATAACATGCAAGGCACTATAGGTTTTAGTGATCAGACCAGCACGATCAGAATATACTCGAGCCCGGTACAGTTGCTGATCGCTCTCCCTTGAAGGGAACATGGATTGCAGTTGATTCACAAGACTCGTTAACTTTTTTTTGTTCCACCAAAGGGAAACAATTTGACACTGTGCGCCAACTGCAAATCCCAAATATGACATCACCATAATAGACTCGAAAAATTCCTCATTTTGCTTCAACTTTCTTGCAATAAAGACGATGGCGTTCCAGATTCCGAAGCTCAGATTTGCCAAGTTAAGCACAAAGCTTACGTAGATCCAAACTTTGAATGATGTACTGCTGCCTTTTTTTTCATAGGGAACCACTCCGATGCTATTTAAGAGAAACACCGCCAATCCCATAAAGTCGTCGAAGACAACTAGCTTCTGAGCCATTTTGCAAACCTAACTAGTTATTGCAGAGGGCATGTAGCTTTTATATAACACCAGTTACCACCAATGCTTGGGAAAGGAAACATCTATCAAGGCCGAAAATAATTGCAGCGATATGCATGGGATTTTGCCCGGCAGGTAATTGGCGTGTGGGATATATAAGTAGTATATTGATGTGAGAAGCGTTTTTATACTCTGTAACTAAAAGTACAAGAGTATATCAGATTTGTGCAATGTGAAAAATGTAACAGACAGAAGGAGGCGTGGTAGACACCTCAAGGTACATACACATATTCTTGATCAGAACGACAAGACAAGCTGACTTAGCTTTATCTGTCTGTCTGACCGTCTGTCGCTCCGAATGAACACCTAGATCCCAGACTCTATAAGAGATAGAAAAATAAATCTTGTATACAGATGCTAGCAGGTACTACATACTATATATATGTATATTTATGTATGTAGTATGACATCAAGGCAAATAATTTCCTTTTATTGAAAAGTTACAAAAATGCAGAAAATCGTTGAATATCAATTTGTAGATATAGTTATTGACTACGGACCTCAAATCTGAAATCGATCAGACAACAATTATATCACAAGCTTTTCAATTGAAAAATAGTGGCGAAATACTAAAACCCCAATAATTCAAGCTCCAAGAATAATTTGCACGTTTTTTTTCGTATAGATTTTGCAGATCTTTATAGATTAAAAAAACCAAATTAAATTATCATCAGATCAGTAGAAAACTGAAGAGTTTTCGAATCACTTCTTAATGCTCACTTGCACTGTAAAAGAAAACTTGTGTCTAAATTTCAGCTTACTAGCTCTTACCCTTTGGGCTGTGCGTTGATGGCCAATCGGTCAGTCAGGACAAACTGTTGTATATATATATAGTGATTATTATATAGATTATAAGTGATTTGCATTAAGGCGTGTAGTATGTGGAATTTTTACTCAAATCTCGCAATACAAACTTATTGGTGCTTATTTGGGGTCCGTATTTCAATTATCATCGTTATACGCTAATTTTAATGGAAGTTATAGCCATAAATTATACTCTGGTTGATGTTCCTGTTGTTTTATCTTAACTTTTTTCTGCACTTATAATCATACGCACCCTTAGCTACAATGCCGATGCAAAATGCAGTGATACACCCTTTACTTGATTCAAATATTATGATTTCCATGGAAGTACTAGTTTTAGATATTAACAATAAGGATATTGGATTATCTTAATTGTATCCAAATATAATAATACGGCCCCTACGCCCTACGCCCTTGTATATATGTATATATGTATATACTATATATTAGTTTTGTGCAAATGTACATGTAACACACAGAAGGAGGCGTGGCAGACCCCACAAAGTATATATATTTTCGGTTAGGATAATAAGACGAGATCTCAGTAAGTACTTATAAGAGCTAGAATAACCAAACTTGGTATACACGTTCTTTTAGTCCCGACAAAGGGCAAGTTTGTTCATTTTATCCGATCCACCTCCCCACTCCCCCGCTATTCGCGATTTTCTATAACTTACCCAGCTCTTTGAATTTTGAACTCAAATCCAGTTAGTGATTATTTGTTCGTACAAGTAGTTTAAGTTTCATTATGATAGGTCAACTAGAAAGAAAGTTATAGCCATACAAGGTGTGTTCTAAAGTAATCAGGACTTAAAAAAAAAAAAAAAAAAAAAACAAATGGTTTTTTCGGCAAAATCAATTCATTTTATTCAAAATAGTCTCCTTCTGCTTCAATACAGCTTTTTGCACGATCCAAAAGCTTGTCGAACGAGTGTTTTACCTCGTTGGCCGGTATGGCCGGTAGTATTCCGGTGCAAGCCTTTTGAATGGCCTCTACTTCGGCATAACGGTTACAATGTGATTTTTGGTCAAATAATCGGTCACAAGCGTCGATCGATGAGACGGCGCATTATCGTGCAACAAACGCCAACTTTCATCTTCGCGATATTAGGGCCGAACACGTCGAATACGGCGTACCAAACGCTTCAAAACTCCAAGGTAGAATACCGCAATAACGTATTGGGTTCCGGGTGGAACAAGTTCTTTGTGGAATCATAAATACAAATCAGCATTGTCTTCACTTTAGACTTCTCCATGCGCGATTTTTTGGGTTTCGGCTCGTCCGGTGCCTTCCATTCGGCACTCTGGCGTTTCGTTTCAGGATCATATTGGAAACACCACGTTTCATCACCAGTCACAATATTGTAAAGGAAGTTTTTGTCCTTGTTGACCTCTTTAATGATGTCCTTCGAATGTTGGATTCTGAGCAATTTTTGGTCGTCAGTCAATTTGTGCGGAACACACCGTGCACACACCTTTCGTAAGCCCAAATGTTCGATCAAAATGCGATAAATCGATGTTTTGGAGATGTTCAATTCCTTTTCCATCAATTTCAATGATGATTTCGGCCGATTTTTGATGAATTCACGCACAGTTTCGATGAATTTTTGGTGATCACGAATTCTGATTGGCCCACATGTTGATCGTCATTTATGTCCTCACGACCACTTTGAAAACGTTGAAACCACTCGTGCACTCTGCTACGGGATAGGCAATCATCGCTATAAACTTGTTCCATCAATTGAAATGTTTCGGTAAAAGTTTTACCAATTTTAAAACAAAATTTAACGTTGGCTCTAGCTCATTTTCGCACCGATAACACAAACATTCTGACACTTCACTTCCAATCGATGAAATGCCATGAAATTCTCACAATCGATAAAGATAGCAGATTCTAACGCACCAGTCGACACCAGATAGCACTAGATTCAAAAAGTCCTGTTTACTTTGGAACACACCTTGTATATAATCTCATGCTATGCCGCAGCTGTTGTTGTTGCTGCATACATCACGCATATAAACACGTATCCATTTATGTATGTACATATGTTTTGAATATTTTTTATTATTCAATTTAATTAAATAATTTAAATATTCTCAGTTTTTAAATTATTAAAGTAATTTTTAAAATATTTTGTTTAATATTTTCTTTTTTGTGGGAGGGTATTTAAGAGTTAAGCTCGCTCGACTTTAGCACTCCTTTCTTGTTTTAAACTACCATCTCATCGATGCACAGAGTTGTGTTTTTTATACAACATTTATGGACTGGTACGTTTAACCAGCAACAGTTCCTTTTAGTGCCATGCTGCATATTCACACAATATTTTATTCAGCTATTTCAATTCGTTTTAATGTTTCGAATAATTACTCAACTGAATCATTATTATAGCCTGTACCCAAAGTGTAAAAGGCTATACTAGTTTTGTGTAAATGTATGTAACATACAGAAGGGGGCGTGGCAGACCCCACAAAGTATATATATTATTAATCATGATGACAAGTCGAGTCGAAATAGCCATGTCCGTCCGTCCGTCCGTCCGTCCGCCCGACCGCCCGACCGTCTGTATGAACGCAAGGATCTCAGCAAGAACAAGAGCAAGAATAACCAAACTTGGTATCCAGATTCTCCTAAGTCCGAGAAAGGACGAGTTTGTGTTTTTTTTTCTGATACACCCCATCCCCTCCCCACTCCCCCGCAATTCATGTTTTTCATAACTCCGGTAATTCTTGGAATTTTGAACTCAAATTTGGCATATACCTCCAATTAGTGTTTATGTGACCGTACGTCAATGCTGAAGAAACCAATAGCCATAAATAATCGCTGCCCATGCGTTGTTGTTGCTGCTTTGGTTCAACTTTCTGCTGCATAAATACACGCATATAAACACGCAGAGTCACGATTCTATGTAAATGTATGTAAACAAGTCTCCACTTTTGTATACATGTATTGAATAATTTGTATTTAATTTAATTAATATAATTTTTTAAAATTAATTTAAAATATTTTTTTTCCTTTTTGGTGGAGTATTTAAGAGTTGAGCCTACTCGACCTTAGCATTCCTTTCTTGTTACATATTTGAAGTCCTCCATAATTTACCTCTAACTTAGTGACAATACAAACATTACCAAAGACTATGTAACGAATAGAATCAAAACCCTGGTAATTACGGAAAGTCAGGCTCACCTAGTGTGTGCTTTTTCTTGTCTCTTATTCTTCAGCTTCAGTAATCAGAAGTAACCAGATCTAAATATATGATATGTACAAGAGTATATTAAGTTTGAGGGACGTGAAAAATGTAAAAGACAGAAGAAGGCGTATATATTATTAATCAGCATGACACTTCTTAATTTTTCAACATATATTTACAAAGTGATTTAAAGTCGGGAAACTCGACTTTAGCTTCTCCACTTGTTTTCATGTATAATTGCCGCATGTTTTCATATATTAGTTTCTGTTAAGGACAGACCATTTATTTCTGTGTGAGCTTTTATTTTATTTGGCTTCAAAGCTTGAACTGCTTCTTCTAATATGATTGCCTGGGGCCACTCTATCAATGCGAGCAGTATCGCAGTTCTTCGTAGGCCCCATAAGATTAGGCTATACCGGTCGTACGCTGTAAATGTAAACAAATGTAAACACGTTAACAAGATTTTAATTAATAATCATTTCCAAATACATAACATTAAAATCCGTGCGATCATACCTCCGCCTTGATTCTGCTCGAATCCTTTGAATTGTTCATGGTGCGGAAGAGAGAGAGAGAAATTTATATGATAGTTGCATGAACTGCAAAGAAAAAACAAAAACAACAAAGTCGTGCTTAGATTTGCGGTTGTTTTTAAATTATACTTTTGAATTTTGTTATCTGATCAATCATTAGAAAATATGTTTTGCATTTGATCATCATCATCTTCCGCGGCTATTTAAATATCTTTAGATAATTGAAAACCATATTTCATATTTCAACGAAATATTTTAAGGTAAGTACTATGGAAATGGAAAAAAGGACTTTACGCCGGTCATGGTGCTCATATATACATCCACAAATATGGTGGGTGAAGGACGAAGTTAAGAAAATCAGCAAGCGGTACATGCAAAGGCTACATGACCACCCCAACAACTTGGCGATGAACTTGCTGGACAACAGCGAACGGACCAGGAGGCTGCTCAGGACCCATCCTCTGGACCTCCCCAGGGACTAGCCGGATACTACAACTACACTCTAAATGAAATAATAAACTGAGAAGTTTATCTTTATCAAATTTAATGATTGTCCATGATGGACAGTTTTAAATAAAATACAAAGAAAAAAAAAAAAAAAATATGGTGGCCCTTAGGCATGCGGGCTGCTGCGCTCGCTGAGCCATAACTACGAGCATCTTCTGATAACGAACATCAGCAGCCGGCCAGTCCATATTATATATCGCCTCGGAAATCTTGGTGCTGTGCAGGGTAAGAAAATTAAGAGAGTAAAGGTGTATGCAAAAATCACAAATCTGGCAGATAATTGTTGCTATATGTACTTGTATGCGTGAAATCAGAAATTCCTGCCACGTACTTGGCCCGGATAGTTATTAATGTGGGGAGTGTACTACGTTCTTATAAGACACATGGAGTATTCAGTCGAGTGATAATTTAACTAAAATATAATTTCCGTGGAAGTACTAGACTTTAGACGTTAACAATAAGGCTTTTGAAATATCTTAACTCAGTCATATCCAAATAGTCTGAAGAAGAACAACTGGATCTGGATAGTCAAATATTCAAATCAAATTGAAGGAGTTAATATATTTGTTAAAGAAGAAGAATATTATTTTTGAACAAATAGCTCAAATCAACTCATCGATTCATAAAGGGGTTTTTTTTATACAACATTTATTGACTGGTGCTACTTCACAGTTCCTTTTAGTGCCATGCTGCTTATTCACACAATATTTTATTCAGCTACTTCAATTACTTTTAATGTTTCGAATAATTTGTTAGTCCAGTCAATAATTATATATTTCAAATCCTTTTTAATTGACTTCTAAGTTAGTGGCAATACAAACATCGCCAAAGACTTTTCACAGTCAACGGTACCGAACAGATTCAAAACACTGTTGATTACGGGAAGTCGGGGCTCAACTCTTGTGTGGCAGGCACTTTCTTCTTTCTTCGTATCTTCATCTTCAGCTACAGAAATGACTGAACCGGATGAAAAGTCCAGCTAGTTTGCCTAGGTCTGTGATCCGTAAGTATTCCCATCGGTGCAGATATGTTGCATAAATACTTGTATTGTGATTGTTTTCATGGCAATAATTAAAAGAACAGTATCTTTTAAGCTTCCGCTGTTATCCCATATACCATCCTCCCAAGTTAAGGGCATGTCTGTTGATTTCCAGTTGTTCTATAGAAGAAGCATTCCCAACGGCAACTGATCTTGACCTGTTAGACTAGGCCCTTCCCCTCGATTATTTTAAAAATCCATTCCCAGTTTTGGGGGGCTGAAATCTTCAAAGACCAATGAACAAACGTATCTTAATGAATCGCATCATATTGCGGATAGTATGAAATGCAAAGTTAAATTCGTGGATAAAACAAACCAGACGAGTCCATTGCTTCCTATTTTGTAATGGACGTATCGAAAATTGAATAAGATTTAAAGTGGACATCAAATGAGCGACGAATGTAAATCGATGAAACGACTTGCAAGATCTAGTTCACTTAATTAAACTAGACCGCACAACTCTAATCCTCAGCCCGATACCTATTTCGAACTCAATTTCACGGCACTTACTCGTAAAACGGAAGCGTCAAGCTGTTATTGTCACGCTCAGCAGTGTTTGCCTTGCACCAGTTGCCCACTTCTCACATTTTCCAGCAGTCTGCCCATTTCTATCATTCTGCCATTTCTCAATTCTTTTTCAGTTTTTTTTTTTTTTAAGCTATCTCTTAAATACTCTGCCCGGGCGTGTTAAAGTACATTTGATTTGATTTGTTGTCGACGTCGTCGTCGTAGTCGTCGCTATCCAGTTGGTTGGTTAATGGACAGTTGGCAGACAAGTTTTGCTGTGACACTAATCACTCACTTAGTCGTGAATGTTTGATGGGGGGTCGTAGATGGGGCGGGGAGGGGAGTGTGTGATAGTGCGGGTATATCGGCCCAACCGCCATGTCAACAAACGTTCGAGTGCCATAGAATTTTTAATGCAATTTGTCTGATTTGTTGTCGACACTGTTGTTGCTATTGTTGGTGTTGTTGTCATTGCTATTTCTGCGTTAGCTTGTCGCGTTGATTTGTTGCTGATTTTGTCAGTCATTTAGTCATTATAGCATTTTCCCTCCACACATTCACAAGCATTGACTTTGATTGAATTGGTATGCATTGCTTTTTTTTGTAATCATCACTAATAGTCATCAAAATTAAGTGGATTTGCTGTTTTAATTGAATTGATGGTTTGTTAACCCGTTTTTCGTTAGCTAACATTAACTTGGATCAGCTGGTTTTAAAGCCAACCCATGGCTTAGTTAAACAAAATACAAACTCTAGTTACACAGGCGCATCACAAATACCAAAAATAGCTGAAAAACTACAACAACTCATGGTATAAACGGTGGAAATTACAGCAAGCCTAAGAGCGCTTTTGAAATAACAGCCAATGTTGCCAAATTAACCCAAAAACCACTGGCAGTGTGACACTTTACAATGGCACAAATTGCTTTTCAGAGTGAAAACCGTATATAATATTACTTCTTATTTCAGAGGTGGGCACGAAATTATAAATCAAAAGTACAGCAACATCTACATCAACATCACCACCGTTATAGTTACGAAAATTGCTGAGTTACTGAAAATTGTGCTTTTGGCTGGCGCCACCTATCAAAACATAACGGCAAGAGCAAGGTCGGGTCGATGTCTATCGATAGTTCTATAAATAAAATCGATGCATCAATAGATCCATGTTAAGCTTACAAATTTAAATATGCTTTTAGAGTACCTGACGTAAATTTATATTAAGCTCATGTAGAGGCTCCTGTTTCAGGGTCTATAATTTTAGCTGGAATTATATTAAAACTAGGAGGATATGGTTTATTACGGGTTATTTCTTTTTTGCAGTTAAATTTAAAATATAGATTTATTTGAATTAGTATTAGATTAGTAGGAGGAGCTTTGGTAAGATTAGTTTGTTTACGTCAAACTGATTTAATGGCTTTAATTGCTTACTCTTCTGTTGGCCATATAGCCATATTGTTTTAGCTAGACTATTTACAATAAGATATTGGGGATTATGTGGTTCTTATACTTTAATAATTGCTCATGGTTTATGTTCTTCTGGGCTATTTTGTTTAGCCAATATTTCTTATTTCTTATTTTTCTTTCATAACAAAAATTATCTAAATCGTAAAAGTTAATTAACTGTCCAGCTTTTATCGCAATTTTCTTAATGTTAGTGTTTTAGAATCGAACGCATTTTTATCACTTTGCATATTATTTATTTAAAATCAATCCAAAACCAGCAATTTTGGATACACAAGGTATAAAAACAACGAACTGCAACCAACGCCATCAAAACTTCTTCTTAGATACGGTTTCAAACATTCACGAACTTTTTGCCACAGCACCGGAGAAGAAAAGGTAGGATTACTTATAGTCCATAGGCGCTTAAATGAGGTCAGGAGTAACAACTGAGATGATCCAGTTAGGAAACAATGAAAAAATTCATTCACTTTAATTTGAAAGTTGCTGCCATAACATGTTGATTTCATAATAGAATTTGTCATGCAACAAATTAATATTTTATTTATCATGTATTTCAGCATCGATGATAATCTGTATATTGCCACTATGCAACATAAGACCAGCTGCCAGTCGATAAGTGAATAAGTGAACTCAACCTGCCTGTACAGAGTTCAAAGTCAAACTCATTGTCACTTGACCAAAAAATCAAGCTTTTTCCAGCTGCAGTAACAACGCCAATGACGTTCAAAGTCCAAACAAGTGCTGGAAGAGCAGCTTGTGCATCTACTATAACAGAGCTTAACTGGCAGTCATGGACTGAGCTGAGGAGCCAACATGCTATTATTGCATCTCTGTCTCTCTGAACTGCCTCAGAGATGTCTCGATGCTGTCCAAACGACATCGACGTGTCCATGTGTGTGGCCAGCGACCATTTATGCAGTTGCTTCTACATATATTTGGGTGTGTGTGTGTGCGTGTGTGTGCAACAGACAATTACATGAGCAGCAACCACAATGGCCCCCGCAACCACCCAACCACCCAACCAACCTTCCGGGCAGCTCTGGTCCGTCCAACAATCACGTCTATCCGACGAGCCTTTGCGGTAGATGTTGTCCATTACTCTCCTCTACAGACCGCCCAGGGCCAGTTGAAGCTCAGCAATTTTCTCAAGTCAAGGTAGGGCATTATAGCATGATGAGCCTCATTCAACATCAAATCTGTGCCGGCTATTAACTGTGTGTGGACCAACTGGCTCATTATACACAGCACTGCACGGCACTGCACAGAAATTGCTTAAATGGTTAATAAAATTGCCATTTGGCTGTTGTTGCTCTTCTGACCTCAAAAACTTTCTGCCGGCCTAAGCAGAACCTAATTCTGCTCGTAACTCAATTGTTTAATGTCCCCAAAAGAGTCAAAAAACAACTAGCAAAGTAAAACAATAAGCAGGAAATTGTTGACAGGATGTCAAACGGATGCATTTTAATTTGTGTGTGCTGCAGGCCTCTGTCCTCTGTGGGGAGGACAAGGAGCTCTAACAAGTTTTAGGACGCCTTGAACTTGGAACATGCTGGCATGTACATATACTTCCAGGCCGACGGAAGTCTCTGTGTTGACTTCATTTGCTGTGGTCTTGCTAGCACAAAAACAGGAAATTATTTAATTTCTGTTCACATGACAAGAAAATGATGAACTGAAGGCAAATTGTAATATAAAAGCTGTTACCATTCCGGGATGTTTGGTTAGAAGCCGCAATTAAAATAGAATTTCGCTCTTAAGTTTTTCTATTTTGTGTGGGTTGACAATTTTATAATTTATAATATTATGTAGGTCACCTCTATATAGAACATAAAAACTTAGTTATTTTTTCTTCTTACTGATGAAAGACTACTACTTTACTACTTTACCCAAAAGCTACTATGGGAAGTAGCAAGGGTTTTGTAAATGTCATCGAGCAATCTCTTGGATATTATGATAATCGGAACAGGACGAGTCGATATGACTGTCCATAGAAGATGTCTATTAATCTCGGTAAAATCATACTTGATTATATTTATATTTCGTGTGCATTCTTAATTGATGATACTTGTAGTTAGAGAAGAAGAATAATCAATTTGTTTTTATATTATACAAAAAATACATGAAAAGTATTTTTTAAGAGCAAAATATAAAAGGGTCCCTCCCTAAATAACGAGGGTCTAAACAAACCGAAATAGTTTGTAGTCAATAATAAATAGTAATATGTAATGAAATTTAATCAGGTCCATATGCTTCTGCATTGTCCAAACAGCCGCAGACAAAGTATCCAATGCAACAAAAAAGTTAATGAAACTCAGAGCTAGCCTATGTGACCATTAACCATTAAATGGCAATATTATGGCTTCATGTGGCCGAGGCAACAAATATGAAACACTTGCGCACCAAAGGCGCACAGCACAAGCGACTTAGACACATCAACACCTAATGATGTACATCATCAGCACATCATAGAAGCGGCAAGTCGACGGCAAAGTCCCCCGTGCTGCCCAGACCGGGTGTCCTTGCTGGGCCTGCTAGGCAACCAGATGCTCCATAACCATGGATAAAGGCTGAGGGCCAGCTGTTTCTCTTGCCACTTGACTACTTTTTGCTGTTGTGGCTCTTTTTTGGACGCCCCTCGCACCCAGTCTACGAGTATGTCAAGCTGCCTTAACACCCAATGCTGCCATCGCCTGTTTCCTTTCATGCCTGGCCTCTGCTCCTTGCCACAGCAATTAAGGCAATTCAAAGTCACGTAGTGTGGTAGCAGATTTGCCAAATGATTTCATAAGAACACTTTTGCAACGAATTTCCAATTTTCATAGTCAGCCAGAACCCTGCTGTTTGAAACAAAGGTAACATTTTATATGTAAATGTTAAATGTGAAGGCGGAGGCATTAAATGTCGCGACGGCTGATACGCCAAACACATATTCAAATCAGGTACCACTAAAGAGCGAATGTAATTGATTTTAAAATTAAAATAAATGTCATACTACACATATACATATTATAAATGCGAAATTTGCTGCATTTGTTTGTTACTTTGCCATTGCTTTTCAACCAGACCGCCAAAACGAAGCAAAATAATACTACTATATGTTATAGCCTAATAATTTGATCTTCATCATGATAAGGTAGTCGTTTAAACATTTTCCATCCTATTTCCCTTCTTTATTCCCATGTACTCGTATAACGCGAAAAAGAGAAATAGCTCAGAAGAATACTTTAGCACCAGTAAAACATTGCTTCGCTTCGTGGGCGAAGTTAGCTGAAGCAGGTGTTGAAAAAATTCAGACCTGCATCAGCAATATACTCGTCTTATGCAATACAGGTCAGCTGTATTGAAACAAATTCTATCAAACATCAGGAAACAGAAGTCTTGAAATTGACTTTCAATTAATTGAGTTGTATTATACTCGGGCGCCTAATTACTATTTACAATAAGAAATTAGCAAAATTGAAACAGGTCAGAATATATTTAAGTAAAATTCATTTTATAGCTCAAATGAATCACATTTTCTTAGATACAAGTAGTTGCGACTATTAGTCATTACAGCAGTCCTTCATAGCTATAAAAATAAAAAAAAATAGTCTTTTTCGACAAGACAGATAAATTTATTTCATTCATAAGTACGTAACATGCACACATAATTTTTCATCATTTGCTTCATCAATAATAAAAGAAGACATTTTTATAATTCTTATTTATTACATTAATTTTGTATAAAAGCGTTCGTATCCAATGAAAGGAGAAATGTTCGGCTGAGTGTTTATTTTTAAGGTACTTACTTTAAATTGCACCTTCTAGTTGTTGCTGGCAGACGCACACAATTTACTTGAAAGTCATTATGGAATGGCATACAAATAAATTAAGTATACGCTGAGCAGACCATTTTTCTTAAACGCTGCATTGCGACGGCTATCAACAGCCAAACGCCATGGGCTAGCCATTAATCACAACCACCAGAAGCAATATACTGGTAGTAGGATGCTCGCCCAGCAGGCTGATGTGGTTGTTTGCGCGCACTAAGCGTCAATAATAGCCTAAAATGCCCATTTAAATAGTGTTCAATAAGCTGAACAGCACCAGCAGCGTCAGCGGCAGGCCAAGAAAACGCAAACTGTTGGCTGCAGGATACGGCAGGTAACAACAGACGGACAGATTGAATGGCGGCCTCGCTCCAGGACACAGCCAAGTCAACCGAGGCAATGGGCGGCACGCTTTCTTATCATCGCCAGGCAAACACTAACAAGACCATCGACTCTCTCTTTCTATCTCGCTTCGCGTGAACGTCCTTGAAGGACTTGCAATGCCAATAAATAAAATTTGTTGTGTGCTCAATAAGGTGGGAATGGGCACGTATTTACACAACGTTTTAAATCAATTTATCAGCAGGTAGCACAGGAATGTAGAGAAGAGCATAGAGTACCTGCTTTACCTTCCCTCTATCATTGCAATTGTAAACACTGCCAGCAATATAAATTGTAACAATTTCTACATTTATGCAAAATTCATTCAACTTGCACGCTCATCAACATTAATGTTCTGCAGAAAATTAAAGAGGCATTGCCTTAGAATTTACGTTTTAACACGCGATTAAACCCTAATATGATTTTTATGACCAACAGATGAGCAGTGCGGAGACTGCCTGGGGATGTAGAGCATCCTAAAAGGTGTCACAAACAGAGCAGTAAGTGCTCATTGATAGTAATGCGACTCCCACAGACTCATTCAGTTAGTCAGTCAACCAGCCAGCTGGCATTAAAACCGTATTGACAAGTTATCATTAAACGCTTTTATTGTTATATTAAAAGACACTGACGTAACTTGAATCGGGAAAATTTGATGTCTATATAAATTGCATTGGCATATAAATTATGCGACTTGTTTTACGATTATGCGACTTTTATTAATCGCAAGTGAAAATTTAGTCGCCTCGCTAACGACTTGCTGGAGATTGTGATTGATGGACGCAGCGAGAAGTGGGGTGCAATTTGACAAATTGAGTTGTCATAACACTGCATAACTTTAAAGATGAGTTCAATTTTATTTAAATATTTAAACTCTGCCATGTATGGGTTGCTTGAAATATATGTATCCCTGAAAGAATATTTATCAAAATCCCTCTACTTTCAAATTACATATATGTATTTTACTGAAATTCTTTATTTCTTTGCAACACTCAAATAGTTCCTAAATAATTATTGAGTGCTTTTGTCTTCTTAAGCATTTTCTTTTATTTCTTATATATAATTAAAAAGCTTATTTTAAGGCATAGCGCAACATTGGGCATGTGAGAAACAAGAAAAGAAGCAAAATTAAAAAGAAAAATCCTAGACTGATACAGCAAGTAAACCAATTTGGAATAAATATTGGAAAATACATAAACAGTCACATGACTGTACCATTTGCAATATAAGTTTGTATAAGAAAAACTCATTTCTTTCGCTTTTAACTAAGACTAAGGTGACAAAAAATAATTCCTTCGAAAAAGAAAGGTTGCAATAACCTACGATTAAATTATTGAACTCTTAAACCGACATCTTATCGGTGTCGTAACACAAAAAAGAGTAAAGCGGCAGTCAGAGCTACACTGAGAGAACTATTTGCATTATCATATTTAATCTGCAATAATAAAATACATATTCTACCAAAGACTGCACAGATTGAAATATGTTTCAGTAAATATGAAAGTTTAAGGTTTTTCACTCTTTTCACTTTTTGCAATAAATTAAATTTGAAGACTTTAGTTTCAAAATCTAGTGAATCGTATTTGTTAGAAAAAACGGCATTTCTGCCGTATCTAGCCTTAATATTTATCATTCCCTTTTTTAAATATACTTTAAAATAATATTAAAAATTTAATTGAAAACATGTTTTTCTTTTTTGTTTTGTTCTAATTTGTTTTAAAATATATATCTATTTCGTTACTTATTGATTAAAAACTAAATGATGAAAATAAAAAAATCCATTTTAGCTTCTTTTTTTCCTCTCGAAATTTATTATAGCGTTTTGAAATAAGTTCGTCAAAATGATGAAAGATGACAAAAATAAGGATGACGTTCCAGAGTTAAATGTATAATTGATAATTTGTAATCAGGTCTTGTTACTTTGTTACACATTGAAATTTAATATTAATAGTGTCGAGCGCTGCTTTCAATTGGTAAAGATTATTCGCCATACCTCTTGGACGCTTTCGGTCCAGTCCACAAAATACTTGATGGGCCTAATATATATGTAGTATATTTTATACTCTTGTGTACATATGTATATACTATATGAAGGATTCATATATTTTCATTAAAATCCATTCACAGTAAAACTGAATATTTTATCAATATCATCGAGTATCGGGAGAAGTAATCTAGTCTTTAATAATCATAACCACTGTATTCTTGTTACCACACACACTAAACGCTCTACCCTCTAATGATGCGAACAGGCAAAAGGTACTCATACGCCACATTGCACGCATTACAAAGCGCATTAGAAGCCACGCTATGCGTTGCATACATTACGGCGTTGCGTGTTTATTAAGCATTAATTGATGTGCGCTTTTGGCTTGCGCAGTGGAATCGCCAACAACTCTATCATGTTGCACACACACAGGAGCCATACTCATTCCGAGGCCCAGAAGGTCCTTATGTCTAAGCCGCATTCCATTTAGGCAAGATAAGGTTGCGTTTTAAGGATGGTTGCATTTAAATTGCGGCAGTGAGTTGCTCATTGCTTTCATCATCATCAGCGCCGTCGTCTTCAGCATCATCACCATCATCATCATCATCATTGCCATCGTCATAAGCTGCCGAGGCGCAGTCATCAGCATTAAAAAACAAATAATTAAATTCTGCGCTGCCAGCCTCAGGATGAAAACAGCGGATGTGGCTGCATTCAACCATTTATTTCCTACCGCCATATAAAGCACAAAGTTTACACAACACCCGTGCAGGATAACAGCCCATACATACATATATGTACACACACAGCTGTAGGTTACACATGTCTGCGTGTGCGCAATTTGATGAGCTAAATTAAATATTGCAACACAAATACAAATAAAAATAAAAACTTAATTGCATGAATTTTATTACAAAGCATGCGTATTAAAGTGCTGGCCGTGTTAAATTAAAAGGCAGAAACGTAATTTAAATGGCGCCACCAGGTGGCGGCTCGGAAAAAACCTGTCGTACAATTTTTAATGTGCAAGTCCTTGGCATCATATGTCACGATGTTCAACATGGTTGGCACAAAACGGGAGCTGCGAGTATGTTGAAGCTTCAAATGGCACTGAACATAAAAAAGCTAAGCATCAATGCTTGATTTCGTTGCACGAGTCTTTGCAGTGAACCCAAAACATTTTCAAAAAGGCTTCCAATCAAATATTTAAATAAAATTGCTAACCATTTTGTATGATCAAAAGTATAATAGGTGTTAAATGTAAATTGTAAGAATTAAAGTCTCATTTTTTATATACTAATTTATACGATTTTAAATGTTTCAGTTTCTTTATATAGTTTAGTAAACGAAATTAAGGTAAGGTTATCACTATTTCTGTCCTTAATTAATGTATGTTTTTCAAAAAGAGCATCTAGGTTTTTTTTTGAGACACAAATGCCTGTGGAAATATAAATTTTCTTCAAAAATAAAATCAAGTTTATGCCAATTGAATAACTGCAACGATATAAACTATTCTTTCACGCAAATAAAAACGCAATTCGTAAATGACTTTAATTTTAAAATCTAAGCATTTAAAATAAATACCTTTAAGAATTTCCTTTTAATTAAAATATTTTATTTTGAGAACAAGTAACAAACAATATTGAAATGATTTATAATGTTTTTGTATTTTATTCACTGACTTGTGCTAAAGGAGAGTTATATATTTTGCATTATTTTATCGGTTTAAATATATTTTTTTAAATAATTATTTATTAAATAGTTAAATGTAATCGTAAAGCAGGTAACATAATAGAATATTCAACGTGTGCATTAAAATATTAATAATTTATTCTTAATTCTGCTTCATTTTTATCAACACTTTTCAATTTATTTATGCATATGAATAGTCAATAGTTGTTTATACTCTGAAAGTTTTAGCTAGACTTTGAATGGCTATGTGGAATACTTAATGATATCGCATTTCCTTTATACCTTCAAGAAAGACCAGAATTTAATCCAGAATTTAAACCATTTAATATTTTTTTAATAAAAACTGCATGTTTTTCATGACATGCTTGTGAAAAACACAAACAACTTTCATCCTTGTGTAGTTTATATATTTTCTAAAAAGTTACATTTTTCCTTAGCCACACCAATCGTTGAAATATGAAACATGTTCATCAAATTTAGAAAGGCAAGAATGTCAGAACATTTAATTATCTTTTGATTTAATATTCGAAAGTGCAAAGAGAATGGCTCAAATTGCAAAGTCCAATAAAAATGAAAATAAAATACATAAATGCAAACAAAGGCAAGTGCAAGCTACTTGACTCTAAAGTGTAAAATTTGTTATTTATGTGAGCATGTGTGTATGCGTGTAAAATAAATTTATTGCCACACACTAGAGTTGAAGGGAGCAACAGTGTAAGTGTTGCATACTTATGTGCGCCACAAACAATATCTAATCAGCACGCAACCATGCATAACTGTAAACGCTGTAGCCATGGCGAAGCTCAAATGAATGTCGCTCTGATTGCATAAACAAACATTCACACATACACACACACACACACACATACACACGCACACACACACACATTCCACGATGGTCAACATGCTTGATTAGCGCCAGTTTGTTTATGGCCACTTCATATGAACGGCATTCGGTTGCATGTGGCACGTGCGCATGTTAATTTGATATGAAAATAATAAAGAATTACTTTGCTGGCATAAGGGCTGCAACAGTGACACGCCAGCTAACATTTACATGCATACAAAAAATAAATGAATGGAAAAAATGCACAAAAAGCTGAAAACAAAAGGACCCTCCCAGACAGCTGAAATTGTTGTTGCTGTCAGGACAGCACTTGTCGCTGTCATTGTCTTCTGTCTTTTGTCTTACAGAGTGAAAATGCCACGGCAGCTCACATTCGAAACAGTTTGCAGACGAGAGAGCACCAACAACTACTGAATTGTTTATGTGCAATGGCAGAGAGTGTTTGCTGTCTGGTCTCGCCGCTTTGTATTTTGTATTGCATAGTATTCTAGTCTACTCGTAGTGTCTTCGGTCTGGTCTGCTTTTCTCATAGCTGTCAGTTGTGGTGCACGCAACGACGCCGAAATGGTTGAAACATCAAAATGAAAAAGGCGTTGCAAGGCGTTCTAAAAATGTTCTTTCAAATTGCTTCAAATATGTAGCCATAGTTTAGATAGAGCTAGAAACACTACAAAAGCTTGCCGCGCAGCTCAATAACTACGAAGCACCAGTAAACATTTTCTACTAATAACATATTTTTGTTTTCAAAATTTCAAAAAAAAGAGAAAATTTGGTCACATGGACAAACAAAAAAGGCTAAACACTGGAAAACTCTAACTCGAACTACGGCAAGCCAAAGTACTCATATCCAGTTTTTCAATTTATTAAATAATCGAGCAGCTCAATAACTACAAAGCACCAATAAACATTTTCTACTAATAACATGTTTTTGTTTTCAAAATTTCAAAAAAAGAGAAAATTTGGTCACATGGACAAACAAAAAAGGGTAAGCACTGGAAAACTCATGTTTTTGCTATGACAAGCCAAAGAACGCCTATCCAATTTTCCAATTTTTTAAAGACTCGTTCGTAATTAATTTTGGATTTTCTAACCCATTTCAATCATCTTAATAATTAAGTTCTTCTGTTCCAATACTAAAGGCGATTTAAAATATAACAAAAATCATTGAAGTTTCAATTAAATATACACATGCGAGTACAAAATAACAACAATTGAAACCTTTAATAATATTACCAAAAATAACAACAAAACAATGTCTTTGGAATATAAAAGATTTGAAATTTCACAAGGACTGCTTCCTATTCATTAAGGACATAATTAATGCTAGATCAATTTAGCTGTCTGCACCATTATGTAGTAAAGGCGAATTTAAATATAACAAAATCGAGCAAGTTTCAATGCAATACATACATAATCATATATACAAAATAATAACAATTAAAACCATTAGTAATACTAAAACAGTCGCTTCAAATATCATTTGACAGACAATTTTTAATATTTTTTTTAAAGAAACCACAAATTTTTAGACAATTTTGGCAATATCGCTCGCAATAAATCATTTAAAATAAATTCCATTTCCACAATATTTGCTGACACTAACTATCCACTCTTTTCTTTCACAATGATATTATGATAATATTTTATCGACGATTAAAGCAACTAAAAAAAGTTAAAACTTTGGAACAGTTCAAACCAGAAGCCGTTATTGCTCTTTCAATTCTTAGTGGATCTTCCACAGAAGCTGTTTATTAATTAAGCCAAGTGGCATTTTTTCAAGTTAACTTTTTTTATTGTAGAAAGATACTCCTTAGTGGGATTGAAGTGTCCCTAAATAAAAGATGTATTTTGTCTATGTATTTTTGGACTAGCTTCATCAAATGATCCTTTTTGGTTTTCAATTCGATTACGAAATAATATTAACACACAAGAATATTTATTGTGACACACATAATTGTTTGCATAAAACGTGAAGCCGTTGCTTAAAGTGTAAACGCATATAGTATACATTTTTAAAGCCTATAAATATATATAAGTATTCTTTCCTTTACAGCTTAGAATCTCAAATGTCTTATGAATTTTGATTAAATCAGTGATTATTTAGCTATTCATATACTTGAAACCTCTAACTTATTTGGTCCCACCAGTTCGATGAAGTGTTCTATGCTCGTAACACTATCTATTCTAACCTTTAATTTGAAAGTACAGTCTGTCAACTACAATGCATGTTGTCAACAACTACTTCGACAGTGAAACTTTTTACACCTGTGGCTGACCAAAGCTTCTAAGCAACACAGACAACACACCCCGTTGTTGGTTTTGTGGCTGCTGCATATAGTATATGTACTTATTCGCACTTAGTATGCAAAAATTGCAAAGTTTCGACTTCCACAAACTTTTGCCAGTTATGTGTTTGCACAATATTTGATTATCTGTTTGTTCTGCCAAAGGAATGTTTAGTTTGACATGAGTTCAAGGCACCACTCGTACTTCTATGTTAATACATATACATCTACATATATGTTTGTTTGTATGGCTGTTTGTTTAGTGCCCAAAAGTATGCAGCGAGCACTAGCAAGCCATGATACAAGACCTGTTATTTGTGCTTAAATTTATTTGCTCTGAGGCCAACAAAATGAAAATTTCCACAATTTTGTACGAAATGTTAAATGCGTATATTTGTTTATGGTAACTTAATACCTTTCTGCCTCGAACCCATAGTAAAGGCTGCAAGCGGGCAAGTGCAAGTTTTTTCGGCAGTGCCTGGTGGGAGACAATTGACCTACCCTGGCCTGTCTTGTAATTGGATGCAGCAAGGTGCAAAGAGCAGAATAAGACAAACATATGCACACGTGTGCATATGCAACATACCTAAGCACTGTGGAATGGAAACCAATACATAAGTGTCAAAATTTTCAAAAGTTTTGTGGCATTTGCTCTAATTTCTTTACCGTCAAAATAAATTTATTATATAACAAGATTGAACGCTACAGTCGAGCTGTCGGGCTTGTACGAATGTATGTAACACACAGAAGGAGGCGTGGCAGACCCCACAAAGTATATATATTCTTGATCAGCATGACGAGACGAGTCGATCTAGCCCTGTCTGTTTGTCTGTCCGTATGAACACCTGGATCTCAGAGATAAGAGGTGGAGACACCAAATTTTGCACAAAGATGCGTTATATGTGTACGCTGTGCAAGTTTGTTTTATTTTTTGATTTACACCCCCCCCCACTTCCCCCCTATGGGGGTTTTCCCGATTTTCCATTCGTATAATTGCCTATATCTCGGAGACTATAAGACCTAGGGACACACAACTTTAGTCCCAGATGCCTTATATGAATATGCAGAAAATGTATATTTTGGAATTTCCCTCCCTTCCCCCTCTCTCCCGCAAATGCGATTTTCTCTAACTCCCGTAATTCTTGCAATTTCGAACTAAAATTTAGCAAATACCCCCAGTTAGTTATTATGTGTCCGTATGCCAAGTTTCACTATGATAGACCGATTTAACAAGAAGTTAAAGCCATAAATATATTTGCTGCTGCAGCGCTGCCCAACCGCTGGCCGCAGCTGTTGTTGATGTTGCTGTTTAGTTGACTGCTAACATGTTTACACAGACACGAATAGACGCGCATAAACATACATACACTCACATAGCCGCAATTGCTATGTAAATGTGCCATTATACACCCTTTACGTGAGTTCGAATACCGAAAGAGGTAAAATCGATCAAAAAATTTGTTTTTAATTCTGTCACTTTTTTATTTTCTTTAATTATTGTAAACATATGTACAGAGTATTTCAAAGACGGGACACCCGACTTCAGCTTTTTTACTTGTTTAATAAAGTGAAATAAAAACAGATGAACTTCAAAAGGCAAATCCTATATTAAATGTTAATCTGAGCCAGTCATATTAAATGGTAAGAAATATGGAAAGACACTGTCACAATCGAATCGTAGACTCACAAGCTTGCAACAAACTTGCCTTGAAAGAATCGGTCAATTATAATTTTGCTCGTGAAAAACAATTTTTTTTCCGATCCAATATGTAATGATTTTTAAAATACACCCAAAATACTTGTATAAACAATAGTGAGAACGATTTAAAATAATGATAGACAACACATATAGTATTAAACTTATTAATCTTTTCGCAAACAAAGATGTGCTAATCAGAGCTAACAAATGAGTCTCAATCTTGATTTAAGAACTATTGAATTTATAACATTAAATTGAAAGATTAAACTCTTGAAATTATTTATAGTTTGACCACAATTGTTATTCCTTTATGGTACGGCTTTATACAAATTAATACTATTTTTCTATTGCTTTTGAAAACATCCCACCAAATTGGCTATTCAACTTATAATTCAAATACCCGCTATTGAACATGTCTGTTAGGCTGTTCAACTAACTGTAGAATGGACTGTATATTAAAATAATTAAAACTAAGGAAATAAGAAACAGCTTTAAATAAAAACTGAGAAAATAAATGAATAAATTGTTGAGCAGGTGGGTAAAGACTGGATGAGGAAGTCTGTCGAAATGTGTGAAAACTTCCCATGGTGCAGGACATGCACATTTTTCCTGTGCACACATGTATATATTGCTGTGTTTGCCTATGTGTACATATGTATGGGTGTATGCGTGTGTGTGTGTGTGTGTACATTACTTGTGGCTTAGTAACTTTTTCCAGAGAAGAAGTCAAAAGCTTAAATGCACTTCAGCAGCTACACAGCACGGAAAAGTTATTTTAAATATATTTATTTATAACACATTGCTGTTGCTGCTCCTGCTGGTAGGGCACTGGGCTTTCGGTCAAGTTTTGAGGCAACTGCCGAGGTTAAGTCCATTTTCATATACATTTCTTACCTTTTAGCAGATCTGCATTGCTGTAGGTGTAGTCTGTGTGAGTAAGAGGCTAAAGTTGCATTTGTTTAAGCATACTTTTAAAATTGTAAACGAAATCAAATGTGAAAGTGTAGAAAGTTTGGTTAAGCTGCTGTTGTTGATGCTTCTGGATTTGAACACCTTCTACTCTTGATCATGGCAACAAACTAACTACATTTTAATTATTAGGCTGTCAATTATGATATTTCAATTGCAATTGGTTAGTTAAGCTTTCTCACACAAAACTGCCAGGTTTATTTTGTTTGAGCTATCACAGTGAATCTTGATATGCGATACTACTAACCAGATGCAATTGTCAAATAGAAAAAGTTTTCTACTTCGCGTACCTTTATATTAGATTACAAATCCATTTGATTTGAGAAGGCATAAACATTTCATTTAATTCATTTCCATTACATTTAAAATTAATTAATGGCAACTTTTATATAAACATTTTAGTGCAAAGAATGTGCTTTTCAGTTCGCTTTGAGCAGGCATTGAAATATTTGTAATATGCACTTTGAAACCAAAAGTTACGAATTCTTCTTATGTGAAAAACTAAAACCACAAAACCATAAATACCTTTTTTTTGCCGTATGTTTTTGGCTCTTTTTTGCTGAATGCATGCGGTTTATAATTTTAAGTATTTTCTAAATTTTTCGTGTTGCTATTTTTTGCCAGCAACCCGAAAATAGTTTAACAGCCAGTTGTTAGCAATAAAACGGAGCACTACAGCCAGAGAAGCGAAAAGTGCCTACAAAGCAGAAAAAGTGGCCAACAATTATGCATACAATTATTTAGATTACAGCTACCCACTAAACTTAAACTTTAATTATACAAAGTGATGTGTGCTTTTACGCTTTACTCTACATAATTACCAGCATTCATCTAGGCACCAGCACCTGTTATCCTGCAACTGTCCAAATCCTTGCAACCTGTTTTCTCTTAAGCTTGGAAACGTACTCTGCTTTTTTAATATTTCCCTCACCGCTCATTACACGATATGTATGTAGCCGAGTAATCAAAGTAATGAAGCAACACTACACTAGTTCATAGATATATTTTAATAAGCTATAGTGAAGTAATAGATAATAGTAGTCCAAATGCTAGGCCATTCAACCAACCTTAACTTGTTTATTAATATTATCTTAATAAATTGAATAAAACCGATTGGTATAACTTAATTTTCCATGTAATATTGAAAAAAGCAAAATGAAGTAATTTTCCCCAAATCATATAACTTTTAAATTGTTCCAAAAGATTTTAAACATATTTATAGCAACTGTATATAAATATTCAAAACGACATTTTTATTTTTCAGTATTGCTGTTTTTTCTCATGCCATGACATTTTCAAAATGTTAATACAGGAGTTTGGAAGCAAAACAACACACATATTTAGTTAAAGCTACAAATAGTGCTTTTTAAATTTATTTTCTTATTTATTTCAGCCGAAAAACAATAATATCGAGCTGCTAAAGAACTTCCCAGTTCTTAGATCACTTTGAAACTCTGATACTTAGTAGATAGTCAGACGTTTTTAATGCTTTGATTTATTGAATAATTTTATTAAATAAGTCGACAAAAAAAGGCAGGCAAATGCAGACATAATAAAACCTTTTACGACAAAATACCAATAAATACTTAATATAACAATGACAAGATTAAATAGTTAACAGTCTTCTACTGTAGTCTAATATTGATGAAGTGTCAGTAAATTTACTTCAAAAAACAAGGGAATATCTTCAATCCGATGGAATAAGTTTAAATATCCCCGCCTGGCCAATGGATACTCAAATGAGAATTTTCCTTCGGAGAATTTTCAGGTAAAAATTAAAATGTAGAGAAGCTAATGTCAACTTAATCATCCGTTATAATGAGCCGCTTACTATATATGCAGGTTTTGCGTTTTTTTTACCGTGCTCAGGTATGGCAACATTATAAATTATACATTTTATCGCTCTTCGACATTTTCTATGTATAATTAAAAAACAAAAAAAAAAAAAATGATCATTTAACCAAAAATGTTTGTCCCCGACTCACAACCGAAAAGCCAAACTTTTGGTCCTGCCATAAGAACAGGTGCAGTTCCTTTTTGTTTTCATTTCGATTCTAAGTCCGAAACGGTAACATAAATGTGGACCAACAAACATATGGGAGCCAGTGTAGAAATGCCAAGAGGCTTAAAGCAATCATATAGGAGGTCCACAGTAGCAGCACAAAGCCTGGCTTAAAATGCAGGTAACTCAATCTGACAGTCCCCCTTCCAGCACTTAAGGCACACACAAAGCCATGGCACAGGCAAATTAGCAGCACCAGGCAAAGGCAGGAGCTGGTTGATAGATGGACGCGTGAATGGGCGAATGGCTGGAGGTTGAGGACAAGTTGCAGAAAAGCTACAAAGGGCAGCCTGCATTTTCTGAAAGGCAGAAAGGTATACGTGTATTGTACATTGAACTTCAACTGCTTGTGTAGCGGCAGCTCAGGGCAGCTCAGGGCAGTTGAGGGCAACGCCAAGGCAACAGCTGAGCCAACGGTCGGCAGCTGGGGTAATTGTAAAAACAACAGGCGCAAGGGGGAAGCGGAACAACAATGCTCAAGGGGCGTGTTTGTCGGTCCCAATGCAGCAGGACTCGTTGCAGTGTTCATTGTTGTTGTCCTTGGCGCAGCTGCTGCTCAGACAGCTGAGACAGTTGGCAAGGACAACGGCAGCAAATGTTGCAATTACTATGCAGCAGAAGCAGCAACAGTGGCAACAACAGCAACAGCAGCTTGGAAAGGCTGGCAGATGATGAAGCATTATGACAACGCGCCTGCATGTATGCAATGCAAGAGTTCAATATGTAAATGGCATATATGCATAAGTAAGAGAGAGATAGAGAGATGGTGTGTGTGTGAGTGCGTGAGTGTCGTCAACACAACGACAAACGGCAAACGAAAATGCAACATTCACCTTGGGAGTCATCAACATGACCAACAAAAACAACGCGTTCACACACACACACACACACCAGTATATGCGTATATGTGTCTGCCCGTTTGCATGTCTGTGCATGTACGGTCAAATTATTGCACGCAAATGCAACGGCAAATGTGACATGCTGCTTTTTTGGGTCAGTGGCACACAGAGCTGAGTAGCAGCGGCCATGGGAAATTACTGACTGATGGGACTTTGCCATGCATCTTATGTAAAATTTAAAATGTTTTAATTTAAATTCGCATGCAAGATACTTTCGATGCAATCTAGAGCCCGTTACTGTGCATACATTTGGCTTTTCAGCTCTTCTGCTTGCTATTTCGAAATATCTATCTGGGCCTGTCATAAGTAGTTCAACGAGCTCATATAAAATTCTTTAATATAAAAATTCAAATTGTCAGATTATGGCCAAAGCGGCAACCCAATTCACAACATAATATTAAAAATTAAAAAAAAAAAATAAATTAAAAATATATCTATCTATCTAGTTGTCTTAGCCGAGTAGTAGTACAATCAATCGAAAATTCAGGCTAAACAAATTTACTGTGTCTTGAGATGTACTTTCAATTCCAAGTGGAACCCAATTCAGTGCATTTACATTATAAACACCAACAATTACAATTCTAAAATACAAGTTACGAGTACTTACAAGTAGATCAAGCAGAAAAGGTTCGTATCAAAATTTTGATCCTAAATGAAGTGTTTGAAGAAGACCAAAGCAGTGAGTGAGACAGAAAATGTTATAAATAGAAATTGTGAGCGCTTAAAGTATAATTTTTTAAATACGGGTCATCTCGTCGATTCAACTTCGATTTTGAATAAACATGTGGATCATCTGATCTGTAGTTTTCAATTAACTTTGCTTTTGAAAATTAAAACACATAGATTTTTGTTTTCCATTTTTTTTATATCAAAAAGTTTAAAAATAAAATTTTCATTTCATTCAACCGCATAGATAAATAAAGCGTAGAGAAGTCAATTATTAATAAGCAAAACAATAACTAGCTTCGAGATGGGATTGTGTAAAAAGTCTATAATTTACGACTACAAAGATCTAAAGACAGACCTAGATCTGGTCAAACATTTAATTGAAAATTTAAACGAGAAAATGGAAGTTTAGCACTTTATACAGTTTAGACACTTTATACAGTTAAAGATTGAAATTATTTATTTTTTTCGTAATCAAATTCAAAGAATTGCATGAAAAAACAATTATTCATGTATATTACAACAATCAATTACATTTCCTTTTTATTATTTCTTAAGTGCTTACAGGTTGTCAGTTTAATTACAACGAGCTACCAAAAAAGAGTCAACAGAGCGAAAAAGAAATCTAAACACAAAAAAAAACACAAAAAGTTTTCCCTGTAAAGTAAATGCATTCATTTTATCATTGTTTGCTTTGCCTTCAGTTTTATTTCACATATTCTGACAACAACATACTGCGACAACGTCGAAATATAAGTCTAAAATAGAAATAAATAAATGTGGGTAAATATATTATCAATCTTTTGCTCTACAAATGAGAGAAAAATTCGTTTTTCAAATTTAAAACTCATTAGTCTTATAGTTTCAGTTTGATTATTTATTCAGGAATTTCTTTCATTTGATCGGAACTTTAAAGGACCATTATTAACATATAACATACAAAAATGTCTATTAACGTTTCAGTCTATTTTTTCTAAATGGAATTTATGTTTTTTTTTCCTAAATTCTGAATATTCTTCCACAAATACTTGCAAATGCAAATACAACACTTTGGGCGACCACTTATCAAAATGTTTTTTCCACAAGCTCAAAATGCAACAACAACAAAAACAAAAGCAACAACTTGAACAGCAGCAGCTAGTACATGCGACAACAACACTTTAGCATATGAGATGAGTGCCAGGACAGGCAAAACCGGCAACGGCAGCAAATCATTTGCAAATGTTTAGCACTTGGCCGCGTTGATTTTTCGTAGAGTGTTGTTCAAGCTTGAGTATGTGCGTGTGTGTGTATATACGTATGTGTTTCTGTATGTGTGTTAAAGTGTGAAAATGCGCGAAAATAGAAACAACATGCAGTCTACGCGCATATAAACATACGCATTGCACTTCATGTGGCAGCCATGTTGCCATTTACAAGCGCTCTCTAAAAGATCGGCTGGAAAAAATGTACACTGAGAATATAGTGAGTTGAGTGGAGTGCTGGCACTTGTTTTTTTTTCTAGTCCAACAGGAGCTATAAGAGCATTAGAAGTTCCTAAGAGGATTATACACCGAACGCAAAATTTCAAACTAGTTCACATACCAGAAAGCGTAAGAACTCGTGCTATAATGCTTCTGCTTAGTGAGTCAACGCAAGAATATCTTTTTCTTAAATAGAAACCAGGGTGATTGTACGGATTCAATTATAATATATGTATGTATAAGAATGTATATAGAATAAATCTTTGAAATATTTTCTATGATATATTTGTAAATAATAATTCGGTTTTTTTTTTTGTGTTATTTAATTTAATTATTTGAACTAAGCCAAGTGCTGTTAGCTGATATGGGAACAGACTTCATGAGATATACATAAATACTATAATGCTTGGGATATACAAACTGTTACTGTACGCTTTTTCGGACTTGACCTATAGACTTAATTTCTTATTTATGCTAATTATCTAATGAAAATTCAGAGTTCAATGATAGTTATCCAAATATTGTAGATAAATTTAATATACAAGTATATTTATGAAATTAATATAATTATTTATTATCTCATGAAATACGAAAACACTTCATGAATCTCGTAAATTTTTCTGTTATAGAAATAGTTAGAACTAGAAATTTGCATGTAAGCAAAAATACAATTAAGATTTAACCTTTGCGGTTTTCCTCAATTTACTGACTAGAAATAATCGCTTGGAAATAATTCAATACTTCCTATTTTCAACATTGTTTTTTCATCAACTACGGTATTTGATCAACTAAATTTAAAAATTGAAAAGAAAAAGATTCCGCAGTTAACTTTTTTACACAATTAAGCTGAATCAAGAAAGATACTAAAGACCATAGAAAAGGATATATTTTTTTTATTTCTGCTCATAAAATAGACTAAGTGCATAAATTCGAACTTTTAAAGCTATATTATATATTATATTATTTAAAGCTATATTATATTTTTTAAAACAACGCATGGAGTTCGTTTCAAATATCAGTTCTTCGATCAACAAGGCTTGTTAAAATGAATGTAAAAAGAACATGTAAAAAAAAACATCGCAGTATTTTGATTGACCACAATAACAGAATTATTTTCATTAATCTTGTCACTTAAGAAAGTAATATCAATTTTCGATTTCCGGACATTTATTGTTCACAGCCCGCTCACCTCTATGAGCAAGAGTTCTTAAAAAGAGTTGCTGATCTAAATAGTGTTAAGTATGATTTACGAATTTTCGCTATATCAATAAAACGGACGTTAAAGTTTTAAGCTTTTCTTTTTTGAGTGTATTTAAGCATCATCTGAATTTGTTTTAAAGGCATCACACATTAATTAATCATAGATGCCGCACACACACTGCACAGTGCATTACGGAATTGTTGTTGTCGTCGCTGATGCTGATGATGGTGATGCTGCCACAGTTTTGTTGCTGCAACATGCTGCGTGCCTTTGAAATTCATTTCCTCACCCCCTTTGCTTCGTTGCGGTTTCTCACTTGTCGACTTAATTAAAGAAAACTTAATTAAATGATAACACAGCGGCAGCCAACGAAGTTATGCGAAATATTTTTTGCAACAGCAACGCGCAACGAACACAATGGTGACAAGAACAACTACAACAACACCAGCAACTACAACTCCAGCAGCAGCAGCAGCAGCAGAACGAATATCAACAGCATCTAGGAATTGTAGGCAGCCTGACAGAGACATGCTGTCGATTGACAGTCTGTCAGCTTAAAGCACAACTCGAACTTCAGTTAATCAGCAGTTATCCACAGCAGGCTGTAAAAGTGTATGTATGGGAGCGTGTATCTGTGTGTGTGTGTGTGTGCGTCATTAAATATTACACACTGCTGGAGTTATAGAATTATGTGCACATATTCGTTACTGCCTGGCATTAAGTTTTATGGCTACCTTTTTGCCAGCCATTCAACTAATTGCCTCGACAATCGTGCCAGAACGTCAAATACTCCACTACACTCGTACACACATACTGAGGCAGGCAACAGGTGTCTCTAAATGGCGACAGCACTCTCAACGCCTTTCCATATTGCCGGCAATTATGTACATGAATACCAGCGTCTATCAATGGAAACTGGGCCGAGCACAAGCTGCCAGTCAGACAGTCAGACAGTCAGTTGCATTTAGAAAATTATACTCTATGAGTGAAAGCTCGACAAGAATTCTATGGCATTTTGTTGTATTTGCTACCATTTGAGGCTGCAGGTGGAATCCCGTGTGGAAATACAGCAGCATTTCTATTCTTCAATCTCTTTCACATCAAAGAAATGATGAAATAACCTACCTGGGCGGTAGGTTAAGGCAGACGACTCACCTGGCTGCTTCTTAAGGCAAGCAATCTTCACTAGCTTATAAAGTCCTCCCGTATAACTACGTACCTATTTGGACCTACGGCTCAGAAAAGCAGCAACATCGACATTGCACAGCGAGCACAGTCCAAAATTCTGAGAACCATCACTGGGACACCGTGGTACCTCCGGAACGAGAGCATTCACAAAGAGCTGCTCATCAAGCTCGTAAGAGAAGAAATTGGAGAACAACAAGCAAAACATTAAATAAGACGCGCTCCACATCCAAATTCTCTTGCAAGATCTCTAATCCGAGCTTGCAACAACCAGCCAAGCGACATACTTTCGTTTAACAAAAGAACAATTCAACAATTAATTGTAAAATAAATAAGTGTATGATTTTATTAATTATCGTTATTGAATATTAAAAAAAAAACTTACGATTGCAAAAGGCGAAATAATAAAAGTTAATTAATATCAATCAATATACTAAACCGTATTAGATAAAAACAATAAATAATATTATTTTTAATTTAATTCTAAATTTCTACATTTCTTAAAACTTTACTCTATAGTGTTCTATGTTATTGCCTTAAGTGTCTGCCTTTGTGCTTTCTTTCACAGTAAAGCATGATATGTGAGTTCGTTTTGAAGTTAGTTAAGTATTATATATAATTATAATTACTAATAGCCCTGCACTTGTATGTCTGTATCATTACCGTACGCGTAAATGCAATTAAATTCACACAAAAAACGATTTAATTTAAGCCATATTTCATATTCTTAGATGGTTATCAAAGTTCCAGGGTTTCAGAATCATTTCATACGCTATTTATATTATCATGTGTTTTTCTTCTGTCCCATTGTTCAAATATACTGCCAGTTAAAATGCGTACCTCGTTTATCAAAATTTATACAGATGTTGACAACAATATCACATATGCCTACAAGTTCCCAAATGCTTGCATGGAAAATATTTTGCTGTTCAAAACGATTTAATTTAATCCATATTTCATATTCCTAGATGATCAAACAAGTAGTTTAAAAGCCTTTTATACACTATTAATATTATTCTCTCCTTTTCTTCTACAGCAATGTCCCATTGTTCAACTATACTGACTGTTGAGAACTGTTTTAAAATGTTTACCTCGTTAATCAAAATGTTATACAGATGTCCACAAAAAGTTCACACATGCATACTGCTTCCAAAATGCTCGCAATGGAAAACGTTTTACTGTTCATCAGGTCAGTGGAAGCATTAGCTTTTAATTGTTTTTTTATTTTTTTTATATTAATGATAACAAACATTGACTGTCGACATAGGAAATATACAAAAAAAATTTTAAATTGGTTAAATAAACTTGACAATTAATTTATTTCATTTAGTATCCGGAGGCCCGGAGGATGGGTCCTGAGCAAAAGAAAAGTGATTATCTTTTACTCACGATTTTAATAATTGAAATATTGGCTTAAATTACTTTCACAACGCATCACCTTATACAAGTAATGTTGCTGCAGTTAGTGGGCATGAGTCTGCGGATTTGATGTCGATTATGCAGATTCTGCATCAGTGCCTATCTCGGATGCTCCACATTGCCCAGTGGGTGCTTTTGCAAGCAAACGACCACCGCTTTCGTATTACCCATACAAAGAAAACAGACACATTAGCGACCATAACGTATGACTAAACTGCACTTGTGTGTATTAGTGTTTGTGTGTGTGTGTGTCTGTATGAGTGCATATGAGTGCGTGTGAATGGCGCTGCTTTTAGGGAATGGTGACTACGCTGAAATGGCTCTATAAGTGTTTATGCGAGTGTTTGTTTGTCTGTATGCACACATGTACGGGTATGTTGTAATGTTGGTGTGCCATAAGTGCTATCAGTGTGTTTGTGTTCTGTATGTGTATGTGTATGTGTATGTGTATGTGTATGGGAGTGTGTGCGTCCGAGCTGTGTGCGCCTGTTGGCAGTTGCAAAGAAAACAGTGACACTTTTCTGCATGTTTCACTGCCTGCAATTCTTGTTGTTGCTATTGTTGGTGCTACTGCATTTGTTTACACACACACACACACCCACACAGACAGACAAACGCACACATACGCAAAGAAACATATGTGTTGTGTGTGCATGTAGGTTGCAGGCATTATGCTCATTGTCTTTGTCAATATTGTTGTTTCGTTGCCATTGTGTAGTCGTCCACTTCACTTTCTCACAGATTTTTGCCCAAAAAACATTCACTGCAGACTTTCAGAGAGCTCTGTTGGTAATTTGTGTGTTGCCTTAAAGGGCATTACAGCCTTGGACTTGCATCTAAATTAGCCGGAAAACGAAATTAACACTGCAACTGCAACAACAGCTTACTGCAGCTACAACTTAGGACAATGCCACAAAAGCTTCTGCCTTTCAATTCCACAAGCCAGAGCCAACACACTGCTAAACACCCATTGTACACTTGCCCATATGCAAATTACATTTCTGTATTCGGAAAACGAACAACAACGCTCAGAGCAACTGAAAAAAAGTAGCTCACCCGTCCGCAAATGAATTCTTATGCTTGTTTGTGCGGCTTGATCTAATTTGTATTTACTCTCTGCTACATAAACCTATGCATTTAAGACAAATGAAGAGAGCTCAGAACGGTACAGATTTCGAAGCATTAATTTCAGAAACAAGTTTCTGTTTATATTGCACATGAATAAAAAAAATTACATACGATTGGTGCATTTCCACAGTGATCTCAAATTAATTCATAACAATTCAATACCTCTTGCTAATCTTTTATATCCATAAGGGGATTTGCGTTGTGTATATTGTATTTTGCTAGAAAATGTTGCATAGGTAGCAAGTTTTAAAATTTTTAAATAAAAGTTTGAATGGAAGCTCCTTCTTTTACAATACAAATACTTGTAGTTCAGAATCTTCCTCTGCACTTAAAGAGTTCTTATTTCTAAGAACATACAGTGTTTTATCACATAAAGTGTTGGTAATGAAAGAAATATATTTATTCCTTGGAGTTCATTTATGTACTGTTCTTAATCCAAAAAAACTTATGAAAATCATATTTTAAAGTCGGTTTCTAAAAAAAAAAAACAGAATATCGCAGAGTGCTGAGAATTGCAATTCGAGAACATCCCATTGGAAAATCAGGAGAATAGTTATTATCTACATTTATTTTCAGGATATAGTTAAATATTCAAAATTTAAAAGCTGTTCATATTTATTTTAAATAATTCAACTTCCTTATAAAGGCATACTATGACTGCAAACTTACTTCGCAAACTTACACCAAATAAAAAACAAATCAATAAATTAGGGGATTAAACCATAAAGCACACATAACAAAACAAAGCCAACCAATCGTCTCTTCAATTTGGATCATTAAATAAATTTCTGGGCGCTTCTAACTGAGTGATTATCAGAAAGCTCATCCGTTATCTAAAGCAACATGAAGATGAAGACACGTCATATTTTCATTATTAAGTTACTGAAACTTTAGTTCTAGATTTCAAATCGATTTTGAAACTTTGTTATTGCAAACGGGCAACTTCATCCACAGATATAGTCACAACATCCGGCGGAAATATGGCCGTGCTCTAATGACATTTTGCCTTGAGAACATTCATACATTCATACATACTTGCCATCTATCGCTGCATTTTGTTGTTTATGCGCACTGACGCTAATGCCGATGGCAAGAGAATTTTAGTGCCATCGATTTGTGTAAAGCTGCTGGTTGCAATTGTTATGATGCGCCCCTTTGCTAGCATCAGCATCAGCATCACCAGCAGCTTCAGCTGCTTTTTATGGCTGTTTTCGAGTTCTATTTTATTATGATCACGCGTACGTGACTGCAGCCTGACACTAAAATCGAACAAAAACAGGCTGCCAAAAGGGTTGCGACAAAACTCTTTGTTATATATACTTATATATATTCTTTTTTTGTATTTTTTTCTGTGTTTAGTCTGTGACCCAATGCAGGCTACTATAGTATAAATGGCGTGCATGTGCCATCAAAAAAAAAAACAAAAAAAAAAGAAACTAAATGCAAGCTTAAATTCAAATTTAAATATTTTCATATGCGTGCGCGTCGCTTCTTCTACGTGCTGAGCGCCAATTTTTCGGTGTTTTTCTTCCTTTTTTGTGTATTTTTTGTTGCATACTTTCATGCGCCAAAATAACAGACAGCTGCCTTTTTTGTGAGTTTGTTTGCTGCCCGTTGACTTTTTGCTGCTCTTCGGGTTGTTTGTTTGAGTGTCCATCTGTCCATTTGTATGCTTGTCTGTCTGTTCGACCGGTTTGTTTGTAAATTGTACAAATGAGGATTTTCATTTCCACGACTGTCGGCATCTCTCCCACCCTTTCACTCGTATTTTATGGTATGTGGAAATTAGAAAATCATTTTGTATGGCCTTAAAGGCACGCTTTTTTCAAAACTGTGTGTTTTTTGTTGTTTGGTATCCGCCATTTACGCATTTCGTCGTGCAAATACATAGTTACGCAAATGTCACATTCTGTTTGATTCACTCGAACATGTCCACGCCAACATCTCCACCCGAACACATACACACTCATGCCAAATTAAACTTCCTGTCACAAATTTTGTTTTGGTTTTACGCGCGGTGCCTTTCCATTGCTGTTGTTGTTATTGCAAATTTCGAGACGTTAGCTAAATGAAAAAGTTATCACAAATATACTATACTATATATTTTCATGCATCAAATTTGGTTCGGAATATAGAAATGTTTAATTTACAAAATAGCTTTTAGCTAAGATTACGAAGATAATATGCTACAGAAGATATTAATTTATCTTCTAATGGACTGATTGCTTTCAACAAAAATATGTCGTTTTCGATAAAACTAGTTTAATTATAGAAAAGTTATCGCTTTGATTAATTTACAATTAAGTTCATGGCGTTTTTATGAATTATATTAGAATTAATATTGTTTGTTATTGCAAATTTCGAGACGTTAGCTAAATGAAAAAGTTATCACAAATATACTATACTATATATTTTCATGCATCAAATTTGGTTCGGAATATAGAAATGTTTAATTTACAAAATAGCTTTTAGCTAAGATTACGAAGATAATATGCTACAGAAGATATTAATTTATCTTCTAATGGACTGATTGCTTTCAACAAAAATATGTCGTTTTCGATAAAACTAGTTTAATTATAGAAAAGTTATCGCTTTGATTAATTTACAATTAAGTTCATGGCGTTTTTATGAATTATATTAGAATTAATAGATATCATTGAAAAATAGGTAGATTCTCTACGAATTCTTTTCTCATCAACCAAAGCAATTTTGGTAACTTATTTCCATTTGGTACTTGTACATCGACAAAGAACGATATTATGAGGAATTCAATTAATTGTTAACCCAAAAGTAAGCAATGCTGATTACTTTCAGCCCGCTATACCATACTATATCTTGAATTTGATTTATTTGTAATGGCTTAAAAAAAATTAAAGTATCTACCTTCTTTTATTCCTCTAAATACATTTTTTTAAAGATTTCTTGAGTTCATAAATTTTTATAGTGCGTCTCTTCACAAATTTTATAACAATTTCAACAAACTCATTTGATATTTTGTACATTCACAAAGCACCAGTGCGCAGCTCTCAACAAAAACCAATTTGGTGTTTATGGTATTAAATATTTTAAATTTTATGTCAATTGAAATGTGAATCCGTCGAGTTCATATAACATTATTAAGAAGAAGGAAAACACCGCTTGGCACTTTTCCATTTTTTTGCCATTTTCAATTCTTGTATAGCAAATGGTCAGTGCTTTTAAAACTCAATTCAGAACCCACATACACACAATACAAAAAGTCAGAAGCCGCCATAGCATGATATTTGCTTCAATGGTTCAAGTCGAATGCCATACAAATTGATTTTTGATAAGCGCAAGTCACATGAAGAACAAAACCAAAAAAGCGAGGAAAAAAGAAGACAAATAGAAATAGCAAAAACAACAACAACGAATTAGATCAAATTCCAATAAGCAGGCAAAACGAAACACAAAGCAAGGACTGCGCAGGAAACCAGTGCAAATATATGACAGCCATGAGATAACAAAAAGTTAGCGAAACTTTGTTAAAAAAAAATAAAACAGCCGGGAAAAAACACACAGAAAAAACAACAAAAACCCGCAACGAAGGCAAAAACAAAGCGAAGGAAAAATTATTGGCAACATGTCGCGCAGCATGGCGGCCGATATGTGGGCCGAGTGCAGGAATGAACTGTGAGGGGGAGACGGTAACTGACGAGACGTTTATAATGAAAATGAGTTTTCATAGAGCGCAAAATGTTCTGTCACTGTTGTAGCGACAGCATCGACGGCCTCGGCTTCCTTCTCATCATTCTGCCAAGCGTCATTGATTAATTTTGTTTTGTGCGTAGCTGACAGCGAAATGAGTGACAAGGCTAGTTGAATCGGCAGACCATATTCTCCCAACACCACTACTCTCATTGCCTATGCTACGCACATTGGCATCAGTGTTGATTGCTTAATTAAGAGCAACATACAACACTTTAATCAATCGCATTATTTGACAACGTTAAAAATGTCACCACCATTATGAATTCAAAAATGTACAATTTGGAAAGTTTTGTGAAATGTCAAATTTAGAAATAGAGTTGTTTCAATGTTCTTGTTTTCGATTTAAATTATTTTATACGATTTGAAAAAATAATTGCATGAAATCGGTCTAAACTTTAAATATTCGCCCACATATTTAAAGCACGTATATCAACAAGATGTCAATTTCCCGAGCAGGTGTAATGTGAAATTAGTCTGGTTCTCATCAAATTTATGTAAGGTGAGAACAGATAAGGTTGCACGCCAAATTTTTTTACTGTACAGAGATGTAATGTACACACAATAAGACACGTATAATGTACAACCATACACATTCTATGGGCTGACGTTGTTGGGGGAGAGGGTCGGTGCGGGATACATTGACTGCGGCTAGCAAAACAGCCTGTGGGAGGGTTCTTGACCGTACACTCCATCAACACCCATAATACATAATTAATTTATAGAGATCCCTATGCCTGGTACATAGAAAAAAAAGATAGTTGGGGCGGCACTTGCAATAGGCTAACAGTGAAAGAAAGAAAAAGAAAGACAATGAAAAGAATCGGAAAATGTATTAAGAAACAGCAATACCTTCTTCAAAGCTAACCAGATGGTGTGGTTGCTACGCTCTCTACCCACCCTACCAATGATTTTTCCATTGTGCGTTATTTTAAGAAAAATCCCAAGAAGAGGCTACTTCGCCTGCCTTATCCCTTTACATTAGGAAAAATATATTTAAATTCACAAAGTCATAGTTATTTTATTCAATATATAATGAAAAATACTAAATTCCAAATAAACTTCATTCTTTTGCATTTTTAAAATTCAAGTAATCATAACGTAAATAAAAGAAAAAACATAATCAAACTAAAATTAAAGGTTAATATTCATCAATAGCACATAAGAGTTGATAAACCAAAGTTATTCTGCATAAGCAAGAGTAATTCATAATTGCGATATAAGTTTGTTTCCTCAAAACAATGAAAAATGATATCAGAGTATACCGGTTTAAAGAAAAAGCAATAATTCATGCATAAATATATCTAGTAATAAGCATAAGTGCATCGAGAGCAAAAATAAAAATATTATTATCAGTCGCTAGTAAAACAGTTATACCGAACTGTATCAGCAATTAGCAATAAAAATCAAAACAAACTTGGAAACTAAAAAGCTGTGATGCTGGGCATCATATGTTTAATCGTTGACGAAAAGCTTTTCAAGGGCATTGACCCCAAAACTTTAACAGCCGTACTTTTATATATTTGAAATTTACTTATTAACCTGTACACTTGATGATCGAAAATAAGCAAGAAATAGATATGCAAGTTTGACTCACCCTCTGAAAAATCCGATGAAGGCCTCCATAGTTTCCAGATGTTGCTGTGTATGTTAGTATGGGATCAAAATTAATTTATACAAGCAGTACTATTTCAACACTTTCGATCTCCAATAAAAAAAAAAAAAAAAAAAAATTAATATATTAATATTTCCAAACTCAGCACTTATTGAGTTGCAAATGCCTGCTCTAATATATATGTATGTATGAATTACTTATATGCCTATGTAAGAGGCTCTCTTACATTTGAACTTTTGATAAAGAAAAACTTTTGCTTTTGCACAAACCAAAATACAGTTACTTTAAACAATTGCTATTAATAGCTGATGCTTAGATAAAATTATGCCAATAAAGTTGGACTTTGTACTTGCGCTGTACATGCAATTTGTAAGCACAGGGTCTCTGCTTTTAGGTTAAGCATGCAAAAATTCGTAATATTGATATTTCTGCCTGAATTTTAAAGAAACCAAATTCGTTAACGTTAGTACACATATACGAGTATATGTGGCTCTTTCTCCTGGTTTTTTGGAGGGCACTGGAGTCTTTGTAAAAGTCGAGTTCTCTCCGCCGCTGCTGCTGCTACGTTTGCTGCCTATTGAAATTCTGCCTTGTCGCTAATTTTTGCATTCAAATTCCAGCTTCGCCTGATTATCTGACGGGATGAATCCAACGTTTAATTGTGGATGAGCCGACCAAGACAATAGCTCATGTCGCCATACACCCTTATAATTTTTGGGAACATATATTAGCATCCAATTGGTTGCGTCAATATAGTCACACTTACAATATTCTTTGAAGCAAAAAAAATAATCCAAAATGGAACAGATAAACGCTGTGAAATGGTGATCTTACAAGGTTTTAATAAAGCCTCCTTGAGGATGGCTTCTCAATAGCACGATTTGCACACGAAAATATACACGTGTTTCACTTATAATAATTTAAACAAAATTTATTGCAGCTAAATAAAGCACAACTGATCGTGCCAGCGGTCAGAACAGAAAGAGGTCGAGTGCAGGAAGTAATTAAATTCGTAGCCTATGTTTCAACTATTGACAGCTGTCTGACAAGCTTAACAGAGCTTTGTGTCAAATGCATATCAGTGTTAACAAGACCTTGATGCCTTTACCAAAGTGGTTTGAAGCTTCGCTAGTACCACTGTTAAATTTTGAATTGCTACTTGTATAATAATAATGAACATTTGCCGATGTGCATATGCCACTGTTCACTACACAGGGAGACTGGAGAGGAGTGCTATCGTGATCAATGAATTTAGTTCTTTCAGTATAAATATTTAACTTTAATTATTGTTCGCTTGGACTGTTGTGGTATATTTGAATTATTTTATTTCTGCTGCTTTATAATTTAAAAATTCATTTACTTGGAATTATGTAAATGTATATACTACTTGTATGTATGTATATAAATATAATAATGAATGTTTAATAACAAAAACATTTTATTATTTTCGTTATTTTTCTAAATTTTACATAATGTATTATTTTGAATGACAATAGACATTTAAGATAATTAAAGCTGCAGTTATTGCCTAAGTCCATTAATTACTTACCTATGAAAGATTAAAAAGAAAGATGAAGAAGTTCCAGGTCGGTTTGTGTTTGTTATATCCATGAAGAATAAATTGGTTTTAATGTTATCATAGATATTACTAAATTATATGGGCACCGAAAAGTATTGCTGCAGTTGATTTAAAAAGGGCGCTAGCTCTATTAGATAGGTTTATAAAAAGAATGAAAACGTATTTTTAAAATTAATTCAGAAATAACAAATTGACAGCCAAATATTCTATAGTATTTTAAAATTATTAGTTTATTATTAATGTTTTAGTTTTTGTTTATTTTAACGTATTTGATTAATAAAGTATCCTGAATCGGATTGAATTGGATGTAAGCGATTTTTTGTAATTATAAATATGTTGTCATATATCTGGCTTTATACATTGAAAAGTTAATAAACAGTGTTTTGAAAATTATTTTTAGACTTAAGGTACATGCAAGGTATTTCAAAATGTATTTATTCAATCAGCATCCAATTCTTTTCAAAGGAACAAAATACGACAAAATAACTATCAACAGACATAAACTCATACATTTTCAAAATAAAGTGAAGTAAAATAAAGTATATTTTTAAATTTTAAAACATAGATTTTATTAAGGCCAAATGATTTTCAATTTAATCCCTAAATTGTGTAGATTTAAATAGCGACAAAATATCATAAAATTTTTTTAAGACACACAACTTTTTAATGTGTTGTGGCTGAAAGATCAACACACATGTACACGCACTCATGCACACATGTATATGTGTACGAACGAAGTCATGCACTCTCAACAGGCGACGGTTTTTCCCAATAATTTAGCACGCATTACGTAGCCGACGCGTGTGTCGAAAGCCGCACAATCCAATCAAAAGTTTACAATTTACGCATGAAATGTTACGTCTGTTACGCGCGCACACACACATACAGACAGCCACTGTTTGTGGCAGCCATTGATAGGTGCCTACAAATAGGCAGCACGATTTCTCTCTGTCTGTCAATGTATTTGTGCGAGCGTGTGTGTGTGTGTGTGTGTGTGTGTGTGTGCATGGCGTGAAAAATGCCGCAGCATTGCTTTAAATACTTGAGTGTTAGCTAAAGTTCTGGCATGACAGGCGCACAATTCTAAGCTGCTTAGTGGAAACTGCAAGCATACGTTTCTATTGGTGGTGGTACAGCCTAAAAGTATGCTATAAAAACCAAAATTGTTACTGTTGGTATTATTATTATTGTTGGCACTTTATACGCTAGATATTGTTCAAAATTAAGTACCAAACAGAGGAGTGAGCTCTCATTGTTGTTGTTGCCGTAGGTTTAAGTATTGAACAAATTCTCTCTCGGTGCGTATACGTAATGACTTGTGTAGCGCTTTTATTACTTGATTTTGTTGGCTGCATGCGTGTGCGTAAATATTCATTTGCTTAGCAGACGCAACTTAACTTAATGTTTATTATGATTTAATGTGCGTACAGTGCTTCACAAACATACCCAAGCGCATGCATACATATGAGTATTTTCGTACACTCACACCGACTCTCGCATGTTAACAAATGTTTTTCGCGCTCAATTACAAAATGTTTGCCTTGAATACGTATAAGTACACATGCATACCCATCGTAAATCATCAGCACAGTCGTTCAATTATGCAAATGAACGGCATCTTCTTCAGTGAAAACGGACTCGAAAGGCAATTAAAAAGCGCTTTTAATATACCTGCATAAGGTGAAAGCTCATTCCACACACACAAGCACACACATGATGGTATGAGCACATTCGATGGACAACCCTTTGACATCACTGCGCCTCATGTTTCATTAACAAGCCATGGCCTTCTTTGATTCTCACCGTGTTCCCATAATTAATTAGCGAGAAATGAGGCAACACATACGCTACACAGCATTAGCACAGAACCTGGAATTGAATTCACGAACGTATTGTATTGAACTAATTCGGGACAAAAACTCGAATGCAGTGTGAGGCTCCATGAATACAAAAGCAGAGTTAAGTGCGGGTCTGAAATATTGCGAATTGAAATATATTTCTTAAAGGACTTTTTTATATAATTGTATACACACAAACAAGTATTTAAATCCATCAATTGTTATTTTAATGAACTTTATATGTCAGCTCATGAGCGTTTCTTTCATAAAATTGTTAATAATTGTACAGTTGTTTTGGTTGGCGAATAATTCCTTTTCAGATACGACATCCTTGCTAGTATGAATACAGAAAAGAATTTTAATAATTGGCAGAATTTTGCCGTTATGTTTTAATTTGACTTCCACAATGTCATTGGATTGAAAACTGTAAATAGAAGATAGCCAAATGGAAACATCGTACAAGAACGATGGCTGTGGGCTTCAAAGCTGTGTGTTTTTGCTGACAAGCGTCATTCCGTTTTAATTTTAAGCCTAAACACAATTAATTACTTCTATTATACATTTCAAAGCTCATTTTATTTAAATTTGAAATATTCATTCATAAATTAATAAATAATAAATAAATGTTCTTTTTTTTAAATTTTATTTAGACCTATCGAAGCTAAGGATTGTAATAAAGTCTGTGTAAATATGATAATAAAATCGCAAGACTTGATTTTTTCCTGCACGCGCCTATAATTTATGGAAAAGAAATCCAATATTCTTGCTTTCCATATATTAAATTTGTTTACTGGAGTTGTTTCTGGAGCGATTTAGCTTTATTAATTAAATGGGTAAATTAATTGCAATTGAATTGAATTGAAAATTGAACAACTTTTGTAGCTTGTTGATGACATTCACAATACCAGTTTGAATAATAAATGATACCCACTAGTATCGCATTTACATGTGATTAGAGACAAGTACAAAATTAAATATTTGTAGCTCAGTATACTCAAGCAAATGTGCAAATCTGCACTACCTATTCAATTGAATTCAAAATGTTTTAATAACAATAGTCAATAAGCAAAAAACTACAATTCGAAGTCAAATTACAACAACATAGTACATAGCACAATAACATCCCCCATTGTATCACTAGGTGTAAAATATGTTTCCACTTTTATTTTTAATTCGCAAGATTCATTTATTAAGTAAAGCAATAGGATAACAATTGTATATATTTAAATTCGATATATATTAGATTACTAGTACTTTATAATTCAAACAACTACCACCAACACACATCTCTATTGCATTGATAACAGAGCAAACAAGACAGCAAACTTTATTGTAATAAGGCGTGTTCGACCACTTTGTCTGCTTTACGAGCATCTGTATCTGTGTATCTGTCGAAGTGCAAGCAATAAGTGGAGAGATCAAACAGATACTCGTACCTATGAGTGCATGTGAGCGTTGTTTTGCTTGTTTGCCACCTTCGAGCTTCACATGAATTCCTGATTAATTTGCGCAATGAATTGTATCAATTGCAAGGCACGAGGTGGTCTAATAAATGAACAGATTCCTGTGCAATCGGCCAAGAACAATGTACAATCTCTTGTGTAATGAGTGTGAATCCTTGTCGGTTGTCTTGTAGTTTATTGTAATGGGCATCTGATATTGTTGAACAGGCAGGCAGTGGACATATGCCTTTTGTACGCACTTATATAAACATGCAAATACTAATGCGTAAGTAGAAAGAGCATTATATGAACATTGAGTTCTAGTAACATCAGCTTTAGATTTCTGCATACACAAGTAATTATATTCAAATTAAAAACAAAAATGTTATTTCAACTCTAAGATGGTATGTAATAGAATATCTATAAAGTAAGGTATGCGCTTTTTAGGGAGCTGCTGTCTTCTGTCTGGTATGTACAGATAACATAATTGTTAATTAAAGGATGCACACATATAGATAAAAGGGGTCTGAAACGTAGGCCCAATGTGATTAATTTTGTCTCCGTGATAGATTCTAAAAATAACAAAAATAGCATTTTAAGAAATTGTTCTTTCATTGACCGCAAAACAATATTTGTATTTGATTTAAATACTGAAGAGATGGTAAAACTGCTTGCACTGGGTTGTCCTGGGATATGCCATAAATATTCATGACCTAAAATAATGTCAAAACGTCAAAATAATGTCACCAGCCGGTACAACGATAGGCTGAAAACCCACCGCAGCAGACTGGCCTCCCTGCAAACATCTTATTATTCTCAAAAAAATAATAATTAAAAAAGCTTTATGATGTTCTAACTCTAGCTTTAATAAAAATGTTCTAAGCGATAGTTTTGATTGATGCATAGTCCATTAAGACAATATCCCAAAATTTTCAATTAAATACAGTCTTTTGTTTCTCTTTTTTGTGTAAAGAAATCGCCTAAGTTGTAAATAGTTATAATTTGAAAATATTTGAATGTTATAATTGTCTAATTTATTTATATTCTTTATATTTTAATGGCTGGGTAACTAAAATTAATTGAGTTGAGAAATTGTAAAATTGAGTACATTAAAGTACAATTATAAAATATATTTGATGTTCTTGTTCTCCAAAACAACAGCTTTCAAATCTTTTCTGATATTATTCAATTCTTTTAAGATAATCTCAGACATGTCACAACCAGTATATGACAAATTTCCACCCCACGCAATTACTCATAATTGACAATGTGTGAGAGAGCCGTCACTGGTCGCTTCCACGCAACTCGATATTCATAACTTGCTTATGCATTCATTGCACATGACAGGACCAACAGGAGCAACAACAGCAACTATGCTGAGAGCAAAGACACTAACCAGCATGCATGAAGTGTCGAAGCGAGGCGAGGCGAGCGAAGACGCTGCAAGCCAACGGAACGCCTTCAATTTTCCTTCAGTGGAAACTGCAGCTGAAGCTGTTCTGCTGCCAGCGACATCATGGCAACTCTATTAGGATCCATCAATGTCAGCCAATTTATGCGCATATTAAAAATGTGGTCTGGCAATGACAAACACACGTACGCGCAGACACACGCACACACACCATGTTACAGCTCCTGTGCACTGCAAAAAAAACAAATAAGACTTGAGCAGATAATCCCAATTCCATTAGATTCTGGTTGAGGCTTACGGCGAAAAATAAAACTTTCATACGTGTATATGAGCAGGAACTATGAAGAGCGAAAAAATCTTATACCATAATACGATATAGAAAATAATTTCTAATAATTTAAGAATTGCTATTAATTTAAAATTTTGTATTTTGTCAATGGGAAGGATTTAAGAGCAAATCATTTGTATTTATAATCGTACATGATTTAGAAACTAATTTTAAAGCCCAATGCATGCATCAATAACAGCAACAAATTTTAATTTAAATAAATTCATCAAAAAATAAATAACTAAGATACCAATTAAAAACTCCAACCTGGACGATTTTAAAAACAACAGTGAAACTTGCATACATATGTATGTACGTACATACCTATGTAATATTTTCTTTTTTATTTCTCATTTTCCTTTGATGTTCCGCTTTTCTCATTAAGCAGCAATTATTTTACTTTGGAATTTATTGTTGTTGCTATTAGTTTAAAATATAAATATTTATATGTAAAAGAAATTGATTGGGGTTATTCATACTTAAGTAAGTTTTTCATTCTTAAGATATAAAAAACTAAGCAATTTTTTTTAATATGTACAATATATTCCGCTATTTTTTATTTTATTTTTTTTTTATCTATTTAACTAAAATCGTATCTTATATGCAGTGTAAGAAATAAACGCACGTGGTGCTCACAATGGCAAACATATGACGCCATCGCGTATGTGGGAACGCGCAAAATTGACGAAAAGTTGAAAACGTGACAACTGCAGAAGCGAAAGGGGCAACCAAAGAGTTCAGCGAATCACTTGGCAAGTGAGGGGGAGGAATGGTGGTATGTGAGTTCGTGGAAACGCATGCTGTGTGCAAAGCAGAACTGCAACTTTAATGCCTTTAAGCCAAAGTGGAAAGGAAACTGAGGCGATTAGTAAAATTGTTGTTGTTATTGTTGTTTTTGCTGCTTCTGCTGATAAGCAACCCATTTCAATTAGAGCAAGAGTGCGAGCAAATGAGATAGAGATAGAGATAGCAAGCCACCACTGCCGCCAATTATGACAAATGCACAAAATTGAGTTCGAAATTCATACCGTTATCGCCGCACAGAAACATGCAAATTGTTGTTGGCAAGGGAGACGCAGCGAGGGCTACACAAGTATGCATGTGAATGCGAGCGAGAGAGAGAGAGAAAGAGTATGTGAGAGAATGGAACTTCTGGGTTATCTACCTATGCAGGTGTGTGTGACACTAATGCCATCAACAGCGTTGCACTTGTAATAGAATAACAAGAGACATGGGGACCGACAGTGAGATGAAGAACCTGCGAGGGAGACAGAGAGAGAGGGAGAGAGAGCGAGCGAGTGGGAGTGAGATGAGGTGCAGTCGCATAGCTATGCATAATGTGCCCAACAATTCTCTTCATCATCATGTTTATGTGCGTATAGGTACGCATTTGTTGTATTTGTGCAATCATTGGCAGGCAGGCAGTCGCTGCATGCATTGCAGATTTGACGTCGACGAGCACAAATGCTGCCTTAATTTACTTCACGGCATGACATGACATGGCAGGAAGTGGAAAAGGAAGCTGTGGATGCTACCTTGCAGCTGATTAGCTGCCAATGAAGATGCTAGCACAAGCATGCCTCTCCTTATACTTACACATGTACTTGCCATACGTATGTACAGTACTTAACATCGAAAAAAATATGAAAGTACTTCTTGATGGGGGGCCTGGCATAGCTCAACGAGCTAACAGGAATCCCATAATGTGAGTTCGTTTCCTCAGTATGACTCAGTTCGAATATCGGCGCTACCATCATCGCATAAAGCATGATTTCCAAATTACTTGCAGTTTTAAAAATTCTCTAAGAATCGTCTCATATCTAATAAATGTCAATCTTTCTGTACAGTGTGACGATATTTTGATTTTATATTAAAATTAATTAATATGGCTAAGTTTATCACAATTAAAGATTGACGATGCCGCTGATTTATCATAAGGAGCTCATTTAGTATTAAACTACCAGTTAATGGTTAGTTAATCAAGTCAATTAAATAATTCTTGTACATACATACTAACATTTATTAAAACCAACAATCGAAGAGCTAATCAGAATGAATCAATGTACAACAACTATTCAAATCACGTAGTCACAGCTGCATAAACGGGGCCAAATTTGCATTTACGAATTTTATTTAACGAGAATTGACAAGCTAATAATGTATTATATAGTTAGTTGATTAGTATTATTAGCAGAAGTTTGAACTTTTCAAAGCGTTTTCCATAAGTGCCGTAACGATGTGTTAAGTCGTAATTGCTGTTTAATGGCGACTACAATTTAAAGACAATATATTTTGTGCACAACTGTACCACACACACACATCAAAATCCAATTCATTAACTTTATAACCTCGAAAATAATTTCTCCACACACACTCAAACGCACACACCCGTACAAACACATCGAAAATGCCAATGAAATATTTACAAAAGGCCTGCACATGGCGCAAAACCCCAGCCATTCAACCATCCAACCATCCAGCCAATTTGCCATTAAAGTCAAGCTGTTGGGTGTATGTTTGTGTGTTTGGTTTGGTATGTATGTTTATTTGCATGCATGTGCCTGTGTGCGGTAATGCTTTATACATCACTAAGTGAGGTGTGTAGCACAGTGTTATTTATGCATAAGTGTTCTCAGCCTCAATGCACGCTTCAATTTGGTCGTTTGTATTTAAACTTAACGAGGCAAAGGATGCAATGCAAGCAAACAAGCCACATGCCATAATAATAATAATAATTTAAATAATTATTGATTTCAATAAATTTTGTGCACACACACACACACATATGTATACAAACACGCTGTAGGGAAACTCACAGATGGCGCCTAAAAGCTACCTACGTACATAGTTCTGTAAACTATAGAAGCAATGTGTATTCGGTAAGATTTATATTATCATTACGCAGCAAAAGCAATAAGAACATACCATCAATAAAATCAACTATGGCATATTCACAAACAATTGCTTCGGACTGCATTTAATTCGGTTGATGAAGTTCATTGGCGTTCTAGACAATTCTGTATTACCATATTACTTGTCTAAATTGTTGGCCGACTGACCTAATCAATTATTGTAAGTGGATAGCCCCTGAAAGGTAAGTAAAATATGTAATAACGTGTTATGAGGATGTATAATGCCGCGGCTGGGTTATTTTGTTAATGAAAATTCTTGCAAATACGGATATGGTAATCGAGTCCTAAGTCTAAGCCATTTTAAGAGCTTGGTTTTAATTTCCTGCAATGAAAAAGAGGAAACGTCAATTTCAATCACTACTGACGAGCAGGATACTATACCTTTTCATAAAGCTCTCATACGAACAACATATAGTAGTTCAAAACAAGTAAAAAAGCTAAAGTCGGGTGTCCCGACTTTGAAATACTCTGTACATATGTTTACAATAATTATAGAAAATAAAAAAATTAAGAAAATAAAAAAAAAATTTGATCGATTTTACCTCTCTCGGTATTCGAACTCACGTAAAGGGTTTATAATTGCACATTTACATAGAAATTGCGCCTGTGTGAGTGTATGTATGCCTATGCGCATCTATTCGTGTCTGTGTAAGCATTTTCGCAGTCAACCAAACAGCAACATCAACAACAGCCGCGGGCAGCGCTTGAGCAGCGCTGCAGCAGCGCTGCATCAGCAAATATATTTATGGCTATAACTTCTTGTTAAATCGGTCTATCATAATGAAATTTGGCATACGGACACATAATAACCAACTGGGGGTATTTCCAAAATTTTAGTTCGAAATTCCAAGAATTACGGGAGTTACGATTTGCGGGGTAGAGGGGGGAGGGAGGGGAATTCCAAAATATACATTTTCTGCGTATTCACATAAGGCATCTGGGACATTTGGGTTCCTAGGCATTTGGTGTTCCTAGGTCTTATAGTCTCCGAGATATAGGCGATTATACGAATGGAAAATCGGGAAAACCCCCATAGGGGGGAAGTGGGGGGGAAAATCAAAAAAATAAAACAAACTCGTATAGAATACACACATAACGCATCTTCGTGCAAAATTTGGTGTCTCTATCTCTTATAGTCTCTGAGATCCAGGTGTTCATACGGACGGACAGACGGACAGACGGACAGACAGACAGACAGACAGACAGGGCTAGATCGACTCGTCTCGTCATGCTGATCAAGAATATATATACTTTGTGGGGTCTGCCACGCCTCCTTCTGCCTGTTACATTTTTCAGCTCCCGCAAACCTAATATACTCTTGTACATTTCATGTACAGAGTATAAACAGTTCTAGAGTTAAAAAAAACTTTTTCATTTCTAAAAGTATGGGAAACGCATAGAATATGTGGAATGTTTTAGTCATACTTATAACTAATTAAAGAGCTTGGCAAACAATTGAAGAAAAAAAAAGTGTCATCTTGTGTGGTCACATTACAGCACTTCATTTGAGTAGTTTCAAAATAAGGTTTTAGTGGCTGAATGGCCATATAATTGCGCACAAATTGTGCATCAATTAGCTGCTGACAACAACATAATGACAACAAACTAAATGCCTTAAGCAGCCTCAGCTGAACCGCACACCTTGTCGGTGAACAACCATCGACTACCGACTGTCGACTGCACCCATTTGTCGCTGCAATTACTTTGATTAATGGCGGTTTTGCACCCAATGAAAAGGCTTGCGGTTTGTGTTGACCTGCAATCGGCGTAGCAAATTGCAGCGGCCTAGCCGAGCCGGGGACCTCATCGGGCAGAAGGACAGACTGGCAGCACTTTTACGTTGTCGGGGTGGAGCAGTGAGGAAGCAAGCTTCAGCAACAGCGTAAGCGACACGAACTTTTTACAACTTTTCAAATGAAAATTGCAAACGCAAATTAAATTAGTCGAAACTATTTTGCCATTTCCGTGGTGCCGTTGTGTGGAAGTCAAGTTCGTGACGCGCCGCATTTCTAATTAGATTAGGGAGCGGCCTAACTGACGTCTGACGTGCCCCCAGAAGGACACAAATGGTCATACATTCGAAGTCGTGACTGCTTGCGCGTGGTGCTCGATTTGATTGTCAGTGTTTGTTGTTGCTCTTAGGAAAATATTTTTAATTGAAAAAATTCTTCAATTTTGCCATTTATCTGCTCAGAACATTCAAATGAAATTAGCCAGGGCCTCATTTTCCTCATTTCTGGGCGTGTATAAATGTATGAAGGTGTGAATGTGATTGTGGATCTGAGGGTGTGTTTGTCAACTTTTCAATTTAACGGGCATAAAAATGCAATCTGCCAGCTAATTATGCACGAAAAAAATTATATATTTTCCAATTACGTACAAATGTTGCATAAACTTAGACGCCATTCCAATTGAAACTCATTTCCCACTGTACGTGTATGTGAGCTGAACTTTAATTAAATTGGCAATGAATGAGTATAGAGTAATGAGTAACTGATGAGAAGGTGCCCACATTAAATAATACTGAAGTGAGTCGAACATTGGACCTGACAGGTGGCACTTGCTGGCCTGATGGTTTCCCTCCCCACCTCCCCTCAGAATCATTCACTCACAATAGTCCCTATTTTAGAGCAGTGGCAAAGCTTTGTCTTGCATTTCACGGGTTTTGTGCAAACGAAATGACGATAATTAATCATTTGCTTTTGTGGTTTTCATTCTCTCTCTCTCTCTCGCTGCGTGCTCTGTCATTTTCGCTAGCGCGAAATCAGCGTGGATTTTCATTACTCATTATGGCCAACACTTTTATATGCGATACGCTTTTACATGGTTGCCACATATACGCAGCAAAAGGTAGCAAAGGAAACTTGAGGAAAATAAAAAGGTGCTGACTGTACCACTGCTGGTTAATTTAATTAGAAACCGCATCAGCTGTACTCTCCATTCCTCCTCCTGTTAATGCAATAGCGTTACTTATTGCACAAGCATGACTCGAACATTTCACTTTGTCATTTGCACTTGCGTTTCATAAAACTCCAAATACCAAAGGATTTACGTGCTGTCGTAGACTCGCGGCTTGCTGCTTTTCATATACGAGAAATGGGTTTAATTTTGCACATTCACTTGAAGACAGATTTCTCATGTCCTTTTAAAAATGTCTGCTAATAATCAATGATATACATTTTTCATGAATTTCAATTTCGTTTCGATTTACACGCTCAACTGTCAATTGTCAATGTGAAAACTATGGGCAGTTGTCACAACGCCATGTCAATAAGTTGGCACCTCATTAAATAGTTGGCAGGGCAGGTCGAAAAAAAATACCAAACTAATTAACTTGGTATTTGTTTGCAGATAGCAGCTGCTTTTGTTTTGAAACTCTGTTTGGGGCAAAGTATTGCAAATAATCACGAAACAACCACAAATCTGTCTTTCTTTGACTGTGATTATAAATAACTAAATCGAATGAAATATTGCAATGTTTGGCATTAAGTGCATAATTAAAGTACACTTAGTCATAAATACCGCCACGAAAAAACTGCAAAAAAATTCCTGGATCTCAATTTTTTCTCAATTATTTGCCATACACAATTCAACAAAAATTACATACATAGATGAAAACCTCACATTTGGTGATCATGATCAGTGATCAGTCCATTCAGCAGGAACTGATCAGTGATCAATGATCAGTGATCACTTGTCCCTGGTGAATGAGCCCATTGACTTTATTTGTCGCAAATGTGTGAGATCGGGTCACGGATTTTCCCCCTTCTTGGCCGAATCTCCCTAAATGAATTTTCAATCCAATCTAGTATGTGCATAGTACACTGTTGTATTAAGCACACACTATCTAACAAAGACATTTATATTAACATTTAAGTAGAATACAAGTATAGATTGATAATCCATTGTTTAGTCATTTCTTGATCTGAGGAATGATTTTGAGAAATGCCCTAAGTCAGCGGTATGTATTTAACATATTTTGGGGTTATCAAATGTGACTTTAATTATTCAAACGCCAATTGTAGGTAAACGGTATAATATATTAGACAGATTTTCAATGCAATTTCAAAGATTAAACATGGTGGATTTTAGAAATATATACATTCCGTTAATTATCTATTTCCTCTTCAAAATATAACCCAAAGTTGATTTCCGTCCCAGGTGGACGATTTAAAATTTTGACCTGTGTAACTGTAACATTACTTGTCTCACTTATCTGCACTTCCAAAACAACTTATGCCAGACAGCTACATTTTGGTGATGATGAAGCTTAAACACATGGCCTTACAATTTTCGACATGCGCGTGGAAAAATATTGCAATTAAAGGTCAAACGAGGAAAACCAAGTGAACATAATAATAATAAAATTATGAAAGTAGCAACTTTTTGCAGTTCGCGAACCTGCGAAAGCGATCGACAGTCAACCAGGCAGCCTTAATTTATTCAAACTCTTCTTACTATCACACAGCAATCTAATTAATAGTAGTAGTTACTACAAATTGTCGCTTAAAATGAGCCAAATGAATATTTAGCTCATTTAGGGCGCCTTCCACTTGGACTCCATAAGCCATTGCTGCCTCTTTTGGTTATTACATGGGCGCAGCAACGGCGTGCTGGGGTCTTTGTGTGAAGCGCTTTGTAAGCACTGCCCTGTTCTTTTGTGGCGAATCCATTTTTTCTCCTTGTCGTAGGCCCACATCTGGTTATTTTCCGTGTTGCTGCAGTGCACCAGGGTAACTGGCCCACGAGTTCTAGCCGCGTGCAGGCACAACTCATCGAACATTATTTGCTGATCTGTGGTGTACGCAAATATCTGATTGCCCCCCAGACCGTGGCGGTGGCTAATACCCACCTTCTGGTTTTCCTGGCGACCCATGGTGTCGAGACAGGTGTCAGCTTCCACGTCACATATCTCACCCAGATAGTAATAATGGAGTGGTATTATACTCTCCGGATAGATATGCTCCAGATACCACTCGAAATTCTTGCAGTTAAGACGTTTGCGTAGCAAAATGCGATCACGGACATCGCCGGCAGTATCTTTGCGTGCGTCCGGGTACATTGCATAAAAGAACTCACGCCACTCATCCAGCCAGACCTCCGCGACGCGTGCCGCATTTCGGAGCAAGGTTTTGGATAAGCCGCCGGGAAAGGTGTGCGGCGTCGATATACGGAATACATGGCCCACGTGTGAGCAAGGAAGTTGCTCTAAAATGCCTCCGCATTGCCATATTCTAAGCGACATCTCAAGATTCTCGCTACCCCAGATATCCATTCCCTCGTCGTAGGTGCCAACCTCAAAAAAATATTGCTTGTCAATGGCAAATAAACCACCGGCCATGGCGGGCGTGCGCAAAGGTGCTGTTTTGTCGTAGGACCGACGTTTCTCCTCCCGTTTCGGGACCTTATACCACTCGAAATTAAGTCTCCAATTGAATCCGCCCCAAGTCGATTCCGATACTTGTTTGTACTCAAATGTTTCGTCCGATATGATATCAATAGTGGGACAGGCGACAGTATGCCGATTCTGCACAATGCGGGACAGCAAAGGCTCCAGCCAGCCCTCAGTACACTCGCAATGTGCGTCCAGAAAGGTGAGCACCTCACCGCTGGCTGCCTTGGCGCCCAGCAGACGGGACCGTATCAGACCCGAACGCTTCTCTGTACGCACCACAATGGTGGGAACAGATAGATTTGCCACATATTCATCTAACTGCTGGCCCAGGAATTCTCGGTCGCTGCCATCATCCACCAGCAATATCTCTTTAAGCAGTGAACGCGGCGAGCGATTAATGGCACTCCAGATGGTGCGCAACAAAGTAGTCCATGCTTCATTGTGGAATACTATCACAATTGAGGTGGTGGGCAGCTTTGAAGGATAGCGGACACGACGACAACACCTACTTCGCGGGTCTGGCAGCGAACGTGTCAGTGAGATCATATCACTGGCCAACAGATTAAAAACGTTTTCCTTGAATTTCAGCTTCATGGGTACTTTTAGGTCCGAGGAAATCCTAACAGGCCTTCCCATCTCCCCAGGCTTGCCCATAGACTCAACAACCGTTGGCGCCTCGATCCATTTTTTTAGAGCTTTGCTAGGATAGGTCATGGAAATACCGCCGAACACAAAGCTTCGACCCACGACATGGTCGTTAACAGTATTACCGTCTACCAATCTCTGCAATGGGCGTTCAATAACATTTGACATCTCCACATCATAGTCATGGGTTTGTTTCCAACGCCAGCCATCCTTGCCTATGCAAGTCAAATAGGCAATTAGCATAAAGTTAATTATAGTCCATGCGATAGAGGTGAACATAACGATGCGGTAAATATGAGAGCGTATACATCTCCGGATTTTGCGCACTAAGCCCAATATCGTCATTTCAAAACTCGCCTTTATTGCAACTCTTTTCACTATTCACTTCCGCACTCTACGGCCCAATAGTGATGTTAATCCTAGAATGAGCCTTAATTTGTGTCCTCAGTTCAGTTCCACACATCGCTATTGAAGGGAAAATGTAATTGTGTCTGTAAAGATAACTTTATAATTCTTACAACGATAAGTATCCTTGTTGTTTAGTTTCAAGCTAATTTGGGGGGAAAGTTACAAATACAGCTATTACTACACATATGCCCTTGTATTTAGACAGATGAAGATACAAATGATTGTCAATTGACAAGTAAGTCGTAACAACAAGGATATGAAAAATCTAAAAATATTTTATTTTATTTTTATTTTAACAAATTAAATCTAGTATCTAATACGGAACTTAATATTAAATTAAGGAGTGCTAGCTACTCGGGTCTTTGACTCTCTAAAAATATAATCGAACACGAAATTATTAACTATCAGCATTTATCAAACCCGAATAATCTTGGTAGAAGCAAACGCATATTTCATGGCAGCATACAATATTCTATCCCAGTTTGCCACGAGATTGGCCATACAATCTGTATACAATAGCAATCCCTTAGATTCGATCAATTCCATTTCAATTCTGGGGTTTGCGAGTCTATTCATAAATTATTTCATAAATTATTTCATCGGTTTTCTGTAAGTATCATGTATCAATGTATGTGGGGTTTTATTTAATACAATACAACGTTAATGAAAATAAAAACATGAAAAGGTGTGAATGAATATAATTAAGTTCGCTTTACTTTAAATCAAAAATGCACGGCCCAATGGTGATGTTAATCCTAGAATGAGCCTTAATTTGTGTCCTCAGTTCAGTTCCACACATCACTATTGAAGGGAAAATGTAATTGTGTCTGTAAAGATAACTTTATAGTTCTTACAACGATAAGTATCCTTGTTGTTTAGTTTCAAGTTAATTTGGGGGGAAAGTTACAAATACAGCTATTACTACACATATGCCCTTATATTTGGACAGATGAAGATACAAATGATAGTCAATTGACAAGTAAGTCGTAACAACAAGGATATGAAAAGTCTAAAAATATATATATTTTTTTTTTTATTTTTACAAATTAAATCTAGTATCTAATACGGAACTTAATATTAAATTAATGAGTGCTAGCTACTCGGGTTTTTGACTCCCTAAAAATATAATCGAACACGAAATTATTAACAATCAGCATTTATCAAACCCGAATAATCTTGGTAGAAGCAAACGCATATTTCATGGCAGCATACAATATTCTATCCAAGTCTGCCACGAGATTGGCCATACAATCTGTATACAATAGCAATCCCTTAGAGTCGATCAATTCCATTTCAATTCTTGGGGTTTGCGAGACTGTTCATAAATTATTTCATCGGTTTTCTGTAAGTATCATGTATCAATGTATGTGGGGTTTTATTTAATACAATACAATGTTAATGAAAATAAAAACATGAAAAGGTGTGAATGAATATAATTAAGTTCGCTTTACTTTAAATAAAAAATGCACGGCTTGGCTTATCGTTCCAAGTAACGAACTCATCTTCTTTTGCTTGACACATCTGTCGAATTCCACCTCTTTCTTCCTGCTGTCGCTTATCGTCGTCTTCTTCTCGTATATTCGTCTTCTTGCTTGTTGTCTAGGGCCACTTTGGGAAGGCAAAAGGGAAAGGAACAACACTCCTTCCCACATGTATATGAATTCCGTTCACCGATCTGTCTTTCCTTACAGAATATAAGAGCTAGAACACCAAACCTGATGTGGCGGTTCTCCCCAGTCTGAGAGGTGGAGAATTCGACACACCACTATTCTACCGCTCCACCAGTGGAGAGTGATGGTGTTACAACTATGATAGTTCTTGGAACTTTGATTACCCATGTACCAAAATGTATTTGTGTCGCAAAACTCTAAAGGAAGTTATATCCGCTGTTGTTATGGCTCTGATTTCAGAATACAGAGTATCAAGTAGAGCCCGTACGACTGTAACATTCGAAATATTTTTTAGTCCAGTTCAATTCCGATGACCAAGTTATTAATTGCGGTGCTTAATAATAAATATTATTAATCAAATAATAAGTAAAAAGAAGAATGTATGAACGCACGACTCTTGTATACCCTTTAGCTGCCGCCTCTGCCACAGTCATACTTGTAATTAAAAGAAAGATTCTTATAAATTAATGTACTAGTCACAAAAATGAAATTTCCTTAGATAATAGAATTAAAAGTGATTTGATTAGCCTATTTAACCTATTTTTATTAGATACGTTTTATTTATACGTAAATTTAAATTAATTTTTGTTTAATTTGGTTTACTTTATCATCAAAAAAGAAGAATAAATCGCTAAGACTGATTCATCAATCTCATATAGCAGCTAATAAAAATAGTGAGGCTATATATAATTTATAATAAAATTTGTTTTTTTTTTAAGGTGGTATTTTATTCTTTTCTATATTAATTGAACTATTTTTATAACAATAACTTACATTAATGTGTTTAAAACAAGTCCGCATGCCAAAATTGTTATCTCTAGATGATGAACATGGCCTTATCGATTCATCTCATTCTGTTTATTTTCCACACATGTTCTGCCTGTTACATAGACTACAAGAGTTTTAAATATACCCCTTTAGGTTTCAGACAGAGAGTATATAAAACCGTGAAAATTTTGCGGTCAATTTGAGCGAGAGAAAAAGGGACATAAATAATAATTCACTGTATGTATTGGTATTCCAATGGCAACTATTTATTTAATTAATTTTGGTTTAATATTACAAATGCCATTAAATTGCAGTGCCGACGCATAAAAAATGACAACGCCTGGAAAATAAATTTAAAATGCTAATTGCATTTTGAAAATAAATCTCATATGACAATATGGTAAAATGAATAAATGCACTTCATTAACGATGCTCTAACAAATGTGTGCATTTATAATTTACACTCATACGCACACACACAGACACACACACATTCGTAAACACATGTAAATCGCATTATGGCGGCACAAATGAGGTCACTTAGTTGGTCCCGCAAAGTGCTTCATTTGATCTAAGCCGGGAGTGTGAGAAACAGAGCGTTTTGAATGATGAAGCACGCGCTTCATTTGGGTTCTGTTTGTCATGCTAAAAGCATGTAATGCAAATATAATTATGGACTATATGAAACTATAATACTCTGATTTACAAAAACAAAATAAGCGTAACTAATGCAATTAATTGATGATGGAGTACTTCGGAAAAAATGAGACTTGTTACAAACATGAACTATCAATTTTTGTATTGCTTATCAATAAATTTAAAACGGAATACGTTCAAAAATGATTCTTATTCCTATACACATAAATTATTTAAGTTTTGATACGTATAAGTGTCAGTTCAAATAATTTTTTTTTTTTTTTGATTTGATTTCTTGGTTTGTTATGCCGGTACACATGTCCTCAACAAATATTGATATCATCAGAAAGTTTGATTCTCGTTTTTTTTTTTTGTTAATAATTAGACTACGTTTTTTTATTTAAAAAATTGATCTTTGGCTTCCACGACATAACCATATACGAACGTTTCTTCATTAGTTATGATCCTTTTTAGCAAATCTGACAATTCTTTTGGCCAAAATGTAGCAATTTCATTCCCAAATCTTTCGAAAACAGGGAGAACGTTACAGTCGAGCAAGCCAGACAGTAAAATACCCTATAAGAAAGGAAAAAATTAAAAAAAAATAATTTTTTAAAAGTCGCCTATTTGTAAACAAAACTCATATGTCTTTTTAATGCTCTTATTTGAAAACAATATTGAAAGTAATATTCAAAAAGAGCTAATCAACAATTATGGAATTACTCGGATAGATAGATATAAAACCAGAACATTTTGATAGCTGTTTAACTTGATCACATACATATATCAGCCTAATATTATACTATTTGAACTCCACATATAATAAGAAGCTTTTGTTATCGGCTGAAATTAATAGTAATCAGTTTCATTCCATAAAATCCAAAAAGGAGTCCCCAACGCTTAGTTTTACAATACTGTAATCAATTTTCAATCATCCACCGATTATAAAGAACTGATTTATTTGTATTTGTACAGCTCAACCTTTTTAAGTTTATTTATCTGACAAACTGGAACTGGCGAAAACTAAAACCATAAATGGTATGCTGTTCTTCATTTCAGCTGGTTTCTGTTTATGTTCTAGAAACATTTCACAAATATCTCAAACTAAAAAGTTGTGGAAATGGAGAGAGATTATATATTTTAAAGAGTTTGTTCTGTAACAAATGTTCATAAAATGTTAACAAAGAATAAGGTACGTCACATTTCAAACCCTTTTTTAAATGCACAAAGCCTTTTTAGTGGCTGTTCATCATTAGAGTGCATTCGCCACTCAACACCCAAAGGCATGGGACCTGAACAACAACAACGACAAAAACAAAAACACGTACAGCTTGCAAAATTATACCAGATTCCAAAATGTCATAGCAAAATGTTGTTCGACACATTTGGCAATAAAACAGATGGAACGAAAAAAGTACGGCATGTAATGCCAGTATCCTTTCACATTCGCAATTCTGGGAGCCAACACAAGGAAGTTCATGTGGGTGTCAGTTTTGCAGCTTAAAGCGTAGGCAAATAAAAACAAACAGCCGCACTACAAGCTTTGGCTTTGTATTACAGAAAAAGGACACAAAAAACGAAGCGAAGACAGTCAGCCGGTTTTGTATCTGTAAGATAGAAAAAGCTGCAGTTGTTCGTATCGCTTTGCATTGCGTGTCATGTCAAATTTAATGCTGTTGGATGCCAAATACAGTAACAGATAAAGCAACAAAAACGAACACTTCCTGCTTTCTACTGCTCCTCCTACTGCACTTGTTCTATATAGACACATACACAAAAAGAGCAGAAAAGGCTACAAAGAAAGTATAAATTGTTTTGCCAGTAACATGAAAAGTCAAAGGCTGAGACGCACCGAGCCACTTCCTAGAGTTCACCTAATAAAGAGCAAATGACTACTGAAATTGTTCGTATTTTTTAACGCAAAGTTGCTATTTTAATATCCTTTCCGTGATGGACTCACATCACAATCGTAACGAAAAAGTTTGTGGTACAATATTTATTTGTTATACAATTTATACCATGAAACTTAACAATTCTCTATAACCTAAATAAATTAAATAGATATTTTAAATTTCATAAAATATTATACAAGTAAATACTATAATTACAGTTTAAACTGTCATCTTTTAAACTTTAATGTAGTCCTCAAAATATTAAGAATGTAGAAACCTAAAACACATTATAATTTAGAATATGAGGCTATACATTCTTAGATATCTCCCTTCGCATCTTATGCCTTTAAGCTTGGGCTTGATATCGGAGTCTGAGCTCAATATAATGAGCATCTGTGCAGCCAAAACCCCTAAAAAGCATGTGGGAGTTATTAATCATATCACATCTACCAAAATTTCATATATCCCCATGCCTGTACTAATAAAATGACGATACAAGTTTTAAATTAATTTATTCGAATATAACGATGTGGACAATTGGATTAAATATTATTTATGAATTTAATACTAAATGGATTTCTTCATTCTTTATGAAGTTAATAGCTATAAATAAATTGAATATATTTATAATACAAGTTATATTATTATTCTATATCTTATTTATATATTTAATTTAATCCACTATAAATATGTTGGCTATTTGTCAAAACTTTGGTACCGTATAAACACTAAAATAATTACAAAATCAACTAAATTGAACACAAGCTACTGCCTATAGATTGCACATAGAATTTTCTACAAACACAGCAATCTAAATGAAATTTTTTAATAATTTGTTATATTGTACTAAAGTATGTATTCATTCACAAATTTCTTCAAACTTGAAACGAATGTAATTGCCCAATGAAATGTGTAGAAAGCTAATTGCACTTTCGTATTCATTGATTAACTTTAAACAGTATAATTACTTGGCAGTTATTAGTGTAGGCAACTGCTATAATTCTCAGTATTTTTCAACGATTGCTGGTAATTGAGATATTTTCCTCGTACGCATTTGAATGCAAAGGGCGTGTTGAAAGCTATGGGCATTACCTCTGATTAGACATTAGACATGCACGCAAGGCAAAGAAACTAGAAGGAATCGAAAATTATAAAAGGGTGAACAATTGCCGAGTAATGCTCATAAGTGAGGAATGAAAATGAGTAAGCAAGTGAAAGTGAAAGCGATGGAAGGAAGTAAAATCATTGAGCTGAGCAGCTTTTTAAAGTACGCTGATGCCTTTTATCTATCGATTGGCTTACTAGTCTATGACCGGGAAAAGGACAAGGGTACTCACAGCTGGTATCACTCGCTGCTGCACTGGTATTTCATCCTGCAGATGCTCAACTTGAATTTTGCGCTGGTGACTGAGCTCATCTACGTTTTTCTGGCCATCAGTGGTGGAACCAATTTCCTAGAGGCCACCATGAATATGTCATTTATTGGATTTGTCATTGTGGGCGAATTGAAGATTTGGCTCATTTGGCGGCAGCGCGAGCACCTAACTCTTGTGGTGAATGAGCTGGAGCGACTGCATCCCAGAAGCGCCAAAGAACAGGCAGTCTACAATATAAAGGATCATTTAAGTAGCTATAGCCGCGTTAGCATCTTCTATTTCAGCATGCACCTGCTTCTGATTTGGACATACAATCTCTATTGGGTCGCCTACTATCTGATTTACGATTTGTGGCTAGGCGTACGGAAGTTTGAACGCATGTTGCCCTACTATTGTTGGGTCCCATGGGACTGGACGGAGGGCATGAGCTACTATTTTATATATGTGTCGCAGAATATTGCTGGACAGGCTTGTCTATCGGGACAGTTGTCAGCGGATTTGATGATGTGCGCCCTGGTAACCTTACTGGTCATGCATTTCAGGCAATTGGGCTCACAAATTGAACAATTTAAGGCGGGCATTGGTACTGAAAAACAGGACATGAAGTTCCTTCACGCCGCCATTCGATATCATCAAAGATTGCTGCAGTTGAGCGATGATATCAATAATGTCTTTGGTGTCTCCTTGCTCTGCAATTTCGTTTCATCATCGTTCATCATTTGCTTTGTGGGCTTTCACATGACCATTGGCGGCAAATTGGACAATGTCGTCATGTTGGTGCTATTCCTATTTTGCGCCATGGTGCAAGTTTTCATGATCAGCAACTATGCTCAACGATTGCTCGATTCGGTAAGTGAAGTGATTATGCTTTTTTCGAAGTCCCTAACCTTAATTGAAGCGGTGTAGAACTCGTAGACTCTTCAGCCTTTTAACTTAAATAAAAGTTGACTGACCACTGTTCTTATGACAGTTTTATAACACAATGAGCCAATTTTTATGAAACTTCAGACTATTGTGATCATTACCTGATAAATATCCAATTTGGTAACGATGTCGAAGTAGGCTGAAAAATGTTTAGTTCTAAGATTAATTTGGGCTCACCCTATTAATTTTTCCATTGATCGGTGCTTTGGCAGCTATATAAAAAATGAGACTTTATAGTATAGTACGTATATATGTTCTTTATTACTTGCTATGCTTATGGATTAGACAATTCAACATACCACGTTTGTTACAGTTAATCAGTTCTCGGTCTTCATACAGACGGACTGGGGGATCGAAGGCTTTTCGAGATTTCCTAAACTAATATTGTATTGCGTTTTCATGAAAAAGAACATGACAAAAGACATGTTCATTAAATTTAAAACTCGGAAGCATACGGTTTTAGGGGCAATACAGCGTTAAAATTCTAATCGAGTTAAAAGAGTATTTGTAGCATTTATCAAATATAATAAAAAACAATTCTGATTTCAAGAACATAAAATAGTAGAGTGTAAGCAAACAAATGTTTTTCAGTTACTGGACTATAAGTTTTCAGAGGTGTTCCATTCCCCATCCAGCTGCGCTGTTTATCGAAACTTATAACATTTGAATTTAATTAGAAAGATATTTTTTAGGTAAATCCCCTTTAATATTTCAATTTAATGTCATTTGCAGAGCGAGTACATTGGTCAAGCTGTATATAATCATGATTGGTTCAATGCCGACATACTCTATCGCAAAATGTTGGTATTAATTACAAGACGCTCACAAAAACCGAGTCGTGTTAAGGCTACCAGTTTTCTCAATGTTTCATTAGTAACCGTGACGGATGTAAGCTATAAATTGAAAAAATATATAAATATTTCTGATTCGGTTTCCGTTGCAGATACTTCAATTGTCCTACAAGTTCTTTGCTCTGCTGCGTACCATGTATATGAAATAAACTACATTTTGTTTCTAGTATTTTAAACAGTCTCTATCTAATAGAACTTAGAATTCACAATTTATATCAACAATGGTCATGTTAACTAAAAAAAAAAAACAAAGAAAGAATTCAATTGGATTGTAAGATAAAAAGAAGAAGAAAGCATGTGGGTATACAAAAACGATTAGAAAATTTGAACAAATCGTCCATAAACATAATCTAATACAAATATATTTCATTCACAAGTTAAAAAATAATGATTAAACTAGCTCATGAGAATAACCTTAAAAAAGTCAAGTAAAATCAAAACATTTCAAGAATTTCCTGTACACACGGCTTAACCCCTCTGCACTAGACTTCTTTATTGTCAACAGGATTGCCCTAAACAGACTCACCGTTGAAACAAAATATGAGCTCGCATCGGATCACCTTCCAGTAGTAGCGACGCTACATCATGCACCGCAATATAATCCCAAGAGGGAATATATTCTACCACCTGGCTCCCGTATTGATGTTTTTAAAGCCGATCTCGAAAGAAGAATTAACCTGAACGTCGAAATTAACAGCCCAGAGGATATCGAAGACGCGATATCAATCCTCATGAAGAACATTTCACTGGCTGCGTCTTCTGCTGCACCGAAAACTTTACGCTTGCCAACCCAACATAGTCAAGCTAGTCTACCACCAACGGCTGCTGCGCTCTTAAGCCTGAAAAGAAGAGTCAGGAAAGAATATGCAAGAACTGGAGATACTCGCATTCATCAAATCTACAAAAGACTGTCCAATCGACTGCAAAAAGAGCTTGCTAAAATCAGACAAGGCAGAATTGATGACATATTGGAAAGTGCTGGTCCAGATGCATCATTTAATTACTCGCTCTGGAAGCTTACGAGGCGATTCAAGAGGCTGGTCATCCCTAAGACTCCAATTAAGGATCCTTCAGGCGGATGGAGCTATTCCAGTCAGCAGAAAGCTGAAATCTTTGCAAACAGCCTAGAGGAAAGATTTAAGCCTTTTGACTTTACATCAGCAGATAGGCGAAGGGTAGTCGAGCTTAGGCTGGAGATGCCATTCCAAATGGCCTTGCCTGCAAGCCCAGTTACACTGCAAGAAGTGGTACAGCAGATAAAAAATCTAAAGGTCAAAAAAGCGCCTGGAGAAGACCTTTTAGACAACAGGACGCTGAAACTGCTCCCCACAAGGGCTCTGCTGTATATTGTTTTGCTCATGAATAACATACTCAGGCTGAGGCACTTTCCAAACTGCTGGAAAATGGCGCTAATTACGATGATTCCAAAGCCAGAGAAACAGCATACTGAAGTAGATGGATATAGGCCGATTAGTCTGCTACCTGCCCTCGGGAAGATGATGGAACGCGTGATTCTGGACCGGATTCTCCAGCTCGAAGCCGTGACGCGCAGAATTCCAAAATGGCAATTTGGATTTCGAAGAAGTCACGGAACACCGGAACAGCTCCACCGTGTGGTCAACTTCGCCCTGGAAGCCATGGAGCAAAAGATGTACTCAGTGGCTGTGTTTATGGATATTAAACAAGCTTTTGATAGAGTGTGGCATGATGGTCTCCTCTGCAAATTGAAAGGCATACTAACTCCTCAATTGTTTCAACTCATCGAAAGCTTTCTAAGGGACAGAAGCTTCAGAGTTGCTGTTGATGGAGTGAAATCCACGAGGCGCTCAATTTGTGCAGGAGTGCCCCAAGGCAGTGTTCTCGGTCCTACCCTGTATACATTATTTACTGCTGATATGCCTGCACCGCAAGAGATCCTTGGAGTAGACGAGAATGACGCACTAATAGCTACTTACGCAGACGACACTGCGGTGCTTACCAGATGCAGAGATATCGATGTAGCTTCGGAAGCCTTACAGCAGTATGTAAGTAGTTTCGAGAAGTGGGCTCTGAATTGGAACATTGGTATCAACGCCAGCAAGTGTGCGAATGTCACATTTACAACAAGGCCGTCGTCATGCGGAGATATCACAATGTTGGGGTCCACGCTCAGTCATACAAATTCGCACAAATATCTTGGTGTCATTCTGGACAGAAGGCTCAACTTCAGCAAGCATACAACAATGGTCAAGCGATCGGTCATGGCAAAAGCCGGAAAGATGGCATGGCTGCTTGCACCCTGCAACAAGCTGTCTCTGCACAGTAAGGTGACAGTATACAAGTCCATATTAAGTCCAATATGGAAGTATGCGCTACCAATTTATGGCATTGCCGCTGCATCGAACCTAAATAAAATAAGAGTTGCGCAAGCTAAAATACTCAGAAAAATATGCAACGCTCCCTGGTATATGCGCACTAGGGACATCGAAAGAGACTTATGTGTCCCCAAGGTTGGCGATGTCATTCAAATGCACGCAAGCAATTACGAGAAGCGACTCGGCAGTCACCCCAACGCACTAGCGAGGCGGCTCCTGTCCAAACCTAAGAAGAGAAGATTGAAGAAGTGCCATCCAAAGGATCTCCCCACAAGATCCCTTGTATAAAATATATAATATATATCATAAAATATAATTTCATTTCTAATGTAAAACATTGTAAATATTGTATATATGTACATAGATATAAGTGCGTCCTATAGATGCTTACTATAGACAACTTTTGTATTCCCTAACTTTCAACTAGCTTAAGCTGCCATATTGGTAGTAGAAAACTAGTTTAATAAATTGTATATATGTAAAAAAAAAAAAAAAAAAAAAAAAAAAAAAAAAAAAGAATTTCCTGTAGATTTATTATTTTATCAATATTAAAATTAATTAAATTAAATATATTAAATTAAGTAAACAAGCATAAAATACGCAGAGGAATGGGTTTTATAATAAAAGTTTATTATGAAATTGTTCAAATATAATTTTTCTGTAAAAACAAACAATGTTATCTACTATAAATATATTTTATTTGTATTTTTCTGCAATTTTGTTAACATTTATTTGCTTTTTTAAGGTACAAGTATTTTGTCATGCATACTGCAATTAAATTATATATGTACCAGGTTAAGCCAATAAAAATCGCCACATTTAATTAAAAAAAACTCTTTCTAGCCAGCCACACATGCATATAAATCACTAAAAATTCAGCAGCTTCTTCAACCGGCACATTCAACGTACTGGTTTCGTTTAATTTGCTTGAAGCTATGGAACAAGGTCTGGCATTGTTGTTGAGGTTGTTGGTCCTGCCTGATCGCTCTAGGCTCTATTAGTTGCCCATGTTTATCTTAATCTACCACACTGTACGGGAAACAAAGATAAAGGGGCTAGCGTGCCAATTTTTGTTACCAAGCCAAAAATGTTGGCAGTTGCTGCAGACGCAACACTTGCTTTTCCCCCCTCCTCTCTCTTGAACTCCCAATGCCACAGTGCAAAACAAAGCAATTACCTATAAACTTTCATCTTCCCCCTACGTATTGCCAGACACATGTACTATATATATGCACACATATATCTACCGAAACGAACGAATGCTACATGCGCATGAATGGCTGTTTTGTTATTTTTTGTAGTCTACTTTTTTGGGCTGCATTGCCCCGCACATATGGACACACATACATATGGATGAGTGTGTGTATATGTTTCTGTTTTTGTTAGTTGTTGCATATTATCAAAAACATTTGTAGCCACATGGCAGCTATTTTTGACTGTGAATATGTTTGTGTAGCGTAGTGCTGCATTCATGTGGCGCGCTTGTTTTGAAGCTGGTTACCATTTTTGAATTTGTGCCAAATGCTGTTGGCTTTGTCGTAATTGTTACACTAACAGCAAAATGTGCAATGATAACGTCGCGTTATGCTGTTTTTGCTGCTGTTTTGTTGTTATTATTGTTGTTGCTTGTTGCACATATTTTTCAGTAAATGCTCACACAGCATAGAGACATGCATATGTGTTTCGAAGTATATGCAGTATCTAGAATGGTATGTGTTTGTTGTGCTTTTTGTTGGTCTTGTAATGAAAGCAGAAACGTGCGGCATTCCCAGTTGCCACTTCATGTTGCATGTATACTCGCAGCTAGCTTATTGGCAGCAAGCCATGCATATTCTGAAACCACATTTATACGAGCATCTATATATTTAAGCCCCAATACTGACGAAATGGAGTGACACATTTTAATCCATTTTTTTATATTTTATATTTATTTGCTCAAATAAATAATGTTTGCAAAACAACAATTCTGTGAATGCTTTGTACTTATCAAAGCCATTTAATCAAATTAAATAATTGATAAAATTACTTTGGTTGAAAACATTTAACGTACTAAATGAAAAATCGATTTTTAATTATATTTATTAAATCTGTTAAATATAAGAGCTTAAGCTTGTTTAATATTTCTCATACCGTTAAAAATATATTTAATATTATAAATAAATTATCATAAATTGCATAAAAAATATATTTAAAATTATAAATAAATTATCATAAATTTGTTCAACTTTCGATTAACACAATTTAAAAATGTCATACGTATCATTATTGCACTTTTCGACTTAAAAAGACTTAACCGATTTTAAACTATAGTACAGACATAGTTTGTAAAATGAGAATTTTTAAAATGAAATGTATTGTTCTAAATAGTTTATTGTCAGATTTCTAATCCGAAATTGGGAAAATGTATTTATGTAATATGCTTAAGCGTAATAATTATCTGGTTTTTCTAATTTGTTTTGTAATTATAATAGAGTGAATGCATAGTTGTTTGTTATAATAGAGTGAAGGAGTTCCCTCAAAAATGACCTGACCATACGATTTAATTTTTCGTTTGCACCCCACTAATCATTAGGACACCACTAGCAGTTTAATAAATATAAATGTAAATATTAAAATAAATGAAACATATATTATTTACTTATTTAATTATTTTGTTTAAATTACAAAAATGATCAAAAAAGTTGCCTTAAGCTAGCGTTATATAAAAAATCCAAGCTTAGAACAATATATTCTTATCTGAGATATGAATATGTACATATTTGAAAGTGTAACGTAAATCTATAATTAAATATATTAATATTACATGGGAAAGATAACAAATTTACGATTTAGATACATACTTTTTATTTGTAGCAAAAAAAAATAGTTCATCTGTTATTTTAATATTGGATTCCTTTTCATTCATTATTTTATTATCCATTCATTATTTTATTTTGGGTAGTTTGAATTGTTTTTAAATAAGTTCGAAAACTGCTGCCTCAAACCTCTGATCTATATAACATTATGGGTAGAAATAATTATTTATTTAAATTATCCCAACTATCCCGTTTTATATTTGTTGTATTTTATTTTAGTTCAATATTTGGTAGAAAACAAGGCCTGCGCGAAACATGTATCCAATAAAGGCTAATATAAGAAATATTCAATTTAAAGCTGACAACTGATAATATGTATTATTTAATACCTAAATATGTAGGCAATATTTATGTTTTTGCTGCATTTTATTGAATTGCTTTAAAAAGCAGCTATTGTTTCTGGTGTGGTTGCAGCTGTGAGTGAATAATTGGTGTTACATGTGTTTTTATAACACTTTTATACATATTTATATTATTTTACGCTTTTACGCTTTGGGCTTTTTACGTCATTTCCCTTTTTTTATTTTTCAATTTTCCTTGAATTTATCAAGCCAGTAATGTGCATTACAATAATTAATTACCTTCTTTCGTACATACCCAAAACTTTAACATTATTTAGTGGCATAGTTTTTCTCATTACACAGAATTTGTTCGCCTTAAGTGCCTCCGCTGCGCTGCTGCCACACATGTGCCGACTTTTTTCATACTTTTTGCATACTCGCCAACCACATTCGTCGCTTGCCGCACACTTTATTTTTTATATTCCGCAACACCTGCATTTAGTTTGATTTAACAATTTTCACACGCGGCACTCTCGAGCTCTCTGTCTGTACAACTAAAGCCACCCAACACCCACATACGAGCACGAGCATGAATATAGCTGTCGTCCCCTTTTTGCAACCTCCCCCTCGCCCGCCTGTAGAAACACGCATCGAGAAACTTTTTTTTAGCTCAGCAAAGTTTGCCTCGCGCACAGTTTATTGCACTTTTACGTGGTGCAACAACAACAACAACAAAAAACAGGACTGGCAAAGGGCGGCTATAGGAGGGTGCTAGAACTCTGGGGGCTCTGGGCCTGTGAAAGTTGTTGGCACCCAATTTTAAATGCATTTTTCTGGTATTTTGCTAATTTCGTTAATATTTGCAATATGTTTGCGTGCCGGCTGTTGCTTACTAGCTGCTGAGGCTTACAGAAATGGGGGCTTAAAAGGGGGCTTGCCTTTGATTTGAGCAGCGTGGCACGTGAGCTGCTTAAGTAGCTACAACTTCGCGCTTGACTCAACAGTAAAGGCGCTGAGAGAAACGTGTGTCATGCATCTGTAATGCGTTGCCTCCTCCGGAATGGCGAGGTGAAAATGTGGATAGTAGACCCCTGTCACAAGCTAAACTCAAATTACGTATTTTCATACCCGAGTCCTTTTTCTTTTTCATGTCATTTGCCAGCTGTTGTGCAAACATAATTTCGTCTTCTGCTGTTTGCTTTCAAGTCAGACACACGTTGGCAGACACATTTTTGCTTGAGTGAGTGTATTTGTCATCGGTGGGTGTCTGCCTATTAATATTGACATATGCGATTAACATCACATCAAGTCAAATGCGATTATCACGTATAATCAAATTACTTTTCAGTGTTGATCCCATTTATTGAGGCCAAAAGCAGAAGTTAATATGTTCATGGCTTTTGACGAAGGCAAACATTTATCGTATTATGTTAAAAATAATCCTTTTTCTGATTCCAAAAAATAGCATAATATTCAATGAAATTAGATGTACCAGAAAACGATTGCAATATCAATATTTTGAACCTGACTCCTTGATGCTTCGAAGACCGTAATTAAGAATCAAAATAATAACACCTAGACAAAATTACAGTATTACAGTATTAAATACAGTGATATTTTCTTGAAATATTTTTAAAGCCTAATATTAGTAGGTGCTGTTCTCAAAAATGATGGTCCATAGTTGCCAAATGAAATCGCAGAGTGGAAATATTAACTTTTCAGATTACTTTTATTTTAAACACACTCTAAAAATTGAATAACAATATAAATTAATGTTTATTTCCACAACTGAAGCAATTTTAAAGAATGTAAAAATTGCGCATTAAAATAAAAAATACTCAAAACTAAAAATAGAACAAAAAAGTGATTTGCTCTTATTTTGCCAAAGTTAACACAAAATGCGAAAAGAGTCAAATGAAAATTATAGTAATAATTTTTAATATTAAGATATTTTAGTATTTATATTTTAGTTACATGTGCCAAATATAACAATCTCAAAGAGCTTTCTGGGAACACCTTCTACACTATTTAATTGATTCCCGAGCGAGTCAAACTCAACGTGCTGCAGAGGTCTTTTATAATTGCTTCTGAAAGTGTTTTAATAAAAGTCTGCATTCTGCTTATAAATTTAAATGTATTTTTCCAACATTTGGCTTTTGTATACTCGTATTGGATAGCTGTGTTCTACTATGATATTCATCATTAGCACTTTGTGAAAATTAATCTAAGAATTTATAACCCAATTGCAGCACTTTTTTCCGATTTGCTATTCACTTTTAATTTATTTTCCAATTGAGAGCCAGAGCCGCACAGGCTTGCATTAATAAATGCTGTGCAAATTATATTCGAAACTTGCTAATACCCACATTATTAGCAACAACAACTACCACGGCAGCAATAACAAAAGATAAAATAACAAATGCATCAGAATATTCACCATGACCTACTTACACATATACACGAGCATTCACACACACACACACACTCACACGCACGCACACAATATTGCATACACATTGACTTATTGGTTGGAATTGCGGACATTTTGAGACGACAAGCGTGGCTGACAACAACAGCAGCAATAACGAAATCCATTGCTCCGCTCCAAATGACTATTTAAATATTAAACAAGCACAACAACAACTTAAACAACAATAACAACAACAAATGTGAAATATTTCACAGCTCATTTGTATAATGACACAATGCAGCAGAAGTGAAACTACGAGCTGGGGGACACCATCGACGGCAATTTTCAAGCAAATTTGCATAAATTAAAAAGCAACACACATGTGTTCGTGTATGCAAACAAAGATCAATTGTGTGCGTGTTTGGAAAATGTGCATTATAGTTATTGTTTATAAATGTAGTTCATTGTTATAAGTATTTTGGGAATTATAAGTGTGACTTTAATTACTTTTAATATTGTTTCTATTTTCACGCTCATTGTAATTACTTATTGATTGCTATTATACATGAAAATAGACAATATTTAAACATTTATTTTTAAAACAACATGATTTCTTCAATTCGCACCCGAGTTTGTGTATGTTAATTATTATGTTAATTTAATAAAAACCAATTACGATTTTGTAGAATAAGTTTTACCTACACTGCAACAAATAACTAATAGACTTAGATTTTTAAGCCTAACTCCAAAATATGATGAATTCTTATACAAATTATTAGCCTTTCTTTCTACGCTTCGGATACAGGGTATAACAAGAAATTTACTTTTTTTGAAGACATATTGTCGGTTTCTGAAATTAATTTGATTTTTAAATATTTCAATTGAAATATTACAGAGGTGGTGAAATTTATTATTAAATGAAACATTCATTTTCATTCATATAGCTTTATTAAATACTCATAAATACTCAACGAATGAATGACTTAGATTTATTCTCACTCATTGATGTTTAAATAAAGTCCTTCACGCATATGCGTCCAACTCCACCTTGTATTCGAGATAATTCGATATAGTGTGGGAGCGACAAAGATCAATACTGTTTGACAAATTTAAAATACATATATGAAATTGTAGTAAATAAGTAGTGGACTAGACTCAAAAAGATTTCGATCACTGCCCTATTGAAGCAGCAGTTAAAACTTTTCAGCCAATTTGCAAGATAATTTGCAAAACTATTTTGCCCCCATATCATTTTGCAGTAAGTTTACAGCACAGTAAACGGAAAACCAATCAACATTTAACCCAGATCGGCAAACTTACAGATGGAAAGAAATTGCAATTGGTGCCCATTCAATGGGCAAACAATGCAAAAGTTTTCAATGCGGGCTCACACAACTTACGCATTGTGCGTGATATTTATATAGATAGAAGAGCAATAGCAGCAACAACAACAACAGCAGTACCAAAAATAGTAAGCGACAGGCATTGGAAAAAAACGTAAATAAATTGCGGCATCAACTTTGGCCATATTTAAAGTTAGCCCTGCACGCTTAAAAGGAAACCAGGGCCCAATAGCAGAAAAACAAGCAATATTTTGCTGCTGCACTCGTTTTGCAACACTGGCTGGCCGCACTGGGGCAATGACTGGTACAGTGCCTGCTACAAGCTGAAGAAATATTGGCTTTTAAAAATGTCAATATGTGTCCAAAAAAAAAAAAAGGCGAGATTTGGCAACGCTGGCGTTTGCGCGCCTTGTGAGCCAAGAAAATTGCAATGAACTTTTGCGCTCTCTCTTACTCTCCTTCTACCTTCGCTCCGCGGCCGTCGCGACGCGTCGTTGCCAACTCTGGTTGAGAAATTGTATTTCATTTCATCAAATGAAGAAAAATTGTACATTTTTATAAGGACCCTGATGTTGTGCCTGACTGCGAGTATGTATTGTGTGTGTGTGTGTGTGTGTGTGTGTGTGTGTGTGCCACTGTCCACAGCTTTTGTTGCAGGCCTTGGCGCCAAAGTTTCTGCTGCAATTGTTGCAACTTCTGCTGCCGCTACTCTATTCCAACTACAACTACAACACACAGAGCAGAAAGCAGGAAGCACGTCACTTTGTCTGTTATTGAATTTGACATATTTCTGCTATGCCGTTGCCAGTGTGCGTGAACATGCATCCAAATGCCCGAGTGTGTGTGTAAATGTGTGTGTGTGTGTGCCAGCTTTGAGTGTGCGAGTGTGGAGTTGTGCCGTCGAACGGATTAGCGTCGTAGCCGGTTTTGTGCATTTTTCATTTACTTTAACTTCGGCAAAGCAGTCGTTCTAGCTGCTGCTGACAATAATGCGTCCGGAGTGAGATTTCTTAGCCATGTCCGCTTCTATTTGTATATTATACACTTAAAAAAAAAACATTTTTAATCATTTGGACTTTTGCCATTTGGGTAGCTATGAAAAATGCGAGACGGGTGCCAAATGATATACGAGTACCACATCCCATAAAACAGAATTTATATAGAACGACATACCTTATGGGTTCTTATCGACGTTGTACAGCCATGCCTAGCTTATGTCTATATCGATTCATTTCGTCATACTGATAATATTTGTAGCTATAAAATTCGGACCCCTTAATTATACCCTGTACCCAAAGGGTACAAGGGTATATTACTTTTGTGCGAGTGTAGATGGAACACACAGAAGGAGGCTTGGTAGACCCCACAAAGTATATATATTCTTGATCAGCATGACAAGCCGAGTCGATATAGCCATGTCCGTCTGCCGTCTGTCTGTCTGTCTGTATGAACGCAAGGATCTCCGAAAGTATAAGAGCTAGAATAACCAAACTTGGTATACAGATTCTCCTGAGCCCGAGAAAGGACGACTTTGTTCATTTTTTCTGATCCACCCCCCACTCCCCCCTATTTACGATTTTCTATAACTCCCGTAATTCTTGGAATTTTGAAAAAAAATTTGCTAAAATCGATCAAGCTCAACTTTTAAATACCCTATACCTCCCACCAAAAAGGAAAAAATGAAAACAATTTTTTTAAGTAATTAAAAAAAAGGATATTAATTACATGTTCATGTACAGTTTCAACAGCATACATTTAATCAGAATAGTTCCTCTGCGTGTTTATATGCGTGTATGTACTTGTATGCAGCACAAAGTTGAACCCAAGCAGCAACAACAACAACAGCTTCGGGCAGCGCTGCCGGCAGAGCTGCAGGCAGCGCATGAGCAGCGATTTTATTTACGGCTATAACTTTCTTCAGAATTGACCTATCATGATGAAACTTGAAACATACAGACACATAATCACTAACGGGATGTAGCTACCTAATTTTAGTTCCAAATTCCAAGAACTACGGGAATTATAGAAACGAATTGCGGTGGAGTGGGGGGGGGGGGGTGTATCAGAATAAAAAAATAAACTTGACCTGCCTAGGGCTTATGGGAATCTGGATACAGAGTTTGGTTATTCTAGCTCTTGTACCTTTTGAGATCCTTGCGCTCATACAGATGGACAGACGGACGGACGCACAAAACTAGTATAGCCTTTCACCCTTTGGGTACAGGCTATAAAAAGATAAAGAATTTACGGAAATTTTTCTATTTCGTTGCTTTTGTTAATTTGATTAGAATTGACACAATGAACACACTTAACTGGCAATGTTAACAAACTCTTAGAAACATGTATTTTTCATTATTATTTATTTCATTATTCCAACAATAAACTCCCAGAATATTAAATCACTGGCTTAGAGATGGTAAAAATCCTCCAAAGACCCGCTAGTGTTTGATTTTTTGTCAAGTGTATCTGTACATATAAACATATTTGTCAAATTTTGTTCACTTCATTTAAGTAAACACATTGGCTGCATTTCATATTTCTAGTCACGTTTCAAGCATAAATATTGTTGACAAAAACAGCATATTGAAATGTTTTATTGTATGAGGGATTGTACATATGATTGTACATTCTATATAACCCTATAGAAAAAAGCTGACTTTAAAATTTACACTTGCATTTGTGTAAGCCTTTAATACACATTCTTTATTTTGTTTAAATAATTTATAAATTCTGAAATATCAAATTTCACATGCCAAGTAAATACAGCAGTGGGAAGGGATTAGTGAGACTAAAATAAAATACTTATTATTTTAATTTAATAAAAGCACTAAGTATTTTGCAATGTTATATGCCATTTATCATTGTTAGCTATAGTTTATTTATTTACTTCTTTAATAAAATTTAACTACTTGTATTTGTCCGAACGGTCCGTTAAATTGGACTTCCTGGCTATGGCTATTTTTAACTAAAATTAAAGCCTATTTCGTGTCGAATGTATGTAACACACAGAAGGAGGCGTGGCAGACCCCATAAAGTATATATTCTTGATCAGGGTGACAAGCCGAGTCGATATAACCATATCCGTCTGTCCGTCCGTGCGTCCGTCCGTCCGTCCGTCCGTCTGTATGAGAGCAAGGATCTCAGAAGGTACAAGAGCTAGAATAACCAAACTCGGTATCCAGATTCCCATAAACCCTAGGCAGGTCAAGTTTATTTTTTTATTCTGATACACCCCCCCCCCACTCCCCCACAATTCGTGTTTTTTCCATAACTCCCGTAGTTCTTGGAATTTCGAACTAAAATTACTTGACGGGTAATTACATCCCGTTAGTGATTATGTGTCTGTATGCCAAGTTTCATCATGATAGGTCAATTCTGAAGAAAGTTATAGCCATAAATAAAATCGCTGCCTATGCTCTGCTTGTAGCCCTGCTCGCAGCTGTTGCTGTTGTTGTTGCTGCTTGGGTTCAACTATGTGCAGCATATATACACGCATATAAACACGCAGAGACACGATTCTGATGTAAATATATGCTGTTGAAACTCTACATAAAGATGTCTTCTGTGTATGTATTAAATAAATGTTCTTTATTAATTTAATTAATTAATTAAATTTTATTTAATAATTTAATTTTTTTCCTTTTTTGTGAAGAGTACAGGCTATTTTACTATCGGACTTGCTCGACTGTAGCGTTCTCTCTTGTTTGCTCACGAGTTACTCGTGTGCATGAGCAGAAAAATCAGCAGAGCCCTGATATAATGATATAATGATATAATGATGTTTTTTAACATACACGTACATATCAGAATGCACGAAATATCGCGTAAAATCACAGTAGAGCGCTAAAAAACGTTTTAAAAAATAACACGGTTGGTAATTGCATTTTCTCAGAGTATATGTGTGTGTAAATACTATACATATTTGTTCAAATATGCCCCTATAGAGATTTTCAGATAGTTATTGATGCTGCTCTACATTGAGCTTTCAGAGTAGGTTTTGCCTGCTGGCAGCGCTTAGTAATTAATTAATTAACATGATGTCCTGGCGAAATGCTAAAAAAAGCCGACAGCAAACAGCTTTTAGGGTTTCTCATTTTTGTAATAGATAAAATAAGAAATTAATTCATTAGCCGAAATGTAAGTAAAAATAAGTTGTTTTTATTATTATTTGACACTCATATTTTGATATAAGAAGGCAACCATCAATTTTGGGAAAGTAAACATCGAGCTTAGCACTAAAAATTGCACAAACTTTTACTCAATTTTAGCAACTAGCTCTAATTTTGAAAAAAAAAAAACAATTTTTCATATTAGGTGAGCCATGTTTCAAATTTGAGGTCGTTTTTAATTTTGTTTTCACCGCCTCTCGCGACTGCTTCTCTATCAAGCCCACAAGCCTTGAATGCTGCAGGCAATTTTTGTTCGAAGCTGCCAAAAATTCTTGCACAAAGTGTATAATTAATGATCAAGCTGGTCATATTTACAATAACCGAACAATTTGAAACGCGTTTCGGCGGGAAAATATTACGAACCGCGACAACACAGCAACAACAATAGCGGGGAAGTTGTTGTTGCTGATGGTGGTTGGCGGACGACGCCAACCGCAGGAACTTCAATTTAATCAAAATTGCATCGACAGCGTGGCAAAGCCGGACCCAAAGCAACAATAAAATAGCAACATGGTAAAAGCCACAAGCCGAGCAACAACAGCACATAATGGCAAATGTAATATGGGTTTGTTAAACTAGGCCAACCAACAAATACGCCAAGCATATAACAAAGAGAAATCATTATCACACTTTTCTAATTAATAAAACTAGTTTAATATTAACCAATTTTATTATATTATTAAATTTGATAAAAACACATGTTTCACACAACACAGACACAGGGGATTGTTGTTTAAGAATTACGTTCCTCATTTTTACAAAAGTCGGTTAACACAAAAACCATTTCTGCAACAAATGCATATTTATGTAAATGAAAAAGTATAGCCAGAAGTCAACTGGTTTAGATCATACAATTATTTTTGAAGAAATTATTTTGCGAATTTTATTTTTATTTCAAAATGACATACTATATTAATTTCCATTTACAATATTAAAGAAACTAACAATTTCAGGGATGGCTTTAAAAATTGTAAGCCTCGAAAAAAGTTGATAACTTTAGAGAAGCATTAAAGATGTTCATAAATAAACCTACAACCCGACAATTTTGTTCAAATTAAGGTGAACGGCAATGATTGTTCCGTTTCCTTAATAGAGAGAATTACACAATTTGGAAACATTTGCAGTCGAAATAGGCAGTAATGGATACGTATGTTATATTCACAGTAATCCAGTAATTATTCCGGAAAACGAGTAGGCTTCTCTAATCAACACACAGAATTTTTTATGAATTTGTGAATGGGCTACAGTTTTAAGTAATACATATTCACATTAATCACAAGCTGCATATAATACCAAAACCTGATTAAATGAGTTTAAATCAGCTTTGTTGTATAATGAAAACCAATACATACTGCTTTTGTGGACAAAAGTTGTTTATGGTTCTAACTAAAGAAATATTTATTATTATCCAACTATAAATTCGATAATAGTTATGATCCATCGCTATCAAAATAAATATCAAAACTTTCACACAAATGAACTTGAATAGAATATATTTAATCGATAAGTCAATTCGCTAACAGCTTCAAAATTCAGCGAGAATTCAAAAATCTATTCAGAGTCTATATTTAATAAAGTTTTGCATTCTTCTCATTACACATGAAATTGTGAACTCAGCTCCGACTAGTCTCGCTAGGGTACTTTTTATCATACGAAAGAATAATTATATAACACACCAAATGGCATATTTTCCAGCAATTTTTGTATATGATTGGCGTGCTACAGACTTGCTCGAATTGAATGCCATTTCGGGTAAGACTCAGCGACTTATTGATAATCTTGGTAAATACTCGTGTTGACAATCACAGAGCCCTTTTGTAATTTTAAGTAAACGTTCATTGTGCACGTACGAATAGTACTCTTTGAATTGTAAGCATCGCTGCTTCCTTGCCAGGAAATGGAACGTTTTTGCAAATCCAAACAATAAACACGAAACAATTGTATTACACAATTGCTTGCAGGCAAATACAAAAGCACACACTTTAAATGCTTCAGCAACAACAACGAGCAGTTGAGCTAAAGCAACAATTGTAAATACAACAACCATCGACAACAATGCTACCAACAACCAACGACAACCACATGAGTAACAATGCAAATTTGCAATTGCTGCCAAACAAATTTTCCATATTGCTGCAATGCTATTGCAAAATGCTGCTTACAGGCTTCCCTCAATCATACGCACACTCACACACACACACACACACAAACACAAACATGTACTATATATACAAGCACTCACACCATTGCACACATTTCTGCAGTGGTGAAAACATAAATAAACTGTTTCCATCAATAGTTCAATTTTCTATGCCCTATGCATTGCACATTTATTTTGCAATTTATGCAACTGGGGTAAACTTTTTCCACATTGCTCATACGTAACGTTGTACGCAGTAGAAAAGCAGATCTATAGACAACCAATATTTAACGGAGGTTGCATTTTATACCATCAATGGCATCTGCTAGCTGGCGAAATAAAATGTAAACAGTCGTAAACAAGCAAATAAATAATAATAAATAGTAACGAAACAAATAAACAAACGTTTTGTGAGCTTCAGCAGGAGACCAGGCTCCTATTCTCATGCATCCGCAAACACGCAATTTTATGGCATAAAATTTGGCATTGCAACAATCGCTACTACAGTAGATACGAAAAGAAACCCGAATGAAAGAAAACAATAGCCATGCGATAAGTAGAGTGCAATTTAATGGTTTATAAATATAAATAAAATCAAGAACAACATTAATTATGCTACGGTCAGTTGTGTTTACGTTGTGTTTAAGACGACGAATCAAAATAAAGTACAAATATTTAAATATTTAATATGCAGTGTTTATGCCGATTAGGCATTGAACTGCAGCTTTATTTGCTTAATTATCCTGTGTCCTGTACTCGAGGATTTACACTAAAACATTATGAAATTGTTCAATTTTTAAAGCATTCACAACGTGACATGAAACCGGCAGGATCAAAAGTTTTTTTTTTGTTGGTGAGACGACAACTACCAGTTACTGCTCTAAAGAAAAAATGTTCAGCATAGCTTAAAAATCGTTATAATTTATAACTAAAGTATAAAGGAATTTGCTAAGAAACATGTTGTTGTTTAATTCGTTATCGTAAACAAACTGGTAATTTATAATTGTTTTTATAATGTCTCACAATAAGGCAAAGTCTCACGATAGCATATAACATATATATGTTTTATATAATATATATATAGTTATGTACATATATTACTAAACTAGCGCTTAGCTTTAAGAACAAAACAGATAATCTACTCTTGCAACTATTATTAGTTACTCAGAAAAGTCATAGAAAATGCATTATTTAAAAACAATCAGGAAATAATTGAAAATAATATACGGACTAGTTGCCATTCGGAGCTCTAAATTCTATTTCCCCAGATCGAACCTTTGCATAGCCTCTTTTTATCTTCTCCAGAAATATAATTCAGAATAGTACCATTATCTGATTCATAATCACTAACAGGAGGTATTTTCCGAATTTCAATGAAAAATTCTCAGAATTAAGGGAGTTATGGATTGTGGGGGAGTGGGGGGAGGGAGGGAAATTCCAAAATACATTTTCTGCGTATTCACATAAGGCATATTGGACTAAAATTTGGTGGCCCTAGGTCTTATAGTCTCCGAGATATAGGGAAATATTTATTTATTTATTTATTCCTAGTGCTACAAGATAGGAATGGAAAATAGGGAAAACCCCCATTGGAAGTGGGGGAAAAATAAAATAACTTGCATATAACGCATCTTTGTACAAAGTTTGATGTCTATCTCTTATAGTCTCTGAGATCCAAGTGTTCATACGGACAGACAGACAAATAGACAGGGCTAGATCTACTCGTCTCGTCATGGTGATCAAGAATATATATACTTTGTGGGGTCTGCCACGCCTCCTTCTGCCTGTTACATTTTCAGCTCCCGCAAAGTTTATTTACTTTTTCACACCGCCTCTCATACCTTTCCAGATCCACTGGGTAGTTGATTAGATTTCACCAATTTTAATATGGCATTTAAAACATAATTTTGACGAAATAATCGTAAGAATTTTCAAATTGCAAATTGGCAGGTCTTGCGAAAAATTAAAAAAAATGTACTTCTCATACGTTTTAAAAACTATAATTTGCTATTGGAGTATTTGAGGAATAAACACATATTATGAAAAGGACTTACAAGTATAAGCTGCAAATCAGCATCAGCGTACAAAAAGAAATATACTTCTAAAAAGAATATGCTTAATATCACTTTTGGGTATCTGGACGCATTGATAACCAAAGCCACTTAATGTCATTTCCGTCGCACTTTGTCTGTTATCGATCACACGCCGGGCTACGTATTTCCTCAACTTGTGCCTTGCTTACCACGTTTGTTCAAGCATTTGCACATCTGACAACCACTCTGACCGCAAAAAACAGCGCAACAGTGAGTAGAGGGAGCAATAAGCGAATGATTTCCTCATGCGCCGCCAAGCGGGTCATAGCATGAGCAAAAGGACGAGAAAGGAGTCAACGCGAATGCGGTTTTCATTGCGGTAGGCCCATCAGCGAACACAAACAATGTGCAACCAACTGAGTGGGCCAGTTGGTTCGTTAAGGAAAAACGCACCGCGATGCTCAGCTCAGGTGCCCTCGCTTTGGGTTCATGATGTCTTTGTATGGCCACATTGTGTGGAATATGGATCGGTCATTCCCAGTGTATGGATGTTAAATATATTGGGCCGTTTTAAGAATTGACTGGAGGAATTAAAGGATTTATAGACATACAATTACTAAAGATCTGAGCTTTAGTAAAGATTAAGCTAGCTAATAACTTTTTATAGCCTGCACCCAAAGGGTAAAAGTCTATACTGGTTTTGTGCGAATGTATGTAACACTTGATCAGGATGACAAGTCGAGTCGATATACATAGCTACGTCTGTCTGTCCCGCCGTCCGTCCGACCATATGAACGCAAGGATCTCAGAAAGTATAAGAGCTAGAATAACCAAACTTGGTATCCAGACTCTCCCAAGTTCGAGAAAGTAAGAGTTTGAGTTTTTTTTCGATGCACCCCCACTCCTAAGCAATTTGTGATTTTCCATAACTCCTATAGTTCTTAGAGTTTCAAACTCAAATTTGGTATGGTACGTATACCAAGTTCTATCAAGATAGGTCTAATATCAAGAATGTTACAACCATAAATCGAATCTTTGACCAAGCTCTGCTCGCAACTGTTGTTGTTGCTGCTTTAATTAAATAAATTTATTTATTAAATTTATTAAACTAATTTTTTGTTTGGGAGAAGTGCAGGGTATTTAAGAGTTGATCCCGCTCGAGTCTAGCATTCCTTTCTTTTTTTAGAATTGACCAATGAAAAAGGTTTTATCAAAAAGATAAAATAAATTTATGAATTCGAAATTGAATTGTATATCGAATACGTGTGCAAAGTTTTGCTTACATATGTACATACGTCCTTTTTTAAAATGTGGAGAGTATTGACGAAATTCTGTAAACTAAAATAGTATTAATAATAATAAAATTTGTAAATAAGCGCTCACCAGTTTCTAGCCGGATGGACATACAAACGGACATGCCTAGATCGATTTTTCTCGTTATGCTGATAAAGAACATATTTACTTTATGGGGTCGGAGATGCTGCCTTCTTACCCTACAGGTACAGAGTATAATAAAAAGAAGCTACAAACAATTAAGTTATTCTATATGGTTTTAACAATGCATTTTAAATAATTCATTTTTATGATATTTCGGATTTTGTACAACTTTAAGATATAAAGCAAAGAAAGATGAGAGATAAGATATAAAAATATGCACAATTTTTATATGCACAATTTTTATATCTTATCTCTCCCTGGTGCTAGATTATATTTGTCAAATAGTCTTACATATACAGAAATATAAGCTCTAATCGTTCCCTCTCTTTAGAATAATTAGAATAATCTATCAATTGATTTATCGGATACATCCTACAGCTGATCAAATACTAAAACTAACAATTATTGTGCTTTCTGAGATAGTACTCTAGTTCGGCAGAGAGGTGGACTTTGTGCTCATCATATAATGTAATGACACATACTAGCAACAGTGTGCGATTACGAGCGTGCCAGTAAATCTGAAAAAGAGCGTAAGTATGAGAATACAAAGAATAACACAAATATAACAGTGATGAAGCAAAACAGCCGCCGACATTATACATACTCGTGCATAGTTATAAGCAGTATTTAGTTCAAACTGCTCTTGCTGTTAGTTCAGTAATAGGCTCAGCGCGAGCGGGAAAAGTAATCAGAGCCTCCGCCCACGCGGTCAGTATTAATACGATTTAAGCGGAACCCACAACGTCAAAATGTTTTGCGGCGTGAGTCTCGCACTGATTGTCGCGATCGTTGGGTTAGCGTTAGTTTTTCTCAAATATCGCTATAACTATTGGGCCCGACGGGGCGTAGTGCACGATAAACCCACTTGGCTGCGGGGCAATCTAGCCACTGTAGGCAAGACCACAGGTATTCGCGAACCCTTTCGTAATTTCTACTCCAAACACAAGGATAAGTCGCCGTTTGGTGGCTTCTACTTTTCGCTGAGGCATGCAGCCGTCCTATTCGATTTGGATCTCGTGAAACAAGTGCTAATTAAGGACTTTGGCAACTTCGCGCACCGCGGCAACTACTACAATGAAGTGGATGATCCCATCTCTGCGCATTTGTTCAACTTGGACGGTCCGGGCTGAAAGGAAATGCGCACCAAATTAACACCCACATTCACCTCCTTGAAGATGCATCAAATGCTGCCTACTGTGGTGGAGATATGCGAACGCTTTGTGGCTGTGGTGCAGAAGGACCTAGAAGCCTCACGCGCTACGTCAGCTCCAGAAACGCCCATTGAAATGAAGGACTTGCTCGCCAGATTTACCACCGATGTCATAGGCAGCTGCGCTTTTGGTCTGGACTGCAACAGCCTGGCCAACCCCAATGTTGAGTTCCGTGTCTTTGGTCGCAAGGTATTTACGGAGCGTCGACATGGACGTCTGGTCTTTGGACTTGTGCAGTCATTTCCCAAGCTCGCCCGACACTTGCATATAAAATTGGCACGTGATGATGTCAGCGATTTTTATATGCGCGTTGTACGAGAGACTCTGGAATATCGGGATCAAAATAAAGTACAGCGCAATGATTTCCTCAATTTACTGATGGAGCTCCGCAAAGAGAGTGGTGGTGGTCTAACCTTCAATCAAATAGCCGCACAAGCATTCGTATTCTTCCTAGCTGGATTCGAGACTAGTTCCAGTACAATGGGATTTGCGCTTTATTTGCTGGCGATGCATCCAGAGACACAAAAGAGAGCGCGTGAGGAAGTGCAGAGAGTGTGGGCTAAGTACGGGGAGTTCAACTATGAGGCCTACAAGGAACTCAAGTATATACAACAAGTGTTCTTTGGTATGATTCAATGCATTAGTATAACATATTTAGCGGCCATTTAATAGTTGTTCCCATTACAGAAACCATGAGAATGTATTCCATTTTGCCAATAATTATGCGCAAGGCAACCAAAGATTATAATGTTCCAGGCACTTCACATGTTATTGAGGCAGAGACCACGGTAATTATACCGGCTGATGCCATACATCATGATCCCGATATTTACCCAGAGCCGGAACGCTTTGACCCTGATCGTTTTGCTCCCGAGGCTGTGGAGCAGCGCCACCCCATGTCTTGGCTGCCTTTTGGAGCGGGTCCACGTAATTGCATTGGCTTGCGTTTTGGTGAAATGCAGTCCGTCATCGGCTTGGCCATGCTGCTCAAGCATTTCCAATTCTCTGCCGCCAAAGAGACTCCTATACCATTAGAAATAGACAAGGAAAGTTTTATACTAGCCTCGAAAGGGGGGATTGTGTTAAATGTGCAGTCAGCCTAAGCCGTCATGTGAATCTAAGTACATACAAGTATATCATTTCTAAATGATTCATCTGCCTAAATAGTTCATCTAACATTATGAAACAAGTTAAAGTCGGAAAAAAACCAAAACTGGCTTAGCACCAATAAAGAAACACTTACAAAAAACATCAAAACTAACTCGGTTTATATTTCAGCAAAATGCGCATAGCAGTCCCAGTAAAAATACCCATTCATAGAGGATTTCTTACTCAATCAATCATATAACTCCGTACACTCGTCGAGTTCAAGTCAGACAAAAACCTTACAACTTTGATAAGCAACTTGGCCTTGCTGGCTCAAAGAGACACAACCCCACATCAACGGACCCTAATGAACACCCGTATTAGCACCAAAAAAAAACACCAAAGCTAAGAAGCTGAAAATACAACACAAGAGCTGTACCACTACTATGTTGACCGGCTCCCTTAAAATTTTGAAACTCAAAAATGCTCGCTTTAAACTATTCTTATACATACATACTACATCTTTGAACATGATAAAGGTCTCTCTTTAACTTCTACGGTCGGTTCCATTCCAAAACTGGACTTATGTATTCCTCAACTTTTCAGTCCTGAATCAACTGTGAATAATGCAACAAATAAGACGATTCGATCAGCGTTTTGACAACAAGCTGCCAGAGTCTCTCTTCTTTCCCACACCTACTCCAGATCCAGTATATTCCGATTGGCATATTGCTCAACTTAAAAGTAATCAGCTAATCAGACTTTTAAGTTACACATCTCTGTAACAGCGATGTTGACATCATACAACATTTTGAACTTCCTATCTTTGTAATAATTATTTTTAATATGTTAAGGGAGTGTGTTATTTAATTGCAACCACACTTAACTTTATAGTTTCTTACGTCTGCGGCTGAGTTTGATCTCTGCTGAATCGGGACTGGATAAATACTCATCTTGCCCAATTTTTCATTACGTGTGTTGCCTTATGTCTCTTGGTTCATAAGGTTCATTCCATATACTTGTATATCTGTACGTTATTCAGCTACTATGTAGTATATAAGGTAAATATTTATATATACATACATTCCACCAACATCTATATTAAACAAGAGAGAACGCTACAGTCGATCAAGCCCGACAGTGTAATACCCTGTACCCAGGTAAACTTCCGTCACTGAGTTATATGCGCCCAAAGCAGCAGCAAAAAGAGGAAGAAGAAGAGCGAACTTGTTGCTGCAGTTTGTGGGGGTTGTACTGGCGAGAAATTGTTTCGCTAATAACTTTTCTTAGAATCGACCGAATTGAATAAAATTTGAACAACAGTAGACAATTATATATAAATTATGTGTGCAAAGTTTGGTTTAGGTAGCATTTGAAATGTGGACGCTATTGACAAAATTTTGTAGCGGGGGAAGGGGCGGGAAATTAAAAAAAATAAAATAAACTCGTCCTTTCTCGGACCTAGGAGAATCTTGATGCCAACTTTGGTTATTCTAGCTTTTATAGTTTCTGAGATCCTTGCGTTCATCCAGACGGACGGACGGACGGACGGACGGAAGGACAGACGGACGGACGGACATGTCTAGATCGATTTCGTCATGCTGATTCAGAATATATATACTTTATGGGGTCGGCGATACTTCCTTCTGCATGTTACATACTTTGCACAAACCTAATATACCCTTTTTACCCTACGGGTACAGGGTATAAAAATATTTTCTAACTATTTTCCATTCCGAGCTTACATTACCACAAAGAATTTTATAGCACTCTGCACTCATTAAATTAGCTATAAGATTGGAAGCACCTTGCAGCACAACTCAGTGCCACTAATCAATACGGGACCTGCTCATAAAAACGTCGTATATTTGCGGCAAACGTTTGAACTTCACGTTGCTGATCGACGTTGGTGTCATACATCAATACTAGTCATCCGTCAAATGTCTACGATATCATCGCTGTTGCAAATAACAAACTGAGAGGCCATCAGAAACATGCATACATACATACATAAGTATGTACGTACATATAAGAATGTATGTATCTACATATGTATAAGAATTGTGATTTTGTACGTAACAGCGACAGCTCTCAGTGTTACTTTGGATACTGAATTAGTGGCATTTTTATTAACCACATTGCATCCATCCACATCTATACTTTATTCAACTGTCCAACGACATATGCCTATACCCTACCTACATCATACCTCTCTTTAACTTTATGTGTGCATATGTAAAAACATATGTACATACACATGTAAGTACTATTTATTTGTATACATAATATATTCCCTAATTTTTATACCCTGTACCCAAAGGGTACAAGGGTATATTAGTTTTGTGCGAGTGCACATGGAACACACAGAAGGAGGCTTGGTAGACCCCACAAAGTATATATATTCTTGATCAGCATGACAAGCCGAGTCGATATAGCCATGTCCGTCTGTCCGTCTGTCTGTCTGTCCGTCTGTCTGTCCGTCTGTCTGTCTGTATGAACGCAAGGATCTCCGAAAGTATAAGAGCTAGAATAACCAAACTTGGTATACAGATTCTTCTGAGACCGAGAAAGGACGAGTTTGTTCATTTTTTCTGATCCACCCCCCCACTCCCCCCCTATTAACGATTTTCTATAACTCCCGTAATTCTTGGAATTTTGAACTAAAATTTGGTAGTCACATTAGGTTAGTAATTATATATCCGTATACCAAGTTTCATTATGATAGAATGATCGGAAAGAAAGTTATAGCCATATAACCAGGCCCAATGCACACATACATACATATGTACAAGTACACAAACACGCATAAGGCACAATTCTGATGTAAATGTAAATGTATGTATGCATGCATGGAATATTTTATATTTAATTAGTTAATATTTAGTTAATTAATTCAATTAATTTAGTTAATTAATTTAATTTAATTAATTAATTAATTAAATTACTTTTTTGTGGGGTGGTACAGGGTATTTAAGAGTTGAGCCTGCTCGACTTTAGCATTCCTTTCTTGTTGTATCTAACAAAATAATTTCCTACTGGATAGTTACTGGAAATGATCACAATGTGGGAATAAGAACAAGATAGAACGCTACAGTCGAGCAAGCCCCACAGTAAAATAGCCTGTACTCTCCACAAAAAGGAAAAATTAAAAAAAAAAAAATTTTTTAAATTAAATTATTAAAAACAAGAGAGAACGCTACAGTCGAGCAAGCCCGACAGTGTAATACCCTGTACCCAGGTAAACTTGCGTCACTGAGTTATATGCGCCCATAGCAGCAACAAAAAGAGGAAGAAGAAGAGCGAACTTGTTGCTGCAGTTTGGGGGGGTTGTACTGGCGAGAATTTGTTTTGCTAATAACTTTTCTTAAAATTGACCGAATTAAATAAAATTTGGAACAACAATAGACAATTATATATAAATTATGTGTGCAAAGTTTGGTTTAGGTAGCATTTGAAATGTGGACGCTATTGACGAAATTCTGTAGCGGGGGAAGGGGGGGAAAATTAAAAAAAATAAAATAAACTCGTCCTTACTCGGACCTAGGAGAATCTGGATGCCAACTTTGGTTATTCCAGCTTTTATAGTTTCTGAGATCCTTGCGTTCATCCAGACGGACGGACAGACGGACAGACGGACGGACAGACGGACAGACGGACGGACATGTCTAGATCGATTTCTCTCGTCATGCTGATCAAGAATATATATACTTTATGGGGTCGGAGATGCTTCCTTCTGTATGTTACATACTTTGCACAAACCTAATATACCCTTTTTACCCTACGGGTACAGGGTATAAAAATGAATGAATTAATTAATTAAAATAATTAATTAAATGAAATTAGAATACATGTTTATGTTCAGTTTAAACAGCATACATTTACATCACGTACCTATGCGTGTTTATATGCGTGTATGTATGCAGCACAAAGTTGAACAAAAGCAGCAACAACAACAACAGCTGCGGGCAGCGCTGCCGACAGAGCTGCAGGCAGCGCATGAGCAGCGATTTTACTTATGGCTATAACTTTCTTCAGAATTGACCTATCATGATGAAATTTGGTGACGAACACATTAGTACTAACTAACTGTACCTACCAAAATTGATTTCAAAATTCCGAGAATTACGGAAGTTATAAGAAAAAATACGAATTGCGGGGGAGTGGGGGGGTGTATGAGAAAAAATAAACAAACTCGATCTGCCTAGGGCTTATAGAAACCTTGATACCAATTTTGGTTATCCTAGCTCTTGTACTTACTGAGATCCTTGCGCTCATACAGACAGACGGACAGACAGACGGAAATGGCTATATCGACTCGTCTTCTCATCCTGATCAAGAATATATATACTTTGTGGGGTCTGCCACGCCTCTTTCTGTGTGTTACATACATGCGCACAAAACTAGTATAGCCTTTCACCCTTTGGGTACAGGCTATAAAAATGACTATAAACACACTTAAATATATAAAGTTCAAAAGTACAATAGTCATAATGATGTTCAAAACATTGAAAAAAACAGCTCATATGCATACATATATGAAATATGCGGAAAGTATAAATATTTATAAAAAAAATACTTAGTTTACGGCACAAAAATAGTTTAAATATGGGAAGCTTATAAAATATCTTTAAGATACACAATTGCAGCGCATGAAGGGCATGAATATCGTAAATCACAGTGTAGCTCTCTTTGTCTTGCGCTCACCAAATATGCTAACGACATATAACAACTCGTTGCGGTTGATAAAGAAACGGGTATCTGGCGAAAACGAGCGTAGAAAAAAGCCGAAAAAAGAGCGTAAATATGAGAATAAACAACAACACAAGTGCTCGATCACAATGATGGAGCAAAACAGACGCCGAAATACATACATATATATCCATATATTTGTTTGTAAACAGTAAGTATTTAATTCGAACTGCCCTTGCTGCCGGCTCAGTAATTCGCTGAGCGCGAGCGAGAACAGTTATCAGAGCCGCCACCCACGCGGTCAGAATAAATACAAATTAGGAGGAACCAACAACGTCATAATGTTTTGCGGGGTGAGTCTCGCACTAATCGTCGCGATCGTTGGGTTAGCGTTAGTTTTTCTCAAATATCGCTATAACTATTGGGCACGGCGGGGCGTAGTGCACGATAAACCCACTTGGTTGAAGGGCAATATAGGCACTGTCGGCAAGACAACGACTATTTGCGAACCTATACGGGATTTTTATAACAAATACAAGAACAAATCGCCTTTTGGTGGATTCTATTTTCCGCTGAGGCATGTAGCCCTGCTGCTCGATTTGGAGCTCGTGAAACAAGTGCTAATTAAGGACTTTGGCAACTTCGCGCACCGCGGCAACTACTACAATGAGGTGGATGATCCCATCTCAGCGCATTTGTTCAACTTGGATGGTCCGGGCTGGAAGGAAATGCGCACCAAATTAACACCCACATTCACCTCCCTGAAGATGCATCAAATGCTGCCTACTGTGGTGGAGATAGGCGAACGCTTTGTGGCTGTGATACAGAGGGATGTAGACGCCTCACTCGCCATATCAGCTCCAGAAACGCCCATTGAAATGAAGGACTTGCTCGCCAGATTTACCACCGATGTCATAGGCAGCTGCGCTTTTGGTCTGGACTGCAACAGTCTGGCCAACCCCAATGTTGAGTTCCGCGTCTTTGGTCGCAGGGTATTCACGGAGCGTCGTCATGGACGTTTGGCGTTTGCCTTTTTGCAGTCATTTCCAAAGCTCGCCCGACACTTGCATATAAAATTGGCACGTGATGATGTCAGCGATTTTTATATGCGCGTTGTACGAGAGACTCTGGAATATCGGGATCAACATAAAGTGCAGCGCAATGATTTCCTCAATTTACTGATGGAGCTCCGCAAAGAGAGTGGCGGTGGTCTAACCTTCAATCAAATAGCCGCACAAGCATTCGTATTCTTCCTAGCTGGATTCGAAACTAGTTCCAGTACAATGGGATTTGCGCTTTATTTGCTGGCGATGCATCCAGAGACACAAAAGAGAGCGCGTGAGGAAGTGCAGAGAGTGTGGGCTAAGTACGGGGAGTTCAGCTATGAGGCCTACAAGGAATTCAAGTACATACAACAAGTTATTTATGGTAGGTCAATAGCTCTTATTTGTCTCACATATTAAGTAATGGAACCCCTCGCAGAAACCATGAGAATGTATTCCATTGCACCCATACTTGCACGGAAGGCTATCAACGACTACGAAGTATCAGGCACTTCACATATTATTGAGGCAGGGACTACTGTTATCATACCAGTTGACGCCATACATTATGATCCCGATATTTACCCAGAGCCGGAACGCTTTGACCCTGATCGTTTTGCACCCGAGGCTGTGGAGCAGCGCCACCCCATGTCTTGGCTGCCTTTTGGAGCGGGTCCACGTAATTGCATCGGCTTGCGTTTTGGTGAAATGCAGTCCGTCATCGGCTTGGCCATGCTGCTCAAGCATTTCCAATTCTCTGCCGCCAAAGAGACTCCTATACCATTAGAAATAGACAAGGAAAGTTTTATACTAGCCTCGAAAGGGGGCATTGTATTAAATGTGCAGTCACTCTAACAAGAACACATAATGCAAATAATTAGGCACAAATATAATATGTATTCGGAATATAATTCAAACAGGTATACAACATTTTTAATAAGTTCAATATGTTGGTATAGTTTATAAAAAAATAAAAATTTAAACGACAAAGTAATGGTCCGTAAAATCTGTTGTTGTGTTCTCAATTCAACCATAACAATAGATCGGATCAGCGGAACCTGTGAACGAACTCCAAAAAAATAACTTAATATAATAAAAAAAAAATATGGAAAAACATTAACAAAGTTTAATTTTTTTCGATTGTCAGGGAAAGTTACCAAAAATTCAACTGTTTGGCCGATTTTATAAACTCTGTACAAAGCGCATAGCGTTATCAACATTTATTAGTACCAGAAATACATACTCTGATTGGAAACATAATACCTGTGCAAATGGAATTAAATACACTCAGATAATCTGCTGCAGTGATGAAAACCAGATAACACTTGTAGATTGTAGTTTGAATATAAAGACGTTAATTTTAGCAATTGGACAAACAAAAAATCAAATATTTTTCAAAGAGCTTCACGATTTAAAAATGAACTAAGCAGAATAAACAAATTTTACTTTAACCTAGTATTAGTATGTAATCACTAGATCTAATGTCTTTTGACTTAAAGTAACAGTTAAAGTAACAATTGTTTAGAAGACCCCTCCTCATAAATATGTATATGATACACAATATATATATGGGATGCATAAAACCATAAAAGTTTATAAAAGGTATATCAGCTTTGTATGTTATATATCTATCATATTTATCTTAAAGGCTGATGAGTTTCATATTCACGACATTTATTTCCATGATGTAATCGATTTGTCCATGACTCTGCTATTTGCTATAACTAAAGAGTTACACTATTTCCAAATTTAAAAAAAAATTGCAATTTTCTTTATGCAACATTTTTTGCCCCCGTTGGGTATTCCTAAGTCGACCCCAATAGACCCTGAAACATTTCCAACCGGCACACGTAACACGTTCACACCTTTATGTCGCAGATAGTTGGTATATACACGTATGTATGTATAATAATCATATATGTATGTATAATATATATGTGTGAACTTGTAAGTATTTGTTCACATCTTTACATGGACACGTCTACCCGCACGTTTGTTGGTGGCCTGCCAGTAATATATTTTTTATTATCCTAGCAGCTATCTCCCCACATAATTCGTGCGCATTATTTGTCTATTTTTATTGTCTTCTCTGTTCTCAGCTCCCTTGTTTGTACCTGTTTATCTCGACGTTGTTTTGTCTTGAGCTGCAGCATGGCTGTTTCGCTTACTGCCTGTTGGATGGCTGCTTATTGGCAGCTCCAGCTCGTATTATGCCACTATGTGTGGTTTTAGGGCCAGACACTCCCCACTTTATCGCTCTCATCTAGGCAACCAGAGAGCTCCAGCAATGCGTACGTGATTTGATTAAGAGCCTTCGGAGCTTCGGATGCTGGCACAACACAAACAGGTGATGGACTGTTCCCTGCAATTAAAGGGCATCCTGGGGCTGGCAGGACCACTTAGTAAGCTGCTAAGCAGTATTGGTAAATTATAACGCTGATACATACATATGTTTTAGTTTATTCACGAAGGAACAGCTAATTGGTAAAGTCACGGGAGCATTTATAAGTTTGGTAAGCTGTAATAACTAAGAAAAAATATACAAAAATAAAAATTAAAAATGTATTATTATAAACTAGCGTCCTGCTCCTGCTTCGCACGGGTATTTTTTCAAAAATTGTACAAATTGTACATTTTATAACACACACACACTTAACACACATACACCCTTCTTTTTGATATGAGTTAGTAAGAAAGAGTAAAATTTATTTTGGATATTATTATTTTAATGATTTTTAGCTTATTTTTAAATTTTTTTGTTATTTGTTATTAGGTCAGAGGTTCTCTGTAAAAGATATTTGATGTTTTATTTTGTGGTAGCAAAATGAATTGATTTTCAGGAGTTCCGGCCCGTGATTGCTTTCGTATGTCGATCCCTACTAATTTGAAGGCTTGGCCTTGGGACTACCGGAAATTGAAGCCGCATAAATGATCAAATGGGATTATCGGTATCCTCGGTATCCTCGGTATCCTCGTTATATGAGCTAGTTGACCAGTTGCTGGGCCGTTGACAATAGTTGCTACACTTAAATTGTCCTGAAATTCCTTAATAAGCAGCCTCGTCCCATTGCACATGCTTGGAAGGCTTTAATTTCTCAAAAGCATGATTGCAATTCCGAATTTTACTGTCAATTCATGTGGCGGCAGTCCAGAAGGGTTTAGTGAATTTAAATGTCTTCAATACTTGTGTTAATCACGGTGTCCATCGGTTTGTAATCTTTTATTTGGCTGGGTGTTTTTGAATAATATTGCCTTAATATTTAAAGTGATAATGTTTCGAGAATAATTATGAACTAAAAGCATGTTAACCGTCGATACTGCAGCTTCCCAACAGTGAAGGAATCCATTAAATCGGTCCAGTAGATTCGGAGCCTTTTCAATTCAAACAAACAATCAAATCTTTGCTCTTTATAATATTAGTATAGATAAATTAGTATACTTTCAGAGGGCCGTTTCTTAATACCTAATTACTGAGTTATGTTTGTATCGGTGGGAAACAAAGAACTAAATCTTACTGACTTAAAAAATGAACGAAATTAAATTCAAAGAGTTGTACATAAAAGGACGCTTCCATATGTAAATTGAACAAATCGTTTTTATTACTTAACTGTGTATGTATTTGTGAAGCATACTTGTACATCGCTTTGAATGTCATCGAAATACTTTACATTCTTATTTACTTAATTTACTTTTTAGGCCAGTTGAAAAGAGTAACTCGAAGCGGAAACACAGAAAAATTGTTTGTAAAAATCTCGATTCGAAAAATATCCCTACTTAACATAACCACACATACATACATACACATTTGATAGTATTTTAATTTAACTATCAAGCCGTGTCGGGTCTCATACACTTTACAAGCCGAATAGGGAACTCGAAGCTGAAACACGGTCAAATTGTTTGTAAAAGAAATTCGATTCGAAACAAAAATGTTTCCGAAAAAAACACAAGCGAAAAAATTCAATTCTGTGCCAGAGACCAATCCGGGAGTTTCAAGCAGAGAATTTATAGGCATTCCGGATAGAGAATTTACGGCGACAACAGCAGTGGCGGACGCTGACAAGGCAAGAGAACAGGATCAGCAAGCCCTTCTCGCTCCTACTGAAGAACCCCCGGTAACTGCAATAAACTTAGTTCAAGTTATTCGTCGTGAGATTAACGACATCCTGACGGGCGGCAGTTTCAAGCATGATCTGGCCGAGGAGATGCTCCTTCTAAACAACTCGCAACAAGTCGGGGAAAGCAACGAGAGCATGGCTCAACGTCTCTTACAACAAACCAACTACGTCAAGCTGGATGACCTCAAGGACATTGTTGACAAGCTGATCTCGCGTAACGTCGTGCAATCGGCTCTTTCCAATTACAATACAAAGTTTGCCGAGACCATCAAGATTTTAAAAGACCATGGTGAACACCAGGCGGAGATCCACAAACAGACTATGTTGAAGCTTCAGGATCAACTCGACATGCTGAGGGGTCGAATCGACACTTTGGAGCACGTAACCCACCAAATGCAAAAGTTCAATATTGACAAACAGGTGGAGCGTGCGGTACAGGAATTAGGCCTGGCCATAGCGCCAACCTCATCCGCAACCAAGCAAGGCGTCAAACCCCCACCACCGCCACCACCCATGCAGCAATCATCTGCTAAGATCAAGGCCAAGCCCAAATCAAGGTCAGCTGTAGCGCTACCCCGTTCCCGCAAAACCTCTGTGGTTCATCTACCACCTCCAAGCACTTTTCAAAGCAGTGACACTGAGAGCGAGAATTTGGTAGTACCCAGTGTAAGTACATAAACCAGATAACTAAGAATGTCAACTATTGAAACAGAATAACTTCTAAAAAGATATTTAGATAACTTTCAGTTTTCGCTTCGTTAACAACAAGTATTTACCGATCACAGGTAAATTTATATCTTCAACGATAAAATAGATTAGCGAAGTTAATCGCAATTTCATCGTAACAGATTCTCATTTTTGAGCTATTGAGTTGATTCGGTTATTAGATATGGTTTCTGGATTTTAAAAGATAGAAGAAGAAAAGATATATAATCTATGTATCTGTCAACTGAATATACGAATTAAAAGGTATACTAGGAAGTCCAAACGCCAATGTAAAAGGCGATTTATAGGTACAGAATGACGAGACGAATCAGCATAGACTAATGCCCCTCTGTACATCCATTTAGTCGCCTGTGTATCCGTAAGAACATCGAGAACTTACAAGCCACAACAACTTAGAATACCAAGTTTGTTACAAATATGTACACAGGTCACAATTTAAAATCGTCCACATGCAACGAGAAGCAATTTTGCACTTTATTTTTAGGAACAAATAAATAGTTCATAGAAAATGGTTTGTCCTGTGATATGATATAACATTGAAATCTAAACCAACTTTTTCGCGATTTCCACGGCGATTGTTTGGGGATTCCTTTTAATTTGCAGCAAAATCCAACGTTTGTTTCTGGACTACAGTTTTTCTTTCGCACCTTTTCCGCATTTATCTTTTATTAAGCCTTCATTTTTATAATTATTTATTATTGCTTGAATTGTTGTTCGAGGTTTTTTAACTTTTTCGGAAAGGTCCATTGTGCCACTACTTTTTCTAGAAGCTGTTAAAAAAGTGACCACAACTCTGTAAATTAATTTCTAAACAGTTCATTTGGTATAACCGTACAGAACCACCAACAAAAATTCCAACAGGACATCAAATATGGCGACTGACAGCCGCCAACAGCAATGTGGCCGATTGATTTTTTGGCCGTAACATTTGACATTATTCAAACGCAAATTCTAGCTAAACGGTATAATAAAAAAGACAAAAAGGTTTAAATAATACAGGATAGCAAAAGTATATACATTCCTTCAATTATCTATTTTGTATTATACTTTTTAAAGCAAAATTTCATTTGATTAAAAGTTGACGATTTATATAAGTACTATATATCTGTTTGTTTTATATATATAGTTCCCATAGAACCAATTGGGAGATAAATCACACTTTGTCTTTATTAAGATTTCGTAACTAAATTTTGTATTTTTACAATTTGAAATTATTAAAATTTGCAAATAATGGTATCCTGTAATTCCTTTGTTGAATTGCAGGCTGCGCAGAATGTTATGCAACAAGAGGATAAGATTCGGGCCTACGACGAGTTGATACGCAAATATGATCGCCAAATGACATTGGTCTCTTCGAGCGGCACCATCACTCAAACACGCCTGACTCCAAGCATTACCGGCTTACTGGACGCGGCTCAAACCAAGGCGACTGTCCCTACTGTCGCACCCAAGCGCCATGAAGAACAACCACTGGACACGGCTAGGCGCGAACAAAGTGCCCATGATAGACAGCAGCGAGATAAATTCGAGAGACATGCGGCCGAGCAGCGTCTGTTTGAGACAAATCTGCTTATGTATCATAAGTCGCCGTTCACAATGCAACTGAACAGCCGGAAGGATAGTTTTCCTAATGCCCTTAGGGATCAGCTAATGGTGCCGCAACAACCCCAAAGACGTGCACGTGCTCCAGGCGGGAGCGCCAGTCAACGTTCGACATCCACACAAAGCGCTCGGCAAGGCATGCAACGCCATCGCCCGAGCCAGAGCCATCAGTCCTCAGTTCAGCAACAGCGCTATCCTCGCCCATCGGATGGCTCATCTGATTGGCTCTTTGAGCAGTAATGTATGGAATTTTCTGTATGGTTTCTGCACACTTCAAAGTTAACTCTTCACACAATCATGTAGTTTTCAGTTATTCTTGTTCATTAATCTATCTTTAAATTACTGTTTAAAAATCCCATTTGTCGCATTCTCATTGAAACTACTACTACTATGTATGCGTAAACAAATGATGCACCAATAAAGAAAAAATCATGCCGTCCCCCCAATTTGATTAGTTCTAACAATAATGGCCTTAGGCAGGCATCATCGAGTCAAGTCAGAATTCTGCAATACAGCATTTACTGCTTGCCTTGCCTCTCGAGTTTTTCTAGGACGTGAGCTCACAACAATGCCAGGATATTTTCAACAGGACATTGAGTGTCTTCCATAAGTGTGCGTGTGTTAAACTGAGTGAATGCATCAAAGGATGTATGGAAAAAAAACGAAGAAAAACTTTTCAGTAGTTTTCAGTAGCCGACACTTGCTTACTCTTTCAATTGCAGTTCCCATTCCACATACATTTTATACCAGCCCATTTTAAAATGAGATGATTTAGGAAACTCCCTTTCGGGTTCCACACAGCTGTAGCCAGAATTTGCTTTCAATAATTCTCTCTCTCTGCTGCTGCTAATAATTCAGTATCGAAAACTTAGATCCTTGTTAATAGTTGAGTAATCAAAAATAATCCCTTTAACTTATATGTCACTTCAATTTTTTATATGAAAAACACTTAAGTCATGTAAGCAAAGTGATCAATTATCTTTTAGTAAATAAATAAAATTGTGTATAAAATGATGTCTTCAAAATTGTATTTATAGTAATGATACATTCTTTAAAATATACCGACCAAAAGTGCTGAGGAAATCACAATAAATTGCATGCGCTCAAAAGGGAGTGCAGTAATGAAAAAATAGTTGAATAATGCAATATTATTTTTATTTATCAGCTTTTTTATTTTTTCATACATACATATGTTCTAAGACATGTGCGGATCATTTTAGTTTTCAATTTCTTTTTGAACCGTCACTTCATTTCTTATGAAATAAACATTATTTGAATAGCAGTTCCAAGCTATCCTATCTACTAGGGTATAAAAGTAATGTTTTTTGTATTATAGGGTGCGCCAATAGCTGTCTTCATATCTGTGCTTGTGTGCGCAAGCAAATAACAAGATTTCACGCTTGATTTTCACGTAAAAGGAACAGAAAATTGAAAAATCTCCACTTGGCGTGCAATAGAAAACAAAGTAGAGAGAAAAAAAAAGAGTCAACGGAACCGTTTTCCTTTTTTTGCAACAAATTGAAGTTTACACAGTAAAAGCTGATGAGTAGAAAAAAAATGGAGAATTGTCAAACTGTGTATTTTAGTATGCAAAAGTAGCTTAACGTTTACTTGGAGATTTTACTCTATTGTTTCCTGCCTCAAATAGTTTCTCTCACGCAAATGCTGATCCAGGGCCAATAGCATGGCGTCCAGGAAATCCGCCAAGCTTATTTCCTCATGTGACTCTAATGTGCCATTACTTGTATATTTTACATGAGCCAGCAGGGGCAACTTGCGTAAGGTGCGGCCACTAAGGCCAACACTTCTCTCGGCCAGACTGGTAAGTAGGCCCTCCTCTGCATCTTCGGCCTCCAGTTCCTCACGAATCAAAATACCAGCCGACATTAGTTCAGCCAACATTGACCTGTACATGAATTTTATAGCCGGCATTGCAGGCAGGCCAATGTATTGGCGTATATCAGCACGATCCAAGAAGGCCAAGTCAATGGTCTTTGCAAGATTCGAAGTGGCCAAGATAAGTACATTAGGCTTTGATTTGATCTCATCCAATTGTGTGAGCAGTGCATTTACGACGCGCATAGCATCCCTCGGCTCATTGCTGCTCATGGCATCACGGGCATAGGCCAAAGATTCCACCTCATCGATCAGCACACAAACCAAATTATTCTTGTCCGCAACAAGCTCGCTTATTTTAGCAAACAGCCGCGCCACCAGTTTGCCACTTTCTGAGAACCATTTAGAGAACAGGCTATGGCTATTGATGTCCACTAGATGAGTGTAAGCATAGGTGTTGTGCGTGCGTATCGCCAACTTCTGAGCTAGTGCCTTGCACAGACTGGTCTTTCCGGTGCCGGGCGGACCGTGCAGCAACAATAAACGGTTGCAAGCAATGACATTGGGATTGACATGATGCTGCGAGAAACTCAGCGCTGACAGCGCGAATTTCAAGAGCTAAAATGATTGTAAACTAATGTTGAATACATGTGATTTAAAAATTGTAATTATATGCTCATCACCTTTTCTTTAAGTCCCTCATCGTAGACCAAGTTTTCCCAAAGACCGATAAATTCTGTAGCAGGCAGCAACCAGTGGTTGGCAGGAACGACGCTCTCAAAACCATCACCATCGCCGCCGCCACTATCGAACAAGCCTGCGCTCATCTCGGCCCGGTGTGGCATATAGAAATGATAGCAGAGTTTGTGTTGTTCTGGTATCACCATCTCTGTGGCGCCATTTTCCTGTTCCAACAGTATGCTCTCCACTTTCTGCAGCACTGGATCGGAATCTGGCACATTAACGGCCGCATTCGTAATTCTAGAGCCTGTCGCTTTCAAATGAGCCTCCAGCTGCGGTAAAACTGCACGAATAGCATCCTTCAGACGCCTGCAAAGTAATGATAATTTTGAATGTCCGTTTAAAAAATCACAATTTGAAGAAACTTACTGTTCGCTACGTCTTAAACGCACTTCTACATGCAAAGTTATCCGTTCATTTAGCGAACTCATTTGTAAACAAAAATGAAAACCCGCTACAACAATTCGCAAATCAAAAATGCCGGCTATTCAATGCAGACGCTGCCAATTTGACATTCAGAAACCATTTTACCGTTCACAGGGCAACGGCTGCAACAGCTGTTACCAAACAACTAAACATATTAACATTTACGTGTTTCGAAAATAGAAGACTACATAAGAAATAGTGCAAATCCTCCAAGGAAGCTTAAAACGCTAGTGGTGATTCCCGTAAAATAAAAACAGTGGAGATCGTAAATACGAGATACTGGAATGTCGGTCCAAACATTGGTGGAAGGAAAGACTGCTGCTACCGGCGGGTATAGGGAGGAGAAATCTTCTCTTCGTTCCGCCAGCTCTCACACCTCAGCCGTGATTACCGTGGTTGATTCGGACTGCTAGTGCATCTCGGAGAGTGCCAGTCCTTCTCGTAAAAAGGAAAGGCCTAAAAGAATAAAGGAGGGCATGAAAGCGTTGGTCCAATATAAAGCGGCTCTAAAAATCAGGGCGCGGCTCAGCGGCAGCAGCAACATCACATCCGATGATAGGAACAAGCTAATGTGGGCCGACCAAAAGATTGAGGAGAGTCGCAAGCACTTCGCCCAGAAGCCCATAATGCAGGCCTCGAACGCTAAATTTGCAAACAAAGTCGAGCAGCTATTTGCTTTAAAAATTGAAGAGGGTCGCAAGCGCTTCACCCAGAAGCCTGCAATGCAGGACTTTAAGGGAAACTTTGTGAACAAAGTGGAGCAGCAAGTTGCCATAAAAAACGCCAGCTCTCGGCGGAATCGACTCCGGCGGAGGAACCAGCCTCAAAGCGTCCTCGCCAAATTGAAAAACCAAAGGAGCCGGCCAGCGTTATGACACAACGACAACTAGTCGTAGCCCTTATCAATGGCAATGGCAAAAATGACGCAAGAGCAATGGGAAATGGTGGAGGAGAAGCTGTTCGAAGCTTTGTTCCAGAGGATGGAGGGCCCAGATGTACCGCCCATATCTTTCGATGGTGCAGGCTGGTATAACTGAGTGAAAATCTTAAGCTGCAAGGACGGCTTAACCCTGAAATGGGTAACGGAGACGGTGGCGAAGATGGCGGCCCCTTGGAAGAGTGCCAAACTTGCGGTAGTGGACAGAACAAAGATTCCGTCCCTGCCAAAGGCGAAAGTGCTTTTTCCACGGGTCATGCCAAAGGAGCAGACTCTTAAACTTTTAAAATGGCAGAATCCTGATGTGCCTACTGCTGATTGGCAGGTCCTGCATGTTGCCAAAACAAATAAGGGTCAGCATGTGGTCCTGCAGATTAATAAAGAGGCCGAAGATATACTTTACCCAAGGTACGGTAGGATGGCATGGAGCGTAGGCAGTGTGTACCTACGCCTCAAAAAGCGTCACCCCGGTGACAAAAATGCGAACACTTTAGCGGCAGGTGAGGTGGAGGAAAACCTGGGCTTGGACACTATACTTGATCTAACGATGCCACCTAAAGACGAGGGAACGACTGATATTGAAGGAGTCTTGCAGTAATGCAGGCCCTTCAAATAAACTTTCATAAAAACAAACTAACATCGTCGGCGCTCCTTCTAGCTTTGAAAGAAGGGCTTGCCGACGTGGTGTTTGTCCAGGACCATTGAATAACCTCGAAGTACAAGGTTTTTGGACTAGTCACCAAACCTAAACAACAGTAAGTAGGATAAGAACAACCGTCCTTGAAAGGAAAGGTTATCTTCACTTAACTTATTTTACGGCATAGATGATAGCGATAGAAAGTAGAGGGGCGTACCAATGCTCCTGGCTTCCTGATATATATACAGTGACGAACAAAATTATTGGCACAGTTGGCATGTCTGACTTTCGCACAGTGTTTCTCCATGAAATATGGTGATATTTAAATAAAACAAATTTTATATGTATATATGGTGTATAAACAGAAGGCACCGCTAGTTAATTATGCAAGCTCATAATGGAAGCAGGGAAAGAGCGGCCCCTTTTAGTTGGGATGGACGCCAACGTATATCAGAAAGTATGGGACAGCCCGGATACTAACGATAATTAAACTACTTGTATATTATATAGCTTATGCATCACTCATTAGAATGGGTAGTTCTATACAGACACTCCTTCTCAGACCATTAATACAAATTTTTTAAACTGAATTTAATCGTGGCTAACCCCGAACAATCGCCCGGAACACAAACTCAATTTGTGTAAGTAGTAAGATTTTATTCATTTTTCGATTAACTAAAATTATTTTCACAGAGCTACATATGTACATATATAGTTGATTCAACGGTATAGAAAGTGGATTGGCCTATTGGGGAAACTCTATTTTTTGGAAAATGCGCCGAACAACTCCTACCACCTGAATGACACCGAAAATGGGTTTTATAAAACAAAAATCAACGTTTATGTAATGCTAATGCTTTCACTACTTGTTTGTGCTATTTATTACAAACAAAAACGTTTTAATCAAATTGAACAATTAACATACCTATTATGTATATATTTTCAAAACAATGGTGCACTGAAATGTTTGGCATAAAAGGAAACATAAACCAAATCGGAAATTATTCGTACGCTTTGTGCAAATATCTACAAGCTGAAAAGATTTTATTTATTAATCGCTATTTTGAAAACTTGATATGATCGAAATGAAATAATTTGAAAATAAAAAATACCGGCACTGCTGTCACGAACCCCGCAGGATCAAAACAAATTGCACATTTTATAAAACAAATACACATTTTAACGTTTTATTGGCCTTATTTTGTAAACTTCAGTATTTGATCGTTGACTCGAGGAAATACTTGTTGAACTTGCGCCAACCGAAACGCTTCTTTGGGTCTTTTTTGCTCCACGATGGTGCCAAGTTGGGCATCAGCCCCGCTTTTTGGGCCATCGTAACCAACGTTCCCATTTTCTTCTGCTGCCGATAGCACAAACCTGTGATGCGTCGCGGCAACATGCAGCCGTCGGAGCGAACATATTGCGACAGAATAAGTACGTCCGTGTGTTTGATATCCAATCCGAGAGTGCATTCCGGACAGAACTTCGTGTCGCATGCGGCTTTTAACATTTTCTCGGCACGTGGTGACTTAACACTGACACCCTCGTAAATCACGGCATTATTTTCATGTGTTTCATGGACTGAATAAAAATTATATAGAGTTTTATTTCATTATGTTTGCCAATTACACACATAGGAAGCAAATATAGTCCATCTGGGCTAGGTTATGAAACAAGAAAACAACTCACTTTCTTTAATCAACGAAGGTGTTGTGGTTACAATCGTACGTGTCTGCCAAACCGAGTTTCGAACTGTAGCTGTTGCTGCTTTTAATAAACTGGCCATGTTTAAGCCTAGTTTTAGTGATAAATATTATATTTACAATTACAATATCCGCAATACAGCGAAATGTCTTTTTAGCCAGTCACAGTGGTGCGCTTACAGCACTTTTTTTTTGAAGTGCTGCCCACTGTTACCAAAAGCGGAGCGCGACTTACGGGTACATTTGAAAAATATGAATAAAAGCCAAAATAAACGTAATTCATAAATCTTTGTATATATATGTATATTATCAATGATTAAAATTACATTAAAGTCTACTGCCTAATATTGAATTTCCGTTAAGTCCAGGTCATCATCAAATGCCTGAGACAGTTCCTGCTGACTCTGTAGTGTCCTCTCCTGCGTCTCGGCAATTCTCCACAATTCATCATCATCATTGCCCATCATCATGGATCGATCTGCGCCACCCTTAATGGCACTTCTGAGCTTATTTGGCTGGTGTTGCTGAGGCTGAGATCCCGTCACGCGTTTCTGTCGATTGCCCATCACAATTTGACTCTCTTCAAAGTATCCATTGGGATGATTAATAGTCGGCTCGGTTGTGGAATTATGTGTGATCATGAAATATTTGCTACAGGCCAATTGGTAATGCCCACTCGTCGCATAGCGCATGACCTCATCAATGGCGCTAGGCGACAGTCCATAAGATGACATTTTCGTTTTCAGGGAGACCGGATCCATCGCTTTGTAGGGACAGCCGTGACAATCGCCAGGCGCTGCCATTTCCTTGATAATTTTAAGACAGGAATATGGTGTATAGTTCACCATCGAGCCCTTCTTGCCATAGTTATGGTTAATGTTGTACTCATAACTGCGCGCAAATTTATCTGCATCCATTTTCTTTGTAAACTCCTCACGCCAAAAACGTAAGGAATCTTCGAGAGTCACGCCGATGCCTTTGAGAAAGAGACCATATTGCATACGACCGCCATGTTTTATGTGATGATTGGCTCGTAAATGCTCGTGGCACATACGCATACACAGTGGGTAAGATGTCTTTGAGAGCTGGTCCAGAGATTCAATTGGAACTGCCGCATCCTTGCATACCGTATAGTCCTTTCCCACATAAGAATTGTGCAAAGCCTTCAGCATACGAGAAATACGCTCGTCACTCTCGATGTCGTCTATGAAAACCTTGGCTGCAGCCAATCCTTGCTCGATTTCATCCATATGCTTGGTGCCCACAAGCGACACTAAATCATGAGTATTAACATAGGCAAATCCTGCTTTTAAATAGCAACGACGACTGCGCACCAAGTCCAGAACTTGGGTAAACGGCACCTTATAGAAATCCAGTAGCTCAATCTTGGCCACACTCTGACCAGCAGTACTCTCATAAAGGCCATCTTTCACTTGATCTTTTTGCGCTTCCGTCAGCGGCTGAAAGGAGAAATTGACCACATCCAGAAATTGCTTAATCTCCGGTCCACTTAGCGCAGAAAATTTGTACTTGAAATAATCCATTTCACGCGCAATGAACCACCGACTTAAATCCTCCGACCTGCAGTAAGCAAGACGCAAAATAAAGTGCGATATATAGTCGCGCCGGCGTGTCTGAATATCCGACTCGTGTTTGCTATCACCTCCTGTGCACAGGCGGAGATAATTGCGTAGACCCTCGCGGGTTAACTCTGCATTAACATATGCCTTCCAGTCATCGGAGAGCATGCGTAAAGCCTTTGTTGCAGCACGATCGAAGACACGTAACAGACGCAAGCGCTCCAAGGCGAGCTCTTCGAATTCCTCGATGTGAATGTCGTCCGTTGGCGGATATTTATATAGCATGACATTGTGCGGGTATTTGGTTTCCAAGCTCACCACCTCGAGCTTAATATCTGAACGTTGGCGTTTCTTCAGATGAAAATCCATGACAAACAAAACCAAACTCTCAAAAAAGCGCGCAAAAACAGAAAAAACATATGAGTGCTCTCCATCTTCAATTTTTGCCAATCACAACGAAATAAGTTTTAAATTGTTCACGAAACTAGATCGTTTGAGAACTTTGGGACCAGCTCTTTACTAATGTTTTCACGACAATTTGTACCTTGATTACATTTTAAAACGCATTAATCCATAAACGCTTTGTGAACCACATCGAAAATCTAGTTTATGTCCCAACTTCATTTTCTGTTTCGGGCATGAGTATGTTAAAATCAATAAGTCGCACCAACTGTAATATGTAATATAAGAAACTATTCTTTGTTTACAAATTCCAACTTACGTTTTTTCCTGCTTTGTTGTCTTTGTGCTTTTCTTCAATTTTATTCCGTAACGTATCAAACCATTTCTTTATATCAGCCATATTGGCTGGCAATTCAAACCCCCGGTAGCCAGCCTGCTTCAATGCTGTATTGGCACCAAAAGCAGCTGAATTCATAAGCAGGGCAAAGCTCTTTGTTAGAATGTATATTTTGCGTAACGGCCACTCTTCTAAGACTGTATCCAAATTTATTTGCTTTATCATGTACCATAATTCCGTGATCTGCGATAGAAAATATTACAAATATTGAAATCCTGGAAAAACTACATTTCCACTTACATTTCTATATATGTGCATTATAATAGGTTGCCCTGATCCAGACAGCTCGGCTATAAATGCGCGCAACAGTCCAAATGAAATCATCTTTCCTGTCTCACTAGCCACCAACATGTGTGGTATAACCTGTAATAACTGCAGCATATAATCAGTTTGTGCCTCGTCCTGCTTATTAGCAAGCTTAAAGTGCTGCAGCATATTACGTGTGGCATAGTCGATCTAGAACCAATAATTAAAAATTTATCGTGAATTTGAAGCATTGAAGCATATCTAATTACCATGGTGGGTTTGAGTGTATCCGAGTAATTGAAGCAATTTCCCAGCAACTGCACGCGCTGACCATAGCGATTTGCCAGATCCCTCGTTGGACCCAATAGATACACCATAATTGAAATCGTATAAAGCGATGATACCTCTTCTAAGCTTAATTTACGTCTTACAATAGTAAGGAAATCTTCACAGAGCTGAAACGCAACTGAGTATGTTTAAAATTATATGTCCGACTTTCATAGCTAATTGTGAATACCTTATCCACATCTTCCTCGTTTTCCGCAAAACTCCACAGATCGTCAACGGGCAGGGCGCGCAGGACCTCTTGAAATTGCTCATATTTAAAATGTGGAACTTCTATGCTATCTACATTCTTTTCAGTCATTTTTTCAGCTAACCCGCAGTCTTTTGGTACATTTTCGTCCTACTTTAATAACAATAAACATAGATTCAGGTTTGACGCTGATTTGGTCACAATATTGACATCGCTATTCATACATCGTAAAGTTATCGAATATATGAGTAAGTTCCGTTCTGAAAACTGTGACTGAAACTTTGAGTAGGTTGAGTGGGGTTCCTGCAATGACTTAAATTATACAAAATCTATTAAAAACAATTGTTCAGACCCGATTCCTCTTTGTAAAAATGGCAGTAAAGCTAATTAAAAGATTTTACAAAATGAAAAATATATTTCGGGCAAATCACCTAATAGTATTTAAGTAATATCTCTCTATTTTAACACGACCAACGTTATTTTTGATTCTTATTAAAGTAACTTATTGCAAAAATAATAATTAAAAAATTTTTAAGTCAATAACATCTTTTGGTATTAAATATTGTCATTCATTGTTACATGTGCCCTGATTTGCGATATTTCACCTGCTACTTTTATATTTGAACGATTCCGGTGAAAGAGTAGCAGGTATATAAATACTGCTCATCTCTATGACCAACCCTTTCATTAGTAAAAATATTTGGCCGTGAGTAACATTAACGGGAGCCAAGTTTCTTAAATTCCAAGCAAAACAGATTTTTTTGTTTTAATCGTAAGTAAAACTAAAATAATATAACTAATAATAAAAAGTTTGTAGCAGATATGCACAAAATTGGTTTATATATAAATTTCTTGGTTACATTAAATGCGCAGTTAGGCCACGCGTTTTTTCTGCTGCAATGGCCGCAAAAGTCTTTGTCTTGAAAGGAAAAAACTAGAGAAAACCTTATCAGGTGCTAATTATATGTGTATGCATGTGTTTTTTAAGTGTGATTCATGCGCTATTGCTTGCAATATTCGCTAAACTTGTTTCCGTCCAGTAACTGTACCCAGTTTCACACATATGCAGATATGTGTGTGTGCACATATACATATGTATATTTGGTACATATGTATGTGTATATAATTATATACATATGTATATATTTTGAGCTTGCCTTGCTCGTGTAGTTCGAACTGTTTGTAATTCGTATATTCTCATCAACTCGACTAAAAATTTCCCAGGTATATTTTTTCTTTGCATTATTCTATACATAATATCAAAGTATACCAAGATATTTGACGTACACACATGCATTGATATGTCTGTATGTACTATGTACATTCAGACAAGGCGAACCACCTAGCCCCGCATGTTGCTTGCTGCTTCTTTGCCTAACAAAATGGCGCGCCGACCACATGTTGTCGCCGCCGTTTTCGTGTCTACGACTGCCGCTCGGCGAATTCGTATGACACGAATCATTCCGTTTTGAAATTTCATTTGATAAAGTGGTGCGCGCAGAAGTAGAAGCGCTGGGAAAGCATTTGTAAAAACGTTTTTACTTATTTAGAAGGAAAAGACAAAGTAACCCTTTTGTGATATTTTAATATAAAATAATTTTGACATACGACCAAATTGAAATTGATCAAAATTATTAGAGTTAACATAAATACAATAAGAAAATACAGCTTAAACAATTTCTGTGGTTTTCTCTCTCAATTGTTGATTGCCTGTTTCGTGTGTGTGTGTGCGTGCGTGTCAAATCTTATAACAGTGCCAAAGAAAAATTCATAAGCAAGTAGCGCAAAATTATTCTACATTTGCTTTTGCTGTGTCCGTGCTCTCTTTACACATATGTATATATACACACACATACATACGTAGTATATCAAAAACTGTTAACGGTAGCGCGAGGTTACATTAAATTGTTTTTAAAATACAATTTTTGTGCTCGAATTATAAAAAGCAACAGGCAATATCTAGACACGCACCCACACACACACATACATAGACAGATTCACTCAATAGCAAGGACACGCGGAAAAGCCTAGGAAATAAACCACAATTTATTTCCGTTAAGTAAAAGTGTAAGTTCCTAATTAAATTTGTGTCTGCCCCATTATGCGCATTATATTTTTACATTTTTGCCAAGTGGACTGTTTTCCCCTCCAGCCGTCAAAACACAGTGCCACAACGACGACGATGTATACATACATATATGTACGTGTGTGTACATTGACCTCGTTTTTTCGCCGCCGTCGTTGACAGCAGCATTAAAGTTGTCGGTCGGTCAGCAATGCGCAGTTGTATTTTCAAAAATTTCACTTTACTCTGCTGTTTCTTTGTCGATGTCGATATTTTCTTCTCGTTCTTGTTGCCTTTCATTCGTTCTTTCTCTTGCATTATCACAAAACTGTTAAAGATCGTGCGTATGTGTGTGTGTGCTTTGTGTTTTTTGTGTGCGTTGGTCTGGTATAGCAGCAGCAAGCACATGTACAAGATTTTGAGGTTAATTTTTTGGTTTAACCCAGAGAATTCAGTTCACAACAAATAGATACCAACGTATGTACATGTGGAATATTTCTTACTATTGGTGTTATGCGGAATAATTTCTTTTAAGCTAAATATATTTTTTACAATGACTGTGCATTGCCTTTGTTGTACATACAACAAATAATAACTAAAAAAAATTTAACTGACAATATTTTTTTCCACTTTGCTCTCTACTCCATAAACCCAGCAATTTATTGTATGAGTCAAAAAACTGAAAGACCAGTGCTATCGGGTCAACGCATCAAGACCAGAAAAAGAGGTAAGATTTTGGAATCTCGTCTTGTTTATACAAGAACATTGGTGTAATGTATCTTTTAAACATATTAGATGAAAGAGAAAAATATGACCCAACGGGATTCCGTGATGCGGTCATTGCTGGTCTTGAAAAAACTGAAGGTGACCTGGAACAAATCTCTAAATATCTAGATAGCGCAGGCAATAAACTTGATTATCGTCGTTACGGTGAAGTGCTATTTGACATACTAATTGCTGGTGGTCTATTGGGTAAGTATCAGTTGTAATTTATCTGAAAAAACTGTTCTAATTCCTCGAATACTTGCAGTGCCTGGCGGTTCTATATCTCAGGATGGCGAAAAGCCGCGCACAAGCTACTGTGTCTTCGGTGCCCCCGAAGATATGGAGGCAATGCGCAACCATGAGCAGGTTAGTAAATTTTTTAAACTCGCAGATATAGGCATATTAATTAGAACCGTCTTTTGCGAATTCATTTAAATGGCGGTGTCGACTATATGCCAAAGGAAAAGCAACATTTTACTTGTCTTTTTTTTGTACAAAAATATTGCCTGCAATTCAAAGATTTCTTATGTTGCAACAAACTTTTAATGTTAGAAAGTAATATTTTTAAGACTAAACTTCTATAAGTTTGAGACTTTCTATATAGCATATATATATATACATATATGTATGTATATATCGAAACATATATGCTTATACGACCTATAATTCAGACTGCGACGGATAGGCAAACATTGTTTTGCAATTAAAATTGAAACCGGTTATGAATTATCTTACATATAATCTGTGTGACTGTATGCGAGGTTAAAAATCAATAAGCATTTCTATGAGCAGACTGCTATATTTGCGAATATATATATGCAGATGTTGTTGGAAATTAAATAAAACTGCTTTAAAAAACTAGTACTTATTACTCTAACTAGCTTTTTGTATTCGTAATGTTTTCAGGTGTTTATCAAGCTTAGCCGGAGGTACAAGTACCTCGAGAAAATGTTCGAGGAGGAAATGCGTAAGGTATTGCTCTTTGTAAAGGGCTTTACACCAAGTGAACGCATTAAACTTGCGCGTATGACTGCGCTCTGGTTAGGTAAGCAAAAACCACATACTATTAATGAAATTGGGAAAGCCTTGGCCATCTGTGTTGTAAACTGAGTGTTGCTAATAAAAAATAACATCTAACTCCACAGTTGGCACAAAGAAAAATATTAAGCTTGGTGTACTGACTTTTGCATGCACGCCAAAGGCAAAAGACACAAGTCCAAGTACATGCAGTATATTTCCCAATTCGAACTCAAAATTATAAAGAAAAATACAAGCACCTTTTGGTTTTGTCATTGTTGTATTTAACACTTGTAGTTTAATTGTTTCTGTTTCATTTGCAGTTAATGGCTCTGTACCACCAACTGTCTTGCTGGTACTGAACAACGAGCATCTGATCAAGGATGGCATTGCACTCGAGTTCCTATTGGAACTATTTTTGACGTTCAAGCAAGAAAAGGGCATTGCATATCTGGTACAGGCGCTTAAAAAAGGTGGACTGGAAAGCAAGTAAGTAGTAAATGAGATTCACATTTCACTCGGGAGCGTTTCAGGAAGATGCCACAGCAATTAAGTTGTTTATCTTTAATTAACGCTCCTAGATCAATTGGAGTTATATATTTATCGCAAATGAACCATAGCTTTATTTGGGTTCTCATTTAATTTCAAACAATGTCTCTAAAAGCAACTATAATATGTTTACTATGTTTATTTTACAACTGGGTCATATTATGTTTCTTTAGCCTTAAACAAAGAACAAATTAAAAACAATAGAAAACATGAAACTATTATTTATTATTATTTATATTGTATTTCTGCCTGCAGACTTATGGACTTTTTCCCACCAAATAAACGTACTGAGGAATATTTTAAACAAGTTTTTGCTGACAAAGAACTCAACGAGATCATCAAGTTGCATAAGGCGCAGGCCAGCCAAGAGGCCAAGCGTGAATTGCAGCAAACACTCATTGATGATATTAATGACGAGAAAGCGCATAGCGAAATAACTGCAGACATTAAAGAGTTTGCGATACGCACCAACATTCCCGATCATGAGATAATCGTTATTGTAAGTCCTCTTAAAAACGCTCTAACGCTTGTATTTTGTACAACTCCTTGGTCGATTGTTCTCATTATATATTAGATTTGGTCCACCATCATGTCACTGGGTGAATGGAACAAAAAGGAGGAATTGGTCACTGATCAAGCTGTACGTCATTTGAAGGCATACTGCCCCCTATTGCAGGCCTTTGCCTCTACTGACCGTTCGGAATTGGCTTTGATTTTAAAAGTGCAGGAATTCTGCTATGAGAATATGAACTTCATGAAGGCGTTCCAAAAAATCATCTTACTTTTTTACAAAACCGAAGTCTTGTCGGAGGAGATCATTCTGCGCTGGTACAAGGATAGTCACGCCAACAAGGGCAAAATGCATTTCCTAGAACAGATGCGCAAATTCGTTGAATGGCTGCAGTCTGCCGAGGAAGGTTAGTCTTCAACTGGTTATTTACATTTCAAAACTTGTCTGGCAGTTTTTGAGAAGGATCTTGCCGTGCTTAAAAGGCATAATCTGTGTACAAAATTGCAAGAGCAATATAGTTTTTTGCTTGCCTCGTTGTTCAAACCATGAACAACGCAGGCCAATGAAAACTTGAACATTTTAAATATATGTACATTATTTTTACGTACAGTATATTTTTGATAGAAATATTCGTATTGACTTAAGGTTTGCAAACTTAGATTACGGAAGAGTTTCACAGTAAAACATTTTCGGAATTTTTATAATTTGCGAATACATTTAGCGTAATATAGGATGAACTAAAAAAAAAAACTTTCCACAAGTTGTGTGCATATTCCAAAAATACAAAACAGAAGTAGTACCTTTGTTGATGGTATTATATTTTTTTTAAATATGCAAGAGCAAAAGAATGATTGGGTGTCCAAATAACTTAACATAGTTACATTTGGCCAATAATCATTCGGACACAGTCCATGAATGGAAGCTATGGAAATAATCGACTTTCAAATCTTTACTAACGGTATACTATTACTTTTTTTATGGCAGAGTCAGAATCGGAGGACGAGCAGAAAAACGGCGAATAACAATTTTGTAAATGAAGTGGATCGAAGCAGCAGCAGCAGACACAATGCCAACGTAGCCGCCCGGCCAACTCCCCCTCCCTCCATCATCATACAGCAGCATATAAGAGTCCAGCCACTCCTGGATAAGACGCCTCCCTATGTTTCGTCAGCCGCCAATTAATTGGGATGCAAGACACACACACACTCACAAATAAAGAGAGAGAGACAAAGCAACCCCAACCCCCCATAATCAGAAATTTTCAGTACATAGTTAATAATTTTATCAAAGCTATTTGAAATGAAAAACTTTGTTAAATGCTTTACATTTATCGCGGGTTTAATTTTTGAAATTGTAATTTCCCTTTGGCTCATTACCTTTAAGTTAATTGATATACAATTTTCTGCTATATAAAAGAAAAAACTAAAGCGAGCTAGAGCAATATTGTTGACAAGTTTAAACACAAAAGAAAACTGAGCTGCGTGTTTACATTTTATAAAATAGAAAAACTCACATGAAAATGTAATTTATTGATTAAAAATCAACAAATAGTCGATTTTAATTAAGGCGTAAATAGTGCTGAACATTTATAAAGACAAAAGTTGCAGAAAATTAAAGTTCTGCAGAAAGGCTAAATCTGGCGTCGAGTTGGCGACTATATGTGTATGTAAATGCGCTGTATGTTCGCATTATTTATTTACAACAATTATACATAACATAAATAATCATATATTTACATGGCATAAAGAAACAAAAACCTATACTATACTTGTATTCAAAGATGAACAAGCGTTTTTAGAGAAAACAAAATGTTTTAGTCAATAAAAGCAAAATCAATACATACACACACCACACCCCCCACACACATACATACATAATTATATACATATATACAAGAGCAAACAAAACCATCTTTGAACAGATGAAAAACATCGTCATATGCATAAAACATGAATAATAATGAATGTCTTGAAGAATAGACTTCACGGTAGCAAAATAATGCAACAAGTTATTGAGAAAGAAAATATGCTGTTTACAAGTTTCAGAACAAAACAAAGTAATTATACATAAAACGTAAATTGCATGGAAATATATACATATATAAATAAAAAAGAAAAACTATAATGGTAAAACGAATGTCGTTAAATCAAATTGTTTTTTTTATTGAATTGAGATGGCTGATAAACCCGTTACAATTGGAATCGTTTTATTGCTAGTAAAGATAAATTCCCATTTACAGTATTACTGAAAGTGGAAACTATCGAATTCCATTATCTATAGAATCGAGGCACTTTCTCGTTTCCGAAACGGGATCAAATCTTGTTCTGCTATCATCTGAATGATCGTATAACTATAGCATAACAATCCCTCGCGAAAATTCCGATGACAACATGTTTTTTATTTACTTTTTTTTTTACCATTTCGTGCTTTAGTCATCCAATGCTAGGGTTTCAACCAGCATTTGATTATTGAGAGGACTTTATACATTCATAATATGAATTTCACAATTTTGCACACAAAACAAGTAGAGAAGCTAAAGTCGGGTGTCCCGACTTTGAAAAACTCTGTACATAGAAAATTTATAGAAACTAAACACATTAAGAAAATCAAAAAATAAAGCAAACTTGTACAGCGAACACACATACGTTCATAAGGACAGACAGACAGGGCTAGATCGACTCGTCTTGTCACCGCTGATCAAGAATATATATATACTTTGTGGGGTCTGTCACGCCTCCTTCTGTCTGGTACTTTTTTCAACTCGCGCAAACCTAATATACTTGTACTCTTGTAATATGTAGTTCTCAAATAATTTAAATAGATGGTAGTGTTCTCTCATGTAATCCGATCACAACCCGTATCATTATTTTTCTTACAAGTATATCATATCAGAAAGGGAGTTATGGAAAATCACTAACAGCGAGGAAGTGCATCAAAAACTCAAACTCGTACTTTCGCGGACTTGAGAGTTTGGTTAATCTAGCTCTAATACTTTCTGATATCATTCCGGTCATACAGACAGACAAAGTATATATCATCATCCTGATATATACTTTGTGGGGTCTGCCACGTTACATACATTCGCACAAAACTAGTATACCTTTCGGGTACAGGGTGTAATTATGTAGAAAGATTGAGGATTCGTCCACAAGAAGAAATTTTATTTTGAAATGTAATAGCAAAGCCACCATAAAAAGAAGCTATTTGAATGACGAGGTTTCTTGTTGTTTAAATATATCCACATGTGGTAAATATGTGTACGCATATTTTCGCAACTTCTATCCCTGTCAACAGATAATCCGGGAATATATTGTAAAGGCCCGTCCGTATCATGCTTTATCTACTCAAGTACCGTGCTATTGGAACGTAACGATTTCGTCGGAAGTTTAACGGATTTCTATAAAAATCATTACGGATATCACTGGGCTTTCGCATTTGTACATATATATGACTTCTTCAAAAGATAATACTTATTTAAAAACAAGAATAGAATGATAGAGTCGTGAACGCCAGATTCTTAAAAAGCACGCCCATTTCAATAAAAAATTATTTTTTGAAATAATAATAATAATAGTATACCTTTTTTGTACATTGAATTGTATACACGTTCTCTCATCTCGGATATAAAGGAACTTGGTTTATTAGAAAGTGAATATTGCCTTTTGTCTGAAATTTGTAACGACCACAAGAAGGAATTTTCGACCATCGCTTTTAGGTCATAAGTGAAGAGATTGACGAGACCAATTTTTATATACCCATATCCGGCAGTACAATTTGTACATTTTTCAAAACTACCGAGCATACAGAATTCGGAATCACCACTTTATGAAATCAAATGTTTTTATAATAACATTCATTGTTACATAAGCTCTATAGAATTAAACGTTAGGCCACTCTAATTCGAAAGGTACACATACATTGTTCCAAGTTTATCAAATGCGTAAGCAAATTACCACATAATTAATATACGGGAGTGCTAAATAAAAAAAAAAAACAAGAAATGCTAAACATTTCAAAACCTCCCTGAAAATAAAATTACACGCTCGAAAGTAAGACTTGTTTTTGGAAATACTGTTTTTATTCAACATAAATTTTCTTTAAGTTTAAAAGTAATTTTTCTTGCATTTGTATTTTATTTATATATATATTTATGTATGTATATTACTCGATGTTATATAATAACGCATATGCTGTTTGTTTTATTGTATTGGTAACGCATAGTTTATATTTTAGGTTCTTGTCCTTTTGAACATTTTACTTTTGCAAGGGTCAAAAATGAGTTTCGAAAACAATTGTTTTATGATAAATATCTTCAGTATCTAAAATTGAATGTTTCATTTTTAGTGAACAGGCAAACATTAATATACATATTGCAATTTATATTTAGCTAAATTATTTGTGTGAATGTGCATTTTGTGTGGGTGTTTTCAGTTTAATTTTGTAAAACTTGATATGAACGAACGTTTAAAGGCGCAGGCGTGCAGGCATATAAAGCGTTAGTTGTTAATTTGTTGCGCAGTTGTCAAATAAATTGAGGCATTCTAATTTCATTTTTTGTTTACAATTATTTGTCTTTATCAATTGGAAGCGTGAATAAAAAATATGTATGCTTGCAACAAATTTAACTACTCTGGGCCCTTGGCAATACTTCAACAATGCGTGCAATAAATGTGTATATAGTATGTATATCCCTTTGGATTTGTATTCGTCCAACAACAGACATTGATCTAGGCTTTTGATTCATTTTATAAACATAATGTGCCAATGAAAAATGCGCATGCGCACATTGCCCCTGAAACATTGAAATTGTTATGTCAACTGATTTATTTCCAATTTCGATGATTTCAGGGACAACAATGCTGAGCGCACATGCACATAAATCAGTGGCACATGCCTAAAGATACAACTGCGCGCGCTTCTTGCCCGGAACACACACTGCGGCCTGTGGATTTCTATAACACATGGCTAAAGAGAACAAAATTAGATAACAAACATAATAAACACGATCATAAAATTAAGCATAACAAAAGTTACAGGCAGAAATTAATTTACAAAAATCAAAGGGTCGCTGAAGCCGCCTGCAATTAATATGTATGTTAACTAAAGAGGACGCAAAACGTGGCAATAGCGAAAACATCAAATTTTGTACAGGAATGTATGCATTTTTTTTGTTTTGTTTGTTTTAGGTATTTGCATTAATTTGTATGTAAAATGTTAATGTTCTGCTTATTTATGCCGGTTACTTCATCATTCTAAATAAAAAACAAACTTTAACAAACAGACGCTTATTATTTTTTCGTTATTTCCTTCATTTGTATGCATGTACGGCTTTTCTGTTTTATGTGTGTTGCAACATCCTCTAAAATATATAGTTATTGGCGTATATATATATATATCGTATAATAAGTAGCATACATATTTGACCGAAAGTTTTCTTTCAATTCACTATACAAAGAGACAACGGCAATAATAATTATAATTCAATATAACGTTTCATAGACATAATTTTGTTGTTGCATGAGTTAGAGAGGATGAGTTCACTTCGGTTTCTGCATTCGTTATTTTAGTGGGTGGTTTTTTGTTATTAACTTCAATTTTTGTTGGTTTCTTGTTATTGTAGTTGTTTTTGCACTTAAAGAACAGTTTAATCGGTGAATTTACGATTGACGTTGCGACCGAACAGGGCATTACGTATCTCTGGCACAAGTTGCTGTGAAATCAATTCTAATCTTGACTCCAGCGTGTTGGGCACCTATAAAAATTGCAGTATTATGTATTATATTTAATCACTTGCATAGGGATATGATTTACGCACCTTGATGCGTCCATTGAGAGCCAACAGTTCAACACCGCCGCAGGTGTTCGCTGCCAGATATTCTTTCTCATCGATGAAAAGATCGACATCCTGATTCATTTGGGACTTGTATTGGTCGATGGCAGTGTGCAGAACATCACGCACTAGAGGTACATCGACTTCACGGCAGCGTAGTGTTACTTTTGGCTCCATTACCTGAAACAATCCCTGAACAATCAGTTTGGTCAGCACGGATTTGTATTCAGCCTCGTTCTTGGTGACTTCACCGAGACGCTTGCGTGCGTCGTCCAGCACGTTGCTCACATGATCCTCACGCACTTTGAGCACCTAAAAATGATCAACTTTATATGGGCAAGGACAAATTAGTCACGGCTGTCGGGACGAACCTTCAAACGGGCCTGATTGAGCATATTCGAGGATTGAATTTTCTTCTGCAACTCGACCTGCTTTTCCTTCTTCTCGTAGTATTCCATAATTTTGAGACGCTGTTGCTGGACGAGACGTCCCTTCTCAATATTGAACTCTTCTTCGGCTTTGGCATCGATCTCTTCGGCTTTTTCATTGGCTTCCTGCTCAATGAATGCCATCATATGTTTGATCTGTATAATACAAATTGTTGGTTTATTAATGAAAGTCGAAAAGGAACAAGATTAGTTATGGTAGGAGTCACTAATTGCCTAAAAATTAACAACAATAACTAGCGTAATTGCTTATCACCTGTAATCACATGATAAACGTCACATTTGTTTTGTGAGTGCAATTTTCCTAAAGGCATTGCTACTTTAACGCGGCGGCAGCTGCTATTGAAATTTACGGCTAAGGGCTAAGGCAGTTAGGTTGCCAAATGTAAATAATAAGAGTTTTGTAAATTAAAAAAATTTTTTTTTTATATTTCCATTCAAATTTTTCAATGCCGTTGATAACCCAGCCGTGTGACAGTGTTCACGGTAGCGCTTAAAGCATGCTAGTTGTCTCACTTTAACACACTGTACAAACGTTATGCGTGTCACATGACCAATCAGCATTTTTTACTTCGCTATTTGTGTGTACGAATTTTTGTACTCCAATAAGTTCATATCACCTAGAATTTGCAGGATAAGCTTCAAAATAGTGGAAGAAAACTAAGGTGTACTATGTAGAAGTCATAACATCTGTGCGATCCGCAAAGGTACACGCAAAGCGCACATGACCAACAGAATCCCATGACCGTCATCTTTTTGTTTTTCACTGGATTTTACAATAAACTTTTCCAATTGGGATACAATTTCAGAATTTGTGCATTATCAGCACTATTTGCCTTGCGTTTTATAAAAAAGTTGTGCAATTTTCGGCTATCATTTACCTGTTTTTGTACATCAGCATCGCTTAGAGCCATCTTGACAGATTTTTTTCACTGCTCAAAACCGAAAAATAAATTCAATTGTTCCGAAGGAATTCACGTACTACCGTGCCTGTAATAGTTGCAATTGATTTATTAAATCATTAAATAACAGAATGCACTAGTGAACGTTTAATGAATGTCGATAAAAGCTAAATAAAACTGAGGTCGTACTTGCAGTGTGTGCGCCTTCTGCCCGTCGTCTAAAAAAATTTTCAGTACTACAGCGAATCGATCATATGATTTGTGGCTAAGCCGTTTGCCATTTTAACGGCGTTAACAATGACAAACAGTCGGCACCAAAATATGAACGTCATGCACAGTGAATGGCAATCATAAGTGTGACTGTCATGTTTTAATGTATATGCACGCCGCAAATTTTATCGAAAATTACTTGCACATTAATTGTTTTTAATATAAGTTAGTGTTGTAGTCCAGGCGAAATGGAGACGCTTCTGGAGCAACAGCGCCGCTACCATGAAGAAAGGGAGCGTCTTGTAAAACTGATGGTCGACGAGCATGCCACAAAAAAGCCCGGAGAAAAGGAACGCATTCACTCGGAGCACCGGCTGAAGTATTTGATGGAACTGCACCACAACGCGACGCTCCAGCTCCGTGAATTATACGAAGACAAAGACAACGAGCGCAAAGCTGAGATTGCTGCGTTATCCGGGCCAAACGAGTTCAATGAATTCTATGCACGCCTTAAGCAAATCAAGCAATTCTACAAAACCCATCCAGGCGAGGTGAGCGTGCCGTTATCGGTGGAGTTCGAGGAAATGATTAAGGTCTATAGCAATCCTGATGACATGGGCGCACTGGTGGAATTCACTGATGAGGAGGGTGGTGGTCGTTACTTGGATTTGAACGAGTGCTATGAGTTGTATTTGAACTTGCGAGGAGTTGAGAAGTTGGACTACATAACATACCTCATGTCCTTCGACCATGTCTTTGATATACCACGAGACCGCAAGAATCGGGAATATCGCAAGTATATTGAGACATTGAATGAGTATCTGCATAACTTTATAATGCGCATTCAGCCGTTGTTGGATCTGGAGGGTGAGCTGGTAAAAGTGGAGCTCGAATTCCAGCGTCAGTGGCTGCAGGGTGCATTCCCTGGCTGGGCTTTGAAGGAGACGGAATCAGCATTGGCCAACACAGGCGCACATTTGGATTTGTCTGCGTTCTCCAGTTGGGAGGAGTTGGCCTCGCTAGGATTGGATCGTCTGAAGAGTGCTTTGGTCGCCCTGGGGTTGAAATGTGGTGGCACTTTGGAAGAGCGTGCCCAACGCTTGTTTTCTACCAAGGGTAAGAGCACATTGGATCCTGCACTAATGGCCAAAAAACCAAGTGCTAAAAGCGCCAATGCCCAAACACGAGAAAATGAGCGTAACAAAGAGATTGCACAGTTGGAAGCACTTCTCTATAAATATGCTGAGTTATTGTCAGAGCAGCGTGCAGCAACTAAAGAGAACGTTCAAAGAAAACAGGCTCGCACAGGTGGCGAACGCGATGACAGCGATGTTGAGGCGAGTGAGTCGGATAATGATGATGATCCTGATGCTGATGACGTTCCATACAATCCGAAGAATTTGCCACTCGGCTGGGATGGCAAACCTATTCCCTATTGGCTGTACAAGCTGCATGGTCTCAACATTAGCTACAATTGTGAGATTTGCGGTAATTTCACCTACAAGGGACCCAAGACGTTTCAACGCCATTTCGCCGAGTGGCGTCATGCGCACGGCATGCGCTGCTTGGGCATACCGAACACTGCGCATTTTGCAAATGTAACGCAAATCGAGGACGCCATCACGTTGTGGGAAAAACTGAAGTCTCAAAAGCAGAGCGAGCGCTGGATTGCTGATCAGGAGGAAGAGTTCGAAGACTCATTAGGCAATGTGGTTAATCGCAAAACATTCGAGGATCTAAAACGGCAGGGATTACTCTAGAAAGAATAATATATATTTATATGTATGTAGTTGCTGGTATAATCATTTATATTGCTTAACGTAAGACTTAAGAACAACCTCAAGTAAAGATATGCGCTTGCATCTTCAAACCCACTTTATCTACTGCTGTCAAAGGTAATAAATTATATTGTCGTGGGCCCCTTGTCTGCACGTTGCTGGCTGCAGTGGCTTGTAGCCAAGGAAATTCCTGATGTTGAGCATTATTGTTGAGCTGTATGAATGCAGATTGTGTAGTATGCAGATGCACTTTGAATTTTGCATCCTCCGTTAACTTTGGCAATGGCTTTAGCCGTTCAGACAATTTGTATAAAGCGGCGCGCAGCTGTTGTTCGTATAGAAGCAAATACTGATCGTCCTGGCCATTGGGTAAGGACTCAAGTTCACAGCGATAACTCTCCATGTGCTCCATATCATCGCGATAGATAATGACCTCTAAGCATTGTAATTCCTGTCGACGCAGAAGCTCCTGTGCTGCGTTCAGAATATTTGTCAGGTAGTTATTAAGTGGCGGGTAAATAGAAACGAAGACCGGTGTATTGAAAACTCTTCGCTTTTTAAAGATTTGTGGGGGGTAAACACCGCGAACATACAGTAAATGATTTACAAGGACTTCTATCGCCTCCAGCAGTATGTCCGCACAACCTTGAAATTATTTATTTGTAATTAATAATTAAAAACTCAAATTTCACCATTTACTTTCGGGCAACATTTTTTTGTTGCCAAAATGCAGCCAGTGTTGAAAAATGTCAGATAATTGTTCACAGCTGTTGCACTGCAGTTTTTTATAAACACACACAAACATTGATTAATATGTGTATATGTACATATGTACATACATATAAGAGAATACAAAATATTCGTACATATTTTGCAGTTCATCTGCCCTACTTAGAAAATATTAGATTGTGTTTAAAATATATTCATATAATAGAGTTAAAAACGACTACAACTGTAATGCCTCCAGGTACATACTACTTATGGTGCTTACAAATGTAATATGAGATGTGCTCCAATTTCCTATTATTTACATTATCGGCTGAATTAAATTACAAATGTATACATATATAATACATAATAATCGCTTTGTTTATCAATTTGTATTGTTATTGGATTGTTATAAGCAGGGTGGGCTTTGTTTCGCTTTGCTTAACGCGAACAGCAGACATATGTACATACATAATATGCAGGCGTCTGCGTTCATTATTGCCAGAGCCAGAGCAGTTGAGTTCAAGCTGCAAAGATAACAAAAGGCGAGATACAATCAGAACCTACAATACGTACCTATACTCCATGCATGCATACATATACACATATATGGTTTAGAAGTTGAAAGTCGAATTCAGTAAGCGATGAACAGCGCTTGAATCGTGAGCACAGAGCAACAGGTGGCTTACGACCAAAAAATAAAATGGCTCTGGATACATGTCCAGAACTGCGGCAGCTTATGCCGTTGGATCAGCAGGAGTTAATAGAGGTTTGTACAAATAATTAAAGAGATGCTTTATTAATTTGTATATCTCTGTCTGCAGTCCTTTCTCAAGAGCCCAAACGGTCGCAATGAACGCTTGCAAGCCCTGCTCCTCCAATCGCCTTATCCGATCCTGCAAATATTAAATTTGTTTTATAATCGGGCTAAATTTAATATTGGGCGCGTCATTAGCGCTGCGCTCCATGAAATGCTCGACAATGACGCATTATATGAGTCGCCACAATTTATCAACATGCTTGCCAATTTTCCTCAACAAATAATGGAGGCGTTAACTCTGCAACAAAAGCTTCTGGATCGCTTACAAAGGGATTGCGGTGCTAGGGAGGAATTGCTGCTGGCCTTGCTGGCCCGTCAGGATGAACAGCTTTTAAACCAGCTCCTGCGTAAATCCCGCCAAGCATTATGGATGCAGTGCAACGATGGACTGCCCAATCACCAACTAGTCCTACAATTGGCGTTGACCGAGCGGGAACATTTTGTGCCGCGCTTGTGCAAACAGTTGAAGGATTTTCATTGCATACAAGATTATGGGTTGCGCAATAACCTGTTGATATTGAAGCTGGCGGATGAATTTGCACTTGGAGGACAGACTGTCGACCAATTGGGCTACATAGAGAAGGCACTGGCTGCCTTTAATTTGTCCGCAGTGCCTCCAGAGCTGCAGGAGATACATCACTTTTTTTACGCAGACTTTCAACGCTTGTCCCTGTTGCTGGCATTTCTGCGACAGCACGAACAGGTGAACAAAACCTTAAGGGTTGAGGCTTTGTTACGTGCTCCAGGCGTATTGACGTTAATCCATGACCAGGGCATTATCTGTGAGACTAAGCAGCTGATGCAACTTATCGAAGACACATATAAGTGGCAGCAAAAGACGCCTGCATTAAAATGTGTGCGTACACAAGAGCTGGAAACATTAAGCTACTATACGGCCCTCTGTCATACATACGACGTGATAATGGAGGAGCAAGAATCGACCAGAGAAACGCTGCTGCAGTTGTCTACACAGCTGCGTCAGCTCCGATCTCTTGGGGTTCTATGCGCCATTATGGAAGACATTTTACATTTGGTCTTTCTGCGATGGGAACAGCTGGAGGCAAGACATATGAAAAACAGCAATGCTGGCAATGGCGACGATGACGACGACGACGATGATGAGCAATATGTAGACGATGAGGCGACGCCACCAGCAGCAACAGCTGCTAATCATAGTAAGCATCGCTATGGCTTCATTTGTCGCGCACCCTCCATACATGCACTTTTCACATACCTCAAGAGTTTTGTGACCAAGAAGCGTCACACAGAGGAGTACAAATGTGCCACGGAGGAAACGCAGTTTCGCTTTCAACGCATTTCGGGCGCCATTAATGAGGCACTCTGGAAGTATAGCGTACTGCAAAAGATTGAAAAATCGCTGACCAAGTCAATGAATCAGGGCGTAGAAGGTGCTGGCTCCTACTTGGGACCGGAGCAGCTGTTGCAGTTAATTCAGCTGCACAATAAGACACGCGAGAAAGCTTCCAGCGACGATGAGAGTGGAGAGCGTCTCAACTTTGCCTCCAGTTTGACTCGGCGCAAGTCAAAGAAGCAAAGACGTGCCTCAACTTTTAGTGGAGCAACAGCATCCACGGAACTAGCTGGCGGTAGCGGACTGACATTGGAGCAGCATCGTGCCCGTGCCAATAAAATGCGTACGGATTTGAGTGATGGTCTGGGAAAGTATAGAAAGTTAACACCGCCATTCACGGAGCGCTCAATAATACCCAAAATGCTGTGCACGCCTGAGCAGTTGGCCATCATAGCTCTGGCTTTAAAGAACTTTAGCGATGTCAAGTATATTATAGAGGTGAGTGATGATCCCTTCAATGCAATGTAGTTGCTTAATAATTTCTGTTCTTGCAGACATTTCACCTGGAGCACAGCCATCTGAAGCGTGATTTGCAATTCATGGAGCAGCAACAACTAATCAAAGAGAAACTCTCCAACATTTATGCCAACTATATGGCTCTGGAAGACCAGCGCGTAGGCAGCAACACCACTACCGTAGAGCAAATAAAATCTGTTGCCGCCAAGGGTTTCGAGCTCTCCAAAATTATCAGCGTTGTGGAGAATTTTGCGCAAGAGCAGCGACTACATCAAAGCGTAGAAGTGAAGCAGTTGCTTCAACGACACGCAGGCAACTCACAGTACGCGTTTCTGCGCCAATACGAGGAACGAAACTTAAATGCTCTCATCATAGCCGATTTAATTGTGAACTTGCGATTCAATCGTGAGATAACCTCTAATCTCCTGCTGGTAATAAGAAGGCAACAGCAAATACACCAATCCAGCGAGCAGCCTGAAGATGTCAGTACTGAACCACAACCATTGCGTGGGCAGAAAACTCAGTTACCCATGGAAATCGGGGCGATGACGTTGCTGGAGAATCTGTGTGAATGCATGAGAGTCTTGGAACGTGATGGTCGACAAGCAGCTTTAAGTGATTTGTTAAGCAGGCACTGCTATACTTTAAAGCCACAGCAGTTGGCGTTGGAGCTGCAACGAGAGGCGGCCTTCAATGCTGTCTATTACAAAAAAGATGCGGACTATGCCCATTGTCAGGATTTGCGCGCCCACATCCTTCATTTTCAGCAGCTAAAATCGAGGCACAATTATTATGCCCGCTTCTGCAACTATGTACACCAATTAGCGCGCCTTCTCCAGCTACGAGACGCTAATTTGGAGTACCACACTACCCAATTGCTCAAACATGATCCCTACATTGTGATCGGTGAACTAATCTACGACTGTGATATGACACCCCTAGAAATTGAGAGCAACGTGGCTGCTTTAAATTTGAGTCTTGTTCATGTCATTGCATTAAACATTTGCCCCCAACTTATGCCTGGTGTGGCTGCAGGCCAGATGGTTGCCCAACGTTCTGTGTCACCACAAAAGAAGGAGTCCATTCACAACTATCTGTCGCAGCACAATCAATTATTGGCCCATCTCCTGGAGACAGTTCAGCTGGGACACATTTCAGTCGTACCACCAGAGTCCGGCCTGAACTTTGCCTATTTACATGAATTGATTGAACTAAATGAAATAGACACCCTGGCTAAAGTGTACAATGGAAACAGGGTGGTGTCTGCTTTGCATTCCTATAAATTGGACAGTACCGCTTTGGAGCATTTGGTGGAGTCCCCCCTTTTGCAGTTGCAAATTCAATTGCTTGGCATCAGCGGTACAACAGGTGAGTGTTATACGATAATAATATTGTACGTGGAAGTGGAATATATTTAGGCTTATAACCGTTTTCGAAATCGATTAGATGTGTGAAATCAAATTTGGTAAATTGTTTTAATTTAGATAAACGAATTTGTTTTTGAAAATTGCTTGCTCTAGTATGTAACAGGGAGATGGAAGCTTAGTATAGTTACATATGTATATATGTATGTAGATATACATACATGTCTGTCTGGATGAACGCCTGGGTTTCGGAGACGGTTGAGTCCACATTCACCAAACTTGCTATGTAGACTCTCCTAATATCCAGACAAGACGAGTTTATTTTATTTTTTTTATTAATGTTGAAAATGGGGCCGTTAGCTTCTCTGAAAATCAAAGGAACTCTTGCAAAAGATAACTTTTAATGACCCTGAGCCAAGGTTTCTGTTGTTTCAACTCGAAAATATCCTTCTAAATACTTGTCTTTGCAGAATCTTTTAAGGTGCGAGAGGAGCGCATCGATGGCTTGATAGGGAAACTAATTGAAATGGATGGAAGAAACATAACGCTAGTCACACACATGAGCGACATTGTACTGAGGGCGCGACTATTGCAAGAGCACTTCACGAAAATTCCGACTACAAATTTGGCAAAGGAGCTGATCGAGCGTACTTTGCAGCATCGACAGGCATCACAATCTATACCCAACTCTCTGAGGAAGCAATTGGAGCACACGTTGTCCGATATAACGATCTATGCACGCGTTTCTACGGTGCTGGAATTTGAGACTTGGCCCCAGGCTTACGATTTTGGACGCAAGACACCGAATGTGATATTCGAGCAGCTGCTGCAAAGACAGCTTTTTGAACTGTGCCACCAATGGTGTCAGGTGGTTCAACTAACCACCGCTTATGCGGCGCAGCAGCGCACTTTTCTGCTTACTCTATTGGATTCTCTGCTCGAGGTGCTCGATGATGTGGATGAGCATTTATTGCGTATAATAGAGCTGTTTCCGGCTACAGCGCTTGTTAATTTTTTGGACACGCATAAGGATAAGCTGCGTTCCCTTGAACTAATGGAATGGGTGATAAATTTCCTGGTGGCGAATGCGCGTAATGCGCGTGTTTATAGGAACTATAGGGTTTCCTTGATGGTGTGTCGTCAATTGGGCGCTACTGAGCGCCAACACTTTTGGCACCTGCTGCGTTATCCTTTGCTCATTATCGAGCAACTCCTTCTGAATGCCAAATTTGAACTATTGGCCAAGGTGATGCCAGCGGCTAGAACGGCGCTGCAGAAGATTCCCGCAGGCGAGCTGTGTCCTTACTGTTTTGACAAACGTGGACATAACTATGATGTGCAAGCAACCGATGATAAAAGCGGAGGTGTTGGAAGAACTGGAACTCCAATTGGTAAAGCAGGCGTTTCACAGAAGGTGCGCTTCCAGCTGGGTCACACCAAATCGGAGACCTTTATTCTACTGAACTTCAATTTGTACCAGCAAGATCACATCGTTGGCAATGATTGCTTCGATCTACTGCTGCGCATCTATGCCAGCAAGGCCTTGGACTATCACATTGCCGACGTGCATTCGGAGCAAAGTTCCATCAGCACCGACCTACAGAACTCATTGGACTCGCTCTGTGGAGCCTTTCAAATACCAAAACAAGCGCCCAGCCGAGAGCATTGGGTGAGGGATGAGGAGGCCTCCCATTGCATGTGTTGTAAGCGCGCAGCCTTCACAATGCTGATGCGACGTCACCATTGCCGGCGCTGTGGACGCGTCGTCTGTTATGCCTGCTCCACGCAGCGCATGAAGATAACCGAGCTTTACGGTGAGCTGGAGGTGCGAGTGTGCAATGAATGCATGGAGCGTTGTGCTTCCGAGCTGCAGCCGCCAGTTTCAAATGAAGAAGTTCCTGCCCTGGGAACGAGCTTTCCCTTGCGTCGCAGCGCCGTGAACGCATATAAATGGAGACTGAGTGGCATCATCACCCACGACAAGTTGCTACGTGAAGAATTTTGCTATGAGCATGCACCCAGTGTGGCTCTGAGCTTGTCCATACTCAACCATCATCAGAGTCAATTGCAATGCGTCGAATTCTTGTTATTCCATTGCCGCAAGCTGGAGAAGCTCATTGTGCCCAATCCGGAAGTGGACTATGACCTGGTGGCGAAAATGATGAATGTGCTAGCGTTGGCCGCAAAGGTAGACAATACTATTTATGTGATTCTATGTGATTCCATAGTATATAATATTTTTATTTCTTTTGCAGGTTCGTGGTGCACCTGGAGATCTGGACAACATACGTGAGCACTCGGAAATTGTGATGGCTGTGGTACAGCAAGGCTGTGAATCCCTCATTCCTCCTGGACCTCTCAGCGATCAGAATCTGCGAAAGCTGGCCGATGCTCTTGTGGAGGCGGAACATTGGTCCCTCGCTCTGGAAGTTCATTTAAAATTTGGATTCGCCACAACAGGTGTAATGGCAGCACATGGCATGGCTTGTTTGCGAGCCGGATGCTATGATGCAGGTAATTCGTTCGCTAGAGCTGTGTCTGTTTTTTTTTTTTAATTTGTATTCCCCTTCTATTACAGCACGGGAGAAGTTTGCTCACTGTATGACACGAGTCTCCAACGAGCAGTTAAACAGTGACATATGCAAGCATATATTTTCCAATAATGTGGGGAATGATCTGAAATCAACAGATGCCGAGCCACCCCCAATTAAACGGCCGCAACGTGGACCCGCCCTGCTGCAGGAGGTCCTGAAACTCATTGCGTCGATACCGTTGCCTCATATCCAGCAACAGCCGGAAACTCTAAAACGTGCCTCGTTGGTGCGTAACTCAAATACTTCGCTTGCTTCGCTCTTTTCCCGTCGCAAGGAACCCCATGTGCCCCGAACGCCACTACACGAACCGGCGCTCAATGTGATGAATGCTTTGGCCAGCTTGAAGCAGATCGCCAAAGGAAATTATGGCGAACATAATGGAATCTGTGATGAGGCAAATCGTCGGCAATCGCGCAGATTTGAAGAATCCTTACACTATGTGCTGACCTATGGCTCCCATGCGGACATTTTGCAATTACTTATGCAGCAAAACGAGCTGCGGGCGGCTTTGAAATACTTGCAACATGAGAAACTGGAAACGGATCACTTTATACAGCAGATTTTTCAACCCAGCCTTGCCATCGGTCAACTGCCCGTACTGATTGAAGAAATGCAACAACTGGACGATGTGAAGCTCAGTTCGTGGCGTCTGCCTTTGCTGCAAACCTGTAGGCATTTGGAGCAGCAGCAGCAATTGAATTCGTTATATCAATTGCAACTATTGCTGAAAGATCCCATTCGCGCCAGCATGACTTGCGTGAAGTTCTATGCCCTCAATTGTGACAGCTTCCAAAAGTTGCACGCTAATGCCGAGCATTTAAGGTCAGCGCACATGCATTTGCAGAGTGAATTGGACGCCAGCCAGTGGGACGTACTGCAGCGGGAGCAACAGCCGGCTAGAAGAACGAGCACGGTGAGCGTGGGTTCAACGACAGGGGCGTGTTTTGCCATGCAGATGGACGCACGTGCTCTTAATAGCCATATTAATACCATACGGCTTCAAATGGAGGTGGCTAAGTTCCTCGCCAAATGCGAAAAGGAATCCCCCCCATCTAACGATGCACTTATTACCCAGCAGATCCTGAAGCAGGCAAGTAATCGTTTAATTCACAAGGAAATACTTTATCGACATACATATGTATGTATATACATTTATTTTACAGATCCGGTTGGACTCACATCGAGCCTCACTTCCGACTCTTTTTGAAGGACCTGCTGACAAAATTCAGCTCTGCATTCTAGTACTTCTGTGCGGTAAGAATATAGATGTGGGCTTCGGTCTGGCTTACAGGTAGGTTGTTTTTGAAGGCACTATAAGAGTTGCTAATCTAATATTCTTTCCTCAGCATTATACAAGACTACAAGCTGGCGCCCATGAAAGTTTTTGGAGCCACGGCAAAGTATTTGGCACGCAATAAACGTCTAGCGGAGGTGGATAGACTGCTAAATTGCATTGCCAGCAACAATGGCGGAAGCAGTAGCTCCGATACTGATGAACTGCTCTCGATTGCAATCAATGCCGCTGTGCAATGCCACGAGCCAGAGACTAAGCAGCTATTGGATAGCTTGGCCAAGCGTATTAGCAACGTGGAGTTGCGTATTTCATCTCACATTTTCATTGGCCAATTGAAGTCGGCCTATTTACTGGCCAATAAATACGACCGCTTGGCAGATATACGCAAGATTTTACGCCAAGCTGAGCTTACAAATCAGATACACATCAAGAAACTATGTGAAAAGAAACTGAATATTCATTCAAAGCCAATGGCACCAACGCCACTGTGATAATTTATTTTCGATTTGGCAACAATATATTCAACTGTATTTGTTATATCAATTTTTTAGCTTAATATTTATTTTAATCCTTTAAGCTGTAAAAGACAGCAAGTATTTCGTGTTCTATGGTAAAAAGTTCTCAAATTGTACCAAATTATATTTAAAATGTGTATTTCCAGTTTATTATACATATGTACCCAAGTTTATTAAACAGTTTTACAAACCAATCTCAGTGATTTTGTTTATGTTCATTTTAATTTGGTTTTATTTGAGTAAACAATGAAAGTTTCTAATATGAAATAGCGGTTATTTGTCTGCTCTTTCATCTTAGTCAAAACAGAATGAAAAGCTAAATGGATACATTTTATTGGAGAAAATAGCAGTTTTAGATATCATATATTACTAACTCTTTAAAGCTCTACACTGATGTTCTCTTGGTTGCGAAAGAATGACTGCAATTTACAAAATATTTGATATCATTTTGTCCGAATGATAAACAACACAACATTTCAGATACCAATAGGAATATTAACATTTAGAACTTCACTTTCACAAGATTTTGACATGTTGCGAAAGTTATCGTTTTATTTATATTTATTGTTTGTTATTATAGCCTGCACCTACAGGGTATTTATTTTAATAAAGACGGTGGACCTTATTGGTATATCTTTTAACGAATTTGAACAACATCTCAACTGTTTTCACACGCAGTATTGTTCCTGAGCTAAAAACTTATGATTTTCAGGAGTTATTTTCGTATGAGAATACCATTAAAACAAGATGTTGTCCCAGCTTTCAATTTTTAGGCGTATGTTTAATACACAGCTTGGGCTTTCCATTAGAAAAATATATTTTTCTTTAATTATGAAGTCAATATTGTACTGATTGCATAATTTATTAAACTACAGCAAATGTGTTTGTTATTTTGATGCAAAGTAGAAGCTTGATCAACTAAGTTGCAAAAGTGAGATGGATGCAGCTATTTTTCCAAAGACCCAGTTATTAACGCTTGGCCCTAAAATTTAATGAACAGACTTGGCTATGATTTTGTTTTAATTTTAATGATAATGACATTTTGGATAGTTTTATTGAGTATATGAGATTAAATGACCGTTTTAAATTAAAATACAAATAAATTTCAGTAAGTTTCCGCGAGTTTCAATTTTGTGTTTTTGACGACCAGCCATGACACGACATGACACTGTGGGACCATAATTCAATTACAACACAAATAAAATAACTATCTTCCGTTACATATAAATTTCTCGATAACACTAGTATAAATTGGTATTTAGATCTTTACACAAACAGTTTGGTGATATCTAAGCATGTTAAAAAGGCACGTTTTAAGATTTTGCAGCAATAAAGAACGTACACAAGATAAATCTTCGAAAGGCGAAAAATACAATTATACAAAAATAAAAACGAAATCAACTATAAATATGATATTATTTTGTTGTTATTATTAGGAAAGCCGCTGAATCTGCAGAAAATAAAGATTACTTTTTCCCATTTTTAAATTTTTGTTTGGTCAAATTGTGAAATTAGGCTTTAACTCCAGAAATACGTACTCAACAAACGAGGCATCATATATGTACGAGTATATGACGACATTTTGAAATCAACATTTTATCGTTAACATAAATATAAAGAAATATTAATATTTAAGATAAAAAATAAATCAAACAAATGGAAAGTCAATACATTTACTAATAAGAAGGACCTGCAATAAATTCCATCGTCTGCATGCTTTAAATCATTTGAAATCTGGTCAGTGAAATATTCCAAACTATTAACGTTTTTGGCTGCGCAGTCCATCCCTGGGGAAGCAAAAATCGATAAATTACCTCTATCGATACAAAAATTAGCTCTTGTCATTTAGCACTTACATTTTCACTTAATTTGTGTTTCGCGGAACCACACTCGTTTGCTTGTTTAATATTCCGCCAGGTACTTTTTAAATATATATGCATATATTAATATCCTTGGTGACGGATTTATTCATAAAAGCATATCGCAAACAACTGTAAGAAGAGCTGGATCTCCTTTTTTTGGTAAGAGTGTGCCCCCATGCTGATTAAAAGTAGAGTTCGGTGAGTTCTGCCCGTAAGTTTGGAAAAATGGCCATCAAATCGTAAAATATTTACCCAGTAAATTTTGAATCGCTACCCAAAAACTCAAATTTGGATTCTGGAGATACAGTCCACAGTGTTTGTACATATGTATGTATGTATGTATATGTTTGTTCTGGTTTTGTTTGTTTATTTATTTCTGAACAGAATCTGAATAATGGCCTCCCAGCCTATGTGTAGAATATGCGCCATATGTTTACCAGACGATGGCAGCGCCTGCAGCTTGTTTATAAAAGACACTACTTTTATGCGACAACGCATCGAATTGCTTACAGGTGTATGGGTAAGCTTTGTGTGATATGCATGTATGTACATGTGTTAATAAACAAGATTTTGTGTTTCCAGCTCGAGGATCTACCCAATATGCCACAACATATTTGCATATCGTGCTCCTTTGATTTGGACCAAGCGGCTGCCTTTCGTGAACGATGCATCAGTACACAAGTTCTGTTGTCTGGGTACACGAATAACGTATTTTTTTGCGAGCTACAAGCGGATGAAAGCAGAAAAAGTGGAAAAGCTCGCCCATATAAAGGAGAAATCTTAACATCATCGGAAGAAGAGGACGACGACGCGACGTCAGAGGAGGAAAATATAAGTGACGACCCTTCTATGCGTGCCATTCTCAAAACCTATGAAAGTAAAAAGTGGATAAAAGCGTGCCAAAGCAAAAAGTCTAAACGTAGACCTGATAAGAATAAACAATTTACATGTGAATTATGTGAGCGCAAATTTGATGAAAAAGATTTGCTTCTATTGCATATTAGTACGGATCATGAGGGCGCGAAGCCGGAATTGTGCCAACATGAAGACTGCAATATGCAATGTACTCATGAGAAGTAAGTGTTTACCGTAATTTTAAAAAAAAAGTTCTTAAGATCACAATATTCTACGCAGACCTGATTCAGAACGTCGCTATAAATGTTTCTACTGTGAAAAGAGGTTTATCCATAATGCTCATCGTGTCGTCCACCATAGAGTGCATACAGGAGAGCGGCCGTATATGTATGTTGCTGGAACATTTATAAATATGGTTCGTTGTTACTTTGTTTAGTTATATTTTGAAGGTGCGAGACTTGCTTTAAGTCGTTTAAGCGGCGAGACCATTTACAAAGACACAAATGCAGACAACAAAAACTCAAGGAGTTTGAAATAAAATACGCAAATGCTAATCCTAAAAAGAAGGACCCGCAATCAGAGAATGCTGAACGGTTCGCGTGCGAAAAATGCGATCGTAAATTTTATAAAAAGAGCTTGGTTCAATTCCACATACGCACAGAACATGAGGGTGAACTACCGTTTGTTTGTCGGATTGAAGGTTGTAATATGAAATTTAAAACTAGTATGATGAGATGTGATCACGAAAGGTAAGCTATAATCCAAAAAATTCGTAATTTTTAGAGTCTGAAAACGCTAAAAAAAATTGTATCCTTCAGAAAACACACTGAGGAGCTTCCCTACAAATGTTTGTATTGCGAAAAGAGATTTAGATACCAAGGAGGCCGTACAGAGCACCATAAGGTGCATACAGGAAAGCGAGCATACAGGTAGTTTTTTACCGATAACTATAATAGTTCTATTCTATTAATTTTTATGTTTTATTAAACAATTTTAGATGCGAAATATGTAACTTTTCGTTCCGACGGAAACAAAATTTAGAAAGACATGAGCGCGGACAAAGTCATAAAGTTAAAGTGAAAATGGCTCATTCCGGACGCGAAGCTTTTCTGTCCACAGTCAAGCCTCAAAATAAATAAGATCTCGGAAATAAAAATTATTATTATTTCGCCGTCCAAAAAATGAAATGAAAAAGAACATGAATATAGATTTAATTATGTATATGTTAAGTATACACCAAAGAATAAATACATGAAAAAGCAAGTACGTACGATAGCTCCGATCTCCGAGGCTTATGTACCATTGGAAATGTATTTTTCTGCCTTTAATTTACATAGAAACTTTTCACAAATGGCAGCTGCATAATATGCTTATGTACATATATACATACATATGTACATATATTAGTCCGATCCAACTCAAAAGCTTTTCTCATCGTTTAATATATCAAAGTATATATTGTAAATTTAAAAAATTATATATATATTCTTTTTCGGAAAAATACAATTCGTCAAAACGAAATCAACTTTAAATATAAAATAACGATTAATTTTTCCCATTTTTAAATGTTTTTTTGGTCAAATTGCCAAATTAAGCTTTAACTCCATAAATACGTACTCAACAAACGAGGAATCATATACATACATATGTACGTATATATAAATTCCATCGTCAGCATACTTTAAATAGAAAATAAATTGGGTATAGCTAAAAACGGACATTTGAAATCTTGTCAGTGAAGTATTCCAAACTATTAACGTTTTTGGCTGCGCAGTCCATCCTTGGTAAAGCAAAAATCGATAAACTACCTCTATCGATACAAAAAGTAGCTATTGTCATTTAGAACTTACATTTTCACTTAATTTGTGTTTCGCGGAACCACACTCGATTGATTGTTTAATATTCGGCTAGGTACCTTTTAAATATATATGCATATACATATATTATTATCCTTGGTGACGGATTTATTCATGAAAGCATATCGCAAACAACTTTAAAAAGAGCTGGATTTCCCTTTTTTGGTAAGAGTGTGCCCCCATGCTGATTGAAAGTAGAGTTCGGTGAGTTCTGCCCGTAAGTGTAGAAAAATGGCCATCAAATCGTAAAATATTTACCCAGTAAATTTTGAATCGCTACCAATAACCCAAATTTTTATTCTGAATATCTTGTGAAGCTACAGTTCACAATGTTTGTACATATGTATATGTTTGTTCTGGTTTTGTTTGTTTATTTATGTATGTACATATGTATATGAGTAACATATTTGCTTATTTCTAAACAGAATATGAATAATGGCTTCCCAGCCTATGTGTAGAATATGCGGCATATACTTACCAGACGATGGCAGCGCCTACAGCTTGTTTATAAAAGAAACTACATTTATGCGACAACGCATCGAATTGCTTACAGGTGTATGGGTAAGCTTTGTGTGATATGCATGTATGTACATGTGTTAATAAACAAGATTTTGTGTTTCCAGCTCGAGGATCTACCCAATATGCCACAACATATTTGCATATCGTGCTCCTTTGATTTGGACCAAGCGGCTGCCTTTCGTGAACGATGCATCAGTACACAAGTTCTTTTGTCTGGGTACACGAATAACTTTTTTTTTTGCGAGCTTCAAGCGGATGAGAGCAGTGGAAGAGCTCGCCCATATAAAGGAGAAATCTTAACCTCATCGGACGACGAGGCGACGTCAGAGGAGGAAAATATAAGTGACGACCCTTCTATGCGTACCATTCTCAAAACCTATGAAAGTAAAAAGTGGACAAAAGCGTTCCAAAGCAAAAAGTCAAAGCGTAGACCTGATAAGAATAAACAATTTACATGTGAATTATGTGAGCGCAAATTTGATGAAAAGGATTTGCTCCTGTTGCATATTAGTACGGATCATGAGGGTGCGAATCCGGAATTGTGCCAACATGAAGACTGCAATATGCAATGTACTCATGAGAAGTAAGTGTTTACCGTAATTAAAAAAAAAAAGTTCTTAAGATCACAATATTCTACGCAGACCTGATTCAGAACGTCGCTATAAATGTTTCTACTGTGAAAAGAGGTTTATCCATAATGCTCATCGTGTCGCCCACCATAGAGTGCATACAGGAGAGCGGCCGTATATGTATGTAGCTGGATTATTTATAAATATGGTTCGTTGTTACTTTGTTTGGTTATATTTCGAAGGTGCGAGTCTTGCTTTAAGTCGTTTAAGCGGCGAGACCATTTACAAAGACACAAATGCAGACAACAAAAACTCAAGGAGTTTGAAATAAAATACGCAAATGCTAAACCTACTTCCTCAAAGAAGGACCCACAATCAGAGAATGCTGAACGGTTCGCGTGCGAAATATGCGACCGTAAATTTTATAAAAAGAGCTTGGTTCAATTCCACATACGCGCAGAACATGAGGGTGAACTACCGTTTGTTTGTCGGCTTGAAGGTTGTAATATGGAATTTAAAACTAGTATGATGAGATGTGATCACGAAAGGTAAGCTATAATCAGGAAAATTCATAATTTTTAGGGTCTGAAAACTCTAAAAAAAATTTGTATCTTTCAGAAAACACGCTGAGGAGCTTCCCTACAAATGTTTGTATTGCGAAAAGAGATTTAGATACCAAGGAAGCCGTACAGAGCACCATAAGGTGCATACAGGAAAGCGACCATACAAGTAGTTTTTTACCAATAACTATAATAGTTCTATTCTATTCATTTTTATGTTTTATTAAACAATTTCAGATGCGAAATGTGTAACTTTTCGTTCCGCCGGAAACAACATTTAGAAAGACATGAACGCGGACAAAGTCATAAAATTAAGGAGAAAATGGCTCATTCCGGAAACGAAGCTTTACTGTCCACAGTCAAGCCTCAAAATAAATAAGATCTCGTCCAAAAAATTAAATGAAAAAGAACATGAATATAGATTTAATTATGTATATGTTAAGTATAAACCAAAGAATAATGCATGAAAAAGCAAGAACGTACCATAGTTCCGATCTCCGCGGCTTATGTACCATTGGAAATGTACTTCTCTGCCTTTAATTTACATAGAAACATTTCGCAAATGGCAGCTACATGAAATAAAAATTATTATTTCACCGTCCAAAAAATTAAATGAAAAAGAACATGAATATAGATTTAATTATGTATATGCTAAGTATAAACCAAAGAATAATGCATGAAAAAGCAAGAACGTACCATAGCTCCGATCTCCGAGGCTTATGTACCATTGGAAATGTACTTCTCTGCCTTTAATTTACATAGAAACATTTCGCAAATGGCAGCTACATGATATGCGTATGTACATACATATGTATATTAGCCGGACCCAACTCAAACGCTTTTCTCATAGTTCAATACATACATATGTATGTATATCAATATACATAGTCCCAAATCCAAGTATATTTTGTAAATTTAAAAATTTTTAAATACATACATATGTATACATACATACATACATACATACATGAAGGGCTGCGGAAATTACGGTAGAGTTAAAACAAAGATTTTGTTCTAGGTTTTTAAAGGGACTGATTTTTTTGCGGCTATTCATCTAGTTGCTAAGATTTAACATCCATTCGTACATACATATGTACGTGTTTTAGTACGTTTCTGCGTTTAGTTGTTTCATTAATTTAAACTATTAAAGTCAGTCACCAATGAAAGGCTTTTCAACAATATCAAAGCAATTTCCGTATACTGTTACAGATTTGATTAAGTTGAATCAAAAACAAAGTGGTCATAATAGTATTTCTGGACCATGGCTTAAAACAGCGGTGGGCACGAAATTTCAGATCGAGAGCCCTACAACATCTACACCAAAAATCACCGGTCGAGTTCTGAGAAAAAATGCTACTGAAAATCGAGAAACGACACACGAACTATGTGCATGTATTTTGTTTTTGCATCAATCTGCTTGTGTGTCTGGCTGGCGACAACTACATGTATTTTGTTTTTGTAAGTTCGCTCGCGATCGATCTGTTGCTTATGGGTCTGGCTGGTGCCACTACCAAAACATAACGGAAAGAGCCCTGGAGCTCAAAAAGCCGCTACATGCCTATCTCTGGTTTAAAACAATTGCTTTGACTATTTTGTACCTCCAGCCCTGGCAGTAACAACAATCGATACGACGAACATCGTTACTCAACACTTTGATTATTTGTCGCAATATACATATGAGTTGTTTATATTTGCCATTCCGTAGAATGTAAACACGGCCTAAAATTTACGTTGATCTTTTCTTAAATCAAGTAACATGTCATCATCACTCATCTGCAGAATATGTGCTGAATTCATATTCGATGACACCGCCAAGAAAATGTTCGAAAACGAACCTGATTTAATGCGACATCGCATCGAATTATTAACTGGGATATGGGTATGTTTTACCGATGTACATTTGTCTGCAAATATATTTATTCACGAACCGGATCTTGCGATTACAGCTTGAGGATCTACCCGATATGCCACATCATATTTGCACAGCATGTTGTTTTGATTTGGAACAAGCGGTTGCCTTTCGGGAACGATGTATAAGCACGCAGGTGCGATTGTCCACATTTGACAACAGATACAAGACTAATACTTTTGAAGCGGAAAGGCATAAAGCAAGTGAAGGAACTTATAATTATAAAGAAAGCGGTTCAAAAACCCTCACTTCGGAAGAGGGGGACGTTAAATATCAACGATCCCTTTTGGAGGAAAACGTCGCTTTGCGTGAAATTGCCGCATCCTATGAAAATAAGACGCAAAATGTAGAAAAGCATCAGCCCCGACCCGTCAAGGACACACCATTCACATGTAAATTCTGTGAACGTAGCTTTGCTGGACAATTTTGGCTTCAATTGCACATTGACACAGAACATGATGCCGCGAGGGGGGATATTTACCAGAATGATACGCAATGTGCGCATGAAAGGTAATTGTTAATTGTAATATACGAAAACTATAAGATTATTAAATAGGAATTGGATTTTACACAATAGACGGACCTTCCCAAATATCTGCTTACGTTACATTCTTTCTGCCGTCGATATAGCTTTAAAGAGGCGTACAGACTGCATTATGTAGGTACATGAATATAAGTATGATCATTTTGTAGCGAGACGTCTCGAATCCATGTCAGTTTGTTCATCAATCTAGATAAGCATACATAGATACAACAAGTAAAACGAAGATACATACATAAAATGTACAATAATACACAAAGTATATACATACATATGTATGTATGTATGTACATATATTCTTGAACAGCATGAAAAGACGAGTCGGTCTGTTTGTGCGTTCGTCCGTCTGTCCGCTAGATACTGCAAATTTTGTACACAATTTCCTACGTGGCAAATATCTTCAGTTAGTGATTATGAGTCGGTATGGTTAGTTTCATTATGATAGATCAATTTGAAGGAAAGTTATAGACTTACTTATTTGTAATCTCTGTCCAAGCGCTGTCCGCAGCTGTTGTCGTTGCTGCTTTGGTTCAACATTTTACCACAAATGTATGTATGTACATACGTGCCAGAGAACTGGATCGGGTACTAGATTTCCGATCACACTCGAGCGTTTACTCGTACTCGCAGCTTATTCCAAAGGGGGTCCAAAAAATACAATTTTTTTTACGGCACGATGCGTTCGAATAATAATTTATGCATATGATCAATAGGAAAACTTCAACAACTCCAATTCCAACGAAAAAGTGCTCCATAATAATGAAAATGTGGTAATTTCATAGTCCGAAATTTTTTATATACATATGTATATATGTATATTTATACGTGAATATACATACATACATACATATGTACATAAACAAGAGGACACGCTAAAGTCGGGTTTCCCAACTTTGAAATACTCGGTACATATGTGTAGAGTAATTATAGAAATTAAAAAAATTAAGAAAAAGTAAAAAAAAAAAGTTTTAACTCCTTTGGTATTGGAACTCATGTAAAGCGTGTGTAATTGCACACTTACATACGAATATCGTTTGTGCGTGTCTACGCATGTTTGTGTTTGTTTGTGTGTTTGAGTCTCTGCAAAGCGGGCAGGGCTCGTCAACGAGTGTTTTGCGATTAAAATGCAAGTTCTAAAAAAAAATTGTGTGTTTTTTTTAAAATGAAGCGGAGCAGCGCGCCAAAACGAAGCCACAATTTAATTTGTGGGACTTCCCCTAATATGAGTGCTACCTTGTTCAAGTGCGTGATTATTTACACCTAATCCTTGTTCTTACACGGTAGATTGGTTCCAGAAACAGCCGTGTAAAAAAGACATTGATCATATGCAAAAAATAGGTGATTGGTTCCTTATCTCTAAAGAAATACATATGTATGTATGTATATATGAAATTTTCAAATTTCAAACCGTAGTATGTCAAAATCGTGTAAAAAAGACCGTGTAAAAACTGAATTAGGTGTAAGAGTGCGAACGTGTGTCCCTCAGTGCAACTTAATTAAAGTGTAAAGTGAATTAGTATTGGGCAGGTGAGTGTTTGTTTATACATACATATACATATCTATTTACATACATATACATATGTACATGTATACGAGTAGTATGTGCCTTACAAAAGAAAAAGCCAGAAATATTTTTGTGAAGCTCGTCATATTACGCGAGCTATAGAAAATATAAAATCGGTCGGTGAGAATAGTGAGGCAAATAAAATAGGGAGGGAGAGAGAGATGAAAATTAATTCATTGTTTTTAGAAATTAATAACTTAACGTCCACTGTACTTCAAAATTCTACAGGCTTTAATACTTGCCAGCTGTGGCTATGCGCTAATAAGGTCAGTAGGACCACAGGTAATTATTTGCTTTTGCTTTTGGCTTAACAAATTCCTGGCTTACCACTTGCTTGTTACTTTAAGCTCGCGCTTTTATTTTGGGTATAAAGCATCATTCCCGTTTTTACTCGTAGTTACATGCCTTCAGAAGTGCTAAAGTTTAAATAGGCTGTTTATTTTTAAAAAATATATTAATTAAAGCTTTCGAAATCGTCTTTAGATTCCTTTAGATTATATGCACGTAATTTGTCTCGTCTAAATCTATACTTGTAGCTTTACCGAGAGTAAAAGGCCATAAATTTTCTTTGAGTCGGAAATCGGTAATAGGGAAATTAGATCATTAGATCATCTTGAAAAATTTAAAGCCACAAAATTTCGAACATTTTTGTTATATACTGGGCCCATAATATTGAAGAATATTTTAGAAATTGAGAAATCATTGGAAATTTCATATAATCACTGGTATTTTGATGTCAAAGATCGCATTTGTTTTTTTTTTATTTTTAAAATTATTTTTTTTTTAATTGCAGCAACATTTATTCAATATACAACGTTATTAAGACAGCAAATAAAAATGTGCATAGCCGACTTATTGTTGATTGACTTAGAGCCCTTTTTTACTTTCTCTATAAACTCGACTTTTGTTGGCATATTCTCTTTAAAATAACTCAATTTCGATTCGGACTCATTCATAATACCAAAAACATACATATCTGGAAAAATATTTAATTTTGTAGAGTGGTATACACATTTATTTTCCTTTTATTTAATATTTTTAGGCAGGAAAAATTAAATTCCTACAGATTTAATTTGGAAAGGAGCGAAAATGAAGATGGCGTTAAAAACAGACTGGCAGACATATCTAATTATACTTCAAGCAACTATTCAAAGCAGTCTAGTAAAGGAATTGAATACTTTATTTAATTTATATTTTCGTATAGCTTTATGTAACATAATTATAGAAATGTTGAACATGATGAAAAATATTGTGGAAGTCCAGGAGAAAACAAACGAAAAAAGTCCAGGAGAAAACAAACGAAAAAATTGAAACTTTGCTGTCCAAAATTGATTGCAGAGGACTCGAATTAATTCTTTTAAGGAATTAAAATTCATTAATCAAGGTTCGTGTTTGCGGAGAGGCTCAACACCCGAAATTGGCTTTGCCAATGTCGCCTCTCACCACGTTAGATGATTTTGAAGCTTTTGAGAAAAACCTTAAGGAAGAAAAGGCATTTAAGGATTTGGAAATACTGGTTTTTATGATTTGAACCACCTAAATATTTGAAGGTTGGCCAACTCGGCGTTTGTTTGTAGAATTGCTTGGCGTCAGCTAATATCAGACGATGTCGCTAAGCAATTGTCTTGGCGCGGCACGGAAACGAAGAAGTGTGTAAGAGACCTTCTAATAACTTTAGCCGTCCGAAGTGAGTATTACTTTCAAAGATTTTCGATTTTTATATTGTAATTGTATATTTATTTCACACAGAAGCATTTAAAGTAAAGTTCGCCCTAGAGGACAACGACGTTGACCGGGTGACGCAAAAATATTTTCATACGCGCAGGAAACGAGTGAATAGGCTGGAGAAATCTGAATCCAAAAAAATTAAATTATAGTTAATCATTTCGCAAATAATTATAATAACTGATAGTGTAAACGAATATTTTTATTTGGGGTACAAAATGGGATGAATCGGCTCGTCAAGCCTTTGTCATGCGAGCCTTTCGCGATTACGATTTCGATAAGATAAGGCATAAGTAATTTTTGCGAGACTAGTTTGATATTTCTTGCGACTATCATAAATGTTACTTTCGCTGCTTTAAGCTGAACGACATATGGATCATATTGCTACCATTTTCGGAAGAATGGCAATGGTAAAATTTTATCAATACTCGAGAAATCTCGAGCAATACCCAAACACGACTGGAGTAATACCCGATACTTGATCGGTTTGATCATACACTTATGATCGATCGTCCGGTTAATTATTCTACACATATATGCAGAGTATTTCAAAGTCGGGACACCCGACTTTAGCTTCACCACTTTTTATACTCTGTACATTTTATGTACAAGGATATAAGTGCGTTTTAGGTCAGCATGACTATCTTTCATAGTCATAGTGCATATTCAATCTATGTCAGTCTATCCGTCCATATGAACATCTGGTTCTCAGGGACTATAAGAGATAGAGACACCAAATACGATTTTGTTTTATTTTTTGGTGCCCCCCTCGGAGACCATAAGACTTGTTTGAATTAGTTATAAAAGCAATAATGCCTATACTATATAACTTGAAAAAGTATATGTTTAATTCTTAAAGTTTAGCATAAAACTTTTATTACAAATGAAGGTTTTTAGTCCGTAGGCGCGCGAAGCAATCTTGCCAAGCGTTAATCGGACATATCCTTATCGACGGCGTTAAGGGTATGCAGATTTACAAGTACATACCATATCTCGTTGACCAAAAAAAATAATAATAATAATTGCAATTAAAGTTTTTTACAAAATAGTGAAATTTTTAAAATTTTGTTTGTTTAAGCATATTGAAAATGGAACCGGAACACAAAAAAATAAAGCGCAGTACCTTTTCAGAACGCCGTAAGTACGTTTATGCTTTCTATTTTATGAATACATGTTCACACAATATCTTTCAGAGCGCAACGTGGAAGAACAAAATGAAATATTCCAGGCGAAACTTGACAAAGTACTGCAAAAGATTGAAGAGTTGCGCAGTAAGGCTAATTATGTCAAAAATGTATTATTATTTAAAATCATTTTTATTTTTTCCGGCTGAAAACAGTATATTTCGAGCGCAGATGAAAGTCATCCTGGACTCCTTAGCCCAACAGGCAGCTCTTGTTGCCAACCTTGAGGGACAAGGAAGCACTGCAGTTCCTATTATTGCCAAATTCCCCATTAAATCACAGGAGGACCTTGAAAAACTTGATGGGGAAATAAACTTGCAGAATAAAGAGCAATATGTAATTAATAAAAATACGCACGCAATATATATACTATAAATTTATTAATATTTCATAATTTCTAAACCAGATTCAAGCAATAAAGACTCTCCTCAAATCAGACGTAAAGAAGAGCCTGAGAAATGTTCTCGCCGACGATGTGGTTATGGCGTTCAATGTTGACGGCGTCCACGGAAAAAAGGCCTTGAAAAGCGTAGTAAACTTTTATGATGCTCTGCTTGGTAATCTACATAATTAAATAACACAATTTGACATAATTGCATATAAATTTGATTTTATTATAGTTTCTATTGATGGTGGAAGCTCAGCGGAAATGGACTTGCGCAAAGCAATGCAGCTGTCTAAGAAGAGAGTTTTTAAAGTTAAGAATAAGACAAACGAATAATTTTAAGAATTCGAAATTAAATATAACTTAAGTAATAAATTGAAATGGTTATAAATTAATATTGATTAGTTTTATATATTCATATGCATAGTACAGTGGGTAGTGCACTAGCTTCAAAAATAACTAGTACATTCTCTGGTACAAAGTATGCGAGGCGGTGGCAATCATCCCCTCGTATGTAAAAAGTTAATGGAGCAGGCCCTGAAGCTAGAGCTAGTGGTGGTACAATTGGGTGTGGTATTACACTAGTATAGACTAGTAGTGCCGTTCACAATTCGTATGTTTATGTGCAGTTATACATATTTGGAGTTCGAATACCAAAGTAAAATCGATCAACATATGTTGTACTTTTTTAAATGTTCTTATTTTTTTTTGTATTTTTATAATTTTTCTGCACATATGTATGTACTGAGTATTTCAAAGTCTTTAGCTTCTTACCTCGTTTTTACCAGTTTTTACTACGCGAAATATTAATAGGTTGTATCTTTCTTCTATTATTTGCAGTGTCAAATCAAACAATGGGTCTTCCGAAGATGACAGGGAAAAAATAAAAGAACGCAATCGAAGATATAGCAGAAACTATAGAAAACGATTGAAATTACAAAAACAGTTAGAAAGAGAAAAAAATGGAACCCTTAAAAAGAGAGTATACGACAAGGATTCAATAAAAGAACGCAATCGAGAATACAGTAAAAACTACAGAAAACGGTTGAAATTACAAAAACAATTAGATCAAGATAATAATTGTAGTTCACTTGTACCTTTAACATTTCAAACAATTTACACAGGTTGCCCGAGAGAAAAAGCATCTAAAATTAAAAAAAGCTAACCAAGAGTAAAGAAAATGTGATCGATTAAAACAGGAATATTAAAAACATTAAATAATCTATTAATTTTTTGACGCTGGCTGTGTCTCCGCTGCACCGGTTAAAAACCGGGCGTTATTCTGGGTACTGCTCATCCTTAGCGTGTTTTAATAAAGACTAGTTGATATACATACATACATACATATGTATGTATCTATGGCTGCCTGTCCACTGCATTGTGGAGCTGTTTGAAATGGTCCTAAAAGCGGACAAGCCAGAATTCAATGAATATGGCTTAAAATTATTGATAAAGTGGTGAAAATTTGGATCCCTAATACATTAATGCCAATAAATTATCGGTCAAACAGCAAACAAATTGTACATTACCTTTCTTTTTGGGGGTGTTTTATTTCTAATTTTTTTTCCATGCCATTAAAAAATAAAAACACCAAATTCTTTGATAACTCGAAATTTATAGATCCAAGTAGTGTAACATCAATAGATGGAAACTAATGTGCAACATAAATAGAATTTGTTAAACAAAGAGAGTTAATTACTTCATATTTAAACATCATAAAACAAATTCAAATGAAAAAGCTTATCAAATAATCAGCTGTTAACAGGCAATGTCTATTTGCTATTGTGATTGGATCTGCATCGGGTCCCCCGGGTAGATGCATTGCACGCAAATTCAAATACAAAACGGTTGTAAGCTATCAGCTGTTCTGTTCACAAGTAAATGTGGACATGCTATTGTGAATGTGTAATGTTTGGAATTAGGAAAAATGGAAACGTTTTGACAAATGAATATTCAGCTGTAATAGCAAGACTTAAATGCACGTAAAATATATTAATACATATAACAATAACAATCGAGGGAATAAAAGGTGGATCATGGATTCCCAGGCCATGTGCCGAATATGCCGCGAATTCATATGCTGTGCCACAACTCAACAACTTATTGTGGAAGGAACTGATTTTTTGAAACTCCGACATCGGATCGAGTTACTGACAGGTGTATGGGTAAGACTTCAGGTTATCTTGACCCAACACATATGTATGTATGTATATAAAATCATCTGATTTAGATGGAAAATCTATCCAATGTGCCACAGCGTATTTGTACTTCCTGTAGATTTGATTTGGACCAGGCCGTGGCCTTTCGGGAACGATGTATAAGCACTGAAGTGCGATTGTCCAAAAATATTGAGTTAATTTCGGGAGAAATTCAAATAAGTACAACCAGACATAGGAAACAGCAACTTTTATGTAAACCATTGATATTTAATTCATCTGCAGAAACATTTAGTTGCATGTGCAGAATTTGCGGCGAATTCATATTCAGTGGCACAGCGAAGGACATTTTTAAAGATGAATCTAATTTTACTATACCCCGCATCGAATTATTGACTGGCCTATGGGTAGGTATAATATTTGTATATAGTGCCCATTTATTATTGCACTTCCTGCGATTGCAGCTGCGCGATTTACCCAATATGCCACGGTATATTTGTATACCCTGCAGTTTCGATTTGGATCAAGCGGTTACCTTTCGGGAACGATGTTTGAGTGCGCAATTGCGATTCTTCAAATGGGAAAGGACATGCCCGAAAGATATCTGTGATCTCAAATGTATGGTGGATGAGAGGGAACCATGTGGTAATAGCAGCGAGTGTAATAACACTAACAAAAACACTTGCAATATAAAATCATCGCACTCGACGGAGCTTACAGAAGAGCATTCATACAAGTAGCAACGACAACTTTATTTGAATATTAATTATATTTTATTAATGTTTACCATTTTAAGGTGTGAACTGTGTAACAATATATTTTCGCACATCGATCAATTAGAGAGGCACGTATGTTCGCCGAAACATCAAGCTAAACTGTGGCCCAACCTGACAAATGACCAGACACTGGATCATAAGGTGTATGAAGAAAAAAAACCATTCAAGTATGTTTTTATGACAGCATATTTAATTCCTTTAAGCATTTATTTTTTTTAATATAAAGGTGCGAATTGTGTGACAGAATATTTCCAACAATCGGAGGCTTAAGAAGACATGAAAGTTCGGTGCCACATCGAAATAAACTCAGCAAAACTTTAGATGCTTCGCAGGTGGAACGTTCCTTCCAGTGCTTTTTTTGTGATAAGAAATTTGTAACATCATCAAACCGCACAGTGCACCACAGAGTCCATACAGGAGATCGTCCATACAAGTTTGTTTTCAATTTTGCAAACGTTCTTTAGTGATGTATTTATTAATTTTTATTTTAATTTTTAGGTGCGAAGTATGCAATTCCTCATTTAAGCGAAATCATCATTTGAGGAGACACGAACGCAGACTGGAGCATAAAAAGATGATAATGATGGCGAATGGCACTACAAGTGATATTAATGGAACTTTATAACAAGTAATGATAAGGAAAGCATAGATGTTGAAACAGGTGAAGAAGCTCGGCGGTCCCGACATTAAAATACTCTGTACATACATACATATGTATACATTTGAAACTTATTGAGTGAAAAAAGCGGGTTATTTTCGTAAAAAGCGTGATATAGTTAAGAAAAATTTGTATAATCACAAGTTTTTAAACATTTATCGTTTTATTTGAGTTTAAATTACGTTTACGTGACAATATATGCAAAAAAATAACCATAGAAACTGTATTTTAATAAAAATATGATATTGTAAATCAGATTTACCGTATCGTTAAGTAGTTTTTGACGTTCCATATGTCGTTCGACCCGGAATTAAAGGGAAAGTATGATGGAAATAAATCTTCATTGACGTTAAAGTCGTGCATATAGTAATGTTTGTTCTGTAAAAGAAGGTAAAAACCGATACTATTAGAATTAAAAATAGTGATATGAACACCTTAACACTTACTTTTTTATATGGACAGTCGTTTAAAAGGTTGCCGGATTTTCTCACTGCATCAGTAATAATGCGCGTTATTAAATAATCGTCTAGTTTATTTTGACCTGTACGAGGACATATGTCGAAACTGGCGTTTATGTAGTTCACCGTCGCTTTCCCGATCATTCCGATTAGAGAGAAGGGCACTGAGGCGTTATTTAGTTTAGTTTCCATGTCGATCACCGTCTGGTTAAGAATGTTGTATTTCAAAACGCACGTCAGATTGGTTAGAAATGTAGGCATATAGTTTTCACAGTCGACTTTGGTGAAAATTACAGCGAACTGCGGAAAAATTGATATTGAATATATTTAGCATTTAATTAATACTATACATATAGTACATACATATACAAGTATGTTCCTTGACTATCCCTCACCTTACACTCAGTGATCCAATGTGCAGGCAATAGGAGGAGTAGAACCATCATCTTGTATAGACCCACCATTGTGAAGTCTCTGAGCTCCAGTAATGTATTCATCTAAATAAATATACATTTCGTGTGGTAATAATAAATGGGCGGGTCTAATGATGTTTTAATGGATCTATTTCCAAAATAAAATTGCATTTTAAAACGAATAACCGGTCTGTCTATTTCACATCTGATCGTATCTTTAGTAGATCGTTCCAATTATAATAATAGTGCGATCTCTGACAAGCGGGTATTTGATATTATATAGGAGATATAGCCATATTGATTTTATGTATGTTAAATTATATATGCCTATATTTCAGATGGTGATCGATGTGGATAGTACATGAAATGTACAAGAGATATTTAAGAATTGAGCTTGCTCGAACTGAGCATACATTTATTGTTTTTAAATAAATATAACGAACAATTCTTGGCATATTTATTGTATTACATATTTAAGATCGAGCAATTTGAGGGAACATAGTATGTTTTTTAATTACATAGAACATTTAGAAACAAAGAAATATTTGAAAATGGGGAAGATGGGGGGCTCTGGTTAGATCTCAGTATCGCCCGCCACTACCCTGTTAATGAAACTTGACCATTGCTTCTCCAACAGATCATATGCTCGGCTTTTTTCAGCCTCCTGTAACAACGAGTAACGCACTGAGTTCCACACCAGGGTCTTGAGTACACGCAAGCCGGCATTATTTGGGGCTAGACTCATGATCGTATAGTAGAAGTCATAGCTGATTCCCTTCGCATTCCAAAAGCCCGGATCGTCGCTACCAACGACCAGAGGTATATTCATTGCCAGGTACTGAGCACCGGGATGATTGCGCATGTCCCAGACTAAGCTGAGCACTTGATTCGATATGGGGCTCAGTTCCACGGCAATATCCCGGGCCTTGACCGCATTCAACAGGACCGGGTGCTTGGCCAACGCATAGCCGTGGCCAATACGTGTAGTGTTCAATAGTAGGGCGTCCAGAATGTTCAAGTCCGTGGACGTGCCAAACTGATCTGTTAAGCAGATGAGAAAGCATTATTAGCACATCTTTCAAGAAATATCGCCTCGACAACTCTCACAACTCACTTGTCTCGCCAGCATGCAGAAAGAGACGCGCCGTATGGGGCAGTTCCTGCAGGGCGGGCAGAAAACTGTATAAGGACTTTCCCAAGTCTTCTTGGCCCACCAAATCAAAGCCAACAACAAAATTCGGAAAAGCCTCGCTGCAGAGAAAAGATTTTTATTTATAGAGTTATGATTTCCCATTCATTTTAACTCTCCTTACTGCAGCTCACGATAAAATTGAATGTTCCTTTGCATGCTCTCCAAGCTGGCGCCGCGATAGGTGGTGCTGATGATTTTCATGCCCAGGAAATCGGGATGCAGGCGCTTAAATCTCTCCTCAATGGCGATCAGTTCTCGAATGGCTTGATCCATTGGATAAGTGTGACCATATTCATCGTAAAGTTCCTAGTGGAGCGTTGGAATCGCAAAAGTTTACAGACTTATGTTTCTACAGATCTCACCTTCTTCAAGCCCATGCGTAGTTCCAGGTACATAATATTATCGTTGTACATTTCCTCGAGCAGCTGCCAGTGAAAGGCCCGAAAAGCTGGCCGGTAGTTTAGGACGTCACCAATTGTATCAAACATGTCTTGAAACTTGTTCCATACCTGAAGATACTCTACTAAAAGAGATTAAAAATTACTTGATCAATAGTTGCCAGAGAGCACAACACTTTGTTGGTAATTATTATATAGCGAATTGAAATTTCTGGTTTGCCATAACATTTTCAGCAAAGCAATGCTTCGATTCGCACAGTGCGGGTGTAGATATTACCCGACCTTAATGTATGAGGTATGTGTCGCCAAAAGCGTATGAAGCCGGTAGAAAATACTCAAATAGAACTGAACTAATAGTATTGAACTATATTAAAGATCTTTTTAACTCTATGCCAAATCGGGTCAGTTAAACTCACTTTTAGAAGTATTGAATTATTATTAAATTAGGGAGGAGCATTGAACTATTGTATGTATGTATAATTATTGAAATACTGCTTACCATAGTTTTTCTTTTCTCTAAGCTTGTTTAATACGACTTAAGGAACTTACATTCGGGCATTGGTGTGTACAGATTGATGAGACGCTCGAAATACTGGTCATACAGCATCGGATCAGAGTAGCTGCGGCGCTCGTTTGCGACTGCCACATATTGAGTGAAGCAGCCATGCTTCTTGGGCATGCGTCGAAAGGAAAGTATACTGACACCTGCTGCATTTGCGCAGCGCAGCATCCCCGGCATATATGATAAATGTTGAACCACCCACTTGGAGCTTACTGCCGCAGAATTGTGCAGATGTAGTTGGGCGCCTTTCGGCATTTGCTGCAAAAACTTAAACACGCTGCTGCGATCAATGAGCTCCTTGGCCTTGAAAAAATGCAGAGAGGCTGTATTCTGCTCCGCATTTTGAAATCCCTGTGATAACTCTTCGCGTTTGTATTTCATGAAGATATCGTTCGCTTTGGCCTCCTGTGTATTGAGAAATAGGTGGCCTCCGGTCATGAGCTCCTCCTCTGCATTGAGCAAGGCAGATCGGTTCTGCTCATATCCTGCAGGAGAAACCTGATTTTGAGTGAAAGCTTGTTGGGCCCAGCTATTGCAGTCATCATCTTACTAATCCAGCATGTGCAGCAGTGATCGCTGCTAATCCCCAAGAAAGGAGGAACAGAGACTGCAACAGCCTTGGCATCATCTTGAACATGTTTGGGTTTAACTTTTTGCACATACTCGTATTTTTTACACTCTGCTGACAAAGAACGTTCCAATTTATAAATATACTTTTGAATTTATTAGCAGAGCAGAAAACAAAGCTTTAATCTGTTATTATTATTGACTAAATGTATTAATGTATATTAATTAGTGATAAGGTCAAACAAGTTCACATCTTCTAATTTGCAATGTACATACATTGGCTCACAAGAATATTATAAGAATTAAAAAAAAAACAGTTTGCTATACATTATTATTTATTCTTGGACTTCATATGATTATATTAGGTAATTAACAAAGCCGGCCGTCGTCTCCGATTAGCGTTTATTTTCTATCGCAAGTAGAACGATTTTATAAGCTAAGATTTGTGCTTATCAGCTTCGAAAATTATTCATGATATGAATTTTTGCTAATCTGGTGATGTGGCACATTTCATATCACGAAATAATTTTTGTCAGATTTACTCAAAATCACTACATTTTTCAAATAATAAGTCACAAAATTCTTTTGAATTCCATTTGATTTATAAAATCTACTGAGGTTTTCAAAAAGAAAAGCTTTTGTGTTATTTGATGTGCCTAACAGTTTGAAATCTAATAGTGTTAGTCAACACTGCACAATCCCCTTTTTGTTGTAGACTTGCCAACTGATTGGACTCTTAAGCATGCCAACTTTTGAATAATTGCTTGGCAGCTTTCGTCTTTATTATTGTTGTGCTTCTGCGATAAACAAATTTATTTAGTTTCTAAACGAATTCCTAAAAATGAGAGCCATAATACAACGTGTCAGAGCTGCTAAAGTTACAGGTGAGGTCAATGATTCAGTTCAGTTGCGCATACGTACATAAACTTTATGAATTTCAACTTCCTAGTGCTGGACGAGCTAGTCAGTTCTATTGGACCCGGTCTATGTGTTCTGGTGGGCATAAAAGCGGGTGACACCGCCACAGATGTTGAATATCTGTAGGTAAATGCTGCAACAGTTGGTGCTCAACAAATAAGTTAATTTCTGATCGTATTTTTGCAGTGTTCGAAAAATTCTCGCTCTGCGATTGTTTGAGGATGAGGGCAGACGTTGGCAGAAGTCGACCAAGGACTTGCAATTGGAAATTCTGTGCGTTTCGCAATTCACACTATATCATCGCTTAAAAGGCAACAAGCCGGACTTTTCGGCAGCGATGAAAGGCGACGAGGCGCAGCAACTCTACAATCATTTCCTGCACCGTCTCCGTCAATCCTACGACGGCAGCAAAATTAAAGGTACTGAGCTATTATGTGCTTAGAAATTGATTAGCATTTAATATTTTTTTATATTTATGCCAGATGGTAAATTTGGCGCTCATATGCAGGTGCACATAGAGAACGATGGGCCAGTTACCATCGATTTGGAGTCACCAGAGATGCGACAAGAGGAAGAATGTGTGGACAAGTAGCTTAGAAAACCTAGCTATAGTAATAGTTGACCCAAATCTGTAGTCAGGTTTTATAATTTTATACGTCAAAGTGGAGTCCCAACCAAATATAATACGATAAATTTGTATATACTCGTATTTATTTATTGCTCGATAAATATTTTATTTATTGTTTATTTTCGCTTTCACATTAAAATATTTATTGTATTTTTTGCTATCTTTAAATAACTAAACTGCTGTTAATCTATTCAGATTTAAGATATATTTTACTAAATGCATTTCATATTTTTGAAGTTAATTTTATTAAATTTTTAAATGATTTTTTCAGACTTCAAAAATAAATTAACAAAGTAATTATGTGAACGTTTTTGAAATATTTTGTATCTCGAACTGTAAGTTTACCTTTAAACATATATATTCGAACGTAGAACAATTCTATGCTTTACGAGTAAAAAGCGAGGGGAGACTTTTTTTTGGATAATCAAAGGCATGACAAACTAATCGAGAAAGGGTACAAGGGTATATTAGTTTTGTGCGAGTGCACATGGAACACACAGAAAGAGGCTTGGTAGACCCCACAAAGTATATATATTCTTGATCAGCATGACAAGCCGAGTCGATATAGCCATGTCCGTCTGTCCGTCTGTCTGTCTGTATGAACGCAAGGATCTCCGAAAGTACAAGAGCTAGAATAACCAAACTTGGTATACAGATTCTCCTGAGCCCGAGAAAGGACGAGTTTGTTCATTTTTTCTGACCCACTCCCCCCCTATTACCGATTTTCTATAACTCCCGGAATTTTGAATAATAATAATAATAATTTTGAACTTAAATTTGGTAGTCGCATTAGGTTAGTGATTATATATCCGAATACCAAGTTTCATTATGATAGAATGATCGGAAAGAAAGTTATAGCCATAAAACCAGGCCCAATGCACACATACATACATATGTACAAGTACACAAACACGCATAAGGCACGATTCTGATGTAAATGTAAATGTATGTATGCATGCATGGAATATTTTATATTTAATTTAGTTAATTAATTAAATTAATTTAGTTAATTAATTAAATTAATTAATTAATTTAATTACTTTTTTGCGGGGTGGTACAGGGTATTTAAGAGTTGAGCCTGCTCGACTTTAGCATTCCTTTCTTGTTTTGTCATAACATCATCAACATATAAGCCCATATCTGGGCTAGTTAATTAAAGAAGCCGTCGGAAGCTTAAATTGCATTTTGAGTGAACCCTGAATGCAAAGGGAGCTAATATCCGGATGGGTGTAAGGTACGATCTTGAATCTGGGCTTTCCAGTATTGTGGCACTGGATTCGAGCGGCTGGTGTGTCTGTTTGGTTGCTTCTCAGAATTTCTTGTGGTATATTATTTATATTTATTTTAATTGCCCACCAATTAAAAAAAAAAAAAACAATTTCCTCATTTATGTACGAAAAGTTTTTATTAAACAAATGTTCGCTTTTAATTGCTTTTTTACATTTATGTGGTACGATATACGTATATGTATGTACTTTCCATTTAATTGTTTATGTATGCTTATGCATGTGTTGGTGTGTCGTATAAATATAAATGTAGTATGTATATGTAATTGTATAAAATAGGAGTAAATTATAGCATTGAAACTGTTCGTTTTTAGACAGTTGTTGTTTATTAACGTTTTGCTGGGAAAGTGCATTGCTTGCGGGGAATTAATTTCTTGTTCGTTCGTTCTCCGCAAAATATCCTCGCGGAATAATTCAATGCATCAAGGATTGCATGTATAGTATAGCTATTTAATAATTGGTATTAGTGTATAAGAAATTACACAAAATGAACAAATTAAATACACAGTACATTTCCTTTTATTTTAAACACAAATTGATGTATTCATGCAGGAAGGGTGTGTGGGTGTTTGGTGTGAGGATGATGATATAGATGTGGTAATGTGGTTGGTTGTGTGGTGGATACAGCGATGAGAATACTTAAATACAATAATTATTCGTCTCTTAGATGTGTGAGTTATCTATGTATCTAGGCATATATGTATGTATATGTATGTTCGCACTGTTTGTTATACGCTTTATATGCATTTTGTTAATGCAATGAGCTTAAAAGTTAGTAAAAGATGCAAACATTTGGCGTCGCATCTTGAGTTGATTTCTCATTCTTGCCGATAATTTTGAGCAGTATTCCTAGATTAAATGTGTTTGTGTATGGTGTTCTCCTTTAGTCCAATAAAATGCTTCTTCCCCCATTCTTGCTGCTCTTTTGGCTGTGCGACTCCTTCCCCTCCGATTCCTCTCCATCTTTGTTTCAACTGGCGAATTTTGAAGGCGATCTTATATCGTGTTTTACGTTTTTGCTTGTTTGGGAGGATCTGTTGCTGCTGTTGTGCTGCTGGTGGTGGTGTTGCTCTCGTTGCTGCATTTGCACATTTGCAGGAAACTACGAACGTTAAATTGAAGAACAGGTAGGGTGGGGGAAAACTCTAAAGTGGTATGGTAGAAGATATTGTGTTTTCTTTTTTCTTATTTCGTTTTGTGTGTTGTTGCTCATCTCATTCCTTGCAAGCTGTTGGTTGGTTTGTGCGGGGCGCCCATCTTACCAGAGGCCCGACGAGTAGCCGCCTGGTGGCACGCGATTCTTGTTGATCACCTGGTTGGCACCGTTCATGGGTGCGGGCTGCTGGTAATCGTTTGCACCGGGCTTGTAGCCTTCGCCAGTGACGGGATTTCCCTCTGTTGGGGGTGAAGAAACAAAATGGAGAATGAAATTAGATGCAAGTAGATTCCACTGATTCCTGAGAACTAATCGGATATCATAAATATAGGGGGTAATAAAGCCATTGGCGTGCTTCGTACAGCTCTGTTTGAATTTATCAAGGGTGAAGAAAAAGTGTATGGGTGGGTGTAAGGGGGGTTTGGTTTGGTCTCTTTTGTGAGGGATTCGTTGCGGTGCCTTTTCAAAACTAATGCGAACCTCGTGTTTTGAGCTTCTTGGGCTTTAGACCACCGACACCGTCGCCATTCAGTCCCAGTCCGGTTATGGGATTGCGCGAGCAATTAGCATCTTTATCTTTGTTAATCTTAATGCATGGAACGTGTTCCTGCTTCTCATAATCCGGGCACGGATTAAGCGGTTCCTTTAGATCTGGAGCAGAATTCATCTTGTCCAGAGAGTAAGGCAGTTCAGGGCTGGTGCCCGAGTCGCGGCGCGTTTGCAGTCTCACGTCCCGTTTACCAGTCTCAGTAAAGATATTATTATCTTCGGGAACGTCGCCGATAGTGTCGTCGATGCACGGCAAATCAATGTCGAGTACGTCCGGTGGGGGAATAGGCTCGGCACTTGGTATGGGCGTCAAAGGGCAAATGGGATCACGTTCAAGTCGCGATGATTCCTGTACGATCGGAGCTGTTGCTACACGTTTGATTGGCGTCAGGGTTTGTGGGCGGAGCGGGACAGGTGGTTTGGGTTATCTCAGGTTAGATTGAAAGACTTAGTTGGTTTGCATACTTACTGCTCATATTGCGGAAGACTGGTGCCAGAAACGAGTTTTGTTTAAGAGACAATTTACGAAGAGAATATTTATGGATTTTCGTTAGTTGGTTGGTTGTTGGTTTGATCGATTAGTCGATCGGAAAGTAGGAAATGAAAGCAATAGAACCGAAATTAAATAATCGTATAGAAAATAAGGAATTAAGTTTTTGAAGACGACTTTTGGATAAATTGTTTCAGAATTCTTAGATGTGTTCGGCCCGACTTTCGAGCTACAACTGAAACTTTTCAATAAGGATAGCATTGACAAGCGCTTGGAGTTAAGAGAATAAAACCAATGGCTACTGTTGTGAGTCTATTTCTAGCTTAAAGTATGTACAAATTTGGTTTATTGCGGGGAGTTTGGTTCAAAAGCATGCCAGGTATGCCAGAATAAACAACCGAAACGAATGCTAAATAGTGTTACCCACCTGATCTTGAACCACCGTTCATTTTGAGATTCTCAGTTGAAGACGATACGGACGAGGACGCCGATGATACCGAACCACTCTTGCCATTGTAGTGTCCATTGCCATTGGTCAGCAACTGTTGTGCGGCCTCAGTGCTCTGACCAAACGGAATGTTGCTCTTCATGTGGTTCTTGGCTGGCGTAATGGGACGTGTCGGCTCACCAAATAGACGTGAATACGAATCAACGTTCTTCTGAGCCCGACGCGGTGCATCACCTGCTCGATCACAAAGGGAAAAAGAAAATGTTTGGGTTTTGCAAAGGGCACCAGAACAAAAACCACAGACAAATTACAGATTAGTAAATGTTCGATGTGATATAATATAGTACAGAAAATAGAGTTGTATTGGTTATAGCATCATTGTATTAAATAAAACGATTGTGTATTGGTAAGGGTGGGTCCATAAACATATTAGTGAGTGGTTTCGCAGTTGGGTAGATTTCTGATTTGTCGATTCACAGCAACCTCAGTAGTGAATATTATTAGCTGATCGTGATAATAATATTGACATAATTATTACTACACTGATAATGGTCAGCAAGATGTAAACAGAAAATGGTCACTGATATTGCATAACATTTAAGTCATTATTTAAGGGATTCTGATTCTATTTCACCAAATAGCAATACTTAGCAGTAATGTGAAGTTGAAGAGGAACAGCTCTGTTAAGGAAATGTCATTATGCTTCAATAGAGCACTTCTCTTTAATGCATTTGGTGTAAGGTAGCTAACAGCTGCATTAACAGCTCATTACGAGGCAAGGCTTTACATTTTTGGGCGGCATCAGTGATTGCCTTTCGTTGTAGCTATTGGCGTTTTGTGAACGGGGAACGGACAAGCTGTTGCCCATTTGTAATGGCTTTAAACGAATAGCCATGAAATGGACTTTTGTGTAACGATATTGCCCCAAATGAATCTTGCACTGCGCTTTCCTCGTTGCTTTTATTTCGGGGAAATTCAATAGGTTTGCAGCGCATACCAAAAATGCAAGCTGCGAGAAATTGTTCAGCAATTGGTGCTCGCTCTCACCTCACTGAACGATCGAGATCTCATTCTCGCACGTTTTGATATGTTTATCGTTATGTGCGGTATAAATCAGAGAATTGCATGCGAATTATAGAATCCACATCGATACACGACACATAAATTGGCGGCTGCTTGTGTTTTGGCTCTTTCACTTTGGCGTTAAATTAACGCAGTATTAATAGTGCCTATAAATAATTTTCTCATTGCGACATGTCTGAACTTGTTTCTGCAGTTTGCGGCGGCCTTTTGATTTGCTTAGAGAAATGCTAGCTTATGTTAACAGTGCACAGTTAACATTAACAGAGTGCCGAATACTTTTAACATTGTGCCAAGCTTTACTGTTAGAAACGTGTTGCGTGTTCGAGTAGGGTGTGTTGTTGTTGTTGTTGGAGCAGTTGTTGTTTATATACAAAGGATGTGCAACATTTGCAAGGTTTAATTAGCAAATTAAAAGAAAGGAAAAACACAGAACCCAAAAATGCTAAGTAAAATTAAAAAGTTTGCATTTCAGTTTCTTTGCGCTCTTTTTTTTCGTATATACCAATGAAATAGAATCTGTGAGCTCCTTGTCGTACTGCAATGAAACATTTCAAAAGAAAAGAAAGAGAGAGAAAGAGAGAAAAAAGAAGAAAAAGAAAACAATACACATACAATTACAAATGCGACTATTAAATGCTATGACTAGAGCAATAAACAAACTCGTATTAACTTTTTACACAGACGGGAGGTGAAATGTATGGTTGAAATTTTAGAGTAAATAAGGGGTTCTCTTCAGGATACTGTTACGCAAGATATTGAGACTGTAGCTGTAGAAGAGTGACTTACAAAATGTTTTGTCATACAAAATCCTTCCATACCTACTCCTAAGTACTCGTACGTCAATTTCTCTATCAATCATCAATTTTTCTATTAAGCTTATTAAACTAATTCCTAAAGCATTTTCTGGTATTGAAAACTTTAAAGACTTTAAAAACATATATATAGGTACTGAATGGGGTTTTATTGACTTCAAAGATGGTTCGATAAACGACCAACTATCAAGGATCCAAGTAGTTTCTTTAGATTTGTAATACACATGTTCAAAAGCTAATTTTATCATCCTGGTATCTAAGAACAACTCACAAGTTTTGTCATATTATAAATTTACATTTATTCTTCAACATTGAATAATGTTCATTCTACTTTGAAAATCAACAGCAAACTTTTCTCTTTGGGGTGTTTGGACATGTCTTGGGGGTATGTTTTGATTGATTTAAGGTATCTAAGATGTTTTTTTTTTATATGTTTAGCTGCTCTCTTTTTCATAACCTGTAAAGCGTTTTGGTCTAAAATAAAAATGAAAACTTTTAAAATATGTTGTTGAAAAAGCAGCTGAAGAAGCTTAGATTTTAGCTGTCTTATGGATAGTACGAGACAACCTTTTCATACATAAATAAATGTACAATTTGAACAGAGATATACATAAATACATATAGTTTATTACGGCATAGTATACGAGTATATAGAGTTAACATCAAAATTGCTGGCCAACTTACCGTTGTTCTTGACGGCGCTATCCTTCTCAGCCGAGAATATGTTTGAGGCCATGCGATTCTTCACATTGCGCGGTGTTTGGGGCATATCGGAGCCAAAGATGTCGCTCGAGCCGCCACCTGGGGGTCTCAGTACCCTGCAAAAAACGGCAAAAGAAAGAAAATTCTTTAGTGAGAAAAGTGGCACAACAGCAACAACAATAAAAAGACTTAAATTTGCACATAATTAATGTTCACGCTCTACTCCACGCAGAACGTACAATGGATGGATGGATGATACTCGTCTCGGTTTTGGGCCGTCTCCTATACATACTGTATACATATATAATTTTTTTTGTTGGGCACAATGTTGCGCGGCAAATTAGCTTTGAAAAATTGCTTCATCTTTTGCACTGGGCTGAGCGAATTCCAGAGAAATGCATTTCAAGTGTGTCTAATAAGCATCAAGAGCAAGTTTTTTTATTCATCATTTTTTTTTCGTTGCTGTTGTTGTTTTGCTGAGGCGCGCCAAAAAGTCACGCCAAAATGCAATGCAATGCTGCAATTAAGCAAAGTTTCCGGTGGTGAGAGAGGAAGGGGGAGCAGGGGATTAAGTTAGCAATACAAAACGCAGTCAAGTAGCATGAAGAAAGCAATGCAGGTGAGTAAAAAAAGCATCGCTTAATGTTATGGTTTTGTGGCATTCAAAGTGCTTAGCAGCTGCGCAGTCAGCGTTGCGTAAAGAAACCTCCAACAGTTGCAGACAGCACATAAAGCTCCACCACCTGGCGGCTTATCTAAGTGGTCTATTGTTATATGCAGTATGCTGTATGAAACAACAACAGCAAATATTATGATTTGCAATAAGAATCACAGCATAGGTTGTTACTTTTACTGCACATTAGCTGCCCCGAGGCTCTGCCACAGATGTTGCACAGCTGCTGCTACAAAATAGCTGCCTGTCCTCCCTTTATCCCTCCCCCCCCCCCCCCCCCCCCCATCTGTGAGTCTTTCTGTCTGTCTGTGCGCTGCACCCGCTGTGTTTGCCCAATGGCTAGAAAAGCATGCAAAACCATTCACATGTCAACAGACTTGACCACGCAGGCGGGCAGGCTGGGAGGGGGGAGGGAGGTAGGCAGGCGCAGGCAGACAGGCCACTTTACATGAATGTAAAGCTACCTCGGGCTATGTTAAAGTCAACTACTGCAACTGTTAGTGACAACAGTTTTAATTTGACTCTCTTCTCTCACCCATGCTGGTGCTGGATGCTGGCGCTGGATGCTGGCGCTTAAGTAGCTGCATAAGCATTGACAGTTGATTGACAAGCGCACTTGCAGGAGATTAAATTATGGCCTGCAGCAGCAGAGCTGACTTAACAGAAAGAGAAAAGCATAACAACAAATATAACAGAGGCTGCAGGCTTTATGGCGCTTTCAATACAGTATTTGAGTTCGTGGTTTATCTTAGTTTATCCTAATAAAGTTATGGGGGAAAAATCATATACATACTCGTATATACAAGTATGTATGTACATATGCCATCTAAATTCATAATTTTTATAATTGTTGGTACTTTTTTAAAAATGTATTTCAAAATTCGTTCTATTTGGGGCTTTGATGCACAAAACATGTTTAGATATAAGAGAGAATAATAATACAATTACATATAGTAGGTATATAATTTTGTTCGAAAGTAGAGACTCTAGATAAGGAACTAACATTACTGTTGCGTTGAAGTTTCTGAGAATTATGATCAAGGAAATTTGTATTGATACGTAATTTTACATAATTAGCATATACACACTACTGTGCATGAGCGTGTATTCAATTTCAAGGCAGCTCAGCCACAGATCTTGACCATGTGGCTGATGGCATTGAGAAAAGTTTTATAGACATACTACTCGTACGCACCTGCACGCACTTTTAAGAGTCACTCAAGCAAATCTTATGCAGCTGCTTTTTTCTCTTTTTACTTTTCTTCCCATCTAAGCTTAGCTTTATTTGCTAATCATAGGCAACGGTAACAGAAATAACAACAACAGTAACATTTACCATTGAACAACAATGCAGAAAGCGAGAGTACTGGTAAAGGCATTTTGCCAACTCTCTGTTAATCATTACATGACGCTGTGCAGTGGCGCGCCAACAACATTTCATGTAATTAACATAATCGCATGTGTTGCTGTTGTTTTTTTTTTTCTTTCTTTTACTAACAGCCCGCAAAACACAAGCCATACGCGTCCATAGCATAACTAATCGCTGTTGATTACATTACAAAAAATCGCACAAAACGTTGCACATAAGGTAGGTATGTACATATGAATAGGCATGCAAAGTTAATTTAATTAGTCGGTTGTTAAAGTGAAAATATTTCTTTTAAAATAATTTGTAATAATCAAGCTAAAGAAATAAAATAGCATGTAATGCGGCTTTGAATATACTAGAATGCTGACAAAGGCAGAGTGAGAAGTCGTTTTCAATATCTTTTATTGACCATCTATCGGAATATTTCAATTGAACTTTCTTTTGCTTTTTATTTTTAAAGAAATCGTCTTATAAGTAATTGCTAATTTGTTTGCTAAATCGTCTTTAATCGTTAAGTCTACCTGTGAAGCTGTTAAGCATCTATAGCTTATATAAGAATTTTAGATTCCATAAGGAAAGAAGATTTTTATGTGAAGCTATCGTAATTTTAAATATCTGGAATATGTTTCTGGAATTTCTTCAATAAAATGAGGCCAAATTAATGACAAAATGAAACCACAGAGCGCGTTCTAAAGGTCTGCCAAGTCTCTAAACTGGAAATCAACTATCTAAGAGTTTATTCTAAATTTCATAAGTGAAAGAAATGATTTATATGCATTTATGCATGTATGAAATACCATATATTTGCAGTGGAAACTTTGACATATTGTTCGCTTTTATAGGTTCAGTGGAAGTCTTGTAATTCAAACTATAAACAATAACAATAGATCAATTCTTTATTAGTTTATACCTTGTTATTTATTTTAATAATTTTTAGGTAAGGTTTGCTTTTGAAAAATGTGAAGGGGGAATTTGAAGATATAGATAGTTATTTTAACTTTGATTCTAACAATTGAATTAGTTGTTTATTTTCTAGATTGAAATCAACTCTACAATTCATTTTTAAAGCAACAAAAACAGTGATGCGTTGTGTTTCCTCATCTAATTCATTCACTCTAGAAATGTGCAGTGCACTGAAGTTGCACTCCACTTGCCGTTCGTGGTCTAATTAAATTTTAACAAGTTAATAAAAATTTATGAAGCGCAACGCTGCCGCAACAGCAGCACACCCCAAGGAAGTTTACTTTCACCTGTCGTTGTCATCGTAGACATCATCAGAGTCATCGCTGTTGTCGTCGTTAGTTAAACACAAATATGTCACGCACAAAAGAATTTTACAGCGCACATAAAATGCACACGACGTGAGCCAAATGCACTCCAAAAGGCCGTGTATTACTTTCTAATAAGTCGAAAAAAAGTAAGAAAGAAATGAATTATGTGGAACGCCACTGCCGCTGACTGTGTGGCGGTGGCAGGCACGCCTGTTCGGCTTCCTGTGCCCAGCCCCCAAAAACGGAGGCAGCAGAAAACTGCAAGCGAGTGCAGGAGCGGAAGTGCTGTGCGCTTTGCTCCCGGCACGTGAGCGCCTAATTAATTAAACAGCATGACACATGGGCCGAAAAGAAAAGCGGCCTGTGTCAGTGTATGTCTTTGAGGTTTTCCCAACACGACTCACAGCGGCAAACACAAAGACCACGAGATGCAGCGCTGGCAGGCGTCTTGTGACAAGTGTGTGAACTTTGTGGAGAGACTGTTGCCTCGAGAAGACATTTACTAACCAGCCAGCTAACCAAGCTTGTCATGGAGAAATCATAACTGTCGCATGGGGACGGGGAGAACACTTATTAAAATGTCTTTAGGCGTAAGCACACTTAAAGCTTTCAGCTGTGCGTGAAATGTGTGCCATTTGTCAACAGTTTTCCATTTCTCGAAATTTTTTAGTTTTTTATTTTTGGTGTACTAACGGTTTACCTCGACATTTTCACGCGAGTACAAAAATGAAACAAGTGGAAAGAATTTCCTAAGCTGCAAATACGATTTTGCAGTTTTGTCAGCGTATGGCTAAAATGTATACTCGTAAAATGAAAAGCGAAAGCAGCGACCTAGTCAGTGGTTTATGGCTTAAAGGCTTGCCCGCAATTGGCATGTGGAAAATCTTGACCATCTTAATGGCCAGTTAACAAGTTGAAGATTAATTACAATACAACACAACACAACATGTTTCCGATTGTGTTTGTGTGCACATGACGATGTTAAATTTCCTGCCTGCCAGTCTGGTAAGGCGGTTATAATTAATGGCGGTCAAGGGGCACATGAATTGCAAGTTATAGACAGTTGCAAAAAAGGAAAATCTGTACATGACTGCTGCACACTGGTAGTTTTGATTAGAGTTTTGAAAAGCCAATTTCCACTGTACGCCTTCTGAAAGTAATATTTTGAACAAATGTGCTTAAAAAAAGAGGTCAACACCAATGCTATAAAAATAAGAATTAAATAGGTTACCCATATATTCGAAGAAAAAAAAAACGACGTTTGGAAGAGGAAGAGTTTTGTTCCAGAAGAGTTGCCATGAACACAATTGAATAGCATTTACCAACTTAGAGTTCTACCTTAGGTTTGACTCGTTTGTGGATATTGGACACTATATTAAAGAATAACTTTGGGTCTCGCCCCACGCAACAAGGTGTATCTCTGTTTCAATATAGAAGCTAAGCTCTAGAACAAGAACTTGAAGAGTGCCTTCTACAATTATTAAAATCCCGTACTTAGCTTGTAGTCGCCAATATTAGTTAACAAATAAATTAAATTAATAAATTTAAGTTATAGTTTACAAATACTGGTACAAGAGATACCTTCTCACGTCCCAGTTCTTTCCTTCTCCTTGTAAATGAATGACTCTTGCCGCAGTCTCTTGTAGAGAGTGCTCTATTGAAATTCAATACCTCCAGAGCAATGAAGTTCGGAATTCAGTTAACCAAAATCCATAAACAAAAGATAATGATTTTAATCACTATTGGGAGGTTGAAAATGCTGGGTTGTCATCCCGAATTGATGGTTATAGGTTAAATGGCCCAATAACTATGGCCTCTAAATCTTGCCAAAAGAGTCGTTCGCGTTCAATAAACTAAAGTAGCAATAACCTTAAGCCAACATACGGCCGGTCGTTAAGTGGGCGTGCCAGGCCAGACTGTTGTGCAAACAACATTTGCCTAGCAGTCGTTTAACATTCGCTGAGCTTTATTCTGCGCATGCGCGGCTGCTGGATGGCTAGCTGGTTGGCTGTTAACGCAAGGAAGCGACAAATTGGACGACGGCAATGGCGACGAAAACTGCGACCAAACTACGGCCAACGGAAAGTGTCAATTTGCGGCCTGGCATCCGTTTGTCAAAATGCTTAAAGTGCTTGCCTCACGCTGTGCCACAATGCTACTCTCCAATGGCCGCATTCAACGTGCCACAGGCCACACTCCCGCTGCTACCAAGTGCAACAACAATTTGAGTGTCTGACTGGCTGGCTGCCGAGCTGCTGCTGTCGCATGAGTGTCTTTCAAAATATGTTGCACATTTGATTTATTTTTTGCGTTTAGAGTTTTAATTACAGCCTTTTGACAAATCGCATTCGATAAAATTTTAATTAAGCCAGTGAGCGGCTTTCGTTAGAAATCGAAAGTGTGCCCACTTAATTGATCTGCGATTAAATGAAGTGGCAAGTGGTGAACGTGCACTTAAATGGATGATGTCAAGTGTTCAGTTGGCCAACAATATGCACTGGCATCGATGGTACTTAATTGATCCTCGTGTGCATTTCTCAGCCATATGTAATTGGAGCAGGAAGACATTCGATTTACACTCAAACAAAAGAGTACAAATGTGTTCACAGTTGAAACAAGATTGTCTGGAGAAGTTAACGAGAGTTACATTAATTTGAAAGCATAACAGATACAAATCAGTTTGTATGAATAATAAATATGCTTATGTGATTCATTTAAGATAGGCTTCAGGCACTCATTTCACTCATTTGTGAATTTCTTCCTGTGCCCATTCCTGAATCAAATTACACAAAGTGGAATGAGCTTTACGGCCATAGTTGACAGTGAGTTGACTTTCAGTTCTACAAGATATTTATAAGATTAAATTTTATGTACTATTTAAATAATTTGTGTTATCAAATATGAAGCTGCTAGGGGAATTCAAAAACTATATAGCCAGCCTACGGAGATTGAAATCAATTGCTTTCAGGGTTTTTAGGTTTCTAATAGAAACTTTCTATACACAAATGTTCGAACTATGTATTTTAAATTTTAAATGCTTACATTTCTTTCCAGAAAGCTCAGTCTACCAACAATAGATTAAGACAGTTATTTAAATAGGTGTATTTTTTTGGGCGTGCTTTTTTTTTTGCATTTGCAAAAAATCAAATCATTTGCAAACCTTACACAACATTCAACCAAAACGTGAACTTTAGTATGCCTGGGAAACTGTAAGATAAAGCCGTGCAGGTTAAGCTCGCATAGTAGCCCACGTAGTTCGCACAGCACGAAGAGCTACAAGCCAGTTTCCACAATCTGTAGACGATGCCGAAGATCGCGCCACCTCACCAGAGTGTAAGAGGAGCCAAAGCTAAGGAAAATATATGCACACTCAAGTGCCTGATTACTGTTTATGGTAATTGTTATAAAAAAAGAAGAGCCAAGTGTTCGTTGAGTTGTGCACCTGAAGCACAAACTGCAGTACAACTAATTAGAGCTCTGCACGCTGGCGCCGCCGCATAACAAGACCAACAACAACAATAAAGAGAATTGTAACAGCTGCCAAATTAGGCCGCTGCTCACCGGCAAAATGCTAGTGATTTGTCTATATAGAATGAAAAGTTGGTCTCAGGTGTAAAGCTGCCTATTAGAGACTGCACCACACACACACACACACAAACTCACGCACAACACCACTGGGGGTAGCAACAATAACTTTACTTTGGCTTCTTCTTCGCTTAACGGAAGCTTTTGCATTTTCCTAGTAAATTATACATGGGGTCCATAATTAGCAGGGTGAGTAAAAGAAAGAGAGAGAGCGCACTTAATACCATAGTCTGTACTTGTAGTCGTCTACAGCGTTAACATTTTATGGGTTAATTATAGTTTGAACTATTTTTGGCTTTAACAATGGAATCGAATGGGTTTCTGCAGCGCTTCATTGGCATTCAGTTGAGTTTTGAACCGTTTTAAAAGTTTGCGTGAGAACGTTCAACACTCGTTAAATGTTCTTCTTTCCTAATGTTAGCAATATTAATGAGCATGTAAAGTTTACAGTTACCTGACTGTTAAACTATACTGCCAATGCTATGCTGTTAACAAAAATGGGCATGGAAGGTAAGCTTTCCTTATAAAGAAACCACATTTAACTGAGACGTTTAGAAGTTAAACAGTGTTGGCTTTTTTTTTGTACTTCTTTAATCTTCATTTAAGATCTTCCCTAGATTGGAAAATGATTGCATTTTGTGATTACTTTGACATTTTCATCATGCTACATTTTTAAATTAAATTTGTCATCATCATAAAAAGAATTTACATTCATTTGCACGAAGCAGTGGGTGTCAGAGTCAGTCTTTCCAACCACAATTTACAGTAATTTGTGTGACAAATCGATCGTTTTCCAGTTTAGGATCGAACCACCAGCCTTTAACAGCTAGCCCCTGAATTACAACAGAAAAGTACAAGCAGCTGAACTCTTACTGTAAAGAAGTGTAAACGATGTGCAAATTCTGTTCAATTTTGAAAGTGCAACACGAAATATGAGCCTCAAAAGTGTGCTCCTTTTTGTGCTGTTGCTGGAAAGCCTTTCACGCAAGGAAATTTCAGCAACAACGGCAGCAACATTTTCCCAGGTATAGTAGTTGTCGACAATCGCCGGTAAATGACCAGAGCGACTGTGACAACAATGCGCGACTACGACAAAACCCGACCAGCGGCGGCGGCGGCGAGGGCGGCGGTGTTGGTGCTCCCTGAGGTGGTGCGCAGGTGGCTCGCTCGTTGGCCAGACAAAGTCAGCACTTCGGCCTGGCAACGGGCAACAGTGAACTGGAAATGGGCTCTGGCGACAAAAATTAATGTGTGAGCATTGCCGGAATAGCGAAAGGAAATGTAGCACACCGAGTCTTGAGTGGAAAACTCCTGCAGTAGATTTCTTCTCATCTCAAGACTCAAGTCTTTTGGGTAAAAGTTGTACACAAAAGTGATAGTTGTTGCTTTGATTTAGTTGCGCGCGTTTAGGGTATTTATGTTATTTTAATTGCAACACATTCAGCCATATATCTAGCCATTCATTCATTCATTCAGGTATAAGCATTCTCCGTACCGACGAAAATGGCCCAAAACGTTTAACACGAAAAGCCAATTAAGTAATAAATAATTTCACACTATTTTCTCACACACACATACACACACACACACACTGAAAAAGCCATATGCATGTATGTATGTATGTATAATGCATTGAAAAGCCATAACGTAAATAATATTAATTTTTTTCTTTCACTACCTTTTCCCTGAATGTTGTGGTTTGTTTTTTGGCTTCTCTGGTTGTTGTTGCTGCTGTTGTTGATATAACACTAGTCTACACATTGCAAATTTGCAATTTTGCACATATTTGGTAAGTCGCATGCAGCGCTACGACCATCACTACAACAACAACAACAATAACAATAACTACAACAACTCTGCACGCGAGAAAATGCATTACGTTCGAGCAACAACATATTTTTCCCATAATAGAAAAGAGTCACCATGTGTCTGCTGCCGGAAAGTAGTAGCTGGTGCCAACAACAACAACAACAACAAGTGTGGCATTTCGAATTTGTTTTTTTCTTCTTCTTAATGTATTTTATGGTTTTTTTTGGCAATTGTGTGGAAATTTTTATTATAAAATTGCAAATGTGAGGCAATGGAGCACACAACTTTTTCATTTGTTTGGCAGCTCATGAGGCGGTAAGTACGTGTAGTTCCTACAAACTTATATGTATAATATATTTGACCACGAACAATTGCATAACAAAGATGCTTTGAGAACTCTTTGGCGGTTTTTTAAATTTTGTAATATATTGTCATTTATATGCCCTTTGATCCATATGATACGTGTGTCCGTCCGTCTGTATGAAGGCCAGTATTTCGATAGGTATAAAAGGTAGCGTTACCAAATTTGGTAAGTTGTTTTTTTCTAAGGGAACTGCAATATCGGAAATCTTAAGAGCTTAAATCATTTAAATTTAACTTTAAAAGGGTGATGATTTTTAGTCATTTCTTAGAGTTTCCGTTGCTTTTTAATTTTCAACTTATGTGGACGTAGAAACCATCCGACAACCTATGTACATTTCTTATATTAGTTTTAAGTATTTACTTATTTTGTTATCTTTATGGGGGTATATACAGGGTAATTAAGAGTTGATTCCGCTAGACAAGCATTATTTGACTGTATTTTTGTGGAAGCGGCAAGAACTGGATCCGATAAACTCAAGGTTTATTTTCTTGATTTTAAAAAACACATCTTGTAAATGAAACAATAATAATAATGAACGAAAATGAAATTAAAACTAGTTTCGTAAAGGCGAGCGAATTAGTTGATTAATTGTTTAAAAAGATTAGTGAGCGGTTATTATATGCCATAAGCGGAAAATAAGAAAAATTTACTAATAATAAAAAACATTTTCATTTAAACAAAAAAAAAAAAATAAATAAAAAAAAAATAAAATATAAACCTAAATCGAAAATATATTTGAGTCTTCCAAACGTTGCGTTCAGCACGACGTCAAGGAAAAGTCTAAATACATTTCGAAAATGTTAAAGGACAACTAACAGCCTACTTGATTCTAGTGTTGTAAATTGTGCATTAGACAACACTGATTTACCCTCAACGAGGTGATGTTTTGAAAAGCATGAACAAATTTCCGGCAACTACAGAAATTCTCCGTTATTTGAGAGGAAGTTTGTCATTGGCTTGTGGAAGACCAACTGAAAGTCTTTCACAGAATATTTTCACAACACACTCGTACTATATATAAACTGCTGCCAATCCCTCAAGAAGCGGACTTGGAGATTGAATAACAGTACTATACTGGCATTTTATAGTCCAACCAGGCAAGAGACTCTGTTCGTGGCTGCTGTGCTCTGCACATGAAATTTTCTTTATTACAGCTTAAACATTAAACTCCTAACAACAACACAAGACCAACAACAAAGCAGCCCAATAAAAAGCTTAACTTGGTCTAAACAGTCAAATGCTTAACAACTAATTGTGGAGTCATGTGCGAGACTGCCAACAGTGGCGTTTTGTTGGCAACAAGTTAGCCAGTCAGCTGGACATGAGTACTTTTTTTTTTTAGAGCGGACGTTCATGTTTGGTTTGATGTTTTTTTTATAATGCCCCATAACGGTCGGCAATGAGGCATAATTAAGACAAACAACAGCAACTTTTGTTGGTCACGTTTATGCAGGACAAAGACTTGAGTCTAGAATGTGAGACTTAAGCATAAGACTTTGCTTGTATACTTTATTATATAACTCTTTTTTTCAGAGGAAACATACGGTGAGGTGAGTTGACCCGACGCTTTGCCAATTAATAACAACAGCGTCGGGGCGTGTCGACAGCTGTCGATTTGACTTTAAACGAAAGTAAGATTGCAGCAAGCAATGCTGTTTAACCTTCCTTCCTCTTACTCGCTTGCCCAATTTTCTTTTGGAGTCAACCTTTTCGGATTTCCTTTGTTTTTGTTTTCTTTCGATTTTTACCGAAAATTATGTGTATTGTTGTACTTTCTACAACGCCTCTTTCAAGTTGAACGCCATGGCTGATAAATGAATTTAAATTTGAAATTAATGGCCTGTTATGTTCAGGCCAGCATCGATTTTTCGTCGGATTATTTGCCTGCCTGACGTCAAAATCATCGTGCATTTTCATTTACGTTCACAACTCTACGTACAAATTTAAATCATAACGACAGTTTTCTAATTAACCGCCTGTCAAAAATTGTTTAAATGCAGAGATAAAAGTGTAGGCAATCGCCGCTGCCTGACAAGCCGTTGAGAAAGTCACCCGTGCTTGACACTCTGTGGGAAAGTGAGGTGGCGCTGAGGCTCTACACACATACTGTTGTTGGCCACATTATGCATTTCTTGGCGTGGGCAGCGCAACTCTTGTAAGCAGCTTAAATGTGGGCCAAAAGCAAATGACAAACAATTGCTTATGACTTAGGCCAAGTAATTTGGGAAAACCAATTGCAATACGTTTTTCAACTACGCAAGCATTTAAAGACTGTAGCTGCAACAATAAAGCCGATAAAGCTTAGACAAAGATCCTTAGTGATTATTGATTAGCGTTAGAAATGAGTAATGCAAAGCTTTAAAGTATTTTCCTTAAGATATACTTTAAAATTTAAGAAATTGATTAAACTGTCCTTTTTTGGGAACTGGCTCTATTATGCTGCATTCAGAAAGGATTCTAGTAGCTTCGGCAATCACTCAAGTAATATCAGTGAACTGTTTGAAAACTTGTCGCTAGTTACATGGTAGATGGAAGTCAGTTCTAAAAATCTTTCCAAAATAGGAATTGAAAAGGAGTCTGATTTAATACCTATGTATATGCGGATGTCTAACAATTCCCTTCAACACTTTTTCGTACTATATGGTCAACAAGAATGTAACTGTTTTGTGTATTTAATCAAATAAGGTAAAAACAAGAAAATAATGCTAATGTCGAGCAAGCTCAACTCCTTAATATCCTGTACCTCCCACCAAAAAAGAAAAAATGAAATTTTTTTTAAAATAACTAAAAAAAAAGTATATTAATTATGGAAAAAAACACGAATTGCGGGGGAATGGGGGGGGGGGTGTATCAGAATAAAAAAATAAACTTGACCTGCCTAGGGCTTATGGGAATCTGGATACCGAGTTTGGTTATTCTAGTTCTTGTACCTTCTGAGATCCTTGCGCTCATACAGACGGACGGACAGACGGACATGGCTATATCGACTCGGCTTGTCACAATGATCAAGAATATATATGTATACTTTGTGGGGTCTGCCACGCCTCCTTCTCCCTGTTACATACATTCGCACAAAACTAGTATAGCCTTTCACAGGGTACAGGCTATAAATATATGAAACTTCGTTTTCGGCAGCTGTCTCATAGCAACTACAATAAGTTGCAGTCAAGAATATTTTGAATGGGCTATCGATGTAAAGCAATGCTTTTACACAACTAAGCAGCTCTAGCTTTTAAGCTTTGAAGAGTGGAACGTGCATAATGCAAACAATTTGATGATGTTTCATCTTCATGTTTAGTTTACAATTAAACCATAATTTAGAAATAAAGACACACTTTTTGGTCCTTTATTTCATAAGGGAGCAATGCGCAATAATGTGTAAATCAGTTATGCTGACAATTTCTCTTGTTAAGGTGTTAGACAACAACTTCCACAGCAACACCAATTTCATGTTTGTCGCATCATTTACACCAAAACTTACGCCACAGATAGTGAGAAAAACAATTTGGAAATCGCCAGAAGAGTTCAGTAGAAAAACTGTCCAAAACGGTGATGAAAACAATTTGTCTTTGCTGCCAACGGCATTGCTGTTGTTTCTGTCTGCCGCTGTTAGCCAAAAATGCACAACAAGTATGCCAATTGTCTAGTAAATGTCCGTCAGTTTGGCAGCCAAGACAACAAACACAGCAATTGGTAGTTAATTTTCTTTTTGGCTGCCAAGCTGTCTGTCTCTCCGTCTGCCCCTCCAACTTATGTCAGCAGCAACGGCAACAACAATAGCAACAAAAAGCCGCAAACACAACGTCATGTTTCATGTTGTTGTAGGAGTTGCTGTGTAGTTGCAGCGGTAGTTGTTGCTGTATCTGTAGTTGGTGCTGCAGCAATTGTTGGCTGCAACGCTCGCCACATGTCGTTTCATAATGAAGTTGTGGTGGTCATGGGGGCTGGCTCTCTGGCAGCCACTTGCGAGGGAGTGGGGGAAAAAAGCATACAACTTGATTAATTGCAATTGATTTTTATGAGTTTGTTTAAGCCTCACGCTGACGTTGGCTGCCCGAGAGGCACGGCCCGGCCCACTCCCCAAAGCTGTCTGCCCGTTAATTTAATTTAAGTGCTGGTTTGTCCCTTGGCTTTGGGGTTCGGGTCATGGAAATTTGCGCGCCCTGAGGTAGCCTGTCAATCTTTCAGCCAAGCCACATGTGCACACAGAAATGCAAAGTCATGCGCTTAGGGTTGCCAACCGTGCGAAAAATGCAACTTATGGTTGTTCAAATTATCAAACAAATAATATGAATCATAATGATAGCATTAGTTTACAAATTGAAATAAACGATATGTAAAATCTCCACCTGAACCCACAAATGAGGTCAAATTTATTTCTTCGATCTCTCCAGCTACGGTGTTGTTCAGTTGAAAAAAGATAACTTTCAGTTTTGCATGATACCAAATATATTATTATTATTTGTCATGAAAATCAATTAAGGATGCTATAAACCGTCTACATATTACTCTCAAGTGGAATGAGAGTTACAAACCTATTTATTGTATTTTGTTTTCAACAGACGGATATATTATTAGAAAATTAAATTTATGTGACATAATTATAATTTAAATACAATTCCCTAAAGAAGTGCCGACACACTTTAGTAGATAAAAACCCATCACCATAAGGACGTGCCTTAAAAAAGACACGAATTGTTTTATATTCTCATATGTCCATATTAGCAGCATAAAACTATAAATAACATGTGACTATTCACAAATGCATAGCTCATGAAAGTTACAGTTAAAATGTTTATTAATTTATCGCAAAAACGTTTATGAACTGTCTGCAAAAATAATTAACTTGGAATATATGAAGATGGAATCTTCGTAGCGGAAAAATTCCACCACCAAAACAGCGTTACTGAACCTCTGCAGCGTAAAGCAAGTAAATGTTAGTTAACAGTGGTACAGTGCGCTTACAGAGTTCATGCATGAATTGAGCGGCAGGAGTTGGCAAGTGAAAGCGAGAGTCTTCCTAAACCCTAACTCCCAGCTTTTCGTGGCCATTGAAATGTGCAAAATCATCAAAGCATTAACAACACTGTGTTGTGGAATATGATGCAAAAACGGTTACCAAATAAACGATAAACAGACTTGAGGCTGCCGCTATTATAATTCTAAATCGTGGGTTTCAAAGGTTCGAAAGCAAAAGTTGCATTATACTTTGTGGCATGCCGCCAATAGTCCATACACAGTACTATTCATATACACATGCAAGTTTGTCTGTGTATGCACCTGTCTATTCGAGCGCATTGGAGCAGTCCACAAAGATTGGACAAACAGTTCCAGTTCATTCGGCTGTGCCATTAAAATGTCCGAGGGAAAATTATTTATCGGCCGAGTTCACTTGTTCGCTTTTATTAAGCTTAGCTTTGGGCTTTTCTTTTGAAATTTATTTACTGGTTTGTTTATTGTAGTTTATTGCTCGAGCGCATCATAAACTTATTGTTTTTTCTCTTCGCCAGCTTTGTTTCATTTAAATCGTGTCCAGCAGCACAGCAGGTAGTTAAACAACAATAACAACAATGGACAACGTCGTGCAACCACAAAACAAAAATAAAAACTTAATGAAAACTCAACTGAAGCACGAAAATTGTGTGCGGTTACATTAGTTATTGTGGTTGTGTTTGTAAGTGCTGGTGCTGCTGTTGTTTATGTTGTTACTATTGTTATTACTGTATGTTACCTTTTGTTGATTTCCCTAAAAATGTTGATTAGTTGAGTGCATTATAATTGCCGCGCATGCCAAAAAAAAACAATGAACAACAACAAAATTAAATAAAACACTGATGTTCAATTGACGTTTTGCCAGTGAGGGTCTATGGGAGGGGCGAGGGGGAGGGCCTACAATACTTTCTCATTGTGCATTCAAGCGAAGTTATGCAGTTGTCTGGCTCCCTGTTCCTCAATCCTCCTCCCTGCCACAATTGCGTTTTTTGTGCATTTGATTGATGGACGCCGCCAAAGTTCGTTAACTTCCTGTAGACTGTGGAATTCAATCAGGTGTGGCCATCAGTACAGTACGGTAGTTGTAGTTGTAATTGTTGCTATTTGCATTTGGAAATGCAATGCTTGTTATTTAAATTATTGGGAAATGATAGGCGCAAGCTTCAATGTTTTTTGTAAGTAATAGCAAGGAAGAACTTGAAAATATGAATGTGAAATGTTTCAGTAAAATCGTAACTCAAACATGGAAGATGTACATTTAAAACTTTTCCGGTCTATACAATTCATACTTTCCATCAATATTGAAAAAATCAATAGTAGTCGAAAATAGTGTAAAATACTTTCTTTTTGCATCTTTTGAAGAGATTTTAGTTATATAATTAAAAATGCGGAAAATTCAGGGTTTGAATTAAATTGAATCTCTGCTAATCCTATGCGAGAGCTAAATAAATAGCTAAATAAGTAGCTAATAAATAGCTCCTTAAAAAAGGAAAGTTATTTGGTGCTGAAATTGTATTTGTCCTTTTTTTAAAGCCTTTCAACAGGCTTAGTGTAAGCTATCTTCCATTTAAAAGTTGTCTTCTTTGTTGTTAATTACCAGATAAGCTTTCTTCTAGTACGTGTTGTTCGTCCCTCATAATCTGTTAAAACCAATCCAGCCACAAAATACCGTTAGCCGAAAAGCAACAAGTTTAAGCATCCTTAGCAACGTTCACTCACCAGACAGCAAATTGCAAATTACTAAACTAAAAGCCAGCGCCACTTAATAGCTGCTGGATTGACATATTGATGTTGGATTTTCTTCTTAGCAGGCAAGCAGCCTCAACTGCATCCAAAATTTATCGACAACGCATACATCACGGCACTATACGAGTACGAGTATAGATGGCAGGCAACGTACTGTTAGCATAAGGAAGAGACGACCGCATCGCTTTTAGAGATGAGCGGTTACATTTTTCTCAGGTAATGCTAAGAGTGTTGGGGACTATCTTCACGAGTTTCATTTTGTTGTTGTTTTGAGATATATTATTGAATAGAGTTCTTATTGTGAAGAATTCCTCACCATGTCAAAGGGATTGGAGTATATCTATTCTGTAAAATGTTATCCTAACATTAGCTAACTGCTTATATGTAGTATTAATGAAAGATAAATTTACATTTCCTTGATCACAGCAATAATGAAAAATATATCGAATTTTTGAACACTCTCTATCCTATGTTGCCTGATTAGTACAGATAAATTCAATGGATGTTATATCTGTAAAGGTTTAAGGCCTCAATACAGGTTTACAATCTTTAATTATGTAAGGCCCACAAATTTCGCCAATTAGCAGTCTCAGCAGATTACTCTGACCTTGCATCAGAGCATATACGAGCATGTCTAGAGGTAGAGATTGATTAAAAGTTGATGGTTTACTTTCTGAGTCACATCATGGTATATGATGACAAGTCTAATGTATAGTAATGTAAATATATGCATGCAACGTTTCAAAATTGAATTGGGACTTTTAAGTGCACGTTCCTGCCCATGACCCGTCACAGATGCGTAAATATCTCTCATCTCTAGCCGGTTCATTGCCGTTAGTTGGATTTGTTGCGCATGCGCGGCGGGTGGGTGAGTCGGCTGAGCTGGATGATGTTGCTGGTGTTGCTGCTGGTGCTGCAGCTGCACCACGCAGTCATTAATCAATGCTTGCAACATGGCAGGCTCTGCTGTTCGTCTGCTTGCTGGCTCCCTGGCCGACTGGCTGGAAGTCTAGGCGATATGCAAAATGAGCCTGGCAGCCTAGTGTTAAAACAACAGTTTAGCTTATGCAGATTTTGTCGCCGCCATGAAAGACATGCGGATGTTGTATGTTTGTTGCTGTTGTTGCTGCTGCTGTTCGTAGTACTGTTGCTACTCAAAAGACAATCAATTCAATGCAATTGAATTGCTATTCGTGCTTCTTGTAATGCTGCTGCTGCTGCTGCTGTTGACTTTCGGCTGGCCTCACATTTGGCAGCAACTAATTTGCATGTGCTGGCCGTTTTGCTGTTGTTGTTTCTGTTTTTGTTTTGGGATGGCTACTGATTAAAGAGCAGAGTGAAAACATTTTTGTTTTGTTTTGGCCAGTGCCTGCCTTGCAATCAGTTTATTTAACAGGCTCTTGACTTTGCGTAGGTGCCTGCCTGGCGAGCAACACCCCCATCTGAACATATAAATTGGCAGCGCCTGACATGCCAATCAACATCACACACACACACAGCACTCACACAAATACGTGTGTGTAAATATGCGTATATTTATGTGTGTGTTGTGTCTACTTAGATGAAAAGCGCCGTTCGAAATTCATAATTGTCATGCAGACACTGGAGCTTTGGTCGCCGCACAAGATTGTCAATTATCGATAGTGTTGGACGCGCTTGATCAATAATTATCGATTAGATGCAAAGAAAGTCTGCGTGTGTGTGTGTGTGTGTGGAATTGTCGAGAGGAAAAGTTGTTGTGCCGCCTTTGCATTTCATTTATAATTATGCGTATACCCTGCCTCTCTCTTTCTCTCTCTCTCTCTCTATGTTTATCTATTTGCCAGGTATATACTACATGCATTATCTTTGGCTCGTTCGTGCCCAGAATCGCTGACAGTTGTGCATCAGAGAGCGAAAGTTGCCAACAGGCATGTTAATTATTAATTGTAAACAAAAAGAGTACAACACTGTATGTATGGAGTGTGTATTACATCTCAAGATTAATTGAGCTTCGACGTAAAAGCGAAAGGACTTTCTAAAATATGCTAATTGAAATTGTTCAAGTCTGGTAAGGATTTATCATTGCTGTTACTTCAACGATGAGTTATCTAATTTAATTGCTTGTTAGTTATGTATGCCCTGATTATAACAAAAATCCAGTACTCGAGCTTTGTAGTGATAAACAATTGAAAAAATACAGCGATTCCTCCGGCAGCTTTATTTTGTTATCTTGGGTAGGGTGCTTTAATAAAAAAGAAGCTTACCTGTAAGAGAAAGAAATAAAATTCATTAGTATTGACAAATTTACTTTAATCCTACATACTATATTTTAATTCAAAATAATATCATTGTTATTATTATGTATATTCAATTTATTTCTTTCACGCGAAACGTAACTGTAATTGGACTCGACAAAAGTCAGGTCATATACTTTTTAATTTCGGATTTAGTTGCTTTCATAACACTGCAGCAAACATCGTTGCTAAACCAACTTAACTCTAAGTTTTCAATTAGATTTTCAAATTGATATTCTTTATTGATTTTTTAGATAGAATATCCTTCATAGCTTTCATTCAACTTCTAAATGATTCAACCGCTTTGCAACTTATGAACATTTTTAAAGTCAATATTGCCTTGCGCTAAAATTTTGTCTGCAGTCCACAGAGTTCATTGTCTGACCCGACCATGTTTTGGTCTACACACAAAAACGAAACTTGAAAGCGCACATAAAAGCTTGAAGGACTTCTACGAAAATTGTTTCATTTGCATATGCATTTTCATTTGTGAGGGTTGGCAGTTGTCTGCACGACAGAGGATTCACTTTTACAGTGAAAACATTGCCGGAAGTGTGCCAGGACTAACAACACAGCTCCCCACCCCTCACTCCATCAACCAGTTGAAAGGAACCCTCAACTCGATGCAGCATTTGAGGACGACTCTCATACTAGTTGGTGGCAAATGCAACTAACAACTGTGTTTGTGCAAGAGTCGACAGCACGAATACTAACAGGATGTAAAAAGCTTTTGCTTTTGTTTTGGATGGCTTTGAAGTTTACTTCTGCTCGAATATGCTGGAATTTGCGACATTAAAATATGGCTTGTGTTGTCATAACAAAAAGGGTATTACGGTAGTAAGGGGGAAGCCAATTTCTATGTTAGCTTCGCATATTTTTGAATTCCAGGATTCGATTTCTGCAACAACACTCCATCTGGCTTCATATAGCAAGTTTAGTATATCAGGCGTTGGAAAATAATTTATTGGTGAAAGAATGACTAAGAATGACTATGAAGAAAAAGGCTCAGGAACTGAATAAAATGAGATAAAGGAGTTTGATATCTTCGAGACTTCAGAGACAACTTCATCCTTAGAAGAGAATGAAGTAGGTGCAGCAAAAAACAAAGCCAGTAAACAACATTGCAGAAACAAAACATTTATAGTATGTAGCAAGAATTATATTTTGATTTTTTTTGGTAGAAACATAGTACATTTTTATAAATTCTTGTTTGGAATCTTTTATTCGTAATGGACGGCGGTTCCCATTCGTGTAAAAAGTTACAAAAGCCTTCAAAGAGTTCTTTTCAAGAATAGTTAGAATTGTTCTCTGCCCCTGTCTCTTAATGCAAAAGTTTCTTCCTTGTTCCATAAACTAGTTGTTATTCCTATTATTTCAAGTATTTAAAGTGTGCTGCCCCCCCGCGTAGCAAGTAAAAAAGTATGCAACAAATTTGCAACGATTTTCCCTTCATTGATTTAACAATAACAAGTGAGGAGGAAAGACCCAAATACCGAGCAATAACTACAATATACAGGATATAATATGCAGGATACAAAACACACGAGTATATGTTTATGTATATAATGTAATAAGTTCACAAGAAGTGATTTTTTGGCCCAACAAAACAACTGCGACTCATCAGCTGTCGACGACCTTAAGCGTACCTTTTGCCGATTTTGTTTGTGACCTGGCAAGCGAGCACCGCCAGGCACGAAAGCATTTGCAACTTAAATATGTGCCTATAATGTTCTGCTAAATCCTGTGCCTGTGCCTGTGTCTTTGCCTTGCCTTTGCCGCAGCCCAGTGCACAATGTGGCGCATGCTTGATATTCGACATGTATTTTTGTCATGTTAACATGAATTATATTGACGCAGGCAGTATGTAAGTATATGTGTGTTGGTGGAGTATCAACGTTTCATTTACTCAATTATATATAACAACACCAAATACTACAAACAAAAAACTAGAACTACAAATATTTTTTATGGCTATTCCATGGAAATGCGCGCTTTAACAGCTGACATCGGAAATTTTGACGATGGGCAATATTTTATGAGGTGTGGAGTTTTGAATTGGTTTGGGTTTGGTTGCTTGAGTTTGTTTTGTTTGCGATAATTTCATTGGTTACGCTCCTTGGCCTCAATTTGTAAATCGAAAACTGTTTGCCGATGATATAGAAATGTAACCACGACTATATTTATAGTATAAAGAAGTATATACAATTTTTTGAATGTAAATAGATTGCGATATATACTGCGATAAGCACGCAGCGCTCTTTTATTTCTAGGTGTATCAAAGTATACAGCAGTATATGTTATTATATTATTCGTAAGAACATTGCATTGAATAAAACCAGCCAGAGAGCTAATATATATGACATTGTCATGACTAATTTCTTGAGTAATGCATGACAAATTGCCGTTAACTTACTGAACTAAAGTCAACGACTTGACTAGAATAAATGTTCCTTAATACATTTATGGTATGGTTGTCTACAAACTTTATTTGCTCTTAAATCTTTCAAAAGATAGCGTGTAAATTGATACTGAATTACAGCTTGAAACAAGGCAGTCTATGTTACCAACAGAAGATCCATCTAAAAAAGTGCATATACCATCTGACCAAGCATAAATTCTAATTTAAAGAAGTTGATACTGAGGAAAAAGAACAAGTTTCTTATTCTGAAGGATTAGATGAAGATAAAATTAGAAGATATTGTTGAATCTTTGAACAAGAATTGATTGAACATCCTTTGAAGATTCATGGATTGTTTTGGTAGCTACTGGTTTCTAAAAATGTCCTGTCGCATTGTATAGGCTGCTAAAAAGTAATCTATATTCCTATAATTAGTCTGTGAAGGTAGGCGCTTCAGCAGCAGTTTGTTTTCCTTCACCTTTAAAGAAAAGTAGGCCAAGAAAAAGCTGACTGACTGACCCTCTCTCTACTCTAAGATGAATTAAATTATTCATTTATTTAAATATTTATTATAATTTCGCAACGCTCTACAATTTCATTAATGGCTCATACTTTCAACAACAATTTTGCTCAAAATTTACAATGAACATTTTATAAACTCATACTAATCCCACACAAACACACATAGCCGTAGATAATGTTGGGTACGTCTTCTCCCGCAACAGACAGACAATCATCTTACAATGAATGCGACAAATAATAATAAACAGCACCATAAAAAGTGAATTGTCATGATTTCCGCCGCTTATACAACAAACAAAATCGCAGTCGCAGTCACAGCCACCATTTAATAGAGGAGCGCGAGCTGTGAGCAAAAGTCACGCCTTTAAAATGTAATTTCTTGCCAACACACAATAAACTCTGCAGCCGCCCGACCGAAAAAAAAGAAAAGTAAATACGATTTTTCCCGTAAGAAAATAAACAATCAACGGTGTAAAGAAACCGCACTGCAACAACAACACATGCGGTGGCAACAATAAAACAACAACAACAACAATTGAAAAGCGCCACAAAAATGATTGTATTTCTTAGCGAGCGGCTGAAAAACTTTAAATTAACTAAAAAGAAAAGAAAAATTAAACGAGTTAAGCGCACACTCAGCTGCCCTCTTTTTCATCCTATTTTTAAGCATTTGTGACAAGTTCAAGACATTAAAATTGCGTTTTTCAAAGTAGTTTAGGTCAATGGCAAGCCAGCTTAGATTTAGGTTTAAAAGGCGAACAAACTCGCCGATTATCACTGAGCTTTGTGCCAACAGCGAGGCAACTTTTAATTAAATTTAATTAAAGTTTTGCTCGCCAACTAGAAACAAGCAAAATTGACCCAATTCACATGTGCAGCAGCAAAGAATAATTGTAAATAGCAAAGAATAATTGAAGAACACACATACGCATATACATACATACATTGTACTATTCTATATATGGACTTCGGGGATTGTGTGATGAGTGTGACGAACTTAAGAAACTAAATCACGAAGAGACGAGAAGCTTTAAAGCATCTTAGATCAGATCCTTACAAAAGTTATAGGATGATTCATTAAATGAGTTTGCCCCAAAGAAGTCAATGTTATTAAGATTTTAATTAGATTTCGTCGATCAACTCTTCAATACCTAAACCTGCAGTCTGATCAAATTAAATTGGAAAATGGAGGCAAAAAATGTATAACAAATTAAATCAACTCTATGGCTGTTGAATGACATTATGCTAATTTTTTGTATAATATCATTCTATATTTTAATATGCAGTTACAGAAGGATCTGCCTGCAAGCAAAAAACTTTTAACAAAATGCACTTAACATAACGATAACATTACGAAACAGAAGTCAGCATTAACATTTTGTTGATTAGCAGCAGATAATTGTTGTGCTTTTAGAAGCAGAACTTTCGTTTGGCATTTGTTTTTGTTCGTTGCCGAAGTTTCTATGAGCCTTTTCAACAATTTGAATTCAAATCAAATCTAATGTCGTTTTATCAACTGATTCGCATTTAAATCATTGGTAGGAATATCATATTACCCAACTAATTAGTAGGACCATTATATTGTTACAGATTCTACAGCCCTGGTGTTATCATAACTAATCTTGACATGATTTTCGTGCTTGTTGTAGAACTGGATTAAAATACAAGTATATATAGTATGTACATCAAATTTACGTGAGACATCCTTCGGTTTGAATAAAAAATTGTATTTAATATTAATATTAATATTAATTATAATATTAAAATTGTAACAACGCCATTTGTTTTCCAGAAGTCTTAAATATGAGAAATCACAATACCGAATATATAGGCGTTCATTTCCATCCATACAATAATCCCATGATTTATTTTACGATGCATTTACCTGTGGAATTTCAAATTTGCTTTGAAAATTTATTTGAACAGTTTAAATGTGTTTGCATATCATCAAAGAATATCTCGAAAGTCATTGAAGTTATTTTTGTGAAACATAATTAGCAGCAATAAGTACATTGGGAATGAAAATAGTTTTGGCTTTGCTTTGACAGTTAACCTGATTTATAAAGGTGTCAGCTGAAGAGTGGCAGACAACTATAAAATAAACGACGCCAAATATAAAACACGCCATGCTTCAAGAACTTTTATTTAAACACCTCATCACATCGTAAACTTAAACTATGTAATTGTTCTAACTTTGAGTCCAATAGTTCAGTCTAATGTTAGAAATTTTACGCGTAATTTATGGCCACGTGAAAACAAGCCATTAAATTAGAAGGCAGACATTTGACAAAAACTTGAAAATTTACTTCCCCCTATGGGGAAAATATTCTACTCGAAAATTTATGTGCCGCTCTTTTGGAGGAAAGCGTCTTGTGCTTAGCAGCTGGAAAATTTCTAAACACTCATGGTTTGAAAAGAAAACATCTTGCGTTGCTTTTATTCGTACAACATTTTACACGTTGACAAACATAATTGTTATTATGGCCTTATTAAAACTAAAACAACACAAATAAAAAACATTACTAAAAATAAACAAACAAAAGAATACGAACAGCAGCAGCAGCAGCCGCAACTGCCGAAAGTTCAATGAACGCAACAGCAATCGGTAGTGGCAAGCTATACTATGTATATATGACGGGTTGTTTAGTGATTTTTTGTTTTTGCAACAGTTGGGCGCAAAGTGTTAGAAGTGGGCGTGGGAGGTGCTTTGGGTCAAACCCCTCGGGTAGTCCGAGCGATAAATTGCATACATTTAGTATGTAGTGGATGGAAGGAGGTGAAAAGCAGCCACCTGCTTAGCTCAGTGTGCCAAGAAAATCAATAAGTCTTAGGTATATTGTGGCAAGTAGTGGGAAATGGCCAGCAGATTACACATACGCCATGTGTGACCGGCTGTTCGCTAACATGGCAACGGGCTTGCATGTAAGCCAGTCGGCACGTCAGAACGTCAGTCTCCTGAGTCAGCTGAAGGTGAATGCACGCTAAATTAATCGTATCTGTGTGCATGTGTGTGTGTACTCGTATGTATGCATGTATGCCGAATAAAGTGTTGGTATTATTTTGTTCGCGCGGACTGCGCCTTAAAAGAGACATTTAAAATAAAGAACAAAAGGCGCCGAGCCAGTGCCTGCCTGCGTGCCACAAATACTTTTGTTGTAATTCATTTTAGACATTATTGAATCATATTGGTAAACAAGAATGCTTTGTAAAGTTGCACTAGAGTCAACAATCAAATATTTGCGCATTCAAAGTGAATATTTAAGCCGCTCAATAAATGCTCATATCGAGTGCAGGTGAAATTATTCATCTCAGTTGAGTCAAAAGTCAAGCAATAGAAATGTAAATTCATGCACAATTGATTGTGCGCAGATGTAGAGCGACTTGGACGATAAAGTTCGCTATATATTCGTTATATACTAATAACTCAACATTTTTCAAAAATTGTGGCAAACATCTTCACACAAATTTAATAAATATTTATTTCTTCAATAACTATTCAGGAAAGTTTTTACTTTCTTTGGACATTGCACAAGTCTGTTTTTTTTTTCATTCTTAATAATTATAAATTATTGCTTATGTAATTAAAAATAAAATAAACCTAATTTTCAAATAATTTTTTTTTTAACAATTATAGTAGTAATTTAATTTTCTTCATTTTCTTTGCTCAATCAATATCTTGATAGCTTGAAAACTCTATAAATGGAACTCTTTTTAGCGAACAATGAAAATTAGGTTATAAAAGTTTGAGTGTATTTCTTAAACATGCAAGTATATTGGCATACAAACAACAACAGCATCATTTATAACAGCCTGATAAAAGCTCTTTGATGAACGATAACGTTCGAACAACTCACATTCTGGTAAACAAGATTATTTCACGTCAACTTGAACGCAAGCATAATATATTCATCAATTAAGGGCGTTCCCTTTAAAAAACAAAAGTCCATTATAAGGAAGCTCGAAAAAAAAGAAAAGAAAAACCATATTGTTGTCCAGAAAAATTAATGCATTTAATATGTATTGCCTTGTTTTTGTTTGCATGCAAACTTCAGCGACGCACGCACCGGGTTGGAAAAACTGAGCGTCTATGTTTTGATTAGTTTAGGCTCATTAAGAAAACATAAAATGCTCGCATTACCGCTTAATGTTAACTCATTTATACATACACACAGTCGTGTGTATGTGTGAACCAACAATTGCACGCACTTTAGTCTCACTTTTTAATTAATAACACGTCAGCTGGGCCCACAAAAATGTCTGAGCAGCAACACTATAGTATGTGGGGTGAGTTGGACTTATACTCGTAATTAGGGGTTGCACTTTCAACTGCACATTATCGTGACGTCTAGGGGTTCCTCAGCTTGACTTCTGATGATATATTTAAACTGACGTGACGAAAGCATAAATTATGCAACTATTTCTCTTCGGTGGGTGTGTGCTGCTTTTGATGAATGATAAATGACAATACGAAGGTTATGCAACACGAGTACGTGCGCTAAAGTTTAGAAGAAAGCAAAGTTTTGGGGAAATGTTTGTTTGCTATTTGAAAAAGAAATCAACGTTCTGGGTACGTGCTTGACAAGCAGCAAGCAGATGCTTTTCAGTTAGTGTCTACTAATAGCAAATGAAGACTAACTAAAAAATGCATTTAGACTATGAATGTGACAAATTTGAAGTATTTATTTTATAGAAGATTACTGTGAAGGTAAGCAGATTTTAGGTTTTTGTAAATTAAAATTCAATAACAATGTTTATGCACTTAAGTTTGGTGGAAGCATTATTTTGAATTGGAATAAACAATAATTTAAACATAACTTCTTAAAATTGGCAAATACCCAACATCTAGTAGAGCGCAGATTTGTATAAAAATAAAATTGTCACAGAAATCGTTTACAATCCTATTTGTGTTTATAATGTAAAAGAAAAGTTGCTAGCTTTGGTCACAACCCTGAGCTTATAATATAAATAAATTTAAAAAAAAGACTTAATTTGACAATAAAACCAAACTGCAAATCAATAAAATCCAACAACATGACAACAAATATCCCACATAAGAACAACTTTAAGGAAATGAACCTTTATATATTGAACGCTTAAAATGTAACCTTTGATTTTACATTTACAATTACCAGTATATATTTTGTTTCTAGTAGTAGCTTTTTAATGTTTAATTATAAAATACATTTAGCATGATTTGTCTGTAAAATTTTCAAATTTTCTGCACAACAACTCACCTCTTTTTGGCTTTGCCAACATTGTAAAGTTCAACATGTTTGAATGCAGCATAAGCAGCCATTTTGTGTGTGTTTTAGGATTATTTGATATATGTAGAGTTAAACAATTTATTATATTTCCAGTTGCTTGCTTTATTTTTTATGCCGAAAAAATCTAAATATGCCAGAAACAGATTACAATATAGAGAGTGAGTAAACAAGGACAAATGCCAAAGAAAAAAAGTACATTTTGCAAAAAAAGAAATCTTTTTTTTTTTTTAAAGGGTTGCAGTAAAAGCACAGGACTTGCACGCTTGATGGCACTTCAATGAACAAAAAGGACTTGTAAGTGCAACGGGCGTTGAAAGCACGAGGAGCCGTTGACAAGCTGTCGCTAAAGTTGTTGCTGTTTGTGGGCTTTGTGGCAAGGCCCGAAGTGTGTTAAGTACAACATGATGCTGTTGCAATGTGTGTGATTGTGCTTGGATGATGACTCATCATGCAGCAGCAGAGCGGCTGCCCCGAAAAGGATGCCGTCTCTGCGCTTGTGTGTGTGGGATGCTGCTTTGTGCCTTTCGCCGCGCGTAAAATCAATAGACTTGCGTAAAATGTGCAACTGAGCACAACTCTCGGGAGAGTGAGTCGGTCAGGAAAAACTCTCTGCACCGACGCAGCAGCCAAAAGGGCAGCTGAGCCAAAAAGGATGCGAATGCGGCGGCTGCTGCGGCAACAGAAAAATGCGTGGGTCAGGCCACAGATACTGAATGCCCATATTTTAATTCAATTTTGCAAAAGGTTCTTCCATTTCCTGTAATTTCTGGCACACTCACAGAGTAACAATCAATAAATACGCGAGCTAATACGCACGACTTGTATTCAATTAAAAATTTATACGCACAAAAAACGAACGACGTTTTAGGGGCAAAATTCTCGTCACAGGATAATATTCACTTTAGAGTTTTAAAAACTTTCTTTTCACAGAAATTTTTGGAAGCCAAGTGGGTTTCAAGTTCAGTTCTCAGGGTGCTTAAATGTGTGTATGTGCTTGAACAATGCTTTGCTTTTATTTTTTTGGACGTTGTGAACGTTTCGATATGAAGCTTGCGACTGAAGCGAGTGGGGAAAAGTGAAAAACATTTTATACCACACGGCAGCGCTGACGGCGACGCAAAGTCTTATCGATCCAAAAACAACGACCAAGCCAAGCGCAAACAGCAAGCACTAAAAAACCACAACCAACAAAAACAGCTAAGAGCGCCGTGGCTGCAAAGAGAGCGAGCCAACGCGCGAGCGAGTGTGAGTACGATGTGTGTGTGTGTGTTTGCGGCACGAGTGTCGCACGAGTTGCATGTGCTTGGAGGTGGCTGGTGGGCTGCGAGCATCTGGCAGTGCATCAAAACAAAAACAAACTACAGCTGATTGGAGTTGACGCTGTGGAGCGCCACTCACTCACTTGCTCGCTCTCTTATTCGCGCTCTTCTTTCTTTTTTCGACTGCGTCAAACTCAACATAGCAGCCATGGTGAGTTGGCGTTGATGTTGGAGCTGCTTTGCACAATCAGTGTGTATGTGTGAGGGGCAGCCGAAAATGCAGTTGGCGCTGACTTCCAGCTTTTTCTGGGATGCTGGCCAAATAAACTGCCTCCAAATAGATAATTGATGCATTTTTAAAAGTCATATGCGCTATCTACAGAATTTAACTTTTTAAAGATTATAGACTATGTTCTTATTTAAAGTAATAAAGGTAATTTTAAAAAGCACACGATGCTAATTGTTTTACATTTCTCATGTGTACTAAAATGTTAGTGTGAGGATGACTCTAGTCTTCAGATAACAAGATGTTTAATTAAAAATAATATAAAGAAAGAAAAAATCTGTTAGTGCGGATTTAATTCCGTTCTTAATGTTACTTTATTCAAAAGAAAATGTTTGTAATTCATACCTAAGTTCTGTATTTTGAATTTCAATTCGTCTGTCCATTCATTTAGAAGTATATATTTGGAAGAAGGTATTGTTTTAGAATTTTCTTTTTAGATTACAGATAGTTTCAACTCAAGTAAATTGAGTCAAGAGAAAATGTATGTCGGTCAATGTTTCTGCACATCTTGAATTCAATATTTGAAAACAAATGCATTACTGAAGAAAAATAGGAAAGTAAAGTTTTGTAAATAAAGCGATTTTTATTCAAAAATGAATTCTAAGCAGTTTCAATTCCGTTTTTCAAGTTACTTCATTTAAAAGAAAAACTTTATCGTTTATAAGTTTTGATAGCATGCCACACATCTTTACCTCAATATAATAGCCATGCAGAAACTTTGAGAAATTCTAATGCACATATGTATGTGACTGGAAAGTTGTACATAGTATATATACTCGCATGTATTAAATAGACTACCAAATATGCCTGCACAAGTATAGTATGTAGTTCTCAAAGTCATATTCATGTATCTATGCCACTCAGCTGGTCCGTAGCAATTTCACATTGTTTTATGTATTTGCGTTTCTGCCAAGTAGTTGCCATTGCAAAATAATGAAAAAAAAAGTTGTTCTGCTCTGATGCATCTCACGTTTCTATTGCAATTGTTTTTTTTTTCTTTCGTATTTCGCCGCCATCTCAAGGCACACAGACACAGATATGGCCATCATCCAGCCAGTCTTGACTCGACTACTACGAGTACTGCCCACGTCTTAAACCCACCCAGAGAGCCAAAGAAACAACATTCGTAAATATATGCGACCTACGAAACCATTTTGCAAGTCGTACATTTTGCTGATGAGCTGCCAACATAAATCACTTTCATCATCGGTTGTAGCACTCGATTTTTATGCAGCTACTACATACTATATATACGAGTATGTATGTAGTAGCCAAGTCTAATTTTCAAGTGCCCGCCACTAATGAGGCTGTGACTGGGGCTGAGGCTGCAGGGGCTGCCTAAAAATGCATAGGACTGAGGAAAAAACATCAAAATGAGAATTGCATTTGCATATTTCTGCTTCTTGGAAAGCATTTGGCACACATTCGCTGCTTTTGCTTGGTCCCAGAGAACAGGAAGCTAAAAGGCGGCGGTGTTAGAGATATTTTTAGTATTTTTACTCTACAGCGAAGATGTTTTTGTTTAACAAATAAACACCCAAAAGTTGACAGTGCCCGTCTTGGAATAGACGACCAGACCGGGCGACCCAGTGCAACATGACACCATCGCCAAGCAACTTGCTGCCGGGTTTGGTTGGAGTAGAGCTGCAGCTCGTGGCAGTTGGCAGCTGGAACGGCACTGAGATTGGGAGCTGCGTGTCTGTGTGTGCGTGTGTGTGTGTTGCACGCCTGTGCGTAATGCACTTGCACTCTGCTGACTCTGCTGCCTGCCATGGGGGCATTGGCAACCCACTCTGTGGCAACTAAAAATAGGCGTCGTCTGTTCCAGAGGCGCAAACTGCTTCATCGTTGTCGTCGTCGCCGTCTTTGTCGCTTTGGGGCACGCCTGCCCATGCCTAATAGTCAAGTGTCGTTCAATGTTGTGCGTCGAGTGCATTGGAAGCAATAAAGCAATAGTAAGTGTTAGAGTTGTGCTGCATTGTTCAGTTTCGAGGTATGCTTACTGCGTAAAAATATTACCATATGGTTCAAAGGATGTCCAAAAAAGATTGTAAGATTACAGACTGAAGGATACAAATAGATAAGTACCAAGTTCTTAATGCATACGTTCATTGTTCATAGGAATTGCGCAAATTTTATTCAATTTTTATTTTAAAATTATTAAATGAATGTAATATTTATTGTAAGTAGAACATTATAATTATATTTTAATATTTAATTAAAATCTTGTTCCTAATATAGCGCGGCTGAGCTTCTAAACAATGGGTTCGTAAAAGAAGTACAGTACTTTGTTCCACTTCGGCTCTCGATTAGAACTGATTTTGCTTATAATTTATTTTTCGCACTTGCTAACAATATTGCTACAGATTTGAACTGACCAATTCTGTCGATAAATGTGGTTTGTTTTTTCAAAGAGTTTGATCACCTGGACTAACTAGCTTCGGAATTAGCTAAGAAGTGATCAGAGAACAATGGTTATGCCAAAACTATCAATTAATAAGTGCAGCTCGCGTTCAAATTATATTCCTTAGCTTAAAACTCCATACCTCCATGGGCGAATGTACAAATAGAAATAATTATAATAATGGAACCAAAAATCAATTGAATGATTTGACTTGAATATGAAATTAAAACAAACATTTTAAATACAACCTCTAATATTAAGTTACTGATTTTTTCACAATTAATTAAACTGGGTTGACATCTCTCTTATTTTATATTCTTGACTTGCTTTATCCTCGTCACTTGCAAAATTAAGTGTTAAACGACATAACAGAACAAATCTTCGAACTTTCTTATTGACAAAATCGCGAACTAGTTCTCCTACTGAGCTTTTAAAAATCGATTCGAGGAAAAATCGACACATCTCTTATATATAGTACCTATATGTGTGCTTAATCTTTACCAAATCGCCTGCCTCGGTGCTGTTAAGTGGACGTTGACTAGCATAAAAGTGTGGCATACTCTCCCACTTCTGCCCCAATATGCTCGTAAATACTCGCATGTGTGTGTGTTTTGACTTCGTGGAGTGCCCACACTTGGCACGTGGGTTGCCAGAGTGGCAGGCAGACCGTAGACAGGCGAAAAACAACAACAGCGACAACAATGTGTGTTAATGATAATCAGACAATCATTGACACTTTACATACTCCCATATACTTGTACTAACTTGTGTATACAGATACTACTCTCTTTGAAGAAATTTCAATCAATAATTTGCTTATCAAAGCTTAACAATTTTCAACGCCGGAGCAATAAGCATTGGAGCTGCAGTCCAAGGAAGCGGCTTGAGCGCCATTAGTTGTTGGCTGACTGCCCAAGCAAAACTAATTACCTTGCACAGCAATAACAACAAAAACAACAACAACAACATCGATAATAACAACAGGCCAACGTGGGCCATGGCATTAGACAAAATCAGCAAACTACAACATAATTACAAGTTAATTTTTGTATTTTTTTTACTATCTCTACTACGTGTAGTCTTAACATAAGCGATAAAGTCTCTCGGAAATTGCATTTTCCTCGTTTGATTAAACAGCAGCAGCAACAACAACAATATCAACAACACCCCACCCAGCTCCAAGTGCAAGCTGCTCCAATGGAGCAACTAACAATTGCCAACTAGGTAGGCGAAAATAAAAAAAATCTTGTTTATGCACCGGCTTTTCCGACGACCACCAACCACATCATCCATCTATACACCCCATGTTCATGTTCATTCATTTGTGATTTTGTTGTTGCGATTTATATACATATTTTTTGTTGCTTTTCTGGAAATTACACTTTTTGTCACAATTTGTTCGGGCTACGGTGTGAAATATTTTTGTGCTAGCTATTTGTAGTTAATTTTTATGGCATTTCAAGCATTTTAATTTAAACATTAAATATTTTTAAATAGCGCTCGAGGGAAACATTTTCTCCGTTGAAATGGCCAAGGAAGTTAAGTTGAGCAGCCAGTTTAGCGTTTCCGACTATCATCAGTTAAAGACTGATTTATTACCCAAATATTGCTGCTGAGACTGAGAAACTGTAGAGTTACGTATGCATTTGAATTTAGTTTTGAAAAATGTAAACCTGCTCTGCAGGTCTATAAGTTGAATCTTTAAGATAAGTTTTAGGTGAAGAACGTTCGGACATTTTGGTAGTAAAGCTGGGATTTCAACTAAAAAGCGGCATCAACTATTTCCATTTTCTTAACTATTCCGATAACATTTGATTTTTTGTAATGTAATTTTTTGTAATGTTATTTCAATTCGATATAATTTTGGCTTAGGCTTAGACCGAATTTCACAAGTAAGTCATTTGCGAGGAAAAAATATTGTTTCAATTATGAGCAGGATAAATAAATAGGCTTCTTTACCGAGAAGAAGAAGCAGAGGCTGTCCTAATACTTATGACTAGATCAGTATTTGGTAGAGAGAGAGAGGACTCTGACATTGGCATGAACACGCTCCAAAGATTCAAAATATATACTACACAAAATTTGGAATATTTAAGAACTCATTTAGAATTCATTCCAAGTCCCTTTTTCGGACATAATTTGAAATACTCTTGCACTGATTTATGTCATACAATTACAATCAAAACCAACCCAATAAATCTTACAGTTATAATCTGCACAGCTATAATAACATGTAATAATAACACCACTCTTTGCTGCAGTCAATTTGTAACCGTTTTGAGTTACACAAATGCACTTTCTGATCAAGATTTGTTAACAAAACATGAAAAAAGTTATTGTGCGTGTAATTCGAATAAAAAAGAGTCGTGAATAATGATTAATTGTGCGCGTAATGCACATTACACATTACACAAAATTGTGCCAGTGCCACGATGCATTATACAACTTGGCCCAAACCAAAGCCCAATGCAGCAAGCATTGTCATAAGCGCATTTTGTATGCCCCATCAGGGTACAGCGATAGAGGTAGAGGTTGAAAAAACTGTGACATGTCCAACGCGTGTTGCCGCCGGAAGTGGCAACAAAGGCCAATGCATCGCTCGATTTATCAGTCATTAATTTGGGTCGCCAGTTAAGTCATATGGTATACCTAAACAATAGAATATGCCGACTTACATACCATAAATGAAATTTACTTACAATAATAATTGAAGCTGATGTATTTAAATTAAATTAAATAACATTTTAAGTTCTTTAATACAGTGCTTTGAATATCGTCGATGAATTTAAAAAAAAATCAACAGTAGTCGTAAAAGGCAAAAACTTTATCAAAAAGTAAGAAAAATATTCTTATAATAGATTAAACGGACAAAAGCAAATCTTGAATCGCTTCGAAATTCGCAAGAGAAAATATTACATAGCGGAACAATACGCAGGATTTCATCTCTTTCATATATACCCTTTACTGTGTCTTACAACAAAACTTGATTCTCAATGATCATGGACCGGAAACTACTTATACACCCTATTTTTTCCAAAGTATCTTATCTTTAGTTTGAAAGTATTTTATCTACGTTGAGTGATCCTACATCTCAAATTTGAATCAAATATCTTTATGATAATGTGATCTGACGCCATCTTTTAAACACATCCAAAAAGAATCCCCGGAATCCTAGTCTCAACACAATAGCTAAAGCTGTGGGATGTTTAGTGAATGAAACGGAAAGATGGACATCGCGGTTTGGGTTCATCTCCACCTACAACAGGTGGTCTACAATAGATCTTCGATGTATAAATATGGGAAAGGTCAAAATCAACCAGTTTGAAAGAAGTTGGACAATGCTAAGAATGCTATGCTTATCTAACAATTTCATAGTCGATACTACTTTTTATTAAGTATAGTAAGATGTCTTTTCCAATATTGTATCACCATTTATATGGCGCTTATTTGTTAATCTGACAGAATTTAAATGAAAATTAAAAAATCTGCTTTACAAATGCAATGCTGACTGAAGTCTAAGTTTATCTTTAAATGTAAGCAGCCCTATATGTGTGTATGCAGCACTTTCTAATGCTGGGCATTCACAACAATTGATTGCTAACAAATTAAATTGAAAATACTTGCAAATAAATCAATGCCTTCAAATAGAAATTACGCTGATTTGCGCAATCATTAAATAATATATTTTATTTTATTTTCTTCCCTCATGATTAAACTCGTACCATTCGCTATCGTGCACTAATCTTCATCGCAGCGCGACTTTAATCGTGTAATTTGGGCTTCTGCTTTGATTGTACAAAGTCGTCAAAAATTGAAATTGCAGCTCCCCCGCCAACAACAGCAACAACAACTACTTAAACAATAGTATGCTGCTATTTTCTCCAGCGTATTTTGAACTTGTATGTATGTTTAAAAAAAAAAATAATAATAATAAAAAAGAGTTGTATAAATCGTTCGATGGCAGCGACGGCCCCCAAATCCAACATTTTCAATATTTGCCGTGCATGTCTATAATGACTCCGACTCCGACTTCGATTCCAACGGTGGCTTATTGGATTGACTTGCTCTGCCATTTTGTGGTTTTTACGTCGATTTTGTTGTTTTTGTAATAGTTGGGGAGGTGGAAAACAAAGCGCTCTGTGCACTTTCATTGTCACTCATTTGTGTTTGTTTAAAAAGTTTAAATGGAAATGCTTTTTAAGTTGTTTGAGCCCCTTTGTTTCGGCTGCTAGGGAGCACACAAAGCGAAATCAATATGCCAATGTTAAACGATTGAAAATTCCATAAAAGACAGTAGTTTTGGGAATGCTGTTGCATAACCTTTACATACATAAGTATGTATGTAGGTATGAGTTACGAGCTGCTGATTAGTAAAGGCACCTGCCTAGCCCCTTCACTTTTCCAAGTAGCTTATGTTTTAATGACTGCTACTTTCTTATTTGCATAAATACTTAACCAATACATTTTTGTAATGAGCACGGTGTATGATATAATAGTTATATCCATGTATCCAAATTAATGCAATTTTAAAGTATTGGTAATGAAGGAAAATATTTTCATATTATTTGAAACATTTTGTCAAAAAGTCATTGTCCAAAATTTAGAAGTTCCTTCATTATAAGCGAGATAGTGAAGCTAAAAAATATCAGGCCATTTTATTTAAAAAAGAACATTATTGTTATCAAGAAGAAGAGCGAACTCTTAGGAGCTTAAAATTGTTTCGCTGTAAACAAACTCGTTACCTAGGGACTGGGAGACTCTACATACCAAATTTAGTCAATGTGGGCTGAGCCGTTTCCGAAATGTAGGCGTTCATCCAGACAGACGCTTTCTGTGCATCATAGACATTTCTTAATCGATTTGGCTTGCCATGCTGACTATGCATATTTTATAGGTTCGGATGATTCCTTCTGCCTGTTACAAATTCATTTCAACTTTTTGAACCCTTCGCGTACAGGGCATAAAACCTCATATCAATCAAAGGAGTTGTGGGTTATGGATGGCCAAATGTGGAAAATGATTTGTACTGAAATATTTTATAGTTCAGACATCGAGGCTTATGGCCAAAGATGAAATATTTTTAGGCTGTAGAAAATATTGAATATAACTGATTTCCTTACTCTCTTCGATTTTTAGGAGAAGCTTTTCTAAGTATAGTAGATATGGTGGGTGATAAACTTGCTGTAAGTATGAATAAGGCAAATCTGCACACCAAGTTCGGAATTTATACGTCTTTTGCTTTTATAGTTATTGATGTTCATAAACAGGTAGAGATTTTGGGTTGTTTCGCAATGCAGATCATAATTAATATAAATAACTTGGGATTCAGATGTTGTTGTTGTTGTTGATGTTGGCTTTTCGATAATGTCGTGGATTTTCTTTTCCATCTAGAGTTTAAAATCCAGTACACATGTGTCATACTTTCCATAGTTATAGTACTTACTTAAAATTTAATATTTTACTCTCACTTACGTAAGAAAGCTAGAAAGCTAAAGCAAATGAACTTGGGCATTGACAAACCTCACGAACAATGATGATGTTTTGAGACTTACCTGAAAGCAAAAAGAAGAAAAGGAAAATTAGTTAGAAATTTGATACATGGTGGTCTTGAAGAAAACGTGTAAATGTGTTATTTGGGGCCATTAAAATGAAGCTTCAAACGCAATAAAATACGCATACATACATACATACATAAGGAAGTACAGGGTGCGCCATCTTTTATGTCGGTATGTAAACATTGAATATCTTTGAAAATAAACAACCGATTTTCAAGTATGAGATATTTTTATTTGATTTGGTTCTGTACAATTTCTTGAACTGAGGTTTTCAACACTGGTCTACTCAAGTCAATCGGTTCACTAATGACAAAGTTATTCAATATTTACATACCGACATAAAAGATGGCGCACCCTGTATATATGTACATGCATATATTCTATGTAAAGGGCAGAGGCAGAGGCAAGGGTCAAGCTTGGAAAAGTCAATTCAAGTGTCAATTGCGGGCACAAGTGAAAGAGAACAGTAACAACAACAACAACAGCAAAGAGAGTGACTTATCATCGGGCAAAAAAAGCGCTGTTAACAAAAGGAAATGTTTACAGTTATTAAAGTGTAGCCGCTTGAAAATCACTCATACGACTTCTTTATGCGCTCGCAGACAGTTGACGGATTTTTTTTTTTTTTTGTCTTTCTACATAATCGCATATACTCGTACGCACATACATTTATGTGTGGAGGTATGTATGTATTTTTTAGCCTGTATGTTTTAATTATAGCTTTGGGCTCAACTTTTTCTTTGTGCTGTTGCTTTGTGCTTTAAATTTTAGTCGCTTTTTTTTTGGTAGTCCGTCTTTGTTTAACATTTTCCACATGGGTTGTGTCCGATGTCTTTTCATTTCACTGCATTTCTCATTGGACACATTGTGTGTGTGTGTGTGTGTGTGTGTGCGTGTCTGTGTGTCTGTTGGGCCATTGACTGGCCAAAACTCTTTAAAACAGAGATTAAGTGGAGTAATTAGCAAAACGTGCAGCGTAAATAAAATGCCAAAACACATAGAAACGAGTGCCTCCGTGCCTTCAAAGGTGAGCGGCGTTGAGCTCCACTTATGATGACGGTAAAGACGACGTCTAGTGGCTTTGTCACACAAGCTTCATGGCCAGTTGGCCCGTTGGCCTGCAGGCCATTTTAAACATTTTAAATCAAACAACAGCCACAACTCACTTTGGTTACATTTTTCGCTTTCGCTGGGAAAATCTGATCAGCAGCAGCAGCATTACCCCCAGCATTAGCTTATGAGCCACGATGGATTGATAGCCCACAAAATCAATCACTTTTATATCTTAAGTTTTGATTTTTTGACAGCTTCAATGAAAGGGTCTATGCATAAGCGCCAAAAGGCCAAGTTTATCAAACCTACATGGATACATACTTGTATATAATTTAGCCATTTGCCCCATAGCTTTAAATTAACTCGAGCCATGCAGCAGCGCTCGTCGTTATTGATTAAATTTGATTGGGAGTCCAACTTTTTTCCACTCCTAATCTTTCCAAGCTTTATGTGTGGCCTAGCCGCGTCTGGGCCAGTTATTAATCAATATACGCGTCGAGTGGAGTTGCTTGACTCGTCTCTCATGTCGGCGAGGAGCAGTAGAACGAATGCAGTACATAAAACTTTGTTTTTACAACACTTTCGCTTTCACATACCATACATAGGAGCAGTAAGTTAATAATAGCGCAAGAGGCCCCAGACATTAAAGAAAAGCGCAACGTAAACGCAGCACTCGGGGCAGGGCGGGCAGCCAAATCGTTCAGTTCAAACTGCCGGTCCAAGTGACCTGCATGTGTGTGTGTTACCAAATTGTATTTTAATGATGGGCAGCAACACCAACAGCAACAACAGCAACAACAATAGGCACCGCACCGACTTCCTCAAATGCATAATGACTATGTGTGTACCAGATTGGGGTACGTAGGTCGAGAGAGCCATGCAACTTACATTACATTGGACATCTAGTGGCAACGGAGTTGAACATTCAACGTTAAATGCTGAAGTTAAATGCGCGTAAAATGAATGCTTTTAATTCCTTTTCTTTTTGTTTTTGAACTTCACTTTAATTAAAGAAGACGACTTTACAACAGCCAGTCAGTCGGACAGTCCGACAGTTCGGATATGCAACGAAAACAACAATAATAATTATGTTCAGACTTCAATTTACATGAATGGTTGCGCACTACAGAAGTAGGAAGCGCTCCTCCAGCGCTTTTCTGGTCGCCCTAATGAGCCCTAAACATAATCGTGAACACACTCGTAACTAATCGACATTAGTTTTGCAACATTTTCCCCCACATTTTAAGGTTTTTCATGCAGAACAGGCGCGCAGTAATGCGACAATGTTGCACATCCCGTGAAAATATTTTCCCCAACAGTAATGCACAAAAATGAATAAGTACTTCTAGACTCCGATAATTGGATACTCTCTTCAGATCTCAAGTCAGGCGATTGCCGTTGAACATTATTCTAGTTTTAGTTGCAAAAATGCTTAGAGTATTTTAATTTTTGTTATCTTTTGGGGCATTTTCTGGCAAACAAGGTAGCTTTAAAGTCTTCCATTCATTCGGATTGTGGCGAGTTTTCTTATATATAATATTTTTAAATTATAAGTGACCAATATATTTGCATCAAAACAGCTTGAAGACGTACTATTTGACCACCAAAGCCACATTAGCTTTCTAGGATTTATAGAACTTCAATTGATATAAGAACAAGCATGTATCCCCAAATTTACAAACAAAAAAAAAAAAGGAATTTTTATTTCCCTTCATCTAGAAACCCAGAATGAAGTTAAATCCTAATAGTTATAAACACAAATTTATAAAACTATGGTGTGAAATATATATGCCCAACCTGCTACTTTAATTATTTAAACTTATTTTTTTCCCTCATTTCAGGGCTGAATTTATCAATTTGTATGAATATAAATTTATACTTTGACGCTGCAAATGTTTCTTTAATAATTTATGAGACTCTATACTGGAAAGAGCATGACATTTGTGCGCCCATAAAGTTCAACCTAACCCAACAAGCACAATAATAACAACAAACAAACAATATGCGTGAGAGTCTAAGAAACTTTTGTTTATAGAAAAATGTCTGCATTTTAGACATACCAACTGCTGCCAATTTAAAAAATACAAAACGAAAAAGAAATCACTGCTGATTTGCGATTTGTATTCATAAGCGTGCGGACTGCTCAACAATGTTTATTGGACAACTACTGGGAAGGCTTGGAGGTGGCCAGCATGCTGTATACTTGTATTGAGGAAATGCCGCTGAAATATGCCTCTGCCCCCAATTGTGGTGCCGCTGTCGTTGTCCATGTTGCTATTGCTTTTGTTGTCTATAGTCAAGCTGCGTTCAGGCATTAAAATGTCTGGCACTTGATCAAGGCAGGCAGCCAGGCAGGCCACCAAAGCAGCAGCAGCGAGACAACAAGTGGAGAAAAGGGGAAGTCAAACACAGCAAATCACTTGGGCGAGGCGTCTTTAATGAGTTCGAGTAGCCAGAGATGTCTAGTCGTACTGTATATACTATTGCCAGAGTAGCCAAAGAAGACAGCCAGACGAACTATCCACGGGCTGCATTTGCAGTCAAGTGCAATTTGCCGCACCCCTCTAAGCCATCATATACAGCTTTCGGTAGTTTATACTTTCTACAAATATATTTGATTCGAAAAGCAAAAATATCACCCTACCTACAAACATACCAGTCCAAATTCTTTAAGGTACAGGTAAACGCTATATATAGCAATTAGAATATGCGCTTAAAATAAACCCCAGAAACACAAAAACCGACTGTATAAGCGAAAGAATTATATAGTTGTTGCTTAAAATAAGATCTCCACTTACTACGTTTAAAGAATAAGGGAGGTCGAAACCAACGGAGAGGAATGCTATTACGAATATATAAGTAGAATAAGCCAAGAACCACCAATAGAATGACCGTTTACTGGTTTCAGGTTACGCTACCTTATGTTTTTGCCTTTCTATTCACTTGAAGTGAGCTAAATAGGCATGAGCATGAAAAATATCCCACGGAGCAAAAAGAATGATTAATCGAGAGATATTTTGTTTCGAATCGTAACGGACTTCTAAAAATAATAACACGGCACTATAGAATCTGTTTTCGGGCTGAAGACACTTCATATGTACTATTTTTCTATTTAGTTTTACCCATTTGAGAAGATATAAACCTCATTAACATTATATTCCTGACAATGAATAAGGAAAGATCTGCCAGTTTGTTAACTCAAGAGCGAACTGTACAGTTGCACTGATAGCTAGGCTTATATAACCAAGGGAGTGGATAACGAAAAAAAGAATTCAAACATAAATTATATCTTTACTCACTACAATATAATTCTACTGATGTAGATGTGTTCTTTATAAGCATGATCACCTGTTTATATAAATTGCATGCTGCAAGAGTGTGACAAATTGGCTGTATGAGCTCTCCTTTTTTTTACCTACTTCCCAGTTGGCCCATTGCTGCACGACTTTTGAAAGCTTTAGAGTCTCAGATTCGCATGTTGCCAATGACTTGACGCTTTCTGCCTGGCTATGCCTCTGGGTTGGGCTTACACGAACCCAAATGCCGCTCTTCGTGGCCATCGTCTGTCTGGCGGTCTTTGCTGCAATTAGTTGACTTGCCACGAAATTAACACCTGAACGCCAACGTTGTTCCCTTCATCTTCGCCGGCAGTTCGTTGGTTTGATGGGCTGGGTGGCTGACTGGCGATTGGGTTTTAAGTTCGTTGGGTTCGGGTTGGCAGAACTGCCGACTGGGCGCACAAAGTGAATGTGTAACTGTGAACTGAGCGGCGCAGCGATTTTCCCATATAATTGATTATATTTCTCTTAACGAACAAATATTGCAAAATATGATTTGTACATCTAATGAGTGTGACTGAAAAATGTGTGGAAATTGATTTTCATCTTGGTAATTGCTACTTTCACAAAACTTAATGTTAAACACATTCTACAACAGAGAAATATGGCTAATCGGTAAATGCAATGCGGCTTTTGTAACAACGCACGATATTTATTTTCCTAATTAATCGATGGTACAAAGAAAATATCATGTATTTTTGTTTTAAAAACAAAGTCCGAGCTGTGCAATTGTTCGCAATTGTTCGAAAACTCTTGTGTAAAGTGGCAAATTCTGATTTTAAGTACGATTTGAAAATCATGAAATATCAGATATTAGTGCATTTTGTTCTATCTTCAAGCGGATGGTACTTAATACATCTAAGGCAAAAAATATCAACTGAAAACTGAAATCTGCAGTCATTCAACGAGCGTAGTGTGCAAACAATTACTGGATCAGCATGGTACTTATATTCAGAACGATGATATCAATTAAGATTGGCTAACCCCAGCCGTGAGATATACTCTCAAAACTCTTATCCCATCCCAAAACCATTATACGAGACTAGAGACAGAAAAAGAGAAGAATCTTTAATTCATATTCCATTTTTAAAAAAAGTTCTATCCGACAGTCGTTATTGTAACCACAATAACAAGAGGGTTATTTTTAAAATCTACTTCCTGTTTTTCTTGAAGTATTTCAACCTTGCAGAGTCTACGATTTTATAAAAAAAGACAGAAGGGAACCAAGGTTTCTATTAACTTGGGATCTAATGTAAATCGATGGTTAGCAATTCGGTTAAATGCTTTTGGAGAATCAATGTATAATTGAATTAGAATTCAATTGTGTTCAGTTAACGATTAAACTATTTTATTTTCGATAGCGAGCCAACAGAGATTATTTTGCAAAGATTCTGGACGTACAATATTACGGAGTAGTAGTGAGCAAATTATAACTTGAATTCTATAGTTTCAAACTCAATCACTGCTTACATTAAAGATATCAGTATTTCCCAAATGAATAATGTCTACTCTTCAATCTTGGATCGAACAAATCGAAAGCTATGTGTCGAATTTCTAAATTCAAATCAATTTAATTGCACTTCCATTATAACTTGTCAACTCAAACTTTCAATATCAGAATATGGTTTCTCAATAGTTTGGTAGATGTCTTAACAGCACTTTGTAGAAAACTGCTGACGAGATGGCTGCTCTTTAGAAGGATAGGTCCTCGTAACACAAACGGCCATCTCGAGGTCGGTCTCAGTGAGGCACAGTCGAACTAACCTTACTCAATCTACAAGTATATGGTCGATTCTGATGTATATTACCCTGAACTAATGCCTAACAATTAAACGCTTTTCAGCAGTTTATTCATTTACATTCAATTTCGACTATCTCATGCTCATTGAGTCACAAAGACCCCTTCACTTGCAGGCAACCTTTTGACACATTGCCGGCAAATTTTGTGAGCATGCAACAGCCTTGACATTTTTGTGGCACCACCAGAACTTGACTGCAAAAAGCAGCAACGTTTCCAAAGGCTTTGCAATTCAGCAAACAAATGCGCCAAACATACACTTGCAGTTGCTATTAACGATGATGATGGTGTTGATGACGATGACGGCTGCGATTAGAACCAAGGCAAAGTTTTTATTTTGGGGGCTGGTCGCGCCGCATTTTCAATTACAAATGGTTTTTAGTTTATTTCAGAGATAAAATAAACTTTAAAAATGGGCAGTTCAGCTCTAAAGAGCTATAAATTAAGTTGAAATCAATTAATTGCTGGTTACGGGGCAATAAATTAATTTTGCGCTTGGCCAAAATAATTGTTTCGTATACTTTTGGGAGCGTGGGCTGCACTCAATTTTTATTGAGTGTTCGCTCAAGCATTGTGCTTGTAACTGTCATAAGTGTTTAAAGCTATTGTTGACAAAACAAGCTTGTTAAGAACCCATTTAGTACAATTTATTTGATTAACAGCATCAGCATTGAACAAAATTGCCAGCTAGTACTTATTGTTAGGGTCAACCACATGGCCAGGCCAGGCCAGCTCAGGCCAGGCCAGCAGCAGTTGTGGCTGCGGCCAGCACTTGAGATACTTTTGTATAATGCCACGATAGTTGTTGCATGCAGCAGCGCGCATTCCCATTCCCATTTGCAGTCATTTCTTTTGAAGTTTTGAATGCCAGCAAAATAATTGTTTTTGTTTTTGTTTTCTGTGTTTTTACCACTTCAATGCCTTGGCAATTAACGTTCAGCCCATGAAACTCTCTGCGTCTAACTGTAGTTTGTGGCCAGTTGATGCATCATCAGCAAAGCCAAATGTTGCAGTTCGAGGGTCGATCAATAAATTTGGGATAGTGTTGGGCATGAAGAAATGTTTTACAGCACATCTCAAGTTTTGTTAAAAACATGATCTACTACCCCCCTTTCAACACTTTCCTTTATTATCTCAATTGTTCCCTCATTTCCCCTTTTAAATTATTTTATTGCAAGCCCAAAACATTTGGGGGCTTTTCAAGAATTTCCCCGATAATTTATATTAGTTCTTATAGAGCTTCCTCTTAGACAGCGATTAACTTTGTTTTTCTATCTTTGCTCGTTTATCCAAGAAGAAGAACAACAACAAAAATTTAGCTCAAAGTTTTACTGCTCATTTCCATTACGATATACACAACTTGCTGGCAAATTAAAAGCAAGTTCAGCTTCATCTGATATTTATGAAGGTGGCTTTTGACAGGGGACAATAGAAAATTCCAATACCTATGTATTTATTGAACGACCCTCGTATTGTGTTGTATCACTGCACTGGATTGCATGTTATAGCGGCATTCAAATCGAAATGGTTTCAATAATGGAAGTCTACCGTGATTAGTAGCAACAAACAACAAAAACAGCAGCAGCGGCGACAGGAATGCAGCAACAACAACAACAACAACAGCAGCAACAGCAGCAACAAACAAACAAAACAATCAACAAGCAAGGTGTTTGCCGTTGCATTAGTCGAAGCGGCGAGCAAACATAGCTCTACACAGATACGTACTCGCACATACGAATGACTTGGATGTACCGAAGCGGCTGCAGTTCGTGCCGCTGCTGCAAACACAAAAACTCATTTCAACACCACCTTGCTGTTGCAGCTTACAAGATGATGGACATTTCTCGCTGCTGGCCAAGACGCGCATTTCGCATCTGTTTGCTGTTTGGAGCCAACCATCATTGCTGGCAGTGGCCAGCCGATGGGCAAGTGGTGATGGCGATGGTGACGGCGTTGATGGACCTCATGCAGCTCGGATTGATAGTAGTGTCCAAGATTTGCAACAGTTGCAGAATTGGTATGATTTTTTTTTTGTCGTTTTTATTGACTCGAATATAAATTAAGTGCTTTTTGTGGATACTTGTAGTCTTGGAATTGAAATCAGACTAAGGCTGCTAAAGAGAAGGGAACCGAAAATCTGTCTGTTTTCGTATAAATTAATTATACTTGGAGAACAACAAAGCAGGAATATAAAGTCAGTTTGCTATATTAGTTAGTTTTTTTCTTAAAAGCCTATATTTAAATTCTTTAAGATCGTAATAAGGTATGTTTAATAGGCATATGTAAACATTTTTGTGATGCAATTAAGTTATTTAGAAAAGAACAAACATACACATTATTTACAAATTATTTGAGATATTATTTTTCTCAAATTTTCATCTTTGAATAGTTTGAATATGCTGTTGTTAAATTATATTCATTTTATTAAGGAAGTTTCATTTTACTTAAGCTGTAGAATATTGGGAGCTTATACTATATTTATATTATTATTATTATACAGCATTTAGTCTCTAAGTCTTATAACTTTAAGTTGTCCCGATCACACTCTCCCTTTCAGGAGCTCATATCAACATATATTCTTTTTTTGGATTTTTTTTTTCGCAGTGCTCTTTTAAACTTAAAAGCTATTTAAAGTTGCTATATTGAGGAACCGATCTCTATTTCCGGTGAACAAATCAAGCTCATTTTAATTAGGGAAACCAAATTGCTTCGTAAATAAGCGTGTATGTATGTCTGCCCTGGCCATTCTCATCATTATTTAAAATTCTATATAATATATAACTCACGATATCACAATATGAGAGCCCCTGCAAACACTATAATATATAGTTTATCGCCCCGACTCATCATACTTAACCATATGGGAGTGTGGCACAATACGCCGTGAATCTGAAAGTCATCTTTGTTTAAAAAGAGTTTTTTTTTTAGTTTTAATTGAATTTGTTTTAAGATCTGTTGTTGGGCCGGGAAAAGAGTTTGCTTCATAGGTTTCAGGAAGTTATTTTACAAGGCATTCTGTTATCAAAAGATGTTTGATAGGTATCCGAATCATAGAATGGGAAAGGAAAGTAAAACGAGTCATAATACTATGTATAATAAAAATACAATTTATTATCGCTTTGGCCAACTGATGCCTTTCTTAATTAGACGATATTAGGCAATATTGTATAAAAATTGGAGCTTCGTTACTGGATAATTGCAAAATAACTGTTCTTCGCCATATGGAGGCAACATCCGGCAGTCAATTGTTGCGTTAGGTGCCACCAAAAGTGGCAGGTTTGAAGCTGTTAGCTCCTGCCACATAGCTGCAGGTATTCAACCTTTCTGCCACGCCCACCCGCTTGAGTGCTTGCCTCCGGGAGAGTTGCGTCGCTGACTAGTCAGCTCATTAAAATGTCCACAGTTTCGTTTACGGCCCGGGGAGGTCGGTCTCAGCTTCTCACACTCGTCGCGTCGCATCGCTTCGCTTCGTTTTGTGGGGCAACCAACCAACATAAAAGTGAAACAAATTGATTTTTGTCTGTTTTCCATAACTAATTTAAACTACGGCAACAATAACAACGACACCGACAACGACAACAACAATAGTGTTCGGTGGCAACGTCAAAAAACTGCAATGGTTTGCTAAATTTGTTGTTGAGCGCTTGTCTAACGCTTGATGAAGTTATAAAGACTGCGGTTGAACTTTTTAACCCACGCCAGCCTTCAGGCGGTTTGGTTTTATCTCTCTTTTCCAACACCCCCCCACCCAGACTTTATATGGCGCATCTGCCTACTGCGTCCATAAATGAAGTCATTAAAATGAGCAAGACAGCGAAATCTACTTGCCCATGATTTTGTGAAGTGAGTGAAAATTGTGCACATAAACTTACCGAACGCAACAGGCGCAACGGGGAATTATTATTTGTGGTTTATTAAGCCAAAAAAAAAAAAAGAAGAAAAAAAGTGAAAGGCGCCTCGAATTGTGCAGCTCATGTACGGACTCTAGTGTGTAGAGTGTATGTGTGTGATTTTTTCTTCAGTTAGAATTTGTTACACTTTTTGGCTGTTTAATACGCCATGGCCGCATCCAAAGAGCTCAAATTGAAACGTAATGAAGCACTAATCAGTTGGCTTGCATCTCCAAAATGCCGAATGACTTTTCAAATTCAGCTTCACACCACGCTGGGTTTCCCCCCAACATCCCGCAAATGCACATCCTTCACAGAAGTCTTCACTCCAACATGCTTGGATGAGCATTTTATGCAACAGCAGCACTAACTACTAAGTAGTATAATATATTGGTTTTAAGACTACACTTGGCAGCATTTGCAGTTAAAACCGTTTTACTTGTGGCTTTGGCTAGATGGGGCCAGCAGATATCGAACAGTTAATGACTATATACTGATTAAAGCTGAATGGACGAATAATTGCATTTTCTTTTGCCATACTGTTGGCAGAAGAGCTGCAAAAATGATGTTTAATGGTTGCTAAGAATCGATTTGTTTATGGAGATCGATCAATCGATTTATCGAATAACTTCAATTGAATTCTTGAATTAGTTCATCATTACATAAAAGGGATGCTAATAACATTGTTAATAACTTTGAATTTTGTTCTGTTGACGATTAATCGTTTTTGGGGAAAACCTCTATTTAGCAGTAGTAAGTAAAAAAAAAAAAAAAAAAAAAAAAAAAAAAAAAAAAAAATGCTACCTCCGCCATTCTATTTCTAGTCCCTCCCTGACAGTTTCATAAAACTATCAACAACCCCTTCGGATACAGGGTATATAGTATAGTAAAAGCAACTGATCATATTGCATAACAGAAAATAATCCTTTGATTTGAAATCAATTAAGCAAAATGCAGTATTGACTTCTGATTGGAGGATAAAGAACTGATTTCTAATTTTAATAGAAGAGTGCTGTAGCTCTATTTATAGTCTTCTTGCAACTCATAATACAAATATGATTGTACATATATAATCGAACTTAGGAGACAGAGCTCTTCCGATCGTTCCGATTTAATAAAGGCAATCGATATATAAAATCTGTTATGAAGAACTGAAAAATAATTTAAGTTTTCCAGATTTCTAATATTAACAAAAGAATCGCGTTAAGATTTTTTTTTTTATATGTATCCAATTAAATTAATGTTGGTTCATTTTGTTATAGATGAGATATTATCCAGATATATTTCTACAAAATTTAAAGTATTGATTTAATTAAAAACATATTCTATTCATGATATACCCCTGAAACTTGATAGATTCATGTGCTAATTATTTGCATGTCTGCTTTATTTGTGAGCGAAATTGGATGCCGACTAAAGAAGATCAGTTGGCTAATCCGGAAATAGCCAAGTGAAAGATGCACTTCGCACAGGTAGGCCCGTCTTCGAAAATTGCGATAAAATTGTAGTAATTATTGAAGCGCAGACCGCCATCATCAGGTTTAAATCACTTAGACAAAGCTGAATTTATAGAGAAGCCTCACATCGTTATCCAAGCGGAATGAGATCGACACATTTCTTTAACGGATGGTGACTGGTGATGAAGAATGTATCACACAAGGTAATGGTAAGAGATTCTGCTGAAAGGTCGGTGAAGTAGCTTAAACGATTTTAAAGAAACAGGACTAACAGCCAGGAAGGCTTTGATGTGCTTGATACTTGGAGGAAATCAGCCATATTTTTGTGATTTCTATTGTTAACCACTAAAGCGTATGCAGCTAGCGATTGCGAAGAAGCAACCAGAACCATACACATCAATCATGACTCACCGAAAATTCTGGGAGGGTGCTTAGAAGACATTATTGTACTCGTATTTACCGTATAGTCTGAATCTGCCATAAAAAAGTTAGCTGGATGACAAAAAAAATTCATTTAATGGAGGACAGCGACAATGGATTGGCTTGGTTTTTCAGCAGCAAGGATCAGTGCTTTCCTGAGAGCGGAATTATGTAACTATTCCCAAAATGGTAAAAAGTTATCAAACAAAACAAATAAATATAAAAAAAAATGTCAATAATAAATGGATTTCTTTTTTACAAGCATGAAATGAAAATAGTATTATTGAATATTGAAATATAAGTAGAATAGAAAATATTAAAGGTCAACATTTTTCGAAAAATCTAGTCCAAAATTTAAACATCTGCGATTCATAACAAGACAGAATAGAAAATTCATTGTTTTTAAACTAATAAAAATGCACTATTTAAGCTTTGGATTTACTGTAGATTTGAATTAATTTCCAATTTAAGTTTTTGGTCACGTCGGTCTAGTTACTTAGCTGACCTACAGATATTTAGATATATGCGAGTATATCCATAGAATTGTGTGCTTTTAGCGTAAATGTTAATTATTAGCGCATTGGTGTTGGGCACGTCTCATGTCTTTAATGTTTTCTATTTTACTCATATTTATAAACACATCAAATTATTTTGAAGAATTTCACGCCACGTCTGCGGCTGACTTACGGCTACGCCCCGGACTGACCGCATCGGTTCCAAGAGCAGCGCAACAAATTAAAAAACACTAAAACTAAACTAACAGCCTGCCTAGAAGCGCTCGAAGAAACGTGTCTCTAGCTGTAAAAATGCAGCTGGCTGCACAGAAAAGCGAAAGAAAAACCCAAACCAAGAAATAGGAAAAATCTAAGCTGCTTTTGGAGCTTAGCCGCAGCGATAAGCGCGCCAAGATAAAGGGAGGCGTACAAAAGACGAAAAGCCCAGCTTGGAGTCAAATCAAAATCTGTTAAGATCCATTCACAGCGCTGCAGGGAAGTGCCTGTGTATAAACAATTTCACGTTAATACGAGTTCTGGGAAATGGGCAGAAGAAATTAAAACGATGATGAAACGAAACGAAGCCAAGCGAGAGTCCAAAACTGGCGAACACAGCTTAGCAGAACGTGTGAATAACAAGCAAACGGGAGTAGTAGTAGTAACTGGGTAAGTAAGTTGGTAAGACGGGGAAATCACACAACAAACAAACAAACAACTCACAGCTGGTACAATTTGTTGAATCTGTTTCCAGCCTGCAGCTCATTTATCAGCAATGGCCAATCTTCAACATACTCGTTCGTCAGCTACATATGTATCTTCGTTTGTTTGTTTTTTTTTTTTTTTTACATTTTTTTATTATTCATTTGCGCTGCGGGAGTTTTGTGGAAAACTGCGTCGCAATCAATCGGCCGATCAATCAAAATATGCATTCAATAGCCTCATTTTCAACAAGTCATCTTGAAGTTTTAATGAAAACACTTTTGATAACGCCGGAACATGCCTCAGATACTTGCATCTTCATCAAATCATCAAGCTACAAATGGCCTGCACTTCAGAGACGAATCTTTATGTATCTTTGCATCTTTCTGAAGTCACTTTAAAGCCACATTTTCATATTTCATATTTCTCTAAAAGACCGGCAGATTACTCCATAGGCCTGCTGTTTGTTTGGTTGCTTGTAATTACAAAAGGTTGTGCCTATACAAAGCCAACAACTTCCGCGCTACCAAGCCAAAAGTTACAAATCAAAGTGCCGCCCTCTTAAAGATAAATGCAAATACACAGTTTCTGTTGCTATCATCAAAAGGCTGTTTACTTTTGGAACTACATACTTGTATATGATGCAACATCCAAAAAGTGCTTCAATATTTATAGAGTGCCTAGATAGGCAAACAAATTATGAAATGGCACTGCTTTTGTTTGAAAACGTTGTAAAGAACACAGATCATTGCAATAAACTAATATTAATCGATCTATATTTTGTTTGACTTCCGTTCATAGTTAGTGATAGGTATGGCTAATATAAAATTATAAAGTGCGCTTGTTAAGACAATTCATTATCTTTGATTATTACTCATCAAAAAGAGCTTTCCAATGAGAGTTTTCATGAAGTAAAAAATTGGTGCTTAGAACAAAGAGACTATCAACATTTTTTAATGAAACACCAGTAAAAAGTTAAATGGAGAAACATTTGTCAACACCTCATGATATGTTGAAGGACAGCGAACTAGAACTGGCAAGTAGTTCTGGACGAAACATCGATATAACATCGATGTTAAGATATTTTATAAACATCGATGTTTTTCCCCCCGATTTTCGTTGTTTTTTTACTACTTGTCCACCACTGAATTATTATTTTTGTATGTTTTACATTCTTTGGATTTTGCTATATTCTTTGCATTTGTGAAAATATCGTTTGCTTTGAAACCTTTTGTATGTAATAAAAAAAACTTAGCTTTTTAAATAATATGACAAATCAAAATGAAGTTCCCTATGTTTAAACATCAATAAAAGATTTTAAAAAATTCGTTGATTCGTTATAAATCGATGTTCTTCGAATTAAAACATCGAAACATCGATGTTTCTCCAGCCCTACTGGCAAGATGACTTCAACAACAACGTATAATCCTAATCCTTCGATGATGGGATTAAGGAAGAAAAAGGTATTCAAACAGGCTGAAGAATGATATCAGAAGATTAATATTTAATAGAAAACAATTGTAAAAAAAGATTCCCTCAGTATAGCCCCTGAACAGTACATAATTGCAAGTTGGGCTGCCCATAGCTTCTTGGTTATAGCGGAATCATCATCTTGTCATCCCAGCAAGACATTGAAGTAGAATTCCGGGATCCTTATGTTTATTAAGATTAAACATCAAGTAAGAAACATTTATTTCAACCTTGAGCTTAATTCGTGTTTGTTTATATAACAATCCTAATACTTTATCTAATATATCTTAGAATCGTTGTTATAATAAACATGATACTCAAAAACACATGCATATGTAGTTCTATTGACTATGAGGGAACTAATTCCGAAACTAATTTTTTGCAAAGTAAAGATAGTATTAAAGTTTTTTTTTGTTTATTCTTTAGAACAGTTTGTGAGTTGGGATCCCGATTCTTGCTGCTGTTTCTAAGTGACATTAACCAAAAAAAAAACCTTAAACAAAGATATCTTATATTAAAACATAGATATTAAATAATTTAAATTGTAATCTAACAAAACCGTTTCGATTGCAATTTGTCGAAATTATAAGAGTTGCATTGAAAAAGTGCAAATATGCTCTGCATTCTGCTTAAGTTTGAGATTAACATGAAAGAAAGTCTTCAATTCAATTTAAGATTAGAGGTTAAGGTACATACTGTTTCTTCACAGAAAAGGCAGTTGATATACATTTAAAGTGAGGCAAATGTTTCTCTAATTATTCTTAGGAAATGTTGTTTTTCCACTCTTTCATTCATTCGCGTTTCCTCCAAGTGGCTGCACCTGGCCTGAAACCACCCACAACATAACACTCGTGGTGTTATCAATCTGCAGAGTCGCGATCTTTCCCATAGCGAATTATAAAAAGCACTTTCTTTGTTTTAAGCTGTTTTTTTGCAGCAGTGTCTGCGATGATTTTGTGCCACATTGCTGGCTACTATTTTCGCATTATAATTTTCAAGTTGAATGTCACAGCGGCCGTAAACTGTATGTTAATTCAATTACAAGTTTCGCTTTTGTCTGCTTTTGAGATACTTTGGTGTGAGTTTGAGAAGCCATGGGGTCGAGAGCGGAGGCTTCCGTTGACGCTGCCTGCAACATTGTTGTGCACATTTTCATAAATTCATTTTGTCTGCCACAGTGTCAACTATTCCGTTCATCTGTCCATCCGTCCGTCCGTCTGTCTGTCTGTCTGCCTTTCTGGTAGTAAAGTCAGCTTGCAGCAAAGTGCGATACAAATCAGCTCTGATGCCAGCGGCGGCAGGCACCTTTTCTTTCTTTCAGTTTTTTTTTCTTGTTTTTTTTTTTTCAATTCGCTTTGAATGTTGGGATTGACACTTAAATGCAGAAATTGTGTTTGGGTGTAGTACATGACAATTTGTTGGCCGTGTTGTGGCAACAGGTGTCGACAAAAAAACAGCGCCAGTTGTTGCTGACCATGATGCATGTAAAGAAAGTTCCAACGAGCCAGGCCTCAGATACAAACACACCAAACAGAATGCCAGATATAGAAGTATATACAAGTATGTCTGTGAATGTGCCCCCAAATCAGATATCAGCAGCGCTATTCTAAGCATGCCAGCTTAAGAGTCATTAACTTTATGATATATATAGGCGACGCGGCCCAGAATCTACTCTATCCAAGCACAATGCATGCCGTTCTTTCTGATTGTTATTAAAATGCAACAACATACACACGCAGATTCTCTCATAATTCCCGTTTTTTCTCTACGTATCATCAAGCGAAGCAGACGACGATGTCGGCGGCAATTATTTACGCCGATCTGAGTGTGCAGATAAAGCCAAAAGCGAGCTCCAGCAACATATCATTGTCTTTAATCACGTGTGAGTGCGAGGAGCTCTGAGGCAGGCGCTAGGAAATGAGGCACAACTCCAAGTGCAGCGGCCGAGTGTGAATAGAATAGAAGCCAACGGTTGATAATGGATTATGTATTAGCAGAGCCATGATTATTATAACAAAGCACAGATATTGTAGCTAATTCTGCCACATGCAACACACCCTGTGGTGCTGTGAAGAGGCTCAAGTGAAAAGGAAAGGCACTGCCACGAATAATCTATTCGATCTAAGTAATATACGAAATAATGAAAGAGAGCAGACATTTTATAGTTTAGGTTATCTGTCTGTATGTATAACGCTGTTTGTCTGTATGTATAACGCTGTTTGTCTGTATGAACGCATCGATCGCGGCGTCAAAACCTGAAAACTCCAAACATATAAGAACAATTGATAGATACATAGTTTCCACTTTCAAAGCAGAGATTCCGGGCCCTTTTTTAGATGTCATTAGACTTGAATAACTTTATTACAAACATACCTATAAAGCTTTGTTCTGAATTTGTAATCGTTCGTACTTCATAAACCTTAAAAATGTCTAGGAAAGTAGGACAACTGAGAAAAAATTTTAAATCTTAAAACGAGTTTTACAAAATTTGGGATACGATTAATATCAGAAATGAGTACGAGTACCAGGTAAATATAATTATTTTATAACATTCCCGCGGGGAGCTTTGCTGATATGGAAGTTGAATAAGAATAACAAACGAAAGCCAATTTCTTAATGAAAAAATGTAACGAAATACTATATACAAGTATAGTATAATTAGATGCTTTAAAAGACACAGCATTATCGGTGGGATTAATGGCGAAGAACCAACTTTAAAATGTAAAAAAAATGTGTAATGTTTATTTGTAAGAAGACATTGTACTCTAACAAGTTTGAGACTTGGAGTAGTTTCAAAACCTTCACTCATGAGATGGGCCAATAGAATAGACAGAAAGTTCTAGCTAAATGGTTTTTCTTTTAACACAAAAAATGATTTTGTTTTATGGTTTTTTGAAGCATACTTTCCGGTTTAGCCAGCTATAGTTTTTGAAAAATGCTTGCAAGATGAAATAATAAACTGATAAAAAATCCATCAATGAATTCATTTTTAAAAATACTGCCTGTTTAATTAATGGTTTGGTTCAACGCATCAAAATATTGTCTTTTTCATTATTGCATGCGTATCTATCTCCACTTAAGGTGTTCAAATGATTTCTCTTAATGAATTTGTAACATTGGCAGTGCCCCTTCTATTCTGAGTTTACAATAGATGTGATGAGGATAATTTTTCCGCATTCTTAGGCCTTTCATCGAATTGAATGCCGTGTGGACAGACTCCACGAAGGCTCATGGTCAGTATCCGAAGCCATGTCACTCAACGACATAGCTGACCGCCTGGATGCGCATTAATCCGAGCCATCAAAATGCATTTAGTTGCAGCTCGTTGTGCTATTTGAAATGTAGATAAAGTTGTCTGCAGGAGTGCGACCGCGCACTCACATTCTGCAGATAGTTTTCGTTCCTGCGGCTGCTGGCTGAGTGTTGAGTGCTCAACAGGTTTTGTTTAAGCATTAAATTAAGCAAAAAATAATGCAAATGCAACTCATAGCGAGCATCCAGCCATTCAGCACACTCAGCATTCAGAAAGCCAGTCAGTCCGTCAGTCATTCATTCACACTCATCAATCAATCAAATTCACACTTTTAAACAGGCGGCTCGCCAGCGACTAGCGACCAGGTGAGTGACAGGCGGCATTTTGGACGCGCTTATCATACATCAGCCAGCCAGTCAGCCCGGCGGGCTGGCAAAAAAAAAAAAGAGTTGCAAACAAAACAATATTCCCCAATTGCACATAAATTTCTATGGCATTTTTGGAGAAGCAAACAAGGCAAGGGAAAAATTTGCAATTTATGCAGCAACGCCTGCAACAACACACAAATAAACAAATAACAAAAAGCTGCCGCCAATGACACTAAAAGCGAAAAATATTTCAAGGTGTGTTGCGTGCCGCCGTCATAATTATATGCACATGCATTTTATTTCATTTTTATTTGTTTGTCAATAAATTAATCAAAGCCCAATTGTTTGGTGAAACTCTTCTCTGGTTGCGCATGCAAAGACACGCACACCAAATTAACGGCTTTCATTGAATATCGCTAGTGGCTGACCGGCAGTCAAACTGCATAATGCTTGTTACTTAATAATGCAACTTAAATAATTTTCTTCGTTCAGAATTAATATAATTGGTTTTACGAATGCTTTCCTAATTCTATGAGATTGGTGTCGTCGAAATAGAATCTTTTTCTTGCATTACAATAATTACAGTGGAAGGAGTTTAAGAAGATTGTAAACGTTTCTTTTAGCTATTTCGTTGTTATTATGATTATTTGCAACGATCCGTGTTCATGGTCACCAAATTAATGTTTTATTTTTAAAATTTATTTTTATAGATTTTTTTTTCACTCATTTAATTTGGAACTTGTTACAAATCTAGAACCCTAAAAATATTAGTGATCAATAACGTCCAATAAAAAACAATTTTAGAAATTACAGCTGTCTTATTATTTAAAAAAGGAAAACCCCTTAATTTATGTTGCACTGCTTTATGTTTCCTCAACCAAATTCAAACTGCTTGCTGCGACTGCACTAAGCAGTTGACAGTTGGTGTGCAACCGCGCTAAGCACCAACTCCACACAAAAGCTCGTTGTTGCGAAACTGTAAAGTCAAACGGTTTGTGTCCACACTACTTTAAACCGAACGAAAAATTTTAATTAACTTTATTTATAGACTCTAATAGAAATTCAACTGCAACGGCTTTTTAAAAGGCCATTAACGCTGAAGCCTCGAAAAAGATTTATGTACCTGCACAAGCTTGTTTATGTGAGTGCTGATAATTAATCAGCCAACGGAGGCAATAAGAAGAAGTGGGCGGCACTAACAAAATCGAACATAAGTACAATTGAAAAAGTTTTTAAAAGTGCACTTACGCTGCCTAAATATCACATCAAAACAAAGCTAAAAATTTATGTGCGTTCAGCACGCACATAACATAGCCAACAAGCGGCAGCAACAACAAATCTAGACAGCAATTGCAACCAGCAGGCGATGCTGTTAAAATAGGAAGACAGGCGGCGAGCTGGCTGCCTGCCGGCAAGGCAAGAAAAGACAAGGCAAGGCAAGGAATTACATACAAACACAAGTGTACTTTCCATTTCACTTGGCTAGAGCGATAGAGTCGATGCAAAGAGACAAACCAACTGACTAACTGACTGAATGACGGCGACTACCCAACGACTCTGACGACGACTCCTGTTGCCTTTTTAGGCGCCCAAATTGTGCGCGCGAGCGAGCGAGCGAGCGAGCAGGCGTCCAAAATGCGCAACAAGTGAAATGTCAGCGACAAGATTGTGTCTGCACGTACGTATGATTGTTTGTGCCAAATGAAAAAAACTGCTCAATGAACTTTGTTTTTGTTTGCTCAGACATTGATGATAGCATATACATAAATGACAGGACAGGCCTGGACAGGAGGAGGCTCAATTGCCTGGGGCTAGAGGCTGGCAAAGAAAATGGCCAAATTGACACAGTAGCTGAAAAAGCGAGGAAACCAAAAACAATCGAATCGAACACACATACATACACACATACTACATTGGCCAGTTTATCGGCAATTGTTTTGGACTGCACTTTTATACGTTTCTATTAGGGTTTTAATTAAATGGCAAACAATCACACAAAAACTGGCGGCTGGCTGGCACAACGAGACAAACTTGTCAACCATTTTCTTCATCATTAGTTTCACACAGAAAGCCGCAACAGCAATAGCAATAGCATTCAAGTAGGCCGTGATAGTTGGTAGTTGATTTTAATAGGTGAAAGGTTTCATGCCAAGCTGACAATTGCATTTTTTTGTTTCCATTATTTTTTCAGCTTTGACTTAATCAGTTGAATAGTGCGCAGCACTTGATCTGCAATAACAATGAGCTCTCTGTAATGAGCAGCTGCTGCCAGGCAGTTACTAATTTGTCAGTCAGCTGATTTTTACTGTTAAGGGCACCGCGCAGCTGCGAGCATTACAATTTTTTGGGCTTCATTATCGCCATTTTCAATTATGAGAGAGCTTTCTAACAAAATTTTACTGTTTGCAATGGGTGTAATGGCTAAGAAGTACAGTTAGCTGGATTCAAATGGATGCCTAAACTATAGAGTATAATAATGATAGATATCTATAACTTAGATATCTATATTCCGCACAGATTGGTAATGTTTAAGAGCTGTTTAGGACAATCCAGTATGAAAGTGAAAAGCGTTACATATAACATGTTTTAATGACGGGAATTTAACATTTGTCTTAACCAATTTAAGAATCGTCCGATTTAAATATATTTAAATAAATATATAATTTCAAATATATGTTTATTTTACCTTTTTTTACAACTTAGGAAATAAAAATATTTAATGTTCAGCTGCAATTTTCCGCTGAATACATAAAGAATGTCCTAATGTCCCTCTGGATTTAAATGGTGTTAACGTTTTTTGCTTTTAAAAGTATACGTACTTAACCGAAGTTAATTGAAAAAAAGATCTGCACGATTTTATAATAGCCTTTTACTCTTTCAAAACAGAATATACATATGTATGTATACACATAATTTTATTTATTTTTTATTTATTATTATTATTATTAATTCCTAGTGCTACAAGAATGATTCTTATAAATTAATGCACTAGTCACAACAATTAAATTTTCTTAGGTATTATTAAAATTAAAGTGATTTGATTGGCCTACTTAACCTATTTATATAAGATACATTTTAGTTATACATAAATTTAAAGTGTTTTTGGTTTTTTAATTTTTATTATTATTATTATATTATAATCACTAAAAAAGCGTTGCCTACTGAGTGTAAATGTATTAGTGTTAGTATTGTGCTCTTTACTTTATTTACATTTAGGTATTTTCTTGAAAGTGCGCATGAATTCTATTTCTAAAATATGTGTTCTTCCTGATGAGGTAAAAGAGATTTTGTCATACAAATAATTCGGCTCTTTTCGAGTAATGGTTCTATGCATTCTTTTTTTTTTTTGTGTTTGTATTTGCAGTGTTTTTATTTAAAACTGTCCATCGTAGACAATCATTAAATTGGTTAAATAAACTTGACAATTAATTTAATTTGTACATATTTTAATACAAATATATATTGAAACGTTTTAATAGGTAAAAAGAATACATTAGTTTGTTCAGATTCTGGAAGAAATTCTGTTGAAATTATTAACATTTTGAAGTGGTGTGGAAAATAGTTGATGATGACGAGGAAATAATAAATAATAAAGATCGAATAGGGGTATGATTAATCAATTGGTAAGATATGTGGGAAAAAATAAATCATCATGCCTTTACAACTAATTTCTAACTTCTCTGCATCATAATAAAAAGAAAAGAGAGAAATCTGAGAACTCTCAGAACTGTTTATGTCACAATGTTTGAAATAGCTTATTGTTCATATAATTATGTAGATTTATATACACAAAATAGCGCCCCTATGTGTGTAGTGTAATGGGGTGTTGAGTAAGCAATAAATTTATAAAAGCTTGCACAACACATCTTTATGGTCCATTTATAACTTCATTCTGTGGCCATATTCATGGAAATGAGAGCAAAATAACAAACACTGGCAATTGTAATTTGTTCATTGCTCAGTCGCCATTAATCAGCAAGCAAGTATATACTATATGTACTTGGAATCACTGATATGCCCTGAAGTTGTGCACAATTGGGGCTCGTGCAGTGAGAAATGTAATTGGCACAGTTATTTAATTGCTCGCAGCAAGTATTATCTGCAGAGAGTGGTCGGGCAATTGAAGCAACATTCATCCAGCAAGAGCAACAATCTATATAAATCTGTCAAATGGTATGAGTCAAGCACTTATCGGTGCTGATCCTCCTGGTGGTCTTCTCATTGTCTGTAGTCGTCCATAGTTCTGAGAATGCTGCATGATCTGTTGAACTTGCCGCTGGCTCATCATCGTCATCATTGAAATCTTGGGCTATTTATAAAGTGCTGACGACGATTTCAGTGCGGTGGCATGGGAAAGTTTTCAAATGTTGGGGGCAATCACATACAATCGCATCTGTATCAATATGCCAGCCATCCAGCACACCCATAAAAACGTCAGCAGCCACTTACTAACGGTCGGGGCGTCGCGTCGCGTCGGTCAACAAACATCAAATCCCGGCAATTGCTACCATTATAAACAATATTTGTCAACACAGGAATTTGGGGGAGGTCTGCGGCCAAATGGATGTAAGGCGATTGTCGACTGATAGACGCGACAAACTGATAAGCCGGCCAGCATAGACCTTTTTAATTGACACGCTGCCAAACAATAAATATTTGTTATCAATCAGCAAGCATGCCACAGTTACTGGGGAGTATGTGGAGAGCAGCAGGAGTTGGAGAGCAGACAGTTTTTGTTTTTTATTTGTATATTTTATTGGGGGGGCCGTGGCCACGATAATCCAATAAACAAACAATGGATGCAGTCGCTCAGCCATGATGCAGACGTCGGGCATTATCATCATCACCATCATCATTATGAGCTCATAGAGACATTTTAAGGGTTCAAAAGAACAAAAGGTTTGCACGGCTGGACGCAATGGAACAGCAGCAAAAACAACAACAAAAACGCTTGAATGCCCGCCAGCCCGCATGCTTCGTTTCAATTAAACGCTGGCTGCATAATTTATGAAAATAATCAATGCATTTGAGATGCCAGTGTAGCCAGCTAGCCGGTTATGTAATGCGTGTGTATGTGTGTGTGTCCCAACCAGCTTCAACTTGCTGCTCCGAGGCAGCCCACCCAGCAGTCTATGAAGAAGCTGCGCTCCAGCATCTGCTTCTGCTTCAGCGCTGCCAGCTCAAAATTGCATCACGCTTCAAAATTGTTCATTTTGTAAAATGATTCTGCGAATTTGTATCAGCAAATAAATTGAAATAATCTCAATGAAAATGTTTGAGGCCTGTTTGGGGTGGTAGGCAGCAAAAGCTAGAGATGGACATATGAAGATCGTGAAAGCGAAGAGATGTGCAAAAAAAAACTCTTCAAAGACTTGAATACTAGAAAGGATGCGCTGATCAACAAATAAGCTGATCAACAAAAAAGCTATAGGTTTGCGCTTTAAAGGACGGGGCCGCCATCACATATTTTCATTTTCAAATGAACTGAAATCCATAATTATTTTGTCTCATTCTTTTAGGAGGACGGATAATTTCCCGTTATACCTAACATGGTGTAACTGTTATTCGTCAATCAATCAAACTGTAGTAATAATAAAATCTTTTCAATCATGCTTGTATCAGCGCATAAGCTAGGAATGTCTGTGAAATCTTAAAATTCTTTCTTTTCCATAGTTTGAAATTTGAAGGAATCTTTATTATTATACCTTATATATCATTCCTTCTTTGTAGAAAATAAGTGAAATATGCATACATCTATGTATCGCACTCTATTTTTATGGAGTGTCGACTTGAGTTAGAAATTTTCTATAATGTATGGCTCTTTTTACATCTTCCTTTTTTTATATATTATCTCTATGTGGGGGATAGGTGATAATGTCCAACAGGTATACTGAATAACAGGGTCCAGGGGCTCAAAATTTCCTTGGATTAGAAGTCTAATTTTCTGTTTTGCTCTGAAAATGTCGGTGGGAAAATATATCGCAGTCTTGGCACTTCCTGTAAGTTGTAGCATGGGTTTCCCATGTGAATCTCTCACCCTTGCTCATCTCTAGTAGAGACCGAAACAGAACCAGAAGTAAAACGCCTTGGCAGGCGTTCAGTAAGCTGGATAGCCGGCTGATTTGTCTGTCTGTTGCAAATTCCTAGCGAGTTTTCGTGCGAATATGCGTCGGTGCTTATATGTCGGCCGTCAGCCGTCGCCCCGCTTCTCATCATCTTTGCTGGAATGCTCTGGAAGCAGCAGAACGTAGACGCGGCAAAAAGAAAGCTGCATTGCATTGTGCTGTGCTGGTGATTGAACCTGTTTTCCTTCAACTTCAACTAAAACAACGACAGTGGCGACCAGGTCGCCATTTCTCCAAACAAACCATATGCGCGCTCTCGGCCTACACAGCCACCAGCCAACAGACACAGTCGGAGTCGTAGTCTCAGTCGCCCAGCCGGCTGCTATCGATGAGGAGATCGCATCATTACGGCGCATTTATTTGGCAAGACCTGTGCATGTGAATCTGTGTGCGAGTGTTTGTTTGTCGAAGTGCAATCGAGCTGTGAACGCTCCGCTCAGAGAACTGGTTTTAAAGCCAAAACCCGAAATAGGTGACAAATTAGACAAATTAGAACGAGTTCTTTCTTTAGTTGCATTAATGCGAGAATATTCTTGAATATTTTAGCCGTACATCATTATTTCGAAATGCCATAAAGAAAGAAGTTAAAAACCACTTAAGTTCAAGGGCAAGGGTAAGGTTAGGCTCATATTTTGAATTGGTTTTTTGAGTAGGCGGATGTTTGGACATCGTATTAGCCTGGTCAGAAGAACATTTGTTAAGGATTGAAGTATTAATCCCGTATGCACAGCTTTTTCCCTTCAATGGCTGGGCTGCCAAGCAGTAAGCAGTGGTTCTTTCGCACCAGTTCATGGAACCAGCTCATACATCTCTGGCGTTCGTATAAACTCTAGTAAGTAGTAGCGCACACAGTGTCTGTGCCTGTCGCCAGTCGGCGAAAGAACCTGTTAAGAAAACTTTCAATGATGCTTCAGAGAGCGCAGCCCACTTGAAGCAGCGATCAGCATCAAGGAAGCGGCAGCAGCGGCAGCGACAACAGCAGCAACAAAGCACACTGCATCTTGGCATGGCAGATAAGCGAATGGAGCGGCAACATGACGACGCACAAAGTGTTTGGGTTGGTTGCCTGGGCTGGCTTCCTTGCCTGCCGGCTATGATCGTTGTGTGCATCATTTGCGCCCTTTTGCTTACTTTTGTTGAACGTATTCCTCGTCCTCTGTTTGCATGCGAAATTTTTCTTTCAGTGTCAAGTGTGAATGAACTTTGGGGCGCGATTTCGCACTACAGAATATATCAACTTTGTCATCGTCAGAGCGTTCGTTGTGGACGATCGCCGGTCCAATGACTTTTGGCTGCAGCTGTGCCAATGATCTGCACAAAACAATGTTTGGGGCGTATTTTTTTTTTTTTTGAATTTTTGTTCTATACGAAATCGTCATCATCAACACCGCTTGCCGTTTATTTATGGTGTTTATTCTTGCCTGTTTTTGTTCGAGGAGCTTTAACGCGACTCGCAGCTGAGATTGCTGCTTATTTTGTTTTTTCGGTATCTCTGTGTTTTTAGGTCATTTTTAAGCGACTGGTTAGGTTAAATAAAGCTTAAAGGGAGTGGTGGCATGCAGTGTGCAATGAAGGGTGTGCTGGTATTGTCTAAATTTTGAAAACTATACTACATTTGTATTGTCAAATCTAAATGTAATTGACCTTACTTTAGTCTAAAATTCATATGAACCGAATGGATTTGCTGTACCAGGGGATATACTTATGTGGACATATGTTTTATGCATAAAACCTCAAAAATGTGAAAGAGAAAACAGAATTTTACAATTTATGAAGGGATAGAAACAAAAGACTCACAAGGTGTATTATTAACAGACATGTTTGGGTTAACTTAATATTTATTAACTTTAATTGTAGCCCCGTTGCTGTACTAGAAACTGAGATTTTAAAAAATGCGTTTATTTAACTTAAGACCAGCATAATTGCATTACCTGCTCTGACTATAAATGAACAGTGCAAGCTAGAAACAATTCTAAGCTACAAGAATGTAAATAAATAAATAACTAAAGACCAGCGAAATACTCAACATTTTGTTTAGCTAAAAATTATCTTTTTATCCGCACCTACTTCTAATTTAGATGTTAACTCACATGAAAAAATAATTAAGCGTTACAAATTTGTTCTAATTCTGATAAGTCAGTAATTTGCAATGCAACACACATATCGTGATTAGAATCAATGTAATGCAAAAGGCTTTTAGCGGGCGTTAAAATAAGTACATACTTAGTCACAAATGACCCAAAACTATCAGCAAGAGCGTATCCAGCCAACTACAATAACCATATCTACATAATAATAACCTCGTTCGCCTATAATTACACGCCACCAATCAAGACAGCTCTTTAATCTAACTGTGCCACCATTTCAAGGCAGGAAAAAAAAATGGCAAGCTCTCATTTGTTATCAACAAAGCCAAGAAATCACATAATTACACATCCAAGACGTTGTGCGGTAATACCAGAGCACACACACACACACATACACACACCGACCCAGCCGATGAGATACACCAATAGAAAACACTAATTGATTTTCACAGCCAGTGTGACAACATGACTAGCAACAACAACAACAACAATAGCAACACCAACAAACAAGTTTATTGATTTTTGAAACCCAAAGAGCGCACGCCATCGCATATGGCGGGGGAGGCGGAGGAGGGGAAGCAAAGAATGGGAAAATAGGTGCAAAGGTTTAAAAACCGCATAAACAAAACAAAAAAAGCCGGCAATCCGATAAGCATAAAAAAACAGAGAGAGAGAGAGACATTCCAGTAGACAACTGTTATAAAGCGGAACGGAGCAGAGCCAAAAATATGACTAATAGCCAAGATTTGGACAGCTGTTTGAGATAGCCGGCATACTAGTATCTTACAGAACTGCCTAATAGCCCAGCCCAGCACGGAGAAACACGTTTATATCTCGCGATCGAGACAGCAGGTGCCACCCAAAGGCATAACAATAAAGCGGCGAAATCTACGCCTGGGTGTGCTGTGGCTAATCAGCCATTAGCAATGATTAGCATTGATTAACCTAAATCGTGGCCAATAAAATGCATAAAAATAATGCCGTGAATGAATGGGCCAAGAGTTTATTAGCCCCTTGGGGGGACACTTGAAAATGCCAAGAACTAAATACATAATATTTTGAGAGTTGAAAGCAAGACGAAAGATATTAGGAAAGTTAATATTTGCGTTCCCCTAAACTATGGACAGACTGGCAAATAATTTGCGCACAAATGTGTATTATTTGATAAGTGTGTCATGAATGTAATGTTTCTCCAATTAAAGCTAATTAGAATTTTATACTTCTTTGGTTATTAGTCTAGGAAAATAATACAAATTTATGGGATATTTATTTGCATATCTGACCAAGCTTTGCTTCATAAATATCTGTAGAAGAACTAAAGCTATCTCTCGAATTTGTAAATAAATTTGTTGAACCTCACAATCAAGCAAACATTTAAAATACCCTATGAAAACAAATCTTTCGGAATCTATGTAACAACTTTATTTAGTTTTGCTTGAAGCCTAGTTGCTTGAGGCCTACTTACGAGTATTTAATATTGTCCAGGTCAAGATTCGTATTGCCTAAAGCGCGTTTTAACGAAATAGGCAAATGTGTCAACATTCAAGAGAGCCACAAATTTAATTTATAGGAGCGAACGTACGCTTCGTAATCGGGCAACAGTCCCATGTTATAAAACTAACAATAAGTGGCCACTTAACTTCAACATTTCTAGGTAATCAATCGATTAGGTCGGCAGCACTAACTGACAACTCTTTGGTTGGAATGCTTGCTCTATCGACCGTTTAAAGTGGTATGTATGTGGTTCTTGATGAGTTCATAGAGCTGGGGGTCTGTACTCTTTACAATTAAATTTTGAGGTCACTTGGATCTCCAATCCTAGTAAGTATAGCTCTGCCACCCTTTATATGTACGAGTATATGCATATTCAGGATTATCGATTAGCGACAGTTTGCTGTCAACTCTAAGAAAATAAGTCTAATTTAAATATACAATTATGTATATATCTTACTGGCATGCAAGTATTTTTTAAAGAGCAATACTTTTTTGGATTTTGTTATTGTACACATTTGTAAAATATAATTTGGAGATGAAAAAAAGAAGTTTTTTAGAAACCGAGCCCACAAAATGTTTTGTTTGAATTAGATCTATGTACTATATCTGCTTACCAACAAAAAGTATTAATGTTTCTCAGCAAAAATTAGGTTGCTCTGTGCTAATGTGTGTCCAAGTCGTTAATGAGCCAGATCTACGAATTCTTTCGAGTGTGAATTTTTTATTTCACACCCAGCCCAAATGCGATTTAAGAATGTATGGGAGAGAAATAGAGAAATGTTATGGCATTTCCGGCTCTGAACTCGTATAATAATTTCGCAACTCATTAATAAAATAACTGTTCGTCTGCAAGCATTTCAGAGCTACATTTCTAGCGGCATTACGCATCAAAGCTGGTATAAAACGAAGAAAATCTGCGAAGAAAAAGCTGACAAGTGTGCCCCCCATTTAATAACAATGTGGAAGCCATAGCTGATAGTCAGGCCGGCCAGTGCGGGGATCGAGTTTCAAGCAATGTGGAGCCATTGACAACTTAATCAAGCGACACCAGCAGCTGCCGATGGAACATGTGGGGTAAGTGTGTGGAGGCACATTAGAAAAAGAGCAGCAGACGAGTGCAAGTGGAGTCAATTCAATGCGGAGTCAGTCGAACGTTAAGGCCGATGCCGGGCAATTGATATGCAAAGCTATGGAAGAGCTAAGCCCAACTGGACAGATGATAGAAGGGGCGGCAGAAGGAAAGGGTGATAGAGAGAGGTGGAGAAAGATGGATAAAGCTGGGTGCGGCTGACCAGACGGCACTCAAAGAGAACAAGGCAATTAATTGCATTAGGAATTTATTTAAATGATTTGAAATTGAAACCGCAAAAGGGGGAACAGCAAAAGCCATTCAAGCAGTTACGACTCTTGAAGTTGTCTGCGCTATGGCTATAAAGAGTATGGCATATAGTTATGGCTAGTGTTATGCTAATTATTATGTCTTTAAGCCCAATAGCTAAGTGCCATAAAAATGCATAGGTGTTTGGTCTATAAATTATGAGCGCTTATAGCTCGATAATTCAAGCAAAAACCTGTGAGTCATTGGCCATGAACTGTGAGCAGAACAGAAACAGAATAAAGTATGGTCTTAAGATGAAATGCAACAGCCAGGCAGGCAGGCAGGCAGGCAGGCAGAATATAATCGTTTTCAATTTTGTGGTTTTGACAACAAAGAAACGGCATAAGGCTTAAGATTGCAGCCAACTACAGGCCAGAAGACAACAGTCAGACAGACAAAGACAATTGCAAATAGCAGACAAAAAAGTCAAATGGAGTCAACTTCCAAGACAGAAGCCAGCCAGACAGGCGGGAAAACTGAGTGCATCCTCCTTCTCTGCTGGTGATGATGCTGATCGCTATTGCGCACAGTGGGTCGAAGTGTTTGGACATCTATGTAAGAATACATTGATTATGCAAATACGAGGAATGAGAGAGTTGTTACAATATAGATAACGATGACTATATGCTATGTTACTTGAAGATTTCAACTTCAAGATGTGCCTATGGAAAATAGATTGGATACTCTTTTGCCTTTAATATACTTTATGTTTTAATTAAACACATCTTAATGATTGATTTATTGATTGTGTAGGTTAATTTTTAAATAAAATAATAATTATTTTAAAAGATCAGAAGAAACTGTTTATTGAACAGAAATTCAAAAGTTTGAAGATCCAAAGGATGCGACGGTGTTAGGTGAAGCAGCTACCAGAATTGAATTTATGGGATTATTTCTTCAAAAGAGCCTATCTGATCGTCATAAATTCTGCATTTGTAATCTTTAAATTCAAGGGGGAATGCATGAAAAGAATGGATTCAAATATGAACAAATGCGGTTGTGAAGTGTAATTCACATGATTCGAAAGCTTGAAAATGTTTTTTCAACTTCCTGAATGGTGTGCGAGTATTGAAGTTTATAGAAAAGACTGTGCACTTGTACACTTTTGTCCCAATATGCACTGGCGATCCCAGTGGTGCCCGTCCTTGGCAATTAGCGAGTGCAGTGGCCGTTGGCGTACTTACTTACAATGGCTTGCAATATAGTATTTGCATTTTGCCATGAAGCGGCCCGGTCCGGGTTGGTCCGACGTTCCACTTGCGAAAAGGTCAAACAGTTGGATTGTTGTGCGGCGCCAGCGAAGCGTTGTAAAACAACAACAGCAACAACCATAATACCCCGTGTATCATCAGCATTACAACAATGGTGCAATTTATTAGAGAAGCTGCGACATTTGATTTTGCAATTAAAAAGCAAAAGCCAAAGTCAGAAATGCTGAGCAATGGGGACACCGCCAGCGACAACACATGTTAAAACGCAAATTTATTTAATTTAGCTAAGAGTGCTGTCTGAGAAGATCCGTAGATCCGTCTAAAAAGCAACCCCAAAATAGCCTCTGGCTGGTGGTTGTTGCAATTCAGTGATGCAGTCAGCATTGGTTTGGGCCTTGTTCAGGGACCTGGCCTGCCTGGCCCGGCCTGGTCGTATTGTACGACTTCAATTACGCGCCAACAACTTCACTTCCACTTTCGCTGCTATGAGCCAGCTGTAAATCCGCTTTAGGCCAAAATCCACCACCAAGCCCACCAACTGCTGCAATGCATGCAACCCTTTGCAGACTTGGCTTAGGCTTTGACAATTATTGCTCCCCCTATCCAGAATATCCAGTGTTACATCCTCTAATGAATTCCTGTCGCTGCAACGATGACGAGGACGCTGACGACGTCGACGATGTTCATGAGGGCGAGGGCGTCTGAAATGGTGTGTCAATAATATGGCGTCTACAGCAAAATACCCCGAAGGACGGTTGGCTTGCTTGGCTTAGCTATGAAAAACGAAAGTTAAGCGCGCTAAACAGGAATAAAAACGAGCAAAACGTGTGAAATTTCAAAAGCAAAGCTAAAGTGGCTGGCCGGCGAAGAGGCTTAAGAACAATTGAAATGTAGTTGTTGTTGTTTTTGTTGTTTCAAAAGCATATTCTGCTCCAGACCACTCAATGGCCAATGCCCAGTGGCGATGGTTTTTCGTCTCGATGGCAGCTTATGTCGTTTATACGTCGAGGGACTCACAGATTCTACCGTGAATAAATTTTCTGAAGAGAATCACGAATTATAATGCGACACATTTGCAACTCTTTCCAATAATTCTTCCATCATTTATTATTTATCTAGCAAATGGGTTGGGGAATAATAGAAATATAACATGAACCTTCGTATAGTTAAAGCTAGCTGAGGTGTAACTTTTATGTAGTCAGTGAGTTTTTTGAGAAACACAATATCTTTCAAATGGACATCTCGACTCTAGTTGCAGACATTCATCTTCCCTTGAATAATTGGTGATCTATTCGACCGAAGATTCTTCGCTTTCAGAGTTCTACACCTCATCATTTCACTTGTTCCATTTTAAATCACTTGTATGTATCTGAACATCGTAACAGCCAATGTGGAAATGAACTTTGCGAGAAAACGCTGTTGTTATTATTTTTGTTGTTGCCAAAAGTGTCGTATACACTCATGTTATTCAAAGCCCAATCAGAGAACGTACTGCATGGTGGCTTTATTTCTAGGTCTAATGGGACCTTGTGCGAATGCAGAGCCACATCTCTCGTCAATATTCGCTGCTGAAATTTTCGCATTTTCGTAATAAAATTCAACAATTCCTTATTTTTCAATCAAAAATATCGATATTTGGTCTTTTTTCTTTCTTTTGTTGCAGCACCTTTTAGAATTGAATACACAGGACAACTGGTAGCACTAACCATATTTGAGAGTTTACTTTTTGATTTGGTTCGATAGAGCAACCTTCTTATTTCTTTACTAAGTAATAATTATTTGCATTGCATTGAATATCCAACGCATAAACGCAGTCGAACACTCCAATTCCGAAAGCCTCTCTACCTGTGCTCTGTCTATTTCGTCAATAAGGAGCATCCAACTTGCCCTCTGCTGCCTCCCATCTCTCCTTCTCGCTGTTTTACAGCCCCTGCATCGCAGCTGTCCTTTCAATCGGTCGTGTTGAACAGCTTCTGCCCTCTGGCTTGCTCTTAACCCACGCTGCCCAGTTCATAGCGCTTATAAAAATTTGCATAGCCTGCCAATCTGCTGAATGCAGGGGCGTACAAGCCCAATGACGGAAATTAATGTTGCCTTTGCACTCCCGGCAGCAAGCATTTTTCTTTTTTGAGGGGGGTACACACATTTGCAGCGGAAAGTTTTGATTTATAAGAGTATAGCTGGGGATTAGCGCATTGCATTTTGTGCACGTGTGCACATTTCCCAAATCTCTTCATCGTACTTATTGAGCGTACTCGTATTGAGCAGCTGGCAAGGCGTTAAATTACATTTCATTTTAGGCCTACTAAAGCCACAAGATTAACATGAGACAACACAACTCGGGCTCATGTTTATACTCATTAATGATTCATAAGCAGGCGCAGCCCCAGACAACAAGACACAATGTCATGAGTTTAACAAGAAAAAAATAATAAAAGGAGTCACAAAGAACCACACGCCCTGATCATCAGCAGACTGATCCACAGACGACTGTGCAACAGAGAGTTGCAAAAAGAAAGCAACTGAAAACGTAAAACGAGGCGCGCCTCGTCGGATACCTGATCATGATCATGATCATGGCGATCATGTTTAAATATTTGGCGTTACACACTTACTATATTCAAATTGAACTCGAAGCCTACACACAGGCAACGGTGTCTGGGCTGATCACTGAAGATCGGCTGAGAGGAGAGCCGAGAGGGTTGCACACAGGATTGCCGTGCAATCAGTTGCAACTAAAACTAATTGACTTCACCTTGTTTATACAATGGATGCACAACAACAATGTCGACCAGAAATTGTTACAGAACTGCAAATCTCCAAAGAGAGTTTCAACGCACGATCGATGTTCGATCGATCGTTGCAACGACAGCAGCAGCAACAACTACATGATTGGCTCAAAATGTGCGCAAAATGTAATCAAAAATGTTATAAGCATTAAGGTGAATGTCTATGACTATAGTTATTGGGCTATGGCTATGGCAATGACTATGGCTATGAATATGACGGGTTATTGCTTCAGTTGCGCTCTCCTGGGTACCGTCCGGATTAATGATGCGTAGGCCGATCACAGTACCTGAAGAAATTCGCAAGCAGCAGATGAGTGTGTGATATATATCGTGAATACACACAAACCTACCTACCTACCTACCAATATGTATGGCATGAATGGATTTGATTGCATGTGGCTTAAATTGCTTGGACATGATGCTGATGGTGATCGTCCAACGATCGTGTGGGAGAGCAAAGTGCGAGATATATTGATTTAGTGCTACTATTTGGACTCGTTGCATTCGAGTGGTCGAAAGTGTGCTTTGCGAAATACAGGGGGTAACAGGATAAGGGGGTAAATCCAGCACGTGTCATGAGCACGATCGCAAAGTAGTGCCTACTATGGACGTAATGGACGAACATGACAGTTGATCAATATAAAAAGGGTATATAAATTGAAGAAATGAGAGTGACAGACTGGCAGATAAATGATCGTGAAAGTAATGCATGGACGTGTTGCATGAAAAAAGGTGTAAATGCGTTTTAGGGGGAATTTTATCTTAGCTTATATCCTCAAAATGGTTTATACATGTACCCTATACTCCTATACCTCTATTAATAAATAATATTTAAAATAAATGTCAATTAAGCTAAATCATCTGCAAAGAAAACGATCATCATATTTATTTGAATTAGGATTCTAGTTGATTTTATTATAGCTATTTGCATGACAATAAATAAATATAATAATAAAGTTTGGTCATGCTACAACTATTTTAACATACTGCCGACTGACTCAATGACCATCACTTTTATTTGACATGTAAAGAAAAGATTAGAAATCAAATTCTAATTCTTAAGAACATCGTCTTATTCAGTTGCACCATCCACATAACTCCTCGCTCCACATATAACCTCATTCGTAAATTATAGCTAATTCTCCCGTTATACCAGATAAAGTATTTAGTTGGGAGACTTTTGAGAAGCCTACATACATGGTTATGTTTTATTTTCTTGCTTTTTCCATCACGGTCAGATCTTCTAATCAAGAAGAAGAAGCATGCCTCTCAGAGAATTTCTATATAACTGAAGATGTTCTGCTTATTCTGTCTAAGAAGGACAGAATCTATCCCAGGTAATCTCAAAGCCATGCATGATTACACAAAGCATTAGTATCATATAATCTAATCTGTCTGTGTCTGTAACTATTTATAGTTTGCTGCTTAAAAATATGAGACGCTTTAATCGATTCATAATTGTGATCTTGAGATAGCGACTTCTACGAAAGGAATTAAGTGAAAAGGAAATATGCATTGCCTTTATGTACATGATTTACGTTCACTGTTTAGCCATCCATACTATTCTTGGCCAAAGTACTTGGCCATCGTACCAGACCTTGCAAGATTCTCTCAAGACGAGCTAATGTTCTACCTGTTTGTTCTATCGGTTTGTGTATCTCGGGCCATGAAAACAACCTTTGTGTGGATGTTCTAGTCGGCATGCGGAACGGATATGAAACGCATGGCTAACAATAGAGCAATTAATCACGTACTATAACGCACTTGGCTGATAAGGAGGGGAAATTATTCAACTATTGGTCGGACACTGTGAATCACTTTACAAATAAATGCATACCAACTGATTAGGGGTATAAATGGCAAATGAAAACAACAAAATACAATGCCAAATGCTACAATAAAATGACATTGCGACAAATATAGTCAAGCAGGCGCACTGAAAATGGCAAACAATGCTTTTTGTCTACTCTTAGTTGTTTGTTTACAAATTTCCGCAAATATATGTTGCTCTTGCTGTTGTTGTTTTTGTTATTGTTGCATTCTAAGCGCATTTCGAAAGTGAAAGCACAACATATAGACGACAATTAAATGGCTAAAAATATCAGTACACACAGTGAGGTGAATAGCCTGCTTGTAAACAAACTACTTGCTGAATGAGTGCATGAATGAATGAATAAATTGATGCCTGACGCCCCAGACAAACAATCAAATCATGTGTTTATAAACATGCTCAGCAGATTATTGGCTTTCGGGACTGAGACTGGGCCGGCTGTCAATTAATTTCTGTAGAGAAGTGTGCCATAAATTATGCAATAAATGCTCTTGCCAATTGTATTTTAATTGTAGCAGCAGAAATTGCAACTGCACGGCAAATTAGCAGCAAAAATGAAGTGAATGACGGAATTTAGGATTGAAAATTGGTTGGGTGAATAGCTGACTGTCTGCATTTTTCAACGCTCTAATTAATTTATTGTTAATTTCTTTCAATTTACAGTTTGCCAGCCATTGACTATTCGCATTCGTCATAAATACTTACATATGTGAGGCACTTCAGTTTGAGGTTTGCAATTAGCATGCAGATCTACGGGTGTCTGTCCGGAGACAGACTCCGTAGAGGGAGTGCTCGTCATATTCATTGTGTGGTTTATTTGGCGGCGCCGTATGAGTTACATAATAGGAAACCAATGCTGGTTGCAGGTAATGCAGATATTGAGTAATACACACATAGAAATGATACGTCACACAATCAGCATTCAAAGGCGACGCAACTATTGACAATCAGCAGTTGGAATATCTGAGAAATGCGCGCTAAATAATTTATAAAAATACTATATATAAATAAGGCGACCATTTATCGCTTACGAAGTCTATACCATAACTAGTAGGTCGAAAGCGCACCACCAAGTACTATGTATATACGAGTATACAAAATAATAAATAAGAGCAACAATAACAGCCCACAGCAAAATGAATTCATGACAGGCGTACGATAATGCGTCAAAGTCAAGTATTCTATAAAACAAAAAAGTAGAAGGCGTGGCTTTCGCCCAAGTCAGACCCACGTCCAAGTCTCTACTCACAGGCGGAATATTTGTAGTTTCTTACAATGCGACTGAAATGAATAGTAAATTCTGCTGGCAGAGGCAAATTGGCGGCAATGTGTACACAAATATGAATACATTTGTTCTCCTACACGATCTATAAGAATTGCTGGGTTTGGAAGAGTGCAACCAACTATGAGATGCCCTTAAGTTAGGTAAGAAGCTTTGACATTGAAAGTTTTCCAAATAAAACGCACTAATAGTCTTACTTGAGAGTTTGGATTATTTTAAGAGTCTCGATAACATCATTTCCAAGATTAAACAAATGTATAATTTTCAAAGACTTTGTGTTCTTGAAGTCTTTGGAACTGATTCATATTTGCAGGTTTCATCATATGGGTAAATAATTTGCAAGTTTTCTTGAAACGCAAAGCTTAAGAAGGTCAGACCAAAAATGAAGAGCAGCTTTTTATATTCTTTGTGTTGACTGTATCAATAAATGCTTTCTACACAACTATTTAACTATTGGGACTATTTAATTTGTTTTCGATCAATTATGCTTATTTCCACGATTGATTCCGAAAGTGTTTTGAAGCAGAACCGTTTTGAAATGAGTTACAGCCTTGAATATAGGGGGATTACATAATATATTTTTGAAAATCAAAAACTACTTTTTTTTTAGTGGTTCTCTATTGATGACAGTATGTTTAATTTAGTATTGATTTCCAAACACCCCTTCAAACTATGTGCTTAATTTAAATCAGTTAAGCCCATTGAGGGTGATTATTGTTGCATATGGTCGGTTGAAAAACATTTGTTCCGATTGGCGTCATTGAAAACGCGAAATTAGTCAGAAGTAAATGAAATAAATCTTAAATATCTTGTTGACTTTTCGCTTGAAAGCATGCCCATAAATGTGCAATACATAGCCAAAATGGCAGCCAAGCAAGCGCAATAATTATTCAAATAAAATCGAGAAAACAACTTGGCAATTACTGAAAGTGAATTTGTTGACCAAAAATGGCAGCAACATTACGTAGAGTACGAATAGCGACGATAAATGGCTAGATATTTGTGGCAGATTTGGCGCAAAGTCAATGAACATTGTGGCAAATTAAACCGAGAAACTGTTGTTCAAAGTCAATTTGCATGCGAGTGTGAGTATGTGTGTGTGGATGAGAGTCGTAGATGCAGGGGGTGTGGAGCTCAATGAGAGGGTGTTGTTGTTCAACAACTTGGGCAGCTGTCTGCCCTGGGCGCCTGCTCATTCAAGCGTTTACAATTTTTATTTTGGCATTATTGTCTAGCAACAATTTTAAAGTTGGTGCTGCTGGTTGTTTGTGAACAATTTATACAGAGAGCCAAATAAGGATGTATGTATGTACATACGGACTTATAGATATATACTGTATAGTACATATACCAACTGGCGTGTTAATGTGGCGACATTTGTAGAGCGACGACTTACCTGTAAAGAGAAGTGGAAGAAAAGAAGAAGAAAAAACCATTAGTTTTAAATTAAGGCAAAAGGCTTTTCAGATAACTCTAATATATGCAAATCGGATGCGGTTCAGGAAACTCAGGGCTCAGCTCAAAGTCCACAGCACTTGGTGGTCTATGGTTGAACAACAAAGATTGTTTTTATAAAGGCTCAGGGCCGATGATGAGTCAGAGGCAGCAACAAAGGCTGACTTCACAGGGGACATTATTGACTCGACAGCACCGACCACAGAATGCCAGCCAGCTGAATAAACCCGCACCATGCTGTCCAGTGAAATTTTAGACTGCACGCGCACTCTCGCCCTCTTTCTCCGCCTCTGTCTCTCTCTCCCTGTCGCTAGAGGAACCCTACTAGTAAAGGAAATGTAAAACTAAAAGGCTTCCTTAATTTACACGACAGCATTTTTATCGTCAGTCCGTCATTTGAGTTGCTCGATTGCCATGGAAAAGTGTCACAGCGGCAACAAAAACAACACCAACAATACCCAACTATAACAACAACAACAACTGGAAATGAAATGGAGAGATGGCGGCAGCCCACGCGTAAATTGTGGGCTTGCCTTTGGCCATATGAATTAAATGACTGAATGAATGAATGAATGACTGACTGAGTGAATGAATGCATTTTGTATGTTCTATGATTGTTGTTATATTTGTAGCTGGTGGTCGGGACGCCTGCTGTTGTTTGTCTGTATAGATGATAGACAAGCGCATATGTATGGTGGCATCTGTGCTTGTTGTTGTTGCTTTTGCTAGCGTGTTGTTGGTTCTGCAGCTTTTGTAGTTGTTGGTGCTTGCCACTTTAACAGAAGAATGCTTAAAGGCTGTCCCTTTACACTGCTGGCTTATTAAAAGGGATTAAAAACGATGTTGCCAAGTAACGCATTTTATTTACTATGACATCACATCAGTTCGAAAATGAATCATACTAATGGCAAACATTTTATTTGACGGTTATGTTTAAAGTCCTTGGAGACATTGTTTTGAATGCATCAGTGTAAATTTTAATACACCACAAACTATATCTGTTCTTGTATTCATTCTTGTTTATTTCTGTTTTCTTAAGTTTGATTGGAATAAGGAATTTTATTTTCGTTTTTTCCCATTATTTTATTATTCAAATTGATCTCCAATACCAGGCAGAGCGAAGAACAAACTTGGGTCTAATCTAATCCTTGTTCACTATTTGGAGTTCTGATAAAAATTAAGACGTAGATGAAACCCTAACCACATTCTTTAATTTCCATAACAAGAATAAACCTTTCTTTTCTAAGATATTAAAGATGCTGGAGTCAGTAAATGACATTAGGATACTAACTCAATTGAGATCAATTAAAACATTCTTGGTTAGTTTAAAATGTTTAACAACATAAGATGGTATAAGGAATCAAAGATTTTATATTTTGTACCCAACGCTGTAATATCCCCACAGTATTAGTTGCGTAGTTAAGATCCATATTTTGGCAGTCAAGTCTATGCCAAACCTCAGCTCTTCCAAATTCAATTTAGTCTATTAGATTCCAAAATAATTGATTTCTAAATATCAGAAATTAATAGTTAAGGAGGTGGCTGAAGAATCAAGAATTAAGTTCGAAAATATTGCAACAGGAATCGTTTATTTCGATCGTAATTGGGCAGATTGGAGAATCATGTTATTCCTTTTCTCCTGTATTTCCTTTTATGGGAACTAACCTTTCCAAAACTATCTAAGCTTATTTCATATTTAGAACGCGAAAGGCTTTATTTCTTTTTTATTGTTTGTTAGTCAAACTGGGATTAACATGGCACCATCGACGGTTGGGTGCGCCCGACATTAGACATGTGGGCGTGTGCGCACACACTCTCTTTTTTCCTACTTCCTCTCTAGCACTCTTATGGTGTATTGTATGTGTTTGGTGCTAGACGCAGTCATTTAATTGCCACAATTAAGGCCAGGTCAAAGCAATCAAAATTGCTAAAACAACGGGCATAAAATTTACGCGTCTTAGACGTCTAACAAACAACATGCAATAGACGTATCGGCATTGCTGTTGTTGCTCCCCATAGGACCCATTGGAAGTTCAATGCACTGCTCCATATGCAGTTTTGAGACACACACACACACACACACAAGTATAACATGCCAGATCGCGTGACTTGTCACATGGCATAGACCAAAAAACGTTTTTCCAAGCCAAAAGAAAATACCGTGCCAACATTATTATGAAAATTGACTGTGTATGTGTATGTCCTGACTGAGTGACTGCCTGCCTGCCTGCCTGCTCGCTCTGCTGTTTTACTTTGACTTTATACACACAACAACAATAATAACACCTACTGAAATTGTTTTCGCCGGAAAAACTGTAATCAACGTACGCTACGTGTGGGCGCAGTACAAAAAAAATGAGTAACGACAGTTTTATGGCATTGGCCAACGTTCGGTAGAAATGGGCACAACGTGGAGGACCAAAACTCCTACATTTCCTAATGAAAATGGGCACAGGCCGCCGACAACATTGGCCACGCGGTCGTTAAGGTTGTGCTGCAACCGCTGACCAAGTGGGTGCATATTCCACACAAAAATCAACAACAGAGCTGACAAGGGTTGACAATCGCGTTGATGACAACGAAGTGCCAGAGGATTGCATTACAAAATGCTCAGTCAGAGCTGCTACCACCGACAACCCACTTGTGGGGGTTGTTTATGCCCCTAGACACACCATAAATTTCGCTCGCGATATAAATACATTTGTCACAAATGCGCCTTTTTGGCAAATGCAAGGCGACAGATAAAGCAGCAGCGGCAACAACAACAACGACAACAACAATAACTAAACCAACAACATTTGACATTATCCATTGTGTGCCAATTGCATGTGAGTGTGTGTGTGTTTTGCGCACGTGAGCCACACGTGTGAGTTGCGACGCATGCGCAGCTGCCAAGCTCAAAATTATAGCTGTTCTGGGAAACCAATATGTCAGCGTTCTAATTACCTAGCTCGGCATACATTTTGAACCAAATTTCCCGGAAATTTACTTATTTAGAGACTAGCAGAAATGAATAATTTGCCCAATTTTGTAATCAAAATTTATTTCACCTTTTGAGACATCAAGAAACAATAATACTACCACAATGATCTGGTTTAATAAATGAAATTGTGTAGTTAAGAAGTCTTATCTTCATCTATTGGGTGAAGCATGCCTACTCTTTAATGTTCGTGTGTTTTTTTTTACCAACAATATACCTGCAAGTTTTAGAACCCAGTGAAGAATTTAGCTCGCAAACACCATGCAGGGCCAGAGACGCAGTGTTTTGTTTTTGCCGAATGTGCACCTTTTTAATGCTATTTGTGGCTGCTTTGGCCCAGATCTGCACCTATGCCTCCAACTGGGCGCTATTATCAGCTTATAAATAGTCATTGTATTTTTTAGAGACAAATTGGTTTGGTTGTTTTTTGCAGGAAGTCAAATGTGTACAAATAGTACATAAGAGGACCGAAATTCTTTCTTGCTGTACTCCAGAATCAATTACAAAAGCCTTCCTTACTTGCAAAGTTCGATCAGAGCGAAATTTTAATGGCAAGAAGGTGTTCTCAGTCCTATTAAATTCTACGAAATAATATCAATAAATATACTTGTATAATGGGAATATATAGTCGGAGAAGGCGGGGTCAACTCCGCCAGAACATCAGGAGTGGTACCTTTGCAGGACCGGAATGTAGCTGAGAATGGCATACTATCTATTTAGAATGTTATTTCAGATTTTTAAACTGGTGTTGTTTTAATTTTCTCGGGTGCTCGGGGTTCTGTATTGGGTTACGATGAAAATGACCCATTGTCGGATTCGACCCAATCTCGACTTATTTTAATTTTTTGTCTTCTAGTGTATGTTAAAACTAATTAACTAAGTACCAAAAACTAACTACGTAGATAAGACTTTATAAAAACAAATCTGCTGCCCAAATCGGATGCATTACTACACACTTGAAATATTATTTTTAAAAATACAGAACCTGTATACACTCTGTAATAAGGGTATTTTTGTTCATTAGGACAATGTGAATATATGGTATCCATGTGTCTTTTTTAAGATCAGCTGCACTTTAAATTTGTTGGTAGAATTATTCTATTCTATTTACAAACTCCGCCTTCAGAAAGTTTGCAGACGTTAATATTGTATTCCAAAGGAGTTCCCTAAGAATTTAATGGGTTTTATTAAATGTGCATTGTATTATTTCCGCTAATATTTTGTATATTGGGTACATTAGTACCTATGCTTATGCTTTGTGATATGTACAGTAATGCTGGTCGTTTCTTTCTGAATCACTGCACTTTGAAATTCTCTCGTGCAGACCACTGACCGACAGAGCAACGATCTTTTCCTGCTGCTCACTCAAGTGTTTGGCAGACAGTTATAAATTCAGACAACACTTAATTTACTTTTCAGCATGGGTTTAATTAGTTTTTAACATATACAGAAGTAATTTGCTTTGTTCAGTGAAGAACCAGGAAGCGTTATTCAATTGGTCTCTTTCCCTCTCTTTCTGTCTTTCATTTGAACTGCCTATGTAAAGATCCTTAACGTCACGTCAGCGACGATAGTGTTGTTGTTCAAATTGCAATTGGTCATGCAATTGCTGTCAGTTAGTGTTGTTGTAGTTGCTGTTGTTGTCTCATTTACAATGCAGTCGTTGTACGCAAGTCGCCGCCAACTATTTTTTAAGCATAGTTGCCAGAGAGGCGCATTGTGATTGGCAAAATATGAGAAATGAATTCCAATGCATTGTAGATATTCATATATAATTTGCTTCGCAGTGATTTTCTTTGCAATCCTTAACTGCTCATATATGCATATAACAAGCTATAGACATACTATACTCGTATGTATGTACATATGTTTGTATATACGAGTATCAAGTAGATAACTCTTTACGCTCACGCCATCGGCAACGTCAAGAAAAAATCAACCCACGCCTTTATTGCAATGTTTGCATGACCATTTTGCATATTGAGGCGCTTGGGTTTGATTTGAATTTGAATTGCATGTAAGCATGTGCTTCAATACACCATCATTTTGTCCATACATACATACATATGCGTGGGTTAATGAACGAAATTATTGGGTGCCGTATAACTTCATTGCGGACGGAAGTTGGATGAGCGCTGGCGATGGCCTGGCACTGACCATGAACTGTTTGCCAAAAACCATATGTGAATACAAATATGAGTGCAGTACATAATACAAAAGAATTCAAAATCAATCTACCGATTTTTTTACACACTTTAAAGCTCGACAATGAAAACGGTCTTCAAGTGTTCATCTAATTTTATTTTTACTTCTTTCAATTCAGCCACCTTTCCAAAAGGACTTTGAGAAGCTGACCAATCTGCTAGCATGAATGGAAATTTAAGGCTGGGAAAGAAGGGAATGCAGTCGACAAAAATCCATTCTATAGAATTTTTGCTTAACATAACATAACACAACCGCCCTTCAAATTTTCACGCATTCCACGTATAGCTTTTCAATTGTCTGACTAACACTAAAGCAATGTCATAATGCATAATAAGTCGAGCCTATTATTTTGCAATTACATTTAATGCCGTTTGAAAATAATGACATGTAGCAATCAATGCAGCTGCAGGTTTTAAAAAGTTCTCATGCCATTGTACACAAAGAGAAAAAAGTACAGTGTCATATTATCTAATTACCAATTGACCCCGTCATTCGGACCTAAGTACAGCTCTAGATTGAATCGTACTGCACTAAATATAAGAAAAAAGAAGTATCCACCGAGTCGACATGACTCAGGTGCCTAAGCGACTCAGGGGTCGCACTTCCTGCTTCCTGGAAAGTGCAGTCTAACTAGAAGCTAAGCCGACATGTGCATATCATACCTCATTGGAACGATTTTCAGCTGTCAAAATGGTTGACGAAACCACCCCTAACCGAGCAGTGCAGCTAAAGAGCGTACTCGGAACACCATCAGGGTCTAACTTTTTGTGGATTTGCATGAAATTAACGATTTATTGGCATTTAAGCTGGCTTAGAACTGACGTAATAAGTCAAGTGTGTCCAATTTGCTAAATGAGTTGCACTACTTTTTTGTTTACAAAACCAAGGAAGGAAGGAAGGAAAGATGGTTGCCTGCACTTGCTTCATTATTTCTATGAATGACTGTAGGTATAATTTTTATTAATGAATCTCCAAACGAAATGCATGCAAGCGTATGGCAGAAGAGCGGTTCAACCACCACCAATATGGCCAGCAATTGAATATAACGGCCAGCACAGGAATCGTTAGCAGCGCATTGTATTGGCAATGGTTATTATATTGGTTGCCAAGGGCGTTATACTATTGGAACTTTAGCTGCTAAAATTACTGACAATCAATTGGCACTTGCCTCAGATTGCCAAGAAAGATATAAAAGCTATAAACTATACTAAACTTTAATTAATTGAAGACAATTTGATTCTTTATCGCACCCACACAAGTCGGCTTAAAAATATGAATTTATTCACTGCTGCAACCGTTCAATCGATCAATCATTAAAGGCCAAAAACCTTTACGATGAGGACCAGAAATGTGAATACCACATGTATACATACATATTACATATGTATGTATGTATGTATGTGCATTGTCACTTGGGAAAGCAAACACAAAGGATGAACGAGAATGGGGCAGAACCCGATGATTGTAAAGTACTGAAAATCATGAAAAAAAAAAACCAAAATAATATGCATATTTTCGGTGCTATAAATATTAGACACCCTTTTAAGTTATATATTTTTGGCACAGCGATTATACTTAAAAATAGTATTCCCATAATAAAGGTTATTTAGTTGCTTTCAAATGTCTTAGGAGGTGAATTTATTAACGCTTGAAAGCTTTTATATAGACGGATTAATCTTTTGACATTATAGCCATATTTTTCAAAAGAATGTCACTTACATAAACCATTCCGGCATTTTCTTTCCAATATCCGTAAGAAATTGCTTTTGACGGCAACCGACAACATATGTATGTATATGTAAGAAATATCCATACTAACATTGTGTAAATGCAAACAAGACTGGTGAGTCTGACATGTACTTATATTTCATACAACCGTCAATTCTTCTACAGTCCCCAAAGAGAATATATTAAGGCACTATATGAAAAAAACTATATGTAATAAGTTCTATCCACTAAAATTGAATTTTGTTCCAATCGTTCCTTTGCAAGCTCCTACTGCAGTATTGCACTTAATATACATACATACATATAACTGTCGTGCCGGCTATTTGCAATAACATTTTACAGATAGTGGGTTGACGATACATTTTTTATTTATTTCCATCTCTAGTACTCCACTGAAGTTCTAATACTTAACCAGAGGGTATTAAAAGCCAAGAATATGATGATAAAACAAAAACGGAAATGCCAGCCGTCTGCTTTGGGGCTTCAAGACGGCCCTTCTTCGTTTTCATATCACCAAAGAGGAAATGCGAAAATGACAAAATACATACATACATATGTATGTATGCATGTACATGTATGTACAAACACAGAGGCATAAATAAATGCTCGTTTGCTTATACAGTTGTGTGTATTGCGATTTGAATGCGAGTAAACAAAAAATATTTAACGATAAAGGCGCCCCAAATGACGAGCTAAGAGCGCGGTTTGAGGCTCAAAATTTGTTGGCATGCAAAGTGACAAGGCGCCAATAAATGGTGGGGGAATACAAAAAAGAAAAGAAAATAACGGCTGATGGCTAGCTGGCAACAAACCAGCACTAACAACAACAAACGCAAGCGCATGAGCAAGTCAAATTTATTTAATTGCTAAAAGCAAATATACATAAGTATACATATACATATATGCACATACATACATACATGTATGTATGTACGTATGTGCATGAGAAAAGCTCTTTGGTGAGTCATGGATTGAACAAAATGCCTGCCAGCATAGGATGATAGACAAGTACCTGCAGATAACGGCAGTTTGCAAACCAAATGCAGCTGCAAACTGCGAACGCTGCAAAAAAATAAACAATTGTGATATACGATCTATTCGATCCACTGCTAATACAGAGTGCGGGTCTTTTACATAAGTAAATACTTACAAATGTACAGACATACATATATACATAATTACAAACAAATTTATCTGCGCTTTAAGTGACCGAAAACAAGCGATAATGCCATTGAATGGGAAATAAAAAGAGCAAATAAACAACAAGAACTCGATGCCGATAGCCGGCGCGTCGCCTGTTGAGTGTGTGAGAGAGAGAGCCCGCTATTATTTTATGGGACAACAATTAAAAGGAAGCGCGATAACATTATGGGTTAAGCAAGATTTTTTGTTTTGTAACTTGAACTACGATATAAAGTTTGGTACCTGATGCTTCTGAAAATGAGACTGGAAAAGGTGCGTGGCGACAGCAATCAACAAGCAGGCAAAAAAGGATAAACGCCAAGAGAACGGAAAAGTGAATGATCGTGCACACTCACACATGCAAACATATGCTTACATGCAGATGTTGCGGAAAAATGGCAGCCCTTGGCAACAACACAAATAATTATTTGGCAAGCACTTAATATTATAACTTACTTGCTGCTGGGCTTGTTGTTGTCGGTAATACCATCGAAATTGGAAATCATTTTGATTATAGCTTTTTATTCGGATTTAAAGAGCGAATTGAAAATTTCGATTTATTTCTTGCGGTAAACTTCACAGTAGTACGCGATCGCGGCGGCAAAGGACACGAAGGATATTTACTTGAAAATGTGCGCACAAAAAATGCAAGGAGCTCTTTGTTTTTAGTAAATGCACTAAACCACACAAAATATTGCAAGTTAAGAGACCGGTATAATTCAAAAATTCGAATAAAACACAACCGCACGCTCGTAAAGACAAAGAGAGTTTGAACCAATGCAGTGCCGTAGCAGTGCTGCCTATACTTCTACTTGCTCTGCTAGTGCTACCAATGCGTGTTCCCGCTGAAGTATTCGTACTCGATACTCACAGTTGAAATTATAGGTCGATACACACACTAGTGTTGCTAAAGTTTTACAGTACTAATGCAATCGATAACTTGTATGTACGTGCACAAACACACACACGTATATATATATATATATATGCATATATACGTATACGCACACAAGCGTACAGTCGCAGCACCATACAAAAAAAGTGGAAGTGTTATTTCCAACGCAAAAAACTACAACTCAAGCAAAGTTACAAAGCTGCCCAGTTAAAGTAGCAACGATTGCTGAAGTTGTCCCTTTAGGCGTGTTCCACACACTCTTTCGATGTCGTAGCGGCGCGAACCAGCAGCACTTACAAACCGAAATGATAAATCCAATTGCAACGGAGGCCATAAACTCAGCCAATTATGTGGACAACTACATAGATTCCGTAGAGAATCTACCTGACGATGTGCAGCGCCAATTGTCACGCATACGCGACATCGATGTTCAGTACAGGGGTAAGTCAGTTCTGTTTTTCTCAGGGTCCAATCCTAACCTCCATGCTTTGCTTTGCTGACAGGTCTGATTCGCGACGTGGATCATTTTTATGACCTGTATATGTCGATGCAATGCACACCAGATGTAGGTAAACGTGCACGGACCATAGCGCGAATGCATCAGTGCTTGGTACAAGCGCAGGAGCTGGGTGACGAGAAGATGCAGATTGTAAGCTACATGCAAGAGATTATCGATGCGAAGGTACGGCAGTTGGACACGGATCAGCAGAATCTGGACTTGAAGGAAGACCGTGATCACTTTGTCGGCCTAGACGACGGCCCACCCTCGAAAATGCAGCGGTTACAGAGCCCCATCCGAGATCAGGCAACGCATGGTAATTCTCTCAATGGCAATGGCATGGGTAGCAGCGGCGCCAATTATGCGACCAAGGAACATTATGTTGTGGCCTCATATGGCAGTGTTGTGGGAGGTTCTGCGGGCGGTAGCTCTGTTGGCGCCAACTGCGGCAGTTCAACGCCCAACTCTGAGCGTTCCAGCAATTTAAGCAATGGCGCCAATGGATCGAATGGCAATCTTAGTGGGTGTGGTGGTGATTTGCAGCGCACCGGCAGCAAACGCTCGCGACGGCGCAATGAGAGTCTGGCCAATAATGGTAGCTCTATAGAGTTGGGCGGCAACGAGTCCAATTCGGCCAATGAGGCTGGTGGCAGCGGCAATGGCAATGGTGAGCGTAAAAACAATCTGGCCAGCGGGAGCAGCGGTGGTGTAGGTCAGCGCAAGGGCAATGGCCAGGCGGCGGGTGGAAGCCTGTCGAGTGGAGCGGGTGGTGGCAATGCAGGCAGCGGTAGCGGAGGTGGTGGCAACAATTCGGGCAAAAAGAAAAAAAGGAAGGTACGCGGCGCTGGCGCTTCGAATACCGCGGCTAATGCACGCGAGGAGACGCCGCCGCCCGAACCGATTGATCCCGATGAGCCCACATATTGTGTGTGCAATCAGGTAAGCGCGATAGTTCTTTTGACAATAAGCAATTTTGCCAAAGATTTCGATTCTTTCCTTTGTAGATCTCCTTTGGCGAAATGATACTCTGCGACAACGATTTGTGTCCCATCGAATGGTTCCATTTTTCGTGCGTGTCGCTGGTGCTGAAGCCCAAGGGTAAATGGTTCTGTCCCAATTGTCGCGGTGAGCGACCGAATGTCATGAAGCCCAAGGCGCAATTTCTCAAGGAGCTGGAACGCTACAACAAAGAGAAGGAAGAAAAGACCTAAACAAAATGGCTCGCGCTCAATATTTATGCACATACATATAAATACACCCATTTAAGTTTAGCAACGTTTTTGTGTCAAACACCAGCGCAGTTTGTAGTTAGACATAATCACCTAGCACCGCTCTTGTAAATTAATCGCTTTTAAGATGTCTAGTTCGGTTAACAAACCACACGCACCAACCCAGCCCCTCTCATCCTTTATCCCCAACTACGCCGCACTAGTTTAAGCGCTCGAAAATCAAAATGGCTAGGGTTTTGGTCGATCGATATAACATCCCATTTCCATCGCCTCCAGGACGCACATAACAACAAAAAGAATCAACATTGTTTTAGTTATTAGAGGTTTAAAGGTGCGCCTATTTTGATTTCAAGTAATTGTACAAATACCTTTATATTAAAACACAGCGTAAATTTAATAATACACTTAATGGTAATAAACGTTGATATTCATATGATCCTTAAACGTAAGCAGAATTTTAATGAATAAAGCCGCCGTTTTTGGCAACATTTTTAGTGAAGCATTCCATGTTTCGAAGTTTTTGCGTTCCCAATTTAAATTAGTGATGTGCATTTCAAAAAGCCCACTCTTGCCGACGACTTATCGATTCACTTTGCACATCACTAATTTACAACCGCTCTGCATCAGCTACTCAACCGTTGAGCACATGTGCACTGACGAATTGTTTTTTTACATTTTTAACTAAAAATACTTTCTTTTGATTAGTTTAACCACTTCTGGCAACTCAAATGAGTCCCAGTAAGATTCCACCATTGACCTACAAGGTCGTGGCGGAGTGTTCCGTCTCCAAAGCACGCGCCGGTCTCATGACCCTCAGGTTTGCAGAAGTGCTCTTAAATTTTGGCTACACATATGTACATTTTTATAATTATTTAATTTATAGGCATAGCGAGGTAGACACACCCGTCTTCATGCCAGTTGGTACGCAGGGAACCTTAAAGGGCGTGCTGCCGGATCAGCTTATCGAAATGAACTGCCAAATCCTGCTGGGCAATACTTATCACCTGGGCATGCGGCCCGGCATTGAGACTTTGCGTCGCGCCGGTGGTCTGCACAGCTTTATGGGGTGGCCGAGGGCCATACTCACGGACTCAGGTGGTTTCCAAATGGTTTCGCTGCTGCAGCTTGCTGAGATCGACGAGCATGGTGTCAAATTTCGCTCGCCCTTCGACAATAGTGAGTGCATGCTGACCCCGGAGCATTCGATACAGATCCAAAATGCGATTGGAGCGGACATAATGATGCAGCTGGACGATGTGGTGAAGACGACGACTACTGGACCACGAGTGGAGGAAGCTATGGAGCGCACTATACGTTGGGTGGATCGTTGCATTGAAGCACATGCGAGGGACGATGATCAGTCTTTATTTCCAATTGTGCAGGGTGGCCTGGAGACGCCGCTACGTGAACGTTGCGTCTCCGCATTAATCGAGCGACGTGTACGTGGCTTTGCCGTCGGAGGCTTAAGTGGCGGCGAGAGCAAGGACGACTTCTGGCGCATGGTACATGTCTGCACGGATCGATTGCCGCGTGATAAGCCGAGATATCTAATGGGCGTGGGCTTTGCGGCGGATTTGGTCGTTTGCGTCGCTTTAGGAATTGATATGTTCGACTGTGTATTTCCAACGCGTACCGCGAGATTCGGTTGTGCTCTAGTGGATCGCGGACAACTGAATTTGAAGCAGCAAAAGTACAAGCACGATATGCAGCCCATAGACAAGGAATGCGAGTGCAGCACTTGCCTACGATACACACGCTCCTATCTTCATCACATTGCCACCAACGAGAGTGTCTCCTGTTCCCTTCTTTCAGTCCACAATGTGGCCTATCAACTGCGCCTGATGCGTGGCATGCGTGAGGCAGTGCATCGCAACGAATTTCCACAATTCGTACGAGATTTTATGGCACGACATTTCGAAGGGGAGCCCTTGCCCACTTGGATACGCGAGGCACTAGCTGCTGTGCACATAGAATTGCCGCCTGACATTGTGGACGAACAGGCAGCTGCCCAGAGTTGATACAAATAAATGGACTCTGGTACAAATATAATAAAATAACTTGATGTATTAAAAGATGTTCAGGCAAAATACAAAATAACTTTGTAAAAAAGATAATTGTATATAAGATTTACGCTAAAAAGTATGTATAGTATATATGTATGTATGTTTTAAATTTTTAGAAGACACTTGTGGTCTTGAATGCATTGTCATAATTTCTGGAGATGGACGGATTTCTTGTCAAAATGGCTACATACTTAAAATTAAATGCGAGTTCACACAATCGAGTCATTTGTTTAAATAATACAGAGATTCAGAGTTGATATTTGTAAAAAAATATTGAATAATATTAGACACTCGACCTTATTTGGCTTTTTAAATGCAAGACGGAAAGCGGATTTTGTTGAAATTAAATAATCAAGTGACTTGCTTGTGTGAGTTCATCGTAAGGCTCGTTGTTAAAAAAGGTTTATAAAATATTCGAGCATTCTTTGTGCATTGAATTGAAGCTGCCAAGAACTATGGCATTAGAAGCTCAATATTGGGGTTTTGTAAGACCAAGAATATTTGATACTGCGAGAATACGACCAGCCAGCAATATACCTGAAAATAATTGGTTATATGAATTAGAACGAATTGTTTATTTTTGTTAAGTTCTGGCAAAACTCACATTGTAGGCGACCCAGACAAAATTCAGCAGCGCCGAGAATGTTTGCTCCAGCTACAAAAGAGCAGATCGGAATAAATTACATTTGAATATAGGTATAATCCAATACTCACATATATATAATAGCCTCCAATTAGCCAAAGACTCCAGCAGAACTGAAACAGAATGGCCAAGCCAACTAAAATTAGCCAGGGCAGGAGCCAGCCTCGTGTGTTGATCTTAATGCCATAGTAGACCAAATAGGAGGCAATTATAATCAATATAAAATAGATTATATAGAAACTGCCCCATACTGGCATCGTAGTTCGAATATCAGTTTCGAAGAGCGGTGAATAAAGCTGCGCAGACTCGCCGCCACACAACATATAAACAATCTGCAACAAAGCACAAGGTCTACTTAATATTTTAAGGCCGATTAAGTCTTCCGCAAACGTACCAGCGTGATGAGCACCGCGGACAGAGAAGCGGTGTAGGCCGCCACAGCATAGCTACCTGCAATAAGCATCCGTATTAAGGATAATGAATGGGTCAAATAATGGCAATTCGTATATTACCTGTCCGTACATTATCCGACCATATTATGGGCGACCAGCAGGAGCTCAACACCACCATTGCACTGCAAACGAAAGAATTTACTCAATAAGTTTTTCCAAACAATTGAAGCTGTGACGCGCCCTTCGATTACAATTAGCAACGAGGCAGCGTCAACGCCCAAATATTTCAAGACTTGGCAAACGTGCCAAAGAGCTAAATTTGTTCTACATTTGAATGTTATTCGCACCAGTTTGTTCTTATACGCCAATACCAGTAACAAAAGGCACTTTAAATGTGCTTTTTAATAAATAAATGCGTAAAGTTTGGATTTAACGCAAAGTAAATAAATTAATGAAATGTATAGAGTGACCATATACATATATAATAAATGCTGCGCTGTCAACGTGGCCAAAAAAGAACAGCATTACATTATGTGAAAGTAGTGAGTTGGCAGCACTGGATTTTGAAGGCGACCATCTCCTGCACAGAAATACTAGCAGTTGGTATTTATAGCGCCCTGTGTTGGCATTTAAAAGGCAATGAAAAATGTATTGCTTAAGTGATGCACTTATTTATTAAAATTGTGCAGAGTTCATAAAGTAAACATCATTAAATTAATATTATATGCTATTATTTGATTTATTATTTATTTTGGGTTCAAAAAACTTAATTACTTCTCCTTTTCCAATAAGTTTTTTCCTAAGAAAGTAGAAAAAAATGGAATCGCTTGCACATATTGAAAAAACTTTATTTCAGGCATTTTCTTTCTTCAAAGAAAGATATTTTAGTATTTGCTAAGAAAAAGTTAGTTAACATTTATTGAATCTAAACAATATATTATAAATAAACACATTTTAAAATTAAACTGAACAAAAAGCAGTCCAAACTTTTTCTATAACATTCCTAATAATAAGATTAGTTAGCATAATTGTACAAATTCGTAAATGTAGTGCATATATTACAGCTCTTTAACGCATTTAATGCATCATATGGGGGACGCGTTAGCCCCCTTTTCAACACCCATGCTAGCCTGCTTTTTGGCTCACAGCTGATTTTGGCGCTCGCTGGGGCTGCTGCTTGCCGGTCGGTCGGTCGGTCGGTCGCAGTTGCCGCAACGATCTTCATTTTCATTTAACAAGTGCGCGTCGCCGTATTCGGACGTACCGGTTGTTTCGCTCGCTACGAGGCCTCTACATGTTTGCGGTTTAGTTTAATGCTAATAACGACTAAAATGAATATAAACGCAATAATTAGTGCCACTCTTTCGGTTTCCATTTCTGTTTGTGTTTGTGTGACATAAATGCAGTTCTAAATTTGAAGCAGGAAAAATGTAAGCATTCCCCAACTATAATTAAATCACAGTGCGTTCGCATAAAATGCAATAAAACCCACAAGAATAAAGTGTGTGTGTGCGTGCGTGCGTGTGCATGTGTGTGCGTGCATTTTTGGCGTAGGCTAAATGACAGCGCACTCCTAAAACATAAACCATAAAAAACCAAATTCAAGATGCTTGCAAACGGGACAGCAATTCGCAATGCGTGCGTATACGACGCGTAGCTTATTTTTTCATATTTTCCCCCGTTTTATCATCAGTTTTATTTTGTTTTTTAATACAACGATGTAAATGCAGCGTGTAAATTAATCGCCGCTGTGAATTGGATTTTCTTATTGGTGCGCGTTGTGCAAATTCTTGTTCAATGAGACATGGAAGCGCTTTGGCAGATTTTCATGAAACTCGTACGAGCATAGATAACTCGGAAGCTAATGAGAAAATTTTTTATTTGTGTTTTATAGCGCTTTATCTTCAGTTAAGAATTGTTGAAATTGTCGAATTTCAGACACTATCTTCTGTTGTTAGTTAGGTCAGCAATTTGACGAAAGTGGCAAAGCTTTTGAGTTTGTAGTCATTTAGCATTCTTCAGGTTTTTTTTTGCAATTTCATTTCTTCAGTTAAATGCTGATCTGAAAGTTACTGAATCGAGGTGCCGCTGTTGATCTTTCCTTAAATTAGTTCCATAAATTCTGCTCAGCTGAAGACGCAAAGTTATTCTTATCCTTCTTCTTTAATGTTTAACAGCCTTTTTGGGTCAAACTTTTAAATATTTATTTAAAAACAATCTATCTGTTGTTTGCTGATGAAACTCTGATGTTTACTTGAAACCGAATTCCAGGTTAATTCATTTATCAAGAATCATTTCATAAATTTGTTACCATTTTTCTTATGGGTATATCTTGTAATATTGTTGAATTTCTTTGAGGTCTCCTAATTCCAACAATCAAGAATGAATTGGTAATAAAAAACAGCATTAAAAAAATACAATATATTAGAGGTTTATATTTTATATTTTTTATTTAAAAATGAAATAAAAATATAAAACAGCGTTCATTAAAAATATAAAAAATAATTAAATTGGTTTTTTTTTAAATACATATGTATAATACTACGAAGAAAGCCGATTGAAAATGAAAATCTTAAATTTACGCTCATTTTCAAATTGAATTTTATTTAAGAATTTTCTTTAAGATCCTATAATTCTAACAATCGAAAATATACTATATTTTCGGTAATCGTCTTCTAATCATATAGTCTTACAATTATTTTTCTTTAAATTAAAGAATAGTTAAATAATTATGTAAATAGAATTTTCAAAAGTCTATCTTCACCACAATTTGTTAATTTTTGTTTTGCAATCACGGAACTTTTCTTATCACCCTGAAAATTGTATTTGATTTAAAAATTTATCGCTTTCAAATTTCATTTAATTTTCTTCCTCGCCACCATCTTTGATTTCCTTTAAATAATCCTTAATCAATCTGAAAAACATCATAATCAATACAAATAAAAGAATAATTTCAACAGCTGTTTTTAAAGCCGATCTTCAAAATCAAAATCAAAAACTCTACCATGACAGTAGGAAGAAATTCAAAAGTAAAATCTGAAATTTTCTCGTTTTCAAAATGAATTGCCGTTTTGATTTGCCCGCCAGGATCATTTTGCAACTTGTAATTATTAGCGATTGCCGCAGACTTTGTTGTTTCAATTAAATTCATGTTATTCGCACGATTCGACTCCATAACTATAACTTATGTCTGAATTCGTGTACACATGTGTATTATCTGAGTGTGTGTGTGTGTGTGTTTGTCTGGGTGTGCGTGTGTGTCTTTCACCTGTGAGTATTTTGGAAGACCTCATCTTTAGCTCTTTCAGGCAGCAACGTGGGCTTAAAGTGCACCAACAAACGCCAACAAAAGCAGAGCAGAGCAGAGGGAAGAGAAAAAAAATAAAACGTTAATAATTCGTGCAATTTCATCAAAACAACAACAACAACAGCAGCAGCAGCAACAGCAGCTTCTTTTTTGCACTGCTCTCACAATTTTTCTGAAGATTTTGCTACATGACGATTTTTACTTTTCGCTCGCTTCTTATTTGCCAAAGTGCTGCTCATGTTGTTGTTGTTGGCGGCGTTTGTGGTGGTTGTGGTGGTGGTGGTGGCGGTGGCGGTGTTGACGGTGGTGTGTGTTGGAAGTGTGTTTCGAGTTCATGCCGGGCAAAAGTGATCGAGGGGGCATCGGAAGCGGCGAAGGAGGAGGCATCGTCAAACGAGACATTCAGAGACCAAGCGCCGACCCATATTTCGATTTCATTTCATTTACAAAAATAAAAACAAAAACAACAAAAACAGACGCAGCCACCACAGACTAGGTACAGTGGCATCTTCGCACGAAATTCGTGCTAAAAATTCACAATTTTCATCATTCTAATTGTGTACGAATTCGGTTTGGAAGTTTTTCTATATATTTATTAATAATCATTATTTTGTTTTGTTTTTATTGTATTTCGATGCAATTTTTGTCTGATTCTGACATAGCTAGTTACACGGATAAGTTAATTCCAGAGAAAATTGTAATTGATACTTAACATTAACGTTGTTGTAGACCATCGCTTTGATGAGAAGTTTTGTGTGTTTTAACAAGGCTGCATCGTTCATACATATGTATATCGACAGATCATATATAACATCACTTTTGGTATTTTAGAGGAAATATTTAATTTTCCATTTATGGACAGGATTTTTGCTTTCATTTTCTGAAAACTTTGTTTTAAGCACTGCGAAATCTCTGGGGCTTGAATCTATAATTATTCTTATTTTGTCAGTTCTGTTTTAAACTTTGTGGGAAACTTCAAGTTCTAATTTGTACAACAGTATATTTTAACCATAAATATTTACATATTACGATTTGTAATCAAAATTTACCAATATACCAATGTGCACTCGAATTTAAAACGTGCACAAAAGTAGCTCAGGCAGTATTTTACTTTTTATGGAACAATCAATCACAAATTGTCAAACTGTTATCGTATAGTAAGAGTATACTGCTATCTATAGAACTAACTAAAAAGAAACTCTGTTTCGAATATTTTACATAAAGAAATTATGTTTCCTATAGAAACTGAATCCTTAATTGATTTTTAACAAAATGTTGTAGACTCTATTTGCAGAAATGCCGAAAAAATTGTTCATCTCATGGCCAGCAATTTCATTTTCTATGTAAAGATTAGTTGCTTTGGGTTCCTGTTTCCAGTTTTTACTTTAACTTCCTGGCCTAAACGATTTTGTTATAAATAGTTTGTCATTTGTTGAGTTGATATTATTTCTGCCACGAAAAAGTGTCCACAACTGCCACTGTACATCGGCCAAGTTCCTCAAGTGCGCGCAAATAAGTAAAAGATACGCCGTAAAAAGGCAGCATAAGTGTATCTTCAAGATGCTTTTTCTGTATGCTCTCTGTTGGTCAACGTCTGCCGTCAATGCGGCTGCCGCTCGGCTGCTGTATTGTTGTCTCTTGTTGCTGTTGCTGTTGTTGCTATTGCTTTTGGTAATATTATTATTATTTTATTGCTTTTTGAATATTGAATGGCTACGACAGCGGACACTTTGCATTCGTATGCAAATAAGTTATGCCGGCAAAGAGGCCACAACAATGGACCAACTAAGGCAGCAACAACAACTGTAATTGTTGGCAAATAGTACAAAAGCTATTAGTAATACTTATTACATACTGATTGAAATTATTACAATACGCGGCAGCAGCAACAACAGAAACAACAAAGCCAGACGATGACACCGACACAGACACAAAGGAAAGTGGAGGCACACAGTCTGTAGGCATACTTGTGGGTCTACAAATCTTCAATTGAAAGGTGATCGTCTTTTGAAAACTGACCTATTTGCAAAGGCGCCAGAGACAAATTGTTGTGTGGTCTTTGGGCTTTTGAAGCTCTCCAAAGACGAACTGCTTTTGTTTATGCTAAGATGATATTGAGGAGGTACATAAGTATTTCAGAATATGGGGCAATGCTTGCATAAAATTATAGACAGAATTTATTACAAATTTGCAAGATTCTATGAACGCCAATTATTGAATGGGGACATAATAGAACTATAATAATAGTTTACAAAACTTTAGTAATATACTTGTAATTATTACCCATAAAAAAACGTCTTGAGAAGTTGAACAAAAACTCTGATATCCATGTTGTGGAAAAATAGCAAATAAAGAATTGAGCTGCTCACATTGTTTGAAGCATTAATAATTCTTTCTATATATATAAAATAGTTTGTATCGGCTCACTGACTGCCTGATTGGTGATCAATTCCCAAACGGTAAGAGCTAGGAAGCTAAAATATAAAGTCAAATTTCTCTTTACAGTGTAGGTGAGCAATAAGAAGATTATTTTTGGCATATTCAAATTTGAAAGTGCGAAAGGGTGCTCCAAAATTTGTAAGCAAATTCTAAACTTTTCAGGCCGGAAAAAGAATACAAAATAAACAACACTCGCCGTTTGTTGAAATTTGTCTTGGGCCTGATTTATTAAAGTTTTTCTGTGAAGCTCCAAAATTTGTAAGCAAATTCTAAACTTTTCAGGCCGGAAAAAGAATACAAAATAAACAGCACTCGCCGTTTGTTGAATTTTGTCTTGGGCCTGGTTTATCGAAGTTTTTCTGTGAAGCATATTTTGGAAATCGATAAAGATGATCTGGAAAGCTGGAATTTGAGATCTAGCTTTCTATAATTTTTGTAATTCCGAATTGATTGAATGTGTGAAACTGAGTTGATGTTAAAGGTAGAATCCTCAGCGAATTTGAGGATTTTGGAAATACAATTTATAGGTTTTGTGTTGTCTACATTTTATTTAAAGCTACAAAATATTGAGAATTAAGCAATGGGACCCTAGCCTTTTTCCTGAAAGCCGATCACATTTGTAAATCGATATAATATCTAAACGCCAGAACTTGCACTTATTAAAAAGACCTTTCCAATAATGTAAAATTATTATATGTGTACAATTTGTTTTAAGAATCATGGTATTTTTGGTTTGGAATACTTGTGACACATTCTTCCGTTAACATCATTTGTGGATCCTTGAACTCATATAAGCTTAGAGTATGTAAGCCGTGAGAATGGGACATGCTGGTGTGAAAGCTGGCCAAACTTTTTCAAAGATCCCAATAATTATGCTGCGAAGTCTGTACGTCCATTCGCAGTAATCTCATCTATTGACTATAGTTCTACTACTGGGTGTCCTTCTGACTGTTGCATAACTGTTAAAGTTCAGGAATAAGCTTCTTAAAGCCCTTTTACAGATATAGTAATATGGTAAAGCTACTTTTTTGGCATTGCGGAGAAATTCGATAGACTTTAATTTTGGTGAATATTCTTTTTCTGGGCTTTAAAAATTAAATTATGGAAGTTGCACACTTTTTCCTCTTAGTTTTTAGTGCTACAATAGTGTTTATTTATAATGCTTTGCAAAAGTTGTGGTCATGGCCGGAAATGGGTCGATTCCTAAGTTGGAAATATAACAGACGCAGGGGACGGCTTTCGGGCAGAGCTCGTCTATGATCGTTGTACAATTTTCTCTCAGCAGTCGTACTTTTTCTTGAATGATTCCCAGTTGTTATGGCTTTAATTGGTTGTAACGTTTTTATTAATTTACTCTTTTTTACACATGTCCCTAACAGCACCACGAATTGAAATTCTAAAGTACTCGCCTACTAAGCACTCAAATGTTCATTAAACTATTAAAATCTGTTGAAGTGTTCGGAGTGACTCCAAGTTAAGAAACAAAAACAAATATAAACAAACGAAATAAATGTAAAATGCTGCTGTGGATTTCATAAAGCTCAACAGGTTTATTTCGGCATACTTCAAAGATTCGAGTACAATTATTTGGTAAGTTTCATAATTGTTTATTTTTAGATGGCAGTGAGCATGTAATGACAATTATTCGATAAGTATTATAAAATCCAAAGGGCTCAAACATTCTAGCTCTTTGAAAAGTTTTTTTTATAAGAAATTAGTACCTTTGTAATATGTTTTTCAATTTCTCTGCAATCAAATAATATCATCAACCATTAAATTCAATTTTTCCGAAATTTATTCTCATTCATGATCTACGGATGTTGAGTCTAAGAAATATTGCATAGGTCCGTGCGAGCGAAAGGACATTTCCGAAGACATTGTTTTCTGCTTTGTTTTTGAAGAATTCCTGGCTACTTCAAATTTCAATTTTTCAATAATAAATCTTAATTTATTGATAAAATCTTGTTTATATTTTTGACACAATTATCCTGTTTTCACAAAAATCAATCTTAGCCCTAGAACATTTAATGTTTATTTCGGTATCGTAATCAGATTTCGCATTTCTTTTTTATGGTGAAGTATTATCAAAATTTGTTGACTATATCATAAAGATTCCATTGAAGTTTATAAGTTTTCGATAATGCCGCATTACAATCTTAAGATTTATTAGAATCTGTCATGACATCAAATGGCATATTATATGGTTGTAGCGGAAAACTTTTTTCCCCTCTTTTCCAGCTACAATGCTTCCTCATTTAAGTTAACTATTTTTATATTATTTATAATTCATTATTCATTTATAATTTAACTATTTTTGTAAAAGCAATGATATTATAAGGAAAGAATTATTCAAGAAATATTTAACAAAAAGTTTATTTTTGCTGTTTCAAAATAATTAGATACTTTGTTGCAAAAGAAAGTTCTTGATTTCCGTGCAGAAAAATGTTAATTAATATTTTTAATGGGCTCAATTGGTCCTTCGATAGAAAACAGTCCAATGACCAATGCGTTTAAAGCTATTTAAGCTTAAGTTATTTCAACATTATTGTATTTATCTAATTTCCAAAGCATTATATTTGTTCATTAAAAAAAATCGTCTTCTCAGTAGATTTATTTAAGAAAAATAAATATTAATAATAATAATAATATTTAGATAATCCAGCTATGCTGTAATTTAGTTTAATGGGCTAAAAAATTCTTCTTCTTAGTAAACTTATCTTTAAATAAATATTAATAATACTTATTTATATAATTAACTTATTCTTGCAAATATGATTGCCTTACAATTTCATGCTAATTAAGTTAAGAAATTGACGCCTTCACGGGAAAATGGGGAAAAAGGTTTCATCTCTTCATCTTTGTTTTCCATCCTTTGCTGGCTATGCTTCAAATTGATTTGGTCGACACGAAAATGTGCGAAAATGTGGAAATGCGTGAAAATCCCACAAATATCCGTTACGCCTTTGCAAAACGACTTTGGCCCAGACAGTTCTGGCCTTCTTCTTGTTGTTGTTGTTGTTGCTTTTGCCGCTCTTCCCTAGCTGCGCTTTATCTGGCACAACGCATCTCTTAACTGCAGGAACCAACGGCCAATGGCCAGTAACAGCAATAACAACAACTATGCCTGCACTCTCATGCGCGCATGTGTGTGTGTGTGTATGCCTTTGCTTGCATTTATTTCAAGCAAGTGGTTATTTAATTTTTGTAAGACTTAATTTCTTGCCGGAGTCGCCACAAAAAGCTGTTTGCCACATTTTATTTGATGTGCGCAAATAATGCAAAGTCCGCCAGGCAGCTCAATGCGTGCTAGGGCTGTCTGCCGTACAGTGGGCACCAAATAACTTTAAAGTAAATACTTAAAGTCTGTACTTCAGCCCCCTTTTTTCCAGAATGCTATATATTGGACAAACGAAAAGTCCTCTGCTTGCTGCCAACAATGTGGCAATACAAATATATATCAATTAGAACATAGCCTATCATCCTGGCAATAAATATATATATATATATATACAAGTATATATATATATATCAATTAGAACATACAAGTAGCTTAACTATCATCCTTGGTTATATTCTCACTTTTTTGAAACCTTAAAGTTGTTACTTTCTCATCCCAATTTTCACGTATTACCTTTTTCAAAACAGCTTCGAATCTGTTTGTGAAAGTAAAATAAAACTGTCCACCCTTTAATTTTTTTTCCAACCTTCAAATCAACCGATTTGATTTGAAGATATTTTGAAAGGATTCTGACAACTTTTTGTTGCCATGCTTTGCATGAAATAAGCAACAACAACTTATTGATTATTAAAACAACAAATTACAAACAGTTGCTCGATCGGGAATGCTTCAACCGGCTCGTGGCGCCTTCCCCGGATCGGATGAATCTGCCGAATACCGTGGCTGAGTCATATGTGGCCAAAAAATCAATTTTTTGCAACTTACTTATACCAACACAACTTTCTTCACACATGGAAAGTAAAGCTCACCTAGTGTTTTAGGCTAGTAATACATATGTAGGTTCATATCTTTTTCTGAATATTTATGGTTTTCAAAAACATTTCAGTTATGCCGAGTATAGGAAAGATAAAATAAAATGTTTATTATTATGAGGTGCAAAAAATAAACTTGTTACTGATTTTTAAAAACATTTGATTTAATAATTAAATAAATAAATTCTTTATAAAGTTAGACATTTATACCTAATTCTGTTTTTACATGGTTTTGATTATCACGGTTAAATATTTATTATTTAAAATAACATATGATCAATGTGTTTTTACACGGTTTTTTTTACAGGAGTTTTTCTAGAACTAATCTACCATGTAAAAACAAAATTAGGTGTATTTAAGTAAGATTTCTGTTTAAGAAAACAAAGAGAATGGGGCCTGCTAGTAAGGAACTAAGCAGGTTTTCTAAAGTTTTATGAAATGGAATTGGCGAAATGGAACTGTAACATAAACAATTCAATGTATAACTATTTCTTTTAAGTGTTCATGTTTTATTAGAAAACCTAACGATATATTCTTTGCAGTGATAAGAACAATCAAAATATTGTCAAAACGTTTCAGTTTCTTTTGAAAATGGGACCACTGTGAACGGTGCAGGAGTTACGACTTACAAGATCGCCAGTTTTCTCTGCGAGTATGTGTTGCATGCAACGTCTGCACTTCGTTCGGTTCACCTGTGGCGCGCCACGCGTGCGCCCAACTTTGTGCTGTTGGAGTTGTTGTTGGAGTTGTAGCCGCTGCTCTTGGCCATCGTTGTGCAGAACATTTGATGTTTGCTGTCGTCAGCTTGGCAGCTGCAGCCGTAGAATCAGCATCGGAGCAAGAGCAGTCCGCAGTTTCTCCCATCCGATCTAAACTGATGATTCTGCTGACCGTTTTCAAAATTTATACGCTCGATCAGCAATGCACTGAAGCATGCAGAAATGGAGAAGAGGCAAGAGGATGGATGCTTCATCCTCAATGCCAGGCCAGGCAACATGTTGAGCGACTGCTGCCCCTGTTGGCTGCTTGATGGCTGACTGGATGGTCTGCTGGTCCAGCTCTGCTGCTTCGTACCCTCTCTGCCTGACTGACTGACAAACTTGCTTAGTCATAAACACCCAAAATCCATATTTAAACAAGATTATTTGCCTGCGCTTAAAAGCTTTTCTCATTCGCCCCCGACCCCTCCCGTTCCGACCACTCCCCTCAACACTTGCGGTCAAACGATCCTTGCTGCGATCACTTTAATTTGCTTTGAAGCATTCTGCCTCCTGTACTATAGCTTGGCTTAGATCATGATTTATGATCAAATGCAAAAGTCAGAATGATTGGCGTGGGTAAAGTATCGGGAATTGTCAGTTGTGTGAAAATCGTGGCAGCTACCGTTTATGCTACCCGATCTGAATAGAAATCAATGTCAAGTCCGTGCGCGAAGCGGATTTATGGCGAATTTATACTTTATCGGCGATCGGTGTGAGGATTAAGCAATTTATTCGTTTTGACGTTTTATGGCGCACTTTAGCGGACGCAGTGGCCAGCAATCACAGGCCTAACTGTAAGATACAAATGTGATTTTTATGGGAATAAAATTTAAAATTTTAATATGATGTTTCAACTGCTTTCGAATAAAAAATTGAAGATCCTGTCATTTTCCAAACAAATACAATAAATAATAATAATCCCGGTTAAAGAATCGTGTATGAATCTTCAACATTTTTAAACTATGCCCCCTTTTCCGTTGGAATTTTGAATGCCAGACTCATCAAGCAGCAGACCTCCAGCTAAAATCAGACTCATTAAAAGAGCAGACATTTCTGAATAAAACTAATATACTATTTGTTTCCAGGACCTATCACATATCTAGGTAAAACAATAAGAAATCATTTTTTATTTCTATTTGATTTAATTAACTCCTCTATTAACGCCTCCGATGCCATCCGGCTAGCTATGTCCCGATTTACAGCAAAAACGGTCAGGGGCGTTATTAGACCTTAAAATAAAGATAATTCGATTACTTAAGGAGAGACAGCCAAACAGGAAAGGATAATTTCCAAGCTAGCGTGCAAAAATTTGATTGCCAATAGAGCTAGCTATTCCGAGGCTAAGATGATTAGAAAACTCTCATTGTGATATATGGCATCATCCCCTTCCTTGTTATTAATCCGCCATTAAACACTCCGTGCTACTAATGAATTTACCTAATTTCAGAATCGCCAGTCCTGGTACTTCTGTAAGATTATTTGCTGATCAGTGCTGAACAATAACAGAGAGGGGGCTCTGCTTTCCTCCTTTTCCTCATCTTAATTATTATTATATACATAATATTATTAAAATACACCTAATTCGGTTTTTACACGGTAGATTGGTTCCAGAAGCAACCGTGTAAAAAAAGACATAGATAATATGCAAAAGAGGTGATTGGTTCCTTATATCTAAAGAAATATATGTATTTGCAAATTTAAATTTTCAAACAATGTTATATTAAAATCGAGTAATAAAACACCGTGTAAAAACAGAACTAGTTGTAAATAAATAAGAATAAGAATCCATTTTGAGAGATAGAAGCGAGCTATGTGAGTTGAGCTCCTCTTCCGTGCACTGAAAAATTCTTTTTAAAAAAATTCTGAAAAAAACCGATTGAATACCAAAAAAAGATGGAATTGTTCATAATACGTTCCTGTGCATTCTAGAAAACTTCTACATTGATCTTAATGGCATAGGAATCGATCGGTCTGTCGACATTGCCTTTCCAATAGTTTGTTAAAGTATGCTTAAGTGGCTTATTGGCACTCTTAAAACCAATCATTTAAAACATTTGTTAGCAACTTATTGCCGTTTCTGCAAGATCGTTTGGTCGGTCGACCCATGCCTCAGGTTATTCAAAGTATACACAGCCTTAGGAGTCTTCGCTGCTCCTTTGACCATAGTCTTATGTTGGCAGGCACATGTGCAATTCATTTATCCAACTGTCAACAGTTCGTATGTGCACATATACTACTTGTATATGTGTATGTGTGTGTTGTCGGGATCCTCGCTATTCACCTGTTTGAACAAACATTGTCAGCAGTGTCTTCGCTTGGACAAATGAAATGCCATTTGCATGTTTGGCGGCGCATACCAACAATAACAACAACAACAGCAACGAGCTGTAGAGAGAAAAATTATTACAAAATAATGACTAAATTAAATAACAGTAAACGTTTTTACTTTATTGCATTAACCAATACTGCATATAAATCTCGCCACAACACGCACACAGCACGCAACGTGAAGCCGCAGTGGGGACGATTGAGGATCAGGAGCGGGTAGAAGCACACGACAGCTGCACAGTGGTCAGAAACTATACTTAAATGAAGTGAAATTGCTTTCATCCGAAAATTAAATAAATTAAATTTCATTCAAAAATATTTCGGGAGTGAATTAGAAAGGAAAGGCACTTTAAATTGAAAAATGAAAGCACGGACAGTTTGCAGTGTCTAATCCGATCAAATTCAAGGAATGCGATTAAGTTTGTTAATACTATAATACTGATAAAGTTATAAGGATAAAGTTTTCCTTTTAGTATTGTAAATATTAAAAATAATATTAAAATCTACATAAAGTATTAAAATTATTTATTATTATTTAAATCTCTCTCTAACATCACTGTTAAGAACAAACTGATTCATTCAATTTGATAAATAGTTTTGTGGTATTCATGATGAAAATAAAAATGAAAACTTATTCAAGAAGTTAAGAACTTAACTAGGTGTTTTTTGAAACAGGTATGTGTTTAACAAACACAGCAAATAATAAATCCCCCATGATCTTGTTGAGAAGATAATGAATCCAAAATAATAATTGTTTTTATCAAACAAGCTACGAAAGTCGTATTCTCCGCGCCATTATTTGTGCTCTGAGTTCATTATACTCTGAATACAGCGCAACAGTTTGCTTAGAGATTTTCTATCTTATAAAAAAATAAAATTTCAGAATTAAATGAAACACTTAATTCATTAACATTAATTGTAAATAAGCAACATCCTTATATTTGTATTTTTAAGAAAGAGTACCGATTTCAGAATTAAATGAAACATTTCTTTGATCTTAGCGTCCTGTCCTATATTTTGTGTTATATTTTGACGTACTAGCTTATACTTGATAACTGTAACAATGTCCAATGTTTTTAAAACAAGGGAATACCATTTTATCCTTAGAATTTATTTTTTGTTTTAAAAGAATTCGTTAATTAACAGAGTGCTTATAAATCTATCTAAAACTGAATCTCGTTGGTTATTTATATAATTTGCCTCTTCGTTTTTATTTCACATTTATATAGTATTCTGGACCACTGTGATGGCCGGCTTGTTTGTTGAAGAAGAGGCAGCGCCAACTTTGTGGTTGTTGTCTATGATGTTGTGTTGTAGTTGTTGTTGTTATTGTTGTTGTTGCTGTTGCTGGCACTCAAACTCAAACAGTGTGCGCTGCCATTTGAACGCTGTTGGAAATGGCAGTAATGTGACCATTTAAGACCTCTTTCTGATGTCTTATGGAGTGAAAACGTCCTGCTGTGTGAAAACAAATTATAGGCATGTAATGTTGCATGTTACGTCGCCGCTGTGTAGACATTGAAAAGCGGCGGAAAAAGGGGGGCAGGCACTTGAGCATCAATGGGGAGAGGCCTGAGCATACTCAGTCAGTTGTGGCAGGCTGATGGTTGCGGGTTGGGGTTGGGGTTGGGGCCGGGGCTAGTAGCGTTCAAAAAGTTTTTTGCGCGAATTGCAAACTGGCGGGCAGTTGGATTTGGGCTTTAACAGCATTGACTGCGGCTTAGCATCTTGGCGCACAGTTAGCTTAGACTTGCATATATATGTATATATGTGTATATCTATGTATGTATGTGTGTTTGTGCATGCTGCTCTAATGCTCTCCTAACTGCTTATCAGATTTGTGAGGATTGCGCAAAAACTATTTCTACCTCCATTTTCTTGTTAGACTTGGCCAACCAAGCAGCCAACCAACCGAGCCGCCGATTCAAGCCGAGAGTGCGACGCTGTCTACGTTGCCGCATTTAAACGAGGATTTCACAGTGAATTAACTTTGAGGATTTTCTAGTCAGTTGTATTTGCTATTTGCTGTGTTTGCTGTTGTTGCTGTTGTTGCTGTTGTTGCCATTGCCGTTGTTATGCCTCATGCCGTTTGCTTGCTCAGACTCAGCCTCAGACTTTGCTCAGACTTGGAAATAAAGTAATGAAAAGCTAAACTAAAATCTAAACTAAGCTAAGCTCCAAACACAAGACGACAACAGAACAACAACATACATACTACGATATACATAAGGCAGGAGAAATAAAATAGAAACAACTGCTGGCGGCTGTTTTAGACATTGACTGCTCTGGAATTGCTCCTCGCCTGGTCCACTCTGTTCAGTTCAGCTCGGTTCGGCTTAGCCCAGTCCGCTTCTAAGTACTCGGACTCAGGTCTGGGCCCATGTCGCCGACACTCTCGTAAAAATACTTCTACAGCTTCGACAAAAGTTTTAATTAAAGATTTTTATGAGATTTAACTGCAAGCTACAACTGTCAAGGCACTTCTTGCAAGGGATTTGGGCAGCTTTCCACACACACTACACTCACACATTCAAATTAACGCAACTCAAGTGGCTTTTTCGCTATTAACATGTAATTTAAACGGTCCACATACTATATAGCAATATGCAGCAAGAGTCCATTAGAGAGATACCAGTAGATATATAATAACAGAAACAACGGCACCCAAAGCAGCTCGTCGCACAGTGATTCAGGGTGTTAAGAATAGAGAAATTTATGTACTGCCTATGTAATGTAATGCTTATGTTAAATCAATTCTGATATCGGCCAATTATTTATACAAAATATTTAATCAAATTGATTTACCAATTAGACACTATTTTCCATTTAATTATAGTCAAAATGTTAATTCATTTCAGATGTTATGGCGTAATGCTGTTAAACAGTAAGACTGCTATTCTGTAACACTGTATGACAGTAGCGCCTAAGGTAGCTTAACTTCCGTGTATCATTAAAGATATCTGGTAATATTCTAAAAAGGGCCCGGAACTCAAGCTGGGAACTAAAGTCTTTGTATTACGGAATATATTTTCGATATTAAAATGTGTTCCCAGTACTTTTATTTTGTATTTCTTTTCTTAAACATTATATATTGTATCTTCTCTCTTATTATTCTTAAATGTTAACGAACTCTGAGTTAGTTGGAATATGTTCTTGGCATGGGCCTAAGATCGAGTACTGGACTGGTAGATCGATGGCTATAACATATACATTAGTAGCTTTCCACGAGACGATACAATTTAAGAACAATATTTTTAAGATAAACTTCCTGATTTATAAAGAAATTGGATCCAAAGTGAATAGTAGAAAGGGTTTGTGCCATTGCTGACGATCGTGTATCGTTTGTGGATTATGGTGGAGGATACAGAATTTCAGATACAGAGATGTTTTATTAGGCTCGTTCCTGGCGGACTATGTTTTTTTTTGTATAGTTGTATAGTTAGTATACAATAAATGTTTTATGCTCCTCACGGGGCTGGGGTTTTGAAATGTTGTACAATATTATATTGTACAGTGTTATACAAATTACTCCTTTTACTAAAATTCTCATGGATGCCTTTTGGTTAAGAGCTTTAAATATACTTAAAAACATATGTACACATATAGAAGCTCATTTTTCCAATGCCATCTCAACATACGAAAATGATTGTGCCTCTAAAGTGAATCTATTGGTAGTGGCGGTTTTTTGGAGGGGTCTGCGTCACTGTGCGTTGCTTACCACACGCCCACCAACTGACAAAACTAACAGCCAGCATGTAACAGTTGCTGCCTCACACGTTGCCGGCTGCTTTGCCGCCATGCCGCCTTGCTGCCTTGCTGCTCGGTTGCTCGGATGCTCGGCTGTTGGTGCTGCTGTCTGCTGCTGACCGCCTGATGATGATGAATATGCCAAAGCAATTTGAGTGATACTCACGACCTCGTCAGTAGTTAGTTGCAGCCACGCCCACTTTACCAAAAAGCTGACGGCCTGCATGTAACATCAACTCTTTACAACTGCAATCCAAAGAAAGTCGCAGCCCGCTGCAAAAGCTAATGAAGCGTGCGGCGAGTGCGGACTGAGATTAGGAAATGGCGATCAAAGTTTGATGAGGCGATAGTATGCACCTCCCCTCACACCCATGCCACGCCCCCAAGCCCCAGCTGCTTGTTTATTGCGATGTTGTGAAAGTGCAAGGGTAAAATGTAAAACATACTAAGTATACTTTATCCAAAAAAAAAAGTGAAACAAATGGAAAATACGAAACAAAAACAACAAATATTTTTTGTAAAATATGCAAACATGTGAGGAGCTCGGCCACACATTTTTTAAGTTTTTATTTTTAGACAACAACAAATGGCATCAATGTGGTAATATTGCGTTGATTAATTGGCATATGCTGTACTAGTATGTGTGTGTGTGTGTGTGTGTGTGTGTGTGTGTGAGGGAGTGTGCGAGAGTGTGCGGCGGCTGTGTTGGGGCCGGGAAATAATGTTGGCTTGCATATGTATGTTTTGACCTGCCTGTTGAGCAAGCGGGCGGCCAGAGTCGGCCCAAATGGCGTGTCTGGGCAGTTTGGATGATAGACTTATTGCGGAACTACTTAATTTGTCTGGATGGACAAATGGGAGGCCACAAAATGTGGTCAAATATGCAATTAAAATAGCTCAAATTTACATCAAACAGAGTATTTGTTCAAAGTGCTTCTTATCAAATTATTAAAATTATCATGAGAAAATATAGCTTTTTTACTTTCCATACAAATTTCCTTTGATTTTTTAAATGTTTATTGAATATCATCAAGTCTATAAATTCCTACTCAGAAGAGAGAGAGAGAGAGAGAGAGAGAGAGAGAGAGAGAGAGAGAGAGAGAGAGAGAGAGAGACAATCTCTTTTGGCAAAATCACTGCTAAAATGGGTGTAAAAATTATTTACGAAATATGCAATCTGGTAACAATTGCATAGTCTAAAAAAGGGCATAAAAAAGCAAAAATTCTTGCTTGAACATTTAAGTAAAGTAATTGTAAAATTAATTTTTAAAAGAACCACTTTTGTATAGGACTTATTATTAGTTTGTTATTGGTCTCGCTAATCGTCATTTAGTGTTGTTGGCGTTCTCCCTTTTATAAATATCCATACAACTTTTTTTTTATCTTTTAATAGATAGTAGTATGTAATGTATGAATTGCTCGAGATAAGGGGTATTCTGAGTTGTCAGTAATTACATACAACCAATATTGTACAGAAAACAGTTCATGACTGAACTACTCCTTCCTGAAGTCTGCCACCTGGTAGGGATTATCATCAATGGAAAAGCTCGACTGTTGCAATTATGCCAGATTTTTTGTACAACATCAAATAATGTGTGCTTCATTTCAAAATACCTATGAATATTGTGCATATTTTCTGTTTGCTGAACAGAGAAGAACATCGAAGGTCAAGATGAATAGATAGATATATTAAATGCCTATTTTCATCTCACTCTTCTATGAATCTAATTGTTTATAAGCCATGTGTATGTACATACCTCCACAGTGGAGTTCTTAATACCAAAAACTCTCGCCAATTGAACGTTTTTGAAAATGTTGAATATATTATTCAACATCTTCTCATAGAGGGTCAAATATCTTAGTCGTATCCAGTCTAATAAGCGTCTGATAAAATACTTCTTTAAGTTAATTGCAAAACTATACTCAGCTTTCATCTTCATAAAAAATATTGTGAAAGCTAACTCTTCTTTAGAGCTCTTCAATAGCATCCGCCACAATCAAGATGCGAGTATGTTGGCCTTTCAGTTCTAGTCAAGCTCGACTTGCATGCGAAATGATGTAATTGTCAAGTCTATCGTTTATGGTTATCATAATCTTTTACAATACTTTCAAATTATTTCCTTCCTGCTTGCACAATTATGCATTTTAAATGGATCTGAGCTCATTTCACCAATTGTTGTTGACCACGTTGGCAGTGGTGCTCAGCCACACTTGACTCGCTGATTATATCGATGCAAAATTGACGCCCACAATTTATGCCAGCACTTGGTTTTATTACATAAACACAACACAATTTAACAAACAAATAAAATGGCCAATAAAGGAAAATGCAATGGTACTCGTTGAAAATGTTGGAAAAAGCCAGCCTCAATATAAATCTCAGACTGGGTGCCATGCGAAAATGGCTCCAAATGAAAAACGTACATGACACGAGATCAGTTAAAACTGATAAAAAACCTTGGCCTGGCGTTCGTTCTGCGTTGGTCTTGGCAACCACCACCACCACCACCATCAGCACCATCAGCACCACCAATACCACTAGGCCAGCCAGAAAGTCAGAGTCAGCTGTACAAGTCAAGCTAGTCAGGCTGTCAGACATTGGTGGCTGGACAGCATTGGAGGACTGCAGATGTACGACAAGAGTTCGACAGTCAAACTTGGCAACCTTTTGGCTGCGACGACTGCAACTCAAAATAAAGTCAAAAACTTGCATTTGCATTTGAGAGTTGTTGTCTGTCCATCTGTCTGACTCTCTGACTGTAAAAACTTCAGCTACAACTACGATAAACATGGCACACATTGCATAAATTAAAAGCGCACAACAGCGATTTGTTATTTTAGCAGCGGCATTATCACTCGTGACTTTTCCTGTTTAGCCTTTAACCCCGGCGACGACTGCGACTGCGATTGGGACTGAGACTGCGACTGGGACAGGGACATATAGTAGACGGTGTTGGTGATGGTGATGATGACGATGACAACGACAAAGACTCGGGCAGGCACTGCTAAATCGGCTAAGCAAATAACAACTTGTCAGTAGTTGGCAGCACCGTCGCAATAGCAACGCCCTCCAGCACGGGGCGTATGAAGCAATCAGGTAACTGAGATGTTGTTGTTGTTGCTGCTGCGGCTGCTTCTACTGCTGCTGCTTCTACTGCTGCTGATTCTACTGCTGCTGCTGCTGATGTTGACAGTCCGTGTGCGGCATGTCTCGAGTCTGTGCGAAATGCCAAAGCTCTTGCTGTTGCCTCCAAGTACATACATATGTGCTTGGTATTTATTAGAAGTGTGCTGAGGATGAGTTTACGATCTAGATCAGAACGGAAGTGCTTTATGGCAGCACAAATCTATAAATCTATAATAAAAACGGCCGTTAAGACGCACATTAAATGCTCTTTGGAAATGGCTGCTAGCCATATTTATTTCAAAATGTTCTTAGCAACACATATTAATTATAACTAAATATAAAAGAGCGCGTTAATAATAATGGATATTATAATACTTACTATATAAAAAAATACTAACAATAAGAAGAAGAATAAAACTGGTGACAAAAAAAAAAAAACAATTATAAATAGTAATAGAAACGATTTAGTTTATTAATATCTACATAAAACAAATTAGTTAAGGTAATTACAACTGATATACAAGATAATTTTTATTTGAAAAGTGTAATAGTTGTTATACTAATTTACCTAATATTATCATGATAATTGGTTAAATGAAATGCATTCAATTATTAAAATTCAACAGTACAAGAGACTTAACCCCCATTGTAGGAAACAGGATAATACACATATAATCGGACTTGATTGTAAAATAAATATCTTCAGATTTATCATTGACTACCATAGGTCTGTGTAACGAGATAGCCATCAAGTCAGTGTAAAACTTATATGGGTACTGAAACATCAAGAGAATGAGGGGAACTGTATGCAAAAGTAGTTAGGATAGGAGGGCACTACAGCTCCTATACTTTCCGATATGGATAGATACCATGCCCCTGCCTTTCTTCAGGCTTCTGAGAAACAACAAAATAAAGAAATAGAATACAATAAACGATAACAGGAATTGCTAAAATTTGGCACTTCATCTATAAAATTAGATTCTAATGGGTACATTGTTTATATTTTGTTTTTAACAAAAGGAACTTGAACTTACTTAGTTTAGAAGTTTATATCTTAGATCAATAAAAACATGTATATAAAAATATAATATTCAATTTATATTCAATAAATTATAAAGAAATTTGGGTATTCCTTTAAAAGGCGAAATGGATATCGTAGTAGTAAGAATATCATTTGCATTTTTTGAAAGTTTTTAAAATTAACCTATTTTCAGGAAGTGTAATACATTAAAATATTTAAATGGGCATTTAATTATGTGTGTAACAAATAACATTAAGATTAAAATTATATTAACGTATTAATTATTTAAATTAATGATTTTTTTTAAATATCCAAGGTAGCTTTAGGCATGTCCTTAAACCTTATATGTATGTATGTATACTAACATGTATGAATGTATATTATTGACAGTTACAGGAACTGATGTTCGACTTGCTTCTGATTCAGAATAAATTGCTTAATAACTTAAAAATGCTATTCTTGTTTTTTATGTTATTGCCCCCTTTGTTACAAACTTAATATGGAAGTCATTAATACTCCACCTTGACGAGCGCATCAAAATGTCAACTATCCCACATGAATGCAAATGTATTGGTATTTGATTTTGTTTTTTCTTTTGTTTTTGTAATTTTGATCGCTCACTTGCCCAATTAAAACTCAAGCGGCATTCATACTCGTAGAGCGCAAAATATGTCATCAACAAATTAATAGCCCATACAGCTAAGCATACCAAAAACACATTAACATTAACATGACTATCAACATTAATACAATTTATAGGAGGCAAAAAACAAGCGTAGAGCACCCCACCGCGCCTGCTCGGCCACTCTCATCCAGTCAGTCAGTCAGCCAGCCAGCCATTCAGCCACTCAGCGAATCTGCCACTTGAAGCCCATAAAATGTATGCAAATAAGATAAATATAAAAACAAATTTTTATCGCGCACAGTTGCCCAGTCGTCTAAAACGTTCCTCTGAAATGGATTATGATGATGATGTTGGATGTTGGCTGTTGGTTGTTCGCTGTTGGTTGTTGGCTGTGCGATGTTGAGGTTGATGCTGATGCTGATGCTGATGGCGATGTTGATGTGGGAGGCCGAGGGGGCATGACGTAGTAGACGCATTAACATTGAACTGGCCCGATGCAGTAAAGCGGGCAAAGAATTTACGATTACAGCGACAGCGAACAACTGCAAAACATGCAAATCACAGAGAAAAAAAAAATGCAAAAAGGCGAGCAACGAAATTAAATGAGACACCCAGCAGATACAAACAGATACAGATACGTACTCACTGGTACACTTTAAAGAGCCAGAAATGCCGCAGAGAAATAAAAACGCAGTCATAATTCAATTTAATGCTCAAGTAAACCGATTACGCGTCCAGATTATTTTGTTGAAAGACAGCAACGGGCGCGGTAGAGGCGCTGCTGCTGTTATTGCTGGACCAAACAATTTGGGGAGTAGTAGGTGGCGAAATAGACTGGCAATTATTGGACCACGATAAAAAAATCAAAAAAAATACTCATACTTAATGGACAACAATGGGGGCCAATATTGTTGTGATTAATAATTTTTGGTTGGGCGTGCACTCACTTTTACTCTTCGTACCTCAGCGGAGTTCAAACTCAAGGTTGTAATCTCTCTCCTCCTCTCATACTACCATTGGGTATATTTATACTTTTGCTTTCATGCCGCGTTCGTTACCTGATATCGCACCCAACATTGGCGTTTACATAAGAGCCCACAGCGCCGACAACAATGTCGATGACGGCGACGGCAACGGCAACGGCAACAGCGATGGTGATGCGGACGCCAAAAGCAACGTCGACATAGTGACCCCGACCCCTGGCACGCGTGACTTATGCGACCATTATGAGCGGCCGCTGAAAACGGCAGCCCATGCGCATGCGGCTTGGCTTCCTGACGTCACAAATTCGCCAGAATCGTTTTGTGCTGGCGGAAGAAAGTGAAATGTGCTGGGTAGTTCAACAGATGCCCCATGGTGGTCACTGGGCCAACAGCGGCTTAAATGCTTAAGTGGGTCAGTTGCATTTTGCAGCATCGAAGATGATGATGGGAAAGTTTATGAAGTTGCTTGAAGGAAGGGCACATAAAGCATTAAGTGGAAATAGATATAATTACACACAAAGAGTACATATAAGATATATGTATGTATATCGCTTGAAATTTGTTTGCCAAAATGACAATTCATACTGATGTCACCAAAAAGCCGCTATCACTGTTTATCGCACAATCAAAGTTTTTTATTACTATATAATTATTGCAATGAAAAAGTGATTGCGATTTTTTGCTTGCACTGTAATTCCCGTCATTTATGAATGGAAAATTATATCGTCGCTTCGAAGAGCGGTTCTACAGTAGATACTCCTCTTTTGAAGATTGTAAAAAAATGTTGCTTGTATTTTAGAAGTTGATCATTGTCCTCAACCTCGTAAACCTTAGTTGGTCAAGGACAGTGATTGAGTCAATCTCCCCAATAATTAGCTTGTTAATGGTCCTAATATGAATCGCGGTCAATAAGCAATTCGATTTCGATAGATTTGGCCATGTATGTACATAAGTAATTAGCTGTGTATATGGGCTTTAATTTTTCTTTCCAACGCAATAGTGTGCAAATATTTCTACTAAAATAAGTGTTAAGACATAATCACAATGAAGTGTCGTTAACCAATTATCGTGCACAGAAAAACAAACACTTGACCAGAAATTAAAGACTAGAGTTTTATTTGAGAAAAGGAATGTCGTTTATATAATTTTTTTCATTACTGTATGAAAAAGTGGTAGTAGTTGTTGGAGATGGAATAGTTATGTAATATACATAAAAGTATATATATACTCACGCAGTTTTCCATACATTGTTATTGAACTATAAAGTGGCTTTGTCAGAAAATAAAAGGTCTAAGGTTGCACAAGGCCCGCACATCAGCAATGCAAGAAGTCTTACAAAAATTAAGATACTGTCCCAAGTAGCCATTAAATGGCATATTGCTGTCATTTTTGGATTTCTTTTGAAAGTACCAGTACCAATACTTTTATAAAAAGAACAAGAAGTAAAATATTTTCATTGTCTTAATTTTACAAGCAGTTGCTTCTCGGCTGGAGGTATCCGAGCGTGATCGTTTACAAAATAAATTTGAAGTAGCATTTTTAAAGGGTATCATTTGAAAGCAAAGAAATTTTATATAAGTCGAACATTAAATTTACATCAACTATTATGGCACACAGAAATTGTTTAGCGCCGCACGAACTTATTTACAGACGGCCTAAAGTTGGAGACAGAAACCGGTGCGGTTATGGCAGTAATTTTTTAAGCAAAATAATGTTTTTAGGGTGTTGCATTATCTTTATGAACAGATAGTTCAATTGAAAGTGAAAGGAAACATCAATCGCAAACTATATATATATGCTCCCTTTTTTAAGGCAGATTTAAAAAATATAGAAACTGATTTAAAGTGGACTTATTTGATGTAAGTCCTTGAAGCATGTATTTTTAGTCGCTAAATTGTAAATATTTCACCAAGTCATAGAATATTCATAAAATTTCTAATTACCCCGGTCCGCTCAAATATATATGTACATTTATAAGTAGTATAAAATTTTCTCATAGTGCCTGCAGTTTTCTCATTTTTCTGTGCTTCATCAATTCGTCAATGCGCACATTTTTATGATTTATTATTAAGACATCAAGCACGTCTACTATCTATTAGCAAATGAAGGAAGGGGGGAAGAAAACGTTGGGCGGCCTAATGGTATGCATAAAAAACATTTTATTAATCACGTCAAATGGCCAACAATAAAAGCCAATAAGCCTCTTAAGTATAAAGCCATATTTTTCTTTTTGTTTTGATTGCACTTTCAGCCAAAAGCGTGAAAAATGCTCAGAAAACATAAATGTAAATGAACGACAACACAATAATGAAGATGGCCCAGTCCAGTCCCAGGCCCAGGCCCAGACCCAGGCAAATACAATAACAACAAAGAGACACTCATGGCATACACAAATGCGGGTTACCCAAGTGGCAGACGCCCCAAAACGCAAGACAAAATGATCAATCGCTTGAGCGATCCACGCAATTTAATAATCATTAAAAAAACTTTCGCAAGTTGTCTTTGTGTTGTTGTGGTTGATGTTGTTGTTGTTGTTGTTGCTGTTGCTTTGTATTTGCATGTTAATTATATGACTCGGTACCGCATCGCTTATAATATTCGTGGGGCAAGTCAAAAGTCACCAAAAAGGATAAATTGATTAGGCGTCCGTTTGTCCATTGCAGTCATATTGTATCGCAAAGATTTCATCGCAAATCGTGATAACAAGCAAAAGTAAATGTTTCTTCTTATTTTAGCCACAACTTCGACTGTTGTTCGACTTGACTCAGTGCGGCTATACTAAGTATTTATGTTTTCTTCCTGCTGCACTTTCATAACACACCAAATTTCTCGTTGCCTGCCAGTCTCAGCCTGATACAAGCCAACAGATACGAAAAAATGCTGCTCATAAAAACCTCAAATCGAGTTAAGTTCCGCTTTATTGTTCAAGTGGCCTACAAAGCAACAACAACAACAACAACAACAACAACAAGAAAAACGAACAACATCAACAAGAGGCAGACAAATTTAATATGTACTAATTGAATGTTGTGCTACGTTCGTTCACTCTCCGGCCGGCTGGCTGGCTGGCTGGCTGACTGGCTGGCTGGGTTTGAACTGTGGGGTCACTTTACAGAAAGGTCGTGAAAGTACGGCACTGAGCTGAGTTGCAGCCTCAGCTTCGCCCAATCGAGAAAATCAAAAGTGAAACGTAGTCGGCCATAGGCAGGCGCTCATTAAATGCTCAGAGCTGAAGCTAAACACAAACCTTAAGCCTCAGTTGCAGTTGCAGCTTCAACTCCATCTGTACGGTTGGACGATTCATCTAACTTGCACTTGATGGCGTTCGTAAATTCAATTCAATTTTGTAAAATATTTGTTAAAATGCCACGTTAATAGGTTTAATGGCTATAGACGATCAGCAGCAACAAAGTCAAGTGCAGTGCACAGAGCTCCACAGTACAGAGTACAGAGTACAGCACGCTCGTGGCTTATTTATTAATGAGGCACGGCTGGGCAATTGAAAGAGGTTGCGGCATGGCGTTTGCATCTTGGGTCAAATCGAATTGGTGTCGAGCATTGTGAAAGGGCAAATGTGTGGCATGTGGCAGCGGCATGATGCTCGACGGCGCTTTCGTAAACAGACTGCATCTGTACGCCGAATGTATTGCTTAATGTCTACTTTAATGATCCAGCATCTTCCAAATTTTGTATATTTTGTGGTACTTTTTTGTTCTGCTTTAATGTTCCTTGATTTAATTTTCAATGTTTCCGATAAATGTTTAGTTCAGGAAGCGGTTGTGTGCAGAGGGAAACCAAAAGACTTTAAGCATTCCAATTTACAATATTTATATTGACAATGTCCTGGTAAATGTGATTAGGTTTACAACTTGCACAATTATTAAAATATTTTTATATCTTATCTTATATTATATCTTATCTTTCATATCTAAGTAGTAAGGATATCATAATATTTAGAAACTTTTAAAATTCCGTACATTTTTTCTAATGGAAGAGTTGACTGTTTGGTTGATTATTCATAAAGAAATATTTAAAGTATATATTTTGATATCTTAACAAAAAATGGTTCATTTCATTATAACTCATTTTATTATAATTCTGTATTAACTATTATGTGTTGCTAGATTTGTTTAGTTTATTATAACAATTTTTATGAAAAGTGGAATACTTTGATTACCGAACCGTTTAAATATATTCAATAGGACTCTGTCATCTTTTAGTACCACTTTTGAATTGGCTTCTTTTTGTTTTGGTATTTTTGGAATTGAAGTAGGTATGGGTGTGGGTATGGGGCTTAAAAAGGCTTTATTGAAAGACTACTATTGAAGCTGAATTTCAAGCAATTGCTGAATGTGTGTTTAAGTTAATTGGCAGGTCTTCCTTAAAACTATACCTGAAATGTAGCATAAAGCTATATTTTAAGTTGCGCTGTCACTTCAAAGCAGGTTACATTTATAATGCTTGATTTTGAATTGCAGACCGGTACTCTTGGAAATCTGTGTATTGCCATTATATGACCCAATATAAACGAAAGATTGTTGAAATTAGGAGTATGCACAATTACTTTTGTTAGGCACTTTCTTTTAATATAACACAATTTTTGCTTTCATAATAATTAATTTTTTCCCAGATTATTATTGTTTTGAAGACATTTATATACGAATCTTTTGTACACAAGAAAGAAAAGCAAAAACCACATAGTTATACTATAAAATAATTGGAATCAATTCTTTTTTATAACAACATTAGTTACTTTTTTGTGAAAAAGTTTTAAAAATACATTTTTATTTATTTATTTAAGAGCTAACTTAATAATAATAAAATTATAGGCTAGCTTATTTTTTTCTAAGCTATGGCAACAGAGGCCTTCAGCTCAATAGATGTGTGGTTTTTATGTTATTTACATGAATTTTCTTATTTGTATGTGTGTTTATATACATATGTACAGGGGATGCTTAGGGTAGTCTACTTAGTTTAGGTACATTTATTTGATCTTAGATCTTATGATATAAGTTTGTAGTTTTTAGGTATCTTAGAATGTTTGATATGTTTGAGGGAGTGGGATTCGATAGACATTGGAGAGGGTCAGTGTTTTTAAATATTGCTTGTCTTTGGTGTTTTAGGCTAATAGTAGTATAAATAGTGCATTCTTCAAAATAAGGCGTAGAAAACTAGAGCTGTTATTTAAGCAAACAAACAAAACCATAATTTTGCACATAGGGAGCTGAAGGAAAAGGAATTCACGATTAAGCTAGAACCTTTTAGTGGCTCAAAATTTTAAATCGTAATAGAGTGACGGTTAGACTAGACTAATGTATGTATTTATAATTTGTATATGGACATTAAAACGCCTTTGTAATCTAGCTACAAGAGAACATATCTATTTAAGATCTAAATCTGAGTAGATTTGTCTGACGGAAGAATCAACTGTTGAATATCTCAACACTCTTATCGAAATCTGCAACAATCTGCTTCTGTGTCATTATCATATTACGTCCATTACGTCCGCAGCTACCATTAATCATGGCAATCGTTTGCCAATCCAAGGTACATACATACTTATACGGGTATATATGTAGATATCGGACACATTTGAAGCCCGAAATGGGCAATAGTCGAACGCCGCGAAAATGTCTCTATCGCCAAGTGCAGCTGGAATTACGCGTCTCCGTCTACCTTCCGAAACAAAAGAGAAGTACAAAAACAAAATACTCGTGGCTGGGGGCTCGAGTGAAGGTAGCCGTCGAAGCTGTGGCTCTGGCTGCGGATCTGGCTGTGGCTCTGTGGGATTGGCGGTCTGGTTGTCTAGCAGCGGGGGCTGGTGAGAGAAATGTGCTGTGGCGTGCGGTAAACGATACGCCTTTGCCTCGAGGTGTTTGTTACTTTTGCGGTTTTATCTGAGATAGACACACACACACACACACACAAATACAGTCACACAGATATACACAAACACAATTACATCTACAAACAAACTTTGAAGCAGAGTTAGTAGAAGATTTGCAAATACGCCCCCAAGTGCGCGTGCAGCTTCTGTCAAATGCATCGAATACATATACATAAGTGTATGCATATATATACATATGTTTATATCCATATATATGTATGAACACACATGCAGTGTTGTTGCAGCTGCTGCCCCATTGTTTTATCCAAACAAAACTGCACTTGAACTGTGCGATTGGATTACTACTATATGTATATACCTGCAAAAGTTGAAGCCGAGGCGAGCGAACTTTGTGTGAGGTTAGTGGGTCTTGCTCTTCCAATTTGATTTCTTGTTGTAGCAGCCATTGTGGTTGTTGTTGCTGTGTTTGCTGTTGTTGTTGTTGTTGTTTTTTTCGAAGCTCAACTAATTGCTTGTAAATGGTTAAATGTTAATTAAAGCGTAAATGTGTGGCCTGCATTTTGATTTCCACTGCAAGTCACGTCAAGTGGCGTGAGATAGGCGCATACTTTGAGCCTCGAGTATTTGTTGTAGTTGCCATTGTTGCTGTTGTTGTTGTTGTTGTTGTTGCACATCAAGTGGTAGGTGGAGGCGCGCACTTTAAGCTGCCAATGTGTAATTGCTTCCGTCAAGCTGTAATGCGTTCAAGTTGTGGGTCAAACCTTCTGAAGTGTTTTTCAGAAATTCAGGGTTACAGCGATTATGAAACTCTGTTTCTGTCAGTCTCCTACTTGACAAAAATGATGCGCAATACAAAGCCAAGGCTCGGAAATATGAACAAATCGTTCAGATTGGTAAGCTGCAATCGGAGACAGAGCGGTTAATTCAACAAGGAAGAGTACCCCATAAAGGGAATGAATTAATAATGAGCTCCATGTGCAGTTTTCTTCAATTAAACAGACCAATATTTATTTGGTTGCATTAGCATTTGAGTTAAAACTTAAAACAAATCAGCTCGCAAGTAATATTCAATACCGTATATTAATACAAGTAGTTATATGTTACTCATAGGAATGTATGCCAACTATTGTTGTTTACATTCCACCGGCTCTAATCTAGCAACAACAATAATTTCAGAGGAGGCAGAGGGGGCTGATGTCCTAGTATTTCCCCTAACCCTATTAATTTGTTGTTCTTCTGGGCGGTTTTGGTGGAGCGTGGGGGCTTCCGAGCTTCAGTGAAGGAAGCCATCGCTATCTCACTTCTTGGCCAATTCCTTGGCATTGAGTCGGTTACTTCCGGCGAGATGTTCTTGCAAAACCATTTGCGGAGGAAAGTCTTGCGTGTCACCTCGTCGTTGGTCTTGTTTGCTTCACGCTCCTTCAGAGTCAGATCAAGTATCTACAAATTGAATAGAATTCCAAAGTGCACTTAAAATGGTTTTGTGGTAAGAATTTAAATTAAGAGCTCTCACAGTGGGCTATCGTAGTACTGAACTGGTTGATAACTAATAAGATAATCAATAAGATAATAATTAATAAGAATTTAATAACAACGCAGAAAAGAAAATGGTTTCAAAATCATTTAAAAATTTGGGTGGAGTAATTACCTTTTTAAGTCACACAAATTCTTTTATATGATCCAAAAAAAAGAAAAGAAAAATAATTTTTGATAAATTGAAAGGGCTATTAAAAATTTTAATTCGTTTTGTTTATGCCTTAAATTAATGATCATTATTATTTTATTGCAACACAAGTAAGGCATTACTATAGACTATTATAGATGACTAAAGACTATTATAGACTACTATTGACTACTGAAGACTACTACGAGCATTTAATGACTATTATACGCTACTCTAGATTACTAGACTACTATTCTAGACTATGCTATAGACTATTTTAAATTTGAAATTTTGATTGCATCTATCTGTTCTTTATTTTCATCAAACAATAAAATACATATGCTCGAACGGTTTGAATGTTATGTGCAGTTAATGGTTACACAAGTTTCCCAATTTTAATCCTAAACTCTTGTTTCGGGAACGCTACAGTCGAGCAAGCCCGACAGTGAAATACCCTGTACCCAGATAAACTTCCGACACTGGGGTACATGCGCCTCCCTTCTGCTGGAGGAAGAAGAAGAGCGAACTTTATGCTGCAGCTTGTTGGCGTAGTACCGGGGTGAAATTGTTTCGCTAATAACATTTCTTACAATTAACCGATTTGGATGAAATTTAAAAATTATATTTAAATTATGTGTGCAAAGTTTGGTATTGACGAAATTCTGTAGCGTCCTTTCTCAGACCTAGGAGAATTTGGATACCAACTTTGGTTATTCTGGCGTTTATAGTTTCTGAGATCCTTACGTTCATCCAGACGGACAGACGGACGGGCGGACATGTCTAGATCGATTTCTCTCGTCATACTGATTCAGAATATGTATACTCTATATACTTGGGTACAGGGTATAAAAATATATTTTTAGCGAACTAACTGTACATATGCGTTACACTGCTCCGCAAAACATTAAAAGGGTTATATGAAAATATATAGCGTTTTAGTATTTCTGACAAATATTCCGACTTCCAGGCAGATTGAATCCACTTATCTCTCTAGCATTGAAAACGGAGCAATAATGTTACATTTAATGACATTCTATTAATTGGCGAAGCGTAGGTGTATAGCCATTAGGTTTAGAGAGAAGAGAGAGCTGTCGACCTCGTCTTTTTATTGGTCTGTTGGTCCAACTTTTGGCCAATTACTCATTTACACATGAGACAAAACATATTCACTAGAGAGATATACATACTACTTGTATATGTGTATATGAGTGTACATAATGTACAAATGTGCTTGAGAATTGAAAAATTGCGCTTTAAATAATTTTAAGCATTCATTTTTTATGCGTGTATCTCAGCCTCAAGAAGAAAAATAAATTAATGAGCAACAATTTATAATGGCATGGCAAAATATACTACTAAGAGGTGCCAACAAGCGGCGACAACAACAACGTGCGGCAATGGAGGAGATGACGATGACGGTGCCTGGCATAGCATTATCCCATGATGGTATTTCTGGTCTTGGCTCCATCCCGCCTGTCCCCGATGTCCTGATATGGCTGGTAGTCTCAATTTCAATTTCAATTTTCGTTCGCTTCGTTCTTGGGCTCGTGATATGAGAAATTTATGAAGCCAGCAACCCGTACGGTGTGACCATGATGAGCCTTAGGGTCAGCTGCCATTGCAGTAGGTGTTGCTGATGTGCCGCTGAAATGCTGTGCAGATTAATCATAAACACCATAACAAAGAAGTTTTGCATTTCTGCAGCTGCGGCAGCGAATTGCAACGCCAACTGAGCGCCTGTCACTGCTGTCAGTCAAAGTGGCTCACAGACAAAGGCCCAGGCACAGGCCTATCAAATAGTTTAAAAATAGGTGTTACCCTAGAGCCACCATCGCCAACACCATCACCAGCATTGGCATCCCTGGACTGTGCTGAGTCCAGCATGGTGCGTTGTCAGGCTTAATTGTTATTATTGTTGTTTCTTCTGTCGCGTCTGTCCATCGACTGCGGCTCTTGCAGCTGACAGCAAAATGTTCGCAACATGTCAAAACTTTTATGGTTTTTTAATGGCCATCTATACATAGATATACTTTTAATTGAATTATGTTCTTTTTTCAATATTCATAGTTGCAAGGCCCAAGTCTCATACATACACACTATACTCGTATGTGCTATTTCTATTTTATGTTAACCCATTACTTTAAGTATATTGGCAAGTTTTCTTAAACGGCAATTATAAATTGTAAGGAATCATTCTGATTTAATTTCAGTTTTATGTTAACCCATTACATTAGTATATCGGCAAAAAATTGTGTTTTCTTAAACTGCAATTGGTATGCAAAATAATTAGAAATAAAATTGAAAGGAATCATTCTGATATGATTTCATTTGGCGTATTGGAAAACTATCTATGATAAAATATGTTTTTTGATTATGATGCCGCTGTCATCTGTCTTCATGATTTTCTGATATCTTTTTACTTCGAGTGACGCGTTGCTTCTAGAAAAAATTCTAGATTTCTTCCCATAACATACTTTGGGAGTATAAAAGAATATTGTCGATTAAGAATGGTTATTTTTATTTCAGATTTCTGACAATTCGACTGAAAAATAAGGGAGAATGTTACTGTCGCGGGAAGCCTCCCTCAGAAAGCAAAAATAAGGATTACGAGTACAACTCAGGTAAAACGGTTTCGCTGATTACTTTTTCAAATATTAACGGGGTTCAATGGAATAAATATATGACGTCTGAAGAACTTGTTTTTTATACCCTGTACCCGTAGGGTAAAAAGGGTATATATTAGGTTTGTGCAAAGTATGTAACATGCAGAAGGAAGCATCTCCGACCCCATAAAGTATATATATTCTAAATCAGCATGACGAGAGAAATCGATCTAGACATGTCCGTCCGTCAGTCCGTCTGGATGAACGCAAGGATCTCAGAAACTATAAAAGCTAGAATAACCAAAGTTGGCACCCAGATTCTCCTAGGTCCGGGAAAGGACGATTTTTTTTTTTTTTTTAATTTTCCCCCCTTCCACCGCTGCAGAATTTCGTCAATAGCGTCCATATTTCAAATGCTACCTAAACCAAACTTTGCACATATAATTAATATATAATTATCTACTGATGTTTAAAATTATTTATTTATATTTATTCAATTCGGTCAATTTTAAGAAAAGTTATTAGCGAAACAAATTCTCGCCAGTACAACCCCCACAAACTGCAGCAACAAGTTCGCTCTTCTTCTTCCTCTTTTTGCTGCTGCTTTGGGCGCATATAACTCAGTGACGGAAGTTTACCTGGGTACAGGGTATTACACTGTATAAAAGTAAAAAAGGCGTTACATTTTAAACAAGTTTCTATTTCATTATTTTTACATATGTTTAATGTTATTTTACTTTAGTTCAAACAAATTGCAAAAAATCGTGGTCCCCCTAGATGAGATCCTGTAGGAGATCCCAAATTTTATGTTTTCACTGCACTACAGCCTGATAGACATGGCTGGCTAAATTTATTTTGTCATATTAATATACATACTATATCTATTTTATAGGGTCGGAGGTGCTTTCTTCTCACTGCTCCGCCCAATAAACAATTATTCTAATGCATTTTTAAATTCTTCTATTATACATACTATTTAACTATAAAACAGTTTGTCTGAACTGATTGTTTGATTGATTATACGAAGATTTGTGCAAAAGTTTTCATATTATTAAGATAGTAAGCACTAGAGAGAGGGAAGGAGACAGGCGTAAGGGGTCTTAAAGTTTCTATAAAAAATATGATTTTATCATATGAAAGTATCTAGCACAACGATGTTTAATGATTAATCAGTTCGTATCACACACACACTGTTTCATGTATGAGATTATTATTGTATAGGATTCTCCGCTAAAAAGAATCTGCTGTTTATTTTTGATTGATTAATTTGTGAGTGATGCGAGAGTTACAGGAATATCATAATTTCTCTTCGTTTTAGTTATTATTAAATTTCCATTTTGAGTGCATATTATATCTAATAGAGAGAATTTATGTGTGATCTAGGAAATGATATCAATGGGTTAACAGTTGGCCAACTTGGGGTTTTTCACGCACGCTGACGCAAATTTGTGTTATTATTATTGTTTTTTGTTGCTGTAGTTGCTGTTTTTTGTTTAAACACACTTTTTATCTGCAGCCTTTATCTAAGCATTTGATGAACAAATAAATAATAAGCAAGCGAAGTGCAGTGAGACAAAAACGACAATAATAACAACGGTAGCACGAGGCGTGTAGCTTTTACGAGTATATCAAGCATACGCTTAGTTGGTTTCGTCTCATTTGTGACTGTGGCCAATATTTGCGCATATTTGAAATGCCTTATTTTCCGCTCGTTTTCTTCTCTTTGCGTTTTGCTTTAGCAAAGCACACGTAATTAAACAAATTGTAAGCGAAAGATTTTCATACATTTGTTTCAGTCTCTGTGTAGCTTCTGCTTATCTATCGTAAGCGTCTTGCCAGACATACTGAGCAGCCGATTCTGACCCTGTGCGGTTGGGCGCCTAACTATCAAGAGTTACACGACATCTGTCAAAATAGCCATGGCATACAAATGGCAGCTGACTGCTCCACATACGCTAACTAAAATTAAACTGTAGCATTAGATAAAACACTCCGAGAGATAAGCATTCAAACTTTCAAGCTAACAAAGATCAAGTTGATACATTTTTCTTGTGTGTGTATGTGTTTCTTTTTTGTTGTGCGCGATAAATTCACAAGTGTACGTACATTTAATCCGACTTCCGAAGAAGCTGGAGAAACGCTTTCTGCAGAATATTAAAGACCATAAATTAGTGGAGGAGGATTATGTTGTAGGAGTTTCCTTTAGAATTGCTGCATTGAGTGACAGTAAAGTAAGTGGTTTTTATTTAGAAAACAAAAACTAAAAAAAAGAATTTAAGCGGAACTCTTCTGTCATTGCGGGAAAGTATTATTTAGACTATTGCCATTGTTTATAGGTTCCATAAATCTACCTTTTAAATTGAATGCAGCAACCAGCATGAGCTAAAAAGATATCTTTGTCTGCACTGTGTCTTACTAAATATGGTTTTTATTTTAACATGGACCGGAAACTATATATTGTCTACTGCTACCGTATTATCTTAGCTTTCATTAGAAAGCATCTTTTACTTATTGTGGTCATCTACGGCTGTCACTAAAACATTCTGAATGTGCACTTTGGTTATCATATATCTTAAGGAAATAACCCGTGTTTGATAAAAAAAAAACGATTTTTAAATATCATCAGCAGCTATATGACATAGTTTTCTGACGCGATCTCGTGTCAAAGAAAGTCTTTAAAACTAGTGTTTGATACAGATAGGTGGATGGACGGACAGACGGATATCGCAATTTTGAATTTGAATACGTCTTGTCATGCTGATCATAAAAGTACGTATGTACGCATATAGCATGTGATATGATATGATATATCTATGTATGATATGACATATCTATGTATCTGTGTATGTACCTATAACATGTCATATGATATGGTATATAATGATAGATATTATTCATGAAAATTAATTAAAACAATAATTTAACATTGAAAAATATATGAGTATACTAATACTTTTCTATGATGATGTGAAAAAAATAATTTCGAATGCTGTTGCTTGTTACTTGTTTTACAATTAAGATTCTCGCTCTGAAAAAAGTTAACAGCACAACACATTTTCTAACGGATAGGTATGTCCTGAGGGTCTTACACACTGTAATAAGCTCATCATTCAAAATATCTAAATTATCCAAAAATGATGTATACTAGTTATCAGCAGAATGCCTTAGTATATCTCTGCTTTATCATTATGGTTATTCCAGCAAGCAGCCATACAAAAACAATCAGCTTATATTTAAGCTTTGGGGCTACATTTGATTAAGTGGATTATTTCCATGTTATGACATCTCATTGGGTGCTACGTTCAATTAATATTCTTATGGGCTTCTTTCCTTTCCAATGTTGAGACTAGGACCAGCTAAAATATTCTAAGGTAGTTGGTCAAGGACTAATTGCTTGCAGCTGTAAGAAAATCAATTCAGCCAAGTCACAGAAGTATTCAACCTATCAATGAAATCACAAACCATTTGATAAAAATTATCTTTATTTCTCTACAAAATCCCCTGTTAGCTCGATGCACCGTTTCCAACAATGTTCAGTAACTTCGACACCCTTTTTATAGTTAGAAACACCTAGCTGCTTAAAATAGCTAATTGGCTTATCCTGTATATTGTTGGCAAATATTTTACCCCTGGCTCATTCTTCAAGTTTGGCAAAAGGAAATGATCCTTGCGATAACGGATGTGGTGCAGGATTTAATGACATAACATTTTCTGTTTGAAAAATTTTGACGTTTCTTCTTGACTTCAGCAATCAAATGTTGTTTACAATTTGTGTTCTTTTTCGAAGAATATCATTTAAAATTCCACATTCGTCCACAAAACTGCCGCCAAAAAAACTTAATGGAGCCGATTCCTCCCTGTTCCTGCGTGGTTATAATCGACTTTATTGCTTTGAACCAATTCAATCCATCCAGCCTTCTCATCTCCAAATTTTCTGTCAATATGCGATGTACAATACTTTTGGAAATGCCTACCAATTCTGCCATCTTAAATAGTTAAACTTGGCGAAAATTTCGGACCATTTTGTGGATTTTCTTGACCATTTCTTTTATGTTTTTTAATGTACTTTACATTTTTTCTGATAGTTTCATTTATTAATATTTTATGTCATTAATTTTGGTCAATTTACATAAATAATACAATTTGCCGCAACTTCCAAAACTGAATCAATAAGTTAATTTTACATAAATAAAATGAAAGTACCTTAGCTTAGCGTCAATACTAAAATTGAAGTATTTCCTCAATTGATGATTATATTTTGATGAGAAATTGTCAGTTGTTTACAAAAGTTTTCCGAGATAGTTCCACATGAGAATCTGTGTCAAGTACAAGACAAATATTTTCGAATTTTAAAGAGAATATTCTTTGGCCAAATGCACGTACAGCAAGAAAATAATTTGGGTCGCTTTTCGGTCGCGCCCCAACATATCTCACAAAATATGATAATTAATCAAATGTTTGCCCATTTTACAGATCTGTTGTACTTCTTGTTGACACTTCTGAGCATTTATTTCAAAACAAAGGCACAAATATGTGACGGGCTACACAAAGCAATTAAATCCTATTTAAAGGGCATCAAATAGTTTTGCAAAATAATTGGTGGGAAGGCTTTTCTCTCTATGCATGACACAAGCAACAAGAGCAACAATAACAACAAACTTTTGCAATTATTGCTGTTATTATTCCGGCAGCTTTGGTATTTTTAATTGTAATTTTTGTTGTATTATTTTAGAGATTGTTTTAAAATTATGACGTGTGAGAAATAAAATTGTACATTTTCATTTCGCGAGGCAAACATTTTTCATCTACATACATATACTTGTAGATACTTATTCTATATACACAAATAAATACATACACACACACAGACAGATGCAGAGGTGGGGTATTATTCATACAAATAGAATGCACTTTTTTTATGTCTCAGTTCGGTTTGGCTGTTGGTTGTAGCGGCAAAATATTTTGAAAGATATTTTTGGTGCTGGCGGCCTAATATTTCGAGACAGATGTGTTATTACTCTAGTACCATTTTTGATTTTGCCTTGCCAGCACATGTGCTGAGCGAGGAATGTTGAGTATTTGTGGGATTTAAATGACAAAATACGAATACGCTGAGATACAATTAATAACATTTGGGTGCAAAGGTCGATCTGCAATTCAAATAAAAATTGTAACTTTGTTAATTAGGAGATATATTTACTGGAATCTTTGATCTTTTTAAATGCAACTTGATGATTTTCGTAAGTATCCCAAAACTCTCTTGATATTAATATCTGATTTAGAAAATTGAGTCTACTTTGTTCAATTTGGTCCAATGTTCCTGAAAAATAGGGTGTGTGTCTATTATAAAGACTAACATATTCAATAAATATTAATAAAGGTCCGCCAAACGCTGTTTAGCTCGAATACCCGAAATGGTTTGCTGTGAGACCTCCTAAAGAAGTACTGTACGATCTAGAGATGGTTATCTGATATATTACATGATATTTCTTTAAAAATCATAGGTAGATGTAGCTTGAATATCTCAGATTAAGAGAATGCCGTTGCTCTTGTATCTCATTTCGGCAACTACTTAGTGCGTTCAAAGATGAATAGCTTTTATTTACCTTCAGCGGCGGTATAACTTGTCAGTTGTCACATTATCGTCTGTCCTAAGATGTCTTTCGATTCGTCTTGTTTGACAGACACTGCTGCTTCCTAGTCTGGGAGAATTGTTCATGTTTGTATATTGCCAGCTATGATATCAATTTGATTTTCAAATAGGATAGCGGAGATATCATATAGCTAGACTACTGGATACTAAGGGCTGCAAGGGAAGAAACTCTTTAACAAATTGATTAGCTTCTTAAAACATAAAACGTTTTTTAAATAAAAATAGAAATGTTAATTCAGTTTTCTTTTATAGCATGTTTTCAATGTTGTGAGAAAATTGTTTGCTGTTCATATAGTTTCTGAAACAAGGGAGCCTTAGACACTTTTTTAAATTATGTAATAATGATACTTTTAATTAAGCTGACTATAAAAAATCTTCGGTGTTTTATGCTCTAATAAGGGAAAAGAAGTGAAAATACAAAATTATTATGTTGCTGGCCAGCAAAGTTTTCTGCCGGCTATGCCAAAAGATCGAACACCGTCGGTACACCCTGGAGGCACCAAAGGATGCACCAAATAGCAGACCTTTGACTTTGGCCTTTCGCCTGCATTCGGAAAACCCACAAACAGACCACCTAAGCACGCCCATTCTTATCCTTCATGGTGTACTGGGTAGTAAGGATAACTGGCGCAGCATGGCTAATCGCATGTCCGCTGAGACCGGACGTCGTGTGTATTCCCTAGACGCGCGCAATCACGGCGAAAGTCCACATTGTTCGGAGCACTCACCTCGACTAATGGCTGCCGATTTGGCGGAGTTTGTGTCGCAACACGGACTGAAGAGAGTGTGCGCCATGGGGCATTGTATGGGCGGCAAGGGGATGATGAAATTCTCACTGCACTATCCCCAAATGGTGGAACGTGCTATATTTGTGGACATATCTATGGTGGAGGAGCCAACCATGGCCAAAGTGGTAGAAGAAATCTTTGATGTCATCTCAACCATGCAGTTGCCGCCCAATAAAAGCCTGCGCGAAGGTCGCACCTTAGCCTTACGGGAGCTTAAGCTCGTCATGCGCAATACGCCAGGTGCCGATATGATAGTGAAAAATTTGCGTAAAGATTCCAATACGGGTGAATTCTACTGGGTCTGTAATTTTCCGGCTTTGCGCAGGAATTGGGCAGAATTAGCCAATGTTCACAAAACTATTACGGCTAAGTCGCCATATCAGGGTCCTGTGCTGTTCATTGCCGGCACTCACTCGAAGTTCTTTCAGACATCACATATGGCTGGGATACGCCAGTGGTTCCCGCAAGCAAAGGTGCAATGGTTAAAGGCCGGTCATTTGATGCACCATGAGGATCCTGAAGGATTTTTGAAACTGGTCCTCGATTTTCTGAATGAGGATAAATAGGTCTTGACTAAATTTTAGTTGTTGATTTTGTTTGTGATCTGTGATAAATCGAAATCTCTATGTACAAGGTGCGTTCCAAAGTAAACAGGACTTTTTCTATATGTCGACACGTGTGTTAGAATCTTCTATCTTTATCGATTGTCCAGTGAGAATTTCATGACATTTCATCGATTGGAAGTGAAGTTATTGCGTTTTAAGTGTCAGTATGTTTGTGTTATCGGTGCGAAAATGAGCTTCGAACAAAGAGCCAACATTAAATTTTGTTTTAAAATTGGTAAAACTTTTACCGAAACGTTTCAATTGATGGAACAAGTTTATGGCGATGATTGCCTATCCCGTAGCAGAGTGCACGAGTGGTTTCAACGTTTTCAAAATGGTCGTGAGGACATAAATGACGATCAACATGTGGGCCAATCAAAATTCGTGAACACCGAAAATTCCATCGAAACTGTGCATGAATTCATCAAAAATCAGCCGAAATCATCATTGAAATTGATGGAAATGGAATTGAACATCTCGAAAACATCGATTTACCGCATTTTGACCGAACATTTGGGCTTACGAAAGGTGTGTGCACGGTTTGTTCCGCACAAATTGACTGACGACCAATATTTGCTCAGAATCGATCGACGCTTGTGACCGATTATTTGAGCAAAAATCACATTTTAACCATTAACCACTCGCCGCATTCGCCTGATATGGCACCGTGCGACTTATACATTTTCGCAAAAATGCATTTGCCCATGAAAGGAAAGCGTTATGCAGACGTAGAGGCCATTCAAAAGGCTTGTACCGGCATACTGGCGGCCATACCGACCAACGAGCTAAAACACTCGTTCGACATGCTTTTGGATCGTGCAAAAAGCTGTATTGAAGCAGAAGGAGATTATTTTGAATAAAATAAATTGATTTTGGCGAAAAAACCATTTGTTCTGTTTTTTTTTTAAAGTCCTGTTTACTTTGGAACATTTCTTGTATGTATTGTTAAGCTTTGGTTTAGTCATTCAATACTTTCAGGAGTAAGTAGTGCCTACGACCATGTCTTATATTAGATTTATATGAACGTAAGTATTTGCCTGAAGTTTAAAGTGAGGGTATGAATACATTCCTAGTTATTATCCCACAATCAAATATGAACACTATGAGCGCAGTTTGGGTTTCGGTGAGATAATGGTTTTGAACATAAGCAAAGTTTGTGACTTTTTTGTTTTAAACCACACCACTAAGAACTATAAGATCTATGTGATTGGTTAGGCTTGATCTTATATTTAAAGGTCATTGCTTAAAAAGGGAGAAACATACTTGTAAGGTAGCGATATTAAGGAAGAACAGTGGTAGATTCCCCGGCTTTCCAAAACATCTCCACCTCTTATGCTGCTGCTCTTCGCTTGCCACGATATGCACAAGTGGTTAGGTAATTGGTAAGATATTTAGTTTCGTTTGGAGTTTTAAATCAAAATTTGAAAACGGATATGTTAAAATATTGGAGTTGGCTGCAATGTCGACGCTTTGGGTCGCTTGTGCCCGTGGCCATGAATTATGCCTTGTGGCAGGCCGCCAGTGTTGCCGATGCCAGCATTCCAATTTTCATAATGCACGGACTGCTGGGGAATATGGATAATTTCCGCAGCATTGCCATGGCGCTGGCGGCGCAGGGAACCCGTAATGTGTTCACGATGGATATGCGGAATCATGGCGGTAGTCCGCATACGAATGAACATAGTAGTCTGCATATGGCGAGCGATGTGGCGGCCCTGATGTATGGGCATGGTGTGCGGCAGATCATAGGCGTGGGACACAGCAGCGGGGGGCGTGTGATGATGACGCTGGCCCTGACACAGCCGCAGCTAGTTCATCGCCTGATCATCTCAGATATATCGCCCATAACACTGCCCTCCAATATGCACAAAATGACGCGTGTCTTTCAGACAATGCTGAGCATCAGCATACCGACGGAATTGACTTTGGGTCAGGCCCGCCAGCTGATAAAGCCGGACTTAGATAAGGTAACTGGTGATGAGCGTTCCAGTCAACTGATATTGACAAACCTGACGAAATTACCAAGCGGCGAGTTCCATTGGCGGGTCAATGTACAAGCCATTCTTAATAACTGGATGGATTTCACTCACTACCACGATACGATAATGGGTCTGCCACCCTATATGGGGCCTACACTCTTTCTGGCCGGCCAACACTCGGCTTTTGTACAGCCAGATGATGAGCCACAAATCCGACAATTCTTCCCAAACATGCAGCTACAATGGATGCAGTCTGGCCATTTAATACATATGGAACAGCCGCAAGAATTTCTCAATTTGGTGCTGCAGTTTAGTCATTAAACGTGTTAGATTGTCGGGTTTTTAATGCATGGTTTAATTTTTGCACGAAAAAAAGAGGAATTAACATCAACTTGTTGCTGTTGTTGCCGCTGTTGCCGGTGTTGCCGGTGTTCGTTGTTGCAACAACATGATATGCTGCCAACAGCAACATGGCCTGGCATCAATTAAGCTTTGTTTTAAACAAAACCGAAACAAAAAACTCCAATGCAAGGAAAAAGTGGCCAACTATAGCTAGATGGCTATTTAATTTTTCGCCTGCATTGAAAGCATCTCTTGTGTGTTGCTGTTGTGTGGAAAACAAAAGATCGCCTGCCTGCCCGTCTGTCTGTCTGTCTGTCCGCCTGTCTGCCCGTCTGCTTGCCCGCTAACTTGGGTAACAAAATACATGCCAAAGACAATGACTGCAAACAAAAAGCTAAAATAAAATAAGCATATTTAATGGCAAGCATCGTGCTGTGCCAAAGCATGTCAACGACAGCAGCACCAGCAGCAACGGCAGCAACAACAACAATAACGGCAGCGGCGGCAAACACTTGCCAATTGTTGCTGAAGTTATATCGTATGTGTATATCAAACAAAAGGTCGTTGTCTGCCGCTTCTTTTGCTTTTGACTTCCATGCACTAATTACGCGGATGCGTAAACGCTGTCGACTTTTATGGCGAGCATTTACTGAGCGGACTATCAAAAGTATGCGACATTATCCTTTGAAACAAAATATAAATTTTCCATGCATATATTTACCTTGGTGTATAGAAGATTTTCTTCTAGTTCAGGTTATACTTTTATAACTGGGCTCAAGAGGATCTTATGCCTCGATTTTGGTTACATTGTTGACTAACTTGTAGAAGAATTAATTTTGTATAGTTGCAGGCTCTAATTATTTAATAACCAAAATACTTAAAATATCAGGAGTGGAAAGAAAACGTCTTATGCTCCAGCATTTCAATATACATAGTACTTCGAATATATATTGCTGAATTTAGTTTAAAATTTATTATACTATTTAGTAAGGCATTGAAAACTTGATATTTTATTTGAATAATTATTTAAAAAAAAGACAATAAAAACAAAATAAAACAATACAATATAAACAATACAATATAAACATTATTCTCATGGAGAGAGAATAAACTTAAAGGCATACTGTCTCCGCGTTACCCATATTTCATGAGAACGTTATGTTTTTGTGCCTGTTTTGCATTCTTAACAGGCTTGACAAAAATATTAATATTCAATTTGGTTCAATACCTTTATACTTAATAAAAAGTTATTCATAAACAACACTTTGTGTCATATGGATTGCATGACAGCTATATTGCGTGCATTAAAAAGGAGCCTGCACAAATACCTTCTACTTTGAAGGACATCCAAGCATTGTCCAGCAAACATGAAGGGAAATTTGACTAACAAATTATTTGAAACCTAATAAATTCAATGGAAAATCTTATACAAATAATAGTTGATGGTTCTATTTACAAAATGTATTCCCTCTTCTGCATTGTAACGTATCGAATATAAAGAATATCGGAACTTTCTGGAGTGTTGTTGCTATTAGCCAGACATGTGAACGAATTATTGTGGAAAGTATAATGGCAAAAATACTGCAAAATAATGCGATAAGAAATATACGTCTCCCATGACTTATTCGCGCACCTTACATAGCTGGGATAAAACTGAAAGAAAGAGCCTTACATTATCTGCATATATGAGATTGTAGAGCTTTAGATAATTGCCAAAGTCCACGAATCTTCAGAACGGTTTATTTAGGAATAAATCCTGCTTGTTTTATGATAAATGATCCAAATATTTTTAAAAGCCTCGCTTAAGTTAATACTCGTATGCGCTATAGGGGAGTTTTGAACAGTTCCTTTTGCTTTCAAGGCGTTTTAGCAGTTGTTTAAAAATAATGCTCGCATGTTCGTTATTCCTTGGTGCCCATTTAGTTGTTATTATGTGAAAATTAAACGCTCAGCGTAAAAATTTTATGATATCACTATCAAGATCATTTTCAATTGTACTGTTTTATTGATTGTTCCATTTAATCTCTCTTCACTTTCACTTTTTAAGCCGCTAAGTTCTTTTCCACTTAGCAGAAAGGTCATAAATAAATGACCGCGATGGAGGTGTGAAAAGCCATGGTAACATCTGTGGCAACTATCTCTCGCAGCCAATAAAGCAATATTATGTTTATATTAACGCATCTCACACAAAGGCCCAATATCATGTAAGCAAAGGTCATTTACTTCTACAGAACCCCTTTAAACATATATGTACGAGTAGATGTGGATGCTACACTTGAGGTATTTCCCGCGCATTGTGTAGGGCTAAAAAAAGCAAACGAAAAACCATTAAACAAAATAAAAAATGAAACGAAAGAAACACAAACGTCGACATCAAATCAAAAAGCCTTTGAGGGCTGCATTGAACGCGTGCCGGGGGCATGCAACGCATGCAACACATCACGACGTGCGTCGTGCTGCCTAAAAATAAAACAGGTTATGCCTCGAAATAAAAGTCGAAGCTGCTTCACATTTGCCGCATCGCAAGGCAAACCAAAAGGTAAATTCAATGCGTTGCCCCAACTTCTCCCAGGTGCCATTTACATTGTTTATGCAATTAGCGCGTGAGACTTAACATTTCAATTACGATTCGAAATATGCTGCAGCGTTGCCATATATAGTAGCTCCCGAACATTATTGGTGTGGGTCAATGCAGTTTTATTTGTTTGATACCCTGTATACAGTGCATAAGTAAAATTCGAATTCTTTTGTAATACTCAGTTCCAGTCCAAAATGGTTGAGACTATAGCTCTACTAGGTACAGCCAATTGATTTCAAAATCAAAACAGTACAAAGGCTCGGATCAAAATTAATAAAAATGTTTCGCTTTTGGTATAGTAGTATTATAAACAAACTAAATATAATCAATCCAAAGCTCAATTAACACGACTCGAAAGATTGGTCCCACAACATGTGCTTTTAGAAAATTGATTTATCCTTTATTTTTTTAATTGTTTGTTAAAGGGAAGAAATTATTAAACAAAACCAAGCAACTTATTGTAAAAGTATATAAAACAATATGAATTTTAAGACCTTATTAAAATTATAAACATATAGTTATGATTAATTTTTAGCTTGGTTGGTTCTATTAAAGACTATTTAACTTTGATTTTCTATTTGCCTTTTTTTGTATAGTTTGCCATTCTCAATTATGAATTGGGACAATAACCCAGTTCCATAAATAAGTTTTCGACTCCTAATAGATGTTGTAAGTTTTTAAAATATTTTTGCTTTAATATTGTCATTTAGAAAGGTTGAAGATTTTAAGGAACCCTTATATAAGTTTGAATTTCTACCAAAGCTTCAAAAAAGGTAATGCTTGATAGAACGAAAATATTTTAAAAAATTTAAAACCAGAGAAATAGTACTATATAAAATATAGTAAATAGTATATAGGTTATAGTTTTAAAATGGTAATTCCGATTATTGGAAAACTTAAAACCAAAGCTTCAGAAGAGTAAATGCTTGATAGAATGAAAATATTTTTTAAAATGTAAAACCAAAGAAATATTACTACATAGAATTTAGTAAATCGAACTATAGGTTATAGTTTTAAAATGGTAATTCCGATTATTGGAAAACTTAAATTTGTAATTTGTGTAATTTCCTTTAATAACATTATTCATAACATATCCACTGAGTACAGCGTATTCCTTAGTCAGTTGCAGCTGGCTTACCTGTATATTTTGCGATATTTATATAAATTTAAGCAGCGGTGCAATACAAAATTAAACAGACTGCATATTTGATGTACATTGTATGTGGGCAAGGTGGGGCGCGGGGTACGGGGCGCAACGGGCGCCTGTCAGCAGCCTTCATAGCGCTAAGGCATTTATTGTTCAACAATAGCGCCTAATTGCCAAGGCACACAAAAATGAAGGGAATTGTGTGAAGTACATGTAGTGCCTGATTGCTATCGCACATAGACCTTGAACTTGAGTATTTTCGAGGCTGACTGGCCGAAACTAAAGTTCAATGTTTAATTATAGTCTCGATAACCAAATTATAAAATTGTATCTATTAAATCATGTTCTGTCTGTTCTTTCAATACTACAGCTCGCTCAGAGTGTAAGCACAATGCCGGAGGCACGTCTTGAATGCATTAAATATGACATAGCGACGCAAAAGTGTCAAAATGAAACGAAAGGTCCAAAATCATCATCGCTCTATGCGAGTCTTGAACAAAAGAATCGCTGGAACAGGTGACGAAAAGCTTAAATATTAATTAGCATGATCAATTAACACAAAACAACTTTTAAAAATATAAGAGTTCATTTGAATATTTTCTGCATTTCCAATCAAATGTATTTTGATTTATTTAGCAATATATTTGGAAATTGCCATTCTCTAAACCTTACTTGACTTTTGCCGCAAACATTTTTTGCTTAACACCTTTTAGTTTTGTTTGCGTTTAATAAAAATGCTTAGCATACATCTAGGCTGCTTTCGAAATTTGATTTTGTGCCTCAAATATTTTGCTAGCATATCTTTCAGCGCTAAATTAAATTCGTTGAATTGTGCATATGAGTTATAAAAAAATGTATTAATTATATCAATTGGTTTTCAAATTTAACACAGTGGCTGAAAAAGTAAAAAAAAAAATGTATTAATAAATAAATAAATTAGTTCCCAAATATAACATAGTAGCTGACAATTCTGAAATATGAATTTTATTTTAAAGAAATAAGCAAAATAGAAGAATTGCATTTTTTTAATAAAACAATACTTTCTTGGGTTTCGGTTATCAGAATAGATAGGCATTGACTGTGCTTCTTTACTAAACGTTTTAACTAAATGCATGTGCACCTTTTTTCGAAAACTTTTATCGAATCTCTATTACAAATGTTTATGCATAGGTTGTGCGCATGACTTTTGTTTAAAATGAAGATTATATTGATAATTTATTTTATGCTTGTCCTTTACAGAGTCAGCGATATTTCTTACAACTATATACCACTGCAAAATCAGAACATCAACTATATAGTGCCAGCAGCAGTAGCAACAACAACGACAACATCTCCAATTGTTTCAGTAAAAACAGCAACGCCACCCAGTAAATTACCAGCCCGACCAGAGAGTAATATAAATAAGCGACCAAATCGCACCGGCAACAGTCGCGTGCTCTATTGTTGCTGTATGCGTAATTCCACAGCGACAATACAAAACGAAGCCATAAACAGCAGCAGCAGCAACAACAATAACAACGAAGGCGACAACGACAGCAATTGCGTCGAGAATTGGCAACTACGCGAGCAACTTATATGGGACAGCAGTAGCAGCAGTAGGCAGGCAACAGAAGCCACAACAACAACAGCAACAACACACCCAACAACAGCTGCAGGTATGCACAAATGTTGTGCAATGTTTTAAAAATAAGCGAGAGCAGTGAAAACGTTAATGACTTTATTTTCATTGCAGCCAAGAATAGCAACAGTCCCAGCAACATCCCATCGGGAACCAGCAACAGTAGCAGCAACAAACGACGCGCAACATTGCTGCCAACCTTGGCTGGGCGGCATGTTGCCGAAACGAAATTGTCCAGCTCGCTGCCAGCAACACCGCAGTTAAGCCAATTGCGACGAGGAGTGCGTTATAAGAAATTATCTTGGACCGAAGAGTACGATAAGAGTCGCGTCCGAAACGCTAGCGAAACGCCTCCAACACAATTAATGCTAAAAAACGCGTCGCCAATGCTGTTAAGACAGCACGCGCCACAAACGACAAATGTGACGAGCAACAGCCACAACAAACACAACAATAGCCATAAAAACCACCACAACAATAATAACAACAACAACAACGATGAAGATTATGATCCGTTGTCCAGCTGCTTTGCGCGCATGCCAAAGCAACAGCTGCAACAACAACAACACCAACAGCAGGAGCAGCAACAACAGACAGTACAGCGTCAAAATGAAAAGCTGCGCATCCCAGCCGCCGCTACAAAAAGCTCGCGCACGCTCTGCGAGCATTGTTGTGGCGAGCAACAACAACAACAACAGCAGCATGAGCATCATCAGCAGCAACAACAACAGAGCCAGCAACAAGTTGGCAGCGCCAAGTTAAACGCAAATGCCGCCATTGCTGGGCAACAGCAGCCGCCATTTGGGTCGCATACGGATTCAGATTCAGTCTCCGATTTGTCGTCGTATCGTTTTGTCTCCGTTGAAGAAGAAGCAAATTTCGGCACGCGCGTTTTCGTCGATGCTAATGATGCCCATGATGATGATATCAACGATGATGATGATGATGACGTTGACGTTGCGTCGCAGCCGGTTATAGAAATAGAACAACAGCAGCCAAAAACATCAGCCACTGGCGCAACAACAGCAGCGAGAAAAGCCTTAAAAGCAAAAACGCTTGGAAAAACGTCATACGCCTCATCGCCTTCAGCGTCGGCATCAACTTCTGCTTCTGCTTCTGCGGCATTGTCGCTGTCACCCACAACACGCGACGTGTCGCCAACAATTTGTTGTTATACAATTGACAAATCAACACAGCGGCCACAGAAACAGCAACAGAAGGAACAGCAGCAACAGCAACAACAACAACAGCAACCAAAACGACCAACAACGTTGCATTATAAAGCTTTAGCCACAGTTAGCTATAGGCCTTACGCTCAAGAGCCCAGCGGCCACAGCAAGAACGGCAGCAGTTCCAGCAGCAACAGCAACAATTGCGCCTATCGCCGCTATCCGCCGCCGGTGCCACCCAAGCCTCGCATATGCTTTGAAGTGACCGCCAGCAGTGGCGCAGAGCAAGACGCTGAGCCCGCCCTAAAGACACGTCGCCTGGCGCATCAGCAACATGCCACACAGCAGCGTCTGCCAGCAGTTCCTTATCCCCTTAGTTATCCGCCGCCCCTCAAATCGTTGTCTCCCACACTAACAACAACAACGGCAACACCCACAGATGACAGCTGTTCTATTTCGGCTGCCCAAAACTATTACGCCTTTGATGGCCTTAACAACAACAGGAACAAGAACAACAACAACAGCATCGTTTATGATTGTACATTCGAGGATACATTCAATTCGTTGCCCGCTCCTCTGCGCACGCTGCGCTACGATCGTCATGGACGCCTAAAACCGCATACGTTGGTAACGGAAGCGGAAATACCTAACAAATCGCAAAGTGAAACGCGTCTGCATTCTGTGGCAGCTGCCTGGAAAAGTGAACCGCTTACGACACGCATTTGTGTGGCAAATAGTGCGGCAGTGCCACGCCTAACGCCCACATTGAGTAGACGTTTGAATGCGAGCGCGAATCGGGAAAATCATGAGAACCGTGCGAATCGTGAGAATCGCGAGAATCGCGAGAATCTCGAGAATCGTGAGAATGTGCAATGTGTTTACAAAAGTTTTGATGAGCAACTAACGGAGCTGGCCAAGTTGTATAGACAAAGTGGGCCGCTTAAAGTGAGCAATAACAATAACAATAATAATTGCAGTGGTTTACAAGCGGAAACAATAACAACAACAACAGCTACAGTAAATACACCCACAACACCTACAACGCCTACATCGGCAAATAAACCACAGACGTCAACGCATTTGTGGCAAAGCAACGAGTCTATAGACTTTGTGACGCATGCTTTTATAAATAGCAAGGAGCATAATCACAACCACAGCCACAACAGCAACAACCACAATAGCAACAACAACCACAGTAACCACAGCGATCAAAACAAATTACCTGAGGACCTGCTGTCCAACTGCAGTGATCAAACAATTATCATACACAATTTGGATAACGATATCTCGCCATCGGCGAGCTCTTCGACCCAATCGTTGCACTCGCCACATGGCCATTCCGCATCGTTGCATAATCTGAGTTGCACTGCACGTGGCGTGGGAAGTGGCGGTGGCAGCGGCAGCAGCTACTGCATAAATAATTCATTCTCGCCCTTGTCGGCAACAGCCCCTCAACTGAAACGCATTCCGGCAATACAAACGTTCGGCTATAATCCCCATGTGCGCGCCGGCGACTTCGAGCGGGAGAAAGAGGTGAGTAAAACACTAATACAAACATACATACTTACTTGCAATAGGTATTCTATGGTATAGCATAAAAAAACAAAAACAACCTGTAACAAATTGTCTTGGGATTGGATTAGCAGATAACACATACGATATACAACGTACTATAGTATATACTATATAGTATCGCTCAGATGAATTCAAAAGCAGGCGTCGTTATGGGGTGGAAATTTCGGCATTGAGAGCATTGAGCACAACATGTAATCATCAAGTGCGAGGAAAAGCCAATAAGTTGTTGGAAATCACAATTTATTTATTAAATCTTTTGAGACTTTTGAAAAAACGAAAAATCTCAACAACATGGGCCTAAATATATTTCATGTTATACTTACTTCATATTTTTAATTACTCTTCGTCTTTCAAGTATGAAAAGGACTAGGGATTCGTATTTTATAAATTTAAAGAGTAATATGTGTTGAGTAAATTGATCTTATTCAATAATATAAACTGTGCCCGTAGGGAAAAAAGGGTATATTAGGTTTGTGCAAAGCTTGTGTAACATGCAGAAGAAAGAATCTCCGAACCCATAAATTATATATATTCTTGACCCTTCACGCTACAGAATTTCGTTAATACTGTCCACATTTTGAAAGCTGCATATAAATCACGTAATCTAAATAAATAATTTAATTAAATAAATACCATTTTCTACATTTGTTTTAAATTTTATATAAATCGGTCAATTCGAAATAATTTCACTCCAGTACTACGCCCACAAACTGTAACATCATGTTTTCTCTTCTTCTTCCTTTTGCTTCTCCTATGGGCGTAAAAACCGGACTGTGGAATTTCGAACTTAAGCAGGAATTTTCAAATCGACCTTCTTTTTTTGAGTGTACACACATCAGGACAATTATTATCAACACAAATAGACAAAAAGTGGTTTTTGTGCCTAAAACGCAACAAAAATATAAATAAAACAGCATTATGTAGATGAAATCACATCTATTTGTACGAAATTGAGAAAGAACACTTATGTACATCTCCCATATCCATTAAAATAATTAAGCGGTTTTGTCCGTCCGCCTGTCTATCTAGATGAACGCAAGGATCTCAAAAACTGCAAAATAACCAATTGGTATCTAGGTCCGAGAAGGTCGATTTAAAAAATTTTTTTTTAATTTTTGGTAGTTTGCAAAGTGAATATTCTCCTAGAAAGCATCTGAATGATTGTAATTGTTGTTATTGTGATATTTGGCGGCTTTTCTAAAATAACCGTACTGTTTAGTATAAGTCCATACGCCAGTTCTACCATTTCTGTCGACATCTGCATTACTTATGGACGCCTATACATGTTTCTGTTACAGAAAAGGAACTATAAGGGACCTCTTCAAATAAACACTTTTACCGTAAAACCTCTTTGAATCTATTCAAATCAGTTGACTATAACAAATAGCTAGCATAAGAAATAATGTGTTGTTCTAAGTACTTGTATTGAGCAACTTCTTATAAAAGTAATTCATTTTCCAAAATATGAGAAACTAACAATTTCTTTTGGATGGCAGCTCTGATGATATGAAGACATATATTTGTAAATTTTATTACAAATAGTACTTGTTTTATATAGAATTGTTGATATCATTAATTGGAAGTTTATTATTAATTATTTGTGTATTAGTAAGTGTTGCTTTTTTAACGTTGTTAGAGCGTAAAGTTTTAGGTTATATTCAGATTCGTAAGGGACCTAATAAAGTTGGTTTGATAGGAATTCCTCAGCCTTTTTGTGATGCAATTGTCAGTTACTGCCAAACAAATATCCAAAAATGTATGTAAACAGCTTAGTGGCCAGTAAATCATTCCTTCAATGATGTTGGCCCGCGATTCGAACGGTATTTCGCCCGAGAAGTGTTTAAAATAGCTTTATTGTAAGCATTTATTAACAAAACAGCATCGTTTATGAATGGACTCCACCAATGTTTGCCCCAAAAAGAGAAACAACGACCCCCGGAGCATTCTTTGAAAGATTCTTTAGTTATGCAGTAAAAATACACAGCGTTTAAGAGACAATCTTCTTCAATGTTGTTTCACAAGCAGCCACAAAAATTATATTTCCCTTTCAACTTTTGCTTGAGTATTATTCTAGTTCTAGTTCTTGTTTGTTTGACCACATCAAATACATACTTAGTAAAAATATTATTTCTGCTTTTATAACTTCTATGGATGAAGATTTTTGGAACTGGGCTCAATTTTAATGTACGCTATTCATGCTCAAATCTTTTGATGTAGTTGATGTATGAAGAGACCTCAAATTCTTACGAAGTTGATGAAGATTCTTGTGTTCTATTTGAGAACTTATTCTAGAAATTAGGGAAGGAGTTGTTCCATGGATCCGTTCTCCGTTCCAACTAGATCTGAGCTCATGCTTAAGACTTCCACTCCCTAATGGTGCTAAGCCATTTCCATTCTTCCTTTTTTCCATTTTGGGCATAAAAATCGTCAGTAATAGCGCCTGTTAATTTGCGTTCAATTGTTCAAGCAATTTAGTCCATCAAATGTAAATAAATGTTCAAGTATTGAGTTTTCTTTGTTTTGCATTCATTTGTGCGTTTGCTCAAGTATTTTGATAATCTATAAACATTTCTGACGGCATTAAACAGCCATACAAACAAATTTAAACAATGGTAATGTAAACAATAAGTTCATGAAAACAATTGACGGTTTCTGGCCAAGCGGCTGGCACATGAATCTGGCCAAATGCGCAAGTCGATTGCGCCTATCACTTGCCAATTTGTGCGTTTTGATAGGCGCACAATTCTAATGGTGTTTCTCATGGACATGCAAATGTCTGTCCTCCCTTGGGACAGGGCTACGATTTGCTCTTGGCATTTAAAAGCTCTACAAAGTTCGAGTATACATATGTATTTCGATTTCCTGTATAATTTGCTGGATTTATGTGCGGTTTGCTAAGAATTATAAAATCTTCATATTTATAACAAGTATAAATTCTAGAGTTGCTATAATTAGCTTGCTCGGCTGTGAAATACTCTATAGATAAGCCTATCTATGTAAATAGGCTACTTTACAAGAATAATTTTTTTTGTTTTTAACGTAAAAGCGAATTTTAAACAATATTTTGGAATATTTAAAACTCTGCGTTGAAGCTAGTTTTATTGAAGTGCGTTACGAATGTTAATTAAATGGTTCTTAAATTAACTTTAATATATAGTGGATATATAACAGTGTCAGTCCAGCCATACAGAATATTGATCCTTCTGTAAAATGGTTATAACTTTTCTTTATGTATTGTAAGACTAGCTGCTCAAAAGCAATGTTTTGAATTTATTAGTGCTTATGCTAAGTGCTTGTCTAAAGTGTGATTAGGACTCGAACGACTGGAACGAATTTTGAATCAAATTTGAACAATAGAAGTAAAAAGTTATCAATATGTCAAAATCATTGATATTGAGATGGCTTCTGAACTTCTCTTCAAACAATTCCAAATAAACTCAAATATAGTAAGATTTTTGATACTTTTTTGAGCAAATATTGAAGAAAATTTAAGTTAACAAATCAAAGAGAAACTAAATAATTTTTGAACTTTAAGCCATTTCAAAGTTTCAAACATACATTAACATTTCAATCAATAAAGCTACTGTGATGTTTATATAAATATAGTTTGGTTTTATGTATATGTTCTTAGTCACAAAGTTATGATAGGTTGTTAAGCTTGGTATAAATTTTCCTTATCAATCTTTCTATACTTATGGCGCTTGAGCTTTGAGAAAATCAAAATCAAAAGATTGAAAAATTTGATTAATTCCAGACTCCCATACTTGATAAGTTCCGTATAGCTAATATGCCCAGTTTTGTATATTTTATGGCTGTAGCGAATAAAACGCGTAAAAGCAGCAACAACTATTATATACGTGTATGTACATATGTCGATTTCGCATGCCTCGCTCGAGTCAATGTGGCGTATGCGCAATTATTTTGAAATGGCCGCCTGCCTGCTTGGACTGCGTTTGCTTATAATTTGTTTGTTGGCTTGGCTGCCTTTCGATTTGTTGCTGCTTTTTGTTGTTCTGCTGTTTTCATTTTCGTGATCGTTATTCATTTTTATTTTGATTTATTTATGCAACATTTAGTGGAAAATCCTTTTTAATGGCCGAACGCATTTCATTTTGTAGCGCACACACATACTGGCCCTGTATTCTTTTCGGTTGGCGAATTTTAAATTTTCGTATTTTATTTTTTGTATACACGTACATACAATATTATTCTCGGGGGCTTTGTTGTTGTTGTTGTTGCGGCTGCGGCTGCTGTCTCACATATTCTGAGTAGTTTTTTGGCTTCGATATTCTGCTGCTGTACTATTGTTGTTGCTTAAGGAAAAGAGAATAAAAATGAAAAATCAACAAATGTGCGAAGTTTTCTGCAAAAAATGACCGACGTAGCGCATCAATGAATCAAGTCTGCACAGCCATATATACATATACCTATATGTACATATGTACTCATATACATGGGACATTTGTCTGTTGCTTTGGGATTTTCAAATTCGCAGGAAATCCATGAAAATTCATGCTTAATATATGTATGTAAAGGTGGCAAAAGCAAACAAGAAAACGTTTTTTACTTAAGCAGGCGGCAAGATAATTTCGTGTTGTGCTTAGACACACACATGTGTGTGTATATAGTATGTACTATATATGCATGTATTTCTGATCATGAGTTAGTGTTGTAATAATTTATGTTAGTTTCTGTTCAGACTGGTTGCTCTATATTGTGCTATTTGTAAATTTCTACTATTTCTATTCCAATGCGTTGCTCTCCCTAGTTGCTCTCAGTCTCCTCGGGCTGTCTGTATGTATTTTTGTTTATACTAAAAATATCACTGTGTGCGTACATATATGTAGTGCTTTATATAGCAGCTTCGCTTTGGCTCGCATTGTGGTATGTGTGTCATTGTGCTGTAAAAATTATAATGACGCTGAGGATGATGAGGCGCCTAAGTAGCTGGCACGCACAGTGGTGAGGAGGTCGTGGGGAATGCACGGAAGAGGGAGTTATTTTTGGGCAAATTTTGTTAATTAGACATGTTCTGAATACCAATTTAAGCTTCAAACAAACGATATTATTTTTAAATTCCATTGAATTACAAATATTTATTATTGTTAACTTTGGTACTATTCATATCTATTTTTAAAATCAGCAACAAAATGTATTTTAATTTTGTGAAACTAAGCTGAATTTTGACTCATGGAATATTTGGAATATTTAAAGATAAATAATAGTTTGATTGATAAGAAGTTAATATAAAATTTATAAAACTTTGTTAATACGTAATGTATTATTTGCTTTTCTCTTCATCTGATTTGCAGTTTTATATGAATTTGGCAAACAATAAACATAGCATCTTAAGACTATTCATTGTTATTTACTGTTCCTTAATTGAATTATCATTTCAGAATGTTTGCAATTACATTTTGTTGCAAAGCAAAAAGTATAATTAATTGGCGAATGTCTTAAATTAATTTTTAATAGGCATAACTTGTATTGTGTTTTTTCAGAGCGATCAGTTTGTTTTGAACCCGTTCGTTGACTTATAAATAACATATAGAAATATTTATATCATAAATCAGATTGTGGCTAGATGTAGCAAATATTTTTGTAATAATACATTTTTATTTAGCATTGATTTGTGGCATTATTGGAATAACCAATCGGTGGTCGACATCCTTATTAGAAGTATTAGTTGTTAAGTATTAGTTAATAATCGTTAAGATATTGTACACTCCATTATCCAATTCGTTCTCCTTTTCGTCTTAGAATAGTTTTTAAGCGGTAGATGCTTCGTTTTATTATATCTATAGTTATTACCAACAGTTCGTATACATATGGGCAGAAAATAGATTTATATACTTCTGCAGTTCTCAGGCGTGCTGTGAAGTCTTCAGATTTATTTTATGTTGGCTATAATTTAATGCAAGGTTCAATACTTCCAAATTAGAAAGTTGATGTTGAAAGTTTAGCTACTTCAAAAAGCTATATTATAGCTAGCTACATTATTTTGAAAAGGCTTTATAACCGGCTTAATTCGAGTACCTCCCATTCCATTGAGATGCTCCAAAATATTGAGAATTTAAGTAGCAATATGCACAAAAATCAAGCGACATTTTTTTTAAATACATTAATTTTTATAAATGGTTGGTTGCTATTATTATTTCATGAAAATTGTACAAAATGTCAGAAAAAAAAAATTAAACGTATTATGTATTATGTTATGCCGCAAGTGATTTTTTCTCATATAAACTTATTTTTAGGTCGATTTAAGTGCGTTTCTTTAGGTTTCTCAGTTTTTCAATTATAGTAATATTTGAAGCTGTCAACTAAAACAAGTCATTGTAAATATGTGGTAAAACATGCAAATAATTTGCAAGCTATTCATCGAATTGCAGAAATTTCTTAAAGTTATATCAATTTAAATTAATGAGAATTAAATAGTTCTATAGTGTTTTTCTCCAAAAACCGACATTGGGATTAACTCTAAAGCACTCTAAAGCACACAGAAATTTGTGTGGAAATTATTTGCATGTCTCTTCGCAGCTTAAGTTGGTGAGCATAAAGGAATAGTTCTGGAAAGATTCGTAACTGTTGTATGTCCACCTGTTTTGCGTCAGTGTGCTCGTGAACAACTGATGACTAAGTCGTACGACTTTCATACATAAGGCGGCGCAATGACCATGTAGCTTTGTTTTGCTCAAAAGAAAATGGAAAATAAGTAGCTAATTAGGAGATAAGCCGAGAGAAAATTTCAGCAACCTTTCATCATTGCCGTTCGAATGCTAATGTGTTGGCACTATCAGATGCGAGTATTTATTTTGCTATATGTATTACGATTTATCCGAATTTTGGGCTTTTAGTTTTGCATGCCAACACAATTAAATGCATTTCATTGGCCATAATTGTGCTTTATATCTGTTGTTGTAACATTATTTCTCAAAAAATTGGCATTACACATGCTCGTATGTGTACGTTGGTCCAGCTGAAGGCATTTTGTTTATTTTCATTTGACAGCACATTAAAAGTGAATGGGAGAATAAGAGAGAGAGAGAGAGAGAGAGAGAGAGAGAGAGAGAGAGAGAGGGAGAGAGAGTGGGTGAGAGACAATAGAGGGGGAGAGAGAATACATAGAAATGCAATTTATTTTTTTTTTGACTCTATTGAACTGAGTAAATGTTTTAGTTGGCATTCATTATCCCCCGCCTGTTTCTGTATGCGTTTTCAGCACACAATGGAAAAACGACGTAATACGCTGGATCGCTTTCAACGCCTGGGCTTCGGACGTAAATCATCGCCAGCGAGCAGCACGCCCGCCAGCGCATCCGGTGCAGAGAAGCAGCGCAAAACTTCCGAGAGATCGGAACGCCTCAAAGAACTGACCGAACTACTGCGCGGCAACGCACGCGCCACCACAACACCGACACCACCACCTGTGCCACCGCCACGAAAGCCACGCGCGCCACACAACTCGGCAGCGAGCAGCATGGAACGGCAGGACACGAGCGCCAGTCAAACGTCAACGAGTGCCGACATGGGGTCATCATCATCAGCGGCAGCGGCAATGGCAACGACAACGGCAGCTGATGATCAATTGCTGGCGCCGTTGGAGGCTGGCGAACAGGCAACAGCAGCAGCAGCAATGAGTGGCAGTCAATTACAAAAGCAGCAAAGCACAAATAGCAGCAGCAGTAGCAACAACAACAACAACAACAATGGACTTGCCACACGCAGCGGCAGCGTCAGCGTCAGCGCCAGCGCCAGCACACCCTCCACCGCAGCACGCATTATGGCCTCGCTAAAGCCAAACACAAGTCTCTCCAACCTGGAAGCTTTCATGTTGGGCAATCGTGAGAAGTCCAAATCGCCGCCGCCATCGTCGATGCTGGCTACTTGCGATGAGGCTGCAGCAGGCAGTAGCGAGTGGACCACGCAGCTGTCGAGACCGGAGGCGCGCAACGTCAGCTCCGGTTCGTATGCTCAGACAAAGGGCATACCGTTTCGTTCGCTTTCGTTCTCACACATCGATTACAAGTCCACGTTGTGTGCATTGCGCGATCGTTTGCGTCGCGACAAGGCCGTCGATACATCGAGTCCCACACATTCGTTGCATCTGGGCAAGGAGGAGAACAGCGAAGAGAGGGACAGAGAGCGTACACCCGATCCGGGTTGGCGCCATATCCCGCTAAAAAAGGCTGAACTGTGCATCAATCTCAATTACGGACAGGAGAAGTCGCTTGAACATGTGCTTGAGAATGTGCCGGACTCGATAGCGGAAGAGGATATTTTCAATACGGATACCACCAGCATTACAAGCATTCTGCCCGCTACGGCAAGCAGCGTCATGGCCGCTCACGCCAAAATGGAGTCCCTCACCGACACCATACAATC